>NW_026694084.1:33717500-34917500 GCF_021218885.2 Marmota monax | reverse complement strand
GTAAGTTTTAAAGGTGTTTGAGCAACTGAAGTCATAGCAGTGGCAATGGTGGAAGGAACAGAATGGTACAGCAGTAGAAACCTCTTCTAAGGGGTGACACAGGTCAGCGTAGGTCCAAAGCAGATATCACCTCTGCTAAAAAAAAAAAAAGAAAAGGAAAGGAAAAAAGGAGTATATTCCCTTTTTTTCAAGAGATATGCACTGAACTGTACTCTTCATCAGGGATTGAGTTAGTTAGACTCTGGGAATAAACTAATAAACTCTTTCAATAAGGAAATAAAATTGGGATAAGGAAGCCAAGAAAGAATAACACAGAAGCAAGGGAGTGGAAAGAGAGGGAAGGGTAGCCAAAAGGTGGTGAAATAGAGACAGACAAACATGTCACATGTCAGACAATCAACAAAAGTAAAGAGAAAAACAAGCAAAAGGCACAACTAAGGACCAGGCATGAAGTAGGAAGCATTATTGTGCTGAATGCCTGAAGGTGGTCTCCAGCTGCCAACAACGTGGTGGCCTGGTTACCACTGTGGCAAACTACCCTGCTTCAAAATGCCCACAATTTCCAGAGAAAACTATACAACTATTCCTTCAAACTCATAGCTGAGTATTCAAGTAAACAAGAGAGATTGCTCAACTCATAAACTCTCAACTGGTGTTGAATATCCACTCTTAGATTCTAGAACTTGAGATGCAGAAAGTGAAGAGTTGAAACTGAGACCTCTGGTGAGCAGAAACATTTGTAGTACTTACACCATAAGTAGCTGGGTGCAGTGGGTGTAGCTGTAATCTCAGTGGCTGAGGACGCTGAGGCAGGAGGATCACAAGTTAAAGGCCAGCCTCAGCAACTTAGGGAGGCCCTAAGAATCACAAAAGTAAAAACTGAAAATGGCTGGGGACGTTGCTCAGTGGTTAAGCACCCCTGGGTTCAATCCCTAGTACAAAAAAAAAAAAAATTGTAGAAACTACCTATTAGCTTAGGTAACCACATACCACCTTATAAAGTGCACATGCATGCAATGTGTGCGTGCACACATGCTCTCTCTCTCTCTCTCTCTCTCTCTCTCTCTCTCTCACACACACACACACACACACACAAATTGGCCTAGAATCTAGATGAATTTTTGATGAACTCTTGGCAGGGCAGGTATACTTGGTACAGAGGAAACTACTTTCCCTTGGCTTCATGTTTCCATGCAGAGGGACTTCCTTAAGTGTAACTCTATTGTTCCCTCCTGGTCCCTCAACTTTTCCATGGAAGGAAGAACATCTTATCTAAGAGTTCAGGAAATGAGTTGGGCATTATTTACTTCAGCATTTCCCTTTCTTGTCTACCTTTTGGAGCCCACCAAGACAAAGAAAGCATGAAACCTTGGTGTTTTTCCACACTGTTAAGTTTTTGAGAGACAGGGCCGGCTGGGTCTGTAATTAATTTGACGAAAACAAATGAATCCAACAGTGATTTTGATCAATTTAGGAGTATAAAAAACAATGGGAAAGTAATAGTCTAAAAAAAATCAAAGGTAGGATGAGTAATGAGTAATTGGAGGGCTAAAGATTTCTAAAGTATTGTATCATTCCTGAGGAAGGAAGGACACTGTTATCATTGACTATGCTGAAGTATACTAAAAAAAAAAAGGTGGGGGGGACAATCAGAAAAAAACCAAAACACCATACAATCACACTTAAACTGCATTGTGCAGATTCAGAACAATCTCTTTCCCAGGAATAAAGTTATGTCTTCGTGAAGACCAGCAGAAGTCAAAATGTGTTTGGGGTAAACAAAAGACTCTTCCTGGAGCCTGGTATCAGGAATCAGGTAAGAGGGCTTTAGAGTTTCAGCATCCAGACTCCTGCATTCCTGGGAATTGCCTTGAGTGTGCTGCCTTAAGAAAACTTCAAAACCTGAGACTTCATGGGAAAGTTTATTTCTCACTAGTGCAGTGCTGGCCTCTATTTGGGGAACTCTTCAGTACTATGCCAACTCAATCTGAGATCTCCTCTGTAATGTTCACAGGAGATAATACCTCCTTGAGAATTGTGTGGGAAGTTCCCACCATCTCAACCTAGAAACAGACAGCACCCTCACTCTCCTGCTTCATGGGCCAGGACTCTTCACATGATCCTACCCAGTGGCAGGATTGCTAGAAAGTCTAGTCAGCCTAAAATGCAGAAAGGAAAGGACATGGTTAGTGGTGGACACTGTTAATGTAGATCTCACCATTTTATAGAATTTCAAGATTCCCTGCTTTTTTATAACAGGCTAAAAATAGAGGAAAGGTGTTTCATATTTAAAATAAACAAACTTAGAGCCCTTTCTCTACATCTTTGCATTTTCCCCAATTTCTAGGGATATGAATGATTACTCCAAATGAGAATCATCCTTTACAATGTTAGAATTCTTAGTTCACTAAGCACTGAGATATTATTTCTTCCATTTCCATTGGAAGTTTATAGATGTCAGTTAACCTCCTTAAGATACCAAAATAGCAAAGAGCAGAGTAAGTGCATCCACCCTGATATCAAGTTCTGCACGCAATGTCTTCACTCCTAGGGCTGCACTGGTACAAATGGTCCATGCAGCTAAATAGCCACACAACAGAATAGACTGCATAATTGAAGTGGAAATGAGCTTGGGGAAGCAGGGAAGAGGATATAGAGAGGAACCAGATTAGACACACTCCTGCAGACCATTGAAAGGGCTTTGTCTTTTACCCCAGAGAAAAGAGGAGTCATTGCAGGACCTGGAGTGTAAGAATGACATGATATCCTTACCTATTTAAAGGGTCAAAAACAAACTTTTCCAAGTTGGGGCAAAGATGAATGCAGAGGTTCAGAGTAAGATGGTGGTGGCTCTAACTAGTATACCACTGGAGATGATGAGTGGGCTAGATCTGGACATACATGAAGAACTTACAAGAGTCTCTATTGACCCATTGTGTGGTGTGGACAAGAGCAGCCATAGTCTTTGAAGAACTACCAGTCTAGAGATAGGCAGGAAGGTGGGTGGAGATTGGGAGGTGAGGGAGAGAAGTTCATCTGTGTTATCAGAGTGTGTGGCCCCCAGTATCTCAGTATTCACATCCACTGGCTTAAACACACCAGAGAGAAGTAGACTTTTAGGTGGATTCACCTAAGGTGGTTGCACAGGGTGCATGATGCACCTTTCAGGCTTGAAAAGGATGTGATCACTTTGCCTTTGAACTTTGAACTATTTGCATGCCCAGGGTGGCCCTTACTCTGCAAGCTCAAAGTAAAAGAAGGGACTGTGAACAAAGAGGTGGCAAGCTTTTGAGAAGCAAAATCTTAATGGTAGATTGCAGAAACTAAAAGTTCCAGCCCTTTTAGGAAAAAAAAAAAAACAGGAAGAAATAAACTTCCTTTTTAGCTTGCTTTCCTGACTTGCGTGTTCTGTTTGATTTCCAAAATGAGCTATCGATTTCTTCCATGGTATTCTGGGCACCTGGTCTGATGTGGTGCACTAATCTAGTCTGCATTCCTAGAGGACCAATATCATCACCAGGATGTCTGGAGAGAAAAGACACAGCCATCACCCAACCTGGAATCCCACCCAGGCTGCACCTGGTATCCTCTTTGATACTTTGGTTCCCTCCCCTGGAGTCATCCTGAAGGTCATATGGATGCATGTTTCCTTTTCTTTATGGGCTGTCGGACTGTGCTATCAGTCAGTACTTTTTGTTCTCTGAGGAATGTGGGTAATGTGTCCCCACCTGTTCTTTCCTCTGTCCCTATGCAGCACTTACCTGGTGTCTGCCACCCCCTTGCCTAACTCTTTTATGATCTTTTTTTTTTTTTTCACTAGAGGACCATGTTCTCTTGTCAAGAGCTGGAAGGAACAGACTGTTAACAAATATGTAAAAGCAATCCCCCTCTCTGTGCCCAGTGTCCTCATTGGTAGAGTGATTGGTGAGAGGCACAAGATAGCCACCAGGGTCCCTGCACTTTGGGCACTCTGAAACCTTCTCGCAGATGCCCCATGGCCTTGTCCCACCACCTGACTTCTGGAGGAGGAACCATCCAGTCATTCCCTTTCACTATCCTTTACTAGATCAGGAGAACCAAAGTAATAATCACAACAGTTAGCATCCACTCTCTGCCCTACACAAATCACGTCAATATACAAACTCCAATCTTTCCCACAACCCTGCAATCCATAGAGCAGTAGCTTTTCCATTGCACAGATGGAGACGCCAAGGGTCAGAGAGGTTAAGTGACACTCCCAACGCCACCCAACTACAAAGTGTGGGTGTTAGAATTCAAACCTAGCTGGTGGTTTCTGAGATGATCATCTGTTGACTCTGTCTAATGGCGACCTCTTTCTCAAAGACATACTGTGGCCTCCTGCATGTAAGGACTAGTGCTGCTAGAGTAGCTCCTGGAATAAAATAGAGATGAAATAAACACTTAATAAATTAGATAAAATCAGAGTTACGTCCTTCCAGGAATTATAGGGGAAATGATATTCATTCAAATACCATTTTCTCAGTTATGCATTTCTTGACTCTTCTGGGAAAAATCAAGTGCTCACTGAGTGCACCATCAAAACTGACAGTTGTCACCTTTCCTATTTAAACCATGATAGCTCTCAGGACAGAGGAGAGATGAAATAAATGAAATGAATACTCATGTGTCTTTGCTGCCAAGCCTGTCTAACCTACTCCTCTGCTTCTTGGGGTGCAGCCTCCAACTTTCAAGGCCCAGGCCAAGGGCCTCTGAAATCACTGTGGTGCTGTATGCACACAGTTGACAGATGGGGCACATCTTGGAGTGTGAAGTTCAGTTCATGTGCAGATTTCGCCCCTCCCTGGCTGCATGAACTTGAATCACCCATTAGACTCCTGGGTGTTTTCTTCCTCAGCACATTGAGAATCCTGTGGGTACATCCCCTTCACAGTCAATCAGGAAAACTAAATTAAATTTATATAAGCCATACCCACCACTGAGCATGAGGCATCCACCATGCAGAAGGCTCTCAATAGATATTTGGCTTGATGTTGCAGCTTTTTGTAAAGAACTATAAAAAATTTAAACTATTGTTATTGATATTACTATAATGGTTTGTGCCCACCCCACCCCTTCTGTCTTCCGCAGCTCACACTACCATCTTCTGCTTCCACCCAAGGGGACACAGGAATTGTCTGCTCCAGCTAGGCCATTGTTGTTAGCCAATCCCCAAGCACATGAGAGTGATCTTCCTCCCCAACGCCTTTATCATGAAAATACTATCTAATCTACAAGACCCTCTTCATATGTCTCTTTCTCTAGAGTATATTTACTGACTCTCCCAGGCAAAATCAAATGGGCACCGAATGTTCCATCAGTATCTGGATCCCATGTGGATTTAGCACCTGCAGATGTTTGGCATAGGTCTTCACCACCCTTCCATCCACCTCTTGAGACCCTAGGATGCAGAATTTTCAGTTCATTTGGCTTTACTAGTTCCTCACCTACATATAGCATTAAAAACAATACCAATTTAGAGAGAGAGATGACAAGTACCTGTAATCAGAGCCTTCTCCTAACAACTGCATGTGCAGAATTTTTCTGAATATATTTGGTGCTACCATTAAAAATCATCAGGAAGATCATGCCCAGAGGGTGGAAATCTCAGTCAGGAGAAATACATTTTTATGTTGTTCTGTTTTTAGTTCTATTGCACAATGTGGTAAATTTAGTTAGTAATAGACTATTGTAGATTTTAAACTGGCTAAAATTTCAAATGTTCAAATGTTCTTACCACAAAAAATTCAAGTATTTGAGGTGATGGATATATTAACTAGCTTGATTTCATTATTCCACATTGTATTCATAAAGCATAATACCACTTTGTAGCCCATAAATTAATACAATTATAAATTGTCTATTTACTCTAAAAAGTAAATTAATTTTTAAAAATCACCAGAAGGACACATAATAGCAGTGAAAAAGGAATAAGGCTGAATGAGAATTGGGGATAATATGGTAATGGGATAAAACAATGTAGACTATGCAATGGGATTGTCGACAAAAACTCGAGCAACTGATTTAAATTAGATTAATTCAATTTAATTTAAAAATCACAAAGGAACTGTGAAGTAATTTGGAAAACAGTTCAAGAGGAGCGTATGTTTTTAGTTCTATTGCACAACGTCATAAAACTGCTCGACTTTGGTATTCAATAGCAGCTCTTAGAACTTGACATAGGGACACAAAAAGTCTTCTGTAAAAGACAAGCTCAGCTCAGTGGACCCTTAACCCTGGTTATGGACCACAATTTGATTGTTTTAGGAACATGACCAGGCTGTTCTTTTAGTTAATTCCATTGCACAGGTATTAAGTGCTCAACCCAAGCCCACATTGCACATAGGCCAAGATTCACTGTGTCGTATGCAGCTCTCGATGGTGTTACAAATCACCACAGTTTTGGTGGTTTAACAACATTCATTTCTCACAGTCCTGGCTGGGAGGTTTAGGATCAGGGCACCAGTAGCTTCCACGTCTGGTAAGGACCCACTTTCTGGTCCATACACAGCATCTTCTTGCTTTGTCCTTACAAGGTGGAAGGGAATTGAGCCATGGTCAGCCTCCTTCTGAGGACACTAATCCCTTTCATCAGGGCTCCACCCTCATGATTCATCACCTCCCAGAGGCCCACCTCCTAATACCATCATCTGAGGGATCAGATTTGTACAAATGGCTTTAGGGAGGACACACATATTCAGCCCACAACACACTGTGAAAACATTAATTTCTTAAATTCTTTAGAAATACAAATTATCACAGAAGGGAAGTATAGGAAATGGAATGAAGGAACACAAACAGTGGAATTAATGTGGGCTTTAGCAATGCAATACTCTTAGTAGCTGGAAACTTGCTTCTCCTAGTTATATCTTCTCCCTTTCAAATGAAGGGAATGACTCCTGCCTCATCAAGTTGAGCCAAAATGATTGGTTCTTTGGCCCTTGTTGTTGTTTGGATGTGATGTGTCCCCTGCCTCATGTGTGAGACCATGCAAGAAGGTTTAGACGATAAATGATTGGGTTATGAGAGCCTTTACCAAATCAGTGGATTAATCCCCCTGATGAGAATCACTGAGTGGTCGGATGATCAGGCGAGAGAGAGAGACTCCACTTACCAGATACAAAATATATACCCCCAAGCTATTCCCCCAATGGCCACTGGAGGAAGTGGGCATGGGGGAATAGCTTGGGGGTATATATTTTGTATCTGGTAAGTGGAGTCTCTCTCTCTTGCCTGATCATCATGTGAGCTGTTTCTCTCTGCCACTCTTCCACCATGTTGTTCTGCCTCACCTTGAGCCCTGAGGAGTGGAGTCTGACCTCTGAAACTAAGAGCTCCCAAGTAAACTTTTCCTTCTCTAAAATTGTTCTGGTCAGGTCAGGTTTTTTAGTCATATCAGCAAAAAAGCTGACTAAAACAGCACTTTCTTCTAAAACTTGATTGTTTGAGTCCAAAGAATAAGTGCGGTTATTGGCTCTAATTTCTACTAGTTTCAAATGAATACCCATAAAAAGCAACACACACTATCACACTGAACTTTGAATTCCATGAAGTCCCGATGTGTATTCAACTCTTCACTTCACTTCACTCTCACCAACCAGGTCTCCACAGCCAGCATGTCTATTAACTCCAGGTCTGAGATCCAGTGTCTTTTCTTCTGCCATTTTTATATCAAATATATGTGACAATTCATAAAACTGATAATATAGGAAAGTCTTTTTCTCCCTTAATTCTTTTTCCTGTCTTTGTTAGTTTCCTAGATAGGAATTATACTTGTCTCTAGGGTATCTGAGGATTCCAATAGATGGGAGATAGCATCTAACAGGCAGGAATGGTGCAAATGGTAAGATGTACATCTTACAAACGTCACTGAACTTCATCATTTGGTAAAGAAGCATGATGACAGGTATGAGCTAAGGATAGCAAATGAGGAAGCTGAATATATGAGAGGTAGATGATGGCAGAGCCTAGCTTCGTGTTAGACCTGTTTGAATTTGTATCCTCTGCTCTTCTTCCCATGCTCCAGCCTGACTCTAAATTGCCCACCATGGTCATGCAGTTCATATTGACCATGGTTTCCCTGATTTACATTTCCATTTCTATGCTAGAGTTGGAAATGTCCCTGAAACTTAGCTTATTTGAGGGAAATCCTGAGTGAGGCCTTTATATTCTTTCTACCCATTCTCAATGATTTAGAACCGAATGTCATATTCTCCAGTTGCTGGACATTCTCTTGATCCAAAACAAACAGATGATTGAGAAATGTAAAGAATGGGTCATCTGCTTCCCTACAAACATCCCTGCATGGGTTTAGATGAAATAGAAATGTGCCTGTCCCCTGAAGCAGTACAACTAAGAGCTGGCCACATGTATGGGAGCCTACCCTACAGCTTCGTCTTCCTCTTTGCCCAAGGCATCCTCTCAACCAAATGCCCCACCAGGAGACAAAATAAAAGTCCTATAGAACTTGAGGCTGTGGCTGCCATCTGGCCATTTCAGACTTCCTTTGCTTAGACACCAGCAGGGACTGTGTGGGCAGGGACTGATAAGGTCATTGACCCAGATAGTCTCTAAAAGACACCTGCTGTTTAACAAAGGGTACAAGGTAGAATGAATTTGATACTCAAATAGGCCAAGGAACATCACTTGGTACTCCTTGCCTAATCTTGACACTAAGTGATCAAGTATTTCCCATGATCCTTGCCATTCTTCTGATTACCTTGAGGCTTGGAATGCTGACACTCAGCGTTCTGGAGAATGAGCAGAAAAAAATATGACACTTGGTTAAATGTGAATATCAGATAAACAACAAGTAAAATTTGAAGATAGATTTGCACCAAATATTGTATGAATATCCATGTAATGTTTAGAAACAAAGTAAAATTTATTCACTATTTTTATGAAATTCAGATTTTGCTGGCTATCCTGCATTTTAGCTGGAAATCCTACACATAGAATATGTTTTATTGATTCATTCTAATTTGTTATATAGGACAGAAAAATGCATTTCAATTCCTAGTATACTTATAGAGCACAATTTTTCACGTCTGGTTGTGCACAAGGTGGAGTCATACCATTCTTGTCTTCACACATGTACTTAGGGTGATGATGTCTATCTCATTTACACCGTCTTTCCTATCCCCTGCTCCCTCCCTTCTGTTTCCTCTCCTTTGCCCAAACTAAAGTTTTCTTCCATGCTCTCTCTGACTCCTCCCCATTATGGATCAGCATCCTCATCAGAGAAAACATTTGGCATTTGGTTTTTGGGGACTGCTTACTTCATTTAGCATAATATTCTTTAACTCCATCCATTTACCTGCAAATGCCATGATTTTATCCTCTTTTCTAACATAGAATATATTAAAGATGGCAAAAAAAAAGCCTATAGAACACTTGCCATAATGTTCAAAGTGCTGAATCTAAAGACATGTTTGCATTTGAGCCCACATTCCCCACTGTTACCTGAGTGACTCCAGGCTAGCTATTTGGGCTTACATGACTCTTGTTGTGTATAAAATGTATAAAATGGACACCACTGGACCTACCCTACTTCCCAGGTCCTGATAAGGATCAGAAATAGTGACCAAAATAAGTACTCTGTGGGATGTAACTATATAAGCAGAGGCTTTAAGGTGACCTAGGAGAAATATCTAGAAGCTATATTTTTTTTATCATTGGCTATGCACATTTTTAAAGCTTTTGATTTATTTTAGCAAACTGCTCTTCAAAAGGCTTGAACCAATTTCCCAGTAGTGGATGAGAATGTCTGTCTTTTCTTCTAAACCAATGTCAAATTATATTAAGCAATTTTAGCAATTATCATATTTGTGGTTTTATCAAGTGTAGTTGATAAAACCAATGTACATACTGAAAACTTCAGTGGAGGATCATGTTACATGAATAATGGTGCTATCACAAGGGACAGAAAACTCAGACTCCTTCACAGGACAGATCAATCAGGTGTGGCAATTTGTCCTCAGCAAATGATAGATAAGTCTGTGCTACCCTATGTCTGATATACCAGCAAAGATTTAAATTTCCCCAGTCTCTGTTCACTGACCAAGAAGAACTGATTCTTTGAAGATTAGCTTATCAGAATCTATTGAAACAGATGTACAGGCAGCTCCTATTTTAGAAGATTAGTCTACAGGCCATCTCTACTAGTACTTGTTTTGCAGCCTTCAAAAAAGTTGCTAAACTGCTCTGGACTCTGTTAAACAAGGGAGTTAGACTAGGTCACCCCTCAGCATGACCAAGCTCTAACAAATCTCTGAAGCTATAGTCTGAGGTTTAATTATTATCCTAAAAATACCGAACTCTAAGTCATGTCTCACATAGGGTTGTGATTCATATTGCACGAGATTCTGCCTGAAGTGAGTAGCAAGGGATGCTTTTCAGAATGCTTTATTCATTCATTCCTTTATAAATTATTTATTTTCCTCAAGTAATTTTCAGTAAGCAATAATAAAAATGACTAGGACTAAATTATTTAGGCAAAGATAATTAGAACAAAAAATAAACAAGAGCCAAGAGTAGAAAAAAATGGCTAAAGATAACCATTACAGCAGAATGCTTAACTAAGTTATGAGCTTCCTGGTTGGCAGAGCAGAAAGTACAATATAATGAAACTTGATAGTCAGATATCTTAAAATAGAATCAACCTAGGAAGTATATCTGTACATCAGTAAAAAATATGTTTCCATTTTTGTTCACATTAAACTCTAAGTGCATATTTGTACAAATCTTTGTTATAGTTTTGGAATTACATTCATCTATATTATAACAAGTATTTCAAAGTTTGTGAACCCTCTGACATCCCTTAATTCACTTAACTACCCAGAATATAAAAGTGACCCATGAAACCATCAATCATTTCTTATACCTGTTTATATCCTCAGTCTGTGCCACCTTTTAGGGTTATATTTGCACCATCTAAAACATTACCCATCAGTCACCTGCACCAAGTAAGCATTTGCACTATGGTTAATTTAAGCTGGGAAATGCTCTGGTATTCAATATACACTGGATGCCAAAACTAGATAAGAAAAAAGAAATGCAGAATATCTCATTAATAATTTTATGTTAATTAGACATTGATAATGATTTGTTATATTGGATTAATACACATTATAAAACTTTATTTCCCCTTTCTTTGTACTTTTTGAAATAGGGTTACTAGAAATTTAAAATTATCTATGCGGCTTGCATCTGTAGCTCACATTATATTTCTACTTGGCAGAAGCCAAGACATGGATTTCTGAGCTGCTGCTTCAATTCTGTGCAGACAGTGAGTGGCTGCTGGGAAATGTGTCATTTCATTTTCCTTACAATAAACGTCAAGCCAAACTGAGTCTGAGAAGTTCATATATCTTGTTAACATTGGAAAACTAATGGGTAACTATTGCAAACAACAGTTTCCCCAGAAAAACTTTTTTCATACTTTAAAGTTCTGAACCTTCTGGTCCTGTTGAGCCTTAATTCAACTTGCCACCATGATGATATTAATCAATAGTGCTTAGAGACTAAAAAACTCAGTTAAATTTAGGCAAACTTGGGCTTTAGCCCTGTGTCTGCTACAGCTCATTCTTCCTCTGTATCTGGCCTTACCTTCTTAAACCACATAATTCAACAGCAGATGTTTGTTAGTGTTTATTGTTTCAGGAATTCATTTAAGCACTTTGCGTATCAACTTATGCAGCCTACACTATAATTTTAATACGTAGTCACTGATATAGCTGCATTTTTTCAAGTGTAAACTATGATCATGGGAGAGGTTAAGCAACATCCCAAAAAGCACACAGCTAGGAAGTGGAAGAGACGGGATCTGAACGGTCTTGCAGCTCCAGAATCCATGCACAACTTCCTAGTGGCACCCAGAGCAGGAACAGGGAGCAGTCTGCCCTGCCTGCAGGCAATCAGGAAGTGCATTGTCTTAAGGAATTTCAAACCAATGATTCACCTGGTCAGTCTGTGTTTATTGTCACCATGTGCTGGCAATGCTAAATTATGTCAATGAGAAAACACGTGGTCCCCCAAATTGTTGTTTCAAGTTCTAGACAATTGCTGTGATGACTGTTGAGTTTGTTGAAGTGTGCCTAAGATTCACCTGGGCACACACTTTTGTCCATTAATTAAAACACAAGTGAATTAATAAAACTCTCAAACCTCGAGTTTTCCCTGACAGGTAGATCCAGCTGCATATACTGATTCTGAGAGTAAGTTTTTAATGATTAGGAATCATCTGGACTCACTTCAGGTACAGATGTGGTAACTACTGCCAACCTCTGTAGGAATGCCTATTCCAGTTGTTAACCAATAGGTGAAAAGTAGACAAGGACAGTACACAGTGGCCAAGGTGAAGAAAAAGAGCTGCTTCAATTCTGTCATTGCCTATGATCACGTGGTGTAATTTTTTTTTTTCTGTTTAGAGTTTCAAACAATGAAGTAGAATGTGAAACATAGGCATCATATTTTTTTGGCAAGTACAAAGTTTAGTTCATCAATGGAGTATATTAATTCCATTTCATGATTACTACTGAAAATAATTCTGTCCTACAGAGGAAGGAAGTATCAAAAACAGATCTGCTTTTGGTGTCAGCTAAGCTAGATGTGCTGGTGACCAGGGCCTCTCTCCATGCCCTACCTGATCTAAAACACCACGTTCAGGATTAGATCAATTCTCATTCTTTCTATGTCTGAACATAGGCAGCTCAGAGTGCCTGACATCTTGCGACAAAATAAAGCAGGGAATAAGTAAAAAACCATCATCTCTACCAGGCCCCTTAGTTGTCTTCTTCATTTTACTCTGATGCACGCTTTTAACTGCATTGCTCACAATGTGATTGCCAGACCAGAGAAAAGCTAAGGTTTCTTTGTAGCTCTGAGTTTAACGTTCTTGCAGCTTCGTGCCATTCAAATGCACTCTTGCTGCTTCTCCAAATACACCCAGATCTTCATCTCTGTACATATGTATTCGTTTCTCCTTCTGTCCAAAGAGCCTTCCCATATTCTCCCTCTCTGACCCAGGTTGTCTTCTGGGAAAATTCCGTCTCATACTTTAGGAGTCATCTGACTTGTGAGTGTCCTTGGAAAAACCCTCCTGAGAGCTCTGGGCAAAGTTAGTTATTTCTTTTGTGAACATTTACTATGATCTTCAGATTACTTCTTTATATGTCTGCTTTCCCTTCCGCTACCTTGAAAGTGACCTGTTGAAATTCAAGAATAACTCACTCTGCATTCTTTACCTAACAAAGAGATCTGGAACAAAGTATATCGCTCTATGTAAATATTTAACTAAAAAAATTTACAAATGACCTCCAGTATTTTCTGATTATTTACATGGATGCCCCCAAAATATAATGATTAGGAATCATTTAAAACTATAAGGAAAAAAAATATAAGCCCGTGTTTCCTAGAAAAGAAACCAAAGCAAATATTAACAGCTGACTGTTATGGGAGTGCAATTCCAAGATATAAGAAAAAGGACCAGAAGGAGAGTGAGGAAGAAAGAGGGAAAACAAATCGAAGATGGGTACTACTAAACTGGTCTGATTTTCAGACAAAAATATAGAAGGTGGATTGTTCACAGGGGACATCCTTGGAAAAGCTGAATGGGTCACTGTGCTTCACTGCCTCAGAAGGCAAAAGGGTGAGAGATTTATCTGCCTGCCAGCTCTTTGTTGGACACTGATCCCATTCACCCAATGGTGCAGGGACCCCTCCTCAGTGCTTGATGCCTCCAGACAGCCTTTGGGAAGCTGGATCCTCTGGAGCCCAGAGGAGTCTGACATAAGCTCTGTCTGAAGTAAGCCTTGATTCTCAGCACTGGGGTCTCCAAGACCATGCTGACTCCTAACTCCTGTACCCAGAGGAGGCAGTGGTGGGACACAGGTGCAGGCCGCAATAACCAGGTTTGCTACAGCAGGCATGGCAGGAGCCAAATTTGGGGAAAGGACAAGTGACAGATGAGAAGCAGCTCATCAGAATCGCATCAACTGAATCCACTAAGAGAAAAAATGTAACAAGCAGCTGCTGAAATGTACTGAGCATTTACCCTGGACCAGACCCAATATTGAACCCTGGGACCACAATGGTCAGATAAAAAAAAATGGCACCAACCTTCTTCATAGAACTTAAATGGTCTGGTGAGAAAAAAAAAGACCTAAATTAAATAATTGCAAAGTAAATGAAAAATTGCAAATGTGAAAAGCACAATTAAGAAAAAGTTATGTCATCTTTTCAGAGCTGATGATAGAGTTGTCCACTAACTCAGGGGGTCAGGGAAAGAGGCTCTGCAGATATACAGCGAGGTAGCTGCATTGGATGAGAGGGGATTACCAAGGTCATGAGAAGAGAGAAGGAAAACCTGGATGGAGCAGTAACCATGAGCAGAGGCCATTGGCAGTGAGAAGCAGGTGCTGGGGGATGCAATAAAAGATAACTCATGCGACCTGTGAAGATGGAGAGATAGTTAGAAACTGAGTCCAAGGAGCCCTGGTGTCCATTCTGAGGATTTCTACCTTAACCAGAAAAACAATAGGAGGCTCCAAGAGGGGTTTAGACTATTCACTGTGCACTAGAATTGCTGACGTGAATAGCTGTCCAAGATGGTGGAAAGAGAATGAACTAAAAGAGGAAAGAAACAGCGAGACCCACAAAGGAGCTGCCACAGCTTGTACTTGGAAGAGATGGTGAAGGTGAGAGGAAGACAGATTTGAGAGATGGTGAAACATGACGAGACAACTTAGCATCTTCTAGTCACAATGGGACAAAGCCTGAGAAGGGTTGTAGCTGACTTGTAGAAGAACCCAGTTCTACCCTGGAGCTTCACGTGGCCTGGCAATTGGGTTCTGCATAGGCCTGCATGGCTTTTCTCCTGAGTTAGTCACTTCCTGCTGGCCCAAATCATGTACCCCCTTCTGAGCTTTAGTGAAGTGCCTTTTCCTATCAGCCAGGTTCCTCACTGCCCCAAAGCAAAATGTCCTCTATACGAGGAAAGATTAGTCTTCCATTCCTGCTCCTGTCATGCTTGGTAAAATGCTATGATGAACCCTTGCAGGGATTTCTGGGAATACATAGTCTTTGAAAAATAATAAAAATGGTAAGCATAGTCATAATCACCAGCATCATCTTAATTTTCTGGTTTGGACAGAGTCATTTCTCTTCTTGGAGAAATTTGCACAGGCCTGCAAAGCACAGGAATAGAAAGCAAAAGAGCTAGGCTATTTGCATATTGTATGGCTGTGGGGAAGACTCAAGCTCTCTGCCTTCTCTGTCCTCTTCTTTACAAAGACAGAAAATAATCTGCCTCATGCACCAGATTGTTGTGTGAGCTGGTGAGGGTTTTCTGTCCAAATAAACTGTAAATCACTTGTAACGAGGATCATTATTATTACCACAATAGGAAACCATGAAAGTATTATTTATTGCAGTGTGGTATGGTGTAATACAGGATTTATTTCTACTGCAATAGGAAACACAGTACTATTATTTAGTATAATAACACTAATAGTGGGGGAACTTCATTAGTTTCCTGTGTAAAGTACAATTATGATAAGAAACATAAAATACAAAGTCTTGTGGAATACATTAAATGTTAAACAAAGTTTGAAATGTCCAGATAAAATCCCATAAGAATTACAATAAGCAACTTGAACTTGCTTTTAGAATGCAAACTTTTCTATAGTCAATTTTATGCTTGAATTGGCCACACACAATTTCTGATTGATATTTTTTAATGAAGCTCTTTTCAAATTTTTCATGGTTGCCACAACTAAAAACTGTCTTTGCCTGAGTAAGTGATAATACAATGTAATACTATTTTTACAATTGCTCAAAATGTGGCAACAGCTAAAATTAAATTTACAGAATCCAGAAGACCTTGCTCTCTTTTCACTGCTGGAAGTAATGAGGGCAGTGTGTGTGTGTGTGTGTGTGTGTGTATTTGTGTGTGACAATGTGAATGGATTTCAAATGCCTTCAAACATTTTCATTTAAAGCATTTCAAAACAATGAGGAAATTCTCGTTTGAAAATACACATGAATTATTAAAATTATTATCCTCTACAGTTAGTTTGGACAAAAAGAGTATAAAAGTACTATGACTAGAAGAACTCCTCAACCACAAATAAGACAGAATGCCCCTATCTGTAAGGGTAGAGCTGGCCCTAGAGGTGTGGCTTCCAAACATTGCAGAAGCTTTTCCACTTCCCACCCCTCCCCCAGGGTTCCAGGTTATGATCCAAGGGCACTGGGAACATGAACTCCTCCCTTGATTCTACATGCATCTGGTTCACAAAGAGCAGCACAGTCCCCATGAATGAAGTCCCCTGCTCCTATCTCTAACTCCACAGAACAGGAGGAACTTGATGTTCCAACTCTAGTCACCTCCTAACTGGATTTCAACCATCAGGCTACACCTTGCCAAAGCTCCTAGGAGTCTCTAAAGCTAGTGGTCCCAGGATCCCATTACTCATCAAGATCCAACAGATAAAAAAGACATCTTAATGACCCACCCCATTCATACCATGGACTAGAAACCTCTGGCCTAGCAGATCCTTCTCCACTCTCAGTACCCAGAAGGCAAGTGTATGTGACATCAGAGATTCGAAAATCCATTGTATGCATATCATATGTGCTTGGCATTCCCAGTGGGATGAGAGAATCAGATCTGAATAAATAAGCCCTAGTGCTTCCACAAATGACCTTGTTTGCCATGAGAAACACAGATCTGTCTTCTGAACATTTGTCCAAGTAGTGTGGGAATTTTAATTAGCAAAGCAAATCTGAGCTTTTAAATTTAAAGGTGAACATGAGTCAACAGAGCATTTTATATGTAGGTTGAAAATAATGACTAAAGGTGCAATTGCATCCAAATAACACCTCAGAAGCAGATTAGTAGAAATAAACATTCATATTTCACAGTTCATGTCAGCTAGTAAAGAGTTCAACATAATTCAAGTGGGGGCTTTTGTTTGGTTGAACAATTATCAAGTGGATATTATGATTCATTACAACTCCCTTGAAAAATGTTCCTTAAAAGTACTTAAGTATTTGAATAGAAGAAACCTTGTTTTGTTTTGTTTTTCTTTTTCTTTCTTTTTTTAAATTTTCTGCACAGGGAAAACTCCAAATCAGGAATCAGGAAAACTAAATTCCTAAATTACATTAAGTATGGTGCTTAAAAATCCCTGCTTCAGTTTTCTATCTATAAACCAAAGACATGAGCCAAGATTATTCATGAGGTCCTATAAGTCTTATTTTCATCAGCTTTTGCATTCCTTGGACCTAAATAACTGACAAGAACTTAGAGGAGGAAGAACTCTATTTGAGGCCTCTGGTTTCAGAGGTTCAGTCCATAGACAATCGAATCCATTGCTCTGGGCCTAAGGTGAGGCAAGGGGCCAGTGGAGAAAAGACGCTCAGCTCATGGTGGGATCCGAAAGAAGCAGGGTGGAAGGTGCCACGGGGAAGATGCAGCCCTCCATGGCACACCCCAGTGACCCACATTCTCCAGCCACATCCCACTTGCCTACATTATCATCCAGTCAGTCCATTCAAACTAGGAGGGACTGATTGGGTTCCCACTCTCTTAATCTAACATTTTTACCTCTGATTAGTCCTGCATCAACACAGGAACTTTGGGGAAACACCTCACATCCAAACCATAAAAACTCTAAAATTCTAGAATGCTATCTTTATTTCCTCACATCAGTCAATTTGTTGGGAGTATTTTCTTCAGAAACTGTGTGTTTTCTCCAATATAAAATGTTATCCAGAGTGTTTCTGAAATTCAGTGAAGTAAAATAAAGATATTAAAAGTATAAACTCTGGGTAATACAGGCAACAATATGGTTTATTTATCTCCGCGTCCTCAAGAATGCTGGATGCAGGAGATATGGTGGCAAATAAAACCAAACATAGTCCAGTTTTCATAGAGATTACATTCTAAAGGGGAAAACTTAATACGTGACAAAGATAATTTTCAAAAAGTAGTAAGTGTTATAAAGATAAACAGTGGTTGGAAATAAGGGGGTAAGGAAACAGGTGAAGAGGCTTTCACATCACGTGCTCTCAAAGAGGACATCTTAAGGGAGATCACAGGGTGTCACAAGCACAGACTAGGGATGGCCTGAGGCCCTGTGAACAGTAGGGTCAGCTAAGCACAGAAGTCCTAACACCTGACCCATCTTGAAGGGAAACACCCCACCAAGGGGGAAGGTGAGATCAGAAGCCGGAACATTCAGAGAGCGGTATTCAAGTTTCAATTGGCTGCTAAAGAGTTAGGAGAGATCAAAACATTCCATTAGCCCTCTTGGAACCTCAGTTTGTCTGAATAAATTAGGAGTGAGGACACTTGCTTCACAGGGTGGATGTGAAGATTATAGAATGAAAGTCTTTCAGGGCATCCCACAGTATGCAAATGAAATTCAATCTCCCTAGCTCAGCTTCTGGAGGTCTAGTTACCTCTCTGACTTTTTCTACCTGGCTCACCCAAATACAATATGGCTTTGCAGTACCCCAAACAATTTTCCATTAGTCTACACCTCTAACTGATATTCCTCCCGCTCGAAATACCTTTCACCTCCTGCTTGTCTTGATTTACTTTCACTTGTGTGTGTCAAGACAAGATCAAGTAAGACATTTTTTCTCTCTTTTTTCCATACTTTTTATTGGGTTTTATTATAGTTGTACACAATGATGCGATTTGCCGTTACCTCTCGGTACAGGTACACAATATAACAATATAGCACTTTCCCCTCTCTTCCTGTCTCCCATGCCCTGGTCCTATTCCTTCAGTGATCTCCCTTTGATTTTCATGAGATTCCCCCACCACCCATATCCACAGAGAAAATCAATAGCCCTTCATCTTCTGAGTTGGCTTTTTTAGCTTAACATAATACTATTTAGTTCCATCCATTTTCCTGAAAATGATATAATCTCATTTTTCTTTACGGATGAATAAAACTCCAGTGTGTGTGCATGTGTGTGTATGTGAGTGTGTGTATCACATTTTTGTATCCATTTATCTCTTGACAGACACCTAAGCTGGTTCACAGTTCAGCTATTGTGAATTATACTCCTATACACATGGCATGCATGTATTGCTATGGTATGATGACTTTAATTATTTAGTAATAAATACTGAGGAGTGGTATACCTGGGTCCTATGGTGGTTCCATTCCAAGTCTTTAAGGAACTTTCATACTGATTTCTACAGTGGCTGTACTAATTTACAGTCCCACCAACAGTGTAAAAGTGTTTCTTTTTATCCACAATCCTCTCCAGCATTTATTAGTATTTGTATTCTTGCTGACTGCCATTCTGACTATTGTGAAATGAAATCTCAGGATAGTTTTGATTTGCATTTCCCTAATTGCTAATGATGTTGATCATTTTTTCATACATTTGTTGGCTGTTTCTATTTCTTCTTTTGTGAAGTGTCTGTTTAATTAATTTGCCCAATTATTAACTGAGTTGGGTTTTGTTGTTGTTTTTTTTTGTTAAGCTTTATGAGTTCTTTATATATTGTCGATATTAATCCTCTGTCAGAAGTATAGCTAGAAAAGATTTTCTTCCATTTCTTTACTGTGCAGAAACATTTTAATAGAATGTCTTTTCCTTTATTAATTCTTGGCATTATTTCCTGAGCTTTAGGGGTTCTATTGAGCAAGCCTTTGCCTGTGACTATGTGCAGCAGGGTTGACCCTCAGCAGTGTTTTTCATGGAAACTTCATATTATTTCTATTTTGGTGCATATGCCCCTCCCAATGGCCCAGCAAAGCTCGAGCACCACTGACCTGTGAGCACTGTTTTACTGGTTTGTTTCATGCCTGGCACTGATCAAGAAGAGAAACAACTCCTTATTTACACACCAGACCACAATATAACCTGGAACAAGTAGATCCTCAACAAATTAGCTCACAGGTGATCCCGATGTCAACTGACGTCCCCAGATGCTAAAGATCTGGACGTCATTGGCTGCCACTATGAAGTTCAAATTTCAAGTGTCAGTAGGTGGGAGGGGGTATTCCATAATAGCAAATATCCTCAGATCCCAAAGCTTAATATAAATAAGGATTACTTCTTACTCTCTGTAATTTTCAGGGATTCAGGAAGATAAAGACTTCTTCTCAACATCCGACTTCCCAGACATTACCACAGTTGCAAAGGACATAGATTCACACAGCTTCTCCCAGAAAGCCACATGATGCTTCCTTTTAGGTTGCATTAGAGGATCATGCCAAATTCAAAGGAGGGGAAGTCAGATCTTACCAGGTATA
Organism: Marmota monax; assembly: GCF_021218885.2. Classification (NCBI taxonomy): domain Eukaryota; kingdom Metazoa; phylum Chordata; class Mammalia; order Rodentia; family Sciuridae; genus Marmota; species Marmota monax. The sequence goes on along the minus strand of NW_026694084.1, from coordinate 34,897,200 downwards.
ACAAATATCACACCTTGCCAAATCCCCTGGGCTCCCAGATACTCGTACACCTATGCTCCCTCTGACTCAGCATAGATTCCATATGAAATTACCTCTATCGTATAACAAGTTTTGATGCAAAAATCAAGCTCCATCTTTAATTTTTTTTCATAAAATTTAACCACTTTACTTTGTGAGTTTGGGGAATTCTAACCAAGAGGAGCCCTTTTAGCTTCCCAAATATTTCAGATTTTACTCTGAACCTTCCATACTGCTCCATGAGTCCTGCAAATTCCTTCCATCTCTAAGGTAGAGCTCCTTTAAATTCTCTGACTCTTAATTTAAAGACCCAAAGAGTCCAGCTACCCAGTGGAACAAGAGACTCCATTGTCCGGGACTCTCCTTCCTCAGGAAGCAATGTTAATTATTATGATAGTTCTGGTTGGTTCGCTGTGGTGTTTGAATAGTGGGATGAATGAATGAGTGAATGAATAAACAACTCAAGAACCTGAGTGACCTGAGTGCTTTAAAACACACAATCAACACATTTTATTTGGCTATTTGGTTTAGCAGCTTTCTCAGGAGGAACCAACCTGCAGTGGGTGCAGTATTCGTTCAGTATTTTAGTGACCAATTAATTTGGTGGCCGTGCACAAATGCTTTGGACACTAATGAATGAAGTGCCAGAGGTTGCATAGAACTCTAGTTTTAATTTGCAGTTTGTCAAAGTTCTCTCAGTATATTCCACCTGTATGTCTGTGAAGACAGGGCTAAAGGATTCTCAAGGGCCCATTTTCTGATTCCCTATGAAGCTCAGTTTCCAATTTCCCTATAATTTCCATGAGAACAGCTCCAGTTTCCTAGAGCTATTGGAATGGGGGGAAAATAGCCTGTCTATATATACCTTCTCTATCTCTTCTCTCTCTTTCTTGAGCAGGATTTCATAATTATTTTTGCAAAGATCACCAGAGTTAAAGGTCCTATGGTCTCCATTTTCATTCACCATGTTTTCCAGATTGAGTTGATCTGTCTGGTGCTCTGCTGCCCTGGTGGTTATGTCCTCTTACAGTTGGGATTTGGGGCCATTTGTAGGTAGGAGCTCCTAATTTCCAATTAAGTAAAATCTAGGTTCCAACAATAGATGATAAGATGGGTCAAGTCACTGAGCCTTTCTGAAACTCAGTTCCTGTAACTCTCAAGGTCTAGTCAATTTTTCGCTGCTGCAATTAAAAGATATGACAAGAACAACTAGAGAAGAAAAAGTTTATTTGACACAGTTTCCGAGGTCTCAGTCCATAGAAGCAGGATCCATTCCTCAAGATGAGGCAGAACATCATGGAAGAAGAGTGTGGCAGAGGAAGGCAGCTCAGGACATGGCCAGGAAGAAGCAGAGAGAGAGAGTTCCCCTCACCACGAACAAAATATAAACCCCAAGCACACTCCACCATCAACCTGGCTCCTCTAGCCACACCCTCTCTGCCTACAGTTACCACCCAGTTAATCCTCATCAAGGAATTAATGCACTGATTAGTTAAGGCTCTCATAATCAAATCATTTCACCTCTAAGCTTTCTTTCATTGTCTCGCACATGAGTTTTTGGCAAACACCTAAAAATTGAAACCACAACATCTGATAAACAACAGCATCAGGGCCATAATAATAATACCACAATACCTTACATTATCATAACCTATGTGCATGTATGATCCTAGTTAATTCTCTTTCTGGCACAGACAACACACCCCCCCACACACACCCTATTAACTAGTGCTGTTATTCTACTTTGCACATAAGGAAATCAAAACACAGAGAAGTTAAGTGGCATGCCTAGGGCCACAGTTAGGCTAAGTCAAAGCCAGGTCTGCCAAATTCCAGAGTTGGAACTATAATTCTAATGCTGTACATCAGTAAAAGAAGATAGTAGTGCCAAGAGCCAAAATTTATAAGTGAATTAAATGAGAGTAGATTTATGGAATGCTGGCAAAGTACAAACAGGAATTCCCAAAGAATACTATGAACTGTTGAAGACAGAAAATGTTTCACATTCTTCTGAGTGCTCTCCAGCTTACAGCAGATGGTAGATGCTTGGTATATGCAGGAGTCACCCAGTCAGGATGCCCCTGGACACATCTCTGTATCCACCTGGAGATGAACCCAGGCACATCCAAACAAAGATGGTTATCCTGAGGAAGAAGCCCCTTATCCAGACTGGCCGTCAACCCAGTTCTCTCTTCTGGAAACAGGAAAGGTGAATGGAATTTCCCTGAGACTGACAGACCGTGGAGCTGAGTAATATTAATGACAGTAAACCTGAGAGGAGATCAGTGACTTCTGCTGTGGAAATCCTGAAACACCTGGGCTCCACCCTTTCCATGTTTCATTACTTCTCTCTCTCTCTCTCTCTCTCTCTCTCTCTCTCTCTCTCTCTCTCTCTCTCTCTCTCAGTATTGGAGATTGAACCCAGGGGAGCTTAACCACTATCATCGCTCATTTCTTGATCAGTGAAGCACATTGATTTTCTACCATGAAGTTCTACTTTCCCCACTTTTAGTGGCTAAAATATCTGGAGTGTTTATCTACAGTTTACAACCAAAGGGATCTTAATGAATAAAATTAATACGCATATGGGAAAATAATATGGACCAAATGTTTGCCCCCCGAATTCCCATGTTGAAACCCTAATGTCCAAGGTGATGGTATTTGGAGGTGGGCCTCTGGCAGATACATAGGCCTTGAGGGTGAACAGGATTGATGTCTTAGAAGATCCATGAAAGGGGCTGGGGATGTGGCTCAAGCGGTAGCACGCTCGCCCGGGGTTCCATCCTCAGCACCACATACAAACAAAGATGTTGTGTCTGCTGATAACTAAAAAATAAATATTAAAAAATTCTCTCTCTCTCTCTCTCTCTCTCTCTCTCTATCTATCTATCTATCTCTTTAAAAAAAAAGATCCATGAAAAATATGATCTTTCTCTCCCCTGTGAAGATCAGAACATCTACAAGCCAGGAAGAAGACCAATCAAGAACCAAACCATGTTAGATCCCTGATGTCAGTCTCCTCAGCCCTCAGAAGTGGGACAAATAAATATCTGTTCCTGAAGATACACTCTATGGTATTTTGTTATAGTAGCTCAAATGAAGACAGAAGGAAATGTGTAGCTGTGATGAACTTAGGGGATACAAAGATACTTCTTAGAGTAGATAGAAAGGGGAAAAAATAACAGAAAATACAAAAAAAAAATGTCTAGCCTGCAGCAGTGTCACTGGACGTCCAACTTAGATGGGCATCCCCTAAGACTGGGGTCAGCAAACCATAGCCAGCAAGATTTGAAAACGAAGTTTTACTGAAACCCAGCCACCCCATTCATCAACCAAGTAACTGTTGGCTGTGCTGCTTTTATGCTGCAATGGTGGTGTTGTGCAAGTGTTCCAGAGAACACATGGCTGTTGAAGCCTAGAATACCTACCATCTTGTCCTTTACAGATTCAATCTTGGGGGGTGGGGGAGCCCCTAAGCCCCACAGAGATTCTGCTTCCATAGGTCTGGAGTGGCATTCTGGTGACCTCAAGTCCCCCTGAAGGTCTGCAGAATGTACTTTCAGATTCTTGGTTCAGACACCAAAATATAAACAGGTTGTCTCAGCCGTCATCCTCCCCGCCTGCTCAGCCTCATGCCCTGCTACCTCTGACACCCAGGGTCTGCTCACTACACAGTTTGGTCCCTTGGCATCTGTGGTCATGTCATTGCCTCTGCCTGGAAGTCCATCCCCCTTTCTCTTCCTGGCTAATCTCCATTCAAGCCTCACCTGCTCTTGGAAGCCTTGCCTGACCACCATTCTCCCATCTTTTGAGCTCCTGGTCACTCACCTTGGTGTGCTCCAGAGGTGGCTGCACTTCCTACAAGTCACCTCCTCTTGTGACTGACTTTTTCTCCAGCTGTTACTTTTCTCCCTAAATACAGACACACACTTCTCCCTTTAATCCTGCAAAGGCCAACTAAGACAAGGCTGTAAGGAAGAGCAAGACTCTCGAAAGGTCTGGTGTAAGAGAAGGGGGTTCAAATAAGAAAGAAATCTTTGAAACTAGGCCTTGTCCATAGCCTGATGCAGAGGAGGAGCTCGTGACCCCTACAGAGTGGAGAAAGGAGAGATTCCAAATCCCTGAGCCCCACTCCCTTCCCTTCCTCCACCCAAATGTCCTCCAGTAAGTCTTGGTATACAAACACCTTTTTCTACAAAGCGAAAAGGTCATTCATTTTGTTTCCCTGACAGACCAGAGTTTTCTTGCAGAGATTTAAATAAACATTATTATTCAGATTCACCTTGCCCTCCTGAACTCTCCATCTCAGACTTTGTGAAGTTTGCCTTACCTTTGCAGAAACAATTGTCTGTTTAAAGTCCCCTCCCCCCCACACACCTTAGTAACAGAAAGGAGAGGAGAGAAACAAGTGGAAGGGAAGAAGGGGGGAAAATGGAAGAAAAGGCAAGGGGAGAGGAAGGGAGAGGAGAGAAGGGTTAGGGGAACTATTCTTTCCCAAAACAGAAAGTCCAAAAGAAAATCTCTGCTGGCAGCTTCATGGTAGCACTCGGATGCTCTACAAAATGAACAATTACCTGTGCCAAGGACTTTACTTATCTCATTTCTATCTCAGATGCATTTCCGGATTCATAGTATTAGTCACCATCTGCAGATAAGGACAACAAGGCAGAGGGAAGTCAAGTTGCAAGCAGAGCCTTCAGGAGTCAAAGGGAGGCCCAACTGCTGCAGGGTGTTCCTCCATCAGGGCTGGACTTACCTGTCGCAGAGAGACATGGGTTCCAGTGTTGGCTTTGCCACTAGCCTGTGTCATCACTGGGAGAGACTCTTTCAAACTCTCTGCTCCTCAGTTACCTCATCTATGAAGGGAGAGGGTGCGAGTCTCTAAGATCCCTCCCCGCTGTACATCAGGGGCTTAATGATGATCACAACATACTATATTTCTTAGAACACGACACCATTAATGGTATGACACCTCATTAGTTTATGCATTACTGAGAAATAAATTGCTGCTCACTATAAAGCAATGCTTTTACCACTTTGAATTTTAAATGTTAAATACTTATTGAAAAGTATTCCTAAACATGATTAAATATTTCATCATATATCACACTTGGAGACATATAAAAAGAAAGTTATAAGTGATAAAAATTAAGAAGTATATTCCTAATACTTTCAAAACAGTACTGTCCTGAATAATTTTTTAAGACAAAGTTGCAAGTGCCCATATTTTTTAGAAAATGTTCTATGTCATCAAAAGTGTTGGATCTTCTCATTTCTTAAAACACTGTTTTCACTTGTCTCCTGGAAATTCTTCCTGCAGCTCACCCTCATTCTTCAAGTTTAATTTGGCTACTTTCTGGATTTTACCAGATGATCAACTGAAGATGTTCATTGATCACCTCTGGGAAATATAATCTCTAGTAGACTATGGTCCTTTGTCCATTTGGGAGCCCAGGTCAAGGATCCCACTCTGTTGGGACCCCCACTTAGGGGGTCCTCTTACTATAGGAGATTAGATGATTTGGATTGGTGTCTTGATCTCTGAGCACACAGAGAACTCATTACCCAATCTTGCCTTGGAGACATGGCTGAACCAGGAACTGAAGCCAAAGAATTCTGCTTTGTTTATGACGGTCTCCTTCCGGGTTCCGCAGCCATAATGTCTGAACACTATTTATTGGCAGGCCTCCTGGGGTTTGTAAGGAATACACTTGAGTCTAATTAATCAATCTGACTAATGGTGTGCACAGTCGTTAAAGAGTAACCACAAGTTTAATGAAGACAAAGGGGCACCAGATGTCCCCTTTGATCCATAACTCAGCTGGTGTGTCTCGTCCTCCCCTGGAGTCAAATGGCCTGACTCTCCTGGCCTCATTTGTTTCCCATTCCACCTCCTGGTTTCTATTCTCCTGGGACTGGGAGCCAAGCACATGAACTTGAAAGCCTTTGCTGATCCTGGAACCCGTGCCCAGATCATTTCAGTGAATCGCTGAGAGCTGATGAGGCTTGGTCTCCTCGTCTATCCTACGGATGGTGACCATCTCACAGGGCAGCTGTGCAGTTAAGTGCAGAAAGTATCTGGAAGGACGAGGTCTGCCCTAAGCAACTGCAAGTGGCCCTCCTTTCCAGTCTATCCTTCTATTCTTCCTCCCTTTCCCCTTATCTGTCTTTCAAATCATCGCATCTTTGGCGCCTCTCTATTCTGGCAAATGCAGGGCAAACTTTCAAACCTGTTCGCCCTTCATCCCTCCCATCCCCCCTCCATCTCTCCCCGCTTTCCTTTCTTAACCCACCCCATTTCCTTCTTTCTTTCTCCTCTGCTCTCCTCTCCTCTTCCAAACTGTTCCTTTCCCTCTCTGCATTAACTGCTGTCGTCTCAGGCCCAGCACATCAGAGTTTTCTGAATGTCTAGCAAGAATGGAAAATTTTTAAAAGACTAAACACAATAGCCAAGTTATGGGTCCAGTCCAGTGCCTGTCAACTGATGAATGGATGAAGCCACATGGCATCTCACTGGGCCGGAAAGAAGAATGGAATGATGTCCTATGCTGGTCAATAGATGGAACTGGAGAACATCATGCCAAGAAAAATAGGCCAGACGCAGGTAGTCCAGGGGCAAATATCTTCTCTAATATGCAGATGCTAGAGAGAAAAATTGGAATAAAAAAGGGAACTTCACAAAAACAGAAAGGAGATCAATAGAACAGAGGAAGAAGATGGAGAGGGAGGAGGGGAGGCATGAGAAAGTACTAGGAAAGAAATCTACCAAATCATGCTGCCTATGTATGATTACCACAATTATAAGCATTGAAATAATAACAATAATAATAATTATAACAATAATAGAAGAGTAGATCTAGAGGGGCCACCAAATGCTGCAGTCTGGCTGGGCACAAATCACGAGCCACTCAAGCAGGAATAAACTTTATTTCCGAACTCCCGCAGCACTCCACACACACTCCACACACACTCCCTGGGAACTCTCCCCAACGCCACCCACGCAGCTTCTCTCCCGCACACCACACCAACCAGAACTCCCTTCAAGGGCTGTGTGCACACTCACTCTCTCGGAACCAACAGGAACTCCAAAGTAGCGGTTCCCGAGGCGGACAGCAGGGGTCTATATACAATTGAATCAATCCAGCATCATCTTAATGGCTCGCCTCTCAATCATTACTTCTGGCAAAATGCCAGGGGCCATTCCGACTGGGCTGTTGCTTTCAACAGAAGGAGGGAAAGAGAAGGTTCTGGGGAATTAGATTGATCAAATTATGTTATGGGCATTTATGAGTATGGCATAAATGAATCCCACTCTTATGCATGTTTATAATGCACCAATAAATTAAAAAAAAAAAAACTAAGGTACAAGAGTAGCATTTGAAGTAGCAGAGTGATAAAGGCATCTGTTGTTATTACAGTAAGATGATCTTTCTCTCAACATACTGCTGGTGAGGAACACAGTAAGGTGGAGGTTAAGGACACCAGGAGAGAACAAAGGGACCAGTGTCCTCTTTTGGTAGCTCTTGTTCTATAAGTTGTATTGTTCATTGACACAACTGACTTGACAGTTGGAAAGTTTCAAATATTTGAGCAATTGAAATAAGTTCACATTGACAAATGTAATATTGACATAGCTGTAGGTAAGTGGGGAGGGTGTTCTGATTTCTGTCTATAGGGGGTTTTGTTTGTGCAATGCACTTTACCTGTTCCTAGTAATCAGTTTCTTCTTTCTGCCTTAACTGTAGTGCTGAGTAGATGGCTCATATCTCAATGGCTGAGTCTGGGGGATGGCAGGGGGTGGGGTGTTGAACCCGTCATGTGAAACTTGTTTCTCACTCCCCCAGCTTCTCTTGCAGTTTTACATGGACAAATGACCCAGTTATGGCCTATGATATATAAGTAGAATCAACCAAGGAGATGCTTTGAAGCAAAAATTTTGTTTTTCTAACAAACCAGGTAGATAGATGAGTAAGCCTGCTAGACCCTTCTGCCTTCATTCTTTTCTTCCTGGTTTGAATGCAGATGTGATGACTGGACCTACTGTACCCATCTTTATGACTAAGAAGCCCAGAAGAACTGCCACTCAACCACATTTGAGATTTTTACTCCGATACTGCAACCCCTATCCCCTTAAGTTAGTTATTCATGTATACTGAACACAGTACTAATAAATACCCCCTTTGGAGAAAAGTTGTAGTCTATCACTGTCATATAACGTATTCAAGTGAAGGGTTACTTTGGATGCTTGTAAATACATTCAACATAGTTCCTGAGGTTCTAACAAAAACAAGATCAGATAATGCAGATAAAACACTAGCACTAAGCTGATATAGAGTAGGTTCTCTAAACCTCCGTCTCCTTTTTCTTGGGAAGGGTCACTTGTTGAAAAAGTGAGAACCCAATGAATCATTCCCAATGATGTACTGTCTCCTTTAAGTGTTCTGAGGCCTGCTCTGTTCCAGCTCATGACATGTAAGATTTTTCCCTACTCTGGCTAACTCGGCTTCTGGTTTTTCTACATCACAGTCACAAGCCAGTTGGTTACCAAGTTCATTAATTTATTCATTCAAACTATTTCCTAAGCTTCTAGTATTGCTGAGCACTGGGGAAGAGTGTCCGGTGTCAGAATGGTCCCTGCCTTCCAAGAGCTTATGTTCTAGTCAGAGGAGATGGAAAATGAATGAACCAGCCATATAATAAGATAACTGCAGGTGGTTTGAAGTGTGTGCTAGATGGGGAAATAAACATATACTCTTGTTTGGAAAATTCTGGGAACATGTAACTCAGTGAGATAGTCAAGGATCTCTTCTGTGCGGAAGTGAATCCTGAATGAGGCAGCTGAGCAATGACCCAGAAAACACTGATGGAGGGAACATCAAGCAATGGTCAAAAGCTGCTTGTTCCCTTGACCTTTATTTCTTAGCTAAGAGTTGAGTTTCAGTGCCTGTTTATCTTTCAAAGCCTGATGCAAATGTCTTTTCCAGGCATCTCTAGATTATGCATCCATTTTTCCTTCAATTAATTAAGGGACTCCCATTTGTTTGTTAATTAACTGCAAGAAGTGCAAAATACTTCTGAATGCAATCGGAAGCTCATGAAGAGTTTTAAACAAAGGAGTGACATTAGCACAGTTGCATGCTGGGCCCTATCCTAAATCACTCATGACTCTATAAAAATAAAATTGATCACTGGAACCATGCAAGATTTATCTTTCCTGTATATAATGAATTAAGAACTAAAGAAAACTATTTCTTTCCATTCCATCTATTGCATAAAGGTTGCTATGTTTGTTGCTGTGCTCTTGTTCTTTTGCCTGAAGAAACGGCTCACTGAGGCAGATAGTGTATTTGTTATCTATTGCTGAATAACACACAACCTCCAAACTTAGAGATTAAACAGTAAACATTATATCACTGTTCATAAAGGTCAAAAATTTAAGAACATCTTAATTGGGTGATTCTGGTTCAGAATCACTCATGAGGCTGCAGCAAGGTGCTCAGCTGGAACTGAACTGATCTGACTGCTTGATTGAGGCTTGAAAATTCACATCCATGATGATGCATTCAGGTGGCTGCTGGAGGGTGGTGTCTGTTCCTCGCTGGCTGCTGGTGTGAGGTCTCAGCTTCTCGCCACAAGGGTTTCTCTACAAAGCTGCCTGCATATCCAACATGGTGGCTGGCTTCCCCAAGAGGAGACACTTCAAGATAACAAGGCATAGCCACAGTGTCTTTATGACCTAACCTGGGAAGTCACGTACCATCATTTCTGTTTCCCTGTATTATCCACACAGATTGATTCTAACACAATGTTGAAGGAGACTATGCAAGAGCATGGATATCAAGAGCTGGGGATCATTGTGGATCACCTTGAAGTCTGACTACACAGACAGTTACAGAGGAAAGAACTAGATAGGGCTAAGTTAGAGACGTATGGTTTGCTAAGCAAAAAGCTAGTCAGAACTGTAAATAGATCTCTGTTGTCTACCTGAGAACCGGCTCCCTGTTTCCCTGTATCAGATGTCTTCATCCCTGGGAAGGTGTCCCTAGGTCCTGCATTAGAGGGAAGCACAGAATATTGTGTTGGTCAATGTGACAAAGATGGAAGTCTTCTGTGTGCTTTTGGAAAGACCTTTTCACCTATTAGCTGTGTTCTACTCTTGCTTTTTTCTATGTGGTGAAAGAAACAGATGCTTAGATAAGCTGCAGCCATCATGAGAGAGGAGCTAAGAATCCTAAATTCAATGAATTCTAAAGTGTACAGAATAAAACATTTTGTACAATTGGCTTCCTGAACCAAACCAGCAAAACCCTGCATCCACCATTCTTGCTGTGTAAGAAGAGCAAACCTCTATTTGTTTAAACTATTTTTATTTGAGTTTTCCCACCGTTTGTAGGCATAAGCATTTATAATACATAGATACAGCTGCACCAGGCAACGGAGTCAGGGAAAGTTTCTTAAGAAAGTGACCCTCATGCTAACAGCAAAAGATGAGTACAAAGAGGGTTCTAGGCAAAGGGTACAGAGAGAATAAAGAGAAAGACACACTTGGGGGACTGAGGGTAGTCGAGTGTGGTGGTGGTCGTGAGAGCAAGATGGGCAATAGTGAGAGGTAAGACTGAAGAGAGAAGTAATAACCAGTCCTAGAGATACTGGTCTTTCATTTTCAGGTATTTAAGGGCAAAAGGCAAAGCAGAGATGTTGCAATGTATTAAGCAAAAGTGACAAGATGAGTTGGGGGCAGTTGTTCTTTGACATGTGTAGACATGCAGGCACACAGGAGTGGGGACAGGGGACTTACTGCACAACACTGGGCTTGACCAGTGCACACTGCACACTTGGGAACTGCTGGGGAAGGTGAATGCTGTGTTATGCTCTGTTTTCCCACAGTCGCAGAAGAGTGGTATGATCTTGTTTTTAATTTAGAATGATCACAGCAGATGAAGAAAGGAAGCAGACTGCAACCAGAGACATGTTAGAAGTCTATTGACTTTATCTAGGTGAGATACAAAAGCCCCAAATAAGCCAGCGGCAGTGGAGCTACAGGAAACAAGAAAGTTGTAAACCCCTGCATCCCATTGGCGCTCAGTAGGTGTTTTCCAATGAGTGGAAGGAGGGGGCTAGGGAGGCAGGGGTCCCCTTCAGTACCGAGGGTCTGCCTGCCATGTGGGATGCATCATGTCTGGTGAGTTACGTGAATTACCTTTCATCTTCACAAAATCTGGCAAAACTTTGCTCTCCACCCTACCAGGAAAGTTCAAGACCGTGAAATAGCTTGCTCAAGGTCACAGAGACCTCATCTCAAGTCAGACACCTCAAGTCTCACCTCACACACCTCAAGTCACAATACAAGAATAAGTTCCTGACAAGGAAAAACACTAAACAATGGCTTCAGTTAAAAAAGGATTTCCCATGATGTCACTGAGGGTCTCCAGGCTAGCTCGGTGCCTTCTAAACATTTCTTTAACAGAGATCCACACAAAAAATCCACTTTACATTGGGTCCAGGAAGCATACGCAAATTATAAATGTATAAATGAGTGTGTGTGTGTGTGTATGTGTGTGTGTATGTGTGTGTGAGGAGAGAGAGCTTGTGCTATATAAATCCATTTGATTTATAAAGAGATAATAAGAGTGCAGATATTAAGTTGGACAATGAAAAATACCATTTTTAAACTTAATGTCTTATGAGTTTCAGATAGCATAGTATCAAGAGTTTGATAATGTCGTTTTTCTGAAATTTTGTCTAATTCTCCTCATTTATTGACTTTAAAAAGGAAGACTATATTGAAAGAAGTCTTTGTATACTGTAACAAAACAATAAATAATCTTTATGGTTCTATATTACTGTTTTTACTTTAGTTTTTAAATACCAATTTGACCCACAAAGTGGATTTAATAAACCCATGTCAGTTGGACCCTATAGCATGAAAAAACAAAGGCAATTGGTTTGGAAAATTTTCCTATAGTTTGTGTGGGTACCATTTTTCATATGCCCTCCATTTCACTTTCTTTCATTTGGCTTTTGTAAATCATTCCCAGAAAAGAGGAATTTGTAAATCATTCCCAGAAAGGAGGAACAGGAAGTAAAAGAAACCTTGCAACTTTCTAGCTTTTGTCTTTTCAAAATCCTGATTCCCAACGAGGACGTTAGAGGTGCAAGAAGTGGTGCAGTGCAAGGAAGAACAGGAGTATACAGGGAAAGCAAGGTGACCTTGGAAGTTTGAAAAACAAGGATTCTTAGTGAGATGAAAAAGAGCTGCTGGCAGCCAGGCGCTGTGGTGCACAACTGTAATTCCAGTGGCAACTGAGGCTTTGACAGGAGAATTTCGATTTTTCAAAGTCAGCCTCAGCAACTTAGCAGGGTCCTAAGCAACTCAGTATGAACCTGTTTCTAAAGAAAACATAAAAAGAAAAAAGCTTGGCATCCTCCATTCTGAATTTTACATCTGCCTGTATATTATTGGTTTGTGTTAAGTTTTTTCTCTCTGTAATTCAAATGGTTTTCTCTGGGAAGATAAAGAATATAAAATTGATTCTAAAAAAAGAAGAAGAAGAAGAAGAAAGAAAGAAAGAAAGAAAGAAAGAAAGAAAGAGAAAAAAGCTGGGGATGTGGTTCCGTGGTTAAGTGCCCTTGGGTTCAATCCCGGTTCTGAAATAGAAAAAAAAAAAAAAAGCTACTTGCAAACTGGTGGCATTGAGGGTTGGGGGAGGTCTGAATTTCCTTATAATGACTTCCTGGTGGTGTCTTGGAGAAGACACAGGGCCCTAAGGTGAAAGGGCAAGGTCCACTTGAAACAAATGGAACCCTAGGCAGCCCTCTGAGAAGACTCTCCACCTGCACGTTGAATGTAATGCAAAGTGCTGTTGGGTAGATTCCCGTGGATAGGTCAAGGGTGCCTCAGGGTGACCTTTGTGAATGGCTGGCCAAAGACCAGAGGGCAAGCCAGAGTGCCTGCCCTCCCCGCTACACACACACAGTCGGGCACTGCAAAGAAGTCTAGAACTATGGCATCTTCTTTGAATGTGGAGACTACAGATAAAAGACCCAGGAAGATCTCAAGGTAAATGTCTCCCCAGTCACTTAGAAACAGAAAGACATTGATTTTTAAAGGTAAAGAGAAATGTTTTTTATCCCTTAAAGAAAGGAAATGAGGTTCATATATATAATCATACCAATGAACATAAATGTATTTGTATTATAATGTCATCTACAAAGTATTAGCTTAAATATTCTACATAAATCCCAAAGGTCTCCAAGGGGAAAATAGTGATAGGCTGAAATATTTTCATAAATAAGAAGTATTTGTAATATTAACATAGCAATTGGGTGGAGTTTAAGAAAGAGAGCAGGGGAAAAATCTATTTACCATTGAGTGCACATTTTACCCCAGGAGTATATAAGTGTGATCTTAAACTGTCACTGAAAGGTTTAGTGACATGGGTGAATGAGTACTTTTCTATTTTTCATTATTACTTCCTTTCACTAGCTTCTTAATGATTTTTCCTATGTGTGTCTTGTTATTTTAGAAATTCGGTAAGTAAAGCCTTGGTGAAAATCACAGCTAGCTCATCCTCTAGTTAAACCAGAGACAAGGGATCATTTTTTAAGGGAAAGAAAATGTTCAAGTCTGTCTCCCTCGAAGGCTTCTGCCCTACACTTGCCTGGCTGCCTTCCTTGTCTTGGAATTACTTTCCCACAGACAGGATGCTCTCCTCCTTCCAGGCACCGGAAGCTATTTCAACTAGTTCCTGGGAAGATATGAAATGTTCACAAAAATTCCTTTTTCTCCTGAAAGAGAACATGGGAATAAAATAAACATTTTTTGTTTGTTTGTTTTTCTATTGTGCAATGTGCTGCATCCCAGATGAAATGTTGAGTGTGAGGTTTCTAATTTATAGATTTGTTCGTGGATGAATCCCACTCACCTTGGAATTGACTTTTCCTGGAGTTCTGTCAAAGCAGTTGATCCTTTAAGATGAGTAGTGTTCCCACTAGGCAGGCATGCCATTTTCCTTTAAGGATTTCTGACAATCGAAGCTCCTTGTCACCACCACTCTCCTTCCCTTTGGAAACAAGATCTCTCTGGTTTCAGGTCCTCTTTCCAGCTTTTCTTTTACATGTGAATATTTTATGTCTTCAGTAAGTGTCACAGTTTCTATGAGCATTTTGCAAAGGGCACAGCTAGTATAAAACTTAAATTCATGTTAATATATTCAACCTAGGAAGTCCAAATATTTCATAGGGGAAACAGATTCCCTTTCTTAAACACAGTTATGATAATGTGGCCAATGGTATGCAGCAACACCACAAAACAAATGTCATTTTCCAATGAGGTAAAAGGATGGTTTTCCCACACCATTGCAATCACTCAACTGGAATCAAGTAGACCAAGTTAATTATTTTGGTTAAATCCAATATGTAAAAATCTGTTTTTTTCCACAAATTATAAAAATAGTGTCTATGCCTTGAACTGAGCCAAAATTAATAAGCCCTCCATCCGAAAAAGAATGAGTTCTGCTACATTCATCTGTCATTTGAACTCATCCTAACAGATTTCCCAATCTAAAAAATCTCAGAAGTTTCTTATTTAATTTGCTTTTGAAAAGGCAAAATAAATTTGACATTTTCACTTCTATTAATTCTATTTAAATTAGTCATCTGTTGTTTGTTACAGCATTTTTATTAAGCATGTAGATTCTAGATTTATACCACCTAAATTTAATCAGTGGAATTTTGCTATCTACTAATCATAGGATCCTGGGTAAGGTACTTAGCCACATGAAGCTTCAGGACTCAGTATTTTAGGCAGTAAAATAGGAATAATAAAAAACAGAGATGGACCTTATTCAAAGAATCACTAGAATGATAAACAAAATGTTCATAAGGGAGAGTCTGATAGCTAATAGTTGTTGGAAAATTATTACGCACCTTATCATTATCCTTATGTGTAGTTGTTAGAGGCCAGGGGATACAGGCCCTACAAAAACCAATCATCCCTTCAGGGAGCTCACTGTTTCATGGGAGAAGCAATAGACAGGTAGACATGTAAGCAAATGAGGCATAGCCAGTCCCTTTGGTAGGGACCATACTTAAGTGTCCAGAACAGACTACTGAACATCACAGAAAGGAGTCTTCCGCTTTCCTTGGGGATGTCAAAGGAGGTTTCATGTAGAGACAACACGTTCAGGCTTTGAAGGATAAGGTGAGTGGTGTTTGGAGGGAGGGAAACGGGATCAAATTAAGAGGAGGAAATCGTGTGCAAAAAAGACACCAAGTTAACAAAATATTGTCCCTAGATCATAATAGAAATCCAGCCCAAGTAAATATGCAGGTAATAAAGGACAGCATGATGCAAATCCCATCCTACTCTCAACACAGTGGATTGACTTTGCTTGCCTGTAGTGTTTTGAAATCATTTGATGATTTGCGTATTCCAAAAGCACAATATTTGTTCTGTGCCAATGCTGTCATTCAAAAACTGAATGCTTTTTGAACTGAGTGGCACCATTTCGTCCCAACAATAGAACAATATTTGAATTTCATTGTGTTGATCATGTTCTTGTTTTAAGAGAGACCATGATGACACCCTTATAGCCAAGACACACTTGGAGTCAGCTGAGCAGAGATGATGTTTTCTTCCTGTTACCTTAGCTCCAACCTCAGAGGTTATAAAATTCTTGGAGTTCTTCCTGCAGTGTGCTGTGCTCATTCATTAGCCCCAGCAGAGTCTTTTTATCTGATTGGGTCCAATCTCCCCCTCCAAAGGCCTGCCTCCTTTTGCTGCTGAATAAATCACCCTGGGATATGTCCAGACTGAAGAAAGATTTTTGTAGAAAAATTCCATCTGCATTCAACAGGCAGAGTCTTAGGCCCCCAACGAGAAAGAATTGAGAAATTGAAGAGATGTATCCCACTGCCAAGTTTGCTAATATGGTAATTAGCCCAGATGACTTGGGGCAATGCCCCCATTCTTCCAACTCTCTGCCAGGTCTGAGCTCCCTTCTCAAATCAAGATACTTGTTACCCACTCGAGAGTTCCAGTAGGACTGGTGGGAGGAGTGCAAGGAATTCGAAGGAAGAAGCAAGCAATTTTCCTCTTATTCCTCGACTTGATTATTTTATTAAGGCCTAGACAACTGCAAAACAGTTGTTTGAGGTGATTCGCACTTAACTTTCAGTCCCATTGGGTAAGATAGCTAGTCTGGAAATTCTTTACAGTTACTTTAATTCTACAATCTGAGTTAAAAATAGAATCGACCCTCTTTCTCTTGAAAATTGAGAGTTTAATTTTGTTCTCTTTCTTGAGGAATGGTAGGTTACAACTCTCAAGGGTTGGATTGGAAGGTATATTTTTCAGGGTGTGTAACAAATTCCAAAAATCTGCTGGTTAAGGGTGGAAACAAACGTTAGAAGACTCCTTCCTCTTCATTCTGGGATTCTCTATGTAAGACAGGTGATCCATGTGCCTGGGGGGGGGGGGGCGGTGTTAACAAGCAAAGAGTTAAACCTTGTGTTTCTGGGACATGGCCATGCGAATAACCCAGGAGATGGTGGTGTGTGGTTGAGGAAAGGGGCATCCGCTTCAGAAGCTATTCTTTCTCAGGGCAACGGGGAGACAGGAGTTTCTTTTCAGAACAGGGAAATCGCTCGCTCAGGGGAACTGGGGGCTGCCAGGCGAGGCGGTCATTTGGGCTTTCACGGGATGCCACTGGGCGCCGCGAAAGCGCCCAGGGCCTGACGTCATTGGCCATCAGCTGACTGTGTTCTAGGCCCGGGCTCCACCTGCTGCAGCCGCAGTCGCGGTGGCGGAGGTCGTGGCCACCACCGCTCCACCACCCGCAGCCGGGCTTGGGACTGCGGCGGCCGCGCGCAACCTGCGGAAGCGACACTCAAGGAAACTGCTCAGCGAGGCTTGGCGGTGGCACCACGCACCCACAGTGCTGCGATTTGGTCTCCTGGAGCGCCGCCGCGGGCTTTGACCGCTACCGCGGTGGGCGGGAAAACCTGCGCCCCAGAGGGCCGCTGGAAATACCTTTCCCCAACAAGCTCTTCCCGCATCCCTACTGCTGGCGGGAAGAAATTTAGTGTGCGAAATTTGCAGGGGTCGCCCCAGTTTTAATACCAGGCGCCCTCCACTCCTCCGGATCGGCGGAGTAAAAAGATTCCCGCAGGAAACTGTCTGCCTCTCGGATTGCGGCTTCTTGGGTGATCTGGGGCTTCGCCTGAAGTTGGCTTTGTCGAAAGACATTCGGTTGGGTGGGGGGGGGGGGGGAAAGAGACCCTCTATCCATTCGCGCTGTGCTCTGGGAGTCCGTGGGCAAAGCGGCCTACTAGTTCTGGCTCCGCACCTGCCGAGGACAAGAGCCAGTGCTTAAAAAAGAACAGCGGAGGAACCGACAGGCGCGGCCAGCTGGAGCGCTGGATAGTAGAGCCGAGGGAGGGCCGGGAGCGCAGCCGCCCGCGCCAGCCCGCAGGGGTCCTCTCCCACGCTGGTCCGCGCGTGCGGCTGCCTTCAGGACCAGGGGCATCCTGGCCAGACCTGGGTGCGTGGTCCCAGACGCCACCACCACTCCAACCCGGGTTCCGGGGGCGTGGCTTTGCGCGGAGGCGGGTTTAAGTCGCCGCGGGTGTCTGACCGCTCTGACAGGTCCCCAAATTCCTCCCAGTCTCTTGGTCCCTCTGCGCGCTCCAGAGCTCTGGGTGGCACGCTGAGCTTCCCGGGGTCTGGAGGCGTTTCATCGACTCCCACGCGGCCTGGGGCCTGTCTTCTCTCCCAAACCTACTGCCGCGGCACCCGCCAACCTTCGATTCTCAGCCCCAGGAATCCGCACCACTGGCTTCTCTGCGTACTCAGAGCTATGGCTTGGGAGCCCTCCCCACTTTTTCTTTTTCCCTTTTCCTACTCCTCCTAGCTCTGGGCCAAATGGACACCAAATAGCGTAGTGAAGGGGATGGGAACTGTATGCTGACCTCTCAGAAGCACATCTGCAAGCGCTGACCTCATCTTATACCCGAGGCTGGGACCCTGGGCCAGAGACCCTCCGCCTTCCTCACCAAGGGATGATTCTGGCCAGAGACAGCTCTGCGCTGTCAATCCTCGCTCTGGAAGTGGTGACAGCCAAGAACCAGCCGAGGAGGGAGCTCCAGCACACCTCTTCCTCCAAATTAACTGTTTGGTGACTTGTTAGCACTGGGGCTACCACCTCTCCAACCTTCCCGCGAGGCGCCCGGTCACCTCATGGTCCCCCACTCCTCCTCCTTAATTGCTCCCGCCCCCAGCTCCGCCCCGGCTCCCCATCCCAGTGCAATGGAGTTCTCCGAAGGGCGATGAATCGAGCTACAGCTGCTAACTTCGGACCCCATCGCCGCCGCGGTCACCCCCGGCCAGCCCCCCTGCACTCGTCCAGCCGTGGGCGTCGGGAGACCAGTGCCGCAGCCAGGACCCGCCCGACGCTCAGCAGAACCACTGCGCCCAGGCGCCTGGGTGCCTCTTGGAGAGCAAAGGCTACGCCAAGACGCTGAGCCTAGAAGGAGCCTAAGAAGAGCCTGAGCCCGGGAAGTGGGCTGCGTGCCTCAGAGAGCCACAGCTTCTTCAGACAAAAAACCACCACTACGGCTGCGTACCCAAGCTGCGCGAGTTGGCGGGACCGTGGCTCTCAAGGACGCAGGGGTCTGCTGCGATCTTCCAGGAGCCCATTTACCCCGGCGCACTATGACCTGACCTGCGGGGCCCCCTACCAAGGGTTCCTGCTACCAGGCAGCCTAGGATAGAGAAGCTCGCTGCCCAGCTCCTACCAGGACGTTTTCGGGTCTTTGGAAACCCCTTCCTTTAACTGCCTCCCCCAGGTTCTGCGCCTAGCTCCCTTCGGCCCGGCGCCATGGAGCTCTCGGATGTGCGCTGCCTTAGCGGTAGCGAAGAACTCTACACCATCCACCCGACGCCCCCGGCCGGCGACGGTGGGAGCGGCTCCCGGCCACAGCGGCTGCTGTGGCAGACGGCGGTGCGGCACATCACCGAGCAGCGCTTCATTCTCGGGCACCGGGGCGGCAGCGGCGGCGGCGGGAGCGGTGGTTCCCGCAAAGCCTCGAACCCTGTCGGCAGCGGTCCCAATCACCTTGCGCAGCAGCTGTCCAGCGACTCCGCGCTTCCCCTATATTCTCTGGGGCCAGGGGAGCGAGCGCACAGCACTGGCGGCACGAAAGTCTTCCCGGAACGCAGCGGGAGTGGCAGTGGCAGCGGCAGCGGAGGCGGGGGCGACCTAGGCTTCCTACACCTTGACTGTGCCCCGAGCAACTCGGATTTCTTTCTCAATGGGGGCTACAGCTACCGAGGGGTCATTTTTCCCACCCTGCGCAACTCCTTCAAGTCTCGGGATCTGGAACGCCTCTACCAGCGATATTTCCTGGGCCAGAGGCGCAAATCCGAGGTGGTGATGAACGTTCTGGATGTGCTGACCAAACTTACTCTCTTGGTCCTTCACTTGAGCCTGGCCTCAGCTCCCATGGACCCGCTCAAGGGCATCCTCCTTGGTTTTTTCACTGGTATTGAGGTGGTGATCTGCGCCCTGGTGGTGGTCCGGAAGGATACCACCTCGCACACATACCTACAGTACAGTGGTGTGGTCACCTGGGTGGCCATGACCACCCAGATTCTGGCGGCTGGCCTGGGCTATGGGCTCCTGGGCGACGGCATAGGTTACGTGCTCTTCACGCTTTTTGCCACCTACAGCATGCTGCCGCTGCCACTTACCTGGGCCATCCTGGCCGGCCTGTGCACCTCGCTGCTGCAGGTGATCCTCCAAGTGGTCATTCCCCGGCTGGCGGTCATTTCCATCAACCAGGTAACTCCTGCCTGTATTGTTTTCACCTCTGGACTCCCCAGTAAATAGCTTCCACAGAGCCAGGGTTGCTTCACTCTTGAGTCCCCTCCCCCAGCCTGGCACCTAGGTGGCTTTGGTGCCAGTGGGATCTTCTCTCTTTCTTCTTGGAGAAAGTGGAACTAAATGACCTCTCAAAGTTTCTGCCAGCTCTACCCTTTCATTCTGACATCAGCTAAAAAAAAAAAAAAAGATTTATTTCTGCTACACACTCCCCCAGGGTCTGCAACAATCTCTGGAGCAGGTGACAGAAGGAGGAGAAGCACCCAGATTTAGAAGGTGACCCTTAGTTAAGAGATTAACTCACTAGAGTCAGAGTCACCACAGAATGTTGTAAGGAACTCTGGGATTCACGATTGGGATTGTGCATTTCTCCATGCCACAATCCTCAGCTCTAGAAGGAACCAATGTTTGTTAAACACTGCTGGTACTGGATTCCCTACAAATGTCTGCTCACCCAATCCTATGACATGATTTTATTTGGGAATTTTTATTGCCTTGGAGACCTAACATGATTATCTTCTCTCATTATCATATCCAACCCCAGTGTATAAATCAAACTCAAGAGTTGAAGGATGCCAGGAGTATTGGCAAAGAACGAAAGTTTTGATCAATTGAAAATGGGCATTTTGATGTAGATGGTTTGTAATATTTAGGGGAAATCTCATTCATTAGGTTTCTTTCTCCTTTCTCCCCACTTTTCTTCTCCTTTCTCATTAAATATAGATGTGTTTGTGTGAACAAACTTCTCATTGTCTATGGATGAGGAGGTGTACAAAGACTGCATTGTTTAAATTCACTCAAACCAATTGATAATTAATGACCTGACACTTTCTTTACCAATCGTCTGGGGAATGCATTTGGGGGCTTGTCAATGATGTAAACATACCAATGGCAATGTTTTTAGATAGAAGGCTGATGTGAGGTACTTGGGCAAGGTGGGCATTTTGCCCATTCCTGCCCCATCCCCAACCTCTTCTGTCCTCTTCTATCACTTTTGCTGTATTAGAAGATGTACTCCTCTGCCTTGTGGTTGAGTTTGAATAGATAGTTCTCGGACTAAACAGGCAAAGCACTACTGAAAATTATGGACAATTTTTAGATTGCCAACCCCATTAGGGTGCTTTACTATCATTGATCTCTAGGCTTCTACTTGATTCTGCCTTGTCTCTTCTGATGGCTCTATATCCATTTGCTCAGGTTACTTATCTGGTTGGCTGCCCTTTCAGTGCTTTTTGAAGTGTTTCTGGATAAAGCAGAGAGCATATAAAATACATGACTGTGATCATCAGGCATGAAATTGGAAGATAAGAACCTATAAGGGTCAATCCACTGAATGTGTCCCTTATAAAAGACAATAATGAATATTTTCTTAAAATTGTCATTAACCTTACAAATAATAATGTTTCAATTGGGGAGAAAGAGTAATATTATTTATTTGAGATGGCATAAAATTATCCAGTGTATTAGCTGTTTCTCAAATCTGTATACACATAGATCTGAAACACAATATATATGAATCTATTTTCACCAAAGCTCTTTCTTTCTTTGCATTTTTTATTATTTATTTAGACATCAGCATTATCTTTTCTTTATTCTCTTGCTCTTCTTTTCCTCCCCTGCCAGTCCTCTTTTTTTCTTCCTATTTCCTTCTGTCTTTAAAAATCTAACTCATTATGAGTTGTTTTCACAATATACCATAACTATCTGATCATGTGCAGAAAATTCCATTTCTTATAAGCCACCACTCTTCACACAGTAGCCTTTCTTGGTACATGCTACTAAAAGACTTCTTCAAGTAAGTTTGGAGTAGTATTTAGAATAACACATCCTAAGTGGCAAATTACGAATATTTTCAAAGTTCTAAGTATAGAGATCTTTTCCTTGCCAAGTAAATCCAGAAAGGAAATTTTGGCTCCATATTTGTTTTATACTCTACTCAAATACTACCAGATGGAAGATTAAAAATAACCCCCATGTCTCCCCACTCCCACCCCATAAGGAACAGCCCTCCACTGTGAAAACTGAGGTCCTGATTCATGTAAACCAAGCCCATCCACCTTCCTGATTGGGTAGGATTGTAGATAAACTGTGGTTTCCTAGGTCCAGCCACCTGTCACAAGATTGAAGGAACAACCAAAGCGCTCTCCCCTCGGTAGGTGCTGAAAGATCCCTTAAACATTTTCCTTTGGTGCCCTCTAGGGGTTTAAGCTTCTTTCCTAGATCTTGTAGATAGATGAAGGGGGAAATTAATCTCCTTTAAAAATGTCTGTGATTTTTGAAGAGATACTGTTTAGTTTTCCCTATTTGATAGTATATGCAACACCCTTCAAAGCTGATGCTGACATTTAATAGCACCTAAAGTAAAATCCTAACTCCTCACCATAGCCTACTCCATCCTCTGCTCTAAGTTGGTTGCTGCTTCTCTCTCAATTGGTTTCCTTCTCTACTTCTCCTCAAACTTGAAGTACTGTGTCTATTTTAAGTCTTTCAAATGTCCCAGGTCTTTTCTACTTCTGGGCCATTGTTCTTGCTGCCTAGAACAAATTTTCCCAGGTCTTCATAGGATAAACGCATTCCTATGAGCATAGACTCTCAAAATCCAATCTCTCTAATTCATGAGTTGTTTTAATTTCTCTAAAGAAGGTACACCATAGATGCAAGAGTGTTGTCTATCGTATTTGCCATTTTATCTTCAGCATCTATAAAAATGTCAAACATACAGTAGATAACCAAGTCACAAAATGAATGAACTTATTCATCATATGGGTGATATTATAGAATGTACAAGTGCCCTGTATTGTGCATACACATGCATACACATACAGGCACACAGTTAAATTATATGTGTGTAAGGCAGTCTCTTTCCCTCAAAGATATTTTTGAAAAGTCAAAGCACAATGCATTACATTTGTATGATATTTTGCATGTTACTATGGGCCTTTATGTGTGATGATAAAGGCCTTTATGATGTCAAATAGATGGTTCCTTAATTTTCATTTTAAAGTAAAATGAAAGATTCTTAGAAAAGGGACATCCTGAATATCAGGAGCCTAGCAAGTGGCGAGGGCAAGATGCAAACCCTGGCTCCAATGCCAGTCATTCTTGAGCAGCCATTCAAGGGTTAGCCTTTTGAACACAGCATTTGGAATCGTTCCAGAGTGAAGAGAACCTGTTTCACTGTTCATCAGTAATGCCTCATATAGTTCATGAATGAACATCTAATGAAGAAGCCAAAGGGAAATTATGAGAGAAAAATGACAGAATTGCTAGGCAAAGATTCTTTGTAACTAGCTCATCGTCATGCTCAGCTGGAGGCAAATTTGTCAACCAAAGGCCATAAGCCCTAGAATATCATCTTTCTCTACATTAATCTTAATTCCCTTTAAGAGGATGGCTCAGGATGAATGTAGCATTTCCAAAATCAGGAAACTGAAACGAGAGTAGGGAGTCAACACACCTTGGCAACTGTTTCACTTCACTGGATATGTCATTTTCAGGAGTAATAAATGAGCCGATGATTGCATTCCCTTAATCCAAGCCATGCGGCTCTGCTTCTCCTCTGTTCCTCCTGCGAGAAATCACATCTGTGGCTTGACAGGGCAACAACCACACTTCACATCTCTGCAGACACACAGTATGAAGAGACAAAGCCCGTTGTCAATTTGAATTGCAACTGTAAATACAGGATGGAACCTAAAAGGGGCCATCTGGGAGGCTCCTCACCAGCAAAGACATGGTGTATGTTTTCCCACTCAGTTAACAATTAGGCTAAAATCATTAACTTCCCACCCAAATGAAGAGATTATGGTCCAGGGCAGATATGATTACCCATTGTATTTTCTGAACTGAGTGACACTGGAATTATTTAAAGACCTTCCAAAGTTTCAAAGCTCAGTTTGAAGGACACCTTTCATTTCACCTGACCAAGCTCAGCAATGGGAAGCTCTAGGGCTGTAGTTATTCCTTCTTTGAAAACGCCACCCAATTTGACTTTGATCAGCTTGTGTATGTGATTCAAACCAATGACAGGAATGCCTTCCCCAGACTCTCAGACCCTGATATGTTTGTTGATCCTGCCAGTTCAATGTATTCATCAGAAAATTCATTAGAAGATGACATTACATACATAAATAAAATATTAATCATAAGGTTATATTTACTAGGTTCTTTCATAGGGTAGATCAGTTCTAAGCACTGTTGCTATAATTAGCATTTTACTCTATTTTAATTGCTGGTGGCAATAATAAGAGCTACCTAACATTTGAAAGTCATCTCATTCTCATTCTTCAGCTCATTAGTGATAAGATAGTGGAAATCATTTATTTATTGGAAAACTGAGAGGCAGCAATGTTTAACCAGAAGATTGCTGCATTAGGCTTTCCTCTGGGGGATTCTAAAATGTTACAGCTAGTGGCCAATTAGTTTTCTGTGCCTGTAAGTAAGGTGGATAAGCGGAAGTGTCAGAGTGGAGGTGATTTCTCCAAGATAACTCTATAAGCAGAGGCAGCCAGGTATGCAAATCCAGGTCAGTGAGTGCTCAAGGTCATTCTGTCACATTTGAATTTCCCTTACAACATTTTCTTTCCTGTCTTATATGTATCCTGTCAAAGAGCAGAGTCTAGCACCAGAAAATGCTAATTAAGTAATGATCCTTAAACCTGCCTAACAACAAGGGACATTTAGTCTACCATTTGACCCTTAAAAAATCCTTTAGGAGAAAGTCAGTTTTTCATATTGAGTAAAATAATGGAGCATGGTATGAGCAGATGAGGGTTAGGAGAGAAGAAGCCTCTATGGGGGGCTTGAATATGCATGTCTGATTACTTAAACGAAGGGCTGACTTCACAGTGAAGATAAACCTGTATAATGGAATTACCAACAACTTCCCCATTTATACAATTTAAACGTAAGTGTAGGATATTATATGTTCTTTGTCTGTGTCTAAGGCTCTTTGTAGCTAACTCAAATCAAATAAAAGGAATCTTGTGAGCATTTAATGTATGATAAATGGCATGTAACTTAAATCACCCCAATTAGGTAGTTGCTACTAAGGTAAACACTCACTTCAGAACACATAAATATCCATTAGGTGAATGTGGCTGGGATCTGCTTAATACACCTCACTGGTTGGTATGTTACACTCTCCAGGACCCTAAACACCTCCATTATTACCTCCATTTCTATACATTCCCTTAGCAAATTCACACAGGCTTTAAGAAATAATTGCAACATCCAGGCATGTCTGAGAAAAATGACTTTCAAAAACAGATTTGAGTGTCAACCTTCCCAAGAGGTTCCTCTGAATGCCAGAAAATGGAGACATTATTCTCTCTTCCTTGTGAAAAATACGCAATTGCCCTTTTCATCCTTTCTTTCCCTCTCTGTCTATCTCTCGTGCATGCTCTGTCTCTTCCTTCCTTTTTCTTTTCTTTTTTCTCCTCTTTCTATCATACGGGAGGAGAACAGGCTTTGTAAAGGGTATTTTTAATGACAGCTGCAATGACCAATTAAATCCCTCCAACCCTGGCCTGAACACAGCTTTGCCCTGGAGTCTCAAATAGATTTTGTGTCTGTGTATTTAGAGAGAGTTGTAAACTGATTGTGTGGTGTGTGCTTTGCAAGATTGAATTATGAATTTGTTTTCCTTCATATCCGGTAATATCACCTGACTGGTATCAGTGGGCCAGAACATAATTAGATTAGAACTGGGAAGACTGGGGGCCTCTGCTTCTGGAGCAGCTGCTGCAATGTCGTGCTAAGTAGGACGAATGCATTAGTCATATTTACACTTTGATGATTGATGGCATTTTAAGAGCTCATCAAAAATAAGTGAAACCAAGCATAAAAAGAAAAAATTACAAAAAAAAAAAAAAACGGTTTATCCCAAATTCAGTACTGCTAGCAACATCTAATCAAAGGACATTGCTACAATCATCAGAGGTGACATTTCACTGTTATCTAAATATTTCTTGGGATGCTAATTTATTCATTTCACAAGTATGTCTATTTGAGTTGATCCTACATGTGTTTATTTCCAGAGCATAGAAGACACTATTCATCTTAAATCTCTCCTCTTACCAGAAAATGGGCACAACATTGATTCTCAGAGAGACCAGGAGACCCAGAATATACACAGTTGGGCAACACATCAGTTCACTTGACAGTTTCTTCTGAAGCATATTCTTGGTTTTGTCTCTGGGCTGAAATTAAAGTAACAGAACCTAAAGGTTGGCAACGGTATTGGAGTTTGGAGAGTGTTTGCAATACCTTGGTTTGAACCTCAGTTAGCCAGATAATGGGCTATATAAATCAAATCTTCCCCAGGATTTCCTTAGGGCTAGAGTGCAGGAATGCTGCTCTCACCAGCCACCACCAAGCAGGAAAAGTCTGTATAATCTGCCCTGTGCTTCCCCAGGAAATGTAATTGGATTTACACACTCCAATTCTATCATGTGAGTTTTGTTTATGAAGGACTATTTTAAGAAGTCAGGTCACTTAAGCAGCGCTTCAGAAGCCAGCTTTTCTCACTGCAAGATTTTTCACAGTCAGCTCTGTGGGGTGGAGGAAGAATGCAGAGTGGATTAATTAACCATGGAGATGCCAGACATTCTGTGGGAGGCCCAGCCACATCCTGGGCCTAATGAAGGCTGTTTTATCATCAGCAAATGCCTCCATGGGTTACCTTCTCAGCAAACCAACTGCTTTATGGCACATGTGGTCAGATAAACTTGCATCTGCTGGTTTCTTTGATATCTATGCATTGGACTCTGAATAGATGCCTGTAATTTGAATCTCATTTGGCTAGATCATACATTTTAATACATGTAAAGCATTGCACATCTAGGAGTTCCCTTTTACCCCACCTCCTGCCTTACAGCCCTAAATTCTGGTGTTTCACTTTGCAAAATGTATCTGAAGCACAAAACCCCCCACAACAGGACCTGATAAAGTTATGCATGGTGAAGGCTGGAGCTAGATATGCAATAAATCACATTGATGTTTTATGGTTTCTCTTTCAACAAGAGAAGGTTTAAAAGTGCCATCTCTATATAAAAGGCATACCCATGTAAGATTTTCACATTAAAAAAAGAAACTATAACCAATTTGTAAATAACCCATCTTTGTCCTGTGCCAGCTGGTTTTCCAGTTAACTAGAGCAGACTATTTCAGAATCAGAATCTTTCCTTTGATGTGTGTATGTGTGTGTGTGTGTGTGTGTGCATGCCTGTCTATGTGCTTGTATGTAGAGTAAACATGATTGCTTATAAAATAGACACTACTGAGGATTAGGCAATGCAGAACCCAAATACATAATGATGCAACACATAAAATCAAACAGAATGAGAGTAAAAACCACCACCAGCAACAAAACATGAGGATAACACCCCTGGAAGGCCTGAGAGTAGAAGGGATATAGAAGGAAGGTATGACTGTCCTCCTTGTTTGGGGTTCTCCCATGACAAACAGTCTGATTATTTTATATAGTCTCCTATGGGATGGAATAAAGACCAACAGCCATTACAGCAGAAGAAACTTTGGTTTACTGAAAGGTGAGGCTTTATCCAGGGTTTTTTGAAGTGATGAGCTTCCTGTCATGGGATTCATCAAGGCAAAGCTGTACATAGAACAATCCATCAGGGATGTCACACAGGAGATTCCTGGATAGGGAAGTCTTTCCCCCAAGGTCAATTGAAAGCAGTAGCTATATCTACTAGCCATCATGGTACTCTGCTGGCAGGAGAAAGGAAAAGGCAAAGGGCATTAGGTGAAAACTCTAAAGGAACATGTCACCTGACTTTGCTGAGCTCCTCTGAAATACTTGCCCAACAAAGCCTGTTTATATTTTAGGGACCAGAATTATGACCATAAATAAGAAATGTTGAAAAAAATAGACTTTACTGCCTCTTAAAAACCTCAGGATTGGGTTAGAAAGAATGAAAGAAGTAGGACTGAGTAGGTAAAGTATTCACCTATAGGTATTGGCATCCTGCTGGGGTCCCGGTCCGGGACACAGAGGTGTACTATTAGATCAGGCTGTTACTGCATTGGAGCTGAAACTGGGATGGGTCTGGGGAGGAAGTTTGTGACTCCAGGACAAAGGTTGGCAGGTTTATATCTGGCTGTTAGACACATCGAGAGCACAGAACTCAGCAAATATTTTACACAAATGCAGGTCTTTCGTTCCTTTTACTACAATCTTCTAAAGCATGAAACTCCAGACCTGCAGTGGCTTTCTCTTAGGAATGATGTGAAAGGAAAGGTCGGACACTAGAAGAAGTCGAAGACATGGTAGACAGGTGTGGCCCTTCCTTCCTGGTTAAGAACCTGGAAGGGCTGCCAGTTCAGTCATTTGAGCATCACCTTAACACAAACCAAATTACTCACAAGCCTGGTGACCTGCAGACGTGGTCATGCTCCCTAAGGAGCATCTGCCTCATATTAGGCAAGGTCCAGCTGGTCTGCACTTCTGAGGACTCCCATTTACCCTGTTCACAATGACCTCTGCTAAAAATTGAGAAACTGCTCTGGGGCTCCAGACAATCCATTCCCATAAAGCAAGGGCAGACAGGGAGCCTAGGCAAGACTCAAGGTTTTTTCCTTGGTGTGTTGCTGCACCCTGTGTTCTCCTCTGTATCAGCAATGTCCTGATGTTCCCCTGTGCCCGCCAGACTGTGAGTATCTGGGTTCAAGGATTGTATGGCATTCATGTTTTGTGCCCTAACACCTATAATAGCACATGGCACATGGACAACTCTGAATAGCACACTTTTAGATGGACGGAATGAACGAATGTGACATGACCACCGCCTTCCCCCTGACCACCTCTACCGCACACACAGCCACACAGTCATCATCAGGGAATGAGAAAATGACAAAATAAACCAGTTTCTCTATTCAATACAGGCAAAAATACATCTGAAATGATCCCATGATGTGCTTTGTACAGGAAGTCCCAGGCCGAGTTTTGCTACACATACACTAAAGAAGTTAAGTAATGTGAAACAAACTTGACATAATTAAACAGATCATTAAAATTTTAAAAGGGAGGGGATATAGACCTGGATTATCTATTGGTGCTTGTCCATTCCTAATGATTTGAAATCCCTCAGGCCCTTCCATTCTAAGTCCAAGCCTAACACAAGTGTGCTTCTATCCCTCTCTGTCTTCTTTGCTCTTGGACACCTTGCCTCTGAATCCCAGTTCCTGGGTCAGCTCAGTGCTTCATGGCACATTGAAAACCTCCTCTTCAACTTGATGTCCAGTGAGGCCTTTCTAGTCCGATGCTTGCCTACTGGCCCTTTACAGTTGTGTCTGAGGGCAGCAGAAGGTGCTCCCTCCTTCTGATCTGACTCCTGATGCTCCATGCACAGGAGGCTGGTATCCCTCCCCACAAGGGAAGGATATTGAGCCAAGCAGGTTGGCTTTGCTGGCATCAAAGCTAGACAATTTTTTAGATTGCTGTTTTCTGCAACTTAAAATCTGTCATGTAAAGACCAGGTTGTACCCTAACTGGACCAGTTTATCAGTAGACTCAAAAGCAAACTTAAAGCCTGATTTTAGGTATTAGAACCCAATGCAGTTGCACTTTCGGTTTTGAATTATGTGAAATATTATCCTACTTAGTTCATTTTTCTACCATCCATTATTTCAAGAAACAAAATCAATGAGAACAAGCTTGTTATCTTCTAAGCTCAAAGTCAAAATCCTCCACACTCTTGGGCAAGCCTTGGGTGGTAGGCAGCCCAATTGAGAATGGCCTCATGGCTCCAAGTGGTCAGTCAGTGTTCAGTGAGTCCAAAGTCTCTCCTTTTTAATTTATGAGGCAGAAATTCTGCCCTTGTCTCCTACCAAGTGAATAATGACATCATGCACAGCTCTTGGGGCCCTGCCCAAGCTATCTCAGCCAGAGAGGAGCTGTGCCAATGGACAGTTAGAGATATTTTTGAAACTATGTAAGTACATTTCCTTAAAAACAGAAACCACAAATTCTCATCCTATTTTCTGCTACGGATTTTTCTCAGTGACTTTGGCTAAAGAAATGGCTTTGGCTTCTTTAGGTGAAAATTTTTATATATATAAACATTATGAAGGGCTTCTCACCCTCCTCTGACTGCATTCCCCTTTACCTGCCTATGCATTCCAACTTCTGCCTTGTGTTTCTGCTCTTGGCCACCATGTCCCTCTTGCCAATTGGGCTGAGCTTCACAAAGTCTGGGGTGGTACCCATGTCACTGCTGAGTCTCTGTATCATAGTCTGGTGCTGGTTACATACTCTCTCTTTCTCAGGAGTCTTTGGAACTTGCTCTTTAATTCACCTCTTTAATGTAGGAGCTCCTTAAGTTTCCATCCCATTAGCTGTCCCTTCTCTCACACCACACCCCTCCCTGGACAGCCACCTGCCTCCCTCGGTTCACAACCTTGTATCTGTGTGCAGATCACTCCTAACTCTATATATCCCACCAGTCTTCTTTGCTAAGCATAAGACTGGACACTCTAGTAACCTACTGGATGCCATCATTGGAGTGTCCCATAGACAATCCAACCTGAACAAGCCCAAAATCAACTCCCTCCTGCTCAACTTCATTGTGGAATTCTGATGGTTTAATCCATTGCTGGTCAATCCATAGCTCTACATTCTGCTCTTCCCATTCTACTGCAGTCCCTTGTCCCCACTATTTCTCAAATCTTTCATTCTTCTTGTTTCTCCATACCACTCCCACCCCTCCCCACAGTGTGTGCTGTTCCCAAGTGCTAGCATACCCTTCATATGACTCCACTGGTAAGTCTACTGCTTTCTATCATCACCAGTCACCTGCACACCCCATGCTGGCTTCTGTGTGTGTTTTCCAGGACATCTCTTCTTGTTCTTCCTTGTCTGGAAAAATTTTCTCAGGTGTCACCAGTTTCAAGAAACCTCTCCTGCACCCCTTCACTAAGACAGGTGCTGGCTTAAAAATAAAGGGCACACATTTAAGCAGAGAATCGTATGTGTTTAACTTTGAAAATTTGAGCTCAGATTCAGTGTTCCAGGGGAAAAGGGGCAAGCAGATGTTATAGAATTTGACAAAGAGACAAGCAGTCCTTCAATTAAGACTGTCTTGGTGGGAGAAGATGTGTGATAGGGATTGCCCTGTGCCTGACCTGCTCATCTCACAAGGAGAGGAACAGGGTATGGATTCAGACAGCCTGAGACTGATCTGTCATTTGTCCATTTCATGATACTGACAAGGGCCTCAATCTTTATGTACAAAAGATCTGCACAGTGAAAACTACAGAACCCTAAAGAAAGAAATCAAAGATCTTAGAAGATGGAAAGATCTACCTTGCTCTTGGATAGGCAGAATTAATATAATCAAAATGACCATACTATCAAAAGCACTATACAGATTTAGTGCAATTCATTTTCTTCATCTATAATCTGTGTGTATTAGTTCATTAGAGATGAACTAACACACACAGATTATTTAGATCAAGGCCTGGTGAAGAGTCATGAGTTACATTTTGTTATTAGAATTTAAATTTCAAAATGGTCACTCTTTTTCTTTGACTTCTCTGCTTTGAGTGGCCTTTCCCAGGCTTTGCCTGCCTTAATCGGAGTCCTATAGACCACTGCTTCCTCAACTTTAATGTGAGTAGGAATCAGTTGGGGTTCTTGCCACAGTTTAGGGTTAGGAGGAACCAGGGAGTCTGCATTTCTAGAATCTCCCAGTTTGCAGACCATGATTTGGGGGAAGGGCTTTGGAATTGAGCTTTCACTCCATAAGGTGAGTTTACATCCCTCTCTGTCCACAGGGCTTTTGTCTGTCCCTGTACATTTGTCTTGGTCCTTTTGGGGGCTTCAGGAACAAAATACTGTAGACAGCATGGCTCATAAACAAGCATTTATTTCTCACGGTCACAGAGGTGGGGAAGCCCGAGATCAAGGAGCCATAAATGTGGGGTGTGGTGAGGGCCTGCTTCCTGGTTCATGTGGCCACCTCAGGACACAGCAGCCCTCTAAGGTCTCTTTGTAAGAACATTAATACTATTCATGAGGGTTTTACCCGCATGACCTAATCCCCTCCCAGAGGCCCCACCTCCTAAAATCATCATCTTGGGGTTAGTAATTCAATATATGAATTTGAAGGGGACACATTCAGACAACAGGAACATTCTTGCATAATTTATTAGTTCATTCCTTCATTTAATTTTTTAATCCTCCATAAGACAAATATTTATGGAGTACCACGATGTGCTAGTGCAAGCAGCAGGGACACTGCAGGGAGGAAAGCAACTGAAGATCCTGTTATTAAAGAAATTACAATGTAGAGCCAGGGCGGCCATCAGTCAAATATGGCCCATATAAGTGACTATTCCAGGCTGAGTTAGGTGCTGCGAAGCCAGGTTTGCTGCAGGGTGTGACAGAAATGAAGCATCAGCGTGCAAAATTTAGCCAGGCACTAATTCTCAGGTACCACCCCTGCACTCCTGTGACCCTGCAAGGGGGTGATTCTTTAAATGCCACATGCCAGGCAGAGAGCTGGCCTCCTTCCAGTCCTGGGCCTCATTTTCCTTGAAGAGGAAAGACCTGACTAGAACTGAGATGAAGAAATTATGCTTAACAAAAACCTGAAGAAAGAACAGGGGTTAGCAGGTCCTACTGGAACTGCATTTTCCTTGTTTCTGCTACTAAACCATGTGCTCTTTGAGGACAGATTCTGTCCCTCTGTATGTCCCTGGCACATTGTGAGGGAATGTTATAGAAAAACCTTGTGGAGTAGATGCCTGACCAATTACATCAGCATTGGTATTGCTGCTTCCTTGTTGAAAGATAAGGGTGCTGAGCTCAGAAAAACCACCCCATTTCTCTCTGGTCATGTGATCAACAATGGATTCCATCCACAACTGCCTAATTCCATCCACAACTGTCTCATTCAGAAGCTGCTCCCTGGATTTGATAGTTTGTTACAACCTCTTAGTCTCAATTAACTTTGCTAGTTTCAGATACAATGAAAGAGAAAAGAAATTTGTCTTCCAAATAATAGCAATGCTTATAATGATATTTATTGCTCTGTGAAGCCAGGGAAATAATGCATTATATTAAAAACACCATCTGAATACTCACTAAAGACTGCCTCAGATTGTACATCCAGCACAGTACAACTTTGCACAAGCCAATCAACCTGCCTTGGCTGCAAAACAAATTCCACACAGCTCTCAAATTCTGTCACTTTGAAATGATTTCTGAATTTCCTCACAGCTCCAAAAATTTTTATTTCCATGAGTTATAATGGATGTGGATGTGGAGATTTCTGTTTTCCTGATTGATTTGGCTCCCATGATCAGATAAGAACAATTCTTATAGCAAATGCAGCTCATCCAGGTCTTTGACCTCTCAGACTCTGAGGAAGAGAACTCTAAGTAATGATTTTCCAAACACTGAGAGAAATAGGAGATGGTATTTAATATTTAATTTCTCCTACTGGTTTAATCACATCAGCACCATCCGTTGTAAAATTATGTGTCATTTGATTTGATCTGAAGGAACTATTGACTGTGGTCTTTATTGGACAACTGTTTATTTTGAATATCTTATTAGTGAATTCATGGCACTTGTCAGAATTGCCAATTTGACTTTTTCCAAGTGTACATGTTAGCTGTGATCAGCAGGCTATTTTGTGTCAATGCTGCTCAGCAGTGACAGACCTGGGCATGACACCACCTGAATATCCACAACCTGAACACAGGCTTCTGTGGAGTCCCCCGATGAGGGTCTATGAGCCCCAGGACACAGACAAGGTGGCCTTGAGGAGCTCACTCACTTAACCCTGCTGTCGAAATGTCAGCACTCACAAATAAAGGAATTAAAGAATAAGAAAGGTTTAGAACCAATAAATGGCAGTGAACAAGTGCTGGATGGTGTTATTATTACTTCTGCACCACAGCTGCGTCTGATGTGGTCACACGGCAACAGCCTGCCTTGCTTTGTTGTTGGCCTGACAGTGATATATGGAGTGCATCTACCTGTTAATCACCTGAATGGTAGATGTCACCAGTGGAAGGGCCCTGCACCCACACTACGGCTGGCGTGATCGTTGCATGCTACAAGCAAGACCCCCACCTCCAGACGAGAAGATGACACTCAAGCTGCACTATGCTTCAGGGCTCCTCCCATGTACCAAAGTCACCCTCTGCCATGTGTCCAGATCCTTCTCACAGGAAGAAAAACAGTTTTATTCTCAATACTGATAATGTCTTCCCATGGGGAAATCCTCCCATTTGCCATGTCCTTCATATTGTGGAAAGTAGATATAGATCTCCATTCAACTAGCCATTGATTTAAGGTAATTTGAGTGTTTAAAGGTTGAAAACATTCTACTTTATGAAATTTACTTTGTCAGGCCCATCTCATGAACATGGGCATATTTCAGACTGTGAATTTATCCCATTATCAAACAATCATTTAATCACAGCAAAACTAATCCATTGCCAAAAATTTAATAGGAAAACTCATAGTGAGGTAAATATCAGGTTCCTTCCAACAAGTGGGATGGACAAAAGAAGAACTTTAGACCAAGAGCGGTTCCTTTTTCAAGCTGATAAATCAACTCCTAAAATATTAAACCAAGGAGAGTGGTACTGCCATGTTGGACAAGCAGGGAGATCCCCCTCTGCTCTCTCCTTGCACACGCCATCTTTGCTCACAATTTCTATGGCACCACCAAGCTCCCACTGAGCCCTGTGTGAGAACCACCCCTTCAGTAAGCACCGCTGAGGCCTGTGGCTTATGTCTGGTGTTCCTCGAGGGAGAGTGAGATGGAAGAACACAAGAGAACACAAGTGCATTTGACAGGGACTCCTTGGTGTTGGCATTGGTGATAGTTGCACTTTCTACCATTAGGTAATGGTATTCTTGCCCTGTAGTTTTGTAACCTTCACTTTGAAGACAGTGAGGATCAGAGAGACTGATCTGACTGAAGTTATTCCATTGGGGTGTGGCCAAGTGAGCATTTTAATTCAAGTAAGTTGGCTCCAAATATAAATGGGTTTCCATGGGCTCCCTCCACCACCATCTTGTACATGCCAGGTGGCCATCTAAGTAAATGTTTAATTATAGTTTGTAATCCCACTATTTATCAATCATCTATTGAGTGCTAAACTCAAGAGACGCAAAGTTGAAAAGGACGTGCTTCCCACTCTTGAGTCATTTAAACTACCAGAAAAATAAGGCAAAAAATAAAAGTGTACATGCTGATACCTGAAGCTCCTCCCACCAGAGCTATGATGGATTTCATTCTTTCATGGGTTACATTCCTTAATGCTGTAAAAACTTGGGAACTGGTTGGTATATTCCTTCACCTAGCCTTCTGCACATGCTAACGTTTAGGGAGGAAATTCAGATTTAGAAGAGTTCCAAGTTCTGATGACTTCACAATTCACCATCTTTCTTCAGGACCAGTATAGTGAGCATAGCAGATGGAAAATGAAAAAAAAATCATTACATAATTTATCAAAATATAAAAAACAAGCCTTATTTTACCCAGATTCCTACTAGCAGAAATAAATGTCTTTCTTTGATGCTTCTACTCCTCAAAGCAGTCCAGACTTAGTTGCCCACATAATTCTGAATTACCATAAATTCTTTCATGTGCATTAAAAATAAAAGTCATGTGAGGGCATGATGACTGTCCATGTGGTTGCATTTCAGAGAGTGCTGGCCATAGCATGCATCATCACTTTTTCCTTGCATAGAGAACCAATATTTCATTTTGAGGGGTAATATACCCATCTGCATTAATGGAGGATTTAAGAAAGAATTTTAAAATGCTAAATCCATCTGGGAAACCCACCAGATTTTTGCCCACCCCCCCCCCCCGCCTCCTTTACCTATCTTTCTGCCATCTTTTTCCACCAGCTCTAATGGACTACTAGAAGATAAAGAAGTCTTAATGAGGATGGTAGATGACAAAGAAGTAGGAATCCTGGGATACTCATTATACTGTTAGATCACCACATCAGCCCCAGAGTTCTACTCTTAGGTTGTTTTCTAAGTGATATAAAATATA
Source organism: Marmota monax (assembly GCF_021218885.2). Taxonomy (NCBI): domain Eukaryota; kingdom Metazoa; phylum Chordata; class Mammalia; order Rodentia; family Sciuridae; genus Marmota; species Marmota monax. The sequence goes on along the minus strand of NW_026694084.1, from coordinate 34,861,256 downwards.
CTCCAGTCTTTTTTAATCCAATTTTACTTCAATTCTATATTACCATCTTCCAAGTGCAATTTCTAATCAATACTAGCTTCAAAATATATTCATATTCATGGTGTATCATCTGATAAATAAACATTGACTAATACTTGAGACAAATTGCAATTGCTATTCTGACTTATATTTGGCTATCTTATCATCTAAGACAAAACTTCTGATCATCTAAGACAAACTGAGCAAGGAGAGCCATTTTCATTTTATGAGTATATTTTTCTGGCTTTTCCCCCCCCTCCATATATGAGATTTAGGAAACATAAAGAGACAGATCAGATGTTATATCATCTGATGTATAATTTATGTCACTTGAACAAATGCCAGGCAACAATCATGGCTGGAGAAGACAGGTGGGACTGTTTCCCAAGGGAAGAGCTGAATGCCTTCCTATTTATAATTCTTTGAAAGTGTACTAGGCCTTGTGAGATTAAAAAGCCATCCCTGACGGTGTTCAGCCAAAGCCAGATGCCTACCACCAGAGATTTGGGGCAAAGGAGAAGGGTTGAACTAAATGATTCTTAAAAGCCTTTCTAATTTGAAGCTATGACTCTGGGGCTCTTGATATAAATAATTGGTCATATGTAGAAGAGTGGAACTCTGGAAAGGAAAGAAGCCCAAGAAATTTCCTGCATCTCTCAGAAATGCTGAATGCTTACCCCATGCTCTTTCTTGACCTCCTCCTGGATCTCAGTCCCAGTGAATCTGGGGTTCCCCATTCCACCCTTGCAATTGCCCAGGGCAGGAAGATCAAGGGCATCCCTTCTCTTCTCCAGCTCTCTGTCTCCATTAGCTAGTCCACTGCAAGTCCCTGAGAGGTCTGCCTGCTGAATGACCTCAAGTCCATCCAGTTTTGTCTCTGATTCCTCTGCTCTGGTGGAGAAGACCCTTCTCCTGGTTGATCACAGTAGTCTCCCTGTTTCCACTTTTGCATCTTTCCAATCTACCACCCACAGTGTTGCTGCAATGAGATTCTTCCTCTAATGGTGGCTTAAAATCCTCTAGCAAATGTCAGTAACTTCCCATTGCTTTATGACAGAGGCTGAACTCTTTCCTGGGGCGCACCCCTGGCCCCTCTCCCCGTCAGACGGGGGTGCCATTCTTCATCTCACTTTCATTCCTCCAGTCACAAGTTCCACTCAGCTCCTCCAAAGACCTACTTCTTCTGCACCTCAGTTGTCTGAGTTTCTATTCCTCCTCTGCCCAAGATGTTCCTTTCTCATTCTTTGCTCAAGAAACCTTTTTCAAGGAAGTTTCCTCTGCTCTCTTCTCAAGTCATAACTTAGTTACACTTTCAAATCCCCTATACTTTTCTTAGGAAGGACCCCCTCCCCCATCTCTCTAGCTATTGTTGAGGACACTTATTTGCTCCAAGTCCATCTTTCCCACTGCATGGTGAATGCAATGAGGATAGGGAGTGGGTCGGGTTTGCTTGCTCACTGAAATATTCTCAGCATCCCATGTTTGACAAATATTTAAGAGTAGATGAATGGGAATATTCAAGGTGGCTGATATGTAGGACCATTGAATGTTAATACCCAAGAAGGTGAGATAAACCTGAGTTGGATAGGCCTTCTGGTTAGGGTTTCTACCAGGCTTCTAGATCTTTCTCTCTGGCTCAAATCCTGGGTAAGGCTAAAAACTGCACATAAAATATTTTTGGTACCAGCAGCTTAACAGGAATTTTACCAAGAGAAGATGACCTAATGAATCTGCCAAATTGTAACTCCAATGATCCTACACAAAAATCATTGTGCCAGGGTGATGCGCTTCTTTTAATAGCTTATGTTCTGGTAAAAAAAAAATACTTGTGGTTTCCACATCTTTAAATAGATGGCATCATTTAAAGTGGCAAACAACAATTTTATTAAGCATAATTGTTCTCCTCTTATTTCTTACTTCTTATGCTGATTCTTAGTAATAATGAATTACCATATAAGAGTCTGGATTGTTAATCTCATGAAGAGGAAGTTGACACTAATACTGGATTTGGTATAGATACAGGGAGGTGAATAGATACATAAATACACAGATAAATATAGACATATTTCATTTATTTACCTATCTAGGTATAGAAGGATTTTTCAGTAAACACCATCACTCATTTATCCTCTCCGTTTTTTGAAGAAGACTAAGAAGGGTAATGCACAACATTAAAAAGTAGATATGGGTTAATATGCTTAATTTTTAAATTTTTCAAACATTTTTTTGGCAGTGCTGGGGATTGAAATCAGGGCCATTTTCTAAACACTTTTGTCCTAATTTTGTTTGAATATTCCAATGATGTGGAACTCACTGTGTGCCAGGTGGCTCTTTGTCTTATGTGACAACTGTACTTGCAGAAAACTAGGCTTGCTGTTGACATGATATGGACTGCTGCTAGACTCCACCACAAAAGCCCAGGTCTTCCCTGCCTAACTCATGGAAGATCTCCATTTTTATTAGTATCAACTTGGCCATCTTTTCCATACTATTATCCCTTCTTCTCCCCCTTTTCCTCATCTCTGCAGTATCCCTGACATTTCTATACTATTTTGAGCCAGAAAGAAGGTGTCATTAGTTCTGACTGGGAACACCAAGGAAGACTTCACCTTGGAGGCAACAGATGAACTGGATATTCAAAGACAATATTTAGAAATGCCACCAAAATTATGTGGTTATAAAGTTAGATCTCCATTATTGGAAAAATATTAGATGCCCATATTTGTGACCTTTACTACATTCTAATCTTCAGGAAATTTACACTCCTCTATTTCTTCCCAAATAGAAGATGATTTTTTGGCAAAATGATTGCAAATGCACACTCTGGAGCCAGAGTGCTTGGGTTTTGATCTCAAGACCAGCACACATTAGCTGTATGGCTGGCAAGTTATTCAGCCTCCATAAGCCTCAGTTATTTCACCTCTAAAAGGGGAATAATTAGTATATTAATCTTATAAAGAAAAATAAGAATAAGCACAGATGATACAGATAAAGTCCCAGAACAGTAGCTAATCCATTAGCTTTATGTGTCTGAATGCAGTTTGCAGTGGAAGTTTCATGAAGGTAGAGCTCTTGATTCTCTAATTACTGCCTTGTCTTCAGTCCCAAGGACAATGCCTAGCACATGTCTGGTGTTCCTTGGATTTTTATTGAATGAATGAACAGAAGAGTATCAAGGCCAACCAATGAAAATGTTGGCAATAGACTCTGGGCCAAGTACTAGGAGAGAGCCTAGTTAATGAAAATGTGTGTCTTTGGTATTTTTAACTACTATGTCCACATCACTTGACTGAGAGCTTAAAGAATATGTTGAATATAAACATCACTCATCTAAGAAGGAGTATTTTACCAGAAAGGGTTTAAAAAGAAAAGAACTACCTCTCTTTCTTGAAACATTCTCTTTGACCTTTAAAAATAATAATAACTACATGAGGCGGTATCGGAACTACATTGAGTCACTATTTTGATTACACTTTGAAAGAGAACATGTATTTCAAAGTCCAATTCTTTTCCTCAAACCAACATTTATTCCAAATGACCCACGCCCAGCACTCATACCAATATATATATGTTTGGCATTTGTAATACAATTTCGATTTCAGTGTCCTGATAGTTAATGTGCCAGTGGTATAATAACATGGATATAGAGGGCATGTCACTAGCCCAGTGCCTATCAGACAGGAAGCAAGGGCCTGAAAGGCTTCTTAGCATCCAAACACTAAGCAGGCTGCAGTCTGCTATGATCACCTCCTTCTTTCACACGGCATACATCTCTGCCACCATTTCTATCACTCTGAGGGGCAAAGGAAATTAACTGTCAGGCTGAGACCAGCAAATTCAAGAGGCAGTGACATGATGGCTGTCAGGCCCAGTGCCTGCCCTTCCCAGGCCAGTGTGTTTGGAGGGTAAGTCCTGGAATGAAGGAAGTCAGAGTCCTCCACTCTGATCCCACCAAGACTCCCCGTTCCACGCTGGCTCAAGCCAGTCCCTGTGAAGTGGTCCACAGACCTTCTCTAGACCTGCACCTTCTTCTGCCCTGTCTCCTACTTTCTGTCTTGCTCACTCTACTTCTGTCTCACCTCTTTCTCAGAAATTCCTTACACAGGTTATCCTGTTCCCTCTGCCTGGAATGTCCTTTCCCCGACACCTGTGTAATTCACTCTTGTTTGGGCTGGAAAGCCACCCACCCAGTGGGCACTCCCCCTTGACCATCTAATTTAAATTTATAATCTCTCCCTCACATTCCATCCCCCCTACCACTCCACATTACTCACCCCTTTAACTCACTCTGATTTTAAAAGGAAATCATTTGTTTATCTTCCATCACTACAAATAACTTATTTGTCCCTGTTAGCAAGGCAGGCACACAGACAAAAAAAAAAAAATACATCCATTTTTTTCTTGGTGTCTACAACAATGCCCTGACACCTGGCAGGGACTTAGGAAATACTTGTTGAGTGACAGGTGAAGAAACTGATCTCCATCAACAACTGCTATGATGTTTCCTATCACTCTTAGTGGCTACACACGGGCGTCTTACCTAGGTTTTAGGTTAAATGCCATCTTCAGGGAAGACCTTCAATGGAAACCTCATGGGGGTAGAGGCCTTGATTCTCTAACTACTGCCTTATCTTCAGTCCCAATGACAATGCCTAGCACATATCCCAATTCCACATGACTAGCTGGACATTTACATCAGCAGGTTGTGCATTTCAGGCTAAGCCCCACCACCTAGCCATGTGCATAGATCAAGTTTTTCGTCTCTCTGAGCTTCATATCTCTCAGCTGAAAAGTGGGGTATAATAACTTACAACTTACATACTGATCTATTACTATAAGAAATAAGATAGTTATTTTTTTCAATGAAGTACTGGGCATCTAGAAGAAACTTAATAAATACAAATATAATTTTTAGAATGGCAACACTGAAGAAAGCTGTTAATTGTTTACAGATCAAACAGCTAAAATTCTTGGGAAGACAATAGGCCTTTCAGGTCTCTGTGGAAATCCATCTGTGTACAGCCTCCCTTTCACTCTCTGTACCACTCACTTTTATCAAGGCAGTGGCTGCAAGTGGCTCTTGATAATGGAATATACCCCTGTTACACCTTCAGATGCCAGCATAGCTTTCTCACCTTCTTTGAGTCTCTGCTAAAATATAACTAAATCAGAGAAATCTTCTCTGGCCAACCCATATGAAATAGGGACTGCTTTCTCCTGTCATTTCTTTCTACTCTTAATCAGCTTCATTTTTTCCCCATAGCACTATTCAACAACGCACCGAAACTACTATCATTTTTTCTTTATATTTTTTTTGTCTCCTCATAAGGCAAAGGAAGGATTTAGCCTCTTTTATTGACTGACCCATCTGCAGAGTCTAGAGCTGTGCCTGAATTGAAAAGACTGCTTTCAGTCAATCGATTTCCCAAGAATAGTGTGAAGACTTACATTATTTTCCCAATCCTACGTGTCAAGGGTAGAATGACCACACATCACAGTCTGCCCAGCACACTCCAGATTTATACCTATCTCTGCTCTGAAAAGTGTCGCAATTTGCACAATAAAAGACATTGTCACAATCCCTATGAAGTCCAGAAAAATTAATTATGACACATAATCCCACATTAAAGGAACAGAGGTGTAGACAAGAAAGAGAAAGAAATTCCATTGATAGCAAGAGCTAGTGGGTACAGAATGCTCATTATCTGCTATGGGCTCTATGTAATTACTTCACTCAATCACAACAACCTGTGAAGTAGGGGACAGTAGTGTCCCTGGTTAACATATCAAGGCAATGGCTTAGAGAGGATAAGTGAATTCTCTATCTTCCCACAAGTAGGAAAAGGCAGATCCAGAATCCAAACCCAGAATCCAAAAGCAGGTCTCTGAACTACTAAGCTAGAGTAGCAGGCACATGGTGCTATGTCATGTGCAACCTCTTTTCATCCCATGGCAATCCTGGAAGATAGTTACTAATTATCCCGCTCTTTAAAAAAAATTGGCAATATAGGCTCAACTGTGATAAGTGACAGAATTAGCATTCAAATCTAGAATGAGCATATTTATTTTAAAAATGCTGAACAGGATGGTGTTAGGTATGAGTCACTGTGGGGTGAAGACATTTGATGTCCTAGCTTCCACGATATTTTTACTACCTAATGTGTCACAAGGTATATAGCTCAGCATCATGGACCCAAACACTTTGCACTTACTCATAAGTCCCATGCACTTAAATTTTGGAAGAACATTTTATTGGATTCAAACATCAGATGAGTAAACTTGAAAAAGCAAGGTACAATAAACCCTTGTTGATAGATTTTCTTGTGTTGATTCCCTGCTATAGCTGTTAGCCAAGACTAGTCCCTGGCTGAGTCTTCACTTTTAAAACATGCTACTCTCTGTACTCATCAGAGAAAAAGTGTTGCAAAATGACTGGATCCCACCCAACCTGTAAAATTATTCAACTGAGAATTTTCCTGAAGTTATTCCATAAGAAGTTACCTTCTTTATGGACAGGGGTATCCAGTTTGAACCTAGTAAACCATTTTTTCATCTCTTAGGCCAATATGACATTTCTTTGTAATAATAAGCACACCTTTTTTGTAAAGTTAAATCAGAGAAGATAGGTACCCTTTGCAGGAGTCAGGATCACGCCCCAGGTGACTTGGGAAGTGCTCCAACTTTTGGCGCACACTGTCCTTTGTCAGCCTTGAACAGCAGGTATGTTTTAAGAGAAAACAAGTTCCTGTCAAGTTGCTATTTTTAACTCTGTAATTAACGATGAATCAAAATGTTTCTTCAAACCCAATTACCCAATAAAAATTGCCATAGTAACCATCACATCGCACCACACATCCTTCATGCTTGCACCAAAAACTTCCTTGGGAGCTGCTGCTACCACCTCCTGATACCACCATCTGCTCACAGCAAGAAGGAGGGGAGAGGGAAGATTGGCAAAGACAAGGTAATTCGGTTTGCGCAATCACTGGGTGCAGGGGTCTCAGGAAGAGAGAGATTGGTAGAAAAAAAATCATTTTCTGAGGAACTCTACAGTGCTTTTCACCATGATTTTGAAGCAGCTCAACCTAAGAGCTTCAGGCCAGAAGGCAAGTATGAGCATGGGAGCCTATTTCTCTCCCCCTGCCCTTACTCCATGTCACTGTGGGATCACCCTCCTGCCTTTCCTCTACCTGGAATGATTATTACTTGGCTCTTTTTTTTTCTCTTTGTTCAGGTTTCCTCTAAATATTTCATCCCCAGAGAGTTTTTCCCTGATTGCTAGACCTAAGTTAAAGTCCTCACAGGATGTTTCATAGAGAAGGAACCTTAGTTGTCTTCTTTGCCACTGGAATCTAAGTGCCTAGATCTGACGTTATAACATGAATGAGGAAACTAGTTCTGAGACTGTCAGCATCAGCATCATCCAGCTAATGGTCTGGATGGTATCAATTAAATTCATTCATTGAATAATTCCTTCTCCAAATACATTCATTCAACAAATATCTCAGGCCAACTATGTTAGTAAAAGTAAGGAAGAGCTGTTAGTTAGAAGTTAGATCTTCTGAAAAACAGACGTGGAAGGGGAGCTTCCCATGTTGGGGATTTATTAAGGGGTACTATTGGGATCAGTGTCACTTGGAAGGGAAGAGATGAAAGCAGGAAAAAAAGAGACACAGTGACCTTTGATGTAATTTGAACAGAGACCTCAGTTCTAGGAGCAGTTCTGAAGCTGGGGATATCTCCCTGGAATATTCTGAATCGGATTTCTGAACCTTTATATCTCCATGTTTGTTAGTCTTGGAGTATGAATTTGGATGCGAAGATCCACTTTAGCAGAGGCGATCTCCACAGGAGCTGACAGCTGAGGGTATCTAAAAGAAGCAATCCCAGGAAGATGTGCCCATCATTCCTGCAGGGGGGTTGGTAGTTCATCATAGGGTCCCTACACAGCCCACCCCTTCTGCATTAGGATCCACTTCACCCAAGTTCTGAGAGCTGGCCCTCTATGATTCTTGTGAGTCTCTCTTTGGAGAAGTTCACCAGGGGAAATCTAATGGGATCAATTAATCCTTACTGCTATGGTGGTTTTTGGGGATCCCAACTGTCTCCTTCCCATACTTTATAGACTAGATTCCCCTCACCCTCAATGAGGGCCTCTGTTGTTCTTGATGGCCTATCAGCCCTGAGGGGCTGAGCTTTGGTTACCATGCCTTTCTCAAGCCAAGGTCACACTCCTTACCAGAAGGTGGCTTTTCCTGTCTGCTCATCACTGATCATCAACAGCCCAGCATGCTCAGGTGAGAGTCAAGTTTATAGTTCAGTTGGAATTGCTGTCTCACTTGATGAAAACTTTCAGTCTTGGCAACCTGAATTTCTAAGGTTCCAAAATTTCAGGATCTCCTAGGGGTCAGTGAGGGGACATGGTAAGGTCACTCCTGCTCCACCCCTTGTTTTCCAGACTCAGGTATTGTTCCTAATGGAGGCAGAGTGCCAGGTAGAGGCCTCTGATTTAAAGTATCCAGTGTGTCCTGGAGGGTGGCCTCTGTTGTCAGAGAGTGACTACAACATGGCTGTTTCCCCTTCCTAGGGGCTTATGATTTCTATCAGGGCCTCAGCTTCTGGAGGAGGAGCAGATGATGTAACCAGTGGATCCTGCAGCTTTATGCTGTCCGCCCCCCCCCCCCGCCCACACACACACCCACTGCTGTACAGAAGGTTTCTTAGTCAGACACAATAGTACTGGGGGTACCTATAGTATTCTCCCAAACCACACTCTCCTCTGCGTCTGCCTCCAGGCTCCCAATGTCTAGTCTTCCTGAGATGATCAAATCTAACCTTAGATGAAGCACTCTTCCAGGGGCCTAACGCAGGTCTCCCTCAGTTCTACACCCTGTGTTTCAGGAACTTAGACTGCAGCAAAGCAAGTAGTCTTGTCCACGACCTGCCTGTGACCTGAGAGGGTTCATCCTGCAGGGGAACAATCATTTCAGGCCCTGTCCCATCAGGCCCTTTGCTCCTCCCAGCTCCATACATAATGCACTTTAGATGCGATGTCTGACAGGCCTTAGATAAAGAGGAAAGAGAATTGAATCAGTGTCTACTTTGGTCTTCAAAACATATCTGATTTGCCTGACTGTGAATATTTATAGACTTTATTTCTAAAGCTGTGTTGAAAATGTCCTCATTCACATGAGGAGGCTTTTCAGAGGAGGCTCCAGATTCTTTCCTGACAGCTAGCGACTTACAGGTCACTCAATCACTATTCTACTCAACAAATATGTACCACGCACCTCCCATCGCTAACTGCACTGCCAGGGTCTGTGTGCATCTTCCAAAGATTAGAGGCATGAAAGACTGTGGCTTCTCCAATGTCTGCCTCTTTCACTCACTTCCACATTTTTTGCTATACCTGTCATTAAAGAACTTGGACACGCATTCTGCTTTGCTACTTGGTAGAACCTATACTACTTTGGGATCGCAGCTTCACTGGGGTGAGGTTTTAAAACTAACAGCTGAGTCAAAATCCTTGCTTTCAAACATCCTCTTAAATGCTCTCAAAAATCAGCAAATCAGTGGATCATATCTCAACAAATCCAGCACAGCCAAGTCTTCCTCCAGTATGTTTGAGCTACTAGTGAAGCAGTTGGCTTATGTTTAGGAACCATGATGTCGAAAAAAGAAGCAGCATTAAGCCCAGAGGCACACTGACTCCAGTGGAGGGAGCACACCATTGCGGTCCCCAGGGCTGAAGCAGACTGCACATCCTCAGCATCTCATTCATGTCAAACGCTCACGAGCAGACAGCATTGCTCAGATAATTTACACAGTGCTTCACCTCCTCCCCTGCCTACCTGTTCCCTCTCCCTCCTCTCCTCTTCTCTACTCATCTTCCTCTTCTCCTTCTGTCTCTCTCCCCTGCAACCCAAACCTTTAATTGAAAATACATACAACCTAAACACACACACACACACACACGTGAAAATCCCACTGTACCATAAACGGTCACCCTACAAAACTCAAGTTCAAATACAGGTCCTTCCTCCCATACCCCATGCAAATCTGCCAGCACATCTCTGGACCTGGGTCTCAGTCTTTTTTGCAAAATAGTCTAGTTGAGATATGGACTGAAGCCCATAGAAAAAATATTTTCCTCTAAAACTGAATTTATTAGTATTGATGTTGATAAGGTTTCTTTGGTGATGAAACTCTAGCTGGAGTGTTCAAAGGCATGTTTTTGAGTCCTAAAACAATGGGATCCAAATACCCTGAAGTTAAGGTTTGGATACAGTGACTCAGAATGGATGTTGGAATCAGACACACTCCCAGCTCCCCTGTCAAGTGTATAATTTGGAGGCAAGTTAGGACGGACATCTGAGATTCATTTTCTTATCCCTAGAAACTGGTGAAGTCACACTTTGTGCGGTTGCAGTGGTGGTTTGATGCGATGGTAGCACTCTCATGTGAGTGCCAGGTGTAGCGAATGCCTCACTTGCCTGCTTCTCTCTGCTTTCTCCTCCAGCCTCACCATCTTATTTCCCAGCAATGCCACCTCCCTACCTGCTCCCTGCTTTTCCCTGCCCTTCTTATTCAAAACACTCCTTCCCCATCACTGCTTGCCTAAGTCCTACTCATTATTCAACCTTCCTGGACCTCTTACCCTCTGCAGACCCTACCGTTCTGCACCATCTTTATAGTACAGAGCAGTTAGTGCTTAGGAGGTTGGGCTCCGAAGACTGATGGGCTGAGTTCCATGACTGGTCTTTCCACTTAGAGAGGGGTGAACTGAGGCAGGGTATTTAGCCAAACTAACTACCCACTTTAGTTTTCTTTACCATACATCAGAGATCAGGGTTACTGTGCATTCCTGCTTCTTCACTGTATTTGAGGTTTAAGTTTCACCTCTCACAGAGTTATTACAAATGGCTCTTTCCTTTACCTCGGAGGAAGGTGAGCATTAGGTTGAAGACACATGAAGGCCTGCCTGTCATGTGAACAGCTAACATTGAGCATCAATCCCTTGCTGTCAAAACCATTCTGATTGAACAACAGTTCCTATCGTGGCCCTGATAACAGTAGCACTTATTTCATTGGATTACTGAGTGAATTAAATGAGGATATGTAGGTTCAGTGTTTGGAGCAGTGCCTGCAACACAACAGATGCTCAATAACATCAGCTGTTCACATGACAGGCACTGGCGGCCTTGGTGTATCACCAACCTACCACTCACCCTCCTGGTGGTAAGTGCATGTCTAATTGTCTTCCCCACCAGACTCCAACTACTTGAGGGCAATATATCCTCTGACCTGGTCCCATTTGTACTCCCAGTGTGCAGGTGAATGGGTAGCTTCAAAGTCACATTTACACACACACATACACACATCCACATGACAGAGTTGGAAATGTGAAAATGTTTGAAAGAGAATTGCCATGTTTTGCAGACAAACCAAGTTTTGAAAACTAAGCTGCATACCTACCATTTACCTAGTTATCCTAGACTGAGCATTTACTATGCACCAGCAAGCACCAGGAGAGGGGTTCTCAATCTCAATCTCTAAATCATTGATGTTTGGAACCAGAAAATTTTCTAATAGAAGAGAAAGGCCCATTTTGAGTTGTGTAGCATGTATGGCAGCATGACTGGCCAAAATGTCCCAGGACACTTCCAGTGTCCTTCGGTGTGCAGACACCCCCTCCTTGAGAAGCATTACTGTAAGACTGGAACCTGCCCTGGGCCTGTGAACAGTGTTGAGAGGTTGGCAGAACTAGCTCTTGTGATAAAAACCAAAAGCACAATCCTGACGTAGTGTATGAAGGCCCCTGATTTCCTATTGGAGCCATTAATATTCTGATAACAAGTGCAATAATGTGTTATTTATTTATTTATTTATGATGGGGGGGGTGCATTACAATTCTTATTACACATATACAGCACAATTTTTCATATCTCTGGTTGTATACAAAGTATATTTACACAAATTCATGTCTTCATACATGTACTTTGGATAATAGTGTCCATCACATTCCACCATCATTTCTAACCCCATGCCCCCTCCCTTCCCCTCCCACCTCTCTGCCCTATCTAGAGTTCCTCTATTCCTCCCATGATCCCCCTCCCTACTCCAATATGAATCTGCCTCCTTATATCAGAGAAAACATTTGGCATTTGTTTTTGGGGATTGACTAACTTCACTTAGCATTATTTTAAAGAGTTTAATTGATCAGCTCAAGGAAGATATTTCTACCCCAAATATCCCGTGCTTTCTATTGCTCCCACATTCTCTCACTGGGTGTACCCACTGTCTCCCAGGTGCAGCTTCCCATGAGGGATTTTATTTTTGTTGAATATGACACCTGTTTATTTCCTCTTTCATCTAAGAAATAAAGCATATCATATATTTACCCATTTTAAATATGGGTCACAAATGGTTTTTTTAAAGAGCAGTTTCCTCATGAAATTAAAGTTATCATCTGGCCTTGAAACCCACCCATACCTTTCTGGGGACATCATCACAATCTTTCAGAAACCATACGTTCTAAAATTTCTCATGAAAATCTAAACAGGACAGGCAAGGGAATTAATTATCATCGCTATTGGTTATGAATTTCCTTCCTCATTTCTCAACCTTGGCCACCCTTCTTGGTGACCCAGAATATGATCCACCCATTAAACCACCTTTGGGGAGCGCAGCAATGTGAAAATGTAAACTTCTCAAGATTTCTTGTTCTATTTGTGAAAGGAAAAAGCTAAGGTCTAGTGTTCTGCCATACGTATAGAGACCGTTCGGGGTAACAGAACTTGATTAATAAAAATTGTAGGGAAGACTCTCATGATTTTTCCAGAGTAAATAAACTTGAAAAATCCCCCCTGCCTAGGAAATCAGTTTCTCAATAAAGACATCTGATTTTCCCTTGAGAAATATCCTTTCTTATAGACACACAGAGGTCACTCGTGCCTCTTCAGTGACTCTCACCTGATTTCCCAGCTGCTACTGTGGACAACTGCAGAGGTTGGGCTGTCAAGAAGCATTTACTGAATGACTGTGGTGTGTCAAGCGCGGGGATGCAGCAGGGGCTGGCAGACACAGACCTGGGGCCTGGCAGGAGCTGCGAGGCAGGATGATTAGGGTTCACTGACAGAAAATGAGAGGGACAGGCTGAAGGACAGGGTGCTTTCGGGAAGGAAACTTGCAGTGATTTCTGCTTCATCCTGAAGAATGCCAGGGAAGCAGGGGTGGGTGTAGGGCAAGGATGTGTTTTAAGGAAAGGGAGTCAAATTGCAAAGGACTGGAAGTGTGTGGGGGCTTGGGACCCGCATTGTCCAGGGATCCTGTGGATACAGACTTAAAGGAGCACGTGATACGGACTCAGGTGAAGTTCTGAGACAAGGCTAAGGGCACCACAGCCTTGATGAGGCACTGTGGACCTGAGGATTACAAACCAGAAGGCTTGTGTTCTAGTGAATTCCCAAGTTTTTCCAAGTTTTCCACCTCTGACAGGTGGATGAACAGATGTCACCAGGAGCCCGTTTCCTTTCGCTGACCTCCAACTACACACATTGTGCTCCCTCAAGACTCCTGACAACTGTGAAGGCCAAAAGGATCCCTTTCTTTCTGTGCAGATATTCCAGAATGATCTGGGAAGCAGGAATCAACAAGATTTTTTTTTTTCCTGCAAAAGGCTTGAGAGTAAATAAATAATTCTTTGGGGCTTTGCCAACCAGGCAGGTAGGTCCCCTCCCCCCCTTCCTCTTCCCCTTCTCTCCCTTCATCTGTGCTCTCTGCTCCATGTGCTGCTTCCCCCTCATTTCTTTACAAATATAAACATCTCGCTCACCGGTTCCACAGACGCAGGCCATGGCTGACTAGGTTGGCCTGCAGTCTATGGACCCCTGGGGGAGAGCACAGGGGAAAACTCTTGTCTAGGTTTTGAAAGAAAGTCCTGTTCTCCAGGGAAGCCAGGGCAGTCGGTCACCCAATTACCACTTCCTAGCTCTGTGACCTTGAGCCGTCATCTAACCCTCTGAATCTCACTTTTCCATGAAAAGGATCTAATAAGACCTGGAGGGCTTGTTACTGAGCTGTCCATTAAAATAGCAAGTGGAAAGGTCAAAGCACAGTGTCCAGAACACAACTGGTGTACACACAGCTCCCCTTGAGTCCCCTTGTGACGAGGCTGGCCAGAGTTTCTGGTGGAGTCATCTGACAATGGCTGCAGTTTTGTCTGTCTCTCTGAATATGGTCACACGGACGTTGAAAACAGGTTACTGTCTTAAACTGTTTTGCATTGGTATGGTTTATTTTTAGAATTTGTGCTACCAATATCTCATTTTTTTTTTTAACTCTCTTCGTTTTTTACCTTGTCTATTTTTACAGGGTTTAATCACTTCTTTTCTTTCTCCTCAACTCCAGGCTTTCCTATTTTTAGCCTTTCACATTTTTACTTCCTCTTCAATGTCTTAGGTATTAAATACCCATTTAAAAAACCCTTTATCCTCATTCTCTTACTCCTTTTATTCTGTTTTTTAAAATTCCCTCTTTTGGTTATCTCTTGAGAGCTCACAGCCACCCCTGTTCTGTCACTTCTCGGGGTGCCATCCCTGCACCCATGCTGTCCCTAGAGGCTGCCACCTGCCTTTTCACTGCACGCATCTGGCCAGCTCAGTGTGGCCTGCCTATTTTTTTCCTACTCTTTTCTTAGCTTTTCACTTAAGTTCATAACTTTATTGTCTGTTGTTTTTCAAATTTCATTACGTGCTATTTATACTTCTTTTTCCAATTGGGTGTGTACTATTTATAAAGGGCAGGCAGGAAGCAGGGCCACAGACCTAACAGCTGCTGGGAGAGCCCACAGCCTGGCAGAGGATGTTGGCAGGCCCCATTTCTGATGCCCCTGGACTGTGGCAAGTCCTGTGTCTCCTCTGGCTCTGTCCTCCTTCCCTTTCCTCACTGAATCTTTAATAGGTTTAACCTGGGTCAGGACCATTCCCCATGCTGCTTCCCACATGACCTCTCTAAAACCTGACCCTGTAACTGTGAAACCCTTCAATGGCCACTATAGAGACATTAGAGACACCCAAACCAGTAATGACCAATGGCATCTTATCAGGAAAATGCAAATCAAAACCACAATGAGATTCCCCCTCATTCCAGTTGAAATAACCAATTATCAAAAAGATCAAAGTTAGCAAGGATCGGTGAGGATGTGGAGAGAAGTGAGCCCAAGCATGATGTTGGTGGGAATACAAATTAGTATGGCTGACTTGGAGAACAGTCTGGAGGCTACAAAAAATTTAAATAGAACTACTGTATGACTCAGCACCTCAATAATGGACATATATTCAAAGGAAGTCAAATCAATATGGTGAAGAGACATCTACACTGTGTGTACTGCAGTACTATTACTGCAGCCAAGATGGGGAACCAACCCAAGTGCCCTTCAGTGGATGAATGGAAAAATAAAATGTGGTCTGTGTGCACAATGGAATGCTATTAAGCCATAAAAGATCAAGT
Source organism: Marmota monax (assembly GCF_021218885.2). Classification (NCBI taxonomy): domain Eukaryota; kingdom Metazoa; phylum Chordata; class Mammalia; order Rodentia; family Sciuridae; genus Marmota; species Marmota monax. The sequence goes on along the minus strand of NW_026694084.1, from coordinate 34,845,728 downwards.
CCTGTCATTTGTAATAACATAAATGAACTTGGAGGATATTATGTTAAATAAAGTAAATTAGGCAAAGGAAGGTAAATACCACCTGATCTCACTCATCTGCAGAATCTAAAACAGCTTCTCTCATAAAAGTTCACAGAATAGTGGTTACTGGAGACTAAAAAGAGTAGGGGAGAGAAAAAATAGGGAGAAATGCGTCAACTGGAATGATGTTAGTTGAACAGAAGAAATGAGGTCTAGTGTTCTACTGCACCATAAGGTGGCCACAGTTAATAATGTTATATAACTCAAAATACCTAGAAAAAAGGATTTTAAATATTCTTTCCACAGACAAATGATAAATGTTCAAGGTGATAGATATGATAATTATTATGATTTGATCTTTAGACAATGTATTTCAAAACGTTCACAATGTTACCCTATAAATATGTACAATTATTACATATCAATCAAAATCAACATTAATGACAACAACTACTACGGTCAATATTGAGCAATTATTGAGTTATAGGCCTTTTGTTAATTGCTTTCTGGCAACATTTTAAGGAAGGTATTCCCCTTTAACTGGCAAGAAAATTTCAGGGGCCAAGTGCACATCACAAGTAAGAATAATTGGCAGGTAAAATTCTTAACCACTTTGGCAGCACTGCCAGGTGCCTTGGTCACCCCATGGGCCAGTGGTAGAGATGAGATTTGAGGCCCACGTGGTCTGGTTCCAGAGTTGACTTCCTAACCCCACTTCACTGTATAGAAAATACAAAACCCAAACATTCTTCAAAAAGTAGCCTAAGTACAGAAGACTTGAACAATTTCTGATCTTTGCGAAGAACCTGGAGGAAGAGCAACTATAATGCATCACTTATCCAAAAAAAAAAAAAAAGGAAAAGGAAAAATATTACAGCTCAGACTACACCTCAGGAAAAGACACAGCTGCCAGACCCTCTGCTGAGAGATGAAGCCACAGTCTCTGCCCTTAAAGAATTCAAAATTTAGGAAGACTGATGGATGAATAAAAAGGAGATCAGAATTCAGTGTTATCTTTGATCTTCAGGTCATTTTCACAAAGCAGAGATTCCCTTAGGTCATACTGGGGGCCCAATGGGGTAGACTGACTTGAGAACTTTCCAGAAATAAAGATCCCAGACCTCACTCCTGGAGACTTGTGTTCAGCAGGTCCAAGTAGGGCCATGGGGATCTGCATTTTTAACTCCCAGCTGATCCTCAGGTGCATCAGAGTAATTAACTTTCTGGGGATCCTCTTTGTCTCCTCTTTTTCTCCTAGTACACAAGAAGTCCATCACTCTGTCCTGTTATCTCTTCCTTTGAGATATATATTCCAGGATTTGTCCTGTATCACCACCTGCACAATTACCTCCCACCACCATGGCCCCAGTCAAAGTAGGTTTCCCTGATATTTGGGGTGGCCTTCAGCTTGCCTCCCTGGCTCCATCCTCCCCAACTGCAGTCTGCTGTCACCACCCCAGCCCATGTGACCTTGAAAACGTGAGTGATAGTTCACATTTCCCCAGTACTCAGAGTCCCAAGGGACCTTCTGTTCCCATTTCACAGGAAGAAAAGTTAACATTTTTATTATAGCTATTAGACCCCCTGTGGTCGGTTCCTTCACAGCCTTCAGAGCTCATCTCCAAAGAGTGTTCACCCACCTTCCCTCTCTTCTGTGATACAGCCACAGGATTCATGCTGGTCTTGAGTGGGTTTCTTGCTTCTCTTGCCTCTGAATCATTGCACATTCTGATCTTTCTGCATGGAATGTTCTCCAGTATCCTCATGGTACTCTCATATCTTCCAAGTCTTTTCTGAAGTACCTTCTCATAATAGAGGTCTTTTCTGAACTCCCTATCAATTAACTACCCCATCCTTTCTCCATCATTTTACCCCCTCCTCTCTTTTCTTCAGAGCAATTATCACACATACACCACCAACACTATGTATTAAATATTCCTTCTCCTACCTCTAGAATGAAAGCAGGTCTGAGCAGGACTTTGCTTTGCAAACTACCAGTTCAAAAACTTCATGACACATTGATCTTGTTCCATAAATAAATTTGAATGGATATGTTAATAGAAGTTAGGAGCTAAGAAATATTCTCAAATCTAGTTTAAAAGTGTATAAGGATATTGATCAATTTCTCATTTCACATGCATATCAGCGTGGTGTCAGAGCTGGCTCACAGAGATAGATAGAGAAGGGATCTAGATAGAGCTAGGTTGGAGGGATTACAAAGTACAAATAATTATAAGATACAACTTATCACATCTTGGAACCAGAGATCTGCAACTACCCTAATGTAATAATACTTCCTTCATCACATTTAGTAAAATAAAAATAACAATAATAATTGAATATGTAAGGAATTCCTAGATACTTGATATTAAAATGAAAAACATTATTAGTGAGGTTAATTACTAATAAAGAATACCACTATGTAGGCTCTCTCTTCATGCTCTTGTTTCCTTTGCCACATGCTTTTTAATTTGATCCCTCTTACTGATTCTTAATTTAATTTCTTGAGCTTTAGGAGTCTTAAGGAAGTTGATGTCTGAGCAATTAGGTTGGAATGTTGACTCTGTTTTCTTTGGCAATTCCAGTGTTTCTGGTCTAATTTCTAGGTTTTTGATCCATTTTGAGTTCATTTTTGTGCAGGGTGAAAGAGATTTAGTTTCATTCTTCTGCAAATGGATATCCAGTTTTCCCAGCATCATTTGTTTAAAAAGTTATCTTTTCTCCAACGTATGTTTTTGGAACTTTTGTTGAGGATCAAATGACTGTATTTACATGGATTTGTTTCTGTCTTCTATTTTCTTCCATTGTTCTTCATGTCCATGTATATGACAATATCATGCTGTTTTGTTATTATAGCTCTGTAGTATAATTTGAGATCAGGTATTGTGTGACTCTTCTGAGGGTATTAGTATCTAGCATATATAAAGAATTCAAGAAACTTCAACACCAGAAAAACAAATAACCCAATTGAAAAATGTGGAAAAGATCTAAAGAGATATTATCCCCCCCCAAAAAAATACAAATGGCCTACAAATATAGGAAAAAAATATGTTCAACACTTTTAGCAATCAGGGAAATGCAACTTAGATTTCATTTCACTAAAGTTAGAATGGCAATCAAGAGTACAAATACCAATTATTGCTGATAAAGATGCTGTGGGAGAGGTACACTTACACATCATCAGTGGGACTACAAATTATACAACTGCTTTAGAAATCAGTGTGGACATTCCTTAAAAGACTAGGAATGGAACCACCACATTATCCAGCTGTCCCACTTCTTGGTATTTATCCAAAATAATTAAAATTAACATACTATAGTGACACAGACACTTCAATGTGTATAGCTGTGCAATTTACAATAGCCAAGTTGTAAAACCATCCCAGGTACCCTTAACAGATGAAAGAATAAATAAAATGTGGTACATATACACAATGGAGTTTTACAAATAAAAAACAAAATTTTTATTTGTTGGTAAATGAATGGAACTGGAGAATATCAAGCTAAGTGAAATAATCCAGACTCAGAAAGTCAAGGGTTGAATGCTTTCTTTCATATGTGGAACATTATAAAAAAAGGAAACATTTTAAAATGGAGAGTATCTCATAAAAATAGGAGACCAGTAGTATAGAGGAAGGAGATCAAGAAGGAAAAAAAGTAGAAGAAGGTCATGGGGATGTCCTGGGGAATTAAATCCATCAAAATATGCTACATCCATGGAAAATATACAACATCAAAAATCCCACTTTTATATACAATTATAATACACAAATTTAAAAAGCAATAGAAGGGAGATCAGGAGAATAGAGCAAGGGGCTGGGGGTAGGAGAAAGCAAAGGGAAGGTACAGAGGAATGAGATTAACTAAATTATGTGAGTGTAGGAATGTGGCATAATGAATCCCACCATAAAGTACAATTATAATGCACCAGTGAAAAGGAGACTGATTCTGGGCTCTGCTCTCCTCATTGGGCGTGGACCTTAGTGTTTCTTCTCCTGGCTTTAGAGACAGGACTGCTCTGCTCTGCTTCTTAGACATTCAGGCACCACTTTTGCAATCTGCAGGTGCTCCTAGGAAGCACAAGGCCCCACTGCAAGGCTCCCTGCCTGAGGGTTCTTCTAAATCTGGACATCTCATGTCGCTAGTGAGTTTATCTGAGTAATCTATTCTTCCTATTTCAACATACACGGATACATTTGCACATATGCTTACACACACACACATACACACATATGAGAATTTGTGTGTGTATATTCTTTTATATATATTCAAGAATCTCTTCTTTTATTTCAAGAATTAGAATTACATTGAATTTATAGATTTGTGTGTGTGTGTGTGTATATATATATATATATATATATATATATATTTCACAATATTACATTTTACTTAATACATCAGAGATTTGCTCATTCCATTAAATATCTTTAAATGCTATTTTATATCCACTTGTCATGCAGAACACAGTTTATTCAGCCATTTCCCCAGCTGCTAAAGTAATGCAGTTTCCATTTATTTTCTATTATCATAAATAACACTGCAATGGACAACCCTTAACAGAAACTTCCAATCTTGCATTTGGTGATTTCCTAAATATAAATCTCAGAAAGTTGGGTCACTGAATCAAAAAAATCAGTAAAATTTTGAAATGGGTCACTAATTTGTTTTCCAAACATATTGTAATAAAGAATTCCGTAGCATCCAACTATTGAATTGTTTTCATTTTAAAAAGCAATTATTTCTCATAATTTCTCATCACCCACACTTTTCTGCTTAGAAGATTAGAGCAATATGTCCGTCTATTGTTTCTGCACCTTTTTTGTAGCCTCGTTTTCTACATTTCACTCTAATCTGTAGGCATTTATTTTGGCATACAGTATGAGATGATAATCAAATATTTTTCCAATAGCTCACCAATTATCCTTTTATGAGCAATTCTTTTTTTCCATTAAGTTTTGAGCTATATATATCAGACACAAACTCATTATGATCTCAATCATCTTTTTCTCTACTGTGCACTCTGCATTTATTCCATTATTTTTTCAGTGGCGTTTTTCTCTATTGATGTAGAGTTTTAATTATGGCAGCATGAAGGCCTTGACACTTTGATCAAGAAGCACTCTAGTCCCTTTTAAAAGAAAGCATTTGATATGATAGCTCACATATCCTTTCAGTTATTCTTTTAAATCATCTTTCAAGTTGCAAATGAAGATTCTACAAGGGATCTTAATTATAATTTTAAAGCTGTAAAGCAAGTTGGGTAGGCCTTACACGGTTAACAATTGTGTCTGTATTTTGTGAATTTGTGTACTTTCCCTCTTTTCTAGCTCTCATACATTTGATTTTATTGCTGATGAAGATATTCTTTATTGTTTTACATTACTATTGCTGTTGTAAGACCACTGTTTATCAAATCTGGTAAATGATGATTAGTGGTATGCATAAAAGCCATTCATTTATGTATTCATTTATCAACTACCTAGCACTGAAGTGCTGAGCAATTCATAGGCACAGGGCTGATCATTTATCACCTAGCTGCTAACCAATGGATATCAACAAAAACCATCTGTGTGTAGAAAGAACTAAAACTCCAATGTGGGAGCACACATCATTGAAGCAAGTATACAAATAAGTATATAATTATAATGTGATAAATGAACAGGGTGCAAAAACAGTGAGTATCAGGGAAGTTCATAACTTTTATAACAATGATCTGAGAGCATCTCTCAGGAAACTGTAATAAATCCCAGAATAGAGAGGAAGCTGCAAGGTAATAAGTATTGAGAAGGGGGTTCAAGCAGAAGGAATGGCACTTGAATGGCAAAGAGATGGGAAGATCCAATAAAGGAACAAATAGTAAATTTGATTGGTTGATACAAAATGGGTAGGAGAGAAAGAGGGGGATGTGCAAAATGAGTTTGAAGAGGATCAGTCAGTCTTTATTGTCATGACAGGGAGTTGTTTTGTTCTTCTTTTCAACAACAAGTTTATCTATTTAAAATCTATGTATTTTAGCAGGCAGTGCATGCACTTAAACAAAATACAAAAGCTAGTGATTAGAAACTAAGACTTTAGCCTCTATTCCAAGAATTATCCAGTACCTTACTGAGTGATTCTGTGCATGTGCAGTGATAGCAAATGTTAGCCCTTTGGGATTTTTCTTAATATTCTATTCAGTTGTATGGATTTATTTTATTAATGCTTTCCCTCACATTAATGGAATGATTATGGTTTTATTTAAAGCTGTAAATATGCAAATTATAATAGTTGATTTGATAATGTTTTAATATTTTAATATGCTCCAATTCCTAGAAAAATACAGCATAGTCAAGTTGAATTAACTTTTCTATACATTGATGGCTTCAATTTGCTTTATTCTGTGTAAGAATCCCCCTTTATATTCATGAGTGAGATTCACCTATTATTTACCTTTTTAGATCAGCTACATAAGTTTGGGTACTAAGGTTATACTAGTCTTATAGACTGAATTGCTCTCTATTTTCTAGTCTCTGGAAGAGAGAAAAGATATAAATTATTCCACAGTTGTTTGTAGAGTACTCTGATGAAGCCATTGGGGCTTGTTACTTTCTTCATATAAAGAATTTTAATTATGATTACACTTATTTGAAATTTCTCCTTTCTTCTTGAATTAATTTTGGTAAAGATGTATTTTTAGAAATATCTCAATTTCGTTTAAAGATCTTATTAGCATTAAAGTTCATAGTATATTTTATTATCTACTGATTTCTGCAATATCTCTGTCAATTTTTTTATTCTTAATATTGTTTACTTGTATCTTCTCTCTTTATTAAGCTTGTAAGAATTATTTCTGTTTTATTAGTCTTCAAAGAGTAAACTATTAACTTTGCTGATCCTCTTCCTTACTGTCATTTGATTTTTAATTCATGACTTACTGTTCTTATATTATTTTTTTTCCTTCTATATACTTTGCATTTATTCTGTTCTGTGTTTAATTTGGTTTGGTTAAATCCTTCAGTTGAATGGTAACACATTTGTTTTCAAGCTTTTTTTAAAAATGAAGCATTTAGAACTATAAATTCCTCTATGTGGACTACTTACTGAGTTTTGTTCGTGGTATTTTCAACATTCTTTGGCTACACAAATTTTTCATTATAATATATTTTTAAATCCATGAGGTATTTAAATTTCTTTTAATTTCTAAGCATATGGGATTTCTCTAGTTATCTTTTTATCTTGCTTTTTAAGTTGGTTACATTGTGGTTACTGGCCAAGTTTACATAATACTAGTTCTTTGAAATGTGCTGAGGTTAGCTTCAGGCTCTTATGTAAAAAAAAAAAAAATTATTTTGCAATTTACATTACTGCCTAAAAGTTTGTACTAATTGTTAGACACTATGTTTCATTTCAAGGTTGTTGTGGAAACTATTGAAATTATTTCTTTGAAGATTTTTCTATCTGCCTGACATATTAACTGCTCAAAATTGTGTTCAAATAGACCACTATGTTGGTAAAGTTTGTACTTTTGAGGCTCTGTTGTTAAATATGTTTAAATTTAGAATTTTTATCTACCTGGTGAATTAAACTTTTTATCATCATGTAGTGAGCCTATTTATCTCTACTAATGCTTTTTTCTTTAATCTGGTATTTATACAAAATAACAAACTTTGTTTTGTTTTGACTTTTAAACTTTTTATATTAGTATAATTTGAGAATGTCTTGGTGCAACCACTCTGGAAAGCAATATGGAGATTTCTCAGAAAACTTGGAATGGAACCACCATTTGACCCAACTATCCCACTCCTTGGTTTATACACAAAAGACTTAAAATCAGCATATTACAGTGATGCAGCCACATCAATGTTTTAGCATCTCAATTCACAATAGCTAAACTATGGAACCAACCTATGTGCCCTTCAACAGATGAATAGATAAGCAAATGTGATATAGATAGATAGATAGATAGAATATTACTCAGCGTTAGAGAAGAATGAAATTATGGCATTTGCTGGTAAATGGAGATAGAGAATATCATGCTAAGTGAAATAAGCCAACCCCCAAAAATCAAAGGCCGAATGTTTCCTCTGATATGCAGATGTTAATTCACAATAAGGGCAGGGGGTCCTAGGGAAGAATAGAATTACTTTAGATAAAGGGGAGTGAAGCAGGGGGTATGGGGGTTAGAAAGATAGTAGAATGAAATAGACATCATTACTTTATGTACATATATGACTGAACAACCTTAAGAAAGAGTCAAATTTTAAAATTTAGTCTGATGTGCCATAATTTGGTATTGGGTTCAGGACATTGTGAACGCTGTATGGTCCAAAGTCCTTACATTCCTATGGACTTTGTCTTTTGGGCTTCAATTCAGTTCATTTTATTTGGGTTATTTTATCCTTAACTTAGTTGTTTGCTGTCTACCCTGTTCATGTGAGGCTCAGGGAACAGTTTATACAAGAATTTGAGGCTCCCTTGCACGGGTTCTCTGTAGGATTTTGGGCTCACTTTTCAGCAGCTGTACTTTTTTGCTTCTCTGGAGCTCCTGGACTTCCTTTTTGCATTTCGTCTACCCCACTCTGTATGAACTGCCACCTACCCTTGGGTTAAGGCCATAAAAATAAGGAAATTCGCACTATGTCAATCCTTTCTTCCATACATCAACACCCTTCCAAAATATTCCCACTTTTCTTCCCAAGAAAGCTATACAAAAGGAGTCTAATGTGAATACAGGAAGTCTAATTTGAGAGTGTGGCAAGGATATTTTGATGCCAAGTAATAAGATAATGGGAAAGGAGATTCAAAGAAGCAGAAAATGTGACTTGAGTTAGAAATGAGACTTGAGTTCCACCAAGGAGGACCCGAGTGCACTAGAGTCATGGTATAGTAGGCCACTCTATGAATGTCTTATATATATAATGTCATATATATATATATATATATATATATATATATATATATATATATATATAAAATTATTAGAACACATTAGTGGTGCAAATTAATGATTTTCATTGTGACATTTCCATACACACATATAACATGCTTTGATTGAAGCCACCCTACTTTTTTTTTTTTTTTTTTTTTTTTTTTTTAAATTTTTTATTGTGGGTTGTTCAAAACATTACAAATTTCTTGACATATCATATTCCACACTTTGATTCTAGTGGGTTATGAACTCCCACCTTCACCCCATACACAGATTGCAGATTCACATCAGTTACACATCCATTGATTTACAAATTGCCATACTAGTGTCTGTTGTGCTCCGCTGCCTTTCCCATCATCCACCCTCCCCCCTCCCCACCTCTCCCCTCCCCTCCCCTCCTCTCTCTCTACCCCCTCCACTGTATAACCCTGAGGGTCTCCTTCCATTACCGTGCAATTTACCTTCTCTCTCCCTTTCCCTCCCACCTCTCATCCCTGTTAAATGTTAATCTTCTTCTCCTGTTCTTCGTCCCTACTCTGTTCTTAGTTACTTTCCTTATATCAAAGAAGACATTTGGCATTTGTTTTTTAGGGATTGGCTAGCTTCACTTAGCATAATCTGCTCTAATGCCATCCATTTCCCTGTAAATTCTATGATTTTGTCATTTTTTAATGCAGAGTAATACTCCATTGTGTATAAATGCCACATTTTTTTTATCCATTCGTCTATTGAAGGGCATCTAGGTTGGTTCCACAGTCTTGCTATTGTGAACTGTGCTGCTATGAACATCGATGTAGCAGTGTCCCTGTAGCATGCTCTTTTTAGGTCTTTAGGGAATAGACCAAGAAGGGGAATAGCTGGGTCAAATGGTGGCTCCATTCCCAGCTTTCCAAGAAATCTCCATACTGCTTTCCAAATTGGCTGCACCAATCTGCAGTCCCACCAGCAATGTACAAGTGTACCCTTTTCCCCACATCCTCGCCAGCACTTGTTGTTGTTTGACTTCATAATGGCTGCCAATCTTACTGGAGTGAGATGGTATCTTAGGGTGGTTTTGATTTGCATTTCTCTGACAGCTAGAGATGTTGAGCATTTTTTCATGTACTTGTTGATTGACTGTATGTCCTCCTCTGTGAAGTGTCTGTTCAGGTCCTTGGCCCATTTGTTGATTGGGTTGTTTGTTCTCTTATTGTCTAATTTTTTGAGTTCTTTGTATACTCTGGATATTAGGGCTCTATCTGAAGTGTGAGGAGTAAAGATTTGTTCCCAGGATGTAGGCTCCCTATTTACCTCTCTTATTGTTTCTTTTGCTGAGAAAAAACTTCTTAGTTTGAGTAAGTCCCATTTGTTGATTCTAGTTATTAACTTTTGTGCTATGGGTGTCCTATTGAGGAATTTGGAGCCCGACCCCACCGACTGTAGATCATAGCCAACTTTTTCTTCTATCAGACGGCGCGTCTCTGATTTGATATCAAGTTCCTTGATCCATTTTGAATTCACTTTTGTGCATGGCGAGAGAAAGGGATTCAGTTTCATTTTGTTGCATATGGATTTCCAGTTTTCCCAGCACCATTTGTTGAAGATGCTATCCTTCCTCCATTGCATGCTTTTAGCCCCTTTATCAAATATAAGATAGTTGTAGTTTTGTGGATTGGTTTCTGTGTCCTCTATTCTGTACCATTGGTCCACACGCCTGTTTTGGTACCAGTACCATGCTGTTTTTGTTACTATTGCTCTGTAGTATAGTTTGAAGTCTGGTATCGCTATACCGCCTGATTCACACTTCTTGCTTAGCATTGTTTTTGCTATTCTGGGTCTTTTATTTTTCCATATGAATTTCATGATTGCTTTCTCTATTTCTACAAGAAATGCCATTGGGATTTTGATTGGCATTGCATTAAACCTATAGAGAACTTTTGGTAATATCGCCATTTTGATGATGTTAGTTCTGCCTATCCATGAACAGGGTATATTTTTCCATCTTCTAAGATCTTCTTCTATTTCTCTCTTTAGGGTTCTGTAGTTTTCATTGTATAAGTCTTTCACCTCTTTTGTTAGGTTGATTCCCAAGTATTTTATTTTTTTTGAAGATATTTTGAATGGAGTGGTTGTCCTCATTTCCATTTCAGAGGATTTGTCGCTGATATACAGGAATGCCTTTGATTTATGCGTGTTGATTTTAAATCCTGCCACTTTGCTGAATTCATTTATTAGCTCTAATAGTTTCTTTGTAGAGCCTTTTGGGTCTGCTAGATATAGAATCATATCATCTGCAAATAGTGATAATTTAATTTCTTCTTTTCCTATTTTTATGCCTTTAATTTCTTTCGTCTGTCTAATTGCTCTGGCCAGTGTTTCGAGAACTATGTTGAAGAGAAGTGGAGAGAGAGGGCATCCCTGTCTTGTTCCAGATTTTAGAGGGAATGCCTTCAGTTTTTCTCCATTCAGAATGATGCTAGCCTGAGGCTTAGCATAGATTGCTTTTACAATATTGAGGTATGTTCCTGTTATCCCTAGTTTTTCTAGAGTTTTGAACATAAAGGGATGCTGTACTTTGTCAAATGCTTTTTCCGCATCTATCGAGATGATCATATGGTTCTTATTTTTAAGTCTATTGATGTGGTGAATAACATTTATTGATTTCCGTATATTGAACCAGCCTTGCATCCCAGGGATGAATCCTACTTGATCATGGTGTACAATTTTTTTTATATGTTTTTGTATCCGATTCGCCAGAATTTTATTGAGGATTTTTGCATCTAGGTTCATTAGAGATATTGGTCTCTAGTTTTCTTTCTTTGAAGTGTCTTTGTCTGGTTTAGGTATCAGGGTGATGTTGGCCTCATAGAATGAATTTGGAAGTTCTCCCTCCTTTTCTATTTCCTGAAGTAGCTTGAAAAGTATTGGTATTAGTTCTTCTTTAAAGGTTTTGTAAAATTCTGCTGTATACCCATCGGGACCTGGGCTTTTCTTAGTTGGTAGTCTTTTGATGGTTTCTTCTATCTCCTCAATTGATATTGGTCTGTTTAGGTTTTCTATATCCTCCTGACTCAATCTGGGCAGATCATATGACTTAAGAAATTTATCTATGCCTTCACTATCTTCTAATTTATTGGAGTATAAGGATTCAAAATAGTTTTTGATTATCTTCTGTATTTCTGAAGTGTCTGTTGTGATATTGCCTTTTTCATCCCGTATGCTAGTAATTTGAGTTCTCTCTCTTCTTCTCTTCACTAGCATCGCTAAGGGTCTGTCGATTTTGTTTATTTTTTCAAAGAACCAACTTTTAGTTTTGTCAATTTTTTCAATTGTTTCTTTTGTTTCGATTTCATTAATTTCAGCTCTGATTTTAATTATTTCTTGCCTTCTACTTCTTTTGCTGTTGTTTTGCTCTTCTTTTTCAAGGATTTTGAGATGAAGTATGAGATCATTTATTTGTTGGTTTTTTCTTTTTTTAAGGAATGAACTCCAAGCAATGAATTTTCCTCTTAGAACTGCTTTCAATGTGTCCCATAGATTCCGATATGTTGTGTCTGTGTTTTCATTTATCTCTAAGAATTTTTTAATTTCCTCCTTGATGTCTTCTATAACCCATTGATCATTCAGTAACCTATTGTTCATTCTCCAATTGATGTATGCTTTTTCCTTCCTTCTTTTATCGTTGATTTTCAGTTTCATTCCATTATGATCAGATAAGATGCATGGTAATATCTCTACTCCTTTATATTGTCTAAGAGTTGCCCTGTGACATAATATATGATCTATTTTTGAGAAGGATCCATGTGCTGCTGAGAAAAAAGTGTAACTGCTTGATGTTGGGTGGTATACTCTATATATGTCAATTAGGTCTAGGTTATTAATAGTGTTATTGAGTTCTATAGTTTCCTTATTCAACTTTTGTTTGGAAGATCTGTCCAGTGGCGAGAGAGGTGTGTTGAAGTCTCCCATGATTATGGTGTGGTGGTCTATTAGACTCTTGAACTTGAGAAGAGTTTGTTTGACGAACATAGCTGCACCATTGTTTGGGGCATAAATATTTATGATTGTTATGTCTTGTTGGTGTATGGTTCCCTTAAGCAGTATGTAGTGTCCCTCTTTATCTCTTTTGATTAACTTTGGCTTGAAATCTATTTTATTTGATATGAGTATGGACACGCCTGCTTGTTTCCGAAGTCCATATGAGTGATATGATTTTTCCCAACCTTTCACCTTCAGCCTATGTATGTCTTTTCCTATCAAATGCGTCTCCTGTAGGCAGCATATTGTTGGGTCTTGTTTTGTGATCCATTCTACTAGCCTGTGTCTCTTAATTGGTGAGTTTAAGCCATTAACATTTAGGGTTATTATTGAGATATGGGTTGTTCTTCCAGCCATATTTGTTTATTTCTGTTACTAAACATTGTTTGTTTTCCTCTTTGATTGTTTCCCCCCCCCTTTACTGTCCTACCTCCCACTGTTGGTTTTCATTGTTATTTTCCATTTCCTCTTCCTGTAATACTTTGGCTAGGATGTTTTGAAGAGATGGTTTTCTAGCTGCGAATTCTTTAAACTTTTGTTTATCGTGGAAGGTTTTAATTTCATTCTCCATCCTGAAGCTTAATTTCGCTGGATACACAATTCTTGGTTGGAACCCATTATCTTTCAGTGTTTGAAATATGTTATTCCAGGATCTTCTAGCTTTCAGAGTCTGTGTTGAAAGATCAGCTGTTATCCTGATTGGCTTGCCCCTAAATGTAATCTGCTTCCTTTCTCTTGTAGCTTTTAAAATTCTCTCCTTATTCTGTATGTTGGGCATCTTCATTATAATGTGTCTAGGTGTGGATCTCTTATGATTTTGCACATTCGGCGTCCTGTAGGCTTCTAGGATTTGGGATTCTGTCTCATTCTTCAAGTCTGGGAAGTTTTCTTGTATTATTTCATTGAATAGACAGCTCATTCCTTTGGTTTGGAGCTCTGTACCTTCCTGTATCCCAATGACTCTTAAGTTTGGTCTCTTAATGTTATCCCATATTTCTTGGATGTTCTGCTCATGGTTTCTTAACAGTCTTGCTGAGCTGTCTATGTTCTTTTCCAGTTGAAATACTTTGTCTTCATTGTCTGATGTTCTATCTTCTAAGTGTTCTACTCTGTTGGTAGTATTCTCCATTGAGTTTTTAAGTTGGTTTATTGCTTCCTGCATTTCTAGGATTTCTGATTGCTTGTTTTTTATAACCTCTATCTCCCTGTATAGTTGATCCTTTGCTTCCTGGATTTGTTTGCGTAATTCGTTGTCGAAGTGATCTTTCATTGTCTGATTTTGCTGTTTAATGTCTTCCTTGATACTCCAGATCATCTGAAGCATGTATATCCTGAATTCTTTATCTGACATTCCATCTGCTGCAGCTGTTACCTCTTCTAAAGTTGCGTTGACCTGCATTGCTTGTGGTCCTTTCTTTCCTTGTCTTTTCATACTGCTTGCGTATCTTTCCTGCAGGTGCGGGCGGCGGCTCTGCTCTCTCCTTATTCCAATTGGGGTGTCGTGGCTACCACGCCGGCAGGTCACTGGGCCTGTTCTGGGAGCTGGTGGCGGCTCTGTTCTGCCCCTACTCCAATTGGGGTGACGTGTCTGTCGTACCAGCAGGCCACTGGGCCTGTCCCGCTGGTCGGTCGCAGATCTGCCCACCTTTCGGGCACGGGTGGAGGCTCTGCTTTGCCCCTACTCCAATTGGGGTGTCGTGACTACCCTGCCTGCAGGATGCTGGGTCTGTTCCTGGCAAGGGAGGCGACTCTGCTCTGTCACTACTCCAATTAGGGTGGTGTTTGTACCCCGCCGGCAGGCTCCTGGGCCTGATCCGCCGGTCTGTTGTAGGTCTGCCTACCTTGAAGGCGCGGGCGGCGGATCTGCCCTGCCCCTCCTACCACGCCTGCGGACCCCTGGGCCTGATCTGCAGGTTGATCACTGGTCTGCTCACCCTGCGGGCACGGGTGGCGATTCCGCTCCACCCCCACTCCAATTGGGGTCACGTGACCACCACACCGGCAGGGCCTGATCCGGGCATGGGATAAGGATCTGCTCTGCCCCTACTCGAGTTGGGGTGACGTGTGTACCACACTGGCAGGCCACTGGGCCTGACCCGCCAGGCTGTCACAGGTCTGTTTACCTTGCAAGCGCGAAGGGCGGCTCTGCCCTGCCCCTCCTACCACGCCCATGTACTACTGGGTCGTGGGTCTGCCCACCTGGCGGGTGTGGGTGGCGGCTCCGCTCCGCTCCCTCTCCAATTGGGGTCACGCGGTCACCACGCTGGCGAGCCGCTGGGCCTGCTCCGGGGGCTGGCGGCGGCCCGGCTCCTTCCCTCTGGCTCGAGGACAAATTGAGGAGACTCGGGTGACTGAGCCTCACCCCCCTTACCAGGAGACCAACTGCTTATGTCACCACTGGTATTGATGAAGATCTCTCCTCCACCGCTTTCTGCTGACATCAGATCTCTGCCATGTTGGTATCCTATGCGAATGGCAGCATTTTGTTCCCCTTGCCGGGCAACCCAAGCAATGGGTGAGTCCTGACCTGCCTTCAGCAGGACCCGGACCGAGACACAGTTTCCGCGGGCTCCTAGCCCCGGTCCAGGGAAGTTCCGGGAGCCGGAACTCGGCCGCTCCGTGCTCGGTGTAAGCTCCTATAAGTGTAAGCTCCAAGAAGCAGCCCCCGCGGGCTCAGTTCCGGGAGCCGGAATTCGGCCGCTTAGTGTTTGGTGTATGCTCTGATAGTAGCAGGGTCCAAGAAGCAGCCTCCGCGGGCTCCGCAGCCCTGAGCCAGGGCGGTTCCGGGACGGTTCCGGGAGCCGGAACTCGGCCGCTCTGTGCTCGGTGTAAGCTCCTATAAGTGTAAGCTCCAAGAAGCAGTCCCCGCGGGCTCAGTTCCGGGAGCTGGAATTCGGCTTCTTGGTGTTTCGTGTTTGCTCTGATATTAGCAGGGTCCAAGAAGCAGCCTCCGCAGGCTCCGCAGCCCGGAGCCCCTACTTTTTATTTTATTTTTTATTGGTTCTTTTTAGTTGTACATGACAATAGAATATACTGTGACATCATCATATAAAAGCATGAAATGTTATTTTTTTTCTATTTCAGTCCTCAGTATTTCCCCTTGCCTTCCCTTCCTCCCACCCCTGTTCCCTTCCCTCCACTGTTCTTTTGTGATTCTTACCATCATGTACATCCAAAAGACACTAATTTAAAAAAAAAAAAAACTTTAAGTTGTTAAGAATGATTTTCCTGCTTCATATCCTCTTCCCCTTTTTTCCCCCAGGATTCCCAGCCTAATACAGACCAAAAATGTCAGCTCCTGAGGAAGAAAGGTGAGGGACAGGGAGGAAAATAGAAAAAGCCAAAGAGACCTCCCCCATCTTTCTTACCTCACGTTTCCAGCCTAGGTTCAGGTTTTAAACTGGGGAGGAAGAGACTGTGACTTGGTTAAGAAAGACCTCTCTGAAGGGTAACATTGACTGCAGGTCTGAATGAAGGGCAAGGTTTTATTAACACCCTAGTGAACATTTCAATTAATATATTAAGATATACTTTTGAAATTTTTACTTACTTTTTTTCCTCTTTGCCTACAAACAGCTCGTTTAACCACCTGACCTCACTATGTTTGAAATTCTGTTTTAGGTTGTGGCCCAAGCAGTGCTGTTCATGTGTATGAACACGGCTGGGATCTTCATCAGTTACCTGTCAGACCGGGCCCAGCGCCAAGCTTTCCTGGAGACCCGGAGGTGTGTGGAGGCCAGGCTGCGCCTGGAGACAGAGAACCAAAGACAGGTACCAACTGGAAAGACCCTGTTATCACCTCACCAGTTACATGGACTGTTTTCCTTCCTCCCAAACAAATCCTAAATTGCAATTGCTCTTTCAAAGTTTATGTCATGAACTTCAAGAGTCTAAAATAGTTACAGGAGACTTAGAGGTCAAAGTAGGTTGAGCTTATTCTCTATACTCAATTAATTGGTCCCCAAAAGAAAGAAAGTAACTGTAGTCACAAGATATTCTGACACCTTTGACTAACATCTGTGTTTATGACTCAGGTTAAAATCAATATCGTCTACATTCTCATCTTCAACTTCCTTTATTAAAACTATAAATTGTTATTTCAGATAAAAAATCTCCACTGCATAGGAATTTAGATAGTAAATTCTTAGAAAAATGTTGTGCATGTCTAATCCCTAATACTTCTTCCAGTATTTCAGAAGAGACATTGCACAAAATAGAGTTTATGGACCTGATACCAATCCCAGAATAAGGGAAGTAGCAGGCAAAGCAGGTTGGATGGGGTGGGGGAGGAGGGTGGAAGGAATGAAATCCTGTTTGAAACCGTTGAAATAAAGAAGGCTCTTTTATATCTTAACTGAGTGGATGCTATAGAGACAAAAAGTAGCTTTGGTCTCAAATGATATATTCCTTCAAAATAAAATTAGTTAAGACTAAAGACTTGCTCCTCCAAAAGCTATTTATATGTACAAAATACATGTGTTACCATTGTTTCTGAAAATAAGTATTAAAAAGGAATAACAGGAATCCATTAGAAACTGGTTTTAGAATCAACAATAGTTGGCTAAGTTTATAGGCTCTTGAGAATTCTATGCATAATAGATGTATTAGTTCTACCATACTTGGATCTTTTTCTTGAAGTAATGTATGCTGTAGCACACTTATTTTAAACTTCATACAATGATGGTTTGAGAGATTGCAAACAAAGGAACTGTAAAAGGCTCAACATTTTCTTCATGATTAATTGGATTGAATCATCAGGAAAGCACGTGTCTTTGAAGTTAAGTGAGTCCAGGTCTGTGTGGCAATGGATGAGGCAGACAGCTTGGGTGCAACTTGACAAAACTCACCTCTCACCAACATATGTTATCTCCGACATATGTTATCAACAGCGGAGACTCCTGAACTTGCAAATCCTACAGTGACTTCTTGAGATTCGGAACAGGGAATTTCTAAGTTAATGACTAAAGCAATTAATTATGGAGCCTCATTAGTAGTTATAGAGTAGTTTCTCTGAGTAGCTCTTGGAACTATTTAGAAAAATAATTTCAAGGAAGAAAACACTTTGTACAATAAAATGAGAGTATCTCCAGGATGGTATATTATGTTCCTGTGCAAAACAGAGCAGTTACCAAACTGGTACGTCACTCTTTCCATGGGACTTATGCCAATGCAGAAAATGCTGTCATATTAATAATTTACTCAGCTCTTCTTGATGCCCCATCACAACAAGAGCTGCTTTGTGAGTGAACTGTCTGATACGCCTTTTGAATGCTGTGTTTATGAAATATGGAGACATTGAAAATTATTGCCTTATCCTATCCATAAGACTTGACTTTCTTTCTCATGCTTCAAGTTAGGTGTCTCAGAAGCACTGTGATCTAGTAATCTAACATGGTGGAAGGGTGTTCCACTCTCCTCCCTAGTAGTTTTTTTCTTTTTTTTTTAAGTTAGTAGAAGGAGAAAGAAAATAATAATATATAAAATAATAATATATAGAAGAGACAATTCACCTGAAAAGGCCACTAGAGTTTGTGTCATGGCTCATTTTAATTCACAGTTAGGCCACCTAAGTCACTTAGTGCTCAGCCCTAAGTTCTTCATTTGAAAATGGAAAGTATCTTTCTCTTCAGCATTATGTTTGCTTCAAATGACATAACATGTATATAGCCACACAAATTTTTTTTATAAGTCAGCCTTATTGTTTTCATGGATAAAATACAAGAAAAGACTTGCTTTTTTGGTGGAAGGTTCTTGGTTCTGAGGATTAAGTAAAGTCTTCTATAGGTTTCTTATAGTCTTAGGATCAGAACTATGATCAATTATTCCTGGCGTATTGACCACCCCTCCTTCCCCTGTATCTAAGACAGCCAGCTCTGTGTCATTCTCTGCTAAAGTTAGTTTCCATTGACATTTGATCTCTGCTACAGGTTTCCATTATCCCTGAGAACTTTCTTGGTTGTAAATGGGCAGTGTAGTCTAGCAGAGAAAACACAGCCTTTCAAGTGAGACTGCCCTGAAATTGAAATCTTTGCTTAGTTACTATTTTAGTGAGCTTGAGCAAGCTGTGAGTCTTTGTTTCTCTACCCATAGCAAGAAGATAATAATAACCTGCCCGAAAAGTCTCCTTAACAGCTAGAAATATTGTGTGCAATGCCCTTACAACTCAGAGAAGAGTTTCTATTAGCATTATCATGCATAATTATGTATACGATTCAGCCAACATAGCTCAGGCCCAAGAGGGCTCATTTGAGAAAATATTATAAATTGTCTTGTCTTGGTTGAAATAACCTGGAATTATTTATATGGAGGTAAATCGGAATGGTGGTTCTCCTTAGGTTACAATAATCAAACTCATCAATATCAAGGGTCAATGACAAATTCACCTTATTTAACTCTTGTCAGAGCTAATTATAATGTTTTAACTTAAAAATTCTATATCCTTCAAAAAAGACGCTGTAAAGGCCTAAATGACGGAGACAGAGAACCTTCTCTTCCTCCTCCTCCTCCTCTTCTTCCTCCTGATCCTGCCTCAGGATCTTAGACAGAGAATCTAAGATGCTTTATTCTTAGATAAGTATCCCAAAGAATTCTAGTGGCAATTTTTGTGCTTATCAATATAGCTCATACTATGAGCAGGCCATACCACACAGAAATGATTGAGAGTTTTTGAGATTTTTCAAGCACTGGATTTATCTCTTGGCAGGATACAAAGGAAATACTTAAACGACTGGTTCAATATTTAATTTGTTTATTTATTTAAGGTCTGCTGTGCATGGGGAATTGTGCTGGGTGTTGAGAACATGATGGGGACTAACAATCAGTTCCTGGCATAGAGCATCAGATATGAAAGGATACGGACAAATCCACAGACACCGCTGGCAATAGTGTATGACTCAGACCTCAACTGCATGATTATAGAGAGCTACTCAGAAGAAACAGTATCTAAATTGACATGCTAATGAGATTTAGATGAATAGTTAAGTGAAGAATACCCTGTACCGGCAAAACACACACACACACACACAAATATCTTGAAGAAAAAGAAAAGTTTTTTGGGGGGTGGGGGAATTATGAGTACCCCATGATCATTCATTCACTTTTTCACCTATCTAGCCTTTTACCCATGCTGTAGACATAGAAACGAATAAGATTCTCTTTTTACTCTGAATTGAGCCTGGAAGATGAGTGTGATCTTAATTATTGGATGAGAAGGAAGAAAGACATTAGCAAAGATGCTGATGACAAGATATATGATTTGCTAAAGGACAGCAATGCTGGTCAGTGGGTTTTCTCTGATAGCCTCCAGGAAATCTGCACTTTTCCAATGGAACACTACTACTTTCCATTCAATGAAAAATACATATTTATTGAGTCTCAGCTATGAACCAGGCATTAGTCAAAGTACTCTGTACACCAAAGTAATGAAAGTCTATTACAGATCTCCATTACTGCATGCTACAATATCTCAATCTTTATATACCTATTTGTTAGGGCACACTGTGATCCCTTTGAAGAATCCTCAGTGTCTCATTACTTGACATATGCCATCCAGCCGTGCCTGGAATATGTAATTATAAATGACTAGGATCATCAATATTTAATGATGGCTACTAGTTGTTTTGCCAAATAAAAATCTGCAGGCAGGAGCTAGAGGGTGAGTGGACCAAGAACCATGTTTCCTCTTGCTTAATGGTTCCCATCACATAACAAGATGCCTGAGGTCCTGGGAAACAGAATTTTTCCTTGGAAATGCTTAACTTGCCCGCATCATTCTTGAGGTCAGAGAACCAGGCAAATATGAAAACGTTTTGCTGTCTCTTTTAAACTAAGAAGTTTAAAAGAGTTTTAAAAAGTTTTAAAGTTTAAACTAAGGACCTTGAAGCTGATCCTCAACTTTATAATATCTCACTTCCTATCTGTAGTCATCAGCACACAATAGGGAGAAACTATTGAATGGTTCTAAATGCTGACATGTTGAACTTACTCAACTCCAAGAAGTTGGGCATCTATTGGCCCTTTCTTTCCAGAAGGCAAGAACAACTTCCTTCATCTTGTCTCTTCCTTCTCTTCCTCCTCCTCCTCCTCTTCTTCCTCCTGATCCTGCCTCAGTCTGGCTGGGCACAATTCAGGAGCCACTTGTCAAAAGAAACGAACTTTATTTTTAGAACCACACATGCCAAACAAAACAGCTCCTCAGGAAAAACCCTCAGAGCCCAACTGCCACCACCGGCTTCCCACAAGCCTCTCAACCTCCCCCACTCCTCCTGCTCTTGAGGCCTATTCACTGGGTCGCATGGGCGGAGCCAAAAAAGTCCCCCAATGAGCAGCTCCGTGGTCTGAAAGGGCAGGGAAACAGCCCAATGAGCATCACCGCAGAGGAGCCAATCAGTTAGAAGTTGCTGGGGCCGCTGTGAGCCAATCACCAGCTGTCAGTCTGAAAGTTTGCTGGGGCCCCTTCGGCTGTGGCTCTCAACATGATCCTCTTCCTTTTCTTCCTTCCTTCTCCTTTCCCTCTATTCTTTCTCATTTTCCTCCTCCTCTTCCTCTTCTTCCCTCCCTCTTCTCCACTCCTTCCTTCTATTTTGTCACCAACTGCAGCTTTCATAAGCACACTAATCAACTCCTATCTGTTCTCTTGATCTCCAGCTTCTCTCCCTTCAACCTCTTCTCCATCTCACAATCCTGACTGGTTCAGTGCCAGTTCAGGGAAACTCTTAAGAGAAAACCATTCAGTATCTGAAAGATTTGCGTGCAAACCACTGTGGTGCTTCCTGGCTGTGGGAACTTAGGCAAACTTCTCCTTCTGGAGACCTTGATTTTTGTGGGTACAGATAAGCATGGCGATTATACCTTCCTCCCATGGTTTTGGTGTGGAGTAAGAACAAACATCTCTTAGCCCAATGCAGAGCAAGTGCTGTGAGGATGACATTGTTGCTCATCACTGCAGGACAGCCCTCTTGTGACCATGTTCAAGCCTAACTTTCTTAATTCAACCCACTGTCTGACCCACTAGTTCACACCAATATTGAGCTGAACTCCTGTGTGGTGCAATAAACCTTCCAGGATCTAGGCCCTGTCCCCTCTCCTGGTCTTCCCCACTCCCTCTCCTATTACACTGCACCAGTGACCATGAGCTCCCTGAAATGCTGCCTCATCAGCCTGTCCACGTGGTTCTTTCAGCCTGGAGAGTCTGCCTCTCTCCTCAGGTATTTCTGCTCTGCAGCTCCAGCATTGCTTCCTCCCCAGGCTCGTTTTGATCCCCAGGTAGAGCGGCAGGGCTTTTCTCCTGCCCCCACCATGCCAGGAAAGTTAACTCTATTACAGGATGCGTCATACTTGGTGGCATTTACTAATCTACATTTCTCTCGCTGCATTACCCCTAAAGACTAGTTAAAAGCTGCTATTCTATCTAATGTATCTGATTCTCTGGTATTTATCTAGCACAGTGGCTGGAAAATAGGAGCTGATTAATATTTATTTAACTGAGTTATATTGAACTCAAATGGTGGCTGCTGACTTCCCTTTTACCTATACGCATGTTGAAATAACTCTATGGAAGAGTAAAGAGACCTGGGTCCATTGTGTCCCCACTGAAAACTTGGGGTTGGGAGCATTCTGATCCAATTCAGGAGACACCAGCATAGGCTGAGCACACATCTTCCACAGACCTGCTGGGGGAATTTTCCATCTGGAAGCTACATCTTGGAACATTTCTCTTTGGGGAATTAGACTCTAATTACTGTGATTTTTTTGTAATCCCATTTCTCCTCCCAAATGATCCAAATGGCCTATATTTATTTTAAATATTAAAATGAATTAATTGTTTTTCTTTCAGCTTTGAGAATTGCAAAAACCTCCTTATGGTAATCATGGCATTCAGAGGTATCTCAGAAGCTCTAGGGGCACGGGAATAAAGTTTCAGATGATACCATATGTGACAGCAGCAGAAAGATTATTTTTAAATGCAGCAGATGTTTTAGCTGTATTAAAGCAATTCAATTTAACTTAAATATCTTTGTTAGGCAATATTGGTGTGAGCTAGTGGTTTGGACATTAAATTGAGAAAGTTCTGCATCCTACTGTGCTCTGAGTTGGTTGTTTTGATTCATGTTGGTGTCTTATAGTATCTAGGGGGTTTTTATTTTGTTTTTTATTTAATTATTTGTATCTGTTAAAAGAAAATAAAAAATTCAGTTTTATTTTAAACAAAGACCCAGCAATCATTAAAAATTGGTGTTTCAAAAACTTACATTTACTTAAAATGACACTGATTAGTTAATTAACCCAGAATATGATCACTTTTTCGAATATCTTTTTGAAATGTAGAAATTTTTTAAATCCAATGTGAAAATGAAGGCGTTAGGTCTACTGCAGAAATAATATCATTAACTGTGTACATTTCATAGAGTAAGCAGCAAAGCTAATGTTTTGGCAAATCTTACCTGATTAACAGCTTGTATTAGGATTAGTGCTTTTTAAAGTTCTTTGTTTCTTCTGATTTTGTTAACCATAGCAGTGCTGCCACATTTTTCACATATTTCTTTTACAAATCTCCCATTGACTGGCTGGCGTTCAACAGGCCTGGTTTCAGCTCCATCATTCTGGTCCCAAGGTGAGGCAGAGGAAACTGCTCACCTCAGGGCATCCAGGGGGCACAGCACTAGGAGTTGGTGACTTATTCATTCACTTTTAAATTATGGATACTGTTAACTACTGAGGCAGAGCTTTGTCACTCGTTCATTCATTCATCCATGGAGGAACATCAAGACTGACATAAAAGGGGCAGAACCTCAGTTATGTCTGTTCTTTTGCTCCAACCAAATGGTCTTTGCATTATTCTCCCAAAACCTCTTCAGCTCCTGCCACCCACTTTTCTGCTCTTCTCCATCTCTTACATCCAGGCTTGGACCATTTGTCCTGTTCAGCCTGACCTGTTACTAATATATTCCATAGCCATTATTCTTTGGGTTTTGCTAGAAAATTCACTGGTTCCTCCACATTCTTCTCAACTTACTGCACCTACTCCTTAGCTTAGGCTTTTCTCTCTACCTGGTATGATCTTCCTTTCATCCCTCAACCTTATCCGTTCTTCAAAGCTCTGCTTAAATGTCATCTCCTCCACAAAGACCCTCGATCATCCTTCCAGCTGTGACCTTCATGAGAGTTTCATTTGTGAATTACTTGATGATATTAGGTCTCTTTCTATATTTTACTATGTCCCGCCCTTATTTTGATCTTATCCTATAAATTCTTTGAGACAGGATAAACATTTAATTTGTATTCTTCACAAAAGCTGTGGTTGCAGAAGGGGAAAACAAACTGGGAAGCAGAACGGAGGCAACAGATAGATAATGACTGCTACTAATTGTATTTCCCAAACATTCTTTGACGCAAACATATTGTGAATTTATAGAGTTGGGAAATACTCTCTTCTTGGGAAATCAAGAAAAATTTTTAAATTTTAAAATTGAATTTCACCATAGGGACATCCTCTTTAACATTCTACAAGTATCTACATCTCTGTGCTCAATTTCTTTCATAGTTTCATTTCTCTTCCTAGTTTCATGTTCATTCCTTTCAGATATTTTATGGGGGAAAAACATAATATGTTATTCCAGTCTTCATCCTCCCAACTATAGAATGCTCTGTGGACCTCACTGTCCAGTAGAATTTCTTATGATAACAGAATGACTTAATACCCCTGCTGGCCAATGAGCACTATATAACCATATATTATCATCGGATCCATATTAAACAGTACATCTCTTTAATCTGGGATTCTCAAAACAGATATATGAGTTTTTATCGGTTTACAGGTATCAATAACCATGTCCTGCTCATGTAAGAAAAAAGAAAAAATGTATCCTTTATTGCTGGGTTGCCAGAGAATTTGGGGAAAAAATATATAGAGAGAAATAATACAGGGCTTAGGAAAGATCCCGGAACCAGGAATTCAAGAGTCATCACAATCCAAGGAACACCTTGTTCATCTTTTATTCTCCCTCTGGATCTGCTCTGATCTCCCCCTTGTCTCCAGATTAACTCCCTCTTAATAACTCTGTTATTAAGGCTACATGGTAGAAAATGGTTGTGATACAAACTCTTGAAAATTTACCCCTTCTACTCCCATCTAGAGAAATGGCCAGAATGAAAGATATGCTCTTCAATCCAATCTGAAAATACAGGAATTGAAATGCAATTGGCCAGGCTTTGACTGAGTGCCCCCCACAAGACTTGTCGAGAGAGGCAGCATTGGATACAGGAGCATGGCTGCTGGGGGCTCTTTCCTGACTGTTGGGTGAACCACTCTCATAGAGGAATACCAAGTGCCTGGCATTGTCGTCCACTCTAACTGAATAGCACAGCTGGATAACTTGATAAAGAGTAGAGGTCTGTTTCACTTAGTTCTATGGTGGCTGGGAAATCCAATATCACGGTGCCAGCATCTGGTAAGAGCCTTCTTGCTGCATCATAACACACTGGAAGGCATCACAAAGTGAGACACAGCAAGCTTGCCCTTTCATCTCTCTCTTCTTATTCTTATAAAGCCACTAATGCCATCATCATAGCCCATGCTCATGGCCTTTTTCAATCACAGTTGCCTTCCAAAGCCCTACTTCCAAATACTATAGACTTTGGGTATTCAGATTCCAACACATGAAGTGTTGGAGGACATGTTAAACCATAGCAGTATCCCGGATCTAATGACCCACCAGCAGCCTCCACTCAAGCTTGATCTCTCCAGCACTTGGTCCTGCTGACCAGTTCTTATGCCCCTGTCTCTTGAAGTACTCTTTTGCTTTAATTTCCATAGGGAGCTCTTGGTCTTTCTTCCTGTCTTTCAGATTTATGATTTCTTCATGTATCCCTTGTCTTCCTCTTAACCCTTGAATGTAGGCATTCTTCGAGGGCCTTTCTTTGAACTCTCTCTCTCTCTTTTTTTTTTTTTGGCTCTTTTCTGGTGATTTATCATAACTTCATCTACTGCTGGATAGTTCCCATATCAATATCTCCAGCACCGTGTTTCTTCCAAGCTGCAGAGGCCCACTGCCAACATCCTGCTGCAGCTTCACCAGCAGAAGCCACCAGCTTCACGAGCTCAGCCAGTTCATAATATTCTCATCCCCCTCCAAAACAATTTTCCTCTGTGGCATATCCATCCACATCAACTGTGGTGCTGGTTTCTGTCAATGCCATCTCCACCAAATATGTTCCATATTTCCTTTCCTAGTAATGTGTGGTTAAAATGGTTTTCTTACTTTCTAGTAGTTTTTCTAAGCCATTTCTCTCCCAGGTGAACTGGCCTGGCTACCTGAATTCACTTCACCTCAAAATTCTTCTCAACAAAGAAACTAGAATTTCACTGGGTGCGGTGGCCACATCTTTTATACACACACACACACACACAAAAAAAATGATTTTCTTTACTCCCATTTTCCTTATGGTCTATGAAATTGGATACTTTACAAACATATTGAGCTTCCTGGAAATGCATGGGGCATAAAGACAAAACCATGGCTGTCTCTGGCCTATTCTCGTCCTTCTCCATCTTATTTTGAGATGATACAGTAGTCATCCATTGGTCCTCTTTCTCCAGTGAGTAGGAGTCAGGTGTGGGGTTACCACATGTTCATTTCTGGGCCTTTCCTACAGTAAAATTATGGCTCCTGTTCACCCCTCAGGAAGCCCACTGACACAAGGGAGCCCCACAGTGGCCTCCACACTCTCTGTCTCTGGCTGAGAAGCTGTGGCACATGTAGAAAGAAGGAAAAAGAAGTCTGTGTTCCCTCACTTTCCAATTCCCCAACCTTTGCCCATAATAAAGGGTCCATTCTGAGCCCTGTCCACTTCCCTATCTATTTATCTACTGGGCATCGAAGAAGGAAGGTATGTAAAATACCTTCACACCTCGAAACACCAGCAGAGAACATTACTTGTGTCAGGAGCATCTTCTTAGTGCCCCATGTAGATTACACAAGACCCACACTAACACCCCAGGATTGCTACTGCACAAGTGTGCAAACCTATCATGTTTACCTCCCATTACAGCCCAACCAGCCCCACTCAAGCCCAACTTATCCATCATGTCCCATGCCACTTCCCTCCTGTCCTCCAGCACTCCGCCAGGTCCAGCTAATGTTCCCAGCACTTCTGCACCTGTGACTGCTGGCCAGTCCCTGTTTGCCCTCCATATTCAGTCTCCATCTGTCTCTACTGTTCCCTCCACCCCAGGAGGCTGACCTTTATGGATTGCAAGCTCAACACCCTCTAGCTTCCAGTTGGATTTGGACAATGGGAGGCACTGGAAAGAGACTAGAGGGTGAGGGCAGAGAGGCCAATGCACTTATCTCCACATCTCCCACATGGCTGGGTTGCAGATTGGCTGTGACTGCACTTCTCTAGCAAAGGCCACAGCTCCTATCAGGCAGCCCTTGCTTACATACTATAGGGTTTTCTAGGTCCCAAGGGCCTTTGTGGTTGCTCACTCTTCTGTCTTTGGGATATTTTACCATCCATTATTAATTTTCTTAAGTCTTCTTTAAACTTTCTTTCATTGTCCTTTTTGAGGTACTAAATGGGTCCTGCCTGGGCCAGAAATGACATTGTCCTATTGCTCTCTTTACATGACATGCCCTATTTCATTTTTGGTCTATATTTATGAGGTAGTTTAGCAGAGTAAAAAGACACTGGGCTACAAGTCAGAAAACCTCTGCTTTGGCCAATATGGTAGTCACTAATCCTGTGTGAACGTTGAGCACCTGTAATGTGCCCGGCCTCAAGTACAATGTGCTGTGAGTATAAAATACACAGAACAAAGAAGTGAGGAGATGCAAAATAGTCTCACTAAAAACTTTTTGCTAACTTACAGCTGTTGATCATTTGTTGAAATGATATTTGGAAGATATGTGGCTAAGTAGAATATGCATTTTAAATAAATTTCAACTCTTCCTAATGTTTAAATGGGAATACAATGAATATTTTAATTCTATATGTGGCTCACATTGTATTTCTACTGAATTGTACTGGCCTACATGTTTGTCTCATTTCTGTTTCTAACTTGCTGGTGTGACTCTGAGCAACTTGTTGAATTACTTGGTGTGTGTTCCTTCATCTCTCAACCAGAAATGATAATTCCTGACCTGACCTTAGGAGTGTTTTGAGAGACAGCATAATGCCTGAAAAAGTGTTATTTCAACTGTGAAAAGCTCTACAAATGTTAGGGCTATTGTGAAAATCTCACCAATCTGGTGCTCAGATGTCCCTTCTTTAAGAAGTCTTTCCTAATGTTTCCAGTCCTAAGTTATATATATTTGCCTTGGCACTTAGAAGCTTTTATTTAACAGGGGCTTTCGCATTCTGCCTTGTGCATGGGTCAGCACCATGGTTCCCTCTGTTTGCCAGGAAAGTTCTGACAGTGAACAGAGTTCCAGTGTTAATGGTTTTTGATTTTCCTGTAACCACCGACCTTACCCAGAGGCCTGGGTTGACTCCATGTGGGAGGAACACCAACTCTTACATGCCATCTGGCTGCCTAGTTCCTTGCTATCTTTCCAGCACATTATTTGCATTTTCTGGGATGGTGAAAGGAGTGACAGCTTGAAGAACAAACTTGGATTTCATTCCTAGTTCTAATTCCACATCTGGTCGACCTTAGGTACATCATCTGAACTGTCCAAACCTTTGATTCTTCATCTGTCAAAGACGATAATCTCTACATCTCAAAGTTACTGGGAGGAAATCAAGCCATACATAGTAAGCACCTGACCCCTTGGCTGGCATATGAGGGACTCAGTAGATGGGGGTGGATCATAGTTCATCCTGGAGTCCTGGACCCCTGGGTCCCTCCTGAGTGTCACAGCAGAGACACTCTGATCCTAGTAACTGCAGTTTTCCTTCTTGTAATTTGTGTGCTTATTCCGAATTGGCATCCATGAGCAGTGCTAATTTTAAATACTTCCCCTGATTCAAACAGAGGCCATCACCCTGTGCTTATTTGCATACAGTTAACATTTCCAGAGACAGTGGGGAAAGGAGAAATCAATCACCATCACAGCCCTCCACACCTTTGATCTAGCTAGAAAAGCTGAGGAGCAGCCAAGGAGTCACATGGGGGCTTTTTATCTCACAAATCTGTGCCGAATATTTTGACTAAAAAAATTGGAATTGGAAGCCTAATTCAACCCAGCTAGAAAATGTTGAGCGATGGCTGCTCACTTGCCTCGATACAGCTGAAGGTGCACTTTAAATTGGTAGTAAGACAGAACAGGAGAAAATAAAATGTGCATTTTTAAAATGACCCAGGCATCTTAGTGTATTTTAGGTGGATTTAAGTAAGAGTTTATTGAGCAGAATTCTACATCCTTTATTTGACATAAGCCATGCCCCAAGTGGATTGCCCATTAAAAGGAAGAAATAATTTAAAGGCACTTTCAGAATAATTTTGGTGCAAAACCACCCTAGAAAATTTTTTTTAAATCTTTTACAAATGTCTTGCCCCCACCTCATTTGAAAGCAGTGTTATTAGACCAATGTTTTTGTTTTTCCATAGCATTTGGCTTATTTTTCTCAGAAACAAAAGCTCTTTTTTTTTCACATTCCTATGTTATTTACACCATACCCGACTAAATTTGTTTATAGCAGTACAACAGACAAAAACAGATTTGGAAACGCATTACTTCGTTTTGGTAAAGATGGACATAACTGATGAAGCAGATGGGGGCGGGGGAGGGGGTGGCCTGGAAAAGACCAGCAAGCTAAGAGTGTGGAACATGCTGAAGGCCTCTCAGCAGCAGAAGCTCCTGAATCAGTAACGTGGGCAGCTGTCGCAGTGCAGTGCCCTGCTGTACATTATTTATGTAAATCGAAAAACTACAAATTGATATTTTAAAAATATGGAAACTACTCTCAATTAGCAGTTGGAATCTACAAGGTTGAGACAGAAGCTGAGAACTCTGCTCTCTAGGCAAAAAGAAACCCGGTATAGGGTGAGATCAGCATTTGATTCTCATTTACCCAACAAGCATTGACCACTCCTTCCCCATAGGTTTTGTCTCCCAGTACTTCCTGCCTTAGGGAAGGGCATCACCACCCCCTCCATCCTTCCTGATGTCCAGTTATGCTCAGGAGCATTTGGTTCCGCTTACTGGTCAGCTTTCATGGTTCCCCATCTATCTAACCCTCCTCCCTGCTCCACTCCTGTCCCAGATCACTCCTGAATCCCCTGCCACTTGTTCTCCATGCTGAAGCCCAAGCAATCCTTCTCAAACCAAAATCTCTTCTGCTCATCTCTGTGACTTCCATACTGAGTTGAATCCTGTTCCCCCAGAATCCATGTCCATTCAAACCTCAGAAGGTGACCTTCTTTGGAAATAGGGTCCTTGCAGATGCACTGAAGTTAACTCAGGATGAACTCATGTTATATGAGGATGGGTCTCATTCGGTAATGACTGATGTCCTAATTGAGAAAGGACACACACAGAAAAGCCAAGAGATGGAAGTGAGAACACACATGGAGAACACCATGTGAGGACCAGGCAGAGCAGGAGCAGTGCATGCACAGGGACACCTGGAGCCAGCAGAAGCCAAGAGACGGAGAGTGCTGTGGACAGTTTCTCCGTGAGTCCCCAGAAAGAACCCACCCTGATGCTATGGTTTGAATAAGATTTGAATATGGCTTGAATATGCTATGGTCTGATACTCCTGCTGAAAATTAACCCCTATTACTAGCTACCGAGAGGTGGGACCATGCAGTGAGTCACAAAAAGATGATTAGGCCTCTTTCTTCCTGGATGGAATAGATTAATGAGCTATCTCCAGAGTAGGTCTACTACAGAAGCCCGTTGGCTACGTCTTCCTGCCTTTCACCATGTGGCTCCCTCCTCTGCTTTAAGGCTGCTATCATGAAAGCCATTACCAGAGGCAGCCTCTTAACCCTAGACCTGAACTGGACACCAAAATAAACCTCCCTTTATTATAACTTTCCTAGTCTATGGTACTCTGTAACAGCAACAGAAAATGTGCTTAAGACCTTGATTTCAGCCTTCTGATCCCCTGAACTAAAATTTTATTATTTTAAGCCACCAAATTTTGTAATAAGTAACTTATCATGGCAACACCAGGAAACTAACACAGCTCTCCACTGCCTTTAGAATGAAATATGGCCCATTACTTAACTCTCTCCCCACCTTAGACATTACCTGGATGGAATGAACTATGGTATTTCCTGTGTGTGAGCAGCCACCCTATGCACCTTACATGGATTACTTCATTTAATCCTCAGAGAAACCCTGTGAGGTGGATAGTATCTTCACCTCCATTACATAGATGGATAAACAAAGAACCAGAGAAGGTAAATGACAGCTAGTCAGCTGCAGAGCTGGTATGCACCCCCTGAAAAATCTTTCTCCAAAGCCATAAACCCAGTGCCATCTCCTCACCACCTATGCCCCATCACATGCCTCTGCTCCCTTGGGAGGACCATGGGTCTCTCTTCCTAGACGAAAACCTCCCTTGAGTCTCAAATGACAAGAAGCTCAAGTCATGTTGGTCTTAGCATTAGAAGAACATATTACCTCATGTTACCAAATATCCAGGCCAGGTGCACAACTGTCACAACAGGGCCATGATGAATTGATGGGATACACACAGAGAAATGGGGAGGTCCAATTAATATTTCTACTGTAAGAACATGATGCAGTTTAACATCCATCTGAGAGAGGAGACGTAGTGGACCATGGAGGGACCACTAGGGACCACCACCCAAGGAGGCTTCCCAAAAAGGAACTTGCACCTTGTGCTGTATCCCCTCTGGACAGAGGATACTGGATTTTTTCAGAAATTCCTTTTGCCTTTCTCACATGAGGTTTTTATGTTGTTGGATTTTCCCCAACTATTATAGAGGATCCATCTCTGTCCTAACCTTCCCCCTAAGTTCAGGCTAACTGCTAACTATCCCAAAAGGCCATTTTTTTTTCCAAGGAGGATGGTTCTCCTCCCCAACCAGCTTCAACCTGTCCAAGTTCCATCTCTAATGAGCTTCAGACACAGCTAGGTCCAGGGCTTATCTAACACACTTATTTCTCTTCATTATTCAGGACTCAGCTAAAGTCTGAACCAAAATCCCACATGAACCAACTTTTTCTCAGAGCCCCCTTCAGAGCTTCCCTAATGGTAACAATGCATCATTATCACTATCCAACTAGGTTAGA
Organism: Marmota monax; assembly: GCF_021218885.2. Classification (NCBI taxonomy): domain Eukaryota; kingdom Metazoa; phylum Chordata; class Mammalia; order Rodentia; family Sciuridae; genus Marmota; species Marmota monax. The sequence goes on along the minus strand of NW_026694084.1, from coordinate 34,813,574 downwards.
GCATTTTAGAAAAACACACTGGGTTTGCCCTGAGTTTGTCTGAGGAAAAAAATAGGATTTTTCAGAGGAAACTGGAATTTGGTAAGGTTGTCACTCTCTGTCTTAGAATAATATGAGACATGACTGCTATCTTCTCTGCTCAACTGCAAGTTCCTTGATCCTTGCAGCATTGTGTTTTTCCCCCTTATAATATCTACCCTTGTATTTAAACATCAGTGAGTGTGTATATATAATCAGTGAGTGTATATATATATATATATATATATATATATATATATATACATACTATATCAAGTGAGTAAAATAATGATTGAAATAATGAATCATGTCCACAAGTCTCCTTTCTCAAATATGTGAATACTATTGATGAATTTAAGAATCCTTTTCCTTCCCTCTTTAGTCTCAATTGGGTGGGAGATTTTGTGGAAGTTTCTATATTCTGCAAAGGATGTTCTGTTGATCTCTATTCTCCATCAACTCCTCTTTCTTCATGCCCATTTTTCAACAGAGTTCATAATTTAATTCTATGGAAACCCTCTTGTTTGTCTATTAATTGCTGGGACATAAATATTTCATCTTTCCACCTCCTGACTGCTGGACAACTGAAAGCATTTCACATGTATTGTCTTGTTATCTCTTTGGAATATGCAAGAGACACAAGGTGCCCCATGCTGATTTCTATTGTAATGTCATTAGTATTTTTATTGTAGTCATTTTCTGTCCTCTAGCCAACTAGGCTGTAAGCAGAGTGAAGCTTTCCCACTGCCCTTCCTGGTACAGAGAACAATGTCCACTGCAAACTCATTGTTTGTTCCTTACCACATGTTTGCTAAATAATAATTTATCAGATGCATGAATGAGTAGTGGGTGAAATTGCACAACGGAGTACAGAGGCGTAGAAAAAGTTAGGACAGCCCCAGGTGAATTCATTGCACCCAAGAAAAGGAGGACCTCTAAATCGGATTCCATTAAGCAGAATCTGATGCTTAGAATTTACGAATGGAGACAGACTCCTGAGTCCTCATCCAGCTGCTATCTTTCCTTGTTGGAACAACTATCTAAAACTCTCAGTGCCTCAGTTTCCACATGGTGAAATAGAAACAATAAGCACACCTACCTTATCAGTTGTGAGGAATAATGAGGTGATTCATGCAGAGCTTTTCAGATAGTAAACGCCCAGTAAGATCTGCTGTTGGCAGTGGTATGGTGTTTACTGGTACTTTAATGGAGAACTAATGCATTCCACAGAACACAAAATCCTTAGGCTGCTAGGGACAATTGATTTTAAATAAGTATAGGCAGAAATAAATTGAGATGTTTGGAACGTGAAAAGATAGAAAAATCAAAGGAAATTGGATTGTATCTTATGTTGTGAGGGAGAGCTAGCACTTGTCCACAGAAATGGGAAAGGGAAAGACTAATATATGCATGAGTATTGATTGCATGTATTGTCCAGGTTAGCTCAGCGGAACATGGGTTTTTGTGCTTTTCCAGGGGAAGTGAGAAGGGTTTTGTTGATAACTGTCCTTCTCCTGAGCAGAAAATTGACATATGCCCAGAGGTAAACACAAAGTGAAAAGCGATGCTTCCACCCATTAGCCAGGTAGTTGTACAGGTCTGGTCAGGAGAAAGGAGCTACAGACACCAGGAGCTCACACTTGACCTGAGTAGTTTCTTCCTGCAGTTCGCAGAGGTGGAGCCACAAAGGGCCCTAGCCTTGCTGCCTTTGATCCAATTATCTTTTGGAGCACTGGCCTCAACAGTCATGCTTTGTTGCAAGCTAAGATTCTCCAAATCTCAGTTCTTCCGTCTATGACATGATTTTAGTAATTCCTACCCCATAGGGATCAGAGGATGATAAAATGGGCTAGTACACATAAAAGGAATTTTTAAACTCTAAATATACTACAAATACATTGTTTTAAAATTATTTTTTTAAAGGTTGTATTTAAGGAGGCTATACAGTGTCTTTATTATGCTACATATTTGAATTTTAACTATTCTTTAAATCTCCAAACTGGCTTCTCCAGTTTTGATTAAAATACGATGTTCTTGAATAAATGTAAAAAGCTTAGCTCCACACTTAGTTGAAAGATAACATCACTGTTTTTAAAATTTCAATGGATGAGTATATAAGGTACATCTCAATGAATTTAAAAAGACAACAGAATCCTAACAATTGAATTAGAATTGAGAAATTTCCTGTGTTGGAGATGGTGATCCAGGAGCCTTCCAAAATACAAATTGTGTGATAGTTCTAATCAGGTATCTATGGAAACAGTTGCATATTAACACTTAAAATAGGCAATAATTTTTTTTTTTGGTCCATGTGCAGCCACAGGTTGGACAGTTCTCCAAGGTGTTGGCATCTTCTAACACTTTTAACAGTAATGAAATAGAGTTTCCTGCCCAGGAAAGACTCATCTCATCATGAAACTGGTAAAGTTAAGCATTGTGGTCCCTCCCTGGAAGCCCCCAGGTCCTCAGAGGCCCTTTAGCAAGTCAGTCATTATGATTTTCGTAGTTTCCATTCCCTTGCTCCCTCCAACTTACTCAAAACTCAGGTCAAAATCTTAATTGAGTTACCATCTCTGGCCCCCTTGGAAAAGATGGAAAGTTTTCTGCTCTTCAGGGTTGAAGACTTCACCATGAAAATACCCAAGTGGTTGCCTGTTTTCGGGCATAGATACTAGGTTGAAAATTTATGTGTTTCCCATGTTTATCCAAATATTCTTGGTGAAAGAAATAACACAATGTGGAATCTTTACATCCCAGCTTTTGCAGTTATCCACAGCTTCTGTGATATCACTTCAGAACACAAGCACCAATTACCGAATGCATGTTAAGGGATTTTGAAGTTCCCGTAGTATGAAAGGAATTCATCAGGATTCAGCAAAATGTAGGTAGGACTTGTACAATAGCTAATGGCAAGTTCAACTAGGTCTATCTGTGACTTCTCACCTTTCACTGTTTGAGTGTCACTGGAAACATTTCTAACAGAACCTCAACTATATTGATATGCAACTTAATTGCTACACAAACAGCAGAGCCAGATGCACCTAATTTTGAATCCCAGCATTGCACCTTATTAGTTGTGTAAACTTGAGCAAAGAATTAAATTTATGTGCCTCATCTTTCTTATCTGTTTAAATTGGAATAATCCAACTCACCTCCTTGAATCACAGTGAGATTTATTTTAAGTAAATGTTAATGATGGCCCTAATTCAGTGGTTGGTACCATCAGATACCCCTTCCACACCCCCATGACTTTCCTAGGGTCCCAGAATTGGGGATTCTTTTTTCTTATCCTGTGGTTGGGTTGTTCCTGCACCTAGATTCCCCACAGGCCATGTGTTCTTCCAGGACAGGGTTGTATTCAGCACTCAGAGACACATGCAAAGCCTGGCTTGTTTCATGTAAGATTATTATTTATTGAAGGAAATTGAATTGAATAGCTAAATAGAGTCAAATATGCACCCTCTTTGGGTAGTAATGGAATGGTAGAAAGATGTGTGGTGTGACATTTGCAAATACCCAGGTTCCAGGGCACACATAATTTCTGGGGTCCTAATGAATTTGAGAAAGAATTTTTCAGAGTATTAATGAAATTTTAAAATGTGTTCCTTCTCTTTTCACCTCTGCCACCATTAAACAAAAGGATGACACTGTTGGTGTCCATTGGACTTGGAGGAGGCTGAAATGCTCTCAGCAGATCAATGTTCCTTTTCCAGAACCTTTGAACCAGTTTTGTCATGAAGGGCAGAGGCCATCAACCACCACGGATTAGTTCCAGAGTCATGCAGCCTTCTGGATGCCCCTGGGCATGGGCAGCGGATGCCTGTGAGCAGCCACTAAATTCATGAGTGGACATTGTGACAAAGCACAGACATAGCTAACAAAGAGCCTCCTCCTAATCCCTCCATTCTAAAACTCACAGAGTGCATCTAAGCGCAAAACCCAAATCATATCCAGAACTGCAAAAATTTGGAAAAATGGAATATTTTGCCTTCCTGTCTCTTCAATTCAAAAAATGATACAACATTGTTGCTTTTTGATGGTAACTACCAGGAAAAGAGTTTCTTCCTTAAGGAGAACACAAAGGCATAGATTACATAAAACAACGTATCCATGAAGCAATATCTACCTTTACGCTCACTGAATAGAATATTTTCAATTTTAATCATATAACCCAAGTTATATGACCCACTAAATTCATTTGGGGCCCAAAAATGTACCAAGAGCTCCAGTTTAAATCAAGTTACATTTTTTTAAATTTTGTGCATGTACAAATATGGAACAATAAATCCATCAGTATGTACAACTATAATGCACTAATTGAAAACGTTGGGGGGAAAAATCATGCCACACTGGTTGTGGAGGTGTTACTGGAAAGGATGTGGATCGCTTGCCCACTATGCCACCATACTCTTTTTATGTACCCTTCTACTAGATCTCAGCAGTCTCAATTCTCTGTGGCTACAGCTGTGAGCCGGTGTGTAATTCTGATTCTTCAGGATCCAGGGTCCTATGAGAAAGCAACCCAGAGGAGAGCATATGTGTCTCAACCAAGAGAGAAGCCAGGAAAGGCCACTGCTTTTGATTCTAAGGCAGAGGAGATAGGGGAGGTGAAGAATGAATCAAAGGCCAATGAACCAAACAAATGGTGGTCTTTGATGGACAGAGGGACAGCTTTGTAAGCATTTGGTATGCACATCATCCAGGCCGTTCAAACAAGCATGACGTTTGCCTCATGTTTTCCATATATGTTTTGCCCTTTGAGGTGTTGGATTTCTTGGGCAATTTTTTTCACTTCTGAGACAAAACCCTCATGTATAAAACAGGATAATAATGTTCATTTTATGACATTTTCAAATGATACATGGTATGTCTCTAGGTTTATGTTTCTTAGCTATAAAACAGGCTTTGTTTCTTCATTGAATAGCTCAAAGGATCCACTAAGACAAGCTTTGTGACAACTGTCACACACAATGGGCACTCAGTAGATGTCAGTTCCCTTTCCTAGTTGTGTATCCTCATTGACATCCCTGGCTTCCCGTATCTGTTGATTTGGGGTATCGGTTACCTTTTGCTTTATAATGAATGATTCCAGAATACACTGTCTTAATACAGTCACTATTTGTCAAACTCACAATTCTGTGGGTTGGCAGAGGTCTTCCTCAGGCCCAATCAGCTCATCTTATCTCAGCTGGGTTCTTTCACGTGGCTTCAGTCAGCTGCTGAGACTGATGGAAGCAGGATGATCTAGGACCACCTCACTCACACACCGGACATTTTAGCAGAGAGTAGACCAGGGCACTCTATGTCACCATCTCACCATCTCATCATTGTTACTGAAAACACCCTATAGGAGTCTGGATATCATTCCTATTTTAGAAAACAACAAAAACAACAACAAAAAAAAAAAAAAACATGGTGCTAAAGCAAAATCACTCTGCTATAAAATAAATTGAAATTCTTCCTGTCTTACTCCAAAACAGAACTGAATCTTTCTCACAGGTAGCAAGGAGACCAGGGTGGTAAATTTGTTGAGCCTCATTCTTGTGGTTTCCTAAATGCCTACCAGTAAAAAATATATTTTTCATTTAAAATAAACAGAGCACCTTCACCCTCTGACCATAAAGCAGGTTTTTAAATCTGAATGGGCCCCCAGGAAAATAGCAAGTACTCCGATTCCACTGATAATTTAAGAAATGTCAGTTTTCAAAATAGGAGCTTTGATGTCTTTTTTTAAAAAATATTGCCTTATTTCTAATTTCATTACTATTGCTTTGCAAGTTGTTTTCTCCTGACAAGGCAAGTGAATCAAAGTTTAAGTTTCAATCTGCTTAAGTGTGTGTCTCTGCGCGTGTGTGTTTGTTTGTGTGTATGTGTGTGTTGCAAATTGATCTTAGCTCTGTTGATAACTGGAACACAAAGGTTTAGCAAAGCACATATGGTGAGAGACAATAATAGACTGTGGACTTATATTCATGTGTATGAATCCAAATACACTGAAATCTCTGTTCTCCTGAAATGTCAAAGAAATTGACGTTCTAAGCAATTTATACCTGTTAATGGAGAGTTGACATATAGATCAGTTCTTGAATGTTTAATTCAGGGACCCTAGACGCTCTTCAAGCACTGCCTTGAGTGTCTCACTGAGATTTGACAGTCTCTTCTTACAGATTGGATCTTTGTGACCTGTAAAGCTTATCTATGTGCTTCTTGCTGGCCCTCCTCCAATCCATTTTCCATTCAGGGTTTGTCTCATAAAGAGGTGAAGTGGACCATTCACAAGTTCATTCAACTGATGTTGAACGCTTAGTATGTCCCCAATACTGCTTCAAGTCCTGAGAATACCACAGGGAAGACAAGAGCAGATAAAGAATAAGCAAACAAACAAACATGATCACAGAGATGGATGCTGTGAATTAGAAAAGAAGGAGTTGGTAGCAAAGACAAAATAACAAAGTAACAAAGACAACCTAGAATGCTGCTCCAGATTGGGTTGCTGGCAAATTTGAAACCTGAGAGAAAAGGGAAATCTAAGCAAGGAACCGAGGAAGACTCTTCCAAGCAGAAGGAAGACCCAACACCATGGCCAAAAGGTGGAATGTGGGCAGAAGCAAGATGATCCATGTTGTTAGAGGATCAAGCTCAAAGGGGTAGCGATGGGAGATGGGGCCAAAGCACACACGTCAGGCACCTTAACTCTAGACTGCCCTACGGGCATCCTAGGGAGCTGCCAGGCTTAGCTGGATCTGTGATCTTAGAGCCAGGAGAGAGGAAGACAGAAACACATTCTCTAAGTGATCAACATACCTACACCATTACCTGGGTGAGGTAATCCAGGAAGGAGCTAGGAAGGAAGGAAGGGCCATAGTACTGTACTCCGGAATTCTCCAACATGAAAATGGGTGAACAGAGGAGAAGGAACCAGCAAAGTCACTAAAAAAAAGTGAACAATAATTAATAATAATTGAAAAAAATATATCCCTAACAACAACAAGAAAACTAGATGCCTGGAGTGTCCAAGGAGCTGAAGCTGGAACTGTGTGAAGGAGGAGTCCTGGATGGGGGGTGGAGGACAGCCTGCCAGGGCTGCTGGAAGCCACAAGACCTAAGGACCCAGAAGTGACCCATTTTTCCTGGATGTAGAGTGAAAGAAGCCAGAGGATGCTGTGTGATTTCATCAGAAGAAGCTCAGACACAGGAAAAAAAAAACTAATCTAGGTGCTAGGAATCCTGATCCCACAACAACTCAAAGTGTTCCAGTTTTCACCTCCATTATCCTGGTAGCTCTTTGGAATATGCAAGGGACATACGGTGCCCAGTGCAGACTTATATTGAAAGATCATTAGTATTTTATTGAGGTCATTTATTTTTCTCTCAGACAACTGGACTGCAAGCAAGGAGAAAGCAGAAGGAAGCTTATCCACTGCCCTCCCCAGCACAGACTGCAGTGTCAATCACAGACTCATTCCTCTTTCCTTACTGCAGATTTGCTAAATAACAGTTGATCAGATGCGTGCCTGAGTTGTGGATGACACTGCACAATATAGAAGCATGGAGAAGTTTGGGACAGCCCCAGGTGATCCACTGCACCTAAGTGAATCAGACTCCACAGCATAGAGCCTGGTGCTCAGAATCCACAAATGAAAGCAGACACCTGGGTTCACACCCTGTTCTGCCATTTACTTTCTCTGTTTTCCTGGAACAAGTGCCTAACCTCTTAGTGTCTCAGTTTCCACGTCTGTGAAACAGCATCAATAAACAGATCTACCTCATCAGTCATGAGGATTAATGAGACAGCAAGGGCTCGCTAATGGTGCTGCTGGTGCTGGGTTTGTCAATAAGACTGCTATTCCATCATAGGCATTTGCTATATTGGTGAAATGTGCCCTCACTCCTTCACACAGGAGTAGTGATTAGACAGGGAAATGGGGTCTCTGGACAGCTGACAGGCAGGGTCTAATTTTAGGTCTACAATCTGCTGATGAGAGTGGGTTTAGTTTATGAAAACTCATAGAACTACACAACTCTGTGATGTCTGCACTTTTCTCTCTGCAAATTATACTTTGATGCAAATAAGAAAATCCTCCTTTAGCAAATCCCCCTAGCTTTCAGGATGATGTTCATATTCCCCAGCTTAGTCCACAAGCACCTTCACTCCCCGGTCCCTGCTGACTCTCCATGCGACCACCTGAAGTCTCGTCTGTTACATCGCGTTCCCCATCCAATTGTCTCTCCTCGACCCCATTCTCCTTTGGAGCTTATTGCCCTCCGAACCTCTCCCAGTATCTCCTCTCCTGGGAAGCCTTCCCTGGCTGGTGCAACCTGACCGCAGCTGGATTTGTACCATCCAAGGCCTTATACTCAACACTGCAGTTTCCACCCGCAGGTATCTTTATTTACTTGCCTGAAATGCTGTCAAGACAGCAACCGTTTCTTTAGTAAATTGCATTATTTTGAGGAAAGGCTTGGAAAACTATTTAATAAATGATTATTTGAACAAATGAATGAATAACACTATAGTGAACCCCTTTTTGTAATTGTACTCAGAGAGGTAGAGATAAGACAAAATTGTGACTTCCACGGTAATATGCAGATCACGTAGGGTTCTCCAGTGATGGGTATCAATATCACATCCAGTGTCTGTTTGATCCATACCTTACACGATGGTAAGAGGCCTTCTCTCAGCAACCCTTCTAAATGAGAAAAGAATTTCTATTTCTAAATAATCTTAGCAAGAGTATGGTATACAGGAGCTAGCTAATTCTCTAACCAGTAGTTTATCAGTCAAACACATAACCAGCATGACAATACCTCTTCTCAACACTGCATTAACTAGAGATAGTTAGCAAGCAAACATTTATTTCACTTCTACGATATACCAGACATGTGATAAGCCTACAGATATGTAAAATTCACCAGACTTCAACTATTCAAATAGTATATTAATAATACCATCAATAGCTCAAAGTTATTAAATTCTTTCTAGGTGCCAAGGCTTCACTTAACAAGAATGTTTTTTTTTTCTTTCATCCCCCATATCCAATCTGCCAAATCAAATCCAAACTAGATCTAAAATCCTTCCATGTGCCTTAACTGCCACCATGTTCTGAGCTCCTATTATATCTCCTTGGAAGTTCACAATAACTTACCTGCTCTCTTCTCTCTATTCTTTCTCTCCTATAAAGCCATTATCCAACCAAAATTGAGAGCAACCTAAAAAGAAACAAAGAAGAAGAATCTCTATATTTAAAACCCTCCAAAGGCTCCCTCCAATGGATCCATTGAAGTTGGTGAATTCTAGCTGGGGGACCATGGCAGTGTCCTCCAAGGAGAAACCACCTGAGCTGCTTGCAGAGGCTACATGGATTTAGGAAGATTGGGTTAAAATGAATTGAGTAGCTGAGCCAAGGGCAGTTCAGAAACTAATAAAGATATCATTGTCCCTACAGTGAGGACCTACAATCATCATGTAATGAACATAGATCAACATGATATATTAGGTACATATATCATATTCATATCATACCAGCTTAGTCCACAAGCACCTTCATAAGAGGGAAAAACCCGGGATGGAGAGATCTCAGGGCAGGTCCCAGTCCTCCTTCTACAGCTTTGAAGACTCTCTAAAACCATCCTCCTTAGAGACTAACCCAAATTAAAATCCTGAGAGCTTTGATGACTCTCTAAAACCATCCTCTTTAGAGACTAACCCAATTAAAATCCTGGCACTATCATTCACTTGTTGTGTGACCTTGAGCAAGTCCCTAAACTTCTCTGAGTATCCCTCTCTGTTCTCTACTGGGAGCCGTGGAGTGGTGCATAAGAAACAGTGGTTTCCGATAAGTCCACATTATTGCATGTATGAGAAATGGGAGTATTTGTACTAGGCCACCTAACAGTGGTGCTCTTGGCTAGAGGTGACTACCCTGGGGGCTCCGGCAGCCTCAACTGCACAACCAAGACATCATCTGTTCTTGTCACATCTCATGGCTAAGCACACTGTTGGGAAATGCTGATCAACCTAATGCAGGGTTTGCACACGACACAACAATCAGAGCCCCAAGTGTAGCTAAGGATAAGAGTTACAGTGACAACTGCAGCAATAATAACCATCCAAGGTATATTAATATTCAACAGAGAAACAGAACGCAGACAGAGAGAGAGAGAGAGAGAGAGAGAGAGAGAGAGGGAGAGAGATAGAAAGACAGAGAGAGAGATTGTCTCTGAGAAGGATAAGAAGAGGAGGAAAACAAAGTTTATATTAATAATTTATTTTAAGCACTTGGCCCACACAATTATGAAGGCTGGCAGGTCCAAAATCTGCTGTTCTAAGGCAGATTGGCCCTAAGGCCATAAAGACTAGAGAACTTCAACACCCAACCTATAGGTGAAGAAAGTGAATTTTTCAGTAGCAAAGCTCAGGAAATAGTAGCAAGAATTAATAAATGGGATGGCATCAAATTTTAAAGCTTTGGCACAGTAAAGGAAACAACGAAGTGGGTGAAGGAGCACCTACAGAAAATCTCTGCCAGCTACTCTTCCAACAGAAGATCAATATCCAAAATACATAAAGAACTCAAAACCTTAACACCAAAAAAAAAATAACCCTATTTAAGAACTGGGCAAAAGAACTAAACAAATCCTTCTCAAAAGAAGAAATACAAATGGCAAACAAATATATGAAAAAAATATTCAGCATTTTTAGCATTTGTGGAAATGAAAATCAAAACTACACTGAGATTTCCTCTCACTTCAGTTGGAATGGCAATCATCAAGAATACAAAAATATTAAATGCTGGTGAGAATGTGAGAAAAAAAAAACATTTATACACTGTTAGTGGGATTATAATTAGTAAAACACTATGGAAATCAGCATGGAGAGTTCTCAGAAGATTAGGCATCATCTGAATCAGCTGTACCACTCCTTGGTATTTATCCTAAAGAAGCCAATCAAAATCAAAATCCCAACAGCATTTCTTGTAGAAATATATAAATCAATCATGAAATTCATATGGAAAAACAAAAGACCCAGAATAGCAAAAGCAATTCTAAGCAGGAAGTGTGAATCAGGCGGTATAGCGATACGAGATTTCAAACTATACTGCAGAGAAATAGTAACAAAAACAGCATGATACTGGTACCAAAACAGGCGGGTGGACCAATGGTACTGAATAGAGGACACAGAGACCAATCCACAAAACTACAACTTTCTTATATTTGATAAAGGGGCTAAAAGCATGCAATGGAGGAAGGATAGCATCTTCAACAAATAGTGCTGGGAAAACTGGAAATCCATATGCAACAAAATGAAACTGAATCCCTTTCTCTCGCCATGCACAAAAGTTAACTCAAAATGGATCAAAGAGCTTGATATCAAATCAGAGACTCTGCGCCTGATAGAAGAAAAAGTTGGCTCCCATCTACATATTGTGGGGTTGGACTCCAAATTCCTTAATAGGACACCCATAGCACAATAATTAATAACTAGAATCAACAAATGGGACTTGCTCAAACTAAAAAGTTTTTTCTCAGCAAGAGAAACAATAAGAGAGGTAAATAGGGAGCCTACATCCTGGGAACAAATTTTTACTCCTTACATTTCAGATAGAGCCCTAATATCCAGAGTATACAAAGAACTCAAAAAATTAAACAATAAGATAACAAATAACCCAATCAACAAACAGGCCAAAGACCTGAACAGACACTTCTCAGAGGAGGACATACAATCAATCAACAAGTACATGAAAAAATGCTCACCATCTCTAGCAGTCAGAGAAATGCAAATCAAAACCACCCTAAGACACCATCTCACTCCAGTAAGATTAGCAGCCATTATGAAGTCAAACAACAACAAGTTCTGGTGAGGATGTGAGGAAAGGGGTATTCTTGTGCATTGTTGGTGGGACTGCAAATTGGTGTGGCGAATTTGGAAAGCAGTATGGAGATTCCTGGGAAAGCTGGGGATGGAACCACCATTTGACCCAGCTATTGCTCTTCTCGGACTATTCCCTGAAGACCTTAAAAGAGCGTACTACAGGGATACTGCCACATGGATGTTCATAGCAGCACAATTCACAATAGCTAGACTGTGGAACCAACCCAGATGCCCTTCAATAGATGAATGGATAAAAAAAAATGTGGCATGTATACACAATGGAGTATTACTCTGCACTAAAAAATGACAAAATCATGGAATTTGCAGGGAAATGGATGGCATTAGAGCAGATTATGCTAAGTGAAGCTAGCCAATCCCTAAAAAACAAATGCCAAATGTCTTCTTTGATATAATGAGAACAACTAAGAACAGAGCAGGGAGGAAGAGCAAGAGGAAAAGATTACCATTAAACAGAGACATGAGGTGGGAGGGAAAGAGAGAGAAAAGGGAAATTGCATGGAAATGGAAGGAGACCCTCATTGTTATCCAAAATTACATATAAGAGGTTGTGAGGGGAAAGGGGAAAAAAAACAAGGGAGAGAATTAAATTACAGCAGATGGGATAAAGAGAGAAGATGGGAGGGGAGGGGGGATAGTAGAGGGTAGGAAAGGTAGCAGAATACAACAGTTACTAATATGGCATTATGTAAAAATGTGGATGTGTAACCGATGTGGTTCTGCAATCTGTATATGGGGTAAAAAAGGGAGTTCATAACCCACTTGAATCTAAAGTATGAAATATGATATGCCAAGAGCTATGTAATGTTTTGAACAACCAATAAAAAAATAAATAAATAAAAAGAATTAAAGTCACCATACTATTGTGATGCATGCATACCCACATTTATAGCACCACAATGCACAACAGCCATACTATGGAACCAAACATTGGTGCCCATCATTAGATGAATGTATGAAGAAAATGTGGTATATACACACAAAGGAGTTGTATTCAGTCATAAAGAAAAAATAAAATTATATAATTCACAGAAAAATAGATGGAACTTGGGAATACTGTTAAATGAAATAAGCCAAACTCAGAAAATTGAATTTCTTTTCTATGTGCAAGCTAGAAATATTAAAAAAAAAAAATGGGGGGATGGATCTCATGAAACCTGAAGGTTGAGCAGTGGAGTAGAGGAAGAGCACTAGTGGGAAAGAGGAGGAGTCAGAAAAGGGAGGTACTGGTGAGTGAAATCAGGCCTCAACCTGATTGGATGAGGATCACCCACATTAAGGAAAGCAATCTGCTTTACTCAAAGTCTATCGGTTTAAATGTTAATCTTATCTAAAAACACCTTCATAAAGCATCCAGAGTATTGTCTAACCAGACATCTGGGCATCAGTGAAGTTGACACATAAAATTAGCCATCACCCCAGGTTTTAACGGCACAATGTTTATTAGTGCTTCTGAATTGAAGAAAAGTAGCAAAACCTATATAAAAAAAAACCTTTGAGCACTCCCTTAAAAGACTTTGAAACCTTCAAGCCCTAAGAAGTGCTTAAAAGAAAGCTTTTCCCAAGAGGAGCTGCTTAACAGCAGATTCAGTACCTAATTGTCTTCCGGGCTCAGCAAATGTACTCTTTATTCCTCACATTTGACTAAATTCCTTTCAGGAGAGTGCAGCATTTTGCCCGAGTGTCATATTGCCTTTGGTTTATCATTTTATTACCAAAGAAAAAAGTGCCTTCCTTTTCATTTCATAATGCTAGAGTTGTTGCTGTGTCACAGCAGGACCTCAGCTGAAGGTTACCATAGGCACAAGCCTCAGGTCCGGTAAGCTCTGGGTCAGAGGCACCCAGGACCCTAGCTGGGTCATTGTGCTAATATCTTAAATGCTTTGCAGACAAAAGATCTCCTTATTGCCTAACCTGGCACAGACCTCTCTTCTCTTCCTCCCTACCAGCCAGCTCCATGGCATGCTACTGCATCGAAGCGTGTTACAAAGACATGCCTCACTGGGTTCTGGGAGCTGCTAATATCAATTATAAGAGACAGAAATGAGGCTTGGAGAAGTTGAATAACTCACCTAAGGTCACACTGCTAAGGGACAGAATCTGAGCTACAGACTGTGAAGGCCTGACCTTGGTCAGCCTTGAACTCAGGAGTCTCTGGTCAAACCAGTAGCATTCAGCAATGACTGACAGACTGGACAAGTGAGGAAAGACTTTCATCCCCAAGTTTCCAATTTGATCTATCTGGAAACTGCTAATGAAGCAACCTGAGAAACTGGTTCCTGGAAAGGAAAAACAAGAAAATCCCTGAAACCTGCATGTTGTGCCTTCTTTAAGTTATACTCCAACTCATGGAATAAAGACTACCCAATATAGAGTGCAATGCAGGCCAAGGCCCACAAGTTGGGGAAATGGATGAATTAAAACAAATGGGAAGGCCACAGCTATTTAGTCAGCACCTGGAATGTCTGGGAACTATATAAGGAGGTTTGTCATGAAATCTGAACAACAGTCCTGGGAGGCAGAGATTACTTTTCCCATTCTATCAATGAAGAAACTGAGGCTCAAAGGAGTCATGGATATTCTCACAGTCACAGAGCGATTCAGTTGCTGAGCTCAGCCAGCAAGCTTGTCTGATTCCAGAACACTTCAGTCTTTGCATTTATGGGCAGAACCAGAGTTCCTGGAGGCTGAGACCACCATAAGGTAGATATGGATGTTTCCCAGGCTCTCAGCCCCTTGCTGAGTCAACCTGAAGGGCACCCACAGAGCACACTTTCCTGAGCCACTGAAGATGCACCTTCTGCATGCCTGTGCTCACATTTAGCTTTCAGAAACAGTTCTGGGTAAAAATTTTTATGAAAGCCCTTTAAAAATATAAATTCAAATGCCACAGTCGAGAGTCTGGCAACAAATATTGTTTTTAATTAAAAATTCAAAAATTAAAAAGCACAATTGCCATCTCCCGTATTATCTCTATTCATTTCCCTTGTGTTTCCTGGATAATGTCCCTACTTTAAAAGCTCAATAGCTTTAGCGCCAAAATACAATTAGAGTTCTAAAGCAATGCTTAAAATAGAGTATGCTCATCAGTGAATTTAACAAATACATGAGCTGTGGTTACAATGTGCTAGACACTAATTCTTTTACAAATATTAACTCATTTAACTCTGTACCGACTCTGAAATAGATGTTCTTTTATGATTCTCAATTTATAGATAGGGAAACTACGGGACTGGGAGGAAAGCAGATGCCCCTAATTCAGTCTGGGAAAGGACAGCTTTAGCTCTGGTTCACACCCAGAACCTAGCTCCAGGGTCATGTACATGATTCCTGTAGTAGGCATCAAGTGCCCAGATTCGTTTCCCTCTATTCAGAGCTAGGTACTATTGTTGGTCGGATTCCGGAAGTTACCTTTTATTTATCTGTCCCTCCCACAGCATGCACTATATTTTGTCATTCCTATCCTGCCCTTGCCTCATTTTTCTGGGGCTTTCTTCCACCCCTCTACACCCAACCCACCTGCTTCCTTTTTCCTACAAACATCTTTCTTTCCTTAGCTATTTAATATTTTTACTTAATATTTAATTGAAGGAAGTAAATCCAATAGCACAAAACTGACAGTGGGTCAGGGAATAAATTCCATGACTCCTGGCCAACCTGGAGCTGCAGATGGAATCCCAGCTACAGACATTCACAAAGCTTCCTACCAGCTCTGCCCTGTGGACATGCCTGAGCAGGCCTGCAAATAATGGGGTAATCCTGCAAATCAGCTAAGCCAGAGAACCAGTCAAGCAGAGGTCAGGCAGGAGGTTCCACCACTCTAGGTGGTACAAGTGCTATGGGTTTCACAGAGGCAGAAGCAGGCAGCTCTACCTACACACAGGGATTCATGGGGAGCTTCATGGACCAATTAGAGAAGGAAACCCAGGTTCAGTCTTGGTGATCAAAGGAGTTCATGACTCACCTACAGAGCTACATGGCTAAAAACACTGGAGAGGGGAGCCCCTATCTCAGCTGTGAGCACAGGCTTATTCCTGAGCCTCAACACCTAGACCTCTCCAGTTCTTCCTGGTCACTTGGTCTCTGTCTTGCTCTGGGGCCCACTTCTCTTTTCTCTTGTCACCACTTCTGCCACTGATGGAACAGTCCACCTTCTGCCCGAGTTGTCCACTCACCTTTCCAGCCAGGATCTGCTACTGCTTTGACATTATCATACTTATTAAGTCAATTCCAGCCAGCCATCTCTACTGGACTTCTGTGATACCATGGCTATCACCTGTCTTTCCTGCCATCTCTAGGACTGAGATTGCAAGCCCCCATAGAATCCAGGATCCTGCTTGCCTTGTTCACCACCAACATAGAAGTATGTATGGTGTCTAATACACTACAAGGTCTATAGTAGGATCTCAATACAATACAAGTTTGTTCAATGAATGAAAAAATTTGACAAGCCAAGACTGGCTCCTTCAGGGCAGGTCCCCCCTACAGATTCTTTCATTGACCATTCAGACAAAGCAGCCAGCCACTCCCTTTGAGCTCCACCATGTTCTATCAGTTGCCTCTGGAACTTTAGCTCTATAAAGGGAATGGTTTTACTTTCTGATCAGCCTCATGCCCAGCCCTGTGCCACCTACTTATTGACTTAGTGAATAAATTATGACATGGATATATTATGATCCAAGTTACAGAAATAATAATAAAAAAAAACAAATGGACTTAAGTCCTCACTGTGCACTTACCAAGTGCATGACTTTGGATTACCTGGTTGAAATACTTTCATTCTCACTGCCTTCAGCAGTCTTTTCCTTCTGTGACCAAAAGACCTAACAAGAACAATTTTAAAGGAGAAAAATGTTTATTTGTGGCTCACAGTTTCAGAGGTCTCAGTTCATAGATGGCTGACCCCATTGCTTTGGACCCAAGGTGAGACAGAACATCATGGCAGAAGGGTGTGGTGGAGGATAGCAGCTCAGGACATGGCAATCAGAAAGAAGAGAGAGAGCTCTGCTCCCCAGGGACAGAAACATACCCCAAAGATATTCCCCCAGTGACTCACCTCCTCCAGCCACACTACCTGCCTATAGTTACCACAGAGATGATCCATATCAGTGGGGGAAAAACTCTCATAACGAATCACCTCACCTCTAAACTTCCTTGGATTATCTCTCATGTGAGTTTTTGGGGGTCACCTCACATCTAAATCATAACAATATGCAAACTGGGATAAAGGAACAACCGTGAGTAACATCGTATTTCAATTAGGCAATGATGTGAAACACGGGGTGTGCTGGTGGTGTGTGATCATTAAAATCAAGGGATTTTCTCTAACACTAAAATGCTAGTCCTCCCTGTGCCTGGACCTTGGCTGCAGTTATCCCTGCTGTGCTGCAGTAGAATAAGGAAGGATGACAAGAGGGCTCACAAATTGCAAAGAACTGAGAGTGGCCAGGGCTTCCGGGAGCCATTCGGAAACACTGGGGCTGCACAGGCGCCCAGAAGTGCCACCTGCCTTGTGAGCTGCCCTGCTCCCTTCCTCTTTCCCACTGTAAGCATTTGGGTGAAACAAAGGTCCTAAATCCCTCACTGTTTGCACCTTGACTTCCCCTCGGGGTGAACTGTGGCAATTGATGCTGTGAATCCATCTTGACAACATGAATAGAGGATGCTATGTGAAATGAGAGGGGAATCCAGAGGGGAGCTGCTGATGGACTTTGAATCAGCCCAGGGTCTCTTTTCATGCAAATGGGGAAACCCAGGGAGAAAAAGACATGCAGAATCTGAGCCCAAAGGCCACCCAGGGCCACAGCCTGGCTCCAGGAGAGATTCTTGAACTTCTGATGTCCAAAGCCAAGAAAGCATATATTGTGTCCCAGCAGGAGTTGGGAATTGTATTAAAGGGCAAACTTTCTGATTTTCTTTCAGATTGTGTTTTCAGGGAATCTGAATGATGTTTCTGAAGCAGTGAACAAATTCAAGGGAAACAAAAAGTGTTGAAAATGGGCTTTTATAAGCAGACTCCAGGCAAACTCCCATCCTCTTGCAGAAAATGCTTTAAAGAGGGAGGACCTGGGACAGTTGCCAGTAGCACAAATGGCTGGAGGCTGGCAAGCCTAAGTGTTGGGGGAATTTTGCTACAAAAATTTATTTTCAAAATCCCTCCTGAGAGCATCGATGACATGACACTTGAGGATGGAATTTGTGTTGCCACTTAGAGACTCTAACAGATAGTTCTGGAAATTTCTATGTCGGGGGTGGTGCTGACGCCCATGGAGGATGCAGTCTTGAGCTGCACATGAGCGAGCTCTGCCTTTCAGGAGTTCACCAGCTTGTTCAGCAGATATTTATTTAGCACTTACGGCTTTTAAATATTGAGGAAGTCGCCGAGGATCTAGAGGGGAACAGAACGAAGTCACTGTCTTCAAAGCACTCAGAGTCTTGTCAGGGAGACAACCCAGTGTGTGTGATGAGCATTCCGAGAGGGGAAATTGAGGGACAGAAGAGTCTGTGTGGCAGGGCAATAGCACCTAGATCTGATGAAGGATGGGACGTTAAGGGACCTCAGAGTGGAGACCCAAAGGACAGGTGAGAAGACTCGCAGTCAAGAATGCGATGGGGGATTTTTAGGAAGGGAAAGACCCTCCTTGTGTTACAAGCCAGGAGCAGGGGAGCAGGAGAGTGGGTAAGAAGTAACTGGAACCTGAAGCAGTCACCAACAGGTGTTCTAAGGGGCCTGGCTGTTCTTCTAAGAACTGCAGGGTTTAGATTCAGGAAATGGCATGATTAGGACCAGGAACTGTGTTAAAACCAGAACCATGTCAGCAGTCTGTGGGAGCAGCCTGCCACAGCTGTGTTGACTAGAGCCATCAAAGCCCTGGCCATACAGTCACATGACCCAACTCTGGCCTTCCCTGGTTTCCACTGACTGACTCCTGCACCACCTCCCACTCCCGGGTTGTTCGAAGATAGGCTCTCACCTGTCCCCTACTTGAAATTTGCATACACTATCAGTGTAAGTTCTGGTGCTGGCTCATCCTCTGTCTGCCTTCATCCCTGGGGGAAGGGAGATACCCACCCCCATTCTGAGCACCACCAAGCTGCTTTGGGCTGTACCATTTTCGCCTGTGCATAGGTGGTTATTCTTCTCCATGCAGCCTAAGGTCGGACAAGCAGGAGCAAAAAGTCAGCCAAGGACCCTGATTTGCTTGATGACTATAGCTAAAGGATGACTAATAAATAGGTTTCACTCCCTTCGTTCATTCCATTCACCCAGTAATGCCTGCAGCCTATTTCTAAAGCTGGGCTGCAGTCAGTGTTGGAGTCCATTGGTGACATCTGGCACTGGGGAATCTGGCAGGGAAGTTCCACAGAGCATCCCTAACATTCATTCCTCTCCCCACTCCAGAGGGAAGTTTAAGACCTGTCCCTGGAAAGTCCTGCTCCCATCCTTGACAAATCCAAAAACTCAGAAGTCCTCCTGGACACCCCTCTTGCCCTCTTTCATGATTACTCATACAGGTTTCCCAAATACCCCTCTAATGTGCCCACATTTTCTGCCATAATCTCAGTCCAAGTTGTTCTTATCTCTTGCCTGGATGTTTTGCATTAACCATTTAATTGCTTTCATGCCTCTCTCTCCTCATAAGGACCATTTCATTGAATCTACTCTGTTCAATATTCCAGTTGAAATGATATTTTTAAAAATATCTGATCACGTCTTCGATGCCTGAGCAAAACACTTCAGTAGCTTCCCATCACTCCCAGGATGAAGATCAACAAGGCTCCACCTGTCTGTGTCCCCTCACTTCACGCCACTTCACTTTACCCGACTAGACTCCAGCCATGGCCCCTATTTTGACTTCTCAAACATGCTGTGCCTTCTTTTCTACCAGGCCCAACATATGCTCTTCTCTCTTCTTAGTATGTTATTCCACACCCACCAGCACACATGCGTGCACATACAACACACACACAACACACACACACACACACACATATGCACATATACATGCTTCAACTAATCAGCCATCCCAATTAATCCTCCATTGTGGCCTGAGTTCACTGAGCATGTCTTCTCCTTGGCATTCGTTGCAGAGGAGTAATCTGTTTGTTTAACCTGTTTGATTAATATCTGTGTCTCCCCCATGACAAGGCAGGACTGGGTTCTACCCTGCCCCCCACTGTGCTGACTGACTACCTACTGCAGTGCTTACCTTCAGGTATTGTTATAGGAATTGTAAATTATAGTTTTGCAGCTACTTTACTTTCTTTTAAATTTCATACAAAGATAAATTTTTCATAAGGCAGAATGTTAAATGAAGAATGTGTGAAATGAGTGTCTACACTACCCACTTTGCCCGTAAGCAGGAAAACTATCATGGACGTTGTTGTTGGCAATGGATCAGCATTGTACTTACTAACTCAAAAGACAGGTAAAGTGATGGTATCTGTGAAGTCTTCCAGAAAGATATTCAAAGAGAGAACAACACATTACCTTATGTCAATATATATTTTGGTTTAGTTTAATATTTTAATAACTAATAGTATAATAAGGTTTATTTTTCAAATTTATAGTATTATATACTCTTACTTTGCAATTATTCTTTGTGAAACAAAAGATTAAAAACAAGTCAATTAAATAAACTTTTTATTATAGAAACCATACAACTAACATGCGCGGGAGGCCTAATAAGTGTCAGGTGTCTTTCTGGGCACCAGCATTATTATGCTGAACAAGAGATAAAATGTGCACCCTCCTGGACCAAATGGGATAGACAGACAAAAACCAAAAAGATAAATAAGTGAAACCTATAGAAAATTAAATAACGATGGCTGCGGGAAGAAAAAAATCAATAAAACGTGAAAGGAGCCCACTAAGCCATAAGCCTGGCAGACGTGGCCACCTGGATCTGGACCTAAGGGAAGGCCTCCACCACGAGAAGGTGACTTTGGCAGAAAAACCTCAAAAAAAGAGAGCTATATTTATTATTATGTTTTCAGTTATCTGTGATTACTAATAAACTGGGAGTTTCAATCCCTTGAAATGGCTGTTTTCACCACCCACTTGCATATAAATCATGCTTCATTATAAGCAGATCCGTTCACACCTTTTTGTGGGCTCAGGGGAATGCTGTGTGTGCTCCCACATAATGCTGTTGCTCCCTAATGATAACATTTCCTGCGTGTTACGATGCAGAGAAAAGGTATGGACCTGCTGCCCCCCCAGGTGCCTTCCAGGAGGGGTCATTCCACAGCTTTCCCTGGAAGCCGCTGCAGCATTCAGCTCCAACATAAAGGGAAGGGGCTTCTGAGCCGTCCCCTTGACTAAATCTAGCAGCCACCTCAGGACTGGGAGTTCAGAAATGAAAATCTTGTCCTAGTAATTGGTGAGACTCAAAACCCTCGGGGCTACTGGTGTGAAATCATTTGAGGTTAATGGCCCTTTACAGGCTCACTTGATTTATTCTAGTGTCTCCTATGCAGACGGGACACTGTTTGCTCATTCATTACTTACACATTGATTGAAGTCTCTTTTTGCCAGCCATTGTGTTTGGGCCTCGAATATAAAAAGATAAACTCAAAGAGCTCAGTTGACCAACTGAAACCTAAATAGACTGGCACCATGTGGTGTCACAAATGCTGAGAAAGATCCATGCAAAGGGACATGATAGTGGAGGGAATGACTAATCCCCTTCAGCAAGGAAATGAGATTTGCCCTAAGATTTGAAGAAGAGTAGGAGTCTGTGTGCTAATTGGGGCATCCCAGGCAGGAGGGACTGTGGCACGCACTGTGGTGACATGCTCAGTATCACAATAAATAGTGTATGATCTACGCAGCATAGAGGACACAAGGTGGACAGGATTTTCCCACCCTACAGGATCCTACAGTGTGTTGAGGGCAGGGAGAAAACAAGGATTAACCAGGAGGCAGGCAGAGCTAACTGTGTGATCCACAGAGGCAACCATCTGGTTTCCTGGATTTAAACTTTAGATGAATTATTTTTCTTTAACTATAAGATCATTGTATTATTTCTGAAAAAATGTATTTATTGTAAAAATATTACATTAAGAAGAAAGCAAAGATATCAAGAAATTGTTCACCAAGACAATACTTTGTTAATAATCTAGTCACTCCCCTGGAGACGTAATTAGATGTGCAGTATGCAGCACGTGATTGGGGTCACACCATCCATACACCTTATTCTTAGCTATATACTGTGGATTTCCTTCCACATCAGTAACTTGCATTGATTCATGTTGGTAGCATTGTATGCATTGCTTTTTCTTACTTGCTTCTGACACATTTCTTCTCATCATGAGATCCAATGCAGTGTCCATAAGTCTAAGAAGCAATGGAGCTCCATAAAAGAAGACCCACCACAGTGCCATTTTTACAGTTATAAAACTCCTCAACTTCTTTCTAAAAAGTGCTTTTAGTATACAGAATATAAAATGGTGAAATTTCTGGGCATCACTTGCATATTTTCATCCATTTTCTTTAACGGTACTACACTAATTGATTTTCATTTGCTGACGTTAAAGCGTTCAAGTAAATAAATCCTTGAGCATCAGATGCAGCTTTGTTTAACTATAGACATGCTCATGGTAATTAGATTTCCGATTTTGGAGAATTAGGCTTTGAGGAATGTTTCTTCAGAAATAGATTTCTCTGGTAAGGTGAGGAGAAGTTTCCAGAAACTCTGGAGTCTGATAGGCCAGACACTGGTGCTTCCTTCCTATGTGACCTTGGGAAGTGACTTTGCCTCTCTGGTCTTTAGTTTCCTCTTTTGCTAATCTACAATGAGACATCCCTACCATAGTTATGGAGGAGTGCACAAGAGACTGTAGGAAGCTCCCTGATTCAGTGCTGGTCCACAGTGTGTGCTCTTAGAGCCACATACAAGGTTGCTTATAGGATGCAATCCAGGTATGCCACCCCGGACCCTCTAGGGTCTTCCCTCTCTCATTGCTTCTGTTGTTGCTATTCCTAGAACTGAAATTCAATGTAGAATATTTTCAATAAATATTCATCAAATGAATATAATATTTAGTAAAAAAAATGTTTGAAATCATGCCCATTTTTCAGGGACCCTCATTCATGAAGTTCTCTCCTATCATCCTTGGTGAAGTGGGCCTTCCTTTCCCTGAGGTCTCATTGAACACTGTTAGCCCATATCATAGGAATATCCCACCTGCTGCCTTAATGTAGAGTCACTCTTAAAGAGCCTCAAGAATGGGGTGAGAGGGGACAGAACACATTTATAGGGATAGAGCAGAAGGAGTGCTGTGTGCATCAGAAGCCTGGCTTGATCTCTTGCTATTGACAACCCAAGTGATCAGTTTACTAATCCCACGTTTTTGCTCTTTTCTGCAAATACATGTTTTGCCAAACTAAGTGAAGTTTGAGTACAATTATGTGCCTAGAAGTACTTGACAGAGGAGGCCAGCAATTCCCAGACCTGCCTGGGTACCCCAAACCCTTAGGAGCTTTAAAAAACTCTCCCTGCCAGATCACTCCTATGAAGTTCAATTCAACTAGTTTGGAGAGAATCAGAGGATTGGGCAGCCACAGTCACTTTGACAAAGCCCCCACGCCATTCTGATGGATGGCTAAAGTACAGACTCATGAGAGAGCCTCATAAACATGTCCATAGATTTTAATTTCAGAAAGAAACTTTTTTTTAATTAATTAATTTACTTTTTAAATACACGACAACAGTGGAATGCAATACAATCCTTATTACACATATAGAGCACACTTTTTCGTATCTCTGTATATAAACTATGTTCACACCAACTTATACCATTATACATGTACTCTTTTTTTGCATTACCTTATATACAAACAGAGATATGAAAAATTGTGGTATATAGGAACTTCTTTTTAATAATGTTGAGAGTGAATGTGTTTCTGTATCTCTTTGTCTCTATCCCCCAACCACCACCCTGAAACACACACTTGCAACATTTCATGGGCTCACAACCTTTTCAACTGGGTCCCATTCACCTTCTAACACAAGCCTTCCCCCTTCCTGTCACTCCAGTCTAAGACATCCCCTGTGACAAAACACTAGTGAAAGCATAATGCCTGCTTAAACTGGTCCCAGGGTGTGTGCACCTTGGGTCCCAGCTTCATTGCCCCTCTATGCAGGCTGTCCCAAGTGCGGCAGAGGATGTCTTCAGTTAACACCCCCACTGTGGGCATTGAAGCAGTGCCCTTCACATCCATGTTAGCACCTATACCCCTCAAGCAGCAACTGTGTGAACAGGGCTACAAGTGCCTGGGAAGCTGACAAGGAGCACTAATGACCATGAAGGGGACATGATGTAGGGGCATTTGCAAGAGGCACACCTCTCAGTCCCACTACAGAACAGTACTCAAGAGAGGAAAACACCATCATAGGACACTCAGCAGCCACTTCATTCATAAGTCGTTTGCATGAGGCAAGGGGCGAGAAGGGAACAATGCCAGGACCCTCGCATATTTGACTTCATTGAATTCCCACAGTAACCCTGTGAAATAGATGGTAGTATTCTATTTGTCAAATTGTAGAACTAAGGCACAGAGAGAAGACAGAGCTCACCTAATGCTACATTTCTAGTTTGCAATGGGGCCAGGATCCAAACTGCTCTATCAAACTAAAATCCAGGGCTTTTCCCATTTCACCAAGAATCCCAGCAAGGAATAACAGGCTAGGAGATAGCATCCTAACTGCTAGGGTTGTGCAAAGCATTTAATCTCTTCCAGACTCAGTCTTCCCACTGAAGGAAAAGATTTCCTTGTGCTGATTTTCAGAGTTGTGTGATAAACACAAGTGAATGGATGGAGTTCCATACATAACTATGAAGATCCATGCATAATTATGAGCTATTAAAATGCAAATATAACTACAAAGATGAGAAACTATGGAGATTAAAATGCATCTGTATCACACTCAGTCTTCCCCGCAGCAAACCATGTGGCAGAGGTCACACTACACTCTTGCCCAGTTTCCATAACATGAAGATGGCCTAGGATTTAATTTGTTGTCAATTAACCAGTTACTTTGCTTTTCTCTACTATGGTAATCCCAACAAAAGAATATTATCTTTCAGGTCTTGGATCCCACTTTCAGGTTGCATGTCTCACTTCTTCTCATCTTTTATAAAGAGGTAGTGCCCCCTAAGCCTGCTTTCTCCTCTGTTCCCTGTTTCCATAGTTAGAGCACACTTGCTGCAACACCCAAATTCAGAACTTACCCATCACGGAGGCTGCATCCATCTCAGTAGGTCGCCAGTCCTGTGAGTCTTATCTCTACCACATCTCTCACCAGGACCTCAGCAGAAACCTTTCCAGTTAATCTCCCTGCCTCCACCCTCAGGCACCTTCCCCAAATTCATGCTTCAAACTGTGAATGATCTTTTAAAATGTAAAATGTTTATGTCACCTTTCTGCTTAGCACCACTTCATGACTTCCATTTACAGTTTGAATTAGATGCAAGCATCTCAAGCTACAAGATCTACCTACACCTCCTTCCTCATAGTTTGTAGCACACCCTTTGATCGATACCCTCCAATTACAGGGTTGCTTTTTGCTGCCTCTGGACATTTGTAGTTACCATTTTCTGTTCCTAGACTTCTCATTGCCCTACAGGAGGACTTCCTGGACTTGCCCTACACAGGGATGGCTCATTAAAATCATTCAGGTCAATTTAGACACCAATTCCCAGTAAAGGTCATTCTTCATCCCTGATTTGAATCATGTCATCACCCAGCCCAGTGCCTGGACCAAAAGACACTGGCCATGTTCATAGAATGCTATGAAACCAGCAATTCCCTGAGCAGTTCATCTGAGAGTCCTGTGCCTTCTCCACCCTCCTCCCACCCACCAGTGCCTCGATAGCCAGGCTAATGAAACTGGTCCTCTTCCCTGCTTCTTCCAGGAGCGGCTTGTGCTATCTGTGCTCCCTCGGTTTGTGGTCCTGGAAATGATCAACGACATGACCAATGTGGAGGATGAGCACCTGCAGCACCAGTTCCACCGCATCTATATCCACCGCTATGAGAACGTCAGGTGAGAAGCTCAGAGCCCTTGCCCTGGTTCTCCATGTGATCTGTGTGCGCCTGGCTGCTCTCAGTGTCCTGCTGTGACTCTGTCTGCATGAATGTCAGTGCCTTTCTTCATTTGGTTGATTAATTCATTAAGTGGTGATTATTCATCAGAGTTTTACATTTCCAAATTGAGGTTGCAAAAGAATGTCAGAAAATTTGATTATATTTGCTAGTTGACTTACTTTATGGCTCCCCTAGAGGAGGCTTGCTACATATCCAGTGGGAAAGGAAAAAGCTCTGTAGACTACAATTGGAAAAATAATCTCAAAATGCAGTCTGGAGGCTTCAGGAATAATCACATGGATTGCCTCCTTATATTCCTCACAAGAATCTTTAACCAACTTGAAACAGAGACTACAACTTCTTTTCCTTTGCAAATATATTGCTGGCCAACCATCCTCCATCTTGCATCCATCCATCAATCATCCCTCTACGCACTACCCATCCATCCACCCAACCACCCACTCACTCACCCATTCAGTCATTCATCCACCTACCCATTAATTCACCCATCCATCATCTATGTAATCAGTCCATCTGACAGTGAGTGTCTCTGTGTGCCCAGGAATACACTATACCTGGCTTAGACTTCATAGTGAGGAAAACCAGCTTTAGGATCTTAAGTCTGCTGTGAGAACTTAGGCAGTGTACTTAACTCAGTCTCAGGATATTTCTTTGTAAAATGGATGTTTTAATCACCACTGTGCAAGGTTTAGGTAGACTACATGTTTGAAGATGCATACGTAACACAGGTGTCAGCATCTCGTTGAGCCAGATACGCTGTAGGTTGTTTCAGACACGTTTCCTAGTTGTAAGCCCAAGAATTCAACCCTGGCTGATTTAAAAGAAGTATATTTAAAATGCTGTGTGGCAGCTTACAGAATCACAAGAGAAGCAGGCTGGGGACCTGGGCTGGAATAAAACCAGGCCACAAGGCCAGTCACACCAGAGCACCAGGAGTTGGCATGCCACCACCACTGTCTCCAAACAGTCCATTGCTTGTGCTGCTCACCTCTGTCCCCTGACACAGGGTGCTGCTGTTCCTCCTGCAGAAACTGGACATTGCTGCCTTTCCTTACTCCCACTATCTGCTCCCTGCAACTTCTTTGCACCTCATGTTAAGCCCTAGGGCAGATGTGCTCACTGGCTAAGCCCATTTTCTGTAAGTGCTGGGAGAGCAGGCTTCTGGATTTTCAGCTTACACCCTAATATCGTATTTCTTTCCTACCAAACATCTTAATGTGGAAATTTCCCAAATCTTGGGTAAAATTCCACATATTGAACGGTTCTAAAAATTGACAACATATACCGTTCCTTCCTTTCCAACATTGGTAGGAAGGAAGAACAAGTCTTTCTGGCATCTCTAAGGGTTTCACACCTGAGATGCAGGGACTCATATTTCAAATCACCATCCCATGGCGATCTTGATTCTGACACAACCCTTTAGTAGGCACTTAACAGCACTGATGTGGGTGCTTGAGGTTGCCAAGCAGCTCTTTGTCAGAAAGCAACCCCAATAGAGATGCACCCTAGAGCTAGCATCAGTTCCGTAGAAAATAGGAGATCATGGATACCAGTTGTCTAACAGTAGCACCTTTCAATCAACACTGCAGTTCTATTAAGAAGGCAGAGTGCTAGCTGATTGTAAAAAGAGGCAAACCTGGGCAGGGCAGTGGGGAGTGGGGCAATTGGGGTGGGTAGAGAAGCCTTTTTGGAAGAAGGGATCCTCATTGTCCTTACCTGAGAGGGTCAGCCAAATGGAAAAAAAGAAAATTTAAAAGACATGAGTTTTGCATAAGTGAGGGCAGAGCTGTGGTATGTGCTGATGACTTTCCATATTCCTTCTTTGGTGGCAAAGTGGCTTGATGATAAAGGCCGGTCCCTAGAGAGATCAGAAATTGGATGGCTCTTTTGGAAGAAAATAAATAAATAAGATATAAATGTATATGTGTTATATAAATATATAAAAATAAAATAATATAAATGGCAGATGAAAATGCCTGTCGCCATGGAGAAAGAGGGAAGAACAAACTACCTTCAAAAAGGAAAATAATAATAACAAGCCCACACACCCACACCATCAAGTGCCACAACCAATGTGTTTGTCCTTCTTTCTGTGCTTCCTATAATCCCAAACAGCCCAAGTTACTTCTGTCCCTGCAAGCCTGAAAATGTATTTTAAACATCTTACTCTGCAGACCCTGTTCCAAAGTTCACAACACTCTGAATTAAAATCCCCTTTCCTGCCCTGCCTCCTGCACCAGGCCAGAAGAGCGGTTTCCAAGGGAGAAGAATGGCAGGGGCAGCCACCACCAGGGCTCTGCTAGGGGCAGTGGTGGCAAGATGCCCACTGTTGGGGCTCAGTGCTGGGGAGACAACCTCACAAGGGGCAGAGGGGGCTCTTCTGCCTGAGACCAAGCTGTTGGGTGCTAAAATAAGACCAGAGGCAAGGAAAGCAAAGCAGAGGAGGATGGTCCTGAGCCCTGTCTGAGAACAAAGCCAGACCGGCTGCTACACCCCCTCCCCAGCCCCCAAAGCAAACTGCTGCAGAGTGGGGAACAGTCTTGAAATTATTTCCAGTGCTGTCGCCCTCTTCACAGCAACCCGCCTCCTTCATTCTTTCTTCTGTGGCTTTTTTTAGTTTGTGTGTGTGTTTCTTTGATGACCCTTCCCTACAAATTGTCTCTAGTGCATTTCTAAGTGTTGATTTTGGTGCCTCCTGTCAGCAAAGGGTGTGTTCCATTCCACTCGGAAGACAACAAGTTTATAGCAAGAATCAGAGACCTGATGACCTTAAGCCTAATATCTCCTGGCAGCTTGAGAAAAGTCCCTAGCCTTGACCTCTGACCTTTCAACCACCAACCAGTTAATGTACAGCTCTGACTTAAACCAGTGCTTCTATGTCTGTAATGTGCACATCAATCAAGGGAGACTCTTATTGAAGCAAATTTTGATGAGTGGGTTGGGAGGGGTTTCAGATTCTGCATTTCTGACAATCCCCAGGAGAGGCCAGGGGTGGCCAAACCCACATTCTGAAAAGAACTTAATTTTGGTATTTCTGTTGACTGGACTCAGGATACAGGTGTAATAAGGCCAGACAAATTGTGTACTGGGTAGGTGGGACCCAGAGGTGACTTTTTCCTTCTATTTACATAATAGATGGAGCACACTTGGCCACACATGACTCTACTCCACTAAATGCCTTGACAGCGGGGCATAGGCAGGCAGGAGACTAGTGATGGAGTGGCTGGCTATGTCCAGGGAGGTCTCCATAAATATAGAGTCATAGTGTGAATGAGGTCACAGATTTTAATAGATACCAAAAAGAGACAATGCTGTTCTAAAGACCAGGCACAGCATGGTATATAAAGAAACCTCTGAAGTTTCAGAGAAGCTAAAATGTGAGCAATGATAAAACATAGCATCCTGTTTGGGATCCCATCCTTCCTCTGAGAGGTCCCTGAGTTGAGGTGAGTGGAGGAGTGTCCTTCAGTGGACAATCCCACCTATATCACAGGCCACTGGTGAGATGTGGGCAAGTCTCCTTGCCTCTCTGAGCTTCATGTCCTTAGATCCAGACTGCAGAGCACTGTGCCTGCCTCACAGAGTAACCTGAGAGATCAGCCAAGATGGTACCCATGCAGTGCAGGCTCTGGGAGGTTCTTGAGGACTGCTCCTGCCCTTCTACCAAGCCATAAGTGTAGAATAAGTCATCACTTTGCTGAAATCTATGAAAATGTAAGAGTTTTCGGTGATTGATCATTCTGTCTGAAGCCTGCCAACTGTGCCAGCAGGGCTCACATTTTGGAGAAAGTCTAACTATTTGCCTGACATGTTGGGTAGAGTACATGTCACTGGGCTTGAGTTGCTGAGCTTCTGTGTTCTCCCCAGCCCTGGAGTCTGTTCTGCAATGTGCTCATGGCATCTACATTACTGATATTTATAAAAAATATAGACATAACTCATGAAGTTTCATTGTGCTTTTCACAACAAAGCAATTTATTTACACTGAACAATTCCTTTGGAGTCTGCATTGCCTACATCCCCCATCCCACTCAGAAGGACCTTCAGCTGACCCACTGTCCTTCCTGATCATCTGAGTAGCCTCTCCTTGCTGAGATATTTGTTAAATACCAAGACATTCCTCCTGCCTCCCATGGCAGGAGGAGCAAAAATCTCAGACCACAAAGACATTTGATTTATTTGGATGGAGTTGATGTTTCTCCCAGAACAGATTAAAATATTAATATGCTTTCTCCCACCCCCACCCCTTCCCTGTTTAGTATTCTTTTTGCAGATGTTAAAGGATTTACCAACCTCTCTACGACCTTGTCCGCTCAGGAGCTGGTCAGGATGCTCAACGAGCTCTTTGCCAGATTTGATCGACTGGCCCATGTGAGTTGAATTTAATTCCCTCCTAGTCTTCTGTAGGAGTGTGGTACTGCATGTGGAATGAGGGAAGAGAAAGATTCAACCTTCATCACCAATGCCATTACCATTCTGCATCCTGTCCCCGGGCCTGGACCCCTGACCCTCTCACATTCTGGGGACTGATGTTAGTTATTTATTGGTCTCGGGTGGGAGGTTTTTCAGATTAATTTTCCCAATTGAGAGACAGCTGATTGAGTGACAGTCATGCTGGTCTTTTCTGTTTTCTGTTCCCTCATCATTATTTCCCCCTGCACGTGGCCAGGTGCCATCCAGCTGCAGGCTCGGTGTTCGTGCATACAGTGATGGCCACCTGCAGTTTCCTAGCCAACCCCAGCCATCTGCAATGAATTGCCTGTTTTCAAGACCCAGTAATCTGCTGGACCATCCCACCACCATTTTGTTCAACCTAACTTGACAGCTTTGTTTTAGCCAACCAGACACTGCCTTCATTTTTCAGCTGGCTTAATCAAAGCTAAGATAGAAAACAAATGAAAGGAGATGAACGTTTCCTATCAAAACACATATTTCTAATCCTGAAGCCACTCGGGTTCCTGAGGGATAGCATTATCACACTGTAATTTAGAGTGGGCTCTGGGCTCTAATCTGCATTGTGAAGTGTATGCAATCGTGCCAGCTTCATGGGCTGTAGTGAGAATTAATTAAGACTGCATCAAGTGGGAGTTCAGTTTTAGAATACCAAATGTCCTGTTCCAAGGTTGCCTCACTCCAAGGAGATCCATCCCCTCATATTTGCCTTTGAGCAGCTAGTAGGTGCTGCGCAGAGTGCTCTCTGATGGGGACACGGGAATGAAGAAAGCACCTCTTCCTTTCCTGAAGCTGACTCTGGCCAGGAGTACATAAATAGGTAGTGCAGTGTGCAGTGTGCCAGGAAGAAAGCCAGCCTGGGTGCCGTGGAAACACAGAGGCAACGTGTAGCCCTTAGATCAGAGATGACTTCCTGGAGAAAGTGACTCATAAGCTGAATCCTAGAAATGAGATAAACAAACACAATAGAATACTGTTCTGCTATTAAAAAAAAAAAAGAAGAAGAATGATCCACTGATACATGCACATCAATGACTGTCAAATGCAATACACCGAGTGAAAGACATGAGATACAAAGTAGATAACTTTGTGACTCCACTTATGATACAGTCTGTGAAAGATAAAATTACAGAGGCAGGAAACAGAGTAAGTGGTTGCAATCGTGCTGGCTTGGGAGAGGGTGGATTGCGATCACAGCAGCAAAGGGATGACTTGGGGAGTGATGTAGCACTCTGTGTCTTGATTGTGGTGGTTTGGTGACTGTACACATTTGGCAAAAGGGAAGTTGTTATTGTACATAGTGTATACACTCGTTAGCAAGGTGAAGAAATCAGGAAAGTTTGATTTATGCCGAGGAGAGCGTAAGAATAAAGATGTTTTTCTGTATGTGTGGAGAAAGCAGAAGAGACCCTAGAGGGAAAGTGAAAGGTAAGCAGTCACGAAGAGTCAACCAAAGGCAAACGGGGGGTGCTAAGGAACCCGAACTGCCAGCCGAAGCCACTGGACAGCCATCAGACAGGAGTCCGGAGAGGGAGGAGGTGGACCTGAGGTCCCCGCCCAGTAGTGGGGTTTACCTGGAGGACTAGACATTTGGGGAAAAGCAGGTATACCCTTTCTTTTGATTATGCATTGGGGATGGTTGGTATTAGTTACATGGAATTATTTCATTCTTTATGGTTCTGAATATTTTTCTCAAAGATATAAAGATGAACAAAAATAGCCTTTTGATGAGGGATAGATCAAAGTCAACTTCTGGTGCCATAGTAAATCCCATAGACCCACAGAAAAGGTGGCAAAGTTAAATTTAATCCATTATTCAACCAACATTTATTCAGTATTTGCAGGTGCCAGGCACCATACAAGACTCTGGGAAGACAAAGCCAGTCCTTTCCCACAGAAAGCTCAGAGTCTGGCAAGGGAATAAGACAATGATCTTATTAAGCAGTGCATCCCAAGAAATAACTAATACAGATGTCCTGGGGGTTAGAAAGGAGTCATCCATACTTGAGGGGTGGACAGTAATCTGGCAGCATCCAGAGAGGACGCCCCATGCAGGCTGGGCCAGGAGCCACAGCGGAGCCTTTCTGGCATATGATTAGATGAGTGCCTTTTAGGCTCAGACACTGCGCAAAGGCAGAGAACTGTGAAAACACACTGCTTGTTTACAGAACTAGAAGAAGCTCAAACTTGCTAGCATGTAAAGGGCACAGGAGCTCTGGTGAGAAATGAGATGGATGAAGAAAAGAAGAAAAAAATCTCAGCGGGTAGAGTGCAGCATTTTAAGGAATGGGGACTTTGCTCTGAGCTTGATCTTTTTCACTCTGGTGATCCTTTACAACCTGCAGGGCTGGAGTGAAGTGGGGACACACAGCCAACCAAGTACCAATGGGTACAAGAAGTCACCATCTATCATCTGGGGCCTGAGACTAATGAAAATATCTTAATGAAAAAAAAATGTCTATCAAATAAAACAGAGACATATGATGGAGTCAACATATTATTGGTTTTGATAAGAATATTAAACATGGTGACCCCTGGGGGATGTGTTGTCCTGTGCTAAGTGCTTTCCCTGGGTGGTGTCTGAGTCTCAAAGAAGTAAAATGATCTATCCAGAAGCCTCAGGAGATTGTGTGTGTGTGTGTGTGTGTGTGTGTGTGTGAGATTGAGACCCAAGCCAACTGAGCATAGGGAGTTGCTCTTAATCACTAAGCCACTCCCCAGGCAAGTGGAGGGTACAAGGACAAGACGTCAAAAAGGTGTTGCTGCTCACACATGCAGCATGGTGGGTGAGATTCAAGTGTACCCTTGATTCAAATAACCCAGAGCAGTTCAGCTGAGTCTTCATTTCCTATTATAATTTGAAGGATGGAAAGATTAACAGTGCAGGTGAAGTGCCTTAGTGCAGACTAGCTCAAAATCAGTATTCCTATATACTCACATACCTCACATCCAACCCTCTTTCCACTACCCCTACCTCAGCCCCAGATGCCTCAGTACCTACTATTACAGGGGAATGTCCTTGGAAAGATTTGAGAAACTACAGTGAGAATAGTTCTACTCACTTTGGATTGACAAAGCTATTCTGTCCCCAGCCTTAGGCAAGTCACTTCATCAGCTGGGTTACAGGTTCTGCTTTTGTATGAACAGGGTTCAGATTTGCATTTGTGTGTGTGTGTGTGTGTGTGTGTCTTAACACCAAAATTCTGTGGCTCTAAATACTCCCTGGTTGCTTTGTCTTGATCCTTTGCTATAAATTTTTGCTACAGAGAGATCAGAGAAAACCCATCTCACCTGTCAACGGCATACACAGTACCCTATATTCACTGCATTATTAAACCACAGGGGTAACTTCAAAGTCTTCTAGGAAAGTTCTTCTTAATTTGATTGAATTCTTCAGTGTCTGTGACTCAAGCTGCTCAACATGGAGTACTTTTTATAGTTCCCTTGACACACTTTGGTAACTTTTGCTTTTGATCTTTTTTTAATAAAGTAAGGCCTTTACTTATCCCTTCCCCATCCAAATCAGGAAGGTGTTATGAAGGCCTTAAGACAAATGACACACTAATTATTATACTATTGCCATCATTATACCTTAAATCTTTTAAAACATTTTCCATCAAAATGGGAAGCAATGTCAATTTGTAAAAATAAGAAACAAACCCATCACTATGCAAAAGTAATCAATGCCCGAATGAGACTGAGCATCCTGTATACCAACACAGAAATGTTTCATGAC
The DNA here is from genome assembly GCF_021218885.2 of Marmota monax. Classification (NCBI taxonomy): domain Eukaryota; kingdom Metazoa; phylum Chordata; class Mammalia; order Rodentia; family Sciuridae; genus Marmota; species Marmota monax. The sequence continues at coordinate 34,779,365 of NW_026694084.1, read as the reverse complement.
ATATTGTTGCATGAAAAATATCATATTTCAGATCTAGAAACATAGTATGCCAAATATACGGCTAAAGAACATGGAGAATAATTCAGATGTAAAGAATGTGTCTGCAGTTGTGTCCATAGCAGCCTCTGAGGAGGGACAGGGAGTGGGCTGCCAGGGTGCCCATTTGAGAACAAGGGGCCTTCCAAGAGGACAGAAACCTCACCTGTGCTTTAACTTTTACCAGGACAGTGTATCCATGTCTTACTTGTGGGATTACAATTAGATGGTACCATAAAATCTGTAGTGGTTCTTCATAGAACTCTTTTTATAAAGAACATTGATGGCATTAATGTTTTTGAGTCTTTTTTTATTTTTTAACAATTTTTTTTCTATTTTTTAAAATAATACTTGTTCATTATGTAAAATTCAAACATTAAAGGTACAGCTAACACAGAAGGTGAATATCTACCTCCCTCCAAAATATGATGATCTTTGATAATTTGGTGCCTGCATCTCCCAATTTTATCCACTATCTACATAGGTGGTTTAGCAAACTCCTCAGATTGTTCCAAGATTTTTACATCAAAGACATCAAGATGGGAGGAAATAGATTATAAGATTAACTTGGTAAGCCACAAGAAAATCTCACCTGATTATATTATTCTTTTTAAATATCTTTTTCCAAAGCAGCTGAGCAGCATTTATTTGAATTTTCTGGTAGGAAAAAAAAACTTGCTTGAAAAATCCTGTTATGACATCTCACAGCTTATGTGATTAGAAAAATGTGTTTGGAAATTGCAGAACTTGACAGATAAGAAGCTGGGCTTCCTGCATGTGTGTGTGTGTGTGTATGTATGTGTGTGTGTGTGTATATATATATATATATATATATATATATATATATATCCCTATATGTGTGGATATTTAGATATTTCTCCATATTTCTATATATGAAATATGTAGTATATATTATGTATATTTTGTTTTATATGAAAAATATATTCTATATAATATATAAGCAGAGAGAAAGAGAGAGAAAGAGGACCCATTTATTTGGGGCCTACAGATTTTCAAGGAATTTACCAGGTTTCACCTTTGGTTTGAAAGAAAAGTGGACCCTGAACATGAACACCTTCATATCATTGTCTAGTGTTTGTCCCAGAAGATGAGAAAATCATTTCACACCCTCTCTTTCCAAAATATTTTTGTGAGGAGTTCTAACCACCTGGACTTTGCCATAATTCTTGAAGTTTTGCAAAGGGAGAGTGTGGAGCCCCAAAGTCAGTCAGGCGTGGACTGGAATTCCACTTCTGCCTATAATTTGCTGTGTGACCCTGACCTCCTGGAACTCCTGTCTATAATATGCCACATGCCTCAGGGTGGTCATGAGATAAATGTAACATTCAGTACATTGCCAGTCACGCCCATGGCCCATGCTCAATACCATTAGTTCCTGGTCCCACTTAGATTTTTCCAGAATGCTCTGACCTCAGTTTTTGTGAAAATATTAATTTATTAGGAGTGGTTTTATCATATCTGGTCCAGATGGTGATTTTAAGCATCTTCTATGGGGACAAGAGGTTTTTTATATCCCTCATACTGCGACTTTCATATCTGTAAAATAAACATGCTATCTTCTCATCTTGCCACATTCAAAATTTTATTGTGAAGTGCCAAGAGAAAAGATAAGGAGACCAATATTGAACACAGGGAAGGCTACTTCCAGATTGTCATTGTCATTGATAAGTGAATGCACCCTTACTCTATTATACATCAACAATAAGATGGATTATTTGGGCTCCTGCTAAATATGAAGGACTGAAACTCCCGTATCAGTGGTTGAACGTCTCCACTGCATCAAGCAGCTGGTAAAGTTGACCAGAATGCAGATGTCTTATTTCAGATGAAAACATTTTCTGCTAAGTCCCTTTCCCTCATACCTTCCCATAGCCATAACCAGCAAGGAGACAGATCTCAAAAGACCATTCGTAGATGAAATCATCAAACCCTGCCTTCCAAACTGTTTTGATCTATAAAAATCAGACTAAAGAATCACAACACTGGCACTCAAATTCTCCTTTATCGACAAAAATTCTAACTTGTGGGCACAAAATGAAATTTAAAAAAGGAGCAATGTAATAAGATTTTATAAATTAAATTAAGTAAAGAATTAATTTAATTTAAATTATTTTAAGTAAAGAATTAAATTAAGTAAAGAATTTATGTTTTCTAATAATATATCTCTCAGGCTGAGGCAGGAGGATCACAAGTTCAAGGCCATCCTCAGAAACTTAGTGAGGCCCTAAGCAACTTCATGAGACTGTGTCTTAAAATTAAAAAAATAATAATAATAAAATCCCTGGGGATGTGGCTCAGTGGATAAGTACCCCTGGGTTCAATCCCTGGTACAAAAAAAAAAATCATGTCTTTCATTTATTATGTTAAATGGGTTGTTCTTAATGTGTTCTTGCTTTTATAAAGTGATAGGGCTAGAGAGAATATTTGCATCATTATTTTTGGCATTTGTTAATGGATTTTTCATGGCTTTTAAGCAATTTTTAAAAAATTGTACCTTATGACAGTCCCCCAAGCCCTCTGATATTTTCCTTTTTAACTATCTCATGGACCCCACAAACCTGGGCACTACCAACCCCGGTGGACAAGGTATTCTCTAAGCTCCACTCCAGCCACAATACTCTAGCAATCTTGGAAGAAACAACTGAAAGCGTTGAGTTCCCCTTATCGATTAGAACTCGTGGTTAACTATCTACAGAAGTAGAGCTGCACTGAGGTAGTGAATACACAGGAAACCCAAGCTCCTAAAAATAATTTTGAGGTGGCTGTGTGTGCTATTAGAGTCCTGCAGATTGCATCTGTGCCATTTAGGAAGGTGGGTGAGGCCCTGGAAATCTAACCCAGACAGGGAAGCACCAGAGCCAGTTCTGATTCTCATTCATTTTTATTGGGAGGTTCATTTCATCCATTTGTTACCCAAACCCTCAATGAGATTAGGACAGCAGCACAATGCACACCGCTTGGCATTTCAAGTGTGTCATCCTGGCTGTCCTCTCAGTGGTCCTTGGGACCAGTTAACAATTCCCCTTCTCTTCCCCTGGGACCCTGCTATCCCAAGGAGACCCCCTTCCTCATGTAGCTAGAGAGCCATAGGTCCCTATGACTTCAGATCCAGAAGGCATCTCAGAGGTCATTCCGACCCAACCACTTATCCAAGAATACTTAGTCAGCTTTCCCTTACTGTAACAATCTACCTGAAATAATTAACCTATGAAGAGAAAATAGTTATGTCGACACACAGTGTGAGGAGTCTCAGACCCTGATTGACTGGACTCACTGTTTTGGGGCCTGTGGCAAGGCAACGTACCATGGCAGGGAGCATGTGGAGGAGCAAGCACTTTACTTCATGGCATTTGGGAAGTGGTGGATCCCTTCAAGGGTGTAGCCACCCCTCCCCCACCCCCAGTGGCTGGAAGATATCCCATCAGGCCCCACCTCTTTAAGTCCCCAGCACCTCCCAACACCATCAAGCTGGGAACTAGGCCTTTAACACACACATGAGCCTTGGGGGTACATTTCAGACCCAAACAAAAGCAATAAAAGAACTACATTTTAATGGTGGATACCCTTGGCCCCAAGATGCAGCCTACCTAACACTTCTTCCACCTTTCCCCAGGCTTTCTGAAGAACTGATACTTCTGCTGACACAGCCCTCTCCCTCTCACTCTGTTCCTTTCAGGAGCATCACTGCCTTCGCATTAAAATCCTGGGAGATTGCTACTACTGTGTTTCTGGACTTCCTGAGCCCCGCCAGGACCATGCCCACTGCTGTGTTGAAATGGGACTCAGCATGATTAAAACCATCAGGTAACTTGTGATTCCCTCCATATTACCCAGCCCTTCAATGTGCATAGTGAGAAAGATGCATTACCCCATCTGTCCTTTGCAGTATTTGATGGTATATGGTGAAAACCAGAGCCCTTCGACTTCTCTCTCAAAAACTACACACTAATTAGTTCTCCTCTGTGAACCCAATGGATCTGCTACCTTTACTATTTTCTAACTAAATTTCACTTTCAATTAATTGTGCCACAAGTTTGTATCATAGGTGTTCTTGTGGAGATAAAGGAACAAGATGAACATAGCCTTTGCCTTCAGAAAGATTAATGCATAGTGGAGTTATTAGCAATGTATAATTTTAATTCAGAACAATAAGCTTTGTGACAAAGTCCAGGTGCTTAAGGGAAATAGAAGAGGAGCAGCTAATTCAATCTGGTATGTTGGAGAAGGCTTGCAGGGTAGAGATGTCTAAACTGTTTCTTAAAATGTGGATAGATAGCAGCAGGATCCTGAGGATAGACATGGTAGAGTGGAGAGCTAGACATGTGAGGAAATCAGGATATGTTGCAATGGCAGCTGGTGAGGCCTGAGGTGGAAAGAGGGTGACAGATGGATAGTAGTCTGGGAACAGCCAGAGCCTACAGGACCCATCAGCAATGTTAAGAGTTTGCATTTTATCTTAAAGCCAATGTGAAATTATAAGGAGAAATCAGGATTGTCCGTGGATTATCTACAGGATTGTCTTAAGATCATATGTCTCAAGACCAAGTAGATAGGTGAATATAGAGGCTTCAAGTGTCCACTCTACCATGTCCCTCTCTTGTGTAGACATGTGGAGTTACCTTTCTTAAGGACTGTGGAGAGAACAGCTTTCAGGTTCCAACTCAAAGTTCTTTTTGGTCATCCTTTGGTAAATGGAAAAGGCTGCACATGGTCTTAACTGTTCATCTGGGCACTTGATAGTGCTTCCCAAACAACAAGGATGAATTGTGATAATGTTCTAACTGATTTCAAGAGAGGCAACGGGACTGACACCAAGAAGACAGGAGATTTTTATAACTAAGTAGGTGTGTGAATCTTACTCAATCTGTGGGTAGCTTTGTGGAAAGGTTTGTTGAGCTGTACCATGAGTCAGGTATTGTGTTTGCCCTGGAAATGCAGTCATAAGCTCATTTTCCAGGGATCTTTGCCTATTAGAGACCATAGGGAGATTGGATCTATTGATTGCTTGGATTTATTGCCTATAAAATGAAGAAGCAAGACCAAACATCTCCAAAATCGCTATCACTTCTGAAATGCTGTGATTTGTAACAACATAAAAATCTCATTTAAGTAGTTAAACTTTCTACAGACTTTCTATACCAGTTTGTATCTTGACCTTAAGAAGGAGAAATGAGAGATGACTTTGCAAAAGAAATGAATATCTAACATCAAAAAGCTTTAAGATCCTTAGAGTATGATCACTTCTCTTTCTACAGAGGACCTTATTCCTCTGGACTATTTTATGTCCTTTCTGGAATTTGGGGGGTTGGAAAGAAAAGTGAAATTTGGATAGATTGAAATAATTCAAGGACATCTTTTTTGTTAGTTTATTAAGTGTTGCTTTTCTATCCTTGGGATAAGACAATTTGGTAGTTTATTTTTTAACTATATGAGTCAGAGTCTATTAATACCCAAACAACTCTTTGATTATAATGTAGGAAACTTGAGGTCCAGCATTAATTTTTCTAGTTAGCAAGAAAGCATAGCACAGAGAAACTACCAGGATTTCTGATTTTCGTCAAGCCTTGGTTATAATTGGCTCAGACTTCTAGAGTTTTATTGTCAAGGGATGCAGTTGGAGGTATAGCTGGTGGACAATATTTGCACATTAAGGGGTGCAAAATAGAATCCCAGCTACATAATTTTATCAAAAATTTTATAATTTTAACCAACTGTCACTTACACAAGTTGTAATTTTTTTATTCAGCTCAAAAGTACTTTTCCCATTTGGAAAAAAGCTTGATAGAAGTTACAAAGTCTAGGACCATCATAATATTATGTTGCAAATATTAAAATGTAATGATAATAAACTATTTATTTAGTAGGTTTTCTGGATCTTATGGTCACTTTATTTCTTTGTTGTCAGAACCAAAACCCAGTTTAAGGTATTTTCTACACATTTTCTGAGACTCTGTTTCACTTTCTGGCATTTCTTTAAAGAATTAGGATCCTAGCATCAATTCCCAGAGTCCAGAAAGACAATGAAGGGCCGGTGCTGTGAGGCTGAAATATGGCATTTGGATCTTTTATCACTAGACCTCATCAATTTAAATAATTGCTTTGTTTGGGTAAGAATTACAATTTTTGCACCAACACTAAAAATGATCCTGGCCTTTTACTCATTGATCGGTCCAAATATGTGGTAGAAAATTTCCTCCAATCACAGACACATCAGAAAATTGTGCCAACCTTAGACAACATTATGATTAGTTACTCCTACTTAGAGCATCATCAGACTTCAAGGCAAATGAGGAGGGGCAGAAGAAGATGGAGAGTAGAACTCTTCAGAAATCATGCATCCATAGAAACATCAATTTGGAATGTGTTAACTCCTTATATCCTCACAATTCCACACATCAACAGACCTTCTCCAGAACTGAGGGACCCAGGTGATAGATGATAATACCTGGTAGTAACACAATAATAAGAAATGATGCACTGGAAAGGGTATGAAGAACAGTTTTTAATTACTTGCATTAACTCTCCCATAGGGTCAGGCAACAAATTATGGAGAGAAACTGGTTGGGAGATATTTTTGTAACAATTGAGAGGGTGAGAAGGGAGAACCTGAAATAGGGCCGTAGCTAAAAAATAGACGGGAAAGGATGGCGATGCTCCTAAGCTGTGACCTGATCCAAGAGACAATATGCAACCTAGAAATTTTAGTTAAATCAAACATTTATTATGACATTGACCTTACTTCTCAGCTGACAATACTTTGAGAATCTTGGTCAAGGGTCCACTTTCTTAAAGGTACAGTTTGTTGCTGGATGTGATCATGGCGAATTGTCCCTGAAGGAATGACTGCTGTCAGCACTGCATGAAGTGATTTAAGGGGACACACAGTGTGAAGCAGGGAACCCCTGACCTGCAGCAGTAGACCCAGGCTGTTTCCTGTGTCTCCCTGGTATTAAGCATGGGTTGTGGATGGGTGGCTTAATGTAGAGCCTCCGTGACTGCTTCTGTAAAATGGAGGCATGAGACCCCAATTTCAGAGTGTCCCTTTGGAAATCCAAATAGGTAATGTGCATATAATCATCATAGAAGTATTTTAATAGGAATCTTTCTAGTAGGGCCAAGTTTGGCTACTGGAAAATTTGACTTAGTTAAACCACAGAAATGTATTTCTTTATCATGCCTTCTTTTCTGTGCTACTAAAACAATGATAGTAGCTTGAGTTTATTGAACACTTACTATTTGCCAAGCACTGAGCTAAATGTTGTGAATGTATTAACTCCTTATATCCTCACAATTCTAGAAGATGGGCAAAGGCAGTAGGCAAAATATTGATATAATAAGTATGACTAACACATGGATTAAGCAGAATGGCCAAGAGCTTCTAATCAAAATGCATGTTGGCTATCCACAGCCAAAACAGCTATACAGGTGCATCCTGACTAATAGAAACTCTAGAAAGAATTTACCTGTGAGGAAACAAGAGCTTGCAGAGGTCTTGTAATTGCCTATAATTGCAGTGGCAGTCAGTGGCAGCATGAGAGCTGCCAATTTGGAACTGAAGCCATGTATCTTAATCATTATAGTATTCCTCCTCCTAGCTCTGGATTTATGCAATTGCTCCTAATGCTGGAAATCAATACCCATCAATCAATACCCAAAGGATCCACGTACAGCTTAGAAGACTCCACATGCAACCCTAAAGAAATTAGCAGAACTGATATTGACAGAGCAGAAAGTCAGTAAACATCCAAGAATAACAAGATAATAAGCCCCAATCAAAAGAACTGCAGAGAAAATTCATTCCACTAAAAATACTTGATTTTAGAAACATGATATTAGCTAAATGAAAGACAAAAAAGAGACTGCATGTAACTTTCTTTCTAATGAAGGATTTAATGCCATCTCATGCATGTCTTTTCATAAATCAAATTAATTAAGAGAGGCTTAGGTAATAGTCTCTATTACATAGATTGAAAAGTGACTCCAGGTGGCCTCTCTTCACACACCCGGGGTCTATTTCGGGAGTCTTGATAGCTGAGAAAATGCCAGAGCTGGCACTCTGCTCTGTTGTATGCAATATCTTTATTAATGATGTATAAAAAGTGTCCTGGATGAATCTAAATGAAAATTGTGTCCTTAATGAATCTAAATGAAAATTATGGAGCTGAGTCTTTCCAGTGCAATTTCTAAAAAGTCACAGCGACGACACCTGAATGCCAAGTAGGGACTGGCTTTTCCCCAGCAGTTAATTAGAACTAAGGCCCTAAGCTCCGTGGGTCAGTTGCCCTGGCCAGCACAGTGGCAGGACAGGAACTAGAAGACAGGCATGGTCTTGCTTTCCTGGCCTGAGGCCAGAAAGCTCTTGCCGCCTCTTGGCCCCTTCCTTTCCCCTTCTCTCTCTTGCTTGTACTTATTCTTTCTTTTTCTCTCCCTCTCCCTTCCTTCCCTTCCTCTCCTTCTCTTTCTTCTGTCTCTCATGTCTCTGTTTACCTTTCTCTCTCTTTCTCTCTACAGCCCTCTTTCTCATCCTATTCCAAAATGTCACCAAATACAGCATTCCTAAGTTTGAACTCCTTAAAGATGCGGCCATCAAAACAGTTTCCAGCCTATTTATTAATAAGAGGCAATAAAGTTCATGTTCATTGAATGGTCACATTATCAAGGACTATGCCAGTTAATGTTCCTGGCGTACTTCGCTTAATATTATCAAGTTTGGAAGGAAAAACTATCATTTTTTTTCTTAGTTTTCATATGAAACAGGAACTCTGATAGGATTAAAAAAACAAACTTATGATCAATGACACGCAGCTTGTAAGTGGTAGACACAGGCCCTGACTTGCTCCTCTGATTCTATAAAATGTCCTAAGATAAGGAAATGGTTAGATAAAATTCTGGCATGTCTTAAAAAAAAATAGGTTACCAGCAGACATCAGAGTTCACATTCAATGGCACAAGGACATGGTTGTGAATTTAAAGACACATACATGGTAGAATGTATACCCATACATTTAGGGCAAAGTTGTTTTTTTTTTTTATCTATTTTTGTACAAAGGGAGAAAGGCATCGAGCTTTGTGATAAAAAAAAAAATGGATGGTTTTTAATTCTCTTTATTCTTTTCTAAATTTTCAGAATTAATCATGTATAGATGACAAATGAAAAAGAAAATGTTATTTCAAAAAAGAAAAAAAACAGGAAGAGATGTGCAGGAGGATGTGTTAGTGTTCTCAAGCAACAGAATAAGCAGGGTGTGTGTGTGTATAAATAGTCATAATGACAAGTTGTTCGTCAACAAAGAAATACCTCTAAAACCTGGACCCCTAAGTTTGTATCACCTAGTGGCATAGCCAAGCACACCATATGACATTCACATGATAATGAAGTTGCCTAATGGTGCATTCCTCAGAACATATCCCTATCATTAAGTGATGCCTGCCTGTAGAGGTAAATCTATTTTAAGAAATCAGTTCTTGTGATTGGTGATGCTGCAAAGTTCAAAAGGTACAGGCCAGAGAACCAGGGACAAGTGGAAGTTGCAGCCCAAACCCAGAATTCCATCTTCCCTGGAGGGCACCAGTATTTTTCATCTGTAGGTCCCCAAGTGATTGGGTGAGGCTCACTCACACTGTGGAGGATAATCTCTTTCATATCAGATTTAAATGTTCATCTCACCTAAAAAATACCTTCACAGCAAAATCTAGACTAGTATTTAACCAAATAGCTGGATATCATGGCCTAGCCAAGTTGACACATAAAATTAACCATAACAGTTCTTCCCTCCCTCAGACAATGTCTACAAAAGTGCAGGGTTAGAGCACATGGAGATGAGTTTGGGCAGCTGTCAAAATCATTTTCACTTCATTGGTTATGTGGGGGCTTTTGGAGGTTTGTGAGTAGAGGACTCCAGCATGACTGGGATTGTCTTTTCTTTTAAAAGCCAAGAGCCCCACCTTTGATGGAACTGGATTCCATTAATGACCTTGAACTTGTGTGGATTTTCACTCTAAGGCTCCTCCCTGTGTACCTGGAACACTCTGTCTGCTCCTCACTCTTCTCATGAGACCTCGACCTCACACTAACTCAGTGATGTCTCTGTTGAGAGGTCGTGTGACAAAGGACGCACTTAGGATTCAGAACTTAGGAGAACTTGGCTCACATTCTAGTTCCACAAATCCTTCACAGGTTGTGTCTCAGTTTCCTCCTCTGAAATATGGGAATAATTACATGGCAGGCCAGTCCACAAGGGCTACGTTTGAATATGAAACTTGATGTGACTTTAGCTCACAGCCCCACCAGAAACAAGCAGGACAGAGAGGAGCCAGGCAATGGACACAGGAAGTGGGCAGGGCCTGTGCTGTCCACCTCTGTTCCATGGTCTCTGCTGTCCACGCAGAGGGAGACACCCTCTAGGCTTTAAAAAATGATGGATGGACTGAGGTCAGCTCTTTTCTGTTCACATGAACCAATTATAAAACTTCCAAGAATTTTTGCAAACCTGTGGATGTCAAGTTGGAGGCTTGAAATCAGGCAGGAAGGGCGTGTTTTCACCACAGTAGTAGACATACATGAAAATCTTTCTTCTCCAGAAAGACAGGTGTGAGATATTTAGCAGCACAATACCACCGCCTGAGCTTGCACTCACTTTTCTGTGGGGTGGGGAGGAGGCCACATCAGCACTCAGAGACAAACCCTATTATATATAAGGAAATGCTTGTTGACATTAGAGCCATATTCTAGCTCCTTCTGCATCCATGTGCCTAAAGCTGGCCTGGACATAGCCCATTGCAACCTACATTATCTTGTGTATGTTCACACGTGTGTTAGATTAACAATACATGTAAATCTTTAGTAAATCTTTGCCCAGGACCCCCACACTCTGTATGAGATCCAGGAACCATTGTGTACCTGGTCATTCTAGGAACCAGTAAGAGGCCAAGATGAAGATTAGGGTGAAATCGACTTCCCAGTTAAGATGTGAAATACCGGCATTGCCCGGGGAGTCTTGTTTAAACTGGGAGGTCTCTTTGCAGAAGACCCACGAGATTCATGTGCGGAGCATAGATTGTAGATTGTGATATGCACTCTCCATAACATTGAGTCCAAACTGTCTAATGGAAGAGTCTGATTTTGGTTCTTTGAGACAATGATATGCAAAATTTTTGTTCCAACCTATTACAATAATTTTTCAAGTCACATCCCTCATGTAGTTTTAAGTTAATATCTACATTTTTTATCATAAAATCATGCTCATTTTATTGATAGGAAGCAAAAGCCCTCACATGCTCACACTACTGCCCAAGCGTCCCCACTGCCATTTCAAAACATCCATATCCAAAACATCCCAGTGCCTTGACCAGGCTCAACAAGGAAAGGCTGACTTGGTACATGGCTGTCCCCACTTGGTCCCTCTGTTCCTCCAAGATTTGGAGCCACTGCACCTCAAGAGCACCAAGAGATGGGGGGGGCTGGACCTTGCTCTCACTTCTCTCTCACTGGTTACACCTGTTTGGGGGTAGAAATGCCTCCTGCCCTGTTACTGTCTTCACCCAGAAGCTTAGGGTCTAGCATCATGAACACACACAGAGCCCCCTTACTTGTGTGACCTTGGACAAGTGACTTAACCTCTCAAAGTTCCAGCTTCCTTAGCTGTAAAATGAGAATAAAGCGTCCAGTTTTAGCTCCATGAATATACAAGATGGCTTGTCTATTTGGTTCTCAGCTTATGACAACAGAGATCTTTTGTTGAGTGGGTGGGTGGGTGAGCTGCATATGTAGACAGGGGATTGTGAGGAAGAGACAAGATGATGAAGGTGCAAGGCCCCCCTCAGAGAGTATAATAAACAGAACCTGTTTCCTTGGCTGTAAAATGGAAATATAGGACACAGGCGTCTACTTTTCCAATTCACCATGGCTGTGAAAACGAGACCCTGAAGCACTTTGTGAAATTGTGACTTCTCTGTTAGAGTAAGAAAGACTCGATGGCTTTCAACTTGTGAAGAAGCAGATGAGCCTGGTTTTGTAAGGCTGACTCTGATGTGGAAGTGCAATAGAGGCCACAGAGTGGATCAGGGTTGATGGTGCCGTCTGGCTGGGAGGCCACCACTGACAGCCTCTGTGACTCCTAAAAAGCCTGCAGCAAACTCAGGCAGTCTATAGAAGGAGCCTAAGATAAGCTGGCGTTTGTGATTAAGCTGTAAAGACTGTGTTATCCATATACGGGTCTTAACCAGCTTGGATCCTAGTCGTCCCTGTTCTTTTTTACTTCTTTTCAGAAGAAGCCATGTAGGGTAAGTAGAAATGGACTTTTTGATTAGACTCACACTCATGGGGTGAAATTCCAGCTGTGCCACCTAAAGCAATGTATGTACTTCTTGTGACTCAGTATCCTCACTTGTAAAATGGGGCTGATAAAGATACAGAGGGTTATTGAGAAGGTCCCACTTCTGCTCAAGACATCCTGTAAATAGAATTGAACTCCCAAACTCACTCTCTTGCCTTTCCCTTTCTCTGGAATGTTCAAAGGCCTGATTTCTGCCAGTGGACTGCAGAACAATGAATTCCTACTACATTATGAGTTAGCTCATTCTTTTTGAACCACTTTATTCCTGACAACTGCCCAGCTGACATCTTAAGCACATTGGTTGAAGCTATTTTGATGTAGATAAAATGAATGTGAGCACGGTTTTAGCAGAAAAGTGTAGGTAGAGCCATCAGTTATGACTTTTCATTGGCCTGATCAGGCTATGTGATTCAAAGTCATTATTGCTAACAGAAATCAGTCATAGCTACTATTTTTGAGGGTTCAATATGCATCAAGCTAAGTGCTTTCCATGCACGATTTTATGAACCATTCTAAACAACCCTGCAAAGGAAAAGACCTCTTCCCTGTTAAACCTGAGAAAACGGAGGGTCTGAGCCTAGGACAACTGGCCTGAGGCCCAGAACTAGAAAATGAGAAGTTCAACTTGAGTTCCAGGCCCGACGTAATACAGATTCTATGACTCTTGGTGGTCAGGGAAATACCTACTCTGATCTGCTCCAGCTCCCACAGCCAGCAAGTGGTAGGGTCAGCATTGGAATTCTGGCCTCTGATTTTGAAGCTGAGGAGTTGGACATTCTTGACCCCACAGTACCAGACTCCTATTCTCCTGAAGTTAGACTTGTTACTCATTCATTGTTTAACAGTGGAAAAGTTCAATTTACAGATCAACGACTCCTCTTGGAAGATGCTTCTGGACATTCATCCAGCAATTTCTATAGATTGTTTAATTGTTTGTTTGTTTGTTTGTTTTCTTTTTTGGCCATTTGAAACATGTAAGTTGAACGAAAAATTTTAAAGTTCTTTTCTTTTTCCATATAATTACAACATTCCTTCTTAATAGGTCAATTAAGAGAAATAATTTGCTTATTAATAATTGCATAGTTTGTTCCCAAATGTGCCAAATAATATTAATAACATTGAAAAGTATTTTTATTTAAAAAAATCTCAAGTGGAAGACAGCCATTAGAAATAGGGAGGGGCTATTCCTCTTGGAGGATAAGGATTAGAGGGTCATCCCTCTGCCCAACTAGCAGGTCCAAAGACACCTGGCCATTACCTCTGGTCTCAGCTTCATCTTGGGACAGCCTCAAGGCTATGAAACAAGAGAGCCATTGAACTTTGTCCATTACTTCAATAAACTCTATGGAGAAGAAAGAAGGGAGATGTTTTCAATGCTGGCAATCGATGGTCATCTTCTCTTTGTCTGTGGCCCAATGGGCACAGCAAAACCTCCCTGGGGCTCTTCCTTGGAAGAATTGAACAAGACTTGTCACTCAGAGCAGATTTACTTCCATTTTGGTTTCAAGAACGTTCCCTTCAAGAACTGATCTCGAAACATGCTTTATGGTTTTCTTGGCAACCATGGGTAGCCTTTCCAAAGCTGAATCATGTCTGTACACTATTCATTGCTTTTATGTAATTTTAATCTTATTTTTTATTTAAGTCAAATCTCATATTTAAAAAAAGAAAGAAAGCAGTGCAGTAAAGACATTTCTGTCTTTTCATTACGATTTTCATTTTACAGAAGAAAATAAAAAAATAAATATCTTTTCATTAAGATGCTCCAATGCATTCCCTGAATAGTGTTAATTACCTAATGATATTAGCACAGTGTGCTGTAGAACAGTCCCTGACAATTAGTTGGCAAAGCTCTTTAACATCCATTATCTCCTTTGGGGCTCACGACAGCTCTTGTAGTGAGGCAATCAGGTAGAGCCTTCTTGTACAATCGATGAAGCTCACAGTCAGATTCAGCCATTTTCTCAGGATCTTAAGCCAGGCACCCTACAGATGTAGAGTGTTAGGTTTAAACAGTGCCAGTTTAGGCCTAGAATCCTGCTTCCCAGGCCTCAAGAAAATCTGTTTAAGTTTGTAAGTGCAATCTCTTCATATATAATAGACATCCAAGTCATCCTCAGTCTCCGCCAGGCACTATTCTAAACTTCCTACATATGTTCATTCACGTAATTTTGACAACATTATTATTATTAACATCTTATAGATGCAAAAAAATGTAGCATACAGAGTAAAACAACCTCCTTAAGGTCACGCAGCCAGCGAGAGACTAAGTAAGACAAAAACTCAGTAATCTGACATTATGGTACATGATATTACCACAAAACGGTGACAACCAGGTGATAAAAAAGATGTAGATTTAGATTGAAGATTTCATTCCTATGGATACTTCTATTTATGCTGAAGTAACAAATGTTTCTGAAAATCTCAGTGGCTCAAAATAGTGAATATATTGTCACTCATATTTCATGTCCATTATGGGATGGTGGGGGGGATGGTCAGATCTGGGTTAACAAAGCTGCATCTAAAAGCTCCATGACTGATGACAGATGGCGGGGGAGGGTGGCAGATCAGGCTCTTAAAGCTTCTGTCTAGAAGTGACTCACAACACTTACACTCACATTTCATTGGTGAAAAATGGCATCAAATATTCAGGAAAGTGCAATCCTGCTATAAAATTGGATACTATAATACAGGATGTAGTTGATGGACAGTGCAGTGACCACTCTCAGCCATCTACTTCACAGAACATCCTTAGGTGAACATCAGAAACTCACATGCATCTCTCAAGTGCTGGGTGCTGTTTCTTCTCTTGCCTCATTAATTTTTATTTCAAATTCCCCTGCTGTTTTCATTGTCAATGGGTAAATATCCTTTTGTAACTTAAGATAAAGTTTAAACAATGGCCCAAAAACTAAGAACTTCCTTTCTCATCACATCTTTTAGCTATGATCACTCTTTCTAATGTTCATGGCTTGCCATTCCAATAATTTATTTCAGTATTTCTCCCTTCTCAGCCCACTTCAACTTTGCTTTCTTGTTTAAATAACTTTGCATTATTTTACAACTTACTAGGAAGAGAGAATACAAAGATTCAGATTAGCACATAGAATGATTCATTTTTTTTTTGCTTAAATTTTTTAAAGGAAAAAAAAGGGTCCTTTTTTTAAGCCCTACTATAAAAAAGGCATGTTGTTGCAAGTTGTGAGAGATACCAATACAGTGCATACTATGTTGGGAGTCAACTTTCTCACTGCTGTGGCCAAACAAGAACAACTTTAGAGAAGGAAAAGTTTATTTAGGGGCTCACAGTTTCAGAGGTCTTAGTCTAGACGGCTGGCTCTATTCTTCAGGGCTCAAGGTGATGCAGAACATCATGGCAGAAGAGTGTAGAAGAGGGCAACAGCTCACATGATGAGCAGGAAGCAGAGACTCCACTTGACAAAATCAAAATATATACCTGAAAGTCATGCTCCCAATGACCAGCCTCTTCCAGTCCCACCCAAACTGCCTTCAGTTACTACTCAGTTAATCCCATCAGGGGATCAATACACTGATTGGGTTTAGGCTCCCATAACTGAATCATTTCTCCTCTAAACCTTCTTGCATCCTCTCAATCATGAGCTTTTGGGGGACACCTCACATCGAAACCATAACATACTGAAACATTGCCTTCAAGGGACTTATACATTTTATCAAAGAGCTTGGATATGGGGACATAAATAAAGACTGTTGGACACTCATCCATCTACCCACTCGATAAGCATTTATAAGAGATGGGGATGTAGTTCAGCAACAAACCATTTGCCTAGCATGGGTGAGGCCCTGGATTCAATTCCCAGTACCATCAAAAACTAAAGCAAAAAAAAAAAAAAAAAAGCATTTAATGAGTCTAGCAAGAGTCATAATTAGTGCAGTGTTAGGAGGAGCAATATGAGGAGTCAAAAGTCTCCATTTTCAGTTTAAAGGAAACAGAAGACTATAAAGCAGCTCCTGGAATTGTTCACTGAAGATACAATGAGAGAACTGGGAAAGGCACATACTCCAGACCTGGGGGTCAGGATATGTGCTTGGCAAAGGTTATAGCCAGGTTTTACTAAAACATGAGTAGGAGCTTCATTCCCCTGAATGAAGCAATGAACATTTCAGACTAAAGGCACATCAAGGCCCAGAAAGTGGAGAAGAACCCAGAGCTCAGGCAGTGTGTGGAGGTTTGGATGGCTGGAGTGCAATATGTGCATGATATCAAGAGCAATGATAGAGGCATGGGATGGATCATGAAGCACATTGGGAGCCACTGGCAATTTTCAAATTTTATCTTATAGACCAATGGTGTCCAAATATTTTGAACCCCTGTCTGTATTAAAAAAACTACACAAAGATGTACTGTGTAATAATTTATTGATTGTATTTTTATATCGTATTATATTTTATATTGTATTTTATATATTATATTATATATTATATGAAATATAGATTTTAATGAATCATAAGGACTTAATACTTTCAATTTACTGCAAATTCAAAAATCTTTCTGCTTCCCCATTTTTTTTAGTGAGAGCAATGTGTTAAGTGAACATAATTTATTTTTTAAATTTTTATCAGACACTCCTCCACTTGTGATGGGATTATATGTCAGTGAACCCCTTGTAAATTGAAAATATCATTAATAGAATGCATAACTACCAAGTTAATGGAAAATATAACTATCAAAATAATAGAGTACACCTGACCTATCAAACACTACAGCTTTGCAAAACAGTACACTGAAGAGAGCTGTGTGCTTACCCTCCTGATTGTGTGTGTGACAGGGAGTGGCTGCTTGAACTGCTGCCCATTTGCAAGAAATGATCATATCACATATGGTTAGTCCAGGAAAAGATCAAAATTCAAAATTCAAAGTGTGGTTTCCACTTTGCCATACCTAATACACATCACTTTTATAGTGTTCACAAAGTCACAAAATCATTATCAAAATTTGGGGACTATGTGTAGTTTGTGATACAGTACAGTAAAGGTCAGGTTACAACTTCAATTTATTTTTATACATAGCTTTAAAAGCTCTCAGGGTTTTATATATATATATCAGATCTTGGGTAAGACTCATGCATCCCTAACTGTCAGGGGACTAATCAATCCCACCAAAGTGCTGTGTAAGTCTGGTTGAAAAATTCTCTCCTTTTTTTTTAATTTATTTGTTTATTGGTTGTTCAAAACATTATAAAGCTATTGACATATCATATTTCATACAATAGATTCAAGTTGGTTATGAACTCCCAATTTTACCCCAAATACAGATTGCAGAATCACATCGGTTACACATCCACATTTTTACATAATGCCCTATTAGTAACTGTTGTATTCTGCTACCTTTCCTATCCTCTACTATCCCCCCTCCCTCCCCTCCCATCTTCTCTCACTACCCCATCCACTGTAATTCATTTCTCTCCTTGTTTATTTTCCCATTACCCTCACAACCTCTTATATGTAATTTTGTATAACAATAAGGGTCTCCCTCCATTACCATGCAATTTCCCTTTCTCTCCCTTTCCATCCCACCTCATGTATCTGTTTAATGTTAATCTTTTCTTCCTGCTCTTCCTCCCTGCTCTGTTCTTAGTTGCTCTCATTATATCAAAGAAGACATTTGGTATTTGTTTTTTAGGGATTGGCTAGCTTCACTAAGCATAATCTGCTCTAGTGCCATCCATTTCCCTGCAAATTCTATGATTTTGTCATTTTTTAGTGCTGCATAATTCTCCATGGTGTATAAATGCCACATTTTTTTTATCCATTCATCTATTGAAGGGCATCTGGGTTGGTTCCACAGTCTAGCAATTGTGAATTGTGCTGCTATGAACATCAATGTAGTAGTATCCCTGTAGTACGCTCTTTTAAGGTCTTCAGGGAATAGTCCAAGAAGGGCAATAGCTGGGTCAAATGGTGGTTCCATTCCCAGCTTTCCCAGGAATCTCCATACTGCTTTCCAGATTGGCCGCACCAGTTTGCAGTCCCACCAGCAATGTACAAGAGTACCCTTTTCCCCACATCCTCTCCAGCACTTGTTGTTGTTTGACTTCATAATGGCTGCCAATCTTACTGGAGTGAGATGGTATCTTAGGGTGGTTTTGATTTGCATTTCTCTGACTGCTAGAGATGGTGAGCATTTTTTCATGTACTTGTTGATTGATTGTATGTCCTCCTCTGAGAAGTGTCTGTTCAGGTCTTTGGCCCATTTGTTGATTGGGTTATTTGTTTTCTTATTGTTTAATTTTTTGAGTTCTTTGTATACTCTGGATATTAGGGCTCTATCTGAAGTGTGAGGAGTAAAAATTTGTTCCCATGATGTAGGCTCCCTATTTACCTCTTTTATTGTTTCTCTTGCTGAGAGAAAACTTTTCAGTTTAAGTAAGTCCCATTTGTTGATTCTTGTTATCAACTTTTGTGCTATGGGTGTCCTATTAAGGAATTTGGAGCCCGACCCTACAATATGTAGATTGGCGCCAACTTTTTCTTCTATCAGACACAGAGTCTCTGATTTGATATCTAGGTCCTTGATCCATTTTGAGTTAACTTTTGTGCATGGCAAGAGGAGGGGATTCAGTTTCATTTTGTTGCATATGGATTTCCAGTTTTCCCAGCACCATTTGTTGAAGATGCTATCCTCCCTCCATTGCATGCTTTTAGCTCCTTTATCAAATATAAGATAGTTGTAGCTTTGTGGATTAGTCTCTGTGTCCTCTATTCTATACCATTGGTCCACCCTCCTGTTTTGGTACCAGTACCATGCTGTTTTTGTTACTATTGCTCTGTAGTATAGTTTGAAGTCTGGTATCGCTATACCACCTGATTCGCACTTCCTGCTTAGAATTGCTTTTGCTATTCTGGGTCTTTTATTTTTCCATATGAATTTCATGATTGCTTTATCCATTTCTACAAGAAATGCCTTTGGGATTTTGATTGGCATTGCATTAAACCTAAAGAGAACTTTTGGTAATATCGCCATTTTGATGATGTTAGTTCTGCCTATACATGAACAGGGTATATTTTTCCATCTTCTAAGATCTTCTTCTACTTCTGTTTTTAGGGTTTTGTAGTTTTCATTGTATAAATCTTTCACCTCTTTTGTTAGGTTGATTCCCAAGTATTTTATTTTTTTTGAGGATATTGTGAATGGAGTGTTTTTCCTCATTTCCGTTTCAGAGGTTTTGTCGCTGATATACAGAAATGCCTTTGATTTATGCGTGTTGATTTTATATCCTGCCACTTTGCTGAATTCATTTATTAGTTCTAGTAGTTTTTTTGTAGACCCTTTTGGGTCTTCTAGGTATAGAATCATGTCATCTGCAAATAGTGATAATTTAAGTTCTTCCTTTCCTATTTTTATGCCTTTAATTTCTTTCGTCTGTCTAATTGCTCTGGCCAGTGTTTCGAGAACTATATTAAATAGAAGTGGTGATAGAGGGCATCCCTGTCTTGTTCCAGATTTTAGGGGGAATGCCTTCAATTTTTCTCCATTGAGAATGATGCTAGCCTGAGGCTTAGCATAGATAGCTTTTACAATGTCGAGGTAAGTTCCTGTTATCCCTAGTTTTTCTAATGTTTTGAACATAAAGCGATGCTGTACTTTGTCGAATGCTTTTTCTGTGTCTATTGAGATGATCATATGGTTCTTATTTTTAAGTCTATTGATCACAACAGACGCTACAGAAATACAGAAGACAATTAGAAATTATTTGAAAACCTATATTCCAATAAAATAGAAGATAGTGAAGACATCGATAAATTCCTTAAGTCATATGATTTGCCCAGACTGAGTCAGGAGGATACTCACAACTTAAACAGACCAATAACAATAGATGAAATAGAAGAAGCAATCAAAAGACTTCCAACCAAGAAAAGCCCAGGACCGGATGGGTATACAGCGGAGTTTTACAAAACCTTTAAGGAAGAATTAATACCAATACTTTTCAAGTTATTTCAGGAAATAGAAAAAGAAGGAGCTCTGCCAAATTCATTCTATGAGGCCAACATCACCCTGATTCCGAAACCAGACAAAGACACCTCAAAGAAAGAAAACTACAGACCAATATCTCTGATGAACCTAGATGCAAAAATCCTCAATAAAATTCTGGCGAATTGGATACAAAGGCACATCAAAAAAATTGTGCACCATGATCAAGTAGGATTCATCCCTGGGATGCAAGGATGGTTCAATATACGGAAATCAATAAATGTTATTCACCACATCAATAGACTTGAAAAATTCTCTTCTCCTTTGACATCTGTCAGTTATTCTTACAAGTTCCTTACAAAACAATTACATTTTTATATTCTTAACTTAAACTTTGCCAAATCTCTCATTTGTAAGATTTTTTTCAATAGGTTAATAGCTGAGCGGCTCTGAGATTTTGATAGATGATAAAACATCACAACTTTGACAACAAAATTCCTATAAACATGAAAACATTCCCAAATGTCCATTTTTAAAGTGCTCTTTTGAAGCACCAATTTATGTTGGAAACTGGTTACTTTCTCACACAGTCTTAAAGTGTCATCTGATTTGAAGAAACAAATTAAGCAAGTGATTGTTTTTCAAATATTTGCTAGAGGGAATATCAATGGTAACTCATTAGCATGGAAGTCAGCAAATTTGGAAAATTTATCTTTTTGGTCAGAGAAAAAAAGATAACATAAGTTTGACATCTCTTTTAAGCATTTTGAAGTAAAATAACCATTGCACTTTCTGTGGCTGTGAAGGTTTTCCTAATCATTTTATTTCAACTTTTAACCATAAACTAAAATTGTTTAAAATGCTCTGGAAGAACAGAAGGCCACGTGTGCCTGGATCAAGTCCTCCGCAGTAGCATGGAGTCCTCTTTCTCAAGATGCCTACAGAGGTCACCAGCAGGGGCCCTGTAAGGCTGCTATGGTCCAATTTTAGTAAAGCTTTTGCAAGGTTGGGGGGCGGGAGGGGGGTAGAATGCTGTGAATGAAAGTTTAACCTTTTCTTCCTTCATTTTCATGGGTGACCTTGTTGGGCCCTCAGATGTGAGCAGTGTCAGAGACCACTGCTCTAGGTAGTAGAGGTCAGGGAAAATTCAAAATAGGAATTGATGAAGTCATGAGGTCACATTCATGTTTATTTTTTTATTTTTTCTAAAGAGAGAGAGAATTTTTAATATTTATTTTTTAGTTGTCAGTGGACACAACATCTTTGTTTGTATGTGGTGCTGAGGATTAAACCCGGGCCGCACGCATGCCAGGCAAGCGTGTTACCGCTGCCCCTACATTAGAAGGCACCTCTGGTAACCAAGGAATGGAAGAGATCGGGATGAGGCAGGGATCCCAGTCTGAGGCAACTTCTTGGCCTAAATAAGAACATTCACAGAGGAACTACCAAGAAGAAAACCATAAAAAAATTTTGTTTAGAAATGGAATGTGTAATAAAGGGCAGAACAATGATCTACTCCAGGTGTATTTACTATGAGTAAGAAACGATGCAGGAACCATTCCCTGAAACAGAGACTGCAGAGTAGGTTTGAGAGGTTATAAAAGCACTTAAAATTGTAAATCAAAGGTTAATCATGTTCAGGGGATGAAGAGAACCTTTCCAATTACCAAAGAACCCAAAATAGCTTCATGGGAGAGGTGACACTTGAATGGGCATGGGATGAATTTATTGAGTAGGAAAAACTTGGGATTGCCACCAGGGGCCCAGGATACTCACTTTGACATTAAGAGTATGTCTCCCCTTCACCCATGTAAACAGGTATGTGCGGTCAAGGACGAAGCATGACGTTGACATGCGGATAGGAATTCATTCGGGCTCAGTGCTATGTGGTGTGTTGGGCCTGAGGAAATGGCAGTTCGACGTCTGGTCTTGGGATGTGGACATTGCAAACAAGCTCGAATCTGGAGGAATCCCTGGGTAAGCCAAAGAAAGGATCTTTTCTTGCTTAACCCTTGTGATTTACTAACTTTGTGAGAGCAGCTTCCTATGCACAGAGTTCAGAGGTACAGATCAAAGGAGCAATTATTTGGGAGGAGACCAATATACATTGAAACCTTATACAATATTAGTCCCCCAAATCCAACAAATCACCTCAGAGGCAATAAGTGTGGTGGGACAGCACGGGGGTGCTCAGGCCTCTTCCCTGCACAGCATGGTTCTTAGACTTGGCTGCACACTGAAATCACCAAACAGTTTTTAAATTCTGGTATCCAGACCCCATGCTGATCATCTATAACAGAATCGTGCAGAATCTGTTTTAAGTTCTTAAATCAAGCAGCCAAGGTCAAGATCTCCTGACAGTTTATGTATCTTTGACCAGGGTTCAGTTCTGGAAATTCAATGCCTACCTTGGAAACTTACCTGCAATCAAACTTCAGCTGGCAGGTCCTTAGGATCAAACCCCTAAAGATGGTAGTGGCCTGGAAAGGCCAATGAGCCTTGATCAATTGTATTGATTCTGTTTACACAGATTGGAATTAATAAGGTCTCCAATATATATCAGCCAGTGCCACCCTTTCTTTTTTTAATATTTATTCTTAAGTTTTAGGTGGACACAATATCTTTATTTTACATTTATATGGTGCTGAGGATCGAACCCAGTGCCTCGTGCATGCTAGGCGAGCACTCTACCCCTGAGCCACAAACCTAGCCCCCAGTGCCACCCTTTCTAAGAGAAGACAGATGATAGATAGAAAGAAAGAGAAAGAGAGAGAGAGAGAGAGAGAGAGAGAGAGAGAGAGAGAGAGAGAGAAACATTTTTTGAACTTGTACATTTCCCTTTCCCTACCCGCTAGCTCTCGCTTTGGAATCTCAGATTTCTCTGGTATCTCTCATCATTCTTTGCTAATTGTATTTAGCATCAGGTATTATAAAATCATGGTTTAAAGAAAAAAACTACAAGAGGTGGAATCAGTGGAACTAGGGTCCCCACTCTGCCTTATGTTAAGCTCTGTTATCTTCGACAATTTATGTAAAGCATGTACAACACCTAGCAGTAGATTTTAGTAAACATGGCATGTATCCATGGTACCTGAGCTGAGGCCAGTATTTTAAATCTCCTGAGTCTTAATTATTTCACTGCAAAGAGAGAGATGATACGATGTGGTACCTTGTGAGTTTCTCCCCACCTCAAGAGTGTGTCTTCATCTACTAAATGGGCTTACTCCTCAAAGGCCTCTTCTGAGGACTGACTACTTGGGGCCACTGGTGAGAAGCACTCTGTAAGCCCTGCAGGGACAGGCCCATGTCAGTTTCTGCCCTCATGAATGGTCAGTCACTGTGGTATGTTGCCATACTTGCCACATACATCTAGAACTGAATTAATCTTGGCGTGTCACCACTGGATTTCCTAAATCCTTAAATTCCTTGGGATTTTTCCTACAAGTAACTGCTCAGTTTGAGCAAACCAGATAGACAATCTGAATATGTGTCCAAGCCTCTGTCTTTAAAGAATCAAGTACTGGGGAATGCCCACTCAGATTCCCTTGGCAAACCCTAGAACACAGCTTTGAGGGTTTGAGGAATACTGCTTTGACATCCGGTGTCCACTTCAGTGAATATTCTTAGTAGTATTTAGAAACAGAACAATTACTAGGTTTAAATCACAAGTTCTGAGTTTGAACTCCATGTTTCCCAGTGGTTATAAGAGTTGGGCAAGTGTTTTCATCTCCCTGCCCAGTTTCTTCACTATAGAGTTGGACTGAAAATACCATCAACCTATCAAAAGCTTCTCTACAATATCCAGCTCTGCTTCAGCATGGGATGTGCCCAAATGCAGAATGCAGGAGAGCAAAACAGGTCTCCAAACTCTCCATGGGTTGAGACTATTTTGAATTATGATTTTCTTCTTTTTAAATGGCTGGTTCTTTAACCTCCCTGAACCCTGGACTTCTAGAGCAATGGTTCTCTTGCCTGGTGTACATTTCACAAGAGGGCATGTTAAGCCATGGATTGCTGAGCTCCGTGCTCAGAGTTGTTTCTGATTCTGTGTCTGGGGACGACCCAACAATGTGTCTTCTGAACAAGATCCCAGGTGATGGTGATAGCTCTGGTCTTGGAACCACCACGCTTCAAAAATCACTGTTCTCAAGCTTTTGTTAAGTGAGATAATGCATATGAAGTCCTTTGTCCTGTAGATATTTCTTGTGCTTGTGATTGCAATAATGACCACATGAATCAGTTACAGGATCTCAGAGAGATCCTGAAAGTAAAAGTCCTGTGTCAACCCAGCACTGCTACTAACCTCTTGATAGGGCTTTTGGTCAGATATATACTCATTGTCCCTGGCCCCATTTTACCAACTGCAAAAGGAGAAATAAATAAATGTCTATCACCTAGGGCCATTTGAAGAATGGAAATTATGTGCAATATTCCATGGAGCCAAGGATATAGTAATACCTTTGGCTGCAGAATAACATTTATGTGAAGTAATTGTTGTAGGATCATTAGGTCTTATTTACTATCGTGACTATTATTATTATTATATCCTGGCATTTAAAATTATCAGAAAATGTCAGGCTTACCTGACATTCAATGTATGAGAATATCTGCTAAGAAATGATTCTTTTCCTCAGAAGAAAATGCAATCACCAGATTCTCATCTCTTCAAATGCCTCACCACAAAGATCACATTAGTATGAAGATGGAAAGAAACATCTTAAATCCAGTTTCTATCAAAACATTTCAGTGTATATTGATTAGAACTTCAGCAGAAGAATCAGTAATAAGTGAGGGCTAAGATGCTTTTCACTACTGAAAACATAATATTGATTTAGTATATGCAAATATTAGTCCCCTTGAATACCAACAGAATAGTAATAAAGTGTAGATCCAGATGAAATGTCAAACAAGGTTGCTATTTAACTTAGTTATTTTAAAAGAAAATCACCTAACAAACTTTATAAAACCTTTTAGGAAGTTCATTTTGCCCAAGAGAAAAAGGCAGCCTTGCAGTAACCTAAATCTGAACTTGACCTGGGAAAGTCGACTAGGACTTCGACTTCATGGAGGTCAAACAATTTGTCATCCTCCCACATTAACATGCAAGTACCTACACATCTACACCTCGAGTTATGAGAATATTTTGTACTTATTCAGCACATTTCTCAGGAAACATCTACTATCTTTCACATGTTTATTTTTAACATTTTGCACTTGACATAAATATGCATGAGGATACTTATTTGAAATATGTAGAAAATGTGCCTTAAATGATCACATATGCATTGTTTGTAGTTTTTATTTTTTTACCTATCCTTTACAAAGAATTACCCTCTCTAAAAGCTCCTGCTTACAGGGTTGCAGGATGAGAGGGGATGTAGAAAGTACTGAAAGTACAATGCATTTGGAAATGCCACCCTCCAGAATTAAAACTTACAAAAAAGAAAAAAAAAACTTCATTGTTTCTTTGGATCTATTGTTTCTAGAATCACAAAAGCCAAGCAAAGAATTAAGCATCCACCTTATTCATTCACTCACTCAAAGTGGCACTTGGGTGAGAAGATGGACTCAGAAAGTTAATAATTTCCCAAGATCTCTCAACTAGCAAGTCGAAGAGCTGGGGCTTGAATCCAGTCCATGTTTCTAACTCATTTGCTGGTCCACCCAGACCACAGGACAGAGTAATACATTATCTAATTGAGTTAGACAGTTATGTGAAATGAAACTCTTTCCCACAACAACATATACACAAAGTTTCCACAAATCAAGTTTGATGCTTAAGCCTCTTGTAGTATATAATTTTGCTTAAAAAAAATTAACTCAAATGAGCCTTGCCAACTGCCAGCCTGCGTGTATCTGCAGCTTTGTTCTCTGCTCCTTGCAATGCATGTAATGGGCAAATTATATCTTACATGGTTTTCTCCAAAAGATCCTCTGTGTAGCCCTATGGACTTACAAAACTCGCCACTGCTTTGAAGATGGTTATTGACAAAGTGGCAAAACTGGCACCAGTGTATGGAAAGTGAAATGATGGGAGAAGTTCCAAGATGGTTTGCACAGTAACTGCTCATGGATTTATGCTTATACATCTCTTTTGTTTTGTTTTATTCTTTCCGTTTCTTAAGGCAACAAGTATTGATTTGAAAATGTGTCTTAAAGTACCCCAGATGTTGGTTTGCACAGGACATCAGGAATGTATAATGACCTGTGCTTTGTACACACAGGAGGATTCACATCTCCAAAGCCACGCTGGACTGCCTCAACGGTGACTATAACGTGGAAGAGGGTCATGGCAAGGAGAGGAATGAATTCTTGAGGAAGCATAATATAGAGACCTATTTGATTAAGCAGCCTGAGGAAAGTCTGCTGTCCTTGCCTGAAGACATTGTCAAGGAGTCAGTGAGCTCCTCAGACAGAAGGAACAGTGGGGCAACCTTCACAGAGGGATCCTGGAGCCCAGAACTCCCCTTTGATAACATTGTGGGGAAACAGAATGTAAGTGCTCTTCCTCTTTCTGCTTAGCTGCAAATGCATGCTTGGATGCACTTCCAACCTGATGTCTTCAGAAAGCAGATTCATCTTTAACCTTTTCTCACTGAGCACCATAATTGCAAGTGATAAACATATCTCCTCAGGACAGAATTAACCTATGTATGCAATTTCAGGAAATAGCAGAAATGCCAGACAGTTTGTGACACCTTCTTCCTTTTCTTTTTTTTAACCTAGTTAAAAATAAATGTCATGTGAGGCTGAATTGCAATTTTACCAAAGGGGAGAAAATCACTCATGTTGGAAAAGAGAAGCCTAATATTATTAAACTAACAGAGATGGTCAAGTACAGGAGAATGTCCCTTTATATGCAGATGGCAGTCCACAGTTCTGAGTTATCTTCTTAGACTCAATATTAGGAGGGTGCCACTGACTTGGGAATATAAAAGTAGCATCAACTGGGGTTCAAATTCATAGTAAAGGATTTTAAGAGTAGCATGCAATTCCAAAGCCACCCACATCATTCTATATTTCCATAGCTTTGATTGACATCTTGTGTGAAGTACAGGGCTACATTCAGTACATAAAGAGTAAATAACTAATAACCAGAATTAGTTTAACAAATCATTCCCTCAAATGTCAGCATCACATTAAACCCAATGATATGCTTAAGTCTCCGTGAGGCATTTGAGAACTGAGGCTGAGGAAAGTCAAGGGTCAAGGTGAAGAGAGGGATTCTCTCCTGCCCAGAGCACCTGTTCAGAGCATCAGCAAAGCACCTGCTCTAATATGGGTTTTCCCTTTGTCCATTTAGACAGAGCACATGTGGTTGAATGTTTGAAAAATGGTGCAATGATGCTGTACTTTTCCAAAAAAGGAACAAATGAAAAATGCCAATATGTCCAACAGTTCCTGAAATGCTCCTGAGCCATGCAGAAGCTGAGAGCACTATGAAGTAAACAGATCAAACCAATAGTGTCTGAAGTTTTATGAAAGCATTGAAGATGAGGTTTTTACATCTATAAATCTGACTATTTCTCATTAAATGTAGATGAGAAGTATCTGTCTGCTTAAAGACATTTAAAGTGGAAAAGGTTAAAAGGTTGAAAGTCTTCCCTCTTCATTCTGCATTGGAGAGATTGATGGGGCACACAGAGGCCAGGTTAAATGAAGTCTCCATCCAGTTCTGTGAGAAGGAGCTATAAGAGAATGCATGGGTCAGATTCCACTAAGAAAAACTGCAGATTGAACCCAGTCCATGTGCCTTGCAAAAGTCTACCCTACTAGTGAAGGTCTTCACTCCTCTTGTGTGATTGTTTAATTTTCCAAAAAATTATAATGCCCACACAAGTCATCACTGATTCTAGTGACTATTTCTTTCAATGCCTGAATTGGTATGCATGGTGCAATTTGGTGTCATATAAAATAATGGTCTTTATACTTTCTGGAGTGGGTGCATGACCAGCTGACAGTGCCCTCCTTGTTTCTTCTACTTTTTATAATCTTGAGCTTGAATGAAGGTTAAAGAGAAGGCAATGCCTGCCCCACCCTGAATACCTCGATAATTTTGCATAAAATTCTCTTTCTTGTTATTTTGATTTTAATTTTCCTTTGGAAAACTCTCTCCATTTCAGCTGGTTGTGAGATCTGAAATAATTCCTTATTTTCTGATGTCAGTTGTACCTAACCTTGAGACTAATAATTGAGAACCAAGAAGAGAGACATGGAAGAGCTTAGATTCATGATTTATCAATGGATCTGGCAAAATTATATAATAATTGAAAAAAATGTTTGCTGATTTCCTGAAGATGTCATCAAATAGTTATTATAGAAGTTGTCATATTAGTCATATTAATCTTGGTGTTTAAACATATTGTATATTTCTTATGATGTCTGAGTTTGCTTGGATATAATCCATTTGTACTATCTTCTGCACAAATGATCTCAATTCATTTTGTTGTCTTCAGATTTAAGAACCAGCAAATGCGTACTGATGTTCATAAATAACCACATAACACTAAAAGCATTTTGGTAATGATTTAACCAGTTAAAATGATCACAACTGTTTGGGGTTTGTGCTTAAGCTTAACTCTAGAAGCCAGTGAGCCATATGTACAATTCAAACCTAATATGTCCCTGGAAAAGAGTAAGACTGGCCTGGCTGAGCCCATGCTGTGCCAACACCCCCAGTCAATTCCCCAGAAGCCCAGATCATCTGAGTGTTTGCATAACACAGATAAAACATATTAATGTTTCGTTGGGGATTTTCCAGCTAAATTGGCCAGATGTTTTGGTTTCTATTGATTCACAGTGTGCACTTAGAAATAATTTTAATGACATCAGATTGCTGTGTCATATTCCATGCTCTGTGTACAGCAGATGCTCAGATACTTACATACTATGTAATCATTTTTTCAATAAGGATTAATTGAGCATCTATTTAATGCCAACTATGGTCAGTGAGAGAGAGAGAGAAAGGAGAGTCAAAGAAAAGAAACAGTAGTAATATCAGTCAGTATTACATATGCTTCATAGAGACATAAATTATATCTGTAGTCCCCAGCACTGTTTATCCCATAATTAGAATAATAACTTGTAAACAATGACTTGGTTTAAGTTTGTTGGATGGATGGAATGATGGATGTGGGTGGCAAGAGTGAAAGCCCAATGAGGTTTGGCTTCTAGGTTTCTTGCATGCGTGCCTGGCTAGAAGACAGAGATGCTAGCTGAATGAGCAGTACTGGAGTAGATGGAAGGCGGGAAGGGAAGACAAGGAATTTGGTTGGGACATGATGACTTGAGATACTGGAGAGAGATCTAGAGAGATCCAGAAGGTGCTTTGCATACACATTTGAAGCTGGGCCATGAAACAAGTGTGTAAGGGACATATCTATGGCTCTGGTCCTCATCAGAATTTGAGTGCTGGTAGAAGCCCAGAGAGCTACCACAGGTCATATGCCAAGTTAGGAAATGAGGCATGGGGAAGACCTTGAGGAACACCAGATGGAAGGTAAAAGAGAAGGAGGATTCCTTGACACCGAGAGAGAAACAGTCAAAGTGATCAGAAGAGAGTGCAGTGTCATGAAGGCCTCGTGGGTAGAGCATTTTGAGACTGGGGACCATCAGTAAAGTTAAATGTAGCCAAAAAGCCCAGTAAGATGAAGACTGAAAGCTGCCCATTGGAACTAGATTGAAGAACATCCCTGGAAAGAGGCAGATTTGATGAGATGATGAAGACTTTAGCCCGCGACCCATGAAAGAAGGTTTGAATCCTGAGAAAATGCTAGGGAGTTTTAGATTAAAGAGACAAGACTCTAATTACCTTTAAACCAGCTCCAGGACGGCTTCTCCTATCTCCCGCCTCCAGCCACCTATGGTGGTAGCGAGGTTTACTGAAGAGGCTAGTGAGAGAGAGAGAGAACACGCCAGGGAGTGGACTTTTATTAGGGAACAAAAACTTCCGGGGGAAAATCCCATCCAATGAAGGTTAAGGGGGGCAGCATCCCAAGGTCAGGGACGACGATTGGGTCTTCTTCGGGGCAGTGGCCAGACATGCCTCTGCATGGACAAGCTCTCAGACCTGGACAAGGGTGGGGAAAGCTGTGACACAGCTGCGTCTAAGCGCCCCTCACCCAGCCTGGGAGATAACTCACGTGCAAGGATGGCCTCCCACAGAAGACAGAAGCCAGGTTGTCAGTTGGTAGAAAGGGCTCTGGGGATCTAAGAACTCCAACTCCATTTCTGACCCCTCCCTCCTACCCATTTCAGAAGTCCATCAGTGGGTTGGAGGAACAAGAAAAGTCGTTAGGAATGATTGTGGATTCCTCCTGTGAGTCTCCCACTCCCTGTCTTTGCCAGGCATTTTGTGTCAGGCACCTCCATGTCCTATTATCTCTGTCCAGGTAGACTCCAGCATTCCAGTGGTTCAGGGGCAGCCTAAGCACCCATGCTTTGCATCCCTGGCTCCTGGGACATGTGGATCCCCTGCCCATCCATGCGGTGCCTTGTTTTCCTGGAGCAAGTAACCAAGGCTTGGTTACCAGTGAGGATCCCCGCGCCCAGAGCCTCTAGGTGGAATGAAAGTCAGAAAGTCAGAACACAAGAAGTGTGTAGTCACAAGTAGACTAGGAATTCAAGATTACAAGATAGAAGTGGGTAGTTGAAGTAGACCGAGAGGGAAATCTTTCATATTTGGGAAACGATATCCAGAATTTCCAAGGGTAGATTATTAGAATCCCTCTGAATAAAAAACAAAGTTGGGCATGAAGCGAGGACTGAGAGACTATATTTTACCCTTCTTGGGCATTTTTTGACTGAAGTCTGCTGCTGGCATTGAGCTCTTGCTCACAGGAGGATTTACCAGGTACTGGATATTTTAATTGCGGGGGATCCAGTAGTGAAAAGACAGACGGGGTCCCTGTCCTCCAGGAAGTGACATTGCAAGGGCAAGGGGAACGTGGAAAATTGTTAAAACAGGTGAGTGCTAAGAAGGCAACAAGGCAAATAGCCAGGAGGGCAAACAGAATGCTGCAGGTAGGACTGTCAGAGAACACCTGTCTGCAGACTCCCTCTGAGTACTGAAGGGACCTGCATGCAGATAACCAGGACCAGAGCATTCTACACAGAGGAAAGAGTAGCCAGTGCAAAGGCCCCGAAGTAGAAAACAGTTTAGTGTGTTAGAAGAGCAAAAGGAACGCATGGCCGGAGCTTGGTGAGCAGGGAAGGAAGGGGCATCTGCTGAAGCTGAAGCAGATGGGATCAGGTTGGTGGAGTTTGTGTTTTACTCCAAGGGGAGTCACAGAAAGGTTTTAAGCAGGGCTGTGACATGATCTGATTTATATTTTAAGAGTCCACGTTGGCGGCCCTGTGGGGAGTGAATTGCAGGGGATAAGAGTGGCATTATCTGACAAAGTGCTGCTTAGACCCATGATTTACAGAGGATGACAAGGGAGGCATTTACGTAGCTACAAAATTCATTGTGTGACAGATATTAATCATTTAAACTAGATTTTAAGATAAGTGAGATGCCAAGAGAGGTGGGATCACTCTTTGAGATGCTTTTCAGAGCCAGCCGTCTGTCCCCGATGTGTGTGGAATTGTCACCTTCATCCCCTCTGTGCCTGTCACGTGCTTCTGGCCTCAGAGTCCAGGCCTCCCTCCGTTCATTACTCCTCCAGCCCTTGTAAGAGTCACAGGGAGAAGAGTACATTTCTGGTAGCTCTGTGTGTATTTTAGTCTTTCCAACACAACAGATTGGCTTTGTGAACTTGAAGCTAATGTGTGTACTTTGGATTATAAACAAAAATAGAATTTCTCCATTCCACCCAACACATGGGAAGCAACCGGGATTCACTGCCTGGGTACAGGTAAAATCCACAAGGTCACTGATGCTAATAAGTGCAAGATGCTTTGGGACGTACCATGTCAGAGCATCGGGTACATTCTTTCCACTAATTCGAACACCAGCCCTTCAGGGTAAATGTGATGCATTTTGTTTAAAAACAGGAAAATTGGGATTCAGAGAGACAATTAATTCCTTGAAGGATATATAGCTGAATATATGCTGAGTTTCTACTTTTAACTTGTTTCCAAGACACACCATCTCAGGTATATGTGTGGCATGTGTGTAAACTTATGTGGCATGTGTGTGTGTGTGTGTATGTGTGAATATGAGTGGGATGTGTCTATGTACTTATGGTATGTATGAATATACATATTCATGTTTGTGTATATGTATAGTATGCATGTATGTGTATGCATGTGGTATGTGTTTATATGTGTTGTGTGTGTATGTATGTATGTATACAGTGTGTGTGTGTGTGTGTGTGTGTGCGCGCGCGCGCGCGTAGACCTCCTCTGAAAGGTATTTACCTCTGAGTACTAGTTCACCAGGACTATTTAGAAATTTTTCTATGACAGCTCCAGGAAATGATCAGAATCTCCTCCAGGTAAATTTTAGAAGTCCCGTCTTACCAGTGGCTGCTCATCCCCTGAGTATCTTGGTATGATGACTGTTTGCATAGAAAAAAAGCCAAGTTTGGCAGTCTCTTATGTCTGCCTAGGGATCAAACGAATGAACAGCATTTGATTTAGTCCCACTTGGATTGGAAAGTGTTGGGAACACTAAGAGAAGGAAATGTGAAGAGAGGGGCTGGCTGGGAGGGGCCAGCAGTATATAAGAACATATTTAGGTCACTGTGTCTTTACCAATCCCAGCTGGGGCTTTCTTACATCCTGTTCTCTGCATCCATTGGAATAAAAGGGAGAATTCTCATCTGATCCCTGTCGGATTAAAGCCCTCATGGGGACCCTTTGCTGCTCCCCAGGTTCCTCATAGTTAACTGGGTAGTGGTTTAGGCTATGAGTTTTGTGATCTTGGGTAAATAGTGATTCCTGGATTGGTTTTGTTTTTTTCCTTCCTGTTTCTGTCCCTAAAGATGAGGATGCAATCTCAGTGGCATGCGCTTTTTTGTGTGCATAGACATACACACACTAAAAAGAACTTGCTAAACTCAAACTCATTTTATTTCTATCAATTTGGGCAAGCCATTCCCTTCAAGATGCTCATTTGCCCATTCATTCATTCATGACCTGCTGATTGAGTAGCTACAACCTGCCAGGGATGGTGCTGGTAATGGAGCGAGAGGGAGGAGGAAGGCAGTCCCAGTGTTGGGGAACTTGCCAGCCAGTGGTTTCTAACGGGTCCACAGGCTCAGTGTGGCCCTTGCTCTGATTACAGCAGGACAGTGCAGTGGAGGAGAGAAAATTGACCTGAAGGGATCAGGGAAGGCCTTCCCAAGAAAGTGATACTTCAGCTGAGATCTAGAGGAGGCATTAAGCCAGGAAAGGAGACCCCCAGATCCAGAGGAAGGGAAGAGCAAATCTGGCATCTTGGCCTGGCGTGCTGCTGCTCAAGGCCAGAACACAGGCTCCTCTTTGCCCATGAAGCACTTACAGTGTTGGATATTGTAGGTCTTCAAGGAAAGGTTCATGCTTCTTTGATAAGCTACCTGCATCTAATTGTCCGTCTTCCATCTCAGTATGCAGAAAACTAGAGGCAAGTTTTTCTCCATAGGTAACTTGTTTTTAATGGTTTTAACATCAGATTACGTTTTAATGTCCATTGGATGGGACACCTGCAGGCTTAGAGTCGAGAACAGGGAAGGCTTTGGAAACCTCCCAGAAGTCACTCGGCACTGCTCTGGTGACGTGGCTTTCTCTGACAGAAAAACTCCCCAGGCTGTCCTCGGCCCTGACACTGAAGAGAGCTGTGAGGTTCAGCCAGGGAGAGTCATTAGAGGGGTCTGGTTTTTCACTCTGTTCAGAAAGACAAGTGGATTTGAAGCCTTCCAGGGAGTGTTGAGTGAATTAAGTAGGCAATTTGATCCATTAACTTTGACCAATTATCCTTCCTTTCTCGGAAGCTCCTGGGGTAGATTTAGGTGGAAGAGATAAAGGTGGATGTGCGGGTGGAGCTCCTGTAGAATTACAGATCTGGAAATGTGCATTTCCGCTTGGCAAATGTATGGCACACGGCGTCTGGTTACCCCACAGCCGATGGCTGCCTGAGACCCCTAAACTAACCCGCGGGACTCTGCTTTCACCAAGGATCCACCCGTTTTCAAGTTGTACAACTGTGGCCTGACAAACGGAAATTAATAAACATACACATAGTATTTTAAGCATGTCCCAGTGGATGCACTATAGTTTAAAAATGGAAAGTAGACAGGAAAAGAAAAAGCAAAACTCTGATTTTTTTTTCCCTTTGATTTATTTTCCCAATCTGAAGACCACAAACTGAGGATTTTGCTATATCAATGCTGGTGCCCTCATTGCCAGGGACAGGCTCACATTGTCTCATTGTAAAATTTCCTCCTGGAGCTACATCGGGTTGTCCCACCTTCTGGCACCAGGGATACCGCCTATGGTTTTGATCCAATGTGCTTCATGTGTATGAGGGTTTTTCTTTCCAAACAAAATTGCATCTGTTGTGAGTGATCTTATATCCCCTTTTTAAGTGACTTGGCACATGTGTCATGATCTATTAGTGTTACTGCTTCACACAGCAAAGGAGGGTCGTCACTCTCAGATGTTTGAATTCTATCCAGAGAAACAACCAGAGCAAAGATGCTTAATGCTTTTGTTGGGCTGAAGAGCCTCACTTTTGCTAATTATGTATGCGCTTATTTTTACCTCACCTCCTCTCAAAAAGGAATCACATGGCATATCCTGGGGAAGTACACAACGCTGATGGAATTTTTTGCAAACCCCTCTTACTTCTCAAGCATCCCCAAACTACTACTATGAATTCCAGGTTCTGAACTACTAGATTTGGTAGTATCTCCTCCCATTGTGTGGCTTTTCTTTACTTTTAGTCCCTTAAAGGATCTGAAATAGTCCAGAGGACCACTCTTTTTTTTTAACCAGGGATTGAACTTAGGGGCAATCAACCACTGAGCCACATTCCCAGCCTTTTTTTTTTTTTTGTATTTTATTTAGAGAAAGGGTATCACTGAGTTGCTAAGTTTCTGAGGCTGGCTTTGTTTGAACTCATGATCCTCCTGCCTCAGCCTCCGAAATCACTGCTGTGGAGGACCACTCCTAAGAGAGAAACTCAGGAACAAAAACTGAGGTGATAACAACCAGAAAAGCAAGTTAATACAATTGCAAGAGCAAAGCTCCTTCCGAGAGACCCAAAACACTATACACTAGCAATTTATCAGCAACTCAAGATATCATAATTCCCTCATGTACCTAAATAAAAACAATACTTCTAACCTTCAAGGAGCTAACAGTTTAGACAATTCTTATTTTTAAATTTTTCCTGTATTGAAAACACTCATGTCAACGTATATACACAGTCACATCCACATGGACTCTCATTTCTTCCATGGCATTGATATTTCTGAAAAAGAAAAAAAAAAACTACATCTTTGATGTTCATAAGAAAACTGAATAACTGTGGTCCTGATAAGTGTTTGTTTACTCACTTCCTGAGCTGAAATTCTCCAGGTTGTGAACCCAAGGCCATTCAGTCAGTGGGACATGTTCACCTCTCCAAACACATTTTGGTCCAGCCGTTTTGATACTAGGGGTACTTTGGTTTAACCCATTCTTTGTTCCTATAGAGAAATCATTAAAATGTCCTGGCTTCTTTCTCCCCAACTCACAAGTCATGTGTACAATAGAAATCCAGCCTCCGTCCCTAGACCTTACCTATCCCTGTACTTGTACCACCCCTAAACCAGTACTGGGCCTGCAGAACTCTTCCATACATTACTATGGATGCACTATTTTAAAAGTAAAACCTCAGTTGACAGCTTGCTTCCAATCACATGGCTTCAAAGTGGGCAGGTCTAAATAGATATGCCAAGTCCTATTTCAGCCAATTTTGTAGAACTTTAAAAAGTTGTTTTGACCAAAATGGCTCATTATGTAATGACTCAAATACAATCACCTTTCCCCAACAGAGATTAGGATCTTCTTTCTGAGGAATTCAAAGAATAATAAATATCACAGTCAGGAATCCAGGATTAGCTAGCAGACAGACCAATGGAACTGAGCCAGGCAAGAGTCTCAGGACAGAATTAGTATTAGGAATCTTTATCTCTAGTTAACCTGGGTGGGGGTTTTATTTATTTATTTTTAAAATCGATTTTTAAAAAATAAATGAAATGTATTTTTAAATGCATTATAATTCTTATCATACATATATAGCACAATTTTGCATATCTCTGGTTGTATATAAAGTATGTTCACACCAATTCGTGTCTTCATATATGTATTTTGTATAATGATGTCCATCACATTCCATCATCCTTGCTAACCGTCTGCCTCCTCCCTTTCCCTCTCATCCTTCTCCCCTATCTAGAGTTCGTCTATTCCTCCCATACTCCCCCCCCCATCCCACTATGAACCAGCCTCCTTATATCAGAGAAAACATTCGGCATTTATTTTTTGGGATTGGCTAACTTCACTTAGCATTACCTTCTCCAACTCCATCCATTTACCTGCAAATGCCATGATTTTATTCTCTTTTATTGCTGAGTAATATTCCATTGTGTGTGTATATATATATATATATATATATATATATATATATATATATATATATATACATTCGTCCACTGAAGGACATCTAGGTTGGTTCCACAGTTTAGCTATTGTGAATTGTGCTGCTATGAACATTGATGTGGCTGTGTCCCTGTAGTATGCTGTTTTTAAGGCCTTTGAGTATAGACTGAGGAGAGTAATAGCTGACTGCAACAAAATCCAGGATGCTGCAGATTCCTTCTCTGGACTCTGTGGGGAGTGGCTCCAATGTGTAGGGACGGGTGCTCTTCAGGCTTAGTGCTCTTCTGTTGGACCTGGAAAGTACCGTAAGGACTAAGAGTTTCCCTGAGAGCTCTATATGCTCACTTGGAATCATGGTTGAGCCTTGGAAGTTTAGCCAAGCTGACCACCTCATATCCAATGACCCACCAGTAGAATGAACTAAATCAAGGGGTCACGCACTGAATGCCAAGAAAAGCTCACCAGAAAAAGAGTCTTGGTGCTTAAATAATCCTGGAACCCATACCCCCAAAATTAGCAAGTTGTTTTCATTATTATTGAACTTAGGGGCACTCAACCACTGTTAATATGGGTTGAAAGTCATGAGCTTGTTAATATTGGTCAAAAGCTTGCTAATATTGGTTCAAAGTGATGAGTGCATTTATAAAGGTCAATTGAGTAGCAGACTAGATCCTCTGTGGATCACCAGAACTAGGGGATGCCTTACCCTGACTGTTTTATTTTCTTCATCATGAAGACATTGATATTTTAGACACATGATGATTAAGGCCAATCAGAGGATTTTGCAGATCTTTTAATCCAGACAATATTTGGAAAGGCAGTTTTGCCTAAAAGTGGCTAGTACCAATGGTCGCAGTGCCTGGGCCCTGGACTTACATTGTTCACTTATGTTGGGGGTTGGAAATGAGGCCACAGAGGGGTGCTGAATCCTCCAGCAGGCTTTGTTAGAAATGTCTGGACTATTATTTCAGCAAACACAGGAGACATTCTGACCCTTGTTACTGTGATTCCTGGAGCAAAATCAATGAGACTATTATAAAAATTACTTAAACCTCTTCCCTAGGAAGAATCCCACAGACTCCATCTCACTATAATATATCATTAGACATTCCTTTGCTTTATTTGGAAGATGGATAACATCTTAAATGTCCAGCAAGAAAAGTAAGTAGGATTCCCATCTAAAGCAATGCATCAAACAGACCATTTGGAATTGCTATTTTCTTTTCTCTTTATACAGACAGGAAAATTGCAATGATCTTCACTAATATATCTTGCTCATGAGGAATGGTCTAATTTGCTACCACCTTCATTCCCACAGGAATGAAAAATTATTACATTTAGGTTCTAGGAGATCCATGAGGGTATTTCCCCAAGAGTCACCCAAGACCATGTTTATTCAGATACCACTCTCTGTCTGCTTAATGGAAAAAGACCACATCTCACATCTCTGCTCCCTATTCTCAGATTTGAGGAAAAAAATAATTGTGCCTTTTTCAGACACAACGAGCATTTGTTGTGAGGCCCTGAAAGCAAACCATTGCAGATTAGATCACCTTGAAACTTTTCAAAGAAGTGAGCTTTCTTAAATAATAAATGATAATTATTTAAGATGTTGAGTATGTAAATTAGGTTGATTCAATTATTCCACCATATGCACATGGCATAACATCACTGTGTGCCCCATAATTATGTACAATTATAATTTGTCAAAAAGAGAACACAAAATAACTTTTTTTAAAAGTAGGAGCCTTCTCTTCTGAAGGTTGGACTGGCATTTTAACAAACAGTATGGGGGGTATGGCTCCAATGTGTAGGGACGGGTGCTCTTCAGGCTTAGTGCTCCTCTGTTGGACCTGGAAAGTCCCATAGGGACTAAGAGGTAAGATCTCTGCCTTTTCAGCAAGTTTGGTAGGCAGCAAGTTTGAAATGGTGCTACAGAGGACCCTATCTTCCTTGACGTGGGTGATAGAAGGGTGGCCCAGCAATTGTCAAAGGAAGCCATTGGCCCTACTACTTCTGAGGGCAGGCTACGGTCTGGACCTGGAAGCCAGCCATCTTTGGGAAAGGACAGCTCCTCTCAGTCTAAGAGCAGGAAGCCCCACAGCCATGCCCTGAGCTTGCTGGAGCTGCCTTCCTCTCCAGGTTCTTCACAAATTAGCCACAAGCTGGTGCACAGTGTGAGGCCTCTGTCACAACTACTTACAGACAAATCTCAAGACTGCCCTGTCCACCTCATAGGGAAGCTTAAAAAAAAAGATGAAGCCCTTTCACTAGTGATTTCAATACTCTCCTGCAAGCTGGCCCATGAAAATGTTCAAGCTGAAATTAGTCTAAGATGTGGTTCCCAGAAAAGGCTCAAGGTTACTACTTTTCAGTATGTGGTCATGGGTGCTTAGCAGTGGTGCCTTAACAATGGAAGAAGCAGTCTCTGGTTTCCAGAAATCAGAATGAAGCCACACTGACAAGCATCACGGATACTCTTGCTCTTGGCTAGATCAACAAATGTCATCTTTCTGCCTCTACCTCCTGCCAATCAAATCCTTGGCATTTGATTGAATAGTGGAAAAACAAATTACATATATATATATATAGTTTAATAAACAGACTCTCTTTATATTTGGAGTTTACTTGGGAGAGAACAAGAAAAAATAAAGGGACTTTTTTAGGGAAAAAGAAAAAAAATCAGAAACACTGCCCTAAAGGTAATTTCCATAGAGACACTCAATCTTTCCTCCATCCATTCATCTATTCATTCTATACACACCTACTAAGAACCTACCAAACTTTCCAGGTGCTAGAAACTCAGTCTAGATAAGGCATGGTGCCAGCCTCATCAGTATAGGGGAACAAACACATAAGTAGGCAACTTCAACATAATTATTGTGCTAAGGATAACTGCAGACTCAGAGGCTTCCTGAAGGAAGAAATGTCTGAATTGGTTTTAAATCAGCATTAGGACACACACCTAGATGCTGCACATTCAGATGCACGAACTACAATGAACTGGACAATTGTTTAACAGAGCAGATTGGGTCATGTGCCTAATCTCCAGTACAGGGTATCCCAGCACCGGGCCTGATATACCATCCAGTAGTTCACACATGGCCCGGAAAAGCTAGAAAGCATTGTGTGGTGTGGAGAAACATGCTATTTGTGCAGCAGTTGGGGAAGTTGAACCATTTTCTTGGAGAAGAAAACTTAGGACACTGGAAAGTTTCCACATGGAGATGACTAGATCTTATTCAGAGGTCATAAACTGATCCAGGAGGTGATAGTTGTGGGGCGGGGGGAAGCAAGCAAGAGCTTTGGAGCATGGTTTTCTGAATGGCATTTCTAGAACATGAAAATCAGTTCAAGAAAAAAAGGGTGTTGAGGTCAAAATTTGGATAATGCAGAGTTTAAAAGTTTCTTTTCTGAGAAACTTTTCAGTGTATTCTGAGATTTCCAAAAGAAGATATAAGATTTTGTTCATTCAAAAATTGTGGATTTTTTTCCACACGGCTACAAAATATTAGGCACTGGCCAGGCACTGGTAGCAAATCAACAAGAGAAAAACCCCGTCTCAAGGAAAGAGTGAATTAGGAGGATCCAGTAATGAAATAGATCCCTCCAGCACCAAAACCAAGCTAAGTCACAGTACCTACCAGAACGCTGTAGACGGTGGAATTGAAAGACATGATCTGTAAGAGCAAAGATAGTTTTGACCAGTAAAGCTGGATGTGTCCAGCCAATATACTTTTAACCTGAAATCTTAGTGGGAAGAATTTATTTGCTGTGACAAATTGATAAATGAACATCAGAATTTTGGGCCATCCATGAAGTGATATGATCTATAGGACAAGGAAGTCTTCAGTGGGTGCAGGGATAAAAAACAAACCCTGAAGAAAAGATTTCACGTCCTCAACCAGGTGATGAGCTTCAGAGAAGCCGTGCCTTCCCAGCCCACTCAAATACGGTTCACAAAGGGCCACGCAGACCCTCTGGTTACAATTTCACTAGCGCTCCAGACTTTCAGGCAAGACCCTACCTACAAAGTTTGGCTTCAGAAGGAACTGAGCTTTGATCTGTCTTAAGCTCCTGTGAGGGAGGAAGTGATTTCTGAAACCTCTAAGGAGAGCATAGCTCTTGGATAGGATGGACTAGGAACTGCAAACCTTTTCTGCAAAGAAACTGTCATGACAGGCCACCTGAGCCCCAAACTGATACTTGTACTGCCCCTATTCTGACCTCCCAAACATCAAAAGTCCCATAAATTATTAGCAACATTTACTTATAAACACAAAATCTTTATAATATTCTATTCTAACTTGATTGATCTGCCAAGTATATCAAAGTAAATAAATGAATATACATATTTAGTATTATGTATAAATTTAATATACACCTTATACATTGAAAAATATATTTGAAAATATGTATTCATTTTTTATACACACATATGACATTATAGTCAAAATTCTCATGGCAGTTTTTCATTTCTTTTCATTTAATTCACTGTTTTTTCTTATTCTCTAGCCAGTTATTTTTGTGAATATACAGTCTCAGTAGTTTGGAGTCAATTTGAGACTGGAATCCTATTTGAAAATTTAATCTGCTTTCTTGACCTAATCTCAATATGGCTCACACTGGTTCTGCAAGAGTAAGAGAGAAAGCTCTAATCTATTAAAAAATAGCTCACTCCAGTGCTTTCTACATAGGTAAACAAGACACGTGTTATATTTCCTCAATACTGCCTACAAATAAATCACTGGAAAGAGATCAGTGTATGGATTTCTGATGTTGGCAGTTTATCTCACTAAGGTAAACCCATGACCAAACTTTAGTCTCTACTCATGAACAGGGGCTATCACATAGAAAGCCAAACCACAGTCACCCCCAAATCATGTGCCCTTTGCATGTGCATTGGGAGTTAAATGAAAGCAGATGACTACCTGATGCCCCTTCCTGATTTCAGTTTGCTTGCCTTCTTGAGCTGACCTTGGTATTCCCATGAGCATATGTGTCCTGAATGGGCAAGATGGGTGCTAGAGAGATTGCCAGCCAAACAGCATGTATAATTGTTACATGAAATTAACAGAGCAAATGATTAGAAAAGAACATCATTGAGAATTGACCACCTTT
Organism: Marmota monax; assembly: GCF_021218885.2. NCBI lineage: Eukaryota > Metazoa > Chordata > Mammalia > Rodentia > Sciuridae > Marmota > Marmota monax. The sequence continues at coordinate 34,737,338 of NW_026694084.1, read as the reverse complement.
ATAAAACACTAATTATTTGCAAGTTCAAAGCCAGCCTCAGCAATTTAGTTAAGCCCTAAGCAACTTAGGGAGACCTTGTTGCAAAATAAAAAATAATAATAAAAAAAGGGTTGGGGGATGTGGCTCAGTGGTTAAGCACCCCTGGTTTAATCCCCAATATCTATCTATCTATATGTATAGACAGAGATAGATAGATAGATAGATAGATAGATAGATAGATAGAAGTTATTATGAAGAATAAAAATAACCGCTTGGACAAGAAAAGAGTTCTCCACCACAATATCACTGATATTTTGACAAAAGGGCCTCCTTCCCAGCTAGTAACTGTAACCCAGTAGCAGCAATGAACGATAGAGGGATGATTCCAAATTCATGTTCATTTAAAGCAGCCACATGGACAGCCAAGAGGAATGGTGAAGACACGGGTGCTGTAAAGGAGGAGATGTCATTAGTCTTTGCCTTGAAGAAAGGGCCAAGGGCAGCGGAATACTTCTCTGAACGGACAACTGTCATAAAGCCCAGGAAACAACATCTATTCTTAATTTACAAATGTACTTTACAGACCAACGTCAGCCCCCAGTGATGACATTTTCAGCAGCCCACATGGTTAGGAGAAAAATAAGGGAAAAGATGAGAATTATTCATTCAATTAAATTATTCAATGTGAAAGATTGTCATTATTCTGAGAAGACAGTATCATTCTCATTGAAAAAAAGGAAGCTTTCTTTTTTGAAATCACAGTCATGTTTGAGAGCTGCAGTTGTGGCTATTACTGCTGCCACCACTGCCGCCGCTGCTGCTGCTGCTGTAATTTAAACAAACCAGTCACAAAAATATTTTATGAAACCCTCCTGCTCTGTAAAATCCAAAAGCCTTAGAGCCACTGAAGGTGTGAGGGACTGGTAGGCTGGATAAGCCTAATTTAATTCAAAGAAGGGAAAGTGTGCTAAAAAATAAAATCACTGAAAGCAGTGGAGGTGCCTAAGTATGCCTTAGATAGATATTTCACCTCGTTCTTTTCGACCAGCTCTAAGCACTTCCAGGGAGCATCTGGCATTCCGGAGCCAGAACACAAGCCCAGACAAGGACGGCCTGTGTGTCCTTTCCACCTCCTCTCAGATAGAAAACTAACTCCTCTCATTTCCCAAGCTGTGTAGATGGAATTTCTGTCCAAGGAACCAATGTGGCATCCACTGAGTGACCGCCAGTCCACATTCCTCAGCTTTCTGGGATGCCGCATGATCGCATTTACTCCCAGGGGCTCAAACCCTCTGGCCCTGCGTGGATCCTGCTGTTCAATTTTCTGCAACATTGGTTTCTGCTTCCTTCTCCGCACTCCTGCCCTCTCCTTGCCTCTCATCCTGCCATACCTCCCCCTAACATCTATCTTTTTCTCTGTAGTGGTCTCGCTGAAATCAACTGCTTCAGTACCCTAAGGGCATAGATTTTGCTTTCTCACGTTGGCACATTCAACTCCATCCTTTATCCTAGGGGCTGGAGAAGAGGGCTTCAGTAAAAATCTACTCAGGCTGAGGCCTGGCTATAGAATTCTTTACAGACCTCAAATTTAGATCGCAATGATTATCCCTTTGAAGGTTAAAAGGAAGGGTCTAACAATACCACAGGGAAAACCCTTGTCATACAGGATGGATGACTACAAAGACGTCAAACCCCTGACCCCAGCTCTATCCCTGGAACCAGTGGGTCTCACTCAGCCAGAAATGAGCTGATGGCTTGGAGAGCAAGTCTCTCCAAGGCTCCAGGTATGAGAAGCTTAGGCAGGAAGATCTCTAGGGTCCTCCATCTCCCATGTGGCCTCCCTCATCTCAGCCTAGCCTGCGTTCTAAGCATAGCCAAACTGGGAGGCTGTCAGAGCAGAGCAGGTGTGGTGGGTGACATGGGTGGCTTTCACTTCCTCATTCTGGGGATGATTGCACCATCTACCTCCCTTCAAGGAAATCTCTTGAGGGGATGGGATGGGTTTCTCTATCCCTTTATCCTTTTAGGTTCTTTTTTTTTTTTTTGTCAAAGAAGCTGTCTCAAGTTGGAGCTGGAGTGAGCACTGCACTTGGCTAGAGAGTTGGTTGACTTCATCACTGGCCTGATGAATCCCTGGAGACAAGTCCCACCAGCCAAACCTCGTGTGTCCTCCCACGCCAATGCAGTTGCCACATCTATACCAGTCACCAACCTCGGTGGCTGCACCCTTCCTACCTCCGTTTGTGTGACCCTGTGAGATGGTGGGAGACGGGAACTGCTTGCATTTTTTTCCCTAAAGGAAATTATACACATATATCTATATGAGCATATAGATATATAATGATCTCTGCTGGGCTGAGACATATTTGTAAAACTTAAAAGTTTAAAGAGTAGATCCAGGCACATTTGAATCTCAATTTATGAACGCTTTAAAAGAAAATGCAAGCCACAAGACCCCAAGTCTCTCCATCACCATTAAAGAGAAAGTCCACATGAAAAATGTAGAATCTACTTGGTGGGAGATGATCCATTTTGTGGGCTTTTCAGATGTTCTACCTTCAGTTTGGGGTTTTTGTTGGTTTGGTTGGTCTTGATTTCTTTTCTCTTTCTCTTATACCCAGGATGTGCCTGGTTAGAGAAAGGGTCGTTATTAACATTCCCAAGGCAACAACTCTCCAAATGCCTCGAGCACAAGAATTCAGTGCACCTACATAGAGGAAAGGGAAGTGTCCCTCTTGATGTGGTATTTTTCTGGGTTGTGTTTCTCTGAACCAAATGCTAACTGATCAAATTTTGTAGGTTTCACTGAATACAACTGCATGGAATGCTATTACTGTTTGCAATGCCACATGATATAAAAACATTGCATTTCTTTTTGATCCAAAGGGGACTAGCAGGTTTATTGTGTTTGCATGTGCTTCCCCCCTAGACTCTGGCTGCCCTAACAAGAAATTCAATAAATCTGCTTCCAAACCATCTTGCACAAGCTTTGCATGTCCAGTCTGGGCCTGAGGAAATTAACAAGAGAATAGAACATACCATCGACTTGCGGAGTGGCGATAAATTGAGAAGAGAGCATATCAAGCCATTCTCACTGATGTTTAAAGACTCCAGCCTGGAGCACAAGGTAGAACTGAGTGTCCACAGTGGCTCTTTTTCTGAAGTAAATTGTTGTAAATGTTCATGGGACTAGAAAGAGCACCCAGGGGCCATGGTTTTGGTTTCTGTGTTTCTCCGGTGTTCAGTTTGGTTTGATTTGGTTTGATACTGTCTTTTCTTATTCTCTTTGAAAATCATGAATAGACTGAAGGCCCTGAAAGGAGGATGCTACTCAGATGAGAAGGCCCCAGCTTTGCTCTTAAGCCAAAGATGGACAAAAGAACCAAGAGTCCTTAACTCAGTAAATCAAGAGTTTCATCCTCTTTAGAATGATTAAGCCAAGTGGCATTAATGTGCATTTGCCTTTGCTTTTATTAGACTCACATTGGCTGCAAACCTGGCTACAAAATATATGAGGAATTCCCATAACCTGATGTCAGCATATGTGATAAACACCAGCTTTCTCAACTGTAGACATATGCTATTCAATTTTCCCAGTTATCTACTGGCTGAGAGCTCCCCTGACCTAGGTCTAGCAGAAATAGAGATGTTGAAGATCCCACATCTTCAGGGTTGAATTCCACCTTTGCCACTTCTTTGCTATGTGACTTTTGATTAGTGAAGTAAACTCCGAGCGTGAATTTACAACAAGGATAATGAACTTGCCTCCCTCTCATGTCATTATGAAAGACTCTAGGTCCATGCCTTGATTAGGTGAAGTTTTCAAATATGGCAGCCATCACCATGTTGATGACTTTTCCCATGCCTTCCCCCACCTCAGCTCTGAACTGTTAAGGAGGGTGGGAAGACAGGGTGCTGCCCTGCTTAACTGGGCTGCTCCTTTGCACTGATGAAAGCCGACAGACCTTCCTTGACTGAGCACAGGAGGTGTTTGGCATCTGCAGGAGCCTCCAGCAAGAACAGCAGGGAATTTGCAAGCAGATTTGGGGAGTTTGATCCAACACTCCGTAAAGCTCCAGTGAGCAATTCTTTTGTGAGTTTGCTCAGCTGCCTGTGAGATTCTGCTTTCCTTGGTTTGGGGAATTCACATTTCTCTGCACATTCACCCTTCCCAGTGAGTTTCTCTGATAACAACCTACAGATTGCAAACTCCAAAATTAATACCTTTGCCTGTAATTCCCAATTCAAGATGCATTGTGTCTATGTACTAGCCAAACAGAAAGAAAAGAAACATTTTGCCTCTCTTGGAGCCCCCAAAATAGCAGGTGTGCTTTTCTTATTCATAATAAGATTAAGGACTGAAGGTGTAAATTAAATGCAGTTTCTCTCCTGATTAATACATGGAAGGAGCTAGAACAATAAGCAAGGTAGCTTGACAAAGAATCTTCCCAATTAGCCATACAGATTCTTGTATCCAGAGCTACACAAAACCTTTATTCTTTCAATCCTGCTAAAGATGTGCTTACTTCACTAATGACCTAACTCCTACAGACTATAGTTTCTAGTGTGTTTTATTTAATAGTGTCCTCAACTCATGTGTAGCTGTGCGATGCTGGAGAAAGAATGGTCCTACAGGAGGCACAGTGTATGTGAGGTGGATTACTGAGACTGGAGAAGTCCTGACAGGACAATCAGTGGGCAGCCACCTGAACAGACATGGGACTTACCCACTGATGCTCCAGCCATCCACCACCTGGCATGGGCTTTGCACTGAATAGGTTCCCCAGTGGCAAGGACGATGAGCACGTCAGAAAACATTCACTTCCCCTGTGTCACAGAGACTATCCTTATTGACTTGTCATGAGACTCTTTCTATGGACTAGGTTACTGCTGAGCAGATAGCACAGAATAAGTAACATCCATTGAGCATATACCAACTACAAGGCACTATTCCTAAGTTGTTTGCACAAATTGACAAAAAAAAATACAAACAAAAACAATACAGTAGTATTGTATCTTAATCAAGTTTAGGTTATCTTATACTTGATGAAAGGATACACAGAGAAATAATTATGACACCTACCCAAAGTCAACCTGTCATAGGGTACTAGGACTGAGTCCACTATCACACCAGAGCTAGTATTCCTTCATTTCACTGTCCTGCCTGGAACCCCCAGGACCTGGAACCCTGGCTCTTGAATGGAGAATACAATGTTCTCCATCTTCTTTCTTTTGAAACTTTGGAAGGGTTGAGAGAGAAGGGGCTAGGGGCAGAGGTTAAATAGAAAGGTCCTAAAGCTTTATCAAAGGCAAGGCTCTCCAACCGTAGGATTCACTAATCAGAGAATAGGACCAGTGTTCAGCTACTCTGTGGGATTGTGTATGTCAGCTTAGTGCATCCTTAGTGTCATCACTATGACACTGAGAAGAGAGAACTGAGTCTTCAAGAGGTTAAGCAGAGGTCATGGAGCTCAAAATCCAGCTACCGTATTTCACTGACTCTAGGTGCCATCAGCTGACAGATGTTCCATTTTCTATGCAGCACTCAAAGAAATCACACAACATGAGGAGGCTAAGAGAAAACACAAGTATACACACACACACACACACACACACACACAGAGCTGGCCTTACAACCTCAGGATAAAGATGAACAGAAAAAAAAAAAAAAAAAACCCAGGACACAGTGCGGGGAGGGAACCCAGGTGTGCACATCCAGGTGCTGATTAGATGAAGAGAAAGAGCTCCGGTAGCATCTGCACAGGTTTGCCGCCTGAGTTCACACTCTGTGGTCTAAAAAAAGCCTCAGACAAGAATCTAATTGAAAGTGGTACTGGTTGATATTGCCACCTGGTGGCAAGCAGAAGCAGGCTTTAAAAGGCTTTAAGACTCCACTGAGAGGAAGATGTTTAAAGTGTGTATTTTAAACATAGTATCACATTTTAATTACCAATTTGCATACAGAATTTATGACTCCAAAACCTCTTTTCTTCCCACTGCCCTACCCTGGTCCTCAGATGCAAGTTTGGACCATAAAAGCATATTTTCTAAACAGGAAGGTGGAAATGATTGTACTCTTGCAGTTTTTGTGGGAAGGAAAGTCTTCATTCTGCTTGAATGATAGGAAGATTTATGCATAAGGGGCCTTGTTTTCACGTCCACCTTTATGAGTGAATTATAGAATGCAAAGCTCCACTGAAACGTACAGAAATATCATCAACATTTCCCAGTCAGGGACCAACAGTGTCATGTGTACAGGATTTTTATAAGAAACTGAAAGAAGACATAGGTTAAGATGAAAGGAAACTGCCTCCCTTCCTCTCAGAATGTTCCGTGCAAACTAAGAGCCAAAAGACCCAGGTTGATTTTGATCTGGTCCTATTTGGTGGGTTCCGAGGACCAAAGCTCGGCTCATACTCTGCTGTAGAATTCTAAGTAGCTCACAGCCCGTCTCCCCTCCCCTGCCCCCATCCCCAGAAACTATGTTTTAGGTTCAGCTTCAGAAAACAAGCCCATGACCCCTGTGGCTTAGTCAAGCCTGAACAACACATTTTACACTTTCCCTCCCCTAGTCCTTAGTTTCCTCAACTGTGAAATCAGGACATTGGACAGCTCCACATGTCTTCCAACAACCAATCGTGGTGACCCTATTGACTGGTGTTCCTGGAACTGTCAGAGTTCAACCTTATTTTCCCAATGTCATTATGAGTAGCATCTCATGTTTCTTCAAGATTCACCAGGGCTGAGCACAGTGGTGCATACCTGGAATCTCAACAACTTGGGAGACTGAGGCAGGGGATAGTAAGTTTAAGACCAGCCTCAGCACTTAGACCCTGTCTAAAATAAAAAATAAAATGGACTGTAGATGTGGCTCAGTAGTAAAGCATCTCTGGGTTTAATCCCTATTTTAATAATGATAATAATAACAATAAATTTTAAAAATTTTAAAAAACTCATCCAGGATAGTTTTCATGTGGCAAATCACAGAACCCAAGACTTTGACCTGGCCAGGTTAGAATTAGTACATATCAATATTTTCACTTCCCAGCAACATTTTGAGGACTTTCTGGCAGACTCCTGGATAGGGCAAAAGGGCTAACCTAATCACCAAAGGCACCCTCAATCCCTCCTAGATTTCACAGATGAATCTTTTGCCCTTCTTTAGTGAGGCTACATATTTCCCAAGCAGGCTGACAGATCTCAGGGGCAAGCAAATATTGGAACTACAGTGATCAGGTGTAGAAAACAACATATTCATCAAATGCTGTCAATCATATATATATATTTTTTTTTTTCTGTTCAAGGGTGCATTTTCACTTACAAAAGTGTATGCCAAGCATATAAGGCAAAAAGAAGAAAATGAAATCTCTTTTGATCTTTTAATCCAGGATAAGCACTGCTAGCATTTGGGCATCTGTCATGCTGGTCTTACATGAGTTTGCATCTGTACACTCATCTATGCACCTTTCTATAACAATAAAGCATGTGTACTCAATGCTTTGTAGTACAACATTAGGCATTCTCTTCTTAATTCTTTTTCACATAATTATTTGATTATTAACTACTAAATAATTTTATTAATTAAATACTACTTCATTCTGTATTTACCATTCTGGGGGGTATTCAGTTCTTTTTTATTATTATTATAAATTACAAACTATGTTGCTGCAGCCATTGGCATAGTTAAATCACACATCCATGCTTATTTCCTTTGGATAAAATCCTAAAGAGACTAAAGGAGTATGTATGTTTTCAGAACTTGATATGCATTCTGAAATTGCCCTGAAGAATTATGCCTGTACTTTTAAGAATTGCCAATTGGATAAGAAGCAAAATGCATCTACTTATAATTTTGATTTTGACTTTTTTTAATTGAGGTTGAAGTTCTTTCTGCATATGTTTTGATCTTTATATTTCTCCTTTTGTAAGTTGCACATTTGTCTGAATTCCCATCTTTTCCTGTGGTACTCACCTTTGTTTTACAGAACTTCCTTATCTGGTAAGGAACTTAACCCTCATGAGATTATTTATCTTGGGCTCTTCCATTCAGAGCACATACAAAAAGGTAGTGTTTCTTGGCCTCTGATCCTCATTTCTCTTCTAGAACTAAATTCTGAGTGAGACTTAGGATGAAGAAGTCAATTATTGCAATTACTCTTAGCCAGACTCATCCTACCTGACATCTTTAGAGGCTCAGGAAAACTTACCAACATAGGAACGCTAATGTGGAATAAAATCATTAAACTTCGTGTCCCTAAAACAATACCATCACCTTAGAATGAGATACCTCCTTATCTTTAACAAAAATTAGTATATATTTAATATATATGTATAAAAATATTATGTATTTATGCCTTTGATAACTTTAGTGACTTAAGTGTTAAAATTCACCTATATCACTGAAGACTATATTTCCCTCCTTCCTTCAATACTGATATCTTTCAGCTTCATTTTGAAATATTTTCCTGCAAGAATAGGCCTCTTTTTGTCTTTGTGATATATTCATGCAACAAAACTGTCTTTTTCCTTGCTTAATAATTTTCAGACTTGAGAATCACTTGGGGATCATGTATGAGCAGCAAATACCTTCCCATCACACTTCTCCCAGGATTCTGGTTTTGCAGGGGGGCGAGTCTACATTTTGAGAAAGACTCTCAAGATTGTTACTCTGAATTCTTGGCCAGCTTTCATTATCCTTGGATGATCATGGACACTTGGGATGGTCACTTACCAACTTCTTCAGAAATCAACTCATATCTGAATGTTCCCTTGTCCACACTTGAACCAAAATGGCCTTCAATAGGTCTAGAGGGGATATCTCTGTAAGGCTCAAAGTGGCCCCAGAAACAACGGACCTTGGTTCGAATCCCACTTTGGAAACAAAAATAGACATAAAGGACTGTCGTTTAATTTACTGATCATCAGTAGATACAGACAAGTAATTATCAAATGTCCATCTAACTCACAAATATTTAGTCTTCAATAAGACAAATGAAAGAAAATAGACTTGATTGCTGAGCTGCTATGACTTGAACCCAATTCCTGCCCTTGCTGACTTGGAACTGCAGGATGAGGGGCTTGATCTCATTGAGATGTTAGTCATCATCTGCCCCTAGAAGTTGGTGTGAAAATTAGATGACACATATTCATATGGTAGATGTTTGAATGAATGTAATAGTCTTTCTTTTCCTTGTCTTTCTGATAGTATTAAGCCAAATCTGAGTGAGGTTAAATACTTATTTAAAATAAATCTCATATTTCCCCAGAGATTTTTAAAGAAATCAGATCATGAAAAATATCAGAAGGGGGCAATCTTAATGTGTCTTATATCCCAGGGTGCCAGGGTCCAAACCTTAAATAAATCTGATGAATTATAGATTTGTCACACATTGGTAGAGGGATTCCCATCAACACCTTCAAATCTTTGGAACAGAAGCAATGACCACCATAGTCCCGGGATGTATTTAAACATGTAAGCATCTTTTGTTTACCCTTTCTTTTAAGTGATTTGTTTAGTCCAGGTTCTCTTCCAAATAAGTTGAGAGAGATAGCCTCCCTCTCTAAAGGCCCTTGATATTGATCTTTCCCAAAGACTTTGCCTTTGTCCTAGAAGGAGAAGCCAGTAAAGGATTTTTATATCATTTCACATATGAGTTTCTTCCCTGCAAGAATAGTCTTTCTAGCCATACTTCTTGTGATTCCTGGAAATCCATCTAGCACACTTCATGTGCTTGGCTCAGTTTGTGCTCAACTTGTGTACAACCCAACAGGTATCTTGTATCAAGTACTGGAAGAAGACAGAAAGCCATGACCTTTGCTCCTGGGAACTTACACTGCTGTTTGTGATCTTGGGCCAGTCATTGAACTTCCCATCTTACCAGTGGGTGTCCTAATGGCCACCTCACAGACTTCTGTGCCAATGAAATGCAGCCAACTGATATTTATTAAATGCCTGAGAGGCTGCAGCAAACTGCAACTGAGACAGCAGTGTTACTAGGAAACTGATACCTGTCCCTCACTTATGACCATATCAGCCCTATCATGAATATTTTACATTTGTTCCCTCATTTGATTTGTTACAACATCCTTTTATGCAGGTATTAGTTTTACTATTAGACAGGTGAGGGAGCTTCAGTGAGTTTGAGCAGCTTTTCTAAGACCAAAATTTGTAGAAGGCAACAGAGCTGTAATTACAATCAAATTCATTGTGTCTGCTAAGCCCAGACTATTGCTAATGCACCTTGTAAAATCCTTTAGTTTTCATACTGCCCAGTCTCCATTCAGTTTGGAATGCATTGAGAAGGCAGGCCGTCAAGTACATGGGGGTGGGAAGGGGTTAGATGGCAATGGTGTGGCAAATACCATGGAGGAATTAAAAAAGCAAAATTAAAGTCATGATCATTTTATTTGTCCACTATACAACCCACACATGCACACACAAATGCACATACACATGCATAGAAATACACGTACACATCTTACAACTCACCACACATTCCTAGCAATACTCAGAACCTTTATAAATATAAACTAGAACAAGGGAACTCTACTACTGTCGCTGTATAAGCACATGCAAAAATCAAATAGGTGAACATGTAAATACATAAGACACCTTTTCTCTATGACAGTAGGAACAGGAATCAGGAGTCCTTGAACCATCTCTGAGCTGTGTGCACAAAATAAGGTGGGTTAGTTCAAACAGTCAAAGAACAGAGCCAAAAGTCAGAGATAGCCGCTTAACAATACCAAAGACACAGGAAACCAAACTGACAGTGAGCTTCATTTTTATACAAATTAACCATCAGATTTTTCTCATTTTTGGCTAACAATAACAACTATCATAATTATGCTTGATATGCACCAAGTTCCATGCTGAGTATTTTTGAAACATTCATTTAATGTTACTTTTTTATCCACCACGTAAAAACTAGGATTTTTCACATGAAGGAATCCTTAGAAAATTCTTTGGCTAAGTACAATTGATTTTTATTGTTCAGAATTTCTCTGTTTTCTCTGTCTTTTATAAAGAAAATCAAAGCCAAATTGAGGCTTAGGAGATTTCAGGGGAAAAAAATGTATCACACACTTTGAAATATTTCTTCCCTCTTCACATCAATTCTTATTTGAGTTATAAGGGTTGGAATATGGAAATAAAGAATGAGTTTGGCAAAGAAAACGAGGGTAGACTAATGAATGAACTTGTTGACTTGTTAGGATGTTGGACTCTGCAGATAAATAGTAAGAAAAAAATGCATGTTTTTGTCTTGGAAACTTTCAGATTTTTTTGAGTATTCTGCTTCTCATTTAGATGCATACAAGTGGTAACATGGGGATGGAACCCAGTGGACTCAGCTGTTCTCTTTCATTTCTCTAAATTCTACATGTCCAAATCATTTTCATGATCTTGTTTTTATAGCATTTTAAGGGAATTATTCCGCTGCATTATAAGGCCCCTCTTACGTTTTTAGTGCTCTAGTAAGTAACAAAATAATATGAGTATTTAGGCTTCCTCCTCAGGTACAAAGAGCAGGTTTCTAAGAAGCTTAGGGAAGAAATCCACCTCTTATTCAAACAGCGACCTTGTGAGACTTTTTTATATTCTTGATATTCCCATGTCAATTATTGCTACTTTTACCACCCGGTATGTCATCAATGACTTCAAGGGTCATTTCACTTGCATCTTTTTATCAGACCAATTATCCATTTCCAGTCCTATAAAGCCAGCAGAGTCAGAAGTACCAACTCCCCCCACAGTGATGCAGTGTAGAGTGGTAGAAGGCACTGACCCAGTGCTCGAGACTGTTCCAATGCCTTCTGTATAGATCTCATCACCATCTACAGCCCAGGGCTTCTAGTTGAAGAACACAAGGAAAGTCACAAGTCTCTCAGGCTCACCATGGCTTGAGGGACCAGACCCATCAGGAAAGGAAGCACACGCGTTCCTCCTAAAGGTGGAGGGTATGGGAAGAGAAAGCAGAAGACGGTGGGTCAGAAACTTGCAAAAGTTTTGTAAGAATTCTCTCATGTCAGTCTAATTCCTAACAAAGGAGAGCATGCCATTAGAAAATATGCTACCATTCAGGGTCTTCTGTCATCCTGTGGTGGCAGGGATGTGGGGGACATCCTCCCATCTCACACTTTTGAAGTCACTCATCTTAGATTTATGCTAGCATCCTTCCTTATGATTCAACCACTTGCATTCAAAGGTCAGACCACTTAGAAGGAAGTGTGCCAGTGAGACTCCACAGCTCACCTGTCACATGTAGAATTGCTCTCTTAGATGGTTTGATTGGACTAGACACAAAAATGGAGAAGAAAGATGCTATGTTCCAAAATTTAAAAATCATTGCAAATTAGATTCTTACTTTTTGTTGTAATTATTCATTTTATCCAAATGTCTAATTTTTAGGAAATTCTAAGCCACACAATTCTATATAATACATGAATTTAGCAATAGGATAGAAGCTGAATTTCTTCATTCACTTATACAAACTGGAAAGATTGTCCAGATTGAGACCCTTCTTGAATTTAAAACATATTAATTTATTTAATGAAAGGTGTGTTACAAAATTCTCTTTCTTCAAACCAGATTTATCCAAAGATGGAATGGGCTCCCAAGTAAGGTGTAATCCCTCCCAACCCTGGAAGTATTTGGGTCTGGGTTAATGGCTCATTCCTGACAGATATTACTAAGTGAAATCAGCATTAGTAAGTCTCTGACCAAGGGCACCAGACATGTAAATCTCATCCTCTTATAAGATTTTGCAATAGCACCCACAACTTAGATAAAAAGCCAGAGTATAGCTGTAGTTTAGACAACTAGTTAGATACTTGCTTTAAACGGAAGCATCCTCTACTTCTTGCAGAGATGTTAAGAATTTAGTCAGCACCTTTCAGCTTATCCTTGAAATAGAGATGAGGAAGGTGATTTCCATCCCCTTCACTGAGCAAGATTTTTTAAGGACTGCTTCAGGCACTAAAGAAGATTTTTCAGAACTATCTCAGAAAAGATTGGAAGCCGTGTCCATCAACTCTGCAGCTAACTTCACTGATCATCCCTCTAAGGATAAAACATCTGGAATGGGCTTCTTCTTCATTTGATCAGACTTGGATTTCTTGGTTTCCTTGTGAACCATTGACCCTCATTTCTCTGATTTCAATTCTGAAAATAACTCTCAAGAGGACTCAGGGGCAACATCCCCAGACATGAAGCAAATGGAACACAAATTCTTCATGCCCCAATTCCTTAGAAGGAACTCCAAGTCTGAACTTCTTCAAATCAAGTCAGAGTTTTCATTTCTGGGATGACTTTATCCTTTTCTATGGCGTTTACATAAAATCCACTATGCTTTTGGTTTCCTCCCATGTTATCAATTCACCCATCTGGGACTAAGGCAGAGTCTTTCATTTAGCATCACATCCTGCTGAGAATCCATTCATCAATGATGAAAACACAGCAGTGTCATTCCACAGGGTGCTTCTGAAGACCAGGTGCCCAATTCATGTTCCACTTTCATCCTAACCAAGATTTATATAGAACCAATTTTTTAACACATTCCCTTTTTATATATCTAAATCATATCTCTAATATATAGCAAGCAGAACTACCATGCATGCTAAGAACAAGGGCTAACCCTGAAGATAATAGAAGATAGTGCAGCCAGTGAGACCTCACACTGGAGTCGAACTCTTTGGATCCCCTTTTACAATAAGGGAGGTGAGGCTGAGTTGCTCAACTCTTCTAATCCTCAGTTTCTATATGTACAAAATGGAAATAAAATAAACAAGATTTTCCTCAAAGTCTTGTTGTGATCATTAAATGGGATCCTCCATGGAAACACGCAGTACAGTGCCCACTTCATGCTGGGAATTCATCATTATTCATATTTGTTATGCTAGGTATGTTTCTGAATCAACTCAAACCCTACAGATTGAAAAATAATAATATCCCAAATTCTAAATTAATCTCTCAAAGGAATTATTTGACATTTGTTCCAATAGCTCGCTCTTTTAATTTGTACGAATCCCATTTATAGTTGGCTTGTATACTGCCTCAGGCATTTCCTGCCCATAGACAGGGGTTCAGTGGAAAGAATTTCACTACAGTCAAGAGATGTGGCTTGTTGTGTGCACTTTCCCACCGATCAACTCATTCCCTTCTCTGAACTTTGAGGTCCTCACCTGGAAGAAATAAAAATTTCCAAGCTCCCTTCCAGTCCAAGGGCTCAGTGAATTATAAGAGTCCTATGGTCCTTTCCAGGACACCTTTATTAAGGGTCCTGGAGGAGCAGAGAATTCCACCTATTGCCAGTGAATATTTTAGGAAGCAAGGGTAAGAATAATGGCAGGTGTTTTCTCATTGCATGTGTCTCAAAAGCACATACATGAAGGCATAGTCCCTTTTGCAGAATTCTTCCTAATATGATGCACACATCAGTCAGCAACACTTTCAAGGTCCCCACTGAGTGCAAAGAATCGACAACATGTGAATATTGGAGTAGAAAATAACATTCTGGAAGGCAACACCATAGCTGAAAAGTACACTTCCCAAAGCCAAAAATATAGCAACAAAATAATCATAACTAATTGATTAACACAAACAATTTTGTAGGGTTATCATGTGTAAGGCACTTCTCTAATACTTTGCCTATATTAACTTATTTCATCCTTCCAATAACCTTTATAAGATAGCTCCTAATCATACCCACTATGAGACATAGAAAACTTAGTAAATGTTTCCAAGCTTGCATAGCTAGTAAGTGTTGGCTCTGGGATTCAAATCCAAGTAGTCTACCTCTAGATTATGTCTATGCTCATAACTAAATTATGAAATGGGGCCAGGTGAGGAAAGAACAGAGGGGACAAAAGGATTGTCTAACTTTGGCGCAACTCACTAAATATAGCTATGAATACGAGTATTCAGACCTTCACACGTCCAGAGGAAGTTAAATGACTCACTCACTCCTAGGACTCGGTACCCTATCATCCTGAGCCAATTAGAAGATTTCGTTTCATAAGTCTACTCTCTTTGCCTTTCAAAGTAACACTATGCTCCATTCTGAAACCTAGTGTTCTGTGGTTGATTGACACTGCCTTCACAAATATGATGAGGTTCTTCTTTTATGTGGTTGTGCTCAGCACTGGAGTTCAAACATGGAAATCATAGAATGTTTTAGCATTGCAGAATTTAGACGTCCTCATTTGACAGAAAAAAGACCAGAGATGAGAAGAAATTGGCTTTGTTCAAAGTGAAATACTGATAGATCTGGAGACAAAGTAAAGCTTCTGCTTTGTCTCCACAAGCTTGCTACCTGGAAAGGATGGAATCCAAAACTTTACGCAACTTTAGTCTGAACAAATGATCATGTGATATTTTTAAGTCATCAGTGAGAAACATTCAGGAGTCAGAGATTCAGGCTTAGAATCTATAGGAAGAAACATTTTTCCAATGAGAAAAGGAAAGGAATCCTTTGCCAAGGAGTGAGTTCTCGAGCCCCTTCAAATTGAGAGTACTAAAAATCCTGGAAGGCCTTGCTCTGGCTGAAAGAGAAGAAACCCACTTCCCCAAACAATGCAGAAAAGGTCACCTGATGAAAATCAGCGGATATTTGAGTAGACATCGCTGAGGTTATAAAAAAGACTACAGAATTGAGAAGGTAATGGTCCATTACAAATGCAGGTCCATTATAACTTTCTTATTTTGTTGTGATGATGATGATGATGATGATGATGACAGCAGTGGTGGTGATCATGATAGTGTTGTAGAAGAAGTGAAAGAAGAAAAGGATTAAGCAGGCCAAACATTACTGCTGTTGTTTTTTATAAAATCTCATTATTAAAATTACATTACCAAGCTGCTTTGAAATTAATCAGTCAGTAAAAATAATCAAATCTTATGCAATTGGTTGTCAGAAGAAATCCAGATATTGCTCTTTCTTTTAATTAACTTCTTTATGGCCTATTCATTTATTTTTAAGCAAGTGTGTTTTAGTCTCGTGCCATGTCCTTAGACAGCACTATTGGTAATTATCAATAACGTGGATTTTCTATGGACTTATCAGGATTGAGGATGGCTTATAGAGATTCTTCAGGGCCTTGTTCCTGGATTCCCTTCCAGACACCAACCAGATTGTCAGCAACTGAGCAGAAGCTTCGATGCAGGGGAGTAAAGAAAGATCTGTCTTACAAACAAGAAACGTGTGGTGTCTGTGCAGCACTGTGCACCACCCAGGCAGCTCAGCCACTGCAGGTCCCTCACAAGCCTGCACCATGACACTGAGCAGTCAGTTCCAGTCCAAAATCAGGACGACATCCAGAAATCAGCAAGAGAGTGAAAACCTTGTAACTCTACTGCAAAAACCACACCAACAACAAGTTAGACTAATTTTATTATTTTGCTGATGTAACCGAAATCTTATATTGGTATTGTGGACATACAGCCTAAGATATCATGACAGATCTATTTACCAGCTTCTTGGATAAGGTGACTCAAAGATTACAAAGTTCCTGTGCCAGGCTTAGCTTTCTATCTCTTCCCCTAATCCAAAACTAAAATGATCTGTATGCTGTGTGATCATCAGCAAGTTACGAGACATCTCTGGCATTAAGGCAAAATACAGGACTTGGTTTAGAGTTCTAAGGTCTTTTTGAGTTTTATAACCCTTCCCTGTTTTTGAAAGAAGTAGATTTTTTCTCAGCTAAGCAACTCCAAGATGGTTCTGGACACAAGGCTGGAGTTAGGAAAGTACATATTCAATGAAAGCCTTCCAGAAGCTTTTAAAGCTGGACAATGAAGTTACTGAGAGCTCTGGGTAATTGAAATAAAGTTAGCACCATTGCTCAGGGCTGCCTCGAGCAGAAAACAGAAGGGTATTGAGCATGTTGGCCCATCAGTCTTGGTGTCTCTGCTGGGAGACAAAGGGCTATTCCTAGTTGGAGATCTCCTGGGGTACTTTCTAAGATTCTGTGAATTTATTTATTTTCAACAGTTATTTAAAAAAAGAAAGAAAGAGAGAGAGAAAGAGAGAGAGAGAGAGAGAGAAAGAGAGAAAGAAGGAAGAAAGACTCCCTGGGAAAATATTTCCCTATATGCCCAAAGCTGACAAAAAACAAAGCAAGGTCCTTAAATGATTTAAATTTACTCGTGGAGAAAGCCAACGTGAGCTTAACTTGCTGCATATGTAGCTGTGTGCTGTTCTGTTAGGATGGTACTCGTCCACAGGGAGTGGGGAGGGCCACACAGGCTCATGGAAAGCCCCTCACCTGAGACTCTTCACGAGGCCGGCTGCTGTCTTTTTCCCTGGCAGGCTGCGGGGAGGGTGGAGATCGTGCACAAGAAGGTTTATGAAACTACAGATTCCTCTGAATTCTTTTTAAAAAATTGAATTGCATTATTTTTTTTTCTGTTTCCCCCAACCTCAGACACTGCTAAAACTTAACTCTTCCAAAAGCCTAACTCTGCTGCAAAGTAATTCATTCTCCTTGTTTTTCTTTCAATTGCAGTATTCTCAAATGAGGGATGAAGTATTCAAGTCCAACCTGGTGTGTGCATTTATCGTTCTTCTATTTATCACGGCAATACAAAGTTTGCTTCCTTCTTCAAGGTAAATATGAAAGGACTAAGTTATCAGGTGCAGTGTCTCTCCTGACCCTCACTGGGGCAGGGCAGCTGACCTTCCCCAAGGGTCAGAATTTTAAATGACTGGATCCAAGATCCATGCCAAGATGTCTGACAATTCAGTATCTATTCTTGATTGTCTTACTCTATATGAAAATCTCATTGCTCTGCCAAGGCAAGACTCTTTTGCCCAATCTAATGAAAACAATAACCAAAACCAAAACAGATCTGACATTATTGGGCACTGCACCCACAAATGCAGAAAGCAACTGACTATCAGATCCTCAGTCACCATTTACTTGTTCATTTTTCTATGTAAATTATTTATAAACACAGCATCACTTCTTCCTGGGTCATAAAAATTGGCACTTTAACAATACTGCAAATACCTGTATGTGGTCCAATCACTTCTAAATACTCTATACAGAAATTCAAGAAATCCTCACTGCAACCCTATGAGGGAGATACTGTGATCACCATCACTTGAAAGAGGAGGAACCTGAGGGTCAGAGGAGTGCAAAAGTTGCCCAAGGTTTCACAGTTGAAAGATGCTACGCTCTGTATTCGAACCCACGACGCCCAGCTCCAGAGCTAGGGTTCTTAACAAGGGCTGGGGCAGGAAGTGCACAAGAAGAGCCTTGTGATAGTCAATTGGCTGTTGACTTGACTGAATTCAGAGAAACCAAGATGATTTTTGGTAATGCACACGTCTTGGTGTCTCTGTGAGTGTGTTTCCAGACACAATTGGCAGCAGATCAGAGACCAGATTAGGTAGGACCTAGCCCTGAGCATGTGCAGAACCATCCGATGGGGGAGGGATATGGGAAAAGAAGCAGAAGCAAGGGGAGCCTTGGGCTCCACCACCGACTGATCTTGAGGGGTGCGTTTTGTGCCTCTGCCATCAGCGGCGCACAGCCTCATTTTTTGAACATACACTTGCACCAGAGACTCTCCAGGCTTCTCATGGCTCTGATCTTCGGGAGAAGCCTGACTAAACAAGCCCAGAGCATCCTGTCCTCCAAGAAAGCCGGGAAACCAACAAGCACCAGGAGAGTCAAAAGGACTCGAAGCCACCAGAGAAGCTCCCGCTGTCCAAAGAACTCATAAAGTGAACTTTAGTAGAGATCATTTTTAGAAAGTTCAATCAGAAAAAACCCCAGCAAATATATGGAATGCCATAAATTTATTTTGATATTTTTTTAAGTTGTTCGTCTGTGGTGGGAACTGGCTGATCATCTTGAAAACTGATGAACAAGTGAGAAACAAATATTTTTTTTCTTCTTTCCTCTGCACTGTACCACAAAATTACTGAATAGTAGGTAAAGGGGATGTCACAAAAAGTGTTCCAGCTTAAAAAAGGTTTTAAGAAAACAAAAGAATTAGAATTTCACCATTTTCCAACCCCCAATGAATTAGTGGATCTATGAATCTAGTGTCAAAGAATGCTATCAGCACAAAAGGGAATGACAGCCACACCTCCCCAGGGAAGAACGTGATATACTACCTGTGGTCTTACCAAGGGATTGAGCCTAAGTCTGATCAGACCTGTGAGTCCAGATTCTGCTTTGCAGAGATTACAGAGGGTGAGGACCATAGGAAGAGTGTAAAATCCAGACAGAGGTAAATACTGCTGGTGAAAGGCACATATCTTCAATAAATAAGTTATAAGGAAAATAAAGGGATAAAGAAAGACTTAAGATTTAAGACAAACCAAATTTAATAAGATAATATTTTTAAGCTTTAAAGGACAAACCAAATTTAACAAAATAAAATAAGTGAGACAAAACTACAGCATCTACAAATGGATGATAAAGCTACAAAAAAAATGGAAAGTGATTAGTGTGGTTGGGAACAAGGATTGTGATTAGGACAGGCATATGGATGGGGCATTACTGTGCCCCCAAAGTCCTATTTCAAAATCAGGTGATTGCTCCAAAGGTAGACACTTTATAGCAACTTATTAAGCTACACTTTTTATTCTGCAATTTAAAAGAAATTCTTAAAGAAAGAGATAGACAGAGACAGAGACAAAGGAAGATCAAAGGAAAACCTTATACTTCTGCCCAATGTGGGCTAGGAAAGCCTTCTACCAATAGCCACTGAATGCTTATCCCAGGGCTACTCTGTACGCTGGAAGGGCTCTGATCCAAAATGTAAAAAATAAATAATAATCCCTACTCTATTATCCTTATAATCTAGTAAAATAATACAAGAAATAATTAAAATTCATGTGTATCTCTAGATGTACATGCTACATGGGTGGCTACTTACCTGCTGTGCACATAGGTGCATATGTACAGATGTATATGCTGTGCAATGGACAAGTCAAAGCAGGGTCCCAGAAGTACCCAGAGAGAATGGGATTCCTGTCTACCTGACAGCCTATGAGAAACAGGATGCTGGAAACAGGGATCTCAGAGTGGTGAGCTGTGAGTGTAGGTAGGGTCTTGCCACATTCTCAAATTTCCTGGACTCCACTCTTCAATTTTATCAATAGAGACATGGGAGCCAAGAGAGCATTACCATATCTGTTGCATGCTCTCTCTGGACTCCTGGAGCACAGTCTGCTGAGCACTTACGATGCTATCTCTGCTGCACAGTGGAGATATAGAGCCAAGGCCCTTACCCTTACAAAGCTGAAGTCTAGTGGACATAAAAGCTGAATGATTTTCCTAACAGCTGCGATAAGGCGATGTCTATCATGCTAGGGAAGGTGTGCATTGAAGTGGGATTGTGGTGAGGGTGAGGCAAGCATCCCAGAGGAGGTGACAGTGACAGCCCAACCCTCTTGAAGCAACTCATCCCTCATGGGAAGGCCTAAGAGTGGAAGGCAGGAAAGTATCAGAGCAGTGCTCAGGAGGAGCATGGTGTGCAAACCTTGGTAAGACATTGTGCCTCATTGCCGAGGAAACGTTTTTGAAGCATTTTGACCAAAGAAGCAACATGATTGGATTTGTGTTCAGAAAATTCATGCCGGACATGGATAATGGATAGCAAGAAATTAGATCTGGGATTGAGAAGACAAACTAGGAAGGAATTGCAAAAATCCAGGCAAGAAATAGCAGGTCAAGAGAGTGGCTATGGAGTAGATGAGAGATATGTTAGGTATTCAGGGCAGAGAGTTAAGAATTCTGAGTGGCCGACTGGATGTGGGGATGAGGTAGAAGGAGGAGACCTGGATGACCCTGCTGATCTGGACAATCACTGTCCCCCAGAGGAAGTATACTTCCCAGTTGGCCTAGCAGGTTCCCTTCTCAGGTGACATGACCAGAGAAGGTTTGCTAGTCTCGCTACCCTGTTTCCTGGGTTCAAACAGAAGAGACCTGGAACCTTACCCAGCATCTCAGGAAAAGGAGTCTCTGTCCTCGGTTCCCACTGAAGTCCATACCTTCAGTGCAGATAGCAACCCAGGAAAACCTGATCACGAAGGAAACATCAAAGCTGAACTCTGACCAGACCATCCGCATGCTGTGTAAATGAGCTGCCCACTCACCCTGGACACAGCAGAAGCCTTCTTTAACATGTACTCACTTTGTTTCTGATTGATACTCTACCACCAAACAGATGGTGGGTGCCTTTCCCTCACATTTCTTCTGTCATGGATTTTTAACAGATGAGGCAGTCTCTACTCATGTGACCACAGATAATTCCCAATCCCTGAAGGAAAAATTAATGGACCCTGGCAAATTAGACGATGCAAGCCCAGCTCTTTTCTTAGTTTCTGCATGTTCACAGATGTTCCTGTCCCAGAAGGGCAAACTGAGGGAAAACTAGGAAACACCTTCAAACACCTTTCATGATTACAGAACAACATATCTACATCTGCATGCATAGTGATGGCAGGGGGAGAACAGGAGGAGGAGTCTGAGGAGAGGAGGACGAGGAGGAGGGAAAGAGAGAGTGATAGTGAGCAAGAGAGAGAAGGTAGTAAGAAAAGATAGAGGCACTAGGTCTGATTATTTCCTATGCATCTTAGTAGCTGTAGACGTATTGAACCTCCTTGAAGCTTCAGTTTTCTCATCTGTATCATGGGAATGATAATGCCCACTTCTCAGGATTGCAGTAAGACTTACATCAACTATGTCCATTCTTGGCAAATTCTGGTTCCTTTTTCCTTTCCAATTCACATATTTTCATCTGTTGAAAAGGCTAAGAACATCTACCTCCCAAAGCTTCTACAGGATCAAAGGTAAAATCACACTCATAGGCTCTTTGCAGATTCTAAAGTGTCATACAAATGTCATCTTCTGGAAGGATCTGAGTCTCTGTTTCCTATTGCACTGCAAACTGCTATAGGCTGTTCCCTCATCTCCACTGATCCTTGCCTTCCCAACAAATGTCACATCGCAATATCAACCCAAACCCTGTTTTAAATATAGACTGAAAAGAATAATTAGAACTTAATGTCTAGAAATGACTTGGATAGAGCTGTTTGCAAATCCCTGTCATTCTTTCTGAGATTCAGTTTCAAAAATGAAAGGTTCTCTTTCTTATATGCACCAACAATACAAAAGCAAATTCAAAACCCCTGGATGCCTGAATAGCTCTATAATTAGATGAAATTTACAATCTGATGTTATAATGTTTATGTGTGCAGAAATAAATGAATGCTAAGGAGCTACTGCAGAGATTTCCAGAGGAATTTTATACTCAGTGCCAGTACCTTGCTTAGAAAGCCTGTCTTGTAATTAATGCTCTTCCCATAGATCTTCAAAATGCCTTTGATCTCCTGAATTTCCAACATGAATAGAGAAAAAGAATTAGCATTTCTCTAAGTTCTTACTTTCTGCTTTATTACTGTATTTAACCTCCAGCCTCCTTTAAAAATTAATCTTTAAAAATTTCAAATTTTTGGAACAAAAGTTTTAAACACAAAAGAATTTGGTCTTGCCTCTGAATCACACTGATTGTCTTTTACCTCTCTTTCCCTTTATCAGCAAACTCAGAAGGAAGTCATGTAGAATTGTATCAGGGTAGATCAGGTATAAGGGTTCCAGTAGTTTTGGATGCAAGTCTTCCCACACAGCCCTCAGCATACCCAGATGAGCCTCATCCCTGCAGAGCATACATAAAAGCCCAATAAGGAGATGGGTAGAAAAGCACCCAATTTACAAATAAATGCCTCTTCAACACCATGCTGAAAGACAGAATATAAGAGAACACATGTCCTCCATTCTGAATGTTTTGAATCTTTGCCAGACCAGAGACCCATCCTTAAACTCCCACGTGAGAACTCACCACTTAGAGGCAGGGAAAGAACAACACCAGACACGCATCCCCAGTACTAAGGATGAGCATGTCAGCCCTGCCCTCCCCCTGGGGAGGACACACCAATTGCATAGAGACAGTCCCGGAGTGTGGGTTGGAGTCCTCTTCCCTATGCAGGCTGGGGGGGTGGGGATGAGGGTCCACTCTCTACAGAAAGCCTGAGTCAGTGGATATTCACTAAGCATCTCTGTGCACTCATCCCTACCCTGGGATCATGGAAGAACCCACAGAGGTAGGAGTAGCATAGTGTCTGGGGCAAGCTGCATGAAGTTTATATTGTCCAGACCATGAAAAGAGAGAGGAGGGCAGAAGAGAGAGTCAAGGGCTGCATCCAGGCCCAGTGTACACACAGTGGTGGCCACTTAAGAGTTTGAAGGTCTGGCTGAGCATCTTTTAGATATGCCTTTCCCTGGCCCGTTTCTGCCTCACACTTGGAAACAAGACACGCTTGCCCTCCATGGCTGTTGCACGCTGTCAAGACACACCATCCTTGGCGTTGGCCCCTTCTCTCCTGAGACTGCCTGACAAAGTGGCCCACCTGCTTGCTCCTTTCTTCACCTCCCCTGGGTGCACAGGAGTAATGGGGTGTTGTCAGCGAGTGTTTCTTCAGCCTGTCGGGGGCAGGGAGTTTCCCATCTGCTTAGAGCCCTCTGGGAACTCAGTGCTGCACAAACCTTCTGTTCTTATCTAGGACTCCCACAGAGACTTCTTGTCAAGGTGATCCCTGGAAATCAAAACTGTGCAAGCAGGTTTTCTTCACACTGGCTAACGACAATAGCTGGGGCTGCCGGAGATTCATTTCCAGTCTCGGGTTAGCTTGACCATGCAGATGGGCATTCTTGGTTATGCCCTCCTTGTAAACTTCTTACCACTCCCAGCTGTCATGAGGCTTTGCTGCCACCACTTGCTCCAGCCCATTAGCTCCTCCACAGCTTCATCTTGGGGCTTCTTGCTTCTGCCTGTGCACAGCCTGGTGGGCAACGTGTTTCACTCCCAAATCTTCAACCTTCACCTATTCACTCCAGCCCCAGAGTTCCCCCCGTATCCCTCTAATTGCCCAGACATCTAGATAATGTCAACCAGATATCCACAGTGCTAAATATTTGGCTAGGCCAAAATCAAATTCACGCTTATCCCCTGTACTTACCCAGTCAAGATGGTCAAAGCCTTAGCATCATCCTTAATGACTTTTCTCTGTAGAAAGTCCCCTTGTGCACACATATGTGGGCATGAGTGCATGCCCCCCCGCGCGCACACACACACACACACACCACTTATTAAGACTGCCTCCAAATCGTCCCCTACACCTCTCAATTACCAATGCTGTTGCCCTGCTTTCCTCCTTTTTAAACTCATGCCTCAATTATTTAAACCCCCTAAATGCTTTTCCTCTTCACTTCATCTTTCAAATACACAGATCCAATCACCTCCCTCCTGAATCATCCATCATCTTAACCATCTGCCCATTGCCTACGGGAGAAAGGCCCCTTCCTTCCCCTCCAGTCCTACAGCCTCACCAGCTGGGTTATTGGAAGATCCTAAATACACCTGCCACTTCTTCTGATGCTTTGCTCATGTTCCCAACACTTCTCACCTGAAAACTTCTTCAGCCCCCAATACCTAATCCAGCTGTCACCTCCTCCATGAAGCCTCCTTTGATCCCTTTTCCTGTTTCCAAATGAAGGCTATTTGGAACTCTTTCTGGATCATAGCGTATATACACTTATTCATTCTTTTGAAGTCCATATTCCTCTCTGGATTATTATCTTCTAGAACTTGTGTCTTTGATCCTGGTACCCTGACATACTCACTGGTACCTGGTATCCACTGTGCTAGAAAAGAAAGCTCTTTAAATACCATGCTGAAACCACAGAAGCAAAAAGAATAGTGCAAACATGAGAATCAATTGCTTACCAAAGTGAGAATACCAAAGCAATGTAGCACAACAGACTTTAACTTTTTTCTTTAACACTCATCAGCTGAATGGCCCATTAGGAAGCTGCTTTCTTGTGAGCCTTCACTCTTTATTTAGGAAAAAATCAAAAGACCTCTTAAGTTTGCTCTGAAGGAAGTAGAGCTCAAAGCATCATTTACACAAGGGTTACTAATAATAAATATAAAAAGTCCAGGCAGCAGGACAGTAAGAAAAGTTATTAGAAGATGGGTCCAACTTAAACCACTATGCATATATCTTGAGGAAGATATTAAGGTCAGGTAGAAAAATTCACCTTATAGAAGAAGGATAAGTTGAAACCTCTGGTTGCCTCTGTCAATGTGCCCTTGAACATCTGCAGCAGCTGACTGGCTGAAAGACCAGTGGGGACCTTAGAGATGCTAGTGTGGGATATGAATGTTCAGACACAAAAGAGAGATCAAGGATGAACTTCTAAGGAGAATCAATATGTCTGGTGATGAATTGGTTGATAAGGAGTGGAAGCAATTAAAAATGCCTCCAGAAGTGATCCCTAAGTTGCAGGAAACATCCTGATACCTAGCAGAGTCATCTAATAAACACAGGTTTCCATGGGACACAGCTTTCATGAAAACTTGAAACTGAGGGCAGCAACTTGGGAATGATTTTAAGGCTTGGACACACTGACTTTTCCTTAGCATGCCTCAAATTGCACCTTTATCTCTCTCTCTCCCTCTCTCTCTCTCTCTCTCTCTCTCTCTCTCTATATATATATATATATATATATATATATACACATACATGCATATATACACACATAAACACATGTATATCTACACACACACACACTCTCTGTCTATATATATACATACACACATATATGTGCATATATAATACATAGATATCAAATTTTTTCCATGCAAACCATAGTAATCACAATTCAAACTCAGGAACTCTAAACTAATGGCAAGTCCATTTCTGGGCCTCAGAGTAGATGGGAGGAAAAGCTTCATAAAACCCACCATGAAAGGGAAAAGGCATGTGGGTTCCTCCCTCAGCAAGAATATAGAGATTAAACTCCATGGTGTGTTGCCTTGGCAGCAGTCGCACAGTGAGAAGAGGAAAAGATGAGCAGGAGCAATAAATCAAGCCAAATATTTCACATTATTTGCAAAGTTTCTCAACAGAATATTCTAGAGATGGATGGTATATATTATGTATACACACACACACACACACACATTTCCTGCTAATATCCTTTTTCCTGAATAAGAAAACTTTAGGAGATTATTGGGTGCAGTTATCGGGTACAAAGAGTGGGGAATGGGGAGGGGAAATTATAAACAAGATGGCCAGGGTTGTTCAGAAACTGGGAACCAGATGACGGACACCATATGACCCCATGTCCTGTGTTCCCTGCAGAGTGATGCCAATGACCATCCAGTTCTCCATTCTGATTATGCTACACTCGGCTCTGGTCCTCATCACCACAGCAGAGGATTATAAGTGTTTGCCTCTCATCCTCCGGAAAACCTGCTGTTGGATTAACGAGACCTATTTGGCCCGGAATGTCATCATCTTCGCATCCATCTTGATTAATTTCCTGGGTGCCGTCCTAAATATTGTAAGCATCCCAAGCCCTCCAGTCCTCTGATGTCTGATATAGGAAGGAATTAAGGGTTTATGGATCCTCCAGCTTCCTGCATTGCCCTTCCTTGGTATCAATTACCTTCACGTGCCAGTTCAGCCCCAAGCTTAGGGACACACAGCAAAGGTATGACTATTATCAGATCTGTGTGTTTTTCTGTTGAAAATTTTTCTTTTTCCAGTGGGGGAGGTTATTTGCTCCAAAGAAGCTCCCAAAGCCCTTCAGTTTCTGTACTGTCAGTGGCCAATTCTAACTGTCGATAAGTTGCTCACCATTTACTTATGAGGTACCCTGCGATCCCTGCCTGCTATGTGCCATGCACTAAGGCAGGAGCTTCATGTATTTTTTGTATCTAATCCTCACTAAACCCCGTGAGGTAAGTCTCATTATCCCCACTTTATGGCTGAGGAAACTGAGCTCAGAGACATGAAATAACTTGATAATAAGGTCTGTCTGACTCCATGACCTATGCTCATTCTGATATTGTAAACTGTCTCTCTGGGAGTGGGAACGGGGCGGGGGAGAGGAAATAAAATAGCTGTCACTCACTGAGCACCTACTGTGCAACAGGTAGGTATTATTGTCCCCATGCGATGGATGAGGAAACAGCATTTCAGGAAGGTAGAGTATCTTGCCTTTGGTTTCTAAGGATGCATAGAGCTCAGATGAAATGCCAACTGCCATAATACTTATCATTGTTTTTAATTACGTGGTCCACATTTTAATGATTTCTATTTCTCTTTAGAATTATACCATGGTAGCAGTAGGTATTCTGGGTGTATGTGTGTGGAGAAAGGGTAACTGAAGCTTGTGTTGTGACTGAAACCATCACTGTGCCCTCTGGATCGTGAGTTTGTGCTGACCCAAGCTGTAGATGCCAACTCTTGGCCTGTGACAGGGGTTCAGACTACCTGAAATTCACTGTCAAATTGGCTTAAGCTTGGTGGTGGTCCTTGCAGTGAAGGACTTATGGGAAAAAGAGAAAGCCATCATCCCAGAAACTCATCATCTAATGAACATGTTACAGATTATGGCAACTGAAATGGAAGTTTGTAGGATGGTTGGCACAGTCTGTGGAGTGGTAGCCGTGATCTCGAGTCTTGAAGGTGCAGCAGATATTTCTGGGGTGCAGAATTTGGAAAGAAGCCCAGTGATGCTAGGCCAGGGTTACTTTGCCACCGTGGTGTATCAGAGCCTTTGGAGTCAGATAGACCTGCGTTCAAATCTCAGGTCCACCCATCACCAGCTGGGAGACCCTGGACAAGTTACTTTAGATCTCAGAGTTTCACTTTTTTTTTTAAGTTGTAAAATGGGGATAAAATAGTGGCTACATCACAAGGCGGTTGTGAGGCTTTTGTGTATCCAGTGTCTGGCACAGAGGAGGTGTTTAGCCAGTGGTAGTTATTCTTTCCTGAGGGCCAAAAAATCCCCAGCAGCAGCACCGGTCCTAGGAAATACTTGTCATCCCGGTGCTGAGTGTCTTCTGGAAAAAAGTGTCCCTTCAGGTCCCTCAAATCCTCCCAGCTATTGATCTGGAGATGGGCTGTGATCTGACCCCAGAAGTCTTCTCCTGCCATCCAGCTTTGTCCTCTGAGCCCCCAAGCACCCTCCAGCAACCTGACATGACAGGGCCAACAGAGTAGTCTTAACCCATTTTCCTGACGGGCTTGCAAAAGCTTTTTCTGAGCCAGCGCTTGCTTTAAATAAAGGAGGCACTCCAAGCTGGCCCTCCATTCCAAGTGAGCCCCTAGGGCCTTCTAGCCCGGGCTGTGGTGGAGCCCAGCTCTGATAGCACACTCCCTCCCAGCATTCACACTGACTTTGTTGTTCCTGTGTCTTTTTGTTTTTTGTTCTTGTTCTTTTTTTTTTTTTTTTTAATTCGCAGCTGTGGTGTGATTTTGCCAAGTCGATACCCTTGAAGAACCTGACTTTCAATTCCTCAGCTGTGTTTACAGATATCTGCTCCTACCCAGAGGTATTTATTTACGAGCTCCCCTTGGCGAGTTGCACACAGACATCTCACCAGCTCAAGTCAACAAGACTGGCTGGAGGGCCTCAGGAAGGATTCCTGGCCCACCTTCCTCCACCTCTTCCTCCTCCTTCTTCTTTTCCCCCTTGGCTGTCTCTCCTTCTCTCCTATGTCTTCTGCTTGCCCAGTCCTCTTTCCTGCTCCCTCCTCTCCCTCTTTCCCACCTCCACTCCTTCCCTGTATCCCTCTTCCTTCGTCCCCCTCCTCCTCCCCTTTCCCTCTATCCATTTTCCTCCTTCCCCCAAGGCTTCCTCCCCTACTCATTTCCCTCTAGCTTGCCTATCAAATCCTAGAGCAGAACGTGCCATCGTCCTCAGTTCCAGGCAGAACTGCTGCTGAGAGAGCGCTTGATGCATTGAAAAGGCAGAAAGGACAGAAAGGCAAACACAGAAACCCACAGCTCAACTTCCATCAGAGTGGTGGGGGGAGCTCCCAGATCACCCTGGGTCAGGAGACACCCAGCAGCAGGCCCTCCTCACAAGGCATGTCAGGCCCTGTCTTAGCTACAGAGTCATAGGATCCGCCTGCAGGGTCCGTCAGCCATGCCCCAGACCTTCACATATTGGGGAAGAAGTTCTGTCTCAGGAGGGAAGTTGAAAGGTCCCAGAAGACCCCAACCAACCCCATGCCCTGGGCACCCAGGTAAACTTGTTCTCTAAGAGGCCACCCCCCTCAGAGACCCCTCCAGCCTGAGAGAAAAGGCCCCATCTCTCTTTAGGCCTGAGAATTGGCCTCAGAAGCACTCTGAAAAGGAGAGAGAACCCCTCCCTCCACCACGTGTGCTGACCACCTGCTGATGAGGCAGAGCATTGTGAAGTCCCCCAGACACTTAGGTCAGAGGTTGTCACTGTCTCCAGGCTCTGACTAATAAAAGCAGGGCTCCAAAAGTAACTTGCTGGGCACACTCAGCAGTGTGCCTGTCTGATCTCCTTCTTCCTCACCTCTTTCCATCCTTTTTCTTTCTCTCTGTCCTTCCTTCCTTCTCTTTTAATTCAATTATCCTTTCTTGGTACTGTGATTGGAACCACATCTCCCTTATTCTGGCTCCCCAGACCTGGAGGAGGTTCTGACTAGGCCTGGGGCTGTGCAGGGCTGGACGGGCCAGGTTCTGTGCAGGGGCCCAGATGGCCAGAACATGTGCCTGAGACTTCCTCTCTATTTAGCAGACTCTGTGGGATATGAGCTCCATGAGACCTTCTTGGTTTGAAAGGCATGAAGAGTGTCCCAACTTTGGGCAACAGTAAGTAGGGCAAGAATTGGATGGTCAGTGCTAGGCAAAGCTGTATTTCACTTCTGCTAGAGCCAGTTCTTACTCTCTTTGAACCTAAGTTTCCTCATCTATAAAGTGGGAAAATGAATACCTGCTTCACCTGGCTATTGTGGAGCTAAATAAAGTGCTCTCATGGTTTAAAAAAAAAAAATGCTTTCATGGTGGCTGCCTGGATTAGTTGGTCAATGTTTAGTTCCTAACATGGTATCTGACATAAAGCAGATGTTCATGACCTATAGATCTCCATGTCCCCAAATCAATCTAAACAACACTCTACACCCTTGGCCCCTGACCTGAGATTCCTATCTCAGGACCACAGCAGTCATGGATGTGCCCGTCCTAGGAGAGTGGTGAGTAAGCTTGCCAATCACACAGCTCCATTTCTATGCCTCAGTTTCCTTTTCCATGAAATAATGATAAAATCAGTAGCTTCCTCATTGAGTGGTTATACCAATTAAGTGGATAAATTCATACAAAGCACTTAGGTCCCTACCTGGCACAAGAATCTGCTCATTAAATGTCAGCCATGATTTATTTATTATTTTCAACAAAAAGATTTTGATCATGCACTGATGAAGTTTTAAAAATGCCTATGCAGACCTATAACACTACAGTAACATACATGTAACATACTCAAAATTATAGAAACAAAATTAAATAAATTTGAACTGGAGTTCAATATTTTCCTTCATAACCAAAGGGTCATCTTGCTTGGGGATCAGCGAACTGTGAGCACAGGCCAGATTTAGGTCCACCATTTGCTACTCCAACGTATATGACTATTTCTCTGCCCAGGCATTTGTCTGACATACTAGAAAAAATTAAACATTCAGACCCTCTGAGATGCTTAAACCAACCCCCAACATTCAGAGTGTGTGACCCCAAACAAACCATTCTGTCTCTCTGAGCCTTGGTTTCCTCACCTGTACCTGGTGTTTCACCTCACCCCATGCCCAGATCAAAAGCAAGCTGTCAAACATGAGGCTTTAGTAATGTGTGGTATAGATTATAATTTAGTTCTGAATCAGAAGCTTACCTGTACTAAAAAGTAAAGATGTGGTGTTTCAGTCAGTCTTGCATCATTGTGACCTCAAGACCTGACAAGAACAACTTAGAGGAGGAAATAGGGGGGTTTTTGGCTCATGGTTTCAGAGGTTCAGTCATGGTCAGCTGACTGTGGGCCCAAGGTGAGGCAGAGCATCAGGGTGGAAGGGAGTGTCCGAGGGGAACAGCTCAGGGCATGGCAACTAGGAAGCAGAGAGAGAGTTTCCCTCACCAGGGACAAAGTATAAGACCCAGAGTCATCCCCCAGTGACCTATTTCCTTCAGTCACACCCTACCTACCTACAGTCACCACCCAGTTAATCCATATCATTGGATTAATCCACTGACTAGGTTTTACCTTTCATGATCTAATTATTTCATCTCTGAACATTCTTGCATTGTCTCCCACATGAGAAACCTCATATTCCATAACCTGCAGGAAATGAGTGAAGAAAGAAATACTCCAGCTATGATGTGAGAAGCAACTTAGGGGAAGGAAAAGACATCAGTTTATGGAACAAATGCAAATCACATGCACAGACCCAGCATGTTGCTAGCTCCAACACATGGAAGTGGTTCTCAGGAAGCTCAGTGGGAAGATTCTGGCTGTAGAATCACATTGCTTTAGTAAGTGCTCTGACCCCTCTGAGTAAGGAGCTTACCATCCTCATAAAAGCAGGCGGAGCTGGCCATGGTTCTGAAGGTTTCCTGAGAGCTGGTTTTTCTGCAGAGGTATGCTTACCTGAGTCCTGCTTCCTGGCATCCTGGCCTGTCTTCCCCTCCACCCCCACTTATTCAAGTCCTTCCCAGCCTTCAAGCCTCCCTGTTCATCATGCATTTTAGCAAGCCCCACCCCTCAGATCATCTCTCTCCTGCCTTCTCACACCTCCTATGGCGTTGACTTGGAACTCACACCCCAGCCTTTCCATAACTGATTTATGTAGCTAGGACAGTCTCCCCATCCCCTCAAACTAATAATTTCTTTTAAGGGAGAAGCTAATAGTGTATGGTTATTCCCGGTTACCCAAAGGCCCAGCAGAAAACAGTTTAGCCATGTTTAGAGAGAAGGGAGGCAATTTTTAACAGAATAACATGGCAAGGTTCACCAAATATATGAAACAATAGTTTTCAAGATCCTGGCCATTCATCAATGAAGGACAGTGGTCTCTGAGATAGGAACAGACAATGTGAGCCCCATGACTGCTAGAGCTTATTACTGCCTTAAGAGGCTTTCAGGACATAAAACCCAGATAAAACCAGTGGATTCCTGATTTGGGAATACACAGCTAGAAATCTGGAGAACCAAGGCCACTGGAGTTGACAGAGCACACTACCAGAGAGGAGAAAGCTACAGAGAGAGAAGCCCAGAGACCCGCAGAGGGCCCAATCAGTGCCACTGACACTGGGTGTTCACCACCTGGAAGGACGAGTGTCTGGAGCTCCCACAGGACTGGAGGTAGAGTGTGTTTCCACCAGCCAGCCTGAGGAACGTCACAATTCATGAGCTACTTGGTCATCAGAAGGGTCCTGCTTCAGCAGTGTGAAGTAATCCTTCCTAGATTATATGCTGCCCTGATTCTTCCTAAAAATTTTATAAGACCCAAAGAGATCTAGCTAGTTCCGCATAATTTAGTTGTGTCCCAGAATAGATTTAAAGACTATTTATAAGAATATATAAATATTCAGGATTTAACAAGGTGAAGTCATGAGGGCTGACATCCAAAGATTGCCACATTTAAAGGAGGAAAAGATAACTGATAATGAGGGGAAAAAACAACTAATGGAAATCAAGCCAAAGCTGCCCATGTATGCTAGAATTAGCAAACATGAACAGCGAAGTAATTATTACAACTGTACTGCAGATGTTCCAAAACTTAAGCTACATGGGAGATATATAAAAGCTCAAACTGAATATCTACAAGACAAACGATGATGTGCAAGATTAAAACTACACTGAAAGGAAATTTAAAATATAAAACATTTCAGACAAAAAAATTAATGAAATTGACGATACAACAATAGAAATACCCAAAGTCAAATATAAAAAAAAACAATAATTAAAATAAAAACAGTATCAGGGAGCATTTCCAGCACCATAATATGTTTATAACTGGTGTGACCCCCTCCCCCCCCAAAAAAAAAAAGAAAAAGAGAAGAGAAAGGGGAGAGAGAAAAACCCATTTAATGAACTAATGGCCAATTTTTTTTCCCAAATCAAACTATGCATCCACAGATCTAAAAACTTCAGCAAATTCCAGTCACAAGAAACATTAAACACACATATACACATTCACACATACACATAGTCATCATCATTATCAAATTGCTTAAGACCAGCTAGGCATGGTGGTGCATGCCTGTAATCCCAGCATCCCAGGAGACTGAGGCAGGAGGATCACATGATGAAAGCCAGCCTCAGTAACTTATCAAATCCCTAAGAAATTTAGCAAGACCTTGTCTCGAAATAAAATACAAATAAATCAAAAGGACTGGGGTGTGGCTCAGTGGTTCAGTGCCCCTGTGTTCAATACCTAGTCCCCCCCACACACAAAAAAAAATTGCTTAAGACCAGTAATAAAGACAAAAATCTTTAAAGGCAGAAGGGGGAAAATATGTTAAATATGTTATATACTAAAACAGGTAAACATCACAGCAGATTAAAACAAACAAACAAACAAAAAAAAAACTATGAAAGCCAGAATTTAGAATAAACTAAAGCATTGTAAGATCATACCAGAGCACCAGACACGAATAGAAAGACTCTTTTCCTAAGCAAGATGCAGGAAATGGCATGGAACACAGGACCACTATGCTCCACCTGCAACCCTGGTGACACCCTCACTCCTTACACAGGTGATAACCCCAGGCTGAGGCTCTGGGGAAGCAGAGCAGCTCTGTCCTTCACCTCTGCACACTTTTCTATGCTGCTTGTGCCAGGTGCTGATATGACTAGAATCAGTTGAGTCTGAGTCCATCGATAAGTCTGGATGAACCACAGTGACTTTTCTTGGCTGCCCAAATGGGTACCGGGAGTTCAGTCTGTGGAACTTGCGTGGATAGATGCTCCATGCCCTCTTCCCATATCATGTAAAATCCTTCTTCCTCCTCCTCTCCTAAAAGGAAACCAAGCACATGTTGCCAATTTATGGCACATTGTGACAATATCTTAACATCTGTATGGCTCCTTTCAGCATGGCACAATTCTCAGTCAACAATCATGGATTAATGAATGCATGGTTCAGTGTATACGTGCTTGCTGCTTGTTAGAAGAATTAGGTATTGCTCCCCTTAAGACCTTATTATGTCATGGGACTCAAATTTTTTCAGACATAAAGGAAATTGCTTTATTTGTAATTTCCCAGACCAGTAT
This sequence comes from Marmota monax, assembly GCF_021218885.2. NCBI lineage: Eukaryota > Metazoa > Chordata > Mammalia > Rodentia > Sciuridae > Marmota > Marmota monax. Next base: position 34,703,201 of record NW_026694084.1, on the reverse strand, counting down.
CATTCGAGAGAATAAAGCCCTGCATGTTCAGAAGCAGCAAAGTGCCATATGACCTTTCCCTCTCCTTTAAAGTGAGGGTAATGATCATGTGCCTATCCTTGGATCATTTTAAAAATTTAAAAAGATGAAGAATGTAAAGCCGTCTGTACCTTACCCAGAATATGTGTCTAATAACTGTTGAGTTGTAATTATCACAGCTACCCTCCACCAAATGTACAGGTATCTCCCCTAGGTGGTCCCCCATCTTGCCTGGAATTCATGTATGGCAAGGGCCTTGTCTGCCTCATACCTCCACGTCTTTAGTATTGGTCCTTATTCTATGCACAATTCATCCTTCCCCATTGAAATGTCTTCGACCTCTTTTTCCTAACTTGGGTATCAAAGTGCCAATGCACATTACATTATCTAATTTTTTAATAGTCAAAAATGATATCTTATTATTGAGTCTTTTTTCCCTTTTCCAAAGGAAAATATAATTACTGGGAACTTTGCCCAATACCAGCATTTCCCCTACAAATCTAAGCATTACTGTATTTTGTTATTTAAAAAAATCTAGGAAGAATCAGGGAATCACATTATTATATAGGATGTGGAATTCTCAGAATTATAAGGATTCACTCTAAAACAGGCACTCAACTCACTGCTGCATTTGATACTGTGTTAAAATAAGAATAAAGAACATTACAAAAGGAAATAATTCACTCGAGCTATACTGTTTCTGTGTACATATTTTGCAGTGTATATACAATTTTTCAACCTACTTTCTAGTTTAGTTATCTTTTTAAATTTTTGTTTTTGTATTTATTTTTTAGTTGTAGTTGAACACAATACCTTTATTTTATTTATATTTATATTTATATTTTTGTGGTGCTGAGGGTTGAACCCAGGGCCTTGCATGTGCTAGGCAAGCATTCTACTGCTGAGCCACAACCCCATCCCATAGTTTAATTATTTTTAAAATGTTCTCTATGTGACCATTTAAAAGCTCTCCTAAAAACACTTCTATATAGAATTTTTTTAAAAATTCTTTGGGCTCTATGTTCTTTTTCCTATTTCCTCTTCCCATTCCTCTTCCTATTTCCTATTGAGTAGAAATTGTTAGGAATGGGAAAAATCTCATTCCTCTTCATCCACCACCTAAAGTACAGCAGTGTCTGTATTTTAGTCTATGCCCTATCTGTATTTCACATTCAGCCTGGGTGGTCTCTTCCCATCAGCTGAACAAGGCTAAATGTGCCTCTATAGACCCATCTGTCCTCCTGGGGTTCCATAAAAGAATGTAAGTTGTTTGACAGAAACTTGGTAACTACCTTGGATCTAGTACCTGCCCATGTTGCAGGATACATGCAGTTGATTCTCCAGACCACTAAGAGGGGTTCTCACGGGGCTTTTGCAGAGCCAAAGCTTCTACAGCTTCCTGACTGTCCTTCTATTTTCTAGTCCCACTTCCACTATTCATGTAAAATGTAAAGGGGACGAAAAAGATGCTCCTGATGTCCAGGGCCTCGTTGTCTATGACATCTCAGAGTTTTTACTGTCTTCACAAGGTTCAATTTATACTTCAAAGTAGAAGGTTTGCTAAGCCCTACAAGGCAGTGAGGTGATTCCTCCATTGGAATGGAGGATGGTGGGAGAGATGGTAAGAATACATCAGCACAACTGATTGAGGTAACAAAACAAGATCCCTTGATCCATTGTTCAAATATATGATTCCATTCCTTCATGACACCTTCCGAAGGCTTGGTGGTGAAGGGAGGATGAAACATACTTGATACTTTTCTGCCTGCCTGTGCTATTCCCTCTGCTATGATCAGTTGCATGATTCTCTAATATAGCCCAAAGAATCAATTCTCCAGCCACTGCTCCTTTTACCTTTGTGTGTATGCCATCCTGTCTTCCTATTGTCTGACACGTGAAATCCTCTCCATTCCTCAAGGTCTGGTTCAAACTCACCCCTCCTGTCCAACCTTCACCCTTGCCTTCTCCCCACAGGCCATACTTGTTCCTGCCTGGGTACTTGCTTTGAGTTTGCTCACACTGCTGACAAAGCACTTTCCACAGCATACTACTGTTGACATTTTCACACTTGCTTCACATTCTTTAACCAGGATTTCCTTTAGCCTTGGGTCATTTCTTCTCCTTTGGATTTCCAGTGCCCACTTCATGCTGTGATTACAATAGGGCACTCAATAAATATTTGTTACATTTTTAAATTCAGTAATTGTGCCCCTGTAAGTCTTTGCTTGAAGGGCAAAATCATTTCAATGACTTTTGATCTAATGCATGATTCCTAATTTGTATTGACAAAGCCATGCACAGACCTTCATTGGGATATAAGCAACAATGAACTGAGAACCCCTCAGATCTCTTATGCTTTTCTTTATCCTTTGTTAAAATGGAGTGTCTTGGAGTTTCTCTGAATAGAGAAAATAAACACTAGAGAATGAACTTCTTATCTGCTGGTCACCTCACACACATTTTCCTGCACAGAGGCATCAAGATGAGTTACCTAAAAATCTTGCCCAAGGAAGGATCTTACAGGACAGCTAAAGAAAGCTTATCACCCCACTTGGTACAAGGACATAATTGGATTTATTAGGAAAGGAAGAGATGAAATTAAAAGATGCATCAGACACACGGCTCCTTCAGGCCAGGGACAATGCCTCTTCCATTCCTGAGGCCCAGGGGCTTTGTTCTCAGTCAGGGCACTATCCACATTTGTTTATGTCAATGTTTGTTGACAAGTTGCATGAATGAGTCAGTGTTGTCTAAGAAGTTTTAAACAGGTCTTCAGTACTGAATTACTCAGGAATTTGTAGAAATTCTTACCTATCTCCCTTACCCATAGCAAAGCCAGTTGTTACAAACACCCTGGACTGTAGGGATTTTAGAGATTATCAAGCCCAGTATTCCAATTAGAGTCACATTTATATATGCTAGTTGTACCCAAGTAACCTAAATGCTGCTTTATATCTCAAGATCTTGGGCAATTGACTTAAGCTCTATGAGCCTCAGTTTCTCAGCCCATGAGATGGAATATATAGAGGTATAGAGGTATTGAGACCAAACTGTCACAAAAAGGACCTTAGATAATGCTAGTTTTTTCTTCTTTTCCCACTGGAATTATAATCTGGAATGATATACTAGAATATCTCTAAAGGGAAATAGGCTGAGGAACTTCCCATGGAAGAATGAATTCTGGCTGATTCGACTGACTAGGAGAACACTCCAGTATTCCATCTCTGGAGTGATTCTAAACTTGTAATTTGAAAGGTTTACTCCAGATACAGGGTAATAGATATCATGCTGGTCTCTGTGGGGTGCAATGGAGGAATGAGGCAGGATTCAGAAACACCTGAAGCTATTGAGGAAAGCTTCTCAGAGGAAAGGACACTGGATTGACATTTGTTGTAGGAGTAAGGCTTAGTCACACGGACCTGAGTTGAGCAAAGACATTGAGGCATGGGAGAGGGTCTAGAGAGTAAAAAGGAGTCTGATGCATGAAGGCCTTGCCAGCCCTGCTATTCAGAAGGAAAAACAATTTGAGGTAGTGGAGAGCAATAAAAGGACTTCTGAGTCAAGAATTGGCATGACCAGATCTAGAAATACTAGGTAGAGAATGACAGCATGCATTGGATAGGGCTTGGAGGTGGCCAGAAAACTGTTCCAGAGTGATCCTGAGAACTAAAATGATCAGGTAAAAGGAGAACGCTGGCAGAATGTGAGATGTTAAGAAAGTAGAACCTACAGGCTAATGGCCTGACCATGAAGCATGGGGAAGAGGAAGGGTTCTGGCTTGGGGATGGTGTCAATGGTGATCTCATTCACAGAAGTAGGAGCATAGGTTGGGAGATACGAAAATAAAGAGTTCAGTTAGGGACCTATTGAATTTCAGGAGGCCCTGAGGTCTCCAAGTGGAAATGCTCAGCAAATATCTATATGAGTAAAGCTGTCGGCATCCATGGCTAGGAGAGGGGGCCTCTTCAGTCACTGTGGAGCCTGACCCCCTGTTCTCTGTTCGCAGTACTTCGTCTTCACGGGCGTGTTGGCCATGGTGACCTGTGCAGTTTTCCTTCGACTGAACTCCGTTCTGAAGCTGGCTGTGCTGCTGATTATGATTGCCATCTATGCCCTGTTGACGGAAACCATCTATGCAGGTCTCTTTCTGCGTTATGACAACCTGAACCACAGTGGAGAGTAAGCATTCACCATTGCTCAGTGCTCATCGGGAGGTGAAACCATTGGGAATACATTGAGCTGGGTATAAAAACTTTGGGACTGATTTGGTATTGAGTTAGATTTCAATTCAGGCATTCTCTAACTTATAAATCTAAGTAAAATCACTTCTTTTCAAATTATTTATATAAATTATAGATTATTTAATTAAATTTTAGACTAAATAGTACCTAAGTAATAGTTCAGATCACTTCCAAACCTCATAATTTGTGATTTCTTCAATAATAGCAGCTCTAAGACTTGGTAGGATCTGATTTTAATTTGGCTATTGCTATATTAATGATAGCAGCCACCATGGATTGAACACCTATGCTCCTTGCATTGTTATTTTTTAAAGTACAGAAAAATACAAAAAGTAACATCAGCCTGGATTTCTCAGAGAAAAGCTCATAAGGCAACGCTTAAGTGCTAATGCAACTCCAGGGCTGTGAAAATGAGGGAAAGGAAGTCGGGAGGCAAATGTGAACAGTGTCTTGTTATGCTGGCAGCGGAGGTTGTAAAGTGATTCAGCTGGTGCCTTGGAGGATGCATTTGCTCTGCTGATTAAAGTGTCTCTGGATAAGCTGTAGGGTGGGGGAGTGTCTCAGAACAGAGGAACACAGAGGAATGTGTCTCTGGGCTCCTTCTTTCTCTTTTCTCCAATGGTCAATGTTGATTCTCCAGAAGCACTTCCTCGTGATATCACTTGGCCAGTTCTGCAGTCTCCTGGGAAACCAGGCCTTACACAGGACTTAAGGGAAGGAGCACATATTGAATGCTGGCCGGCTGGGCTCAGGTGTAGGAAGCCCACATGTCTAGCTGAGGCCAGAAGGAGTAACCGATAAAGAGAAAAACAAAGCCAAGATATTTCAAGAATCCTCAGAAAATGTGCCTGAAACTAATAATGAACATCTGTGAACCAACCCCAGAAATAAATAATGCATATAATTAGTCACATGCATTTTTGTATTTGTTACAAAAATAAAAATGAAGCATTTCAGATATTGTTGAAATTTCCTCCTCCAAGGTCAAACTCCTCTCCCCCTCCCATGAGCCAACTCCTAATACACTTAATATATATCCTTTGCTTGCATGACTTCTAATACATATTTAGCTATGTCCATATTTATAATTGTTTTGTAATATCATTTTGTAGTCATACAATATTGTGTTTTTCAGATCCTTTGAGGCTGACATCTGTAGATCTAATTCATTTTAGCTATGGTCTGTATATAATATGAACATATCAAAATATATTCCCACTTTTGACCTATGAATACATTTAGACCATTACCAGTTTTTTTCCTATCATAAAAAAAGGCTTCAGTTATGATCACTATACTTGTCTCCTGGAGCTTATGTAAAAGCACACTTGCTGGATGTTTGCATTTGCCACTTTTAAAAACATCATATTTCCAAATTGCTCCTTAACATGACTGAATGATTTCCCTCTTATGCTCAGTGTCCTGTTGCCCCCTATTCTCCCACACACCATAGCTAGACTTTTTAAATCATGCCAAATGTATGGGACTGCACTTGATCTCACTGTTTTTATTTGCAGTTTCCTGATTATGAATAAACTTGTGCATCTTTTTATTTACTTATTAACTAGTTGAGCTTCCTTTTACTAAAATTTCCAGGTCATGTCCTCTGCCCTATTTTCTATGGGGTTGTTCACATATTTCTTACAGAAATTACAAAAGTTTTTTTTTTCTTTTTAATTGACAAATAAAGATTGTGTACATTTATAGTGTACAAAAGGATTTTTGACATATGTGTGTGTGTGTGTGTATATATATATATATATATATATATATATATGTTAGAATAGCTAAATTGAGTTAATTAATATGCTTTTGCTGACATACTTAGTTTTTTGTTGTGAGAGCCATTAAAAATCTACTCTTCAGAAATTTTCACATTTAAAATACATTGTTAGCCACTCACGGTGGCACACACCTGTAATACCAGCTACTCAAGAGGCTGAGACAGGAAGATCTTGAATTCAAAGCCAGTCTCAGCAACAATAAGGCCCAAAACAACTCAGTGAGCCCCTGTCTCTAAATAAAGTACAAAATATGGCTGAAGATGTGGCTCAGTGGTTGAGTACCCCTGAGTTCAGTCCTTGGTGCCCAAAAAATTATAGTAATAAAATAAAATATGTTGTTATTAACCATAGTCACCCTGTTGTACCATAGGTCTCTTCAAATTATGTCCGTTGTCTAATAGAAATTGTGTCTCCTTTGACCGATATCTCCCAATCTCCTACCCCCCAACCCTAGTAACCACCACCCTATCTCTCCCTCTTAAAATTCAACTTTTTTAAGATTCTATATATAAGTGCCAAAAAAAGAGTATTTGTCTTTCTGTGCCTGGCCTATTTCACTTAATATAATGTCCACCAGATTCATCTATGTTGTAGCTAATAGAAAGGTTTCTCCTTTTTTTTAAGGCTGAGTAGCTTTCTGTTGTAAATATGTACCACATTTTTTTTCACTTTTTTTATCCATTCATCTTTTGATGGACACTTGGGTTGCTCTCTCATTTTCAATTCAGCATTCTTCACAGTAACCAAGATATAACAGTTTATAATTGGTAGGTACTAATGGGTGGTTGTTACACACATGTGTGGTGTATTTTATGTGTTTCCCCCTATTAAGTCTTCACAGTAACATTTTAAAGAACATAGGCTAAGAGAGGTTAACAATTCCTTGAGTGTGCATGGCCAATAAATAATAGATCTGGATTCAAACTTGAATCTTTCCATCTCTAAAGGCAATGCATGTAAATGCTGCATGAATCTTTTTTAAAGAGGGTTGAAGAACTGCCCGCCATATTGCCAGGGCGCAAGGAAAGTCAAAACAGTTCCAAATTAGGTAAGAAGTTCAAAAGGTGTCCCATGACCAAACAGAAATGAGCACAAAAGAAGGCAAAGAGATATGAGAATAAAATGGGCCACCTTTGTTGTAAAAATGAAACCCTGAACTTTATTCACTGGAAGGGAAGCACTGCACTAATGCAACAAGTCCTGGCTTTAGCTTCAAATCCAGATTCTGTTGTTTACAAAATCACTTCCCATCTCTGGACCTGGCTCACAGGTGAAGTGGAATAGATGTACTCTATTAGTTGACTTGAGCTGCCATCACAACATCCCACAGACTGGACCAAGATTCAGGTGAAAAGTCTCAGAATGGCTTTCATCTGATTGCATTCCAGCTGATTGGAGGGCTGTCTTCCTGACTTGCACATGGCCACCTTCTTGCTAGGACTTTAAATGATGTGTGTGAGAGAGAGCAAGAAAGCACACTGGTGCTTCTTCCTCTTTTTGTAAGGGCACCAGGCCTATTAGATTAAAGCCCAAATTTTTATTACTTCATTTGATCTTAAGGATCTCTTTTTAGATGCTGTCTCCACATACAGCTATACTGGAAGTTAGAGTTTCAACATATGAGTTTGAGGGGAACACAATTCCATCTATACCATTGTTCCAGGGCTATTCTGCGATTCCAAAATGCCTGGCATTTAGTAGATGCTCAGTGTATGTTCATTCTTATTATCTCCTCCTTCTAAGGAGAGAAGTGCAGTTCTGAATTCTGCTCTGATGTCCTCAAGAGAAGTTTGCAGTTGCATTGTTAAGTAAGCCCTTGTAAAATTGGAGATAACCCCAAGTTCATTGCTGCTGATGATCAAGAGCTTTTTTCAGATTTTTCCTGACTTGAGGTCAGACATTGGTTAGTCTTGTATTGCTTCACTCTCTGCTGTCAATCAAAGTAAATTAATAAGAAATAAAAGAGCTCAGTCAGTCAGCCTTCTGTCTCAGCAGCTTTACAGACAGTGGCTTAACAACCATGGTGTCCAGTTGGCAGTCAGGCTGCTTCTGCTGATGAGACTAAACAAATGCTTTAGGAGCTCACACTAGTCCAGGGACATTCCTGCTGATGATTTCTAGGTGTCCTTCAGCAGGTAAAATATAAAAGATGGAAAGCATGGAGAACCTTGCACAGAGCAGATTCTGCTCCTCTGGAGCAGTCCCAAATACTTTAGACTGGTGTCTCCCAATCTACTCATTGGATTCCTTCCATGGCAAGCCTGTGTCTCAGTAGATAACACTGAGCCCCCAAACAAAAGGCATCTTACCCCAAGCATCTTATCAGTCCCTAGATATTCATCTTCCCCAGAATCCCTTGTAGGGAAGCCCATATGTCATAATGTATGTGAGTACAAATTTAACAGCTGGATTCAAATCTCAGCACTCCCCTCTACCAATTGTGATGCTGAACAATTTCACTTAAAATTATTTAACTTCTCTGAGCCCTGTTTTTCTCATCCATGAAGAAAATTAAAATAGTGAGCATATAAAAAGAATCTAATTGATAATAGAGTCTTAGCCCAAAGTCTTCATAGAATAAGCAATTGATTAATGCTAACATTTCATTAAACATAATGGCTTCATATCACAAACACTGTCACTCTAGAAAGTTCCTCATCCTTATCTCTGGACTTCCATTCCCTAACTGGTTTCCTATCATCTATTCTCAGTTCACCCATCCCAAAACCATCTGGTCAATTCACACATCTTAAAACCCTTCATGGGTATCCCTTTAACTATAAGAGGCTAAAAGTTCAACTAGTTTGTTGAGGATTTCCAAGCTCTTCTTCTTCTGGCCCACATTGACTGTTTCAATCTATCCCCTATGACTCACAGGTCAGCATTGGAAGCCCACACTCTCTAAGCACAGGAAGTCACGTGCTTCTTCCCTCCGGAGCTTCTGAATGAATATCCTTGTCCTGATGCTCTGTCTCCCAGATTCCAGCCCATCATTCTCAAGGACAGTCTCCTTGGTGAAACCCTCTTTAATCACTTCCCATTTTCTAATCCATGTGAATAATTTTTGTCTGTGCCCCTACCTCTCTATGTTGCAGTTATTAATTTCTATATCTTCCTCTTCCATTGGAACAGGAGCTTTTGAGGGCAAGGACTATTTCTCATGTTTATATTTCAGCACTTGAGAGTATCTGGCAGTAGGTGTCCAGTTGAATATTTCTGGAATTAAGTGAATGAGTACCTGAAAGGAACATTAGCTCATTCGGAATCTTATTACTCTCATCTAAAACCCCTACAATTTTTTTGTCACTGGTGTCATTAAACCATGTGCTGCCCATTCATATGAACAGTTTGCTTTTGGACTTACATGTCTTGCTTCAAAATTAATGTGATTCCGTTTGGCTAACCTTTCTAGCTTGTTCCAGAACATTTTCTATCCTTACCCTTTCATAGTTTTTATTAGCTATGCATTCTGATAATCACAAGAGATTATTTCTGTGCCACCGATGCCTTGTCGATTTCTTTAAAGATAAGCAAATAGTGGAATATATTATAATACAAGTCAGAAAGCCTAGAATCTATTTTTGACTCTTGCTTCTACTCAGGAGTGGCCACATTGCTAATGTAGAAAGGCAGCACAATATGCTTACTAAGGGTATCAGCTTCTCTGGCTCTAGTAATAACTGGTCCACTTTGTAAGTGTTGGTGGTACTAGAACAGGTCTCCTTCCAATATCCACACTGAAGTCTGGGAGTGACAATAACAGTACTCATGCTGCTCTTCACTTCCAGCTGATCTATAAGGACATTATTTTAATCTACAAAATCTCTCAACATCTACCATGAACTTATTGTTACAAAGTAGATCCTTCTAAAAGGAGCAAGTACCATCTTTATCTTCTATTTCTCTATTCACTCCTCCACTCTGCCAATCCCCCATGCACACACATTCAGATGCTTCATTTCCTGACCCTTCTCATTCTCCTTTCAGGCTTCTGGGGCTAAACAGCATGAGTAAGGGGGTTCTTCGCAGTCTCCAGGCTAGATAAGCCACAGTTACCAAATCATCCTGACAAGACTATCCAGATAGTGTCGTGTATTGAAGGCATTCCAGACATTAAATGTGATACCAGATGAGGCTCTCACAAGTGAGAATGAGTTGGAATAGATAATATCAAGAAAAACACATAGGGAAGCACTTTCTTTTTTTTGAAATGTTAAATTCTAGAATTTATTTATTTATTTATTTATTTTAATTTTTTTATTGGTTGTTCAAAACATTATAAAGCTCTTGACATATCATATTTCATACATTAGATTCAAGTTGGTTATGAACTCCCAATTTTACCCCAAATACAGATTGCAGAATCACATCGGTTACACATCCACATTTTTACATAATGCCCTATTAGTAACTGTTGTATTCTGCTACCTTTCCTATCCTCTACCATCCCCCCTCCCTCCCCTCCCATCTTCTCTCTCTACCCCATCACTATAATTCATATCTCTCCTTGTTTATTTTCCCATTCCCCTCACAACCTCTTATATGTAATTTTGTATAACAATGAGGGTCTCCCTCCATTACCATGCAATTTCCCTTTTCTCTCCCTTTCCATCCCACCTCATGTATCTGTTTAATGTTAATCTTTTCTTCCTGCTCTTCCTCCCTGCTCTGTTCTTAGTTGCTCTCATTATATCAAAGAAGACATTTGGTATTTGTTTTTTAGGGATTGGCTAGCTTCACTAAGCATAATCTGCTCTAGTGCCATCCATTTCCCTGCAAATTCTATGATTTTGTCATTTTTTAGTGCTGCGTAATACTCCATGGTGTATAAATGCCACATTTTTTTTATCCATTCATCTATTGAAGGGCATCTGGGTTGGTTCCACAGTCTAGCAATTGTGAATTGTGCTGCTATGAACATCAATGTAGCAGTATCCCTGTAGTACGCTCTTTTAAGGTCTTCAGGGAAAAGTCCAAGAAGGGCAATAGCTGGATCAAATGGTGGTTCCATTCCCAGCTTTCCCAGGAGTCTTAGGGAAGCACTTTCGAAGAAAACCAATGAAAGTTGGTGCTGGCAGAATCTAGAAGCCACGTGGCATGAGAACAGGTTTCTTCTCACATAAATTGCTATCACTTTGATCCCCATTTGCATTCAGAAAGGTTCTGTGATTGGTTTAATGCTCTGCTGTCATCATCTTGAAACTTAATGATTTTTCCAAAAAGCCCTCCTACATTTCTATGTTGCACATGATCCCACAACTTACAATGTCAATTCTGTCCCACTTATCCACATGTAGCATTCATCATAGATAAGGAATGAACACCCAAAAGATAGATAGCCCACATACAGGGTGGAAGTCAAATAGCATCCATCCAACATCACATAAACTCCATTCATCCACCTGCCTATCCAGTCAACACACACTACCCTCTGTCATCAGCTTTGGCCAGGTGCTACAGAGTCATAGATGAATAAGAATCATATCCACCATTTAGGGGCTTAGGGTCAAGCAACAGTAAGTAGCTGCATGTAGGACAGAATTGTGAAAAAGATAACTGAGATCTGGGTTGATAATTTGCCACCTTGCACTACCTCTGTGAACTAGAATGAATTACTTAACACCTGAGTTTTGGTTTCTCCTCCACAATAAGGATCATAGCCCATTATTTTTGATATGACAAAGCCAGAAGTAACCATCTCAGATGTAATAGAAAATAAGCACCTAACAAATGTATATCATTAATATGCACTAGAATAAAAGATAATTTAAAATGGGATGGTCTAGTATGGGTTCCATGGAGGCGGATGGGAACTAATAACAAAACTAAAAAATTAGAGTTGAATGCTCAATACTGAATGCTCTGAATTTGGCAACTGACATGTGAGTTCCCAACCAGCTGTGACACAGATGAGCTGTGTAACCATGAAGAAGTAACTTCTCTCTGGTCCACAGTCTCCTGCTGATAAAATAAAAGGCTTGCAAGTGATATTATATTGTGTCTGATACACATACTACAGAACTGAGTGGATTTACCAAATATACATTGTATTTTGTGACATAGAATTATTTTCATGATTTATACTAAGTTCAAAAGTATAAATTATGAAAATGTTATGAAGGTATAAAATTAAATTTAAATACTATGAAAAAATATTATGAGTTAAAATGTTATAAAGTTACAAAATAGTATACACCAGAGAATCCTGCATTTGTCAACATTTTTTCATGAGGTAAAAGAAAATGACACTTCATTGACTCCAAGGATAATTTTTATTTTCTTATTGGTAAGATTTTAAATTCCCAAATATACTACAATTATCATAAATACTTCTTTAATGAGTAATATTCAAATGTAATACTAATCTTTAAGATACATCAGATAAGGTGCTCTCTAAAGATTTTCATAACCCTGAGAATTTCATTATTCTACATGTCTTGATTAATGATGTTCTTTCAAAAATGTTAGCATGGGAAGATGGCAGTATTACTCAGTGATTTTATTAATCCAAATAAATCAGTTTAAAATGTCCTTGGTCCTCAACACTCAATATCAAGTGAAGTATTATAATATGGTATAGAATTCAGCCATTTGGCTCTCTTAGAAGTTTTTCAAAGAATTAGAGAGGCTACAAAAAAACCCTTCTAAATTCAAAGCATAATTTCTTTGGGATGTTTCTCAGCCTGGCTGACTTACTGTGCATATTCTCCAGTCTCTACTTGGGCTTTTTTTTTTTTTTCATCTGAAGTACAGCTAAACACTCGAGATTGTTCACAGTTTTCCTTTACTTTTGCTTCTGAGTTTCGTCTAGTCATCTTTCTATTTTTGGTCAATCACTGCTTTCAAAATGACTCAAGAGGTATCTGTGTTTTCTCTTGAAAATGTGTTTCCAATGATAAATTACTGGGCTTAAAATAAGTTTCCTGCATCACAAAGAAAAGGATCTCAGAAGTACCAGGCAGAACAGGAGCTTGGGACATATTCGTGGATTCACAGAAGGCACCACACCTAGGACATCTTCCAATCAAACCAAGCAATGTGCAGAAGTCATCTATAGAAGCACCAGCCCCATGTACCTCCCAGGTGGGAGAGGAAGACGGGGGCCAGAAGGTCCTAATATTTGTATAGTAAACATTATTAGAGTCATGCACAAATGACAAAGTAAACTGTGACATAGAGATAATAAGTGACATGCCCAAGCTCAAAACCTGATGGGTAGCAGAACTTGCTTCTGCAAGAGTTCAAAGAGTTCAGGGCCTGAATCATTTTCCCAGGGATCCACAAACTTCAGGAGCTAGAGAACAAAGTGACAAAAAGCAAAGAAAAGATGATCATTAAATATTCCTGTCCCCTAAAAACAAGCCCCATGGTGAGTGAGTTCAGGAATCCGTAAATGAATCCTCATCCCTAAAATGCAGGGGTGAAGATACATGGGCGAGAGTCCGACCCTCTGCACTTCAGCTCTCTTGTTGGGCAGCTCCAGTAGATATGAACACTTTCTTACTGAGTCTCCATGTGACCTCAAACACGACATGTGGCATTTATTTATTATCCCTGCCCTAGAGGCTTGTTAACTCAGCTGGCCAAGCAAGATGTGTCTTGAACTTAAGGAACACATCCCACCCCTTCCTCCTCAAGTCTTACCCTCCATTAATTCTTCCCTGACACGCAGCCTGGGTTACTTTCTCTTCCCAAGCACTCCAGTGGCAACGAGGATATATCTGTTCCATGGAGTTTATCATATTATAAAATTATCTATGTATTTGTTCTTTCTCTTAGTGGTCTATTTTGAGGGCAGAGACAATGTGCTTTCTTTATCTCTGCCTCCCAGTGTATGACTACCACACACTAGAAGCTCAGTAATTATGTGCTTCTCTGGGGCCATAGATAAGAAACATATTAAGGTCCATTATTAGCATCTTATCTCCAAGGAAAAGCAGATGGAACTAGGGTGCTGAATCCTACTGTAGTCCCCAGAGCTCTCTGGTCCTCATGGTCTCTACACACACAATACCTTTCCAAGAGACTAACCTGGGGAGCCGTACTGGTCCTGACCTACTTTAGGTTGGAGGGGGCCTTTCAGTAGAAAGCTAGGTGAGAAGCTAGTGTGGGTAGCTGAGTCCATGCCGTTTCCCTGTGCTGCACCTGCTAGTCTCCAGCAAGAGGAGAGAAGGGAAAGCGAATGATGGCCTTCACACACCTGGATGGACCCTGCTCTTCTCCCTGTAGGTACTGCTTCTCATCTGTGATAGCCCCATATGTCCTTAGGCCACATCAGAGTTACTTTCCAGTGAATTCTGAGGCTACGTATGTGTGCTTGTGTTGGGGAAAGGATTAAACAAAGGAGTGATAGGATTTGGTTTCAGTGATAAAAAAATATTCTGGCAACACTGTAGAAAGTAGACTGTAGGAAGGGATGTAAGGTGGCAGTTGGAATCAGGTTGGCGGTACTTGGTGGTAGAGGTGACAGGATTTGCTCTAAGTTGATGGGGGTGGTGAGGACTGACCCCTAGTTTTATTTCTGCTTTAGGCTCAAGGACCTGGGTGAATGGATGGGGGGGGGGACTGCCTGAGATGGCGAAACCTGGGCAGAGACAACCCTAGGTCATATTAAGACAAACCACATCTTACGGAGAGATAATTTGTACTTGAATATTTTTATTTGGGGTTTCCTTCTTTAACCAGTGAAAGCCCATCCAGGCTTTATCTCCACATGTCTACTTCACAGTCCAATGTTGCTTCCTCCAAGCCTTTTTCCTCCTGGCCCAAAATGTCCTGAGAAGACCCCATGCTGGGGAAGAACTGAGGAAGAACTGAGAATAAAGCCAGGGATTCCCTGGACCTCCGAACTCCCTTCATGGATGAAGGTCATGTCGGGGCGAATGTGTATCCTTGCCACTGGCCTTTGCAGCTGGGTCTTCTAGAGAGCCCAGGTCAGTGCCCCGTCCCCAGCTTTTCCCCACAAGGCTCATGGATCTAGTGCTGAGGTACACTCCTGCAAGAGACAGCTCCAAGGGAGCAAAGGGTTTACTAAGAGACATAAGGTTTAAAATGGAGGAAACGGTACTCCTTGACATATAGAATTGATCTAGGGATTTTAAAAAATGACATAAGGTTTAAAACAGCGTCCAACTTGTGAGATGGAAACAAAAATCTAAGCATGAAAGCACTCAAAATAAAGACTGTCACAAACAAAGATTTCACAGTGGTCTTCTAAAGAGGATCAGATCCCAAAAGGGGGGCCAGAGGATGTAAGTCTTCACATGAATTTCTGTGATGAGAAGGCATACAAGCTCTTTGAGATCTAAAAAAAGTACCTGCAAATAGAAGACGTTACTAATGTGGGCACATTGTCTAGATGCTGGGCTCTAGAATCTCTCCTACCAGGTATGTCCTGGGGACCTCCACTGCTTAGAGGACCCTGGTTGCTGAAAAGCTGATGCGTGAACCCGCAGAGCAGCCTGTATCTCATGGTGGGTGCTCAGAAGACACTTTCTTCTTCTCCCACTCCTGGTCAAACTTGTTTCCATGGGAGCATCCTTGAAGTCCCTCCATACCACCATATTGTTTTTCTTCTTCCCACAGAGATTTCCTGGGGACCAAGGAGGCCTCCCTGCTGCTGATGGCCATGTTCCTCCTTGCTGTGTTCTACCACGGACAGCAGGTAACACAATACTTTGCTCAAGCTACCCTGGCCACCCACGTTCTCGGTGGCCGTGAAACTGCCCTGCAATGCCTTTCCTGTTCTTTGCGACAAATGACTATTAGCTGTTTGCATCAATTGTGACATTTAATGAATCAATGTCTATTGAAGATCACCTAATGGAAGACTAAGCTAGAGAAGATGAAGTCGTGAGTGTGTGGCTTTAAAGTCCTTTTAGCCCATCGCTTCCAAACTGACATTAGGAAAAAAGAACATTTTCCTAATAAAAGAGTTTTTGATTTCTGCCTGAGGCAAACTGGGATCCTTCCCAAATCTATTGCCTGGAGAAAATTATTGCTAGAGAAGGTGTGTGCTGTGCTGGGTAAACATTCAGGCTGGAAGATCAGCAGAGGCAGGGTTCTGGCCCAGCTCTTCTCAGGAGCTGTGGCCTTGGATAAGTTATTTATTTCCTGAGAGTCGGCGCCTTGACTCTCAAAGTAGTAACATCCACATAGGACTCTTTGAGATGGTTGTGTCTAGGGTTTGAGGACTCTTTGAGATGGTTGTGTATGGGGTTTTGTATGCTGCTTCGTGTGTGTATATGTACATGTCGAGGAAAAACTTCATTGCTAAATTGTCCTGATTAGAAAAAGTGCCTACCACACTGATTCTGCTCTGAGTCCCTAGTTGTTTGGTTTTGATTTTTTTGTTTTGTTTTTTCATGGTGCTGAGGATGGAACCCAGGGCTTCATTCACTCTAGGCAAGCACTCCACCACTGAGCTACATCCTCAGACTCTGAGCCCCTGTCCTTTACTGGGATCTGGAGTGAGGAAGAACTACACAAAACCCCATTCCTGGAAGAGTTTCTAAGAGGAGAGTGAACTCTAAATAATGCAGAAGTATTAGGTGTTGGACACACTTGCCCAGGGTCTTGCCAGAAGGAGCTACTCTGAAAAGCGCCTCCCAGCAGGCTTCACTCAGGAGGTGTTGCCTACTCCCAGAGGCCAGTGGGACTTATCCAGGCAGATTCCAACCGGTGATCGGTCAGTCTCTGGAGAGGTCTTCTCTCCCTGTATAAACCTGGCCTCATCAGCCTCGTTGCTGGGCTCTGGATCCCAGTCCATCTTTCTCTGGTCTGTGTGCATTTCAAAAAGAGTAACTAGAAAAAGTAAGGCAAACCAAGAAGGCTGACAGCCAGAGCAGAAATAGGAACATCTCTGGGAAATCACCATGGAAACAGGGAGGCAACAACCCTGGGAAACCAGGGATTAAATAGTCAAAACTCCCGAGAATTGAGACATACATATGGAAAGTCACTCATAATAAGGGGGATGGTTAAAGCAGTGACTGTTTTTTACCTTTTGATGGAATTTGTAATAAAACACAAAGTCAAATGTCAAAGTCTAGCCATTACCAGAATTCCTTGGTATTTCTGACCATCTCTGGAAACAGGTGTCCTGTCTCCTAGGTCTGGGTGGCCTCCTTTTACAGAAGGACACGCAAACTAAAATCCATTTGAGGGCAATGAGGACAAAACTAGACAAGGCAGAGATGCACCCCCAGAGATGCACTCACTCCATCACACAGGTTTCAAAATGGCAAGTGAGAAATCCCCAGAAAGAGCTGAAAGAACAAATTTGTGGTAAGAGTCCTCATTCCATAATAATAATGTGTTTCTGTCTCCTCTGTTACCCTAAGAAATTACCTGTGCCTTGACAGTTCCCCTTTTCTCAAATGCTAAGCTTCTAACACTCCAAATCAATATATCCCACTTTACATTTGTGCAGGAAAATCAGATAATCTAATCCTGTTAAGATTATGTGTAAGGTAAGAATGCTTAAGTGCTTCACTGGAGTCTGAAAACTTGTGACATCTGATAATTTTTCCCTTCTATTTCTAACTTTCAAAAGGCTTAGAATTACATAACTACATCTCACAACCATCAGTTATAAGTATTAGCTTTAGCAGATGGCACCCAAACCCCAGCTCTGCTCCTTAGTAGGTACATGATCTTCAGCAGTTTACTAAACTTTCTGTATCTGTTTCCTCACCTACAAGATGGAAATGCTAATAACAGGTTCTACTTCCTCTGTTGTGATAGTATTGTGTGAGCATATAATTACAATATACTTAGCCCAATGGCTTGCACATATAAGAGCTAAAAATCATTGGTTAATATTTTACTTTGAAAATAAGCCTCTGTCACCAACAGGGAAGATGTTGTTATCTGTCTAGCCCTAAGACAGGAGAAGAGACTCCATCTCCTGAGGTCCTGAGTTGCAAAGCCAATAAGAACAATTCTGAAACAGGAATCCAAGTGCTCTACCTTCTGCTTCCATTCTGTCCCTACCGCATGCCACTGCCTCCCTATATTAGAAGCTGCTTTCAGCAGGGCTGCATCCCTTCGGGTGTCTCCTCTTTATAGCAAGTGGCAGGCCCCTGTTCATCCAGAATCAAGCCCACCCACTGCTGACCTTGTGACCTGCTCCCACCAGGTTCCTCTGTGACTCAGCAGCCCTGTGTTTTAATAAAGCCTGAATGTTGCCCATTGATGCCAGGTGTGCCAAAGCTGGGTGGGTGGGGCAGGCATGATGAGACAACCCCAGAGTGACACAGGCAGTTAGGCAACTGAAGAATTGGGAATTTTCATTTTGCACATGTGTGGAAGTGTTATGCCAAATACTTCCTCCTCTTCTGAGAAGGTGAACTTCTGAATGTTGGACAGGGAGGGATAGCAAATGCCAGATGCCACCAGCTCATGCCTGATTCACTCACAGTGCCTGAGCACCTCCATTTACAGAAGAGGAAGCCACACCTGTGCGTGGGGACAGAGATTCATAAGGTCATGCCTCCAGTCACCTACTCCTGGGTCTGTGAAAGATACATGTTGGGGACTGCGTGGCTCAGAAGACCCAAGCCTTGGAACCCAATGTTTTTATATATACATGTATATGTATGTATATATATATATATATATTTATGTGTATATATATTTATGTGTACATATATTATTGGTCATCATTGTAATATACTATGGTAATATATAAAGGAATTTAGAAAGTCATTAAGAAATAATAACAAAAGATGTATAGGAAAAGACTATTTTTGTCCAACCATCCCTTGACCTTTCAAACCCCCTAAGTAACCATGTTTAGTCTTCTGATATTTGTTGCCATAGAGCACGATGATGTTATATTGCTATTTTGAATTTATTCATTTTAAACATCATGTATTAGCTTTGCCTTCCTTAGGTGTATATTCCCATATCCTCTCTTTGAAAATCATAAATTCCAATGAAATAATTCAACAGAGTTTGGTTATTATCTACATTAATATTGTGGAACCTAATATTCTTGCTTGAGTTCCAGCAATGCCATTTGGAGCGTGAGTGACCTTGAGACACAACTTCCCAGAGCTGTCATTTTTCTCTTATCTGTAAAGTGCAATGATAAGTCATCTGTCAGAGTTAGCGACCTGCTGAAAGAGGTCATTCCATACGATATAGGAGTTAAGAGTCACAGCTCAGAGTCAGAATGCCCTGGATTCAAAGCCTCTACTTCTGAGACCTTAGGAAATTGCCTCAACCTTACCGTGCCCACTCCCTCACCTGTGAAATGGAGATAATGAAGAGCCTGCCTCGATGAGCTGTCATGGGACTGAATGAGCTTGAATGCCATGAAGTGCCTGCAACGGAGCCTGAGCAAGGCAGGGGCTCCGTCAGCAGTGGCTGTCATGATGTTAAAAGCCTGCCACAAAATACAGCAACAATACCGATTTATTCCCTTGGCACCTTTTTCATGTGGTCAGTTCCTTGATGACTGCATGCAAATCAGGAAAGAGCTTGCCCTTCCATTCAAATGATATTTTTGAGCAAATGCTAAAGAAATTTTACTTTTAAAATATCAATGTCCATGTCTCCCTTATGTTTTTTTTTTCTCTCCATGTCCACACTAACTAAGTGACCCCTTTGGTGTTGAAGTTTCCTTTGGTGCCCTCCAGCCACCACTCAGCTCTGTGTAAATAGAGGCAGAGACTGTTTCACTCATCTTCCTCTGCCTGGCATCCAGCAGAGAGTAGGTGTACTTGACCTTTTTTTTAGTAAATGGAAGAGGAAAGCCTGCCTTCTGTGGAGCTTTAATACCAGCTGGCACCTGCCCTCCTGACTCTTGGACAGCATGGTCTCTGTGCACCTGCATTCAATGCATCTACCTTCAGTCACCAGGCTGAAAAGTAAACGGTGTTCTTATAACTGGAAAATTCTTGCTTAGGTAAAACCCAGGCCTCCATATTTCCCTATTCCGAGTTGAATTCCTTTACATGAGGGCACTTCAACAGGACAGAAATAAACAAGTACCTCCTACTTCGACCAAGCATGCATTGTTTTTTAAATATTTTTTAGTTGTTGATGGACTTTTATTTTATTTATTTGTATGTGGTGCCAAGAATCAAACCCAGTGCCTTATGCATGATAAGCAAGCGCTTTACCACTGAGCCACAACCCCAGCCCCACAAGCATGCATGTTTAATGAAAAAAAAAAAGAAAAAGCATTTCATTGGGAAATAGTTATGGGTGAGAAAATGCTGTGCTGCAATCATAGAAGTCAAAACTGATGCTCTTGAATCTGGAAGCGAAAATGATCAAAGCAGAGCTTTTGATCTCATTTCATCCACAG
The DNA here is from genome assembly GCF_021218885.2 of Marmota monax. Classification (NCBI taxonomy): domain Eukaryota; kingdom Metazoa; phylum Chordata; class Mammalia; order Rodentia; family Sciuridae; genus Marmota; species Marmota monax. The sequence continues at coordinate 34,682,841 of NW_026694084.1, read as the reverse complement.
ATGCCTTAAATTATAGGAACACCTTGCAATCTTATATTTTAGACATTTCAGATGGCCTTTGTGTGCATCATTGTCACTTGATCCCAATAATAGTTCCATATAATAATCCATATCTCTTAAATTAGACAGGCTAGGGGCCATCAGCCTTAGTCATGAGAAAGGAAACCAACAAGCGGAATGAATTTCCCAAGGCCACCCAGCTACCTGGTGGAGCACCCAGGACTAGCATTCTTGTGAACAAGCCACTGCCTCCGCTCATGATTATTTTGGAGGGGAGGTGTTGTGGGAAATTTCAAAAACATACAAGAGTTAATAAAAGCATGTCTGAGGTCACATTGACTTACATCCAGCCTTGTTACATCTGTATCCCTATTTATTTTGCCCCTTGATCTCCTTCCCTCCAATTATTTTGAAGAAAATTCCAAACCTCCTATCATTCATCTGTAAGGACTTCAGTATGTGTCTAAAGTGAGATTTTTAACCTGATCACAATTAAAAGAATACACTTGTAAAAAGAAAACCACAATTCATTTATATTGTCAAATCTCTAAGCCATGTTTCCATTTCTTGGTTAACTTATAATTGTATCTTTTAAGTTTGTTTATTGGAATGGAAATCCAGATAAAGTCTGTGTATTGCCATTGGCTGATACATCTTTTAAATCTGCAGGATCAACCTCCATCATTTTTTTTTTTTTGCAGTATTCTGTGAGGGCCAGTGGGCATGTGGAAGTCCTCCTAGTTCAGAGTTTGTCCAGTGCATCCCCTAAAGTTATTTAACACTTTCCTCTCTCATAGGTTTATCTTGAATTAGTTGTTATATCTAGAAACTTGATGAGATTTGGTTTCAATTTTTTCCTGCAAAAATATTTAACTATAATTAGAAGATGGATAATGTCTCCTTGTCTCTCTTTTTGTGATATTAGCAGCTGCTGGTAATAGCCTGTATTCATCTGTTCACTAGATAGTGACATTCTAATCCTATCAGTAGTCCATAATTTATTAGCTGGAATACATTATTTAAAAGAACCATCTCCTCACCAACTCTTACCTGGAAATACAAGTCAGGAAGCGATGATAAATGCTGAATTCTTTACCTATGAGTTTGGTTCCTATGAGTTCCCTGATAAATTTGTTCCCTAGCACCATTCAGAAGCGACGGATGAGATTTTGTCTTTTTAAGTGCCACTCTGAATTTATGCATTTTAGTGTATTTCTGGTGTTCCCATCCATTGCAATTATTATTCTTAGTAAAGCCTAATTTCTCACGTCTTTGACAACTGGAAGCCTATGCAAGCTGGCTTTTAGATCCGTTTTACTACTGGAGTTAGTAGTCTCAGAGAGATTCCTTGTTTATGGCATGAAAAAAAATAATCTAGATTTTTAAATTTTCTGTCCTAAAACTGAACCACTTCTGGAAACAGTAAGGATTATATTTATAGAAACCAATATTAAGAAATCACAGTCTGGAAGCTCTGGGTGCCCATTGTTGCTGCTAGGTTTCCATTCTCTGGGCCTTGATTTCAGTGGGAGGAGCTAGGAAATGCACACCTCAAGTTCACAGTGGTCCTTGTTTTCTTATTGAGGACCTGCGTCTTTTTTAATATCACCAGATTTACATCTGCAGCTATTTCCTCTTCCCCAGAATTCCAGTTTTCAATGACAACAACACAATTGCCCATTTGCTTTACTGTACAATAGTCTAAGAATACTAATGCAAATATTACCACCTACAATACGATTATTGTAACAAGTTTTAACATTTTATTGGAATTCCTTTTATCCTTAGGGTATTTTCATCTAGGAATGGGCCATCAAATTATTGTTTAAAAAGACATCAGGCATACGTATTTTCTCTCCATGGGTTAGAGATGAAGGTTCATTATTTACTTGTTTACTTTTATAGACACTTTTAAAATCTATTTAGTTTTATAATTAAGTAAAAAATTTTCCATGATTCTAAAGTTGACTCAAAACAAGACAGAATTTTAAGTTTGGATTCTAGCTTTATTCCTCCATTCTGTTTCCTGTTCCCTCTCTCATCTAGTAGATAACAGCTTTTTATGGTTTTCACTTTAGTTTTTCAGTAAACAAATTAAGATGGATTAATGTGAGTGTAAGAGGAGAGAGAAAGAGAGAAACTTTCCTTTTTTAGACAAGTGATACATGCATTTCTCCCTTAGAGAACAGCTCATCAAAGTATAGAGAATCACTCTTCCTATTTATAGCTGCACTGTGTCCTGTTGTATATATGTGCTATGGTTTGTTCAGTCAACAAAATGAACATTTGGATTGTTTCAGCTTCTGCTATTATTGAATAAATAACCTGTGCCTGTCTTTTATACTGTTGTTATCTTCTAGGATTCTAAAGTAAGACATAGCAAAGCAACTAGTCATAAGCCCTTCAATTTAGGACATCTAACTACATGTAGTAGACTGTTAATTTTAATGGTTAAAGATTTTGAAATAATACATCCCTAAGTTGTGATAAAAATGGCTTGAGTGTTGCTCTGTAAAGGAAATTCTTATGCACAGGGAAACCAGAACAGGATGGGACAGAACTAACTAAGAGTGCCGAGAGTAAGTTGTTTACCTTTAACTTCCTAAGTAATTCACATAAACCCCCAGGTGGTTCATCAACAGCATCTCAAGTTCATAGATGAGGAAACAGAAAAGTCACTACTTGTCTTGGGTTATAGTGGCAAATGTGGAACCAGAGCTCTATGCCATATCTGTCTGACACCAATCCATGATTATCTTACTATATAGTTCATTCATTTCTTCCTTATTGTTTAGTGATCAAGAACCCACTCTTTGCCCAGTTTTGGAATTAAGTTCAAATTCTGGCTTCTCCACTAACTGGGTGTGAACTTATCAAGTTACCTAACTATGTTAGCTTGATTTTTTCATCTGACAAAGAAGGATTGAAAATAATATCATACTATTGGGGTTGCTGCTTGGATTAAAGGACCTACTGTTTCAATATTGCTTAGAAAAAAAGGCAGAGACATAATAAGTTCCACTCAAGCACTGGTTAGTTTTAGGATTCTAACATATTTGTCAAACCAAACTAACCAATAGGATAGAGCACGTGCTCTGTGCCGGACATGTCAGGCTGCCAGTCAGCTCAGGCTGCCCCAACCAGTACCTCAGAAGGGTAGACCTAGCAGAAATTTGCTTCTCATAGCTCTGGAAGCTGTAAAGTCTAAGATCCTGGTCCAGCAGATTTTGGTTCCTGGTGAAGGCTCTTTCTGGCTTGCAGATGACCACCTTCTTGCTGTGTTGTCCCATGGTCCTGTCTTAATGGGTGCTCATGGAGAGAGAAAAGCAGACTCTGTCACGTCCCTTCCAGTACAGGCAGTAACTCCATCACAAGGGCCCATCCTCATGACCTCATCTAGCCCTACTCACTTCCCAAAAGTTCCATCTCCAAATATCATTACCTCCTGAGTCAGAGCATCCATAGGAAGAGGGGGAGGGCACAATCATTCAGTCCCCAGCAGTAAGGATGTGACAAGTGAACAGGTGACAGGACCCTGACTGCACAGCACCTGTGGTCTAAGAGAGGACTCAGATATAGTCATAAAATCCCACAAATGAGTATAAAAACACAGGTGCAATGATACTGGGAGGTAGGCGCACAGTCCGAGGGACCTAATCATTCTCTGATGGCTTGGGGGCAGACAATGCCTCCCATCACTTAGGTCAGGCTGTTTCCTTTCTGAAAATTGCTAGATCCTGGCCCACCTCCAGATATGTGTGGCTGGAGCCCATACTCCACAAGTTCCTCAGCTGCCTCTCTTTGTCTCCCATGAACTGCAGCTGGAATACACAGCTCGCCTGGACTTCCTCTGGCGCGTACAGGCCAAAGAGGAGATCAACGAGATGAAGGAGCTGAGGGAACACAATGAGAACATGCTCCGGAATATCTTACCCAGTCACGTGGCCCGCCATTTCCTGGAGAAAGACCGAGACAATGAGGTGAGTCCTTGCAAGTCTGGCTGGTTAAAATGGGTCGGAATGGGCTATATAGTGTTACTCCACTGAACCCATACCCTGGGAGAATTCTTCTATGCTCTTGTGAGGGCATGAAAATGAAGACCATGCCTACCAATGGTGCCAGGCAGCCATGGCAGGCATCATGTTACCTACACACCACCTCCCCTGGCCCCAAGCAGCTCATCAATTAGGTGAACATAATATCCTCATTGCAAGATTGAATTGAAATTTTTTAAGTTTTATATGTGTGTGTTATGCATATCTATGTGCACCTGAATATATATATATATATATATATATATATATATGCACACACATGCACATATATTTCAGTCACAGAAAGTACAAATACTGTATGATTTCATTTATACATTTATATGAGGTATTTGGAGCAGTCAAAATCGTAGAGGCAGATTACTGGTTGCCAAGGGCTAGAGGGAGGAAGGAATGAGGAGTTATTGTTTCAGAGACTCAAAATTTGTTTTGCAAGATGAAAAATGTTCTAAGATGGTGGTAATGGTTGCATAACAGTGTGAATGGACTTAGTACTACTGAACTATACAATTAATGGTTAAGATGGTAAATTTCATGTACATGTATTTTACCATAATTTTAAAATAATAATATATGTATATAGACATATGCATAATGGATGAATATGTGTATGCACATATGTATTCATATATAAATGTAGGTGTGTGGGTGTGAGTATAAGTATTCTTAGCAAAATGTCTGGCATGTAGTGGATGCTCGAAAATGCTCTTTATGCTTAAAACTACTTTTTCTTACTGTGTCACACCTGAAGGGCCACTCTGTGAAGTCAACACAGAGTCTGAATCAAGGTGCCGGAGGCTACCATTTCCTCCCAGGCTCCAGGGGAAAATCTTTCCTTTCCTAGTGCAGCTTCTGGTGCTCCTTGGCTTGTGGCCCCATCACTCCATCTGTGGCTCATCTTTACGTGGCCCTCTTTATAATAACATGTGTCCTCCTCTCTTCCAAGGACACCAGTCATTGGATTTAGAGTCCATTAATCCATTATAACTTCATCTTAACTTAATTACAGCTGTAAAGACTATTTCCAAATAAGGTCATATTCTAATGTTCCAGGTGGATGAATTTAGGAGGGGCATGCACCACTGAACCCAGCTACAATCCCAAATCTTTACTTCAAACTTTAGTTTGAAGAACAGCAACTTGGTAAAATGTTCTTCTAAACCTTATACTTTAAAGACTTGCGTACTCAGAAGATATGAAATATCTAATACACAAAGAAGCCAGTAACAGTACCACAATTACACTGATGTTTTTATATTAACAAACTTTAGCTTTTAAAGAAAAAATCAGACTCTATAAAGAAGTGTAATACTCTAAAATAGCAGACTCTGTAATGTAGTGTAACATTATTGTTGTTTAACCAGAGTTGTTCAAACCCTAAGTTCCCTTAAGGCAAGTTGCTCTAAAGAATAAAATTTAAGACACAAGACATTATCTTGGCTCAGAGCACCGGCGCGGCTCCTCCTTCCCGCCTGCGCCTAGCACCCGCCGAAGCTGCTGTTATTATCATTCCTTTTTTAACCAATAAGGTTACAGCACGCGAGGTTATGCATCTTGCAGAGACACGTAAGAAGAGGTAGCACTAATTCTTAAAGCCCAGACTATCTACGAAGCTATTTCTTTTCTCAACAAAATATTGCTAGTCTCAAGGAGGTGAGCACACCACCTGGGAATTCTGGATGGAGGAAGCATCAGGGCAGACAGCTTCTGTGAGACATGTCCTCCTGAACACACTGAGCTCCCAGGTGCAGCCACGGATGTGGCATGGATGCCAGATTGACTTATTATTGTGACGAACGTAGAAGACTGAAAACGAAGAATTGTGGCTCAAAGACAAATTATCGTTAAGTGTCAAAGCTATGAAGTTTTCAACCCACCCTCAGGGTAGCAGTGTTCCAGAACGATAATGACAGTCTCTGCAAGCCTTCAGAGCTCTGGGTTCTAGAAGGCACAGAATGGTACTTCCCCAGGATTGTTCTGCTTGAACCAATCACAAAGCAGGCCCAGATTTAAAGAATGAGAATGGGATGAGGCAATCAAAAGAGAGTCTAGAAGGAGAAAAATGAAAGGAAACTGAAAAGTCAGGAGTTCGGCTAAGCAGTCAGGTGAGGCATGAAGTCTGTCTGAATCACGCGCTGAGATGTTGCCCCATGCGGGGTCACCCGTCGTGTAGACGCTGCCTTTGTGCAGTTGAGGGAACTAGCCCCTGCCGCACAATACGTATTTATATTCACGTGTGCCTGCTGTGGGAGCAGGGCGGAAGATCATCATGATGAGGGGATCCCAAGAAACGTTGCGGAAGCCAGACTCTCGAGCAAGTGTTGTATAAAATCAGTGGTCTAGGACATCTCGGAGCCCATCCAACAAGCCTCTATCAGTAGGCGAGTCAAGAAGAAGGAACCCCAGTCTTAAGCTCCAAAACAGCTCCCACAACCTCCCGAACTTCATCTACTTCCCCCAGCCAGGAGGACTCTCCACCACCACAGGCTTGGCCAGAACCCTCTTCACCAATGCCCAAAACGCAGCCAGAGTCAGATATGTCTCTGGAATCGCAGCCTCCCACGCCCCCCGAAACAGAGTCCAGCAACCGGCGCAAGAAGTATGAGCCTCCCGAAACCTGGGCTGAAAGCCTTGGGCGTGATGTCCGCGAGAACCGGAGCTCACTGTCGCCGGACGCGCACAGCTGCGAATCCCGAGCCTCGCACGGGCAGCCGCGGGAATATTCGCGCACGACTCCCACGGAGTGGAAGGTCTATCCCCAGCATCGCATGCCCTACCCTACCTCCATCCAGATGGATCTCGACTGCATGTCAGAAATGCAACAGCAGAAGCTGCAGGAGGAAGACGAGCCCAGACCCAAGAAAGCCATCACCATTGCTGTGTCATCTCGGGCACTCTTCAACATGATGGATGACAGGAGAATCTATGAGGAAGAAGGTCTGGAAAAGTACATGGAATATCAGCTCACCAATGAGAACGTCATCCTGACGCCCGGGCCCGCGTTCCGCTTTGTCAAGGCCCTGCAGCATGTCAATGCTAGACTCCGAGATCTGTATCCTCATGATCAGGAATTATTCGATATTGTACTGATGACTAATAACCATGCCCAAGTGGGAGTGCGGCTTATAAACAGCGTCAATCACTATGGCCTACTAATTGACTGCTTCTGTTTCACTGGTGGAAAAAGTCCCATTGGCTATTTGAAGGCATATCTTACCAACTTGTATCTTTCTGCGGATTTTGAAAAAGTCCAAGAAGCCATACAAGAAGGTATTGCCTCTGCAACAATGTTTGATGGAGCCAAAGATATGCCTTACTGTGACATACAGCTCCGTGTGGCCTTTGATGGGGATGCCGTCTTCTTCTCTGGTGAGTCTGAACAAACTGCCAAAGAGCACAGACGGGACAAATTCTTTCAACACGAAACACTATCTGAGAATAAGCCCCTTGTTCAGGGTCCCTTGAAAGGCTTTCTGGAAGATTTAGGCAGACTACAAAAGAAGTTTTATGCCAAAGATGAACGGTTACTTTGTCCTATCAGGACCTACCTGGTTACAGCCCGAAGCGCAGCCAGCTCAGGTGCCCGGATGCTGAAGACTCTTCGCCGCTGGGGTCTAGAGATAGACGAAGCTCTTTTTCTTGCGGGAGCCCCTAAAGGTCCCATCTTGGTGAAGATCCGGCCCCATATCTTCTTTGATGACCGGATGTTCCTCATTCAAGGGGCAAAGAAATTAGGCACCATCACAGCTCATGTACCTTATGGAGTTGGCCAAAAATACCACACTTAGCGATGAGGACAAGAAAAAGAACAGTGACATTCTTGTATCACAGAGGAAACTTCCTTTGGATGTTTAGAGTAATCAGGTATTTTAGAAGTTTGGACCTAAAAAACTAGCTCCTTTTGGAAGTTTCCGCTTCATGTTTTGGGGCAACATTTTCAACTATCAAGTAACCTTCAAGCTACTTCTCTTTGTCAATGCTGTTGAATGCCATTGCACCTGCCTTTGTGTAAATCATAATGATGACTCTTTAGAATAAATTTTGAATTTGAATACTTGAATGACTAAGGGAATGTTTCAGAAACTTTCTTAGTTTCACAGAACAATGCTCATTTTTGGAATTTGATACATAGAATGAATTGTTACCCATCATCACCTAGATTAGTAGTTTTAGAAGGTGGAATGTGTATTAAGTATACTCTTGAAAAACAAGTCAAAATAAAAATGTTACTCTACATGCATGAGATTACCAGTTTTGACACTTCATTTGGAAATAAAAAAGCTGACTGTTTAAGCTTTGTAAGATAGGGCACTTTGTAAATAAGTTCTAGACACAGCCTCCTGAGAAGGGTTCTTTGAAGCTTTCTTAGTGAGTTAAAACTTCATATTCAAAGACTATAAAACTTCATTTTCAAAGACTCCTGCTTTGGACTAGGCAAGTTGGGCCAATATTCGTGTGAGGGGGGGGAACAATTGGCCACCACTTCAAAATGTGTCATGACATGTTGTATCATGGCCTCTGTCATTCTTTTATAATTTTTGTTTTACTTTCATTAACATTTGATCGGTTAGTAACCATAATATACCATATGTTAGGTATTGTGAGATAGTGATTTTTGTATTATCTCATTTTCTTATCAAATTAAGTATTTGTGACATAGTATTATTATTACCTTCCTTTTCTTTCAAGGAGGAACTTAAAATTCAAAAATAATAAGTAGCTTGTCCAAGGATGTGAAGCTAATAAGTGGTAGGACCAAAATTCAAATTCAGATATTCAAGTCATGTGTTTCTTTCTTCTCTGTTATACAGCATTCAAAAAGAGTTGTCATTATTTTCATTGCCTTTGGATTAGTCACTCTATTAAGTTCCAGGCATAAGCAATTACATAACAAATCTAAGTATTATTTTCCTCCTCCTGTCCTCATATTCTTTCCTCCTCTCTCTATGCCTACCTCCATCTCTATTCTTCCTTCACATAAAGATTCCACCCTGGCTCTAGTTGAGAAACACCACAGATGGCACACATCTTTTGATCTGCTCCCTAATTTGTTGAAAACCAGTGCAAAATATATTAGTTGTGACACATTTTGAGCACTCATATTCTTTAGGAAACTGAAAACATTAACAGTGTTGTAGAGGAAGTCCCATGTGGGAACTCAAACAGCCAACACAAGAAGACTGTTTGTCTTTAGTGCCAGTGAGGGTCACACATGAAATTGAGGAAGCAGAGATCCATAGAACCTGGAATTGGTCAGGAAGAACAGACCTGAAATGGACTTTGAAGGATGGGCAAGATGTGGACAGGTAAAAAGGAATAGAAAGAGGAAACAGATGTGCTTGGGGCTGGGTATTTAAGTGACAGCTTCATATTGGGAAGAAGAAGGGGCCACCTCTCCTGATTCCTGTTCCAGAAGCCTTCTATAATCCACAGCGATAGTGGGAAGAATCCCACCACCAAGCCTTCCCACCTCTGAGTTCCAGTCTCAGGATGTAAAAAGTCACCTTCTCCTGGAATTTATCTATGTTCTCTTTGTATTATCACTATTAGATGCATGTTATATCCTTTCCAAATGTAAGTGAATGATGGTTGGCTTATTAAAATAAGCTAGGGAGGTTATTTCAAACTAAAAAAAAAAAGATATTGATAGATAAGAGCAGATTAATTTTTTAAGAAATCCTTGTTACTTCAAGACATAAATTAAACTTTGATTTATATCAGCACATTAATATTTGACCTTAGAAAAAAGCCTTAAATGACTAACTAATTGTGCTAATTGCATATAACCAACTTAGTTATGTACAAATATTTTACCCTTCACCAAACTTCTGTAACTTACTTAGACTCTCTACAATTTTTTTACTTTACCATCAAAAGACTTTCTCACCAAGAAACATTTCTTTTTCCTTCTCCTTTTCATATTAACATATATTTTCATACCTAGAACCTTTTTATATCTCTTTTATAGCTGTTGATCCTTTTAAAATTAATATTCTAAACAAGCCCTATAAAATTTCTGAATTCAGACAAACCACTCCACTTTAACAAGATGAAATATTTTGTTTTTATGGTACTCAGATTGAAACCCAACTGAAACCTCTCATATTCTTTGTATATGAAATTACACCTGATTGAATCTTAACTCTTAGTAACCTTATTTTTAGTGCAGTCAGAAACAAAGCAATCTCAAAGTTTGAAGTAAAGATTTGGGATTGTAGCTGGGTATAATGGTGCATGCCCCTCCTAAATTCATCTACCAGGAACTTCAGAATGTGACTTTATATGGAAATAGTCTTTATAGCTGTAATTAAGTTAAGATAAAGTTATAATGGATTAATGGACTCTAAATAAAAATAATCTCACACAATATTTAAATATATTACCTTATGGAATTTAAGAAGTTAAGAGTACCTGATTTTATATTTAGCAGCTGCTGTTTTAGCACTTTAACTTTGTGAATTAATCAGATGTCTTTAACAAACACATTTATGAAAATTAATCCCATTGATGTTAAATCTAATGTTCTCATTTTAACTATAAAAATCAAGATATACAAGTGTAGCTAACAGTATTAGCCATCTCTTCCCTGTTGAAGAAAAATCCTATAGGTAATGGGTATTCCATTCTAGACATTTTATAGAAACCAACACTCCATTAATTGTCTTAACTTGTAAGTTAGTAATTTCAAAGACATCTTTATTCTCATCTGCTTACTTAATTTAAATTTTTTAAGTCATGTGAACTAAAAGGTATATGGAGCCATTTCTCTTTTAAATTTTGATTTATGAGTGCTCATTTATCTATATGCAAACTTTGATATAAGGACTTAAGCACATACTTAGACACAATATAATACACAGGTGTGCACACATAAATAAGACAGACACAATACAATACACAAATGTGCACACATAAATTTAAAAAAAAAAAAAAAGATTTTTTTTCCACTTCTCCAGTTGGTAATTAGGTATCCACAAGTAGGAGGCACAGCTACAGATGTTTATTAAAGCCTCTATTAGATTTAAACTGTTAAGAATGAAAATAGAGCCTATCAGACTTTTAGGTTATGACTTAAATGTAAGGCAGACTTTAACAACTGGAAATGCTAGGTTTAAAGTCTGGCAGCCATGGTGGACATTGAAATCAAAGGTTCAGGTGGCCACTTGTCCTCGATGACTATCAGATTTATTCCCCAAATCACCATGTCTATGTCCTTCTTAGGATTTTGTGAAGGAGATTTTCCAATGTATTTAAGAACTAGCCCTTGAAAATTGGCCTCTGAACAAAAAAAGTATAAAATCCTCTATAGTTATATAAAATAAGACTACTTAGAAAAATATATTAACTTAGGCAGAAAGGATCAAATGTGAATTCACTATAAAACCATGAGTTCAAAAATAGAATTAAAAAAAAGAATTTTAAAAAAGTCTTTAAAAAGACACAGATGTAATTACTCTAGTAAAAGAGCACAAGAACATTTTTATCAGATCAGGGTTCACTTTTTATTTCAGATTAGAGTTAGAATGTAAGAGTCCTGAAACCTCAGGTAAAGATTTTCAAAGTAAAGAAGGCTTGTATGTACTAGATCGTTCCATTTTTCCCACCCTGTGCTGTAGTGTTTAGGGAGGAACTTGTTAAGAAAGCAGGGTGGTAGAGTGCAAGAGCAGATAAGAGAGCCAGCCATTTAGGTCCCACAGTGGCTTGAATTTAAAACTGACACTTTTTTTTCTTCAATTGGTTCTCCACAAGCCTTATAAGTCTTGCAAGCTCTGCAAGCCCTGTAAGCCTCTGCAATTTACATTTCAAATGCAAGCTTTGGAGAGAGATCTGGCAGAAGCTAAGAAGTAAGGGAAGTTGCTGTTTTGAGCAAAACCTCATGCACAGGGCTTTTTAACCATTTTTTTCCATTTCTCCAGTTGGTAATTAGGTCAGATTTGGATGCAGAAAATTATGAGATGTCATCTCCCATTACTTTTGAGGTTGAGGCTCCCCTCTGAACAACACGAAAACGAACAAGAGAATAGGACATGGGTTTTTGCACCCAGGAACTGTCTCTTTGGCTACAGGATGTCTCCTCAATGCTGGAACCTCCAGCAGACAGCAATTTCCACTTTCCATGCATGACCTCTGGATTTAACTGCTGCCTTGCCAGTGTGGTCTATAACTCGTGTGCTTTTTCATGGGTGGCCATGAAAAAGATGCAAGCCCCCAGATTACCCACCTTTACCATGTGATTTGTAATCCCTGGGAGAACATATAATCCCTTTTTGAAATGAATCTTGATCTGTCTGTGTTGAGCCTCCAATTGGTTAATGAACTTTTTGGGGGCAGGTAGAATTGAACCTCACTTAGAATAGAAAATCACAGCTGAGTCTAATTTACATTTTTGGCACAATTTGCGTTTTTTTAACAAGGTCTGAGAAGTCCTTAGGCCTGCACATAGGAGATTCGGACTATTTCCTTTCTTTTTACAGAACAGGCTGAGCTGTAGAATGGTATTAAAATTTATATTTCCCTCTGATAGCCATGATTCTCTATCAGACCATGTTTGGCCGCAGAAGAACACTAGTGGTAAAGGCTGGCATAAAGAGTTTACTCTAGCTGTGGGCCAAAGGAATCTTCAGAGAGCTGTGGATATAAATCTCCCTTTTGCAGTCAAAGAAACTAGCAGAGCACACAGGAGCACAGAAACAACATGGGAATCCCTGTGGGCTTGCAAAGACTTAATACGTGAACAAAGGGAATCCAGGGATTACACTCCATGTAAAATGTCCTTCTCTCAATGGCTTGTGTCTGATCAGGAGGGGAGAGGGTGCTTGGGAGGAGTGAGCACAAGAGAGTGCAGTATGGTTCATTTTAGGTGAATATGTCATTGGGGCTTTCACTCAGTGCCACTCTTTCGACCAGTTGCCACAGCATACCCTATAAGGGCAGTCGGGAGAGAAGTTGGGGAGAAACCTTTGAATTTTACCAGGGAGTGGCCCCAGCCAGAATCTCAGAGTTGTTCCAACCCTTGGTCCATCTCCACACACCGAAGGCAGACTGGGCTTAGACAGCACCAAATGTGCTCCGAGCCTGGACAGGATAGTGAGAAATGGCCTTCGCAGAACCCAACATGACTGACCTGCGGGATGGGTGATTAGGAGCCACCTGGGCCATGAATCCTATCACCTGAGTCTTGTAGAGTGGAGGCTTGTACTAACTGCATTTAATTAGCCAATGGGTGCTCATTACTTTCCTCCAAAAAGAAAGAAAGAGAGAAAGGCGCACCTCAGAAAGATGTGGAGTGCATGTGAAGGAGGTTACCTTGGTGACAGTCCCAGCTGAGTCCCTATCTGAGACCAGAGATGATACTGGTGGTGTTCAGAGTCCTGTTGCCCTGGTATTGAACACCCAAGAAAAGCCAAAGCAAGAGCCAAAAGTTTTATTTAGAGGATAGAACAGAGACAGACCTCCCCCAAGGCAGAAGGGATCCAGAGCTGGTGTCCTCTTATTCAATAAAGTTTTGGGAATGAAATAAAGTGGTGAGTGTCATTGCTGGAGCACTCAAACAGGAGGAGCTGCCCTTGCCTAGGATGCTACAAAAGCAACTGGGTTCATCACAGAAGCTTGGCTCGTACAACTTTTCCAAACTAGATTTATAAACTGAGCTCAACGGAGGTGAGAATCCTTAGAACAAATGTTCCAAATAGGCTGATCCTGAGACAAATCTGTGCAGTGAGCCAGTGAGTGGCCGGTTGGTTGGTTTGCTGATTTAATTTGTGAATATTATGCCTTTGGGCATAGAATGGGCTCTCCAACTTTCCCATCTATACTCTGATACTCACACTGCCTGAAAGGCCCCTAAAGACTTTTGGGTTGGTGATTCTTGCCTTGGGACCCTAGAGGGCAGAACCAAGAGAGACCTCTAGGTTCTGTTTCCCATCCAAGCCATTGAAGAAAGACCAGCACTGGAGAAGCCAAGGCAGGAGTAACCGGAGGCCTGAGTAATCAGCTCCTGATGCACTCAGGCCCTGGAGGGTCTCAGAGCAGATGGAAACACCACCCACTCTCCTCGACAGATGGAGTTCCCCGAAACTGGGTTCAGGTCTGGTTTCCCCCAAGGCTCCCTGAGGCCAGAGGCTTTGTTGTAAGAGCTTCTTGACAGAGCCACAGAAGCAGAGGGAACATTGAGGTGCATCAACCATGACCACCAGACGCAGAGAAGGAAACCCAGAGACCAGAAGGGAAACCCAAAGTGACATGAGATGAGAGCTGCCTCTCAGCCGGGATTCCAAAACAGCAATGTGTTTTGGACCAGTGGGGAAAGCCAGGAGGAACTGGTTTCCTTCTGAAAAGAAGGAAACCAACAAGAAACGCCTACTAAGATCTCAGGGCAAATCCTCTAAACCACAAAAATGGCGGCCGCAGCCCTCATCAGACATATGAGACATTACCAAACAAAAGTCCAGTCAGGATTATTTGAGGTTTCAAAAATCTTTAAACAGTTCACACTCAACTCGGATTAGACACTAACATGCTTACATCGCCCAGAGAACTCGCACACTGTGATGAACTGCGGTTGACTGAACATGCTGCAGGCCAGACACCAAGCCAGGCAGTTGGGGAACATTATCTTTCATTCCATTCACAGCCCCCAGAGGAGAGTTCCACCAGCTGGGCATTGGCGAAGAAACTGGGACCCTGAGAAGTTTGTGACATGCCTCACACTCCCCGCAGCCCCAGCCCCTCACATTTCTGGCTTCTGTGCCACTCTCTCCCTTGTCAAGTGGCTGCCCAAGTTGTCCTGGGGTCAGGCAAGACTGGGGAGCATGTATGTGCATGTGTGTGCACAGGACACAGAGAAAAGGGGGGGCAAGGAGGCATCCTAGGTGAAGGGCAGGGGAGACCTGCAGGGGTCTTCAGGAGCCCCCAGCTTCATGAGCTGTTGCTATTAGAGTAAAGGCATTCTTAGCTCCCCTTCTTGATACAAATCTGAATGTGATGCAAACCTTGGAGTATGATTAGAAGTACATGTGAGTTTCAGGGGCCACAGGTGTCCCCAGGTACCACCTAGTCCTACCCCCACTTTACCTCCCTGGGCTCTCTTCCTGGGGTGGTACTGTGTCCATCAGTGGGCCTTGGAGGTTTCTCAGTGCATTCAGACTGAGTGAATCATGTGTATCAACATGGGTCTCTTGCCTCAGATTCCCCGGGCCTTGCTCAAAGAGGAGCAGCCAGCATAACCTGTGGCTGTAGAGGCCAGGCAACTTCTCAGGTGCAGCCCGTGTGTGTTCCAGGCCACAGCAGCCAAGGGTCCACTTAGAGCCACCACAACACCATTGCTGCAAGCTCAGCCTTTCTTTCCTCTCCCCTCCTGAATTTCAACCCTTCTTAAAGCCCTTCAAGGGAGTCACTGTGGTCTAGTGGGAAAACCCCAAGTTAGTAAGCCAGAAAGGCATGTGTTCAAATAGCAGCTCCACCATTTAAGAACTATGACTTGAGGCAAATTGAACCTTAGTTTTCTCACCTGTAAAATGGCTCTGATTGTCCCTATGCTCTGAGGACCCACTTCCAGAAAGTGGAAGAAAAGTATTTCAGACAGACCCAAAGAGTCAAGGCAGAGAACTGCAACATTGCAGGATATTTGTGACAAAGGGGTGCCAAGACTACCTGCACTTCAGAGTCTTAGGAGCTGAAGAATTTTAGGTACAAAGGGACAAATGTTGAAGGAGTTTATTCAAAGTACAATAAGGAGGTAAGAATTATTATACCCATTTCATGAATGAAGAGATTGAGGCTCAGAGAAGGAAAAAAACTTGCTTAGGGTCACAAAGCTAGCAAGTACTAAACTCAAATTCAAACCCAAGTTGGGTAACACAAAAGCCCACGTGTTCTTTCTCCTCTACCTCGCTGCCCTCCTACATAGAGAAGGGCAGCAATGACACCGATGACTCACACCACCCAAACCCAGGGCGATGGACAGACCTTGCCTCTGCAGGCATCCTGTCCAAAGCTGTTCCAGCCATGTCACCAGAACAAAGGTTCAAGTGCACCTGCTCCTCTGAGAGGCAGGAAGTTTCTTGCAGGCAATGCCAGCTGGGGTTCCATGCCCGGGTAGGTCATCAGTGTCAAGCAGGCTAGTGCTGAGTCCCAGGAAACCCACCAGCATTTTTTAGAGCTGTGAACAGGACTCTGACAAGCTGTCCCAGGTGCTGGAGAGTGCACACAGTGCAAGTTCCATCTCTGCTACTAACTAGCTGTGTGACCTAAGTTACCCCACCTCTCTGTCCATTTCCTCATCTAAGCATCCTTACTGAGCTGGTGTGAGAGCAAAATTGGGTGAGAACAATGCCTTGTGTGCCCAGTACAGCTGGTGCCAGGAAGTCTCAGTGGAGAAAGGCCGTAGGTGTGAGAAGCAGTCTCGCCTCCTCCACTCAGCACCACTGTGGCCACCAGCGAGTGACAGGCCCTTCTGGACCCTATTTCCCTTGTCTGCAAAAGGAGCATCACAGTATTTTCCAACTTCACCCAGTGTGTGACAACACCCCCGTGTGTTACTAGGCACAGAGTGCTTAAATGGTACATGGCAGATGTGAAGAGCACGGTGTGGGTTGGCTGCTATTGTTTTTGAAAATGTGAGCCATCATTATTTTTTCTACTCCTTCCTAGTCACAGCCCCACCTCTTCCCCATTCTCCCATTCATTCAACATGTATTCATCAAGCACCAACTATGTGCCAGGTGTAGACACTGGGTTAAAACTGAATAAAGCAGAAAAGGTCCTTGTTATTATGAAGCATGCATTGTCACTGGGAGACAGGGACTAGAGCAAATAAATATCTAACATATGTCAGGTAGTGATACATTCTCTGAGAACAGAAAAAGTTGAGTAATGAACTCGATATTGAAAGATATTTACATAGATATCTTAGTCTGTTTGAGCACCAATAACAGAATACCTAGGGTCAAAATACCTAAGGTTGGGTCACTTACAAAGACAGGAATTCTTTCTCATAGTTGAGGAGGCTGGGCAAGTTCAGTAACTGGTGAGGTTCATTCTTCTCCCAAGATGGCACTTTGAACTCTGTGTCCTCACATAGCAGAAGAGCAGGAGAAAAGGGTCACAGTCCCTCCAGTCCTTTCAGAGGGCCCTAATCCCCTCCATAAGAGCTCTGCCTTCATCACTTAGTCACCTTCTGAAAGCCCCACCTCCTAATGCTGTCACATTGGTGGTTAAGTTTCAACATATAAGTCTAGGGGATCCATTCAGACTATAGCAGGGATCATGAAAGGTTAAACTAAGAATGGCACATTGAGGAGAGACCTGCATGCATGTGTCTCCCCTGCAGAGAGGTGGCTTAACTTGTATAAGACATACAGGACTTGGAATTAGACAGGCCTGGATGGGTAAAGGGCAAAACAATGGTTCCCTGAACCAAAAGGAGACTAAGCCTTCTCCTGGCATGGGGTGGGGTGGGCAGGGAAGCTCATGCATATGCTCAAAATCCTCCACCCGGTCCCATCTGTACATCCAGCCAACCAGGGGAAGAGGACAATAAAACAATAATAGTGTTTCTATATTCATCCACCCCTTCCCAGTTTACAAACTGATTTTATCTTCTTTAAGCCCAAAATAGCAAGAAACAGATGGAACACTCAAAGCAGTTAATTAGAGTGAGTTGAATAAAGAAACCACCTCTTAGTGTGGGCAAGTGGGCTGGAACTCTTCCTGTGCCCCTCCAAGTCCATTTACCTTCTTCTCCCTGGTCTACTTGGGCCAGGAAGCAGGGACACAGACCTGCAAAGGCTATATCAATGACCTCATGCCCTCTGACGCCCAGTTGAGAGTCGCCAATGTGACTACTGGAATAGCAGGTCAGAAGAATAAGAAGGAGACATAGTTCTGGATATTTATTCCCTTAAACCATGTGAGCCTGGCTATGTCACTACACAGAAATTACAAGCTCCTCTGAAGACCATGGCCATGCTGCCTTCAATGCTAATTCCACTCCCTTCCTTTGGACTCTTCTTGTCCCTATGGACCAAGGGGAATGACAGCTCTGGGTCACATCCTTGGGCTCCTGAAGGATTTCTTAGGTTTCCCTAATTTCTTGATTCATCTTTCTAATCAGGCTCTTTGTAAACTAACCTCTCTTCAGTGACCGCTACTTGAATGTGCCACCTCTTTTCTATTGAGGCAATAGGGATAAGAATGAGATGATAATAACTCCTGGAGTGGGCTACGGTCGGAGCTGTCTCCACCTCCCAGGCCCACAGGGACTACAGTAAAAGCGGTGACCAGGATCAGTGAGAGAGCCACTGTCGTCCATAATGTTTGAGAAGCAAATGGACGGACCACTCAAGAAGAGCATTTCAGTGCAAGCAGGGCCAAAAGCAGAGCAGGAGTTGGCCCTTTCTTTCCACAGTGGAAGAACCAGAGGCCAGAGAATTCACTCAAGGTCATGGGCCCATGTCTGTAGGGGTGGTCCTCTCTCTTCCCACATTCCTGCCTTGACCCACCAAGGAAATTCCCAGTAATGCCTTCTGCCCACTGGGGAAGTGCGAGGGAGGGAATTTCTACCCCTCATGCCCCACTTCACCTCATCTCACTGGGAAGAATGTGACTGAGGACAGCCACAGTCATATGGCCATGAGACATCAGTGGCCACTGTGCTAAAGGCCAAGAGTACTTCAGTCTGTCTTATCTTCCCATGCATTCATTTGCACCTGAGCTTAACAACGTTTCTTCTCCCAAGTGGCAAGCCCACTAGTACAGGTCCTCACTCTTTATCTCTGATCTCTCCACACCCCAACCCAACCCAGTTGGCTATCTCTGCTCTTTTGCACCAGGACTAGAGAAGGCAACCATTCAGATTCATCTACACTTAAAGCTCAGGATGCATTGGTCATGAATTAGCAACACCATCTTTCCCAGACCTAGGGTATGATGGGCAGAGGAGGTAATGCAGGTGTGTAGAGTGGGGAAGGCCCTGCAATCCTCTAAACCTGCTACTCTGCTACTAGCTGTGAGATCCAAACAACAGCTCCTCCATCTCCTTTGCTGATCTGTAAAGTAAGGATAATAATTGGCTACTTCACAGGGTTATTGCAGGGATGGAATTGCTAAATTCATGTGAAAGCATTTGTAAGCTTTTATATTTCCCACAAAGGCCAAGGAGTTGTTAACTCAGCAAAAAGCTTTGCATATTTATGTTATCCCAGATCCTGTGTAGGGTGTGCATTACACTGCAGACATCCAATAATATTAACTGCATTCAATGTACTATGATGAATGGCATGTGGTCTTTGCCCTCATGGATTTCACATTTGAAAGAAGAGATAGACATGAAGACAATAATGCAGAGGGCAATAGGTACACTGCAGAGTTGCCCAGGGCACCTCCTCAGCATCAACTCAACCTCCTGACCCATCTGGGAGTCTGAAGATTTATGGAAGACGTGGTCTCTGAACAGCTAGTGAAGAATCAGCCTGGTTAAGGAGGCTAACTGCAGAGTTGGAAGGACATTTCCCACCACGGAACAGGCAGAGGGAATTAAATCATTTAAGTGTGAAATAGAAACAGTATGTGTGTGTGTCCTTGTTTGACTTCTTCTAGAAGCAAACCTTGAAACCATGAAGTTAGAGCAAGCAATTTACCCACAGGTGGTCCCAGGAAACCCTGCTGTGGAAGAGAGTGGGAAGGAAAGCAACAACTGATAAATGATCCATTACTGGATCAGCTTCCTCTGTGGGCAACTGGAGCTTAATCCCGCAGGAGAATTCAGGGAAATAGTATAAAAGCTTACCTCAAAGTCACCTGGTCCCAGAAGAAAAAAAAGAGGGGGGGATAGGACACACCACCTTCCATCTGTCACTGGTTGAGAGCTGCTCTTGAGGGCCCCTAGTATCATGACACTTCTAGGCTGCTGCTGACGTGAGCAGAGTGTCCCCTGGTGGTCATTCAGAGAAAAGCACAGACAGTTGAGGCTTGGGCGAGAAGATGGCAGGCAGGTGCATGGGCACAGAAGCAGAAATGCCTTGGTGTTTCTGGGGCCCAAGTTTGCAGGCAATGAGGCTGAAGAGGTAGGTGGAAGGGAGGGCATGAACACGTACCAAGAAACAGTGTTTAAGCCTTGTCCTGAGGGCAAGAGTGAGCCACTGAAGGGTTTTAAGAATGGGAGAAGCATAACAGTACAGTATCTTCAGAGGATCACTCCACCTGCTATATAGCAGATGCTACTGAGGTCTGCCAGTAGGTGGCTGTCATATTAGTGGTCAAGGAAGGAACTGGAAAGGGTTTAACTTTTTTAATTGTAGGAGGATTTTTTTAAAATCTTAGGAGACAAAAACAAACTTAGCGGGACTTGGTAATTTAATGAATGTGGGCCTGATGGATAAGGATTCAGTGGTGACTCAGACTCCCTATCTGATGTTTGGCAATTCCGGTGCCTCTAGCAGAGTTACAGAATGAAGGAGCAGGTGCGGGGATAGCAGGAGAGATGCGCTGGGTTGATAGCATTGTGAATTGAGGAGTGTGAGGAAAACCCAGCATGAGACATGGAAGTCCAAAGCCCCAGAATAATGGACCTGGAGATAGAAATTCAGAAACTGTCTTCACGTGGGTATTGGAAAGGCTGAGACCAGGTAAGTGTGTAAAATTTGAACCAGTCAGTGGATCAAGGTCAGAACTGAAGCAACCATCAGCATGTAAAATGGAAGGAAGGCGGAAAGCCATCTTTATAGGTATCAGGCATGAAAAAACAAAGGACTTCACTAAAGCATAGAAAGTCAAGAGAATAGAGGTCTTGGGTGACCCGTGTGCCAAGCTGCAAGCACCCAGGAAGCTATGAGCTAACATGTGTGCTGGTTTTTCCACTTGCATTGGCAGGCTGGCCTGTCCTCTATTCATTTTATTCCAGCCTGAGAGATGACGGAGAAAACTAGTCTGTGAAGGCCAGAAGGAAGGATGAAGAGGGACTGGTTGATAGACAGTCACGATGTCTGCATGTTCCAGGGTATGCTGGTCCTTCCCCTAGAAGACACACTTAGAGGATGAGCAGGAGCCGGGAGAGGAAGATAGGAGAAGAGTTTTTTAAAAGGAAAGGATTACCAAGGGGGTAAGCTATAAGAGGGTCAAGAGCTCAAGTATAAGCCTTGACCTTCGGCAAGAGAAGGAAATCATGCACTCTGGAGTTGAAGCAAAGGAGATGAAAATAAATAGGAATGTACACACGTGCTTAAGGTTGGAGCAGAGGCGAGTCACTGCCCAGAGCATCAGTTTTCTCAAGAGGTAGGAGGTAAGAGTCCTACTGAGAGGAATAGAGTGGAGGGTAGGTTAGGAGACTGGTGGAAGTTGGGTCCACCATTAAGGAGATGAGAAAAAGGAGCTGACCAAGGACAAATGAACCAACAATCAGAACTCAGAGCCCAGCTAAGGCTAAAGATGACTTATCTTTGATAGTCCCAACCCATTGGTAATGATGCTCTGATTATGGTACAATGAATGACGTTGGTGTGTCTCTCCAAAAGTCCTATATTGAAATGCTGATCTCCAAGATGATGGTATTAGGAGGTGGGAGACTGAGAGGTGACTAAGCCATGAATGAGATTAGCACCTTTATCAAAGAGGCCCCTGGAGAGCTGCCTTGAGGGTAGAAGTTGCCATCTATAAACCAGAAAGTGAGTTCTCACCAGATACTAAATCCAGAACTATAAAAAATAAACTCCTGTTCTTCATCAGCAGCCCAGTCTAAGGAACTCTGTTCCAGATGTTGACAATTGTGTCTGGGTTCCGTGTTCTGTCCTCTCACGGGGCTCCTATGCACATGTGCACAGGTAGCATCGTTGCAGAACCTGACCTCCCATGATCATTTCTGGCTTCCTCTCTGTGTGTCTCTGTCCAGGAGCTGTATTCTCAATCCTATGATGCTGTTGGGGTGATGTTTGCCTCCATCCCAGGATTCGCAGACTTTTACTCTCAGACTGAAATGAATAACCAGGGAGTGGAATGCCTGCGCTTGCTCAACGAGATCATTGCTGACTTTGATGAGGTAAATCTGAGCCTCAGAAATTTACAGTCACAAATGGGCATCATTGTTGTCATAGCCTTGTGTGAATTATCACCTTTGGTGGGTTTTCTTGCATTTAGAGAATTCTAGGCTGTATTATAAACACAGAGACACGTATTGTCTGACTTAATTATCACAATGACAATTATGAGCTAGCTAATTGATGTTTGATGGATGCGTGCATTGGAGAATGTTGAAATCAAGCCAATTAACATCATCACCTCACATTCTGACCATTGTGTGTGTGTGTGTGTGTATGTGTGATGAAAACACTTAAAATCAAACATCCCTTTCAACCCTAAAACCCTCCAATGGCTTCCCCAGGCCAGCTCCAGCTCCTTAGTGAGGCACAAGGCCTTGAACTTACTATCCTTCTTAGCAATTTCCAAGTGTGCAATGCATTAAATTGACTATAGCTACTGAGGTGTGCAATAGCCCTCAAGAATTTATTCCTCTTAACCAAAGCAGTGTATCTATGGCCAATATCTCCCAGCTCCCACTCACTCCTGGCTGCTGGTAACCACCACTCCATGCTCCACTTCTATATGTGGCGTTTTTAGATTCCACATGTAAGTGAGATCAGGCAATGTTTGCCTTTCTGTGCTTGGCT
Organism: Marmota monax; assembly: GCF_021218885.2. Taxonomy (NCBI): domain Eukaryota; kingdom Metazoa; phylum Chordata; class Mammalia; order Rodentia; family Sciuridae; genus Marmota; species Marmota monax. The sequence continues at coordinate 34,660,130 of NW_026694084.1, read as the reverse complement.
TATTTCACTCAGCCTAATGTCCTCCAGGTCCATTTGGGCTGTTGCAATGGATGGAATTTCCTTCTTTGGCAGCTGAAGAGTATCCTGTTATATATATATATATATATATATATATATATATATATATATATATATATATATATATACACACACACCATGCTTTCTTCTCCATTCACCCATCAATGGACACTGAGGTTAGTTCCACATCTTGGTTATTGACAATGTGCTGCAAGAGTGAAAATGTCTCAGTACCTTCTCGGGGCTCTCAGATCAGCTGGTCACCATTGGCATGGCCTATGCCTGGCCACATCATTTCTGACCTGGACAACGAAAGACTAGTTATCTAGCTCCACTTCCTCCCCCACCTATGTCTCACCATCTGCAGCCACCAAAGGCAGAGCATTCTGCCACATCCTTTGAAGCCTAATTCCCTGGCTTGCCCACCCCAGGCTTTCCCCGGGTGGCTCCGTGTGCACAGACGTGCCTTCCTCCTTGCACTCAGTACAGGCCCTCTAGATTCTTCCCTGCTGAGCTCACTTTAATGCTTCTGCTGCTCTCTTACTGGTAGAATTATCACAGGAACTTGGGATCCTGCAAAATTCTTTCTAGGCACAGAAGAAAGCTGAACATTGCTCCAAGCACATCCGGCAAGACTGTTTGCAATAAGCCAGCGCCAGCTCCTCACCCCACAGCCCCTTCCTGCTCGAAGGGCTATCAAAGTCCTCTCACACTTTGGTCCTCTGTTTTCATTTTTTTATAGTGAAAGGGGGTGATGGACCCCACATTATGACCCTAGACATGTTCAGCCACAGATTAGGTAAATGTGCTGCCTGTGTATTAAATGAAATAACAAAGCCCCTTGCTGCCTCTAAATGGACTTCTGAGGAGGGGCTACCTGTGCCAGGACTTGGAAATGGCTCTGTGACAAGAAATTCTAAGAAAAAAGCAGAGCCTGGTTCGTGCTCCCACAGAACTATGTTGGGTCCTCTGACATCCATGATGCAATTTCAGATAGAATCATCCAAAGAGCCTCACTGGGAAAGTGACTTATATGGGAATCCTGGAGGAGATGAAGGAGTAGAATCAGCCATAGGAATACCTGTGGGGATGGTGCCAGGCAGAGGCAAAGGAGGCACAGATCCCTGAGGAGGGAATATGTCACAGCCTCCCATGGGTCTCTCTAACAATCAAATCTTGAAGTGGAGTTTGGAATGTGCCATGACTTATCCAATGATTTGGTAGAACACATCACAGAATTGCACCATTCAAGTTTCAGGTCTGGAAGAAAAATTCAAATCCACATTAGCTCCAGTCCTCAATGTGGTGTGCAGGTACCAATGACCTGTAGTAGAGTGCATCACGGGACACTAAAAGGCTTTGGAAGCAAGGATGATCTTGCCAACCTCGTATCCCAGTGCCTGGAACATAGCATTCAATAATCATCTATGGAATGAGAAGTTGAATGGTTAAGTCACCATACTACAGACTGTCCATTTTCTTCCTTTATCAAAGCAGTGCCTCTCAAACTTCAGTGTGTCAAAAACACCTGGAAGACGTGTTAAGCCATGTCCAGAGTTTCTGAGTCAGTAGGTGTAGACAGAACCATGACTTTCTGTTTTTTACAAGTTTCTAAGTAATGCTGATGGGACCACACTTTGAAAACCACTGCTTCAAGGCAAGGTGGCAGGATAGGAAAGCAGAACATTGGACCCAAGCTTCAAGGTGCAAAGTCTAGCCCTGACTTCTCCTAGATGGATGAACTTTAAAAAGTTCCATCAACCCTGTTGCCTCAGTTTCCTTACATAAAATGGACATAAAATAATTACTGACTGGGGTAATGAGGCATATTATCTATACTAGGTGAAGGTTTGTTAAACCACACTGAAGGGAGAGGCCATCCAATATCACCTAATGTTCCCAAGGAATAATAGCAGTCACCAATGCATCCAAGGCCCTTAGATTTGGGTACAAAGAAACACACCACCTTGACCCCAGCCTCAAACATTTTACTGTCACTTGGGCTGCCATCCCTCATAAAGTGACAAAAGATGGCTAAGGGTATGAGGTGGGGCAGCTAGGAAGCTTTTCACAGGAACAGCCAGGCACAAGTGCAGGCTTCAAGTTGACCAAATTTTATAGAAGCATGGAGGTCAGCCAACCATCGTAAGGTCAGGGAATCACTGAAATTTAGAAATTCTTGATTCAGAAATTTTTCTCAATATAAAATGAGTGCATGGGATAGAACAGCAAGTGGTTTAACTCAACTCTGCCATTCCAGACTCTCCAGTCTGCCTCTTCTCTGCCTCCTGACCACCTTCAAACACACACTCAAACACACACGTACATACAAACATGCACATACACACCACACACATGTGCATGTGTTTATGTGCCCACACAAAGATGCACACATATCAATACATGCACATAGGTAACATGTCTGCACACCATGCACATATGTGTGCACATCCACACACAAACACACACAAGTTGACATTGCTGTACAAAAAATATCTGTGCACACTACACACATACATGTGTGAACATGCATGCCCATACACCAGAATGCACACATGGACATGTACACAAGCACCATGCACATATGCATATGTCTTCAAACACCTTTGCACATGTACTTATACACACACACACACACACACAAATCTACAACCTGCACTCACAAATGTCATTAGAAGCTATTTCTTAAGCCACCAAACACAAAGCACTATTTAGTTTATCACAAGTAGTCTCTCCAAATATCCATATGTGTGTCTCCATCTCTAACCCAAGCCATCATTATCTTCTGCTTTGATACTGCAATAGGTCACCCCATGTTTCCTCTCCCCTGCAGCATCCAGGATGACCTTTCCAAAATGCAAATCCAACCTAGTCTCTGCCTACTAAGCAGTGCTTGCCACTGCTGTTTTCCTGAAAGCCTGTGTCTTCGATATTTTCAGTGTATCCTATAGGCCCTTGTGTGCTCTGGCCCCATTGCCTCTCCCAGCTCCTAATCTTCAGCTCACAGCCAGGTTTACGACTCTGCAGCCATATTGGCCTCTGTGTATTTCTTTGAAGCCACTGTGCATCTCTCCCAACTCTGAGCTTTTTTAATGCTATCTCCTCAGTCTGCATGCTCCCTCAACACTTTGCCCCCAGCCTCCCAACACACAGATTCATACACAAATTGTAGGAAACCCCTTCTCAAGCCTAAGAACTAAAGTTGTAAATCAGCTGCCTTCCCAGATTCACCAGATTGGATCAAAATAGTCTATACTTCTCATGCCTACAACCTGTACATTTCCATCTTAAACATAATTAAATTTGAGCTAGTGTGTGATTATTAATTTATGACATCTGGCCTTACCTGGGCTGTTAGCTCTGTGATGGCCAGGACCTCATATAAATTGTTTCTCAGACATTTAGGAGCTCTATGAATAGTAGCTGTATTAGTTTCCTGTTGCTGCTGTAACAAATTACCATCAATTTATTGGCTTAAAACAACAGAAATTTATTAAAGCAATCACAGGTCTGTATTCCCTCTGGAGGCTCCAGGGAGAAACCACTTCTTTGTCTTCTCCAGCATCTAGAAGCCACCTGCATTCCCTGGCTTATTGCCTCTTTCTCCATCTACAAAGCTACCAATCATGTCACTCTGATTTCTGCTTCCATGTAATGTCCTTCTCTATCTCTCCTGCTTCCCAGTTTCTCCTATGAAGACCATTGTGATTAGATTTCCCAAAACTAATCATACCTGCAAAATCCCTTTAACCAAGAGAAATAAGAGAGGTGTGCTTTCCAGGGATTAGGACATAGAGATCTTAGAAGCTAGGTCAGGAGGCATTATCCTGCCTACCACCATTATTAAATAAGAGACCAAGGTTTCCCCTCCTTAGCGTGAAAATCCCAACTGCAGGTAAAAATGGAGGAAATGCTGAGGATGGCCACCATTCTTTAGTTTAGCCATTCATTCGCTCATTCCTCCATTCAACACCCTCAGCTCTGTCTATACATGCCCCTGGAGTCCTGCATTCCAGTGAGGAGAGAGGGACATGATGACAAACAAGCCAAAGCAGGCATAAGTGTTAAGAAGAGAAGACAAAACAGGAGAGTAAGAGTGTGCAGAAGGGAGAGGGTGTCGCGTTCAACTGCGGATAGGGCGGTCAGCCAGACTACGCTGGCAAGATGGGGTGGAGGGAAGACCTGGAGGTGAGGAGGGAGCCCCAGGTGGTCTGAGGGAGAGTCGTCTCCCGGAACCTCAGATGCAAACCTCCTGAAGCAGAAATAAGCCTGGCCTCTTCCAGGACTAGGAAGGAGGTCAGTGTGGCTGGAATAAAATGAACAACAAGGACAACAGGGAGGGGTCAGGCTGTGACAAGCTTTGCAGATTGCAGTGAAGACGCTTTGACCCTGACAGAGCTGGAAGCCATTGGAGGGTTCTGTATAAAGCAGGGACACGTTCTAACTCACTCGTAAACAGGATCATTGTGGCCACCACTCTGGGAGAGAGGAGGAAGGAGCAGGCAGGCTCTGCATAGCCCAGCTGGGATCCTGCAGGGGCTTAGACCAGGGTGCAAGCAGGGAGGTGCTAAGGAGGTTCTAAGCACATGGTGAAAAAAGAACCAATGAGATTTGTTGAGAATTTGGGGACAGTCTTGATGACCTCCTTGAGCTAATCTTATTTATTTCAAAGATTCTCGGAAACACACCTACTCCTTCTAGGGTGTCTGGTCACACCATCTAGGCTCCTGGCACTTAGCAGGTGCACAGTCACTGGCTGACTGTGAGACCTCCAGAGAGGCAAGGATCCCCAGCATGAGAGCTAGACTTTTCTTCATGTGAGCTAGGGGCTCATTTTCAGGAGCCGCAGCCTGGGGGAAGAGTAAGCACCAGACTAACACCATTGCCTGATCCGTTTCAGCTGCTTGGTGAGGACCGGTTTCAAGACATTGAAAAGATCAAGACCATTGGCAGCACCTACATGGCAGTGTCAGGCCTGTCACCAGAAAAACAGGTAAAGGACTCAGGACCCAGCATAGCCTTTGCTATGCCATGCTGTTTTTTTGTGTTTTTTGTTTTGTTTTGTTTTGTTTTTTTTGCTATGCCATGCCTTTGCCAGCCTTGCTGTTGCCATGTCACTGAAAGTGGTGACACCCCTGTGACTAGGAGGCTTGGGAACGGGGTTATGAAAACTGTGGTTTGCAGGGACTCAGGCAGGGCCACTCTACTGGATAAAGTAATACTGCTATGCTGAGAGACCTCCAGGCTTCCCTCTAACTTCACTTTTCCATTGAACAAAAGTCAGAGCCTGCCAGGTGCAGTGGTGCACACCTCTAATCCCAGCATCTCGGAAGACTGAGGCAGGAGGATCATGAGTTCAAAGCCAGCCTCAGCAACAGAGAGGCACTAAGCAACTCAGTGAGATCCTGTCTCTAAATAAAATACAAAATAGGGCTGGGATGTGGCTCAGTGTTTGAGTGCCCCTGAATTCAATCCCTGGTACCAAAAAAAAAACAAAAAAAAACAGGGCCTAGAGATACCCTGACTATGATTTATGTGGGGGTATCACTAAACCCCTGATGCTAGCCTGTTTTATTGTTCTTATTTTCATTGTCTCCTTCCAAAGTTGTATGAAATAATTATAGCTCTGGAATTTTGAGATATTAACCATGTGCCAAGCACTCAGTGTTACATGGGGACATTAATATCTACCTTCAAGGGCTAATGGATGAATTACCTGGGCTACTGCCATGCTCCCCATACAAAGCCTTGCACCTAGTAAGTCTTCAACAAATGTTAAATGAATATGAGTCCATTGCTGAGGGAGATGGAGTCCTTATTAAATTCCTTCCATCCTTCCTGCATTTTTTTTCCAACTAAAAGAATTCCAAGAGTGACTCTCTGGGAAGAAACCTACATGGTACATATTTGTGGAACACAATAGCAGGGGTCAGGAAACTCATGCCCACAGGCCAAATCTGGCCCACCACTTACCCTAGTCAATAAAGTTTTATTGGGACATAACCATGTCCAGTCATTTACATTTTATCTTTTTCTCCTTTCAAATACAACAAAGACCATATAGTCTGCAAAACCCAAAATATTTTCTATGTAATGAGCCACATGTGCTACACTCTTAAGTGAGTCTCCTGTGATCTATGCTTCTGGAAGAGTGGACAGGCACATGATTATTTCCTTCTCAGGGACGTGTGGGTAGGGCTAGGGCAGAAAGCCCTGCTGCAGAAACAGTAGCAGTCATCAACTGAATGAGCCCTTCTCATGTTTGCTCCAGCAATGTGAAGACAAGTGGGGGCACCTGTGTGCCCTGGCCGACTTCTCCCTCGCCCTGACCGAAAGCATACAGGAGATCAACAAGCATTCATTCAACAATTTTGAACTCCGGATTGGTGAGTCGCAGCTGGAAGCCGGGGCTTCAGAAAACCGCTTCCTCCCTCGTTCTGTCAGCAACTTCCACCCCGTGGGTCTCAAGGCAGGGAAATTTTTCCTGCAAAATTCAGTAGGCTTAGTGTGACCCTAACAAGGACAGGCAGAGGGTCAGCTCAGGCCTTTCTGAGGTTCCTCTCACTCAAGATGTTAGAAAAAAGGGAAGGATACTGGCCTGAGCGCAGAAATACAGTAGGGCTGGTCTTTGGCAGATCCTAGACATGGTTTCAATCTGGTTCCACCCACCATGCAAGGTCCTGCTTGTAGAGATAGCTAACCACCTAAGAATAATTCCAGTTTGACTTCTGGTTGTTTGATACTGGTGGTCCATGGGTTGTTCTCAGATCTCCTAGATAATGACTTCAAGTGAAAGCAGGACTCTATTCCCAAGGGTACCTGATCCTGTACTGAGCCAGAGTTAGGCAGAGAGCCTACAGCACATTGTCCAGCCTTGAAGCTCACCCTCCTTCAGGCTTGGGGACAGGCTTGCGCAAAATAGCAATAAAAAAACAACAATCGTTGGTCTGGGGTTGTGGCTCAGTGGTAGAGCGCTTGCCTAGCATGTGTGAGGCACTGGGTTCAATCCTCAGCACCACATATAAGTAAACAAAATAAAGGTATTGTGTCCACCTACAACTAAAAATATCTTTAAAAAACAATCATTGCAATTGAATAATAATCCTTTATGATTTGTGTACTTTGCTAATTACTTCTACATCACTACCGAACTTCCAGGGGTCTTCAACGCCAGTTTGAAAGCCCCTCCTCTGTCCCCATTCCCACATTATAGCTGAGTAAACTCAGACCCAGAAAAGGGGAGTGACTAGCCTAACATCACACAGCCCAGTAGTCATTCCAGCAGCAGCTCCCAGACTTCTCGACTCTGAGATGAGTGACTCCTGGCTGGCAGGGTATGCAGCTGTAGACCCCGGCCACCGTCCCACACTGTAGATGTCCATTTTACTTCATGTGTTTTCCTTTAGGAGCTCTCAAAGAAAAGAGATCCAGAAATGCCCATTTCTAAGGAATGCCATGTGCCTTTGTTCTTTGGAACAAAAAGAAGTTATATTTATGTTTTTGGTTTACGAAGGGGTTGGTCAGGCCTGTTCCCACAGCTTCCATCAACCCTGCATGTCTGTTCTGAAATCAACTACAAAATTGAACCAGGAATAAAAAGAGAACTTTAGTCCTGAACAGAGAGATAGTCTAGTAAATTCCAAAGACATTGACTGAACTAGGAGCAACCTTGGCATGATATATTAAACTGCTGTACAGTTACATTGATCTCAGAGGTTTGACAATTAATTTCCCAGCTGATCGAGCATCTCAGTATGTGTTTCAGAACTGCAGTATCCAACTCTATGACCTTGGGCAAGACGTTCTCACCCTCTGAGTCTCAGTTTCCTCCTGTGTAAGCTGGATGCTACACTCACACTCTGCCTGTCAGCTCATAAGTCATATGGGAGTCAGATGGGATGATGGCTCTGAATGTGCCCTGCAAAATTTAGAGCTAATGATCATTGTGATTCACATGCATTCTACAGTCTGCTTTTCAAATTTGCAGTCATTTTTATGGTGTGTGTGTGTGTGTGTGTTGCTCTGCCTCTGCCTGGAAGAACCCACCCAGATAGTTGTCTGACTGATCACATCACTTTCTTCAAATCTCTGCTCAAAAAGGTCTTAGCTCATGGTCCTTACTCCTGAGTGTACCCCCACTTTCTCTATCCCTGTACCCTGATTGATTTTGCTGACATTGTATTACCTGTTTTCTTATTTCCTCTCTCCCCAGTAGAAGGTGAATTCCATGAGGGCCAGGACTTTATCTCTTTTCTTGCCAGCCATATCCCCAGTGCCTGGAACAGTACCTGGCACATAGTAGGTGCCTACTCAGTGTGTACACATGCCCACTTACATGTTTAGTGAAATGCTGTCATTTCTAGAAGTGAAGTCTAGTTTTCCCAAAGGAGGTGGCTCCCTTTGCCAAATAGAAGCCAAGCAGAGAGAAAGTCAGAACCAAGGCACAAAGGTGGTAAGCAGAAGGTGGTAGGTGTGGTAGGTGACTGGCATGGGAACCAGCAGAGCACTATGGACGTGGAGCAGGGGTAAGGGAGAGGGTAGGGGAGAATGTGGCTGGTGAGTTAAGCAAAAGCTAAACCAGAGAAGTCCTGGATCTTAGGGAGCTTCAGCTTTATCCTGCAGGTCAAAGGAGTCCCGGTAGATGGAGGAGGGTGGTAACTTGGTCACATGTGTGCATCAGGCCCTTCCCCTTCTGTGAAAGTGTGGAGGGTGGAGCGAGAGGACAAGGAGGGAGACAGAGAAGCAGTGAGGAAGCCTTCACATGGACTGATGGAGGGTGTGGAAGAGCTGCACGAGGGACAGAGGAGGGAAAGCTCTGCCCCCACTCTCAGAGCACCATGTGGGCAGAAGCAGGAGATCCCGGGCCCTGCCTCCTGGTCAGCGTTTCCTCATCGCACAGGCCTAGACAAGTCAGTGTGCGGGAGAACAGCAGTTCTGCTGTGTCGAGCAAGCATTGGTTGGAGGCCCTATGCCCGGGGCTTTGCTTCTTTTATCTTGTTGACACTTCCTTTCATTATTTCCATTTTACAGATGGGAAAAGTGAGGCCCAACTAGGTTAAGTAGCTGACCTTCATCACACATCTCCTAAGTGACTTAGGCAGGATCTGGACTCTGCAATTCATCCTCAGAGACACACGTTTGATGGCCTCCCCAGGTAGGGTCCAAACCCCATCTGTCCCTCTTTTCTCCCTCATCTCTCGCTCCTTCGGTTCATTCACAGGCATCAGCCATGGCTCAGTGGTAGCTGGAGTGATTGGCGCCAAGAAACCACAGTATGACATTTGGGGCAAAACCGTGAACCTGGCGAGCCGGATGGACAGCACGGGGGTGAGCGGCCGGATCCAAGTCCCAGAGGAGACCTATCTCATCCTGAAGGACCAGGGCTTTGCCTTTGACTACCGAGGGGAGATCTACGTGAAGGGCATCAGCGAGCAGGAAGGGAAAATCAAAACGTACTTTCTCCTGGGAAGAGTCCAGCCCAACCCGTTCATCTTGCCCCCGAGAAGACTGCCCGGGCAGTACTCCTTGGCCGCAGTGGTCCTGGGCCTGGTCCAGTCCCTCAACAGGCAGAGGCAGAAGCAGCTGCTCAACGAGAACAACAACACAGGGATCATCAAGGGCCATTACAACCGGCGGACTTTGCTGAGCCCCAGTGGGCCGGAGCCTGGAGCCCAAGCCGAAGGCACCGACAAATCTGATTTGCCATGAAAACATTTTCTTTGTGTTTTTCTTTTTTTTTGTATTTCTTTTATATAAAAAATAAATATACTAATAAAAAGGTTTAATTTTTTTTAGAACAAGGATGGTTTCATTGGTCTTTTTGAATGCACCAGGTCAAACACACAATTTGAAGTTCTTGTCAATCGCATGTATCAATCACCTCTTACATACAGAGTTTATTGAGAACCAAAGATGATTACTTTCTGGCTTTGAGAAGTTTGCAACCAATTGGAAAGAGGAACGTGTCAACAGGCCCAATGCAGACAATTAATACAGCGGCCATTTTTGGAGCACTTGTCACATGCTGGGTCAGCTGCCAGATTCCCTACCTAAAGACCTCATGTGGTCCTCCCTGTCAGGCAGCAACTGTTGAGCATCCACAATGCCCCCACGTGCCAGAGAAGTCATGGCAGAAGTGTTTCCCCCACACAGCTATCATGCAGGCAGGGTGATAACAGATAATATTTTGATAAACCAATGCATAAATAATCTACTTCCAGACAGGGATAGATGCAATGAAGAAAACTAAGTAGGGTGACTGAATAAAGAATTGGAGGGAAGGGTGCTGATTTAATTGGAGTCAGCAGGGAAGGTGTCTTTGAGGACATAGTATTGAAGACTGGCCCTAAAAAAATGAGACAGTAGCAACCAGAAGGGAAATGATCCAGGTAAAGGAAGCACTTGAGAACACCCTGGAGTGGGATCAAGCCCCACACATTAGAGGAACAGTTGAAGTCAACTCCTAGGTAAGCTGTATAGGCAAGGTCCACTGTTACCTGGAATGGCTGCACCGGACACTCCTCCCATGACCTCTAGACTGCAAGGAAAGTTTCATACAGATGACAAAGCACAAAAAATATTTAAAGGATTTGCTCAAACATATGTAGTTACTTGTAAAACTAGCTCCAGATCTATACTGGTCAGTAAAAGCTGAACACTACAACAAATGGCTGTCACACTTAGGAGCTGAAATACAATAAAAAGACTTGTTTCTCATCCATGTCCTAGTAAGGGTATGGCCAGGGTGGGGGGCTTCCAAGCAGTGGATTTGGAACCCTGCCTCCTTCCACTGAGGCATTAGAGTCCTCTTTTTGGTCCTCTATATCCAACCAGCTGAAGACAAGAAAGGTAAAGGAAAGAGAGTCACTCAGAAGCTCACAGACACCAGGCCTGGGCTCCTACAGTATTGTTCTGTCCCCTCATGCTGCAAAGGAAGTCAGGGAACGGGTTCTTCCTGTGTTCTCATACTAAAAGGCAAATGAAACACAATGGATAGTATTTGCCTCTATCCCAAGAATTTATATCTGCCAAACCCCAAAGCCCATGTTGGAAAGCATTAAGCCATTCTGGTAAGGACTGTATTGGAGATATGGGAAGGGCACTGATGGAATCCCAATTATCTTCTAAATTCTTGACCCTGAACAGAACCAGTTTAAAAGTAGCTCCAGATAATGGCTCCACAACAGACATGCTCTCAAATAAAAATCTTCTGAGGTCTTGCAGTTAGGGGAGACCTCCATGGTAGACATGAACCCTTCTTCTCTAGAGGCACAAAACATGGAGAAGGAATTGAGGTGCAGGTAGACATGGAACTGTCATGATTGGAGTGCCTTCACTTTTGGAAACCATGTGCACAATAAGGAAACTCTAGAGGCCCCAATGAAATGTGAAGCGGGTGTTCTGAACAGTCTCTATACTGAAAAGTCCTCTGCCAAGGCCAAGGGTAATATAATCCTCGCAGACTCTGAGAATCTCAGGTTGGGAAAGCCCCAGGGGGTCATTCAGTCCAACCTGGTGAGGATATTCAGCTTTGGGGGCACAAGATGGAGTTCAGGCAGGTTGGGAGTTCAGCAACAAACCTAGCAAAGAGCCAGCCTCAGTGGAGGGACTCAGGCTGTGAAGGCATGGTACCCAGCAAAGAAATTTGACAGGGGTCATCGAGCCTTGGCCTGCTCCAGGGCACAGAGCCCATCTAAGGTCTGCAGGCAGTGCTGAGCAGAGACTCCAGGAGGCCGACAAGCCATGGGGAGCTGGAATCCAGGCTGGGAAGCAAGGCCACAGGGACAGACTTAGTCTATAAACCCTGAACCGTGGTCCTGGGCAATAAAAATGAGCAGAAGTTAAGACAGAAAATATCAGAACTACGGAAGCTGACATTTTGTGGGTGAGAAATGGGCTGTCATTAGGACACTTCATCCAGAACCTGAGCCTTGTGCTCTAGCTGAGCCCATTCATGGGGACCAGAGCTTGTGCAGTCTTCCACACTAAGGGCAAAAAGCAAGGGACAGAACTGACAAAGTGGCCTTTTGTGGCTGAAAATCTAAGGAATGAGCTTCATCTTGGGTCTTGTGTGGTCTAGAGAAATTGGGGAAAGCAAAGAGTCTCTGAAATTAAAGTTATGTTCCTGTTTATGTTCCTTTGTTTGGTGGGGAGGGGGGAAAGGAGTTCATTCGGCTCATTTATTAAAAGAAAAGAACTTAAAGTGTCAAGCAATTTCTAGGAAGCTGATATAACTCAGAACCCAGCCTGGCATAGTATTCTAGCCAGGGACATGGACCTCACCCTTTCCCCTCTGAACTCTGCTTGTGAAACCTGGGGATCTGCCCTTGGAAATGGCGAGGATAGATTCCTACAGAAGTAACAGAACCCAAAATGCTGAAGTAAAAAAAGGAATGCAAAATAGAACTGGTTTAGCCTGAGTGTGTTCAGGCCTAACAGAAAAGATTTCTCACAGCTCTACATTCCTGATTTGATCTTCGGGGGCTGGTGCAGGGTCAGATATCCCCACCATTGATCAGCCTGGGTAGGGACTGCTGTGCCCCATAAGACAAGCACAGCCCTGCTGGAGAACAGGCCAGGGTATCCACCATATTCCTGCAAGGACCAGGTTTAAGGAGCTGCTGCCTCACCATCCGCCATTCCATAAAGCCAGGCAGGTCACCTTGAGCTCAGGATGCCCCACATGCACTTCACGGTTCCTTCCTTATTTAGGAACTGTGTGAGTTGTGAGCGCCACTGTTCCCAGTTCAACCATGACAGGGTTGCAGGCTGAGCAAAGGGGGACAGTCACTAGCTGGAAAAGCAGCAGCCATCGGGATAGCCTGGGGCCATCTACTCTCATCCCAGACAGCTTCCTTCTCTTCTCCCAGATGGACAAACAATGATGACTGTTTTCTTTGTGTGCCCTGTCATGGGAAATGTGGACCAGGGCTGGGTTGAGAGTTAGAGGCATTTTCTTGGTTTGAATCTTACAGCTGCCACCTTCCAGTTTTGATGCTGGGCAAGTGGCAGGATCTATGTGCACCTTAGGTTCTTCACCTGCCATGGGGGAATCATAAGGGAAGCTTCAGTTTTGAGAAACCTGGTGAACATGCCATAAACACCCCAAGGGTCTTGGGCAGTGCTCAGAAATTAAGCCCACTGATAATGGTGTAGCACTACATGAATATTTGCAGACATCTGCATCACTGAAGTCCCAAACAAGACTCACCTCTATTCGGGTCATTTAACCTCATATAACAAAACAGGCTTCAGTCATTTGACCCCATATTAATATAAAACAGGATTCAGTTTTGAAGGCATTTGGGTTTTAGATGGTGGATTTCAACTCTGTCAGCACACAGCAGGTCATGTAGCTGTGGTGAAGACAATAGGCGACCACACATTCAAGGCACCCTGCAGCTGGGCTTTGTGAAGCTCTCTAAGGCTGCTTTAAAGACACATATATTTTTTTTAATTGAAAATGTGCACAGCTGCAATTTTTCTTATTCTTTTTATTCGTATGTATTTGAAAATTTTTTCTTCCATGAATTGGTGTCGCTTCAAAAGTGAAAACAATAATCAGCCAAAGTGAAGGATGAGGGTTCCCTTCAAGGGCTGCAGAGGGGTCCCCTTGGCCTGTGGCCATTGGACCCTGAGTCAGAGGTCTCCATCACTCCTGGGATGGAGTGGACATCTCACAGAGGACCCTGGCCAGGGCATGGGAAACCATGTCGGGAACTCCGTGCGGGTGGAGAGAAACTTTCCCCAGGGCCACACTACCTGCTGGTGACCTAGATTCTAGGATCACGCCCTGCCCTTCTAGAAGGAGCAAGGGTTGGAGCTCATTTCCTTTCCTGACATTTTCATTTCATACCGCAGGCCTTCCTGACACTCTGGCTACCCACGTCAAGCAGCTTTTCTAAGTGAGAATGTTGCTCTCAAATTAGCTGTGGGCTCCAAACAACTGAACCCAATATTTTATTGATGAGTTATCAGGGGCAGGGTGCCCTGTAAAATAGCACCATGTGCCTGTTTGAATTATTAATTGCATATCAGCCGCACCGCATGCTTGCAGCCTACTCCTACCCTCCTCGCCCAGGAAGATCAGATTACCATTCTTTGGGGGATCAACTTATCCCTCATGGTCAAAGCCATGAACTTGTCTTTACCTTTTATAAAATAGATAGCATGACCCAAATGCAGTCTGTTTCTGTTTGGAAATAATTTCACTCAATCTCCTCATAATTCACTGGCCCCTATTATGATATTATCCTAACAATGATAAGAACATGTTTAGAGTCCTTTACAGTTTACAAAGACCATTTCCAAATAAGGTTTTGACTGATCTTCATAACAGCTTTCAAAAAGGGAGATTATTATCCCAATTTTTCCAGGAAATAGGGACTCATAGAAAGTAAGAAAAATAAAATGTATGTAAAATTCTAACTAAAAATAGAATATTAAAGCTGAAAGAGCTTAAAGATTGTATGTAGTCCAAAGTCCTGATTTTATACGGCTTCATAAAAGGCAGGAATGTGCAGAACCTGATCCCTTGCTCTGTTTTGACTCTGCTCTTAATTTGCTCACTGTAGTAAAATGGACCAGATCCCCCCAGGCCCCTGGCCTGCACTAGACTGGCTCGCATCCCTGTGGAAGTGGAAGGGCGACACGGCCCGCCTGCCCCTGGCCCTGCACAGGAGTGCGCTCTGGCTCCCACTCTGCCACACCCAACTCCCTTCCACACCCACTCCCTTGCACCCAAGGAAAGCCCAGACCCTTCTCAAGCCTTGTAAACACACAAACACACTCGAGCTACATTACACGTGCACACGCCTTCACCTAACACCATACACACATGCACACATACCCATACACTTCTGCATGTTTTCTGGCACCCTGGCACTCTCACACTCTCTCAAATGCACACAGTCGTACATACTCATACTCTAAGAGGTTCACACACACACATTCACACACACACACTCACTCACACCCTGGAACACATGCATCACATACATACACTCACACTCTTACATGCCTACTCTCAGGCTTTCACATGGTCACACACACTCACATTCACACACATACCACATCTCACACTCACACACTCTTGCTCTCACGCAGGGCAGCCTGAGCTCTCCGGCATCCTTTCTGCAAACACTGAGACCTGTTCTGCTCCACAGACGCCTCCTTCCCGCCAGCATTACGGGTTTGTCTGTGGAATCCTACAAGCCTGGTTTCAAAGGTTCAGCGACTTCACAGCACCCAAAACACAAACGTGCATGTATGCACACAGACGTACACACACACTGGGCATCTGCCATAAAAAGGTAGAAAGGGACTTGCTCTATAACCAAGAAGGTGGCAATGGAAGAAAAATAGAAGTTGTTCCTTGGAAAATGTTCCTAGCCAGTGTTCTTAGCGCTTCTTCCTCTGCCCAGGTTTAAACCAGCAGTCACTGCACATGGCAGCAGCAGCCCTCTGCTTTTACTTAACAACCAGTCTCACCATAACCACCTGCACCGTCACCATGGAGCGGCCATCATTATCAGTGGGAGGGGCAGTGTGTGACCCCTGGAGCCATGATGAGCAACTGACCAGGTGATCTTTTGAGTGACGACTTACTATCTTTCAGAAATGACCAAACGCACTAGTGAAGGCACACAAGTGATGGACCCCTGGGACACTGTCCTTTGGGTGCCAACTGTGAGGGAAGTGCCCTTTCTTGGTAGCACTCAGAGTCCACAGGACAGATGGCTTCGGAGGAGCATGCAGACAGCAAGAGACACACCAGCCGCCCTAGGAAAACCCCTCGAGCTAGGACATGCCTTCCCTGACATTTGTCAAGTTCCTGCTGAAGTATGTGTCTGCTTGGCTGAAGTAAGGATGCTTCTTCCTTTGGGGTGACCTGCAGTTTAGATTATTTTATCAAAGGCATGAGATGTGGGGGGACTGGCAAATACTGAGATTTAAAACATCAGTAGACTGGCTCACCTCACCACACCCTCTGCCCCCAGCTTCCTTTTAGCTCTGGCTCCTGCTTGCAGCTCTGCCACAGGGGTTTCCTCTAAAGGAGACGGCAAACATCTCTCTGCCATGTTGCAATACAGCCATGGGGGTGGGGGGGGGGGTAACAGCCACGTGAATAAGGAAGTCAGAGTAATAACCTGGTGGGCAACGCATGTGCCTGGACCAGGGCAGCAGCCATGGGGGTGGGGAAGTGGTCAGATTCTGGGTCTGCTGAGGCTGTGGACACTGGACTGACATGATTTGAGTGAGGATGGATTGAACCAAAGATATGGAGGAGAAGAGGCTGTGATAACTACAGTGTTTGGGGCCTGAGGAATCAGAAGGACAGGGGGCCATCTACTGAGATACTGGAGACAACAGGAGGAGCGGGTTTGGGGAAGACCACCATTTGTTTTGCACAACTGGGCTTGAGGTGCCTGGTGCATATTTGGACGTGAGTCTGACTCTAGAGGAAGATCCAGACTTCAGAGATGGTGATAACACCTGGCCTCTGGGAGTATTTGAGCCCACCATCCACTCTCTCCTTCACATCCCTGCTGATAACACCCATGACACCCTCCAGGCCTCAGGCACACCTCTGAGCACAGTTCCCTAACTCCTCCATTCTTAGCCTCCCTTGCCCACTACACACCCCTGTCCTATCATATTTCCTATGACATCAACCATCACCTCTGCTGAGGACTCTCAAATCTAAATGAACTGGGACGCGACTGTCTAACTGGTTCCCATGCAACCCCACCTAGATGTCCCGTGAGCCCTCCAGTCAAATGCCCTATAACAAAGCTCATCTTCTCTGCCAAATTGCTGCTGCCACCAGAGGGGAACAACAGTTAGCTCAGCCAGACAGCTTGCTGGTTCTCCAATCACCCCTCCCCCTTCTTCTCCCTGCTGCTGATTACCCCTGCTGTTACCCCTGATTAAGATTCTGCTGCAAATAGGTTGGCTTCTTCTCCCATATTGCCTGTCTGACTTTAAGCATACCAGCCTAAAATCCAGCAAGACCATGCCACCTAGCGTTTTAGTGCAGGCTTTGGAACCAGGTGAGCCGGATCAGAATCTACTTACTAACTGTTACCTTTGGCAATTTGCCTAGCCTTTCTTTGCACCTGTTTATCCATCAGTGTGACATGGTTATGGTAGAACATGCTTCATAAAGTTATGGGATGGGACTTAACTAAGATTTGACTGAGAGAGAAAGAAGGAGAGAGCCGGAGAGATGCAGAGATATTCATGGATAAAGATAAGTGTAGGGTGTGTGTCCCAAATCCCTACAGCAGGTAATATCCACATCAAGATCTTTTCTCTCTCTCTAGTTTTACCCTGTAGGAGCCTATTTTCTGAAACATATTTGGGGATGGTATTAGATTTTGGGGGAGATCCAAAAATCACCAGCACCACCCTCATCCCATCTTTCCCTGAAGTGTTAGAAACTAATTAAGAAATAAGACACAAGAGGCAGACAGGTAGTAAGATTTTAGCTTTGTTATAGATAAAATTTGAAAAGCATAGATTGGGTCAGTGACCAAAAGGACATCCCAGGAGGTCCCCTTGACTTGAACTTATTGTTTCTAAGACAAAGCTCCTCTGTCAAGGATGTCATTCTGAGTTCACCCTGTAATGGAGGGCAGCCCTGAGGAGGAACATGGTCCTCTCTCTCTGGCTGTCAAATCTCAAAGGAATAGGGCTGGAGCAATTTCCCGAGCCTGCAGTCTCTTCTCCTAAACCCTCCTCCATGGAAAGTGCACTCTCATGACCACACCAGTCTGATCACTTTAGAGCTCTTGAGGAGGGGACAATACCTTCCATGACAACTCCACCTGACACCCCCGCCTTCTTCTCACCCCTCCCCTTTCCAAAGCAACATTTCTATCTTTTCAACGGAAACTTCTGGGCCTTTTTTCCCCAGCGTCACTGAAGGCTCCTCTTTCTCTCAAAAGAGCCTATCATGAATGCACAGAAGTTATTCATAGAAGTTGCCACAAACCTGGGCCTGTGTTGTCACTGCAGGAATATAAGCCCGTAGCCCAGAGTGCAGGGGTCAAGGGCACTCAAAGGCATTGCCAGGGAGCAGACTTAACACTTCCTCTACCGCCACCTTCTGCAGGGAAGGCTGTTCATTTTCTTGAAATAAGAGCAAGAATCTTGCATTTGATGATTTCAATCTCTTTGGGTAAAGATGAACCAAATGTTTCATTAAATAATGATGGAGAAGTGCTTTCTTTGTATCAACAAAGGCATTCTTGGAAACAAGAGCTCTCTTTTCATTCTAAACAGAAAACATTAACAAGCTGCAGTTGGAAACTGCTCATTGTTCCCTGGTTCCCATTTCCCCAACTTCACGGTGACAAAGGAAGGGAAGTTGCATTCCCAAGCTAGGGCTGCCCTGGCTATGGGGCCATGTCACTAAGTCCTGCCCAACAGGAGGCGAGGGAATATGTAAGCTGCCCCTTCTAGGAACTCATCTTCCTGCATCCGGGAATGTGGTGCTGCTGTCTTGGACTGGTTATTAATTGTCAGTTGCTATATAACAAAACTGAGTAGCCTCAAGTAGAAAACATGCATGATCTCATAGTTCCCAGAAATCAGAAATTCAGAAGAGGCTAAGGTGGGCAGTTCTGGCTCAGAGTGCCTAGAGAAGCTGCAGTCAGGATCTTAGCCAGGTCTCTGGTCCCATCAGGCTTGGGCTGCAAGATTCATGTCTAAGCTGGCTCACACATAGGAGGACTCAGTTTCTCTCTGGCTTTTGGTGGGAAATCTCAGTTCTCCATCTGGGCCTCTCCACAGGGTGCTTGAGTGTCCTCACAATATGGCATTGGCTTCCCCAGAGTGACCCAAGGAGGAAACCACATTGCCTTCTTACAACTTGGTCACTTCTTTAGGAACAAGTTACTCAATTCAGCCCCTACTCATGGGAGGACACCATAGAACATACTTTTATTAAAATTTATTTATTTATTTTAATTAGGTACATTTGACAGCAGAATGCATTTTGATTCATTGTACACAATTACATCACAACTTTACATTTTTATGGTTGTACACGATGTAGCGTCACACCATATGTGCAGTCATACATGTACCTAGGATAATGATGTCCATCTCATTCCACCATCTTTCCTGCCCCCCTGCACCCTCCCTACCTTCCCTCCCCTTTGCTCAATCAAAGTTCCTCCATTTTTTCCATGCCTTCCCCCTCCCCATTATGGATCAGCATCCATTTATCAGAGAGAACATTCGGCCTTTGGTTTTTTGGGATCGGCTGACTTTGCTTAGCATGAGATTCTCCAACTCCATCCATTTTCCAGCAAATGCCATAATTTTATTCTCTTTTTGTGCTGAGTAATAGCTCAGTGTGTGTGTGTATGTATGTATGTATGTATCACAGTTTCTTTATCCATTCATCTTTTGAAGGATATCTAGGTTGCTTCCACAGTTCAGTTATTGTGAATTGAGCTGCTATAAACATTGTTGTGTCTGCATTACTAAAGTATGCTGATTTTAAGTCCTTTGGGTATAGACCAAGTAGTGGGATAGCTGGGTCAAATTGTGGTTCCATTCCAAGTTTTCTACAGAATCTCCATTCTGCTTTCCAGATTGGTTGCACCAATTTGCAGTTGCACCAGCAATGGATGAGTGTACCTTTTCCCCCACATTCTCACCAACATTTAAATTTCTTCACATCATAAGGCCAAGGCCACACACAGAGCACCCTCCAGCCCTGGGCCTTCTGTGACCCTCTTATTACAAGATAGAAAGGTAACACTATCTTGTTTAAGACTCCATTATTTGGAGTTTTCTGTAATTTGCAACAAAACTTAATCCAACTAACATAGAAAATTCAAGCCAACCACAGCGCAAAATAATAATAATAATAATAATAATAATAATAATTTTCCTGACCAGTAAGGCCTCCATGCATCCAGCAAACTGCTTCTTAATCTCCACTTCTCTTGTCTCCCGGCTGCCTTCCTAGCCCACATCCCCACAGTGTCTCACCCTACCCTGGTGTCTCTTCACTGGCCCTCCTCAGCTCTGCCTTCCCCTCCTCCACTGTGGTCTGCACAGCAGCCAGAGCGATCAGAGGGTCAGCATCTGTGCTAACATCTCCTTCCCATGGCAACTGAAAGTAAATTCACAGTTCTCCAAATGTTATGAAGGCTCATAACCTCAAAAATTATCCACATTCTCAAAACACACCTGGGGAATCCTAAACTCCACATCCAGGCTCTGGCAAAGCCACCGCTGTCCCGCTGCCCAACTCAGCAAGGCCATGCTGGACTGGTGTCTACCTGGCTTTGCTCCTCCCCAGTGCCTAGCCCCACCTGGGAATCCCCCAGTGACTGGATGGAGCAGCAGTGGCCAGGGCAGGATTCTCTATTTGTGGGGAAGAGGAATATCAAAGATTTTCTTTAATGCTCAGCATTTATAACACTGGAAGGCTTTACAGCAAACTCTAGGTTCCTGGCTTCTCTTACAGCTTTGAAGAATCCCATTGGTGACAACACACACAAAGCTGGAAGACATTATTGCAAGTGAAATAAGCCTGAAACAAAGACAGATACATATGGGATCTCATTTATACATGGAATTTAAAAGATTCAGCCTCACAGAAATGGAGGGTAGGATGGTGGTTACCAGGGGCTAGGGTGGGGACGGCAGGGGACTGGCCAAAGGAAGAATAAGTTCAAGAGATCTGTCCTCTAACAGGGTGACTATAGTTAATAATCAAGCACTGAATGCTGAAAAATTACTAAGAGCAGATTTTAAATGTTCTCATCATGCATACACACAAAAAGAAAATTAGAATGTGAGGTAATGCATATGCTTATCAGCTCAGTTTAGCCCTCATACAATGCATACATATTTCCAGGCATCATGCTGTATACCATAAGAGTACAGTCTTTATTTGTCAATGAAAATAAAATAAAATACTTGGATGATATAATAAGAGAGCTCTCATGTCCACGCAGCAGCCATTGTCCAGAGCTGGGAGGGGCTGCACTCTGGGGGGAAGGATGAGGTCAGTCATGGACGAGAGCTCCCTCCCAGCCAGTCTCACTCACTGACGGTATCTCAGGCACCCTTGGCTTTCACTTGTTATGCTTTAACAGGGCATTCATCATGGGGCCAAATGACCAGAAGGAAAGTCCCCCTTATTCTGAAGTCCAGGCCTCCCCTAGAAGGACACAGGCCTTGCCTGTGACAAACAGGAGCCAATAGCAAGGTCTGGCTGTCAGGCTGCTGAGGCCTGAGACCACGGCCAGGCCTGGAGAAGGGCTGGCCACTGTTAGCACAAGGAACTTGGAGTCCAGCTGGCTGGTTGGAACCCAGACTCCACCACTTCCCAGCTAAGTGACCTGAGGCAGGTGATGAGTGCCCTTCAGGCTGTGAGGTGGGAGTGGCACCAGTACTTACTGCAGGAACTTGTGAAGACTTAATGAGAAAAGTGCATAAGAGCAACAGGCCATGCGCCTTGCACACAGGACCAAGGCTCAGTAACAGGAGCTAATGGGATCATCCCTTCTGGAGGAAGAACACTGTCCAGGCTCAGGCTTAGGGGGCCCCAGCAAGGCCTGTGAAAGGTCCATATGGGAGAAGAAGCAGAACTCCAGCAAGGACTCCTGAGTATTTGGATTAACATCCCCTGTGCGTGCGTGCGTGTGTGTGTATGTGTGTGTGTGTGTGTGTGTTAAATCATGACTTAAAGCCCAGGAGTTATGACTTCTTCCCTCTGAGGATCTTAGCAGCTATCACTGATGGTGCTATGGCACTTACTCAGCCTGGGGTCAGCCAAGGTCTCTGGCCAGCTGAGGAGCCCCAGGCAGTTAGAGGACCAGGACGAAGTTCCTGCTGCGCTCTCTGCATTCCACAATGGTGGTGAGACACACAAACACCAGCACAGGCTTCCTCCCCCTTCCTCTTCTTCCTTCCTCACTAACACTCACCTTTACTGAACCACTTGTTTCTGTCCTGAACAAAGGACCTGTGGTGGACCCTTGTCCAATGAAAGAAGATGCCAACACCTTAGGACAGCCTGGCGTCAGGTCCTCCTTGCTCCCTTTGTCCATTCATTCACCCACCAGGCATTTCCAGAGTGCAGAGGAGGAGAGGAAGGAGTCGTGTTGGTCCTGTGTCTGCTATTCGCCAAACACAGTCACGGTTCTTCGTGTAAACATCCCACGTGATTCCTACAAAACACAGTAGGGAGGTGTTTTAGTCAGTTTTTTTGCCACTGAGACCAAAAGACCTGACAAGAATAATTTTAGAGAAGGAAAAATTTGGCGGGGAGCTCATGGTTTTAGAGGTCTCAGTCCATAGATGGTGATACCATTCCTCAGGGTCCAAGGTAAGTCAGGGCATCATGATGGAAGGGTATGACAGCAGAAAGCAGGTCAGGACATGGAGCCAGATAGGAAGGGGGTGGAGAGAGAGAGAGAGAAAGAGAGCATGCCACTCCAGATGGACAAATTATAAAACCCAAAAGCACCCACTTCCTCCAGCCACACCCTACCTGCCTACAGTTACAACCCAGTTAATCCCTATCAGGGGACTAATGCACTGATTAGGCTAAACCTCTCATAACTCAAGCATTTCACCTCTAAGCTTTCTGGCATTATCTGGCAGCAGCTTTGGGGCAACACCTGATATCTAAACCGAACAGGAGGACATATCCCTCGTTTTGCCGAGGAGGACATGAAGGTTCCAAATGTTTGTCCCACCAGGAAGGAGTGAAGCCAGAGCTTAAATCTAGAAGACAATCGGTGGGACTCCAATGAACTCTATGGAACAGAGAAAGGAGATCAGGAAGCCACCCCTGGAGGGTACATGTGCCTATGGAGACCTCAACCTGCAGCTGTGTGAGCAAGTACCTGGGAGCTCCTGGGAAACTCCCACCTGTCCCCCTGGGAAGCCCAGCTGCAAGGGCTGCATCTCCTCCTGGGCCTTGCAGCTCCTAGCCAAGAGCTTTTTCCTGGGTCATACCAATGAGCCAAAGGTGGTCTCCGCGTACTGGCCTCTCAGTGGTTCATTTTTCACTGAGGCTGAGACCCATCAGATCAAAAGCCTGCAGTGCCAAACTCAAACTCTTACAAGTCCAATTGTTAAAAACAGCCACTAAAGCAGATTTGTAGGCATTTAGGACCTGCCTATTTTGCATATCCTACAAAACGATAGCCAGTATCTGCTGAGCCCTGATGACAGCCTTGTGGTCATAAGACCCCAAGCCACTACTGCCCTTCAGAGCTTTCTGACTCCTCTCTAGGTTTCTGAGCAGCACCACCTAGACACCTGTGTCCCCTCTGGGCCCTCTGTCCCTCTGAAAGAAACTGTGGGTGCTTTTGCCATCTCATGGTCCAACACAGGAAGAAAGATATAACTGAGTAGGATCCAGGGCCACCTGCTCAGCAGATGCAGCCCAAACTCCTGGTCTCTGGCTCCTCTCCTGCCCCTCTCCAATCCCCTCCTTCCTCCCTTGGGGAAGACAATGCCCTTCACTTCCTGCAGCACTCAGGACTGTTCTATGGACTCTGCCTCTTCACCTGGGCTGCTCCATGCTCCTCCTCTTCTGGCTGCAAAAGAACCCAACTAAAGTTTGTTCAAGGACACACACACACACACACACACACACACACACACCAGAAGAGGAACCAAAGTGCCACTTTTTTAGCAGCTGGACCAGGAGACAGTGGCCTAGTACCATCTGTTATTAAAAGTTGAGTTTCTGAAAGCAGCTTCAACCTAAGTGGAGCCTCCTCCTGCAGCCAGTGGAGACCTGGAACCAGCAGAGCAGAGAAGTGATGAGAGAAATGGCCAGGACTGATGCTGGAAGGGGAGGGGAGTCCTGGCTCCTTGACCAATGCTGAGCAGAATAAGAAAAGAGCAGAGAATGAGCTTCCCCGTGGTGGTATGGCGACCCTGCCAACTTGCAAACCACTGCCCAGCTAATGCCCTGCCCTCTTGCTCCTGGACAGCCCCTCCCTCCTCTTGGAGAGACCTCAAAGAGACAGGGAGGGGCACAAGGGGTCCACACCATCTCCAACAAGACCAAGGACAAATGGACCCAAAAGTCATCCAAGGAGGCCGCCTGGGCCAGAGGGTGGCGATGGCTATGAAAAGGGCATAGATCACCACATCCACACCCCAGGCCCTTTGGGACCCTCAGTGTGCCCCCTCCGAGGTCTTTAGATAAATACTTGGACTTCCAAAATCAGCCCTGGCCAGAGCCCAGAGCTAAGAGCCTCTGGGTTCTATGATTTTTTGCTTTGTTCAGAGTGTTGATTTTCTCTGCTGCTTAAAGATCCCATGGCACCATTCAGCTCCAGCCTCAGCCTTGAATTACAGCCTTCCCTTTGCTCATTAGGTTCGCTCTTGGCTGGCCTCATTTTAATTTCTCTTCTCCGTTTGCTTTGGCGAGGGCTGGGCAGAGGAGTTGCTGGAGCAGTGTGGGAGCCTCTCGGCAGGACTCCAAGGCCTGCAGAGGAAATGCCATTAGCTTCAAATCCACCATGCAGGAAGGGAGGCTGGGATCTGCTCCCCCTCTCCCTGGCTCAGCTCCTGGAGTGGGAGGAGAAGAGGCTGGGGGATGGGGAGGCGGGGAGAAAGCCTAGGGTTAGGCTCCCTCCCCCCTTTTGAAAGCAAGAGCTGGCCCTGGGGGAGGCCGGGAGTTGACCCTGACAAGGCTCCTCTGCAGAGTTGAAAGGGAGCCAGGGGAGAGGGTAGCTGTTTCAAGGAGGAGCAAAACTCGCAATCACAGAGAGTGCAGTGATCCCTGGTGGAAATACCCTCAAGAGAAGACGACTCCACCATCTTTGGAGGCTGGAAACTGCAGAAAACAGGACTGAGAGGAGGTGAAGTAGCACAGGAAAAGTCAGAACTCCTCTGTTCACCTCCTTTATCCAGGGTATTCAGTGGGGTGTACAGTCCCAAGTTCCAAGGCACCCCGACCTTTTCCAAGTTCATTTATGTCATCTCCCTGACCTCAGTTCCCACACATGTAGAAAGACACTGGTGAGGCCTCCCCCGGAAGATGATGGTTCAGTTCAACATGATGAAGGCATACATGAAAGAAAGGGGCTGCCCCCTCCTTTTGGGGCCTGATGGACATGGGTTGTGGGCCAGAGTCAGACCTTCCTGGATTTCAGTCTTTCATGATCTGGTTAATTTTGAACCTTTACCCACTTTGAATTAGTTCCTGGTAAGATGCACTGGTGCCATTAGAGAAAGAGATAACTTGGAGAATGACTTACAAGACTTGGATCACAATTCTTGCCTAGAATGTGAAACGTAAGTGAATCAAGCACCCCTGTTACTCCTGTTGACCAATGTAACTGTGACAACTGGCTTGCTTTAACTCCCTTCTCCCTCCACACACACACTTCTCCTCCTCCTCTTCCTCCTTCCTTCACTCTATAAAACCAGACTTCTCAGATGCCATTTCAGAGCACTAATTATGGACAACTAAAATTGGAGATTCCCAGATGGCCATCCCCACCTTGGCTCAAATAAACTCTGCTCACACTCGGTGCTTTTTAGGCTAGTGCTGTGGTCACAGCCACTAACATGATGCAGCCTGCAGAGCTCCTAAGACAGGATGAGAACAGACACATGAGAGATAATAACCTGTGAAAGGGGTGGGCAGGGTGCTCATCCACTTCTCAGCTCTGCTATAAGTGGAGTAAAAGCACCAACCAGGCTTTGTCCCAAACCTGTCCTTTGTCTGTAATCCTAGCATCTCATCTCATCCACAATCCCTTTTTGATCACCTCGGGGACTACTCACTCTGCAAGAAACCAGGTCAGGGTACCAAATAAGGCAGGTGTGGTCCTTGTCCGTGTTGCCCTTGCAGACCTTTGGGAAGCGGGACTGTTAGTCAGCAATCCCCCAAGTAAAGGTGTGAGCCTTGCAGCTTAAAGTTCAGAGGACCTGAAGTAAGAACAATAACTAGGCAGTGGGCGATAACTAGGAATTGATTCCACCATTTCTCAGTCCTCGTCAGAGCACCTACCTGTATGCCAGGCCTAGATCTACCTCTGGAGATGCATCAGGAAGCAAGGCTGACACTGTCCCAGACGTCCCAGTGACCGGAAGACCACAGACAAGCCAAAGCCACCTACAGAATAAGGAAATATGTTTACTTCTGATAATATCAAGTACTTCAAAGGTGTGTGCTAGAAACTGAAGGCTACTTTACAGGAGAGAGTCATCTCTGGGGAAGCAATATTTGGGCTGAAAACCTGAAAATATTAACACCTGTATTAAAACCAGGAAAATATTAACACCTGTATCAAATGAGATGATAGTGTAAAGGTTCCTAATCATTGCTGTATACATACATGGTGATATCCTTAGACATTCCTAAGCATCCCAGCATCTAATCCACACCCAGCCCGGACTCCTCATCCCCACCCACAATGCCCCAGTGGGGGCCATTTAAGACCCAAGACCTGAGGTTCATCTTCCAGGACGCCGATAAATTCTACCTGATGGAGACCAGAAAGCACCTCACACCTGAGCAAGTGACCAGGCCTCTTCAGTTAGGCTCCACATAGGCCCACAGGCCAGGAAACTCAGGCAGGGAGTGAAAGCTGTTTACTTCTTCAGGGAGACCAGCAATGCAATCCTGAACCCTATGGAGAGAGGCCCTTGGGACTGGGTGCCTTGGTCTCTGAGACACGCTTTCCTTTGCTGCCATCTGGTGGTCAAATTTGGGAACAGCTGCCTGAAGGGAAGCCAACTAAGCCTAATGACTGGGCGCTGTTCTGGGCCCTGGTGCTGGAAACAGAACAGTATAAAAAACAGACGGAAGGCCTGCGCTCAGAGAGCTTGTATCCAGCTGGTTGTCTTAGACACAGCTGTGGAAAGGCAGAATCACTCGCACTTGACAAAACAGGGACTGAGGTTAAACAGGTAAGGTGTTTGCCCAGACCACACATCTCGCCAGGAGCAAAGCAGAATGGGAACTAAGAACTTCCTTTGCACGGCACCAGCTTGCCTCCCCAGGAGCCTGTCAAGGGGTGGGAGGTTGGCTGTGAGTTCAGGGTCCAGCCGACCAATTGTAGGAGAGCAGAATGTGCCAGAAGGAAAGCACTCAGGCAGGACTCTGGAGATCCCATCTCCAGTCTCAGCCTTCCCAACTAACCGTCTGGTCATCTGCAAAGTGGACACAGCAAGACTGTGTTATCTGGTCTTTTTAATCCACCACCAACATTTTTTCTGAACACCTGTGCACATTTTGCTAGAAGGTGGGGGGGTCGCAAAGCTGGCTTTCTCCCTTCCCCACCAGTCCCCTCCCGTGGGGAAACAGCCTCAAGCCCTCTACAGCTTCCCCACCTTCCTGCCCTTTGAGACCGCTGGCCCTTTTGATCCTTCCAAGTCCTCTCAACCTGGCTGCCTCCTTCTGTCCTCACAGCCTTCTGTGCCCCAGGAGGTATCCATGGTCAGTCGGTGTGACAATTGCTATCTTCTCCCTCTCCTGCCCCAGCCAGTGGCCCTAACTGGGCAACACCAGCAATACCATGCTGATGAGGATCTCATTATTTCCAGCTCCCTAGATAGAAATTGCCTACCAAATCTATCCACAGTGTGACCTTACCTACCACATCTATCTGAAATGTGTTTTCCTCTATCCCTATCACTGCTGTGCCCTTGACCCACTGGACTTGGTTTCATTCTCCCTAGGAGGTTTCTAGTTGAAGCTGTCCTCCTGTGTGGCCTCCGCTGCATCTCAGCTCAACTGTCTGCAGACTGACTTCTGTCCTCACTTCCTCCTCAGTACAAAGTTCTGCTGAGGCTGGTGCTGGTGCTGGTTCTGGTGCTGCACGGGCGTGGCCCAGGCTGACCTGTGCCTGTCTTGATAGATTCTCCTCCCTTGGCTCTGGGCCCATCATGCTCTTCTGGTTCTGGTCTCTCTGCCTTGGTTCACCACCTGTATGAGGAGTCTCGTCACAATTGTTCCCTGCCTGCAATGCCAGGGCTGTTGGAGGAGGGGGTCAAAGCAGTAGCTGCCTGCAGACAGGAAGGCCACAGGCCCACTGCTCTGCCCAAGTGCTCAGGTTTTCAGCCTCAGGCCGTGGCCATGTGGTCAGGACTTCCCATTGCCACAGCAATTCCAGGACATTGACTAAACTCTAGGGGTGGTGTAAGTACTTCTCTTGAATTGTCCCATTTATTTCCCTCAACAATACTATTGGGTAGATGATATTATTCCAATTTAGCAGATAACACTGGGGAGCTTAGCCAAGGTTCCTGTGAGCAAGGCTATCCATCTCCAAAGCTTCCCCTTGCCCATGACATTCATTCTCTGAATTTCACTCACAGAGGCATTGTGAGATCCATGGTCCTCCAACAAATCAGCCCTGGAGAGTCATGATGTCACTGGGCTCAAGGCTCTTCGCAGGTAGGGGATTAATGGATTTTCAATCACATCAGGAGCAATGTTACTTCCTAACATTTATGACAATTCTTAATAATATATTCCTTTGTATCATCATTGTTAATGGTTTCCGCTTCCAAATGGACTTGGCTACCAATAAATGCTTGTGAAAGAAATGGATTGGGAGAGAGAAAGGAAGGAAGGGAAGCAGAAATGAGAATCTGATTTGTGGATTATGGATCCAGATCATGCAGCTAAAAACAGCCAGGGACGTGTGGGTCGGTGGAGTTGTCAAGGTCATGCAGGTAAAAAGTTGTCAGACTCAGGTGATGACCCCTGAGAGTCTGGCTGCAGAACCCCACTGCTAGCTAACTGCCACACAGAGTCTGTAAGATCAAAGAATTCGTTCTATGTCAAATGAAGAAAGAGAAAAAGTAGAAGGAAAAGCCAACCAGGGGCACCCTTCTTTCATCAGCACCCACCCCCTCGCCAGTCTCTCTGCACATGGCTTATTTAAGTACATCTTAAACATTAGTGTCACGATGGTTCACTTCTTTCTCTCTCTCTCTCTCTCTCTCTCTCTCTCTCTCTCTCTCTCTCTCTCTCTCTCTCTCCATAGTAGTTCTCAAGAGGGAAGGTGGTGGGGTGAGAACATAGGACATTTGACAATGCCTAGAGACATTTTTGGTGGTTCCCCAAAGCTAAGGGAAGGTGTTTAGTGGAATCCTGGGGTACCTCTGTAGGCAATGCCAGGAGTGTCGGAGGGGGGTCAAGGCAGTAGCTGCCTGCAGACAGGAAGGCCACAGGCCCACTGCTCTGCCCAAGTGCTCAGGTTTTCAGACATGAACACTTCTGTTGCACAACCCCATGAAGACACACACATACACACACAAACACACACACACACACACACATGAATCATTCACTTTAAAGTGTGACATTCAATCCCCAGCACCAGCAAGAAGAGAAGGGGTAGAAGAAAGAGAGGAGGAGGAGGAGGAGGGGAACTGGTAAACTTCATGATATGTAAATAACATCTCAATAAGGATGTTAAGAAAATGAACACTTCTCTGTTTTCTCTCTGCCTGTGGTCAATTTTCAGAGCCCTGAAATGACCATTTTGGTTTTTGTCCAATTTTGTATTTTGGGGGGTAGAGAGAATCCACCCACCTTTTCATACCACCGTAACCAAAGTCCTTTGAGGAGACAAATGGATTGGGGATTATTTGTTTTTCTTAGTGTGTGTGTGTGTGTGTGTGTTCTTGCCTAAACCAGCAATTAACACTGGACATACCATGTATTATTCCACAATGTCAACCAATTTTGTGGTGCCAACCAATTAGGTGAAGTCCGGAGTTTGCTAGTGCAGAATGGATTGTGACAACAGAGAAAGAGAGGCCTGTGGCCCAGAATTGCTCTTGAAAATTTGGTGTCACTCAGAATGCACCTGTTGAACAAACGTGACATGGGAGATGGAAGGGGCGGAGCTGGACATCTTTCCTCTAGATTCTTGGTTTGTACTTCTCTGCCCTTTGTTCTACCTGAGATGGAAGGGGCGGAGCTGGACATCTTTCCTCTAGATTCTTGGTTTGTACTTCTCTGCCCTTTGTTCTACCTAGAGATGCTCAGATAGCCTGGGTGGAGAGCATCCTCATGCCCAAGGATCACTCACTCGTTGATTTAACAGATAGATACTGACTCTGTACAAAGTTTTAAGAATACAGATAAGGGAAAATAAGGCCTTCTCAAACCTACACACTGGAAGGAAAGGCAGGTAATTATAATAAGATGGGAGGCCTCCCACAGGGACGGAAGTACAAGGCGCCAGGCTATTTTCTTTAAACAAATGAGGGGAAAACATTAAGCTCCTCTGCGCTGGGGCTGCTCTTAGATATTCAGAGCTGAGTTTCCTCATCCTTCCCACACTTGCCGTGAGCCTTACATAATCTTGTTGTTCTACCACCTCTCTGGATGCTGGATATTTCAAGGACACTGAAGGGCTCTGAGCAGCAGGAAATCAGGAGCACCCTGGCCCAGATTTCAAGTTCTGACAGTCCACAGTGTGCACCAAGCACTTTCAAAATCACCAACTGGATCCCTGGGGGAAAACCCAGAACTGGGGAGTGACAAGCTGCCCCATTTCCTGCTGAGGCCTCAGCTGCTGAATTAAGATGTGAGAGGTTTTGATGATGTTGTCATGAAGGGGGAGGGGTGGTATTTGCTCCAGGGGGTCAGCAAAAGATGACCATCTGGATGGGACCTAGATCCTGTGAGATGTGAAAATGTACTCATTGGCGCACAGCTGAGCCCTGGTGGGGACACAGCGCCACTGGGCAGTGTGAATACAGGGAATTGCCAAAGATTCTGAAAATTCATGTCCCTAAGTTATCCTAGGAAGTCCGGGGAGGTGGTGGATTATAGAGCAGGGAGCAAGAAAAGCAGAGGAGGGAAGAAAGGGCCTGGACTCATCAGTACTAGTTCAGGAATGGGATGGAATGGGATGGGATGGAATGGAATGGGATGGGATGGGATGGGATGGGATGGGATGGAATGGGATGGGATGGAATGGAATGGAACAGAAATAGGAGGTTGGGCCCAGAGTAAAGTTTAGATTTGTGAAACTTGGAGTAACATGTATATGATGTGGACAGTATGGGGTCATTGTGTAATATCTAATTGCAACTGTGAGGAGCAGTCAGGAAGTTTGAAAAGCCATGCTCTGGGCAGCAGGATCATATGTTTATATTCTTCAATTTCCTTAGTGAACTTTCTGAATTATCCACAACAAAACTGTGTTGCCTTCCTTGGTATTTTCCAGAAAGAGTTGGCAAATTAGGTCCATGCAAAAACCTGCACACAGGTATTTACAGCAGTTGTATTCAGCCAAGAGGCCCCTGGATACAAAATTGTGCCACCTCCAGACTGTGGGATGGTATTCAGCTCTGAAAAGAAATGAGCTATCAAACCAGGAAAAGACACACAGAAACTTCAATGTATTTTACAAGAGAAAGAGGCCAATCTGAAAGAGCTACATACTGTATGAGAGCAACTCTAGGGTATTCTGAAAAAGGTGGGACTATGGATATAGTGAAAGATCAGTGGTTCCCAGGCATTAGGGAGAGGGAGGGAGGATGAAGAGGTAGAGCCCCTGGGACTTGGAGAGCTGTAAAAACTATTGGGAAGTGATTCTTGAGGGTGGATACATTGTACATTTGTCCAAACTTGGAGTGTCAAATGTGGAGTCTATTATAAACAATGTATCCAATGTATCCAGTTAATAACCATGTAACAATGTGTATGTGCAGGTCTGCAGGTCCACCAACTGGAATAAACTTACCACTCTTGATAACACATAAGCATTAGGGCAGATTTTATAAGAATTCATACTTTCTGTTCTATTTTGCTAATAACCCCAAATTTCTTTAAAATACAGTCTATCTTTAGTAAAGAATTTGTTACTTTTATGATAATAAAAGGTTTTTAAATTTTTCTTATAAAAAAACTCAATTGCACAGAAAATTAGAAAGGATAATACTACAAAACCTATATAACCTTCAGCTGAATTCACTCATTGATAGCACAGGACCACTTTTGATATGGCCATTCTCCCCTGAGTTCTGACTATATATCATATGCCTGACCACAATATAACTAACACTCTCAGGAAATTTAACATGGACATAATAGTGTTATCAAGCATATAATCCACGTTTAAATTTCCCTGATTGTCTTAGTAATGACTTAAAATCCATGCTTTTAACAAAAGCTTGGCTTTTGTTTTACCCAGGAGCAAGTGAAGTATTACATATTGCCATTAGCTTTTATAAACGTGGTTTTTTAAAATTCTTTATGTTTTACCAAAAAGATCCCATCCCATACCTAGACTGCTAAAGTTTGAAAAAGTGTTTTAAGTATGAAATATGTATGATAATTAAAGGAAATTTTTTGTTCCTTTTGATAAATAATTCTGGAATATTGCTTAAAGTATAAAAGAATAGAAAAAGAAAAAAAATGTATAGATAAAATAATAGTTTTATGCCAAAAATATTTTATCATTTTAAAAAACTTTATTCTTCATTTTAAATACCAAAATACTAGGTGATAGGCAATGTTCATTTTCATAATTATAATGTCTATAATATCTAATTTCAAAATGGACAACTTATAGTACATAGTCTAGAAAGTTACTTTCAAACTAGGAATCAAAGAGAAAATTAACTGTATTATATATACACTTATTCAGACTTTGTTTCTGCTAAGGTTTCGAGGAAGATGTTGGATTATAATTTCAATATTTATCAAATAAACATTATTTTTAAAAGGAAAAATAAATAAGGAAGAGCTGGGTATGATGTCACATGCCTGTAATCCCAGGCTCAGGAGGCTGAGGTAGGAGGATTACAAGTTCAAAGCCAGCCTCCTGACTTGGCAAGGCCCTAACCAACTCAGGGAGACCCTGTCTCAAAATAAAATATAAAAAGGAGCTGGGGGTGTGGCTCAGTGGTTAAGTCAGTGATTAAGTGCCCCTGGGATTAATACCTAGTACTAAATAAAGAAAAGAAAGGATAGAATCAAGCAAGCCATAGCTGGCAAAGCAGGACAAGTGCCTCATCCATATCATGCTGCCCCCAGGTTACATGCTAATGTCTCTCCTTTTCTGTAGTAGCCACTGACACCCAGGAGAGTGTGCGCTCATCTCTCCAGGTGCCCTTCAGCTCCTGACTGAGCACAAGCAGCAATGCCAACCCCTTGTAAGACACCAATGACAACAAGCAGAATTCATCTCCCACCTCTATTATTTACTGTCTGGGTGACCTTGAGCAGTGATTGACCTCTGCCTCAGTTTCTTCCTGTCTGTGGAATCACCACAGTATTTACTTCATAAGGCTATCACAAAGCTTAAAGAGCACAACTTATCACAACTAGTTCATAATCAGCACTCCCAAAATATTAGCTACGGACATCAATAATGTTATTGTGGCTCTTATCAAAAGAATTTTAACCAGGACATGCCAACAACCTTACTGTACTCCAACTACTATGACAAAGTTCATGAAATGGGTACCTTATGAACAACAGAAAATTGTTTCTTACAATTCTGGAGTGAGACGTATAAGATCAAGGGTCTAGCAGATGGTGTTCCCTAGGGTCCACTCCCTGTACATAGAAGGCATCTTCTCATGGTCTACACATGGTAGAAGAAGCAAAGCAGCTCCTGGAGTCTCTTCTTAAGGACTCCAATCCTGTTCTGAGAGATCTTATTAATCAGGGCATGCCAACAGACCACCACTCTGAGGCAGGCTCGTGACTTGTGCCCCAGCATGAAGTCATGAAGAGGGGTGGACATGTGGATGGACATGGGTGGAAGATCCCCGGCTACTTCTGCCTTTCAGGTAGATCCCATGAGGCTTTGTTCCTGTCCCTCTATTGTAACAGAAACGTGAGCTGGGTCCTAGATTTCAGAGTTTTGATCCTTTAACAGCAGAAAGTATAAGACAAGATGAGACCAGAGCCCTGCTTTGGAATCCTGGTCCTTTTGTTAACTCTGCAGGACGTCAGCCACTCTCTAACCTCTTCTGGCCTTGTTTTACTCAGCTCATTAGCCACTGTGACCAAAAGACTTGACAAGAACAATTGTAGAGGAAGAAGAGTTTATTCTGGGGCTCATTATTTCAGAAGTCTCAGTCCTTAGACAGCCAGCTCCATTCCCTGGAGTAGGAGATGAAGTAGCACATCATGGTGGACATGTGTGGCCCAGGAAAGCAGCTGGGAACACAGCACCAAGAAGCAGAGAGAGAGCGCTACTCTTCAGGGACAAGATGTATACCCCAAAGGCACACACCCAGGGACCCATCTACTCCTGCCACATCCCACATGCCTACAATCACCACCCAGTTAATTGCTATCAGGGGATTAATGCACTGATTAGGTTAAGGTGATCATGACCCAATCATTTCACTTCTAAATCTTTCTGCATCGTCTCACACATGAGCTTTTGGGAGACACTTAATATCTAAACCATAACAGGATTCAATTTCCTTAAGTGAGAAATTAGTAAGTACTGGCCACAATGCTGTCTTCCAACCTTAACATCTCCTGATTTCATAGGATGGATTGAGGTCAACAGACTAACACAGGAGCTGACTCTGGTAGCAACACCAGCAACAACAAAAATCAACTTGAGGTCAAGAAGAGGAAGAAAATGGGGAATGTGACTCTGTTAAAATAATAGAAGACAAATTAATAATAATAATAATAATAATAATAATATTATTATTATTATTATTGCAACCCTCAAATAGAAGGTGCAGAATGCTTCATCATAACAGACAGAGCACTGACCTAGTTCTGTGTCTTAGGATCAGTTTCTAAACCAAGAGACCCATACAAGTGAAAAGTCAGTCTAATCAGTGCAGGTAGGAACTCTGGATGGGCCCCCATAAGCCCCTGGCCCAGGCTTTTGGTCACAGCCTTTTCCTAGTGAAACTTCTTCACAGCAGTTCCCCAAGCATGATTCATGCTAAATCAATAAAGAAAACATTCTGGAAATTTTTCATTGATGGATTCATGTATTTTCCAAATACAAGAATCCAATAGGAGTTTGTGATTCCAGAAGTATTTTCATTAATTTTACAACCTTGAATACTCTTTAAATTGTGTGTGTGTGTGTGTGTATTGGGCTGGGAATGTAGCTCAGTGGTAAGCACTTGTCTAGCATGTACAAAGCCCTGGGTTCAATCCCCACTACTTAAAAACAGAGATTGTAATTATATCATTATCCTCTTAATCAATTCCATCCAGGCTCCTGTCCATCAGTCGCATTTCTATTTCAAAGAAAAAACAGATCCACACGCGAGGCTTCACACAAGGGTACTCTATTTCCTGTGTTGCAAATATATTGGACAGTTTTAGACCCTCGACTCCACCATGAAACTACCTTTTATTGTCTGTCTGAAGATGTCAGCAGAGAAATTTATTAACAGCCAGACTACAGAGAGGAAAGAGAGATGCCATCAACGGAGCTCCCTACTTCACATCAGAGTGCCATTTTAACAGTTACCTGTGGTAGAGAAATTATTAGGGTAGCTAATGCTTATGAAGTGTTTGCCAAGCAGACTACGAATGCTCATGATAACCCACCTCAGTTGACTTAGACATAATCAACTACTGGACTGCAGCAAAGGTAATAAAAGAGAAATCTCACAGCCTTATGCTCATCAGAGAGCAGACACCCCTAGAGAGAAGAGAAAAAATCTGCAGTTCCTTTGGTGGGTCTCAGTTCCCCCAGATCTTAATATTCTAAGCCTATTGCCCCAATAAATGCAGATTTCTGAGTTTTATAATAGGTATTTGCATGTAATATGGCCAAAGAATGTAAATTAAAGGGTTTATTTAATGATAAGCCAAATAAATATTTTGTTTCAAAGTTGGAGAACAAGTGGGTTGTGCTTAATTATTTAGAGACGGCATTGGGAGGCATTTTCAATCTCCAGTCACCAATTAGGGGCCTTCCCAGGGACTTTGCAGGGGAAACTTTTAGAATTCAAGAAATACCTCTGCTGCCTAATTTCAAGGCAGCACCCCCAACTCTAATAACAAAGAGCAATTGCCATCAGACTATGGGCATTCCCACCAGCCATGCCAGCTCCTTGGTCTCCCATGGTCTCCCATGGTCTCCCATGGAGCTGGTGGGGCTCTACAAATACTACTGCCTCTGGCAAGAAGACAGAAATCTCCTGATAAGAATGTGAGGCTTTGTACCCTCCCGTCATAGCATTATTCAACTTGAAATTTAGATGTGAGAAAGTAGTTGATTTACTTTTTTCACACAGTATCAGATTAAAATCCAAGAGGATGCAATCTACATTCTTCCATCTCCTTCTTCTATAGTTCTATCTGGCTTTGGCGATTAAGATCTGTGTTGGATGCAGTTCATGTCTAGAACTCCTCATGGAGACGCTGCTGTGCACCATGAGCTGACCTACCCTTGATGCAATCATAGCAAATAAAAGTATTTATAAATGATTTTATTGGTAATTTTAGAACTATAACACCCATGTGATAAATATGGCCCCAAGCTTCATGTGTGGATAATTCACAAGTAAAGACATCATCATAGCTGGGCATGGTGGCAAACGCCTATAATCCCAGTGACTCAGGAGGCTGGTGCAGGAGAATCATGAGTTCACAGCCAGCCTCAGCAACTTAGCAAGACCCTTTCTCAAAATAAAATATACAAAGAACTGGGGGTGTGGCTCAGTTCCATCCCCATTACCAAAAGAGAGAGAGAGAGAGAGAAGGAATCAGCATGAGTCAGACCTTATCTGCTCTCAGCTGGCTCTTCAACATGCTGAGTTGACCAACATCTGTGGAGTGGTCATCAAAAAGCACTCTTGACACATTTGCAGTCCATCCTTAAGACTTCCTTGTGAGAAAGGTTTCTTATTTCCATTTTACAGGTGAGGAAACTAAAGCAAAAAGAGGCCAACTTTTGCTCAAGGTTACCTGGCTAGCAAATGGCTAAACTCAGGTTCAAATCTAGACCCCCTGTATCAAACCCCTGCCTCATAAGAAATGGGATTGTGGGGTCTTAGATCATGTTCTTCTGAGAAGAGATAGTAGGAAGGGTTGTTATTTTGTATAATATATCACATGTAATCACATATCATTTCTAATTTAATGTAATGTAATTTAAATTTTTAAAATTATCTTTAATTTTTATTAATCCAAATTAATTTAGAACTGATAACTCTACTTATTTTCAGGAAGTTCATCTTCAAATCATATTCTTTAGTTCTCCAGCATCTATTCATTCTGAACCGGAAAGGGAACCTTCCAAATCTTCTGACAGAAATCCCCTTTTCTTGGGCTGGATTCTTTAACAGTTGACCCTAAAGTGGAGATTTTCACACGTGAGGTCATAGGTAAACACACTCTGAACAACACCAGCTAGGAAGTAAACAGGACTAGGCAAGGGAGAAGTTGAACCGTGATGGAGTTAACTTGACCAATCCCAAAGAGCACTATGAGTTGAAATTGCAAGTTGAGTTAGGGGATTGGGTCATTTGACCCCTGCCCCCATCAGTTCTGGAGTACGGGTGGAACCTTGAGCAAAGCAGCCCCCTTCAGCTAAAATCAGCTTCCAGAGAGGGACACACCTCTGAGCCATCAACAGCTAATGCTCATGGTGGCTGGAGGCACACCTCACTTGAAGGGAGATCTAGGCAATGACCCACAACATCCACTCCATTCCGTGTGTTATTTGGATTAATCTGTTTCTTCTACAAAATCCATAGACCCCACTGCTGCAGGGTGACCCCAAGGCTAAAATTCATATCTAACATCATCCTCTTCTACCTGTTTCTGGTTCCTTTTAATTTTGGCCAGTGCTTCCACTGGTCTCAGTGGCTTGTCCAGTGGGATTATCCAAACACTCATTCTTAAGGGTCTAAATCCATGGTCACCATGCACTTCTCAGGCTGTGGCTACCTTATCTATCCATTTATCATCAAAACTGAAAAAGAAAGCACCAAAATATGCCCCAATAGATCAACTGAATGCCATATTTTTCTGCTTTCATTGTTGAACAGCAGTCCTATATACTCCTGATGAGGAAGACCAATTATATCTGCTAATAAGGTGACTCCTCTCCTTAACTGCTGGTCTCTTGACATGAAAAACCTGAAGAGACTATAATTTAGAGTGATGGAGGTCATAGGTTAAAGGTCAAAGGGACTCTTACTCTGTCCATTGATAAAAGCACCCCACCACCACCACCTCAGGGAAGCAAGATCTCTAAACAGAGGATCCAGAGTCACAGGCATGGGAGGAGAAGTTCTCCAAGTGAATCTCTGGAAGTTATGGTAAGCATGACTATTGCTACATTTACCCCTCCACTCCTGTCACCATGGATCCTGTCCATCAGAGACACAACACCATATTTTGACTATTGATTTAGGGCCCATCCTAGAAGATGATGCTTGCTCCTCGTGAAGTATTTCTCCAACCTGGTGCTTCCTTTCTACTGTCAACAGGTCACTCCATCACTCTATCTGGCTTCCAGATTCTGGGTGGTCTAGTATGAGATAGAAGCAGTGAGTCCCATGTTCCTGTGTCCACTGATGCCTCTCCCATGCTGAGGTGCCCTGTCTCTGGTGCCCTGTATATGTTGAAATCACACAGGCTCTTACACCAGTCATAATCACTTTGCAAGCCCTCAGATTGTGGTGCTCCCCTCTATCTTATGGGTAAGATGGTTAACCAATATACAGAATGTGTCAGTCCCAGCCAAGATGAACCATTGTCCCTTCCAAGTCAACTTGCCACCAAGTCCCTGGTTTATATCCTCCATGGATGGCACCATGTTGACAAGTGAGTCTGGTTTTTCCTGCTGTCAGGTTGGACATTTAGCAACAGAAGTAGTTAAATCAACCTTGGTGAAAGGGGGACAACACTGTTGGGTGCCTACCCAGCCTCTACATCTCCACAGTGGGTACTGTATTAATGAGCTCGCGTTACCTGTGCTAAGGTGTTCTGTGCTAGGGTGTTCTGTGCTAGCGTGTTCTGTGCTAGAGGCTGGCAGCTATCAATTGATTGAACTACCTTGACTTCTTCCCTTCTGGAGCTCCTCTGGGGGGTATTGACACACAATGCAGAACTTCCACCCTTTGTGCTACTCTCATATGTTCATCCACAACTCCACCCCAAATCTCCCAGATCTCCTTATCTCCAATCCTCCAATGTTTCTTCTTCCCCCAGTCCCTTGATGAATCAGTCGAGCTACTTTGGATCACTTCTTTTTCTACACAAAGTGAATGTTTTCTGAAGTTCTGTCCCTTAGAAGGCTTATCTCCACCACTCTTATGGAGGTACAGCCTGAGTTGGGCTGTAAGCCAACAACATTCCAGTTTGGGCTTGCACCTACCTACTGAGTCCTCTTCTACCAGCTGGTCAAAAGGGACCCCAGGTGGCAATAGGTACAAGAGTGATAGATGACACACAGTCTGGACCACATGCTTATACAGCAAACTTCTGCCCTTGGGACCTGCTCAAGGCTGATCCCATGTCAATTTCATGTTGGATTTGTCCTGGGTCTGCTGGATCTTATGACCTGGTGGACCTGAGAGAACTCAGTTTACCATGAGCAGTTCTGGCCATAGAATTTCCTTATGTGCCATGATCAGATAGATGATGATCAGATGATTATGTAGTGGGTGGTTCTCTGTTTACATGACATAACCAGCTCCAAATCCCTGCATGGCCAGTGTCTGCTTGGAGATTACCATAAAGTCCACACAGTACCTTTTCTCATGGCAGGTAGTTCCCATACTGTCATGACTATGACATCATATGACCCAACAGCTGAGCTGCTTGTACTGCATCCTGGGGTTATGATGACCCTTCAGAGTTGTCCCAGCTTTTGTAACATCTATCTCGCTGGATGTGGGCTATCTTGAGGTGAGGGGTTAAGGGTCTAAACTAGCATGAAGCTACAGTCAGTTTTCAGTAACCCATGCATCTCCTGGAAGAATCTAGAAGTGGAAATCTAGGCAATAAACAGCACCCACCCTGCACACAACTATTAAAAATCAGCACTCACATTCAGTTCTGACAGTGCAGAGCTAATCCCTCCACCATCTGCTCTATCCGCCCTTTGTTCAGACATCTATTTCAGCATGAATTCTATGGTATCAGATCCTCTGTCTTTTCAGATAGATGATCAACTTCTCCAAGATAATCAGTATATTTATTCGATGTTTGCACAGTATCCAGGACATAAAAGGGAATCAAAAATTGTATTCTGAGTGGATACAGAGACACCTCATTACGCATGGCAGCCCATGATGTGACTCAACCCTGGTGTTTGATTCCTCTAGTTTTATGGAGCAGTTTGATGGGATTTCAAGCAGCTTTGTGACATAAAGGCTTTCTTACTGAAAACTACTCATCTCCCACCTTTATTTAAACTAATTTATAATACTTTCGGGTTTCTTTCTTTCCTTTATTATAATTTTTTATTCTTTTTTTTCAGCATATATCAATCAAGAGCTTCCTGCACACAAGCCCAGATTCTATGATTTCCCATTTTACAGATAAAGAAAATAAAGCACAAGGAGATTACAATAATGTGCCCCAAGATAGGTTCACAACAACTAGCGGGACTGAGATTTGAGTTGAGATTCAACTCTATGGAACTCCCTGTTGTTTACAATAACAAGATAAGTGTCATCTCTTGCAACTTGGAACTTATAGTCTAGTGGAATAGAGGGGAAGTATTCAATTTAACAAATTAAAATGATCATCTCATGATTGTTACTATCTAATTAGGAGAAAAAAATGCTACTGACTGGTGAGATGGTAATAAGACATTCTACTTTTTAAATGATGAAGGAAAATCTCTTCAGGGAAATGATTTAAACTAAGATCTAAAGGATATGCAGCTAATGATGGGAGGGGACATTGCAGGTGCAGGGATGGGGTCATCTTGTTCCAGGCACTCAAAAGAGACCACTGTGGCTGCAGACAGGCATTGACGATGCACCTGAAGATGCAGGTAAAAGCAGACCACGCCCTGAAGTTCTAACTGACGAATGAGATTTTACCCAGCGCAATGTCTGTTGCTTTAGTTGAGATCCAAGTTAGCATCTGACTTTAAGACGGGAATGAACATGGAGAATGAACTAGAGGGGAACCAGAAGGAATCGGGAGGCCAGTTACCAGGCCATGGCAACAGTCCAGAGAGTGAGAACATCGTCCTGGCTACGCGGCCCTCCTCCCATCTACAAAATCAACAAGCGCTTCACTGTTTTAATAGCAAGATAGGGCATTAAGAAGAAAAATTATTTGCCTCCAAAGTTAGCTATTTCCTTTAACTCAAAACTTCTTGCTCTTTCAACATCTTGAATACTGACTAATAAAATGAACAACTCCCCTCCCCAAAAAAACACCCTATTTTAACAACTTAACATTCCATTTATAGTGTCCTTTACCTGGAATAATTAGCGCCACATGCAGAATAATGGCAGTGATTAGTAATTTCCTCCCAGGAGAGCCATTTTTAGGAAGAATACAGATTGTGTCTTACTGCGCCACCCCCATGCCACCCCCTCCCAGCTGTTTCCTCAAGCTGGGTGCCCACTCACCTGACTGACAGCAGTTCTCATGGGGATGGAGCATCTCAACAGGGAGAGGGATGGAAACCAAAGACATCCAATGTGCAGAATTGTAGTTGTACTAAAAATAGTAATAATGACAGAATGGACATTATTTGTTGAGAGCTTGCTATAGGTCAGGTACTGTTAGGAATTTGAAACATTTTTCTAAAGAACTGACGTGTTTCACCAATTCATTGCCAAATTATTATCCAGGATCACACTGGAACCTAAGGAGGTGTCTCCTGCAAAGCAAAACTATACAAGTCACATGTAGGAAAAACAATAGGGCAGTTGCTTGGGGTTTACAAGCATCTCATCTTCAACACATTCAACTGTTATCTTACATAATCATCTATTTTCCAACCCTGAATTTGAATCTCTGGATCTTCTCTTGCTTTTCCATCCCAACTTGCTGGCTACTTGAAAGATTTTCTCAGGTTTCCACCAGTCTGCACTAGTTCCCAAATTTCATGAGCATCTATGTCCTGAAGACTAACCCTTCATAGCAGGTATACCATTCCAGCATGGACAGGTGAAACCTGTCTCTCTGCTTTGCTGCCTGAATTCCATTTTCATTACTGTAATTAAATACCTGAGGCTGAGTAAGTTTATAAAGAAAAAGAAGTTCAATTAGCTCACAGTTTTGGAGGCTCAAGAACATGGTCTCTGCATCATCTCAGCTCTGGTGAGGGCCCTCTTGGCTGCATCATATCATGGCAGATGGCAATTGCAGGAGTGCAAGTGAGAGGGAAAGATCACCTTCCAAATCAGAAAACCAGAGAGAGCCGAGTGGGGCCAGGCTTGGGCTTTTATAACAACCCTCTCATGAGAACTAACCAGGTTCCCATGAGAACTACCTTGATCTCTTCTGAGGGCACTGCCCCCAATCAACCTAAGGGCCTCCCACTAGGCCCCATCTCTTATAGGTTCCACCCCTCTCAATACTGCCACCTTGGGGACCTAGGTCCCAACAGATGAGTCTCTTGGAGGAAAGCTTAATACAAATCATAGCACTGTGCTTCCAAGGTTGACCCCAGGGATCTAGAGAAGACTGTGGGGGAAGCATGATACTGCTTTCAGTACATTAATCTTAATTTAATAAAGTGCTGTATAACATTAGATTTTTTCAATTATCTAACTTCCTTTCTGCTCAAATTTCCTTTGTTAAAAGAAAAGCTTTAAGATAAATTAAATTTCACAGTTTAATTGGGGAATAAAGAATGAGTTGTGATGGGGCAGCCCTCACAACCAGAAGAGGGTCAGAGAGCTGAGCTCCACGACGTGGGCAGCCAGATCTGAACAGAGGGTGAAAGTGAGGTTCAGAGGCCGCTTGAAAGACCGCAGCTTGGAGTTGTCTTTCTCCTCGTCTTGGTCAGACGAGTTGGTAGCCCAGGACTGACTGAAGCTTAGTGGCTGTGATTGGCTGAGACAGCTGTACCCCTGAGATTAGGCTTTCAGTTAGTTTCCATTCTACCCTTGGGTGCAGTTTGTGAAGTAAGGGTTCAAAGTATAGAGGCTGATTCAGCCAAATTTAGTTTTAAGAATTCCTTTTAGTTAGTCCACCTCAATCTTTTTTTTAAATATCATCTTTAGTTGTAGTTGGACACAACTACAATTTTATTTATTTATATGTGGTGCTGAGGATCGAACCCAGGGCCTTGCACATGGTAGGCTAGCGCTCTACCGCTGAGCCACAACCCCAGCCCTCAACCTCTATCTTGAAAATATACACAAGTC
This sequence comes from Marmota monax, assembly GCF_021218885.2. Classification (NCBI taxonomy): domain Eukaryota; kingdom Metazoa; phylum Chordata; class Mammalia; order Rodentia; family Sciuridae; genus Marmota; species Marmota monax. The sequence goes on along the minus strand of NW_026694084.1, from coordinate 34,616,840 downwards.
ACTTTGGGCAGATGAAAAAAACAGCTGTCACAATTCTTCACTCCTCCCTGTATCTGCACACTTTCCAATGCCATTTGGCATCGAGAGACGAGGATTTCTTTCCTCCATGCTTGTTATCTGGGCTGGCCTTGGGGCTTGCTGTTGCCAATGGAATGTGGTGAAAGCAATGTGCTGGGAGTTCTGACTCTAGGCTTTGCATGCCTTCAGGCTCCCCCTTAGAAACCTGTGATTGACAGCTCTACAAATGGGCCCAGGCTAGCTTGCTGGAGCATGAAGAACCATCTGGAGAACACAGAGCTCCAGCCAACCTCCAGAAGCAGAGAGCCTAGTGACTTTTAAGTTTATTCTAGATATTTGAAGATGGCTCTCCTGAAACCAGAAATACTGAAAGGCAGACTCAGGAATAATACTAATTGATGAATGTATTAAGTCATGAAATCTAGAAGAGTTTGTTATGGATTTACAGGTAACTGAGGCAGTCAGCAACCTGAAGAGCTACTTGAAAACTTTGTCCGAATCACCATCCTCATCTACCTGACCACCAAGTTCAGCTCTTACTGCTTAAATACTTAGGTCTATGACTTCTATGTTGGTAGCTATTTAGCACCTCTGCCAGGAGCCATCCTTGAACTGTGCGTGAACTAAACATGACAGGAAGCCATTAGGCAGGAAAGTCTGGTCATCTGGGAACTCCCAGCAGCAACCCTGCTGGTCTGAGACTACCCGATACATGTGACTTCCTACCTAGCTCTGTCTAAGTCCAGCATAGCACCATAGATGGAGTGACCCATTGGAACTGCACAGCCTCTCAGAGATGGGTGTGGCTTGCCAAGATGCCAATCAACCTGCAAGAGCCCTACCCCACCCAGAAGAAAGATTCCTCCCACTGAAATCATCCCTGCTTTAGATGTAGCCTCCCTTAAAGAACCGGAGCCATTTTTTACTTGTTAGTTTCAGCTCCTACTGGAACTGGATGACCTATCAGGCACTCCATCTCTTTAAATCTAATTTCTGGCTCTTATTTCTTTCTAATTGTTTCAGACCTTCTTTTTCTCAGGTGACTCACACCTTCTGAGCAGGAAACTATCCTGGTGGGGTGCTGGCCACCCCACGATACACCTCTGAGAATAAAATAAGTAAACTCTGGCATGTAAAACCTGGCTCTACCTGATAGACTTCATTTTGAAATACAAAGTACCAAAGTCTTTCCTGTTAAAAATAAAAATATAAACCTCCTTAAGTAGGTACCTCTGTGGCAAGTGCCCATTAAAATGACCCCAATTATTCAAGTCCCGTGACTTGCTTCTGACAGTGTGGCAGATATCAATGTCATATGTACTGACTACTGTGGCTCTCTGCCTACGGCATGCATGTTTTTCTCTTGGTCTTCTTCCTTCCTCCACTGTTGGAACATGGCTTCTGGTGCTCCTTCTCTCTTTCCTTCTTAGTCAGTGTTGTAACCTTATCTTCTTGGCCTGCCTTCTACCTGGACACCTTGCTCAGGGGTCTGCCTGGGGTCCCTGGTGATCCCTTTGATAACAAAGACTTTGGAGATCTCAGTAGCTCCCAGCTCCAGCCACTAGAATGTCCACACAGATTTACGAAAATCAGCAGCAGCAGCAGATCTGAACTTATGACCTGCCCAATTCCAAATGTCCCACCAGTGCCCCTCAATAACTGACACTTCCCTTCAATTGTCAACCCAAATCATTAATTCTTGACACATAAAAATTGTTCACATTTATATAGTCCCATCTGATGTTTTGATACATGTATAGAGCACAATATTCAAATCAGGGTAAGCGTCTCTTTTCTCCAATATCTATCATTTCTTTGTGATAAAAATGTTCAAAATTCTTTCTTATAGATTTTTTTAAATACACAGTACATTTATAGTTATATACAGTCACCCTACTGTACAACAAAACATCAGAGCTGCTTTCTCCTATCTAACTACATTTTCCTGTCCTCCCTACCTACCTACACTCTCCAGCCTCTGGAAGCCACTATTCAGCTCTTGATTCTATGAGATCAGCTTGTTAGATTCCCTAATGGCAGAGCTCATGCAGTGTTTTGCTTTCTGTGTCTGGCTTATTTCACTTAACGTAATGTCCTCCAGATGACAGGATTTCATCTTTTCCCAGCTAAATAGTATTCCATTGGGTATATGCACCACATCTTTTTTTAGTTCATTCTTTGGGGGATACAGTTATTTCCATCTGTGGGCTACTGTAAATAGCACTGTGATAAACATGGGGGTATAGATGTCTCTAGGGCATACTGATTTCATTTCCTTTGGTTGTAAATCCAATAGTAGGATTGCTGGGTCATAGGGTAGTTCTGCTTCTAATTTTTGGGGAAACATTCATAGTTTTTTCCCAAACTGTTACGCCAATTGACGTTCCCACCAACAGTGTGCAAGGGTCCTCTTTTTCTCTACATGCTTGCTACTGCTTATCTTTTGTCTTTTTGATAAAGTCAGTCTAATTGGAGCGAGGTGATATCTCATGGTGGTTTTGATTTGCATTCTCTAATGACCAGTGATCTTGAGCACTTTTCAAACACTTGTGAACCAATCATAACTTCTCTTGAGAAAAGTCCCATTTAGGTCCACTACCTATTGTTTTAATCAGGCCATTTTTGGTTTTGGTTTTGGTTTTGCTGTTTGTTTCTTTTTGTTGTTGTTGTAGTTCTTATTGGTTGGATGGTCAATGTAAGATTTGCAAACATTCTAATTCCATAGGTTGTCTCCTCTCTCTGTTGGTTGTTTTGCTTTGAAGTGTGATCCTTCTATACCTAATTTCTTTAGTGTTTTTATCACAAAGGGAGGCTCGATTCTACTCAAAGCCTTTTCTGCCTCCTTTGAGATGATCATGTGTCTTTTGTCCTCTGTTCTGTTGATACAGAGAGAGACTCCTGTTTATTGATTTGCATTTGTTGAACCTCCTTCCTCCCTGGGATGATTCCTGCTTGTTCGTGGTGAGCCGTGTTTTTAATGCACTGTTGGATTCCACTTACTAGTATTGTATTGATGATGTCAACACCTGTGTTTATCAGGGATTCTGGCCTATGACTTTCTTTCCTTATTGTGCCTTGTCTGATTCTGGTGTCAAGACAATGCTGGCTTCACTGAATGATTAGAGGAATTTTCTTAAGTCTTTTGGAAAAACTTAAGAAGTTTTTCTTTAAATGTTTGGTTGAGTTCAACAGTGAAGCCATCTGGTCCAGGGCTTTTCTTTGATGAGAGACTTTTTATTGGTCAGCCCTATTACCTTTTATTGGTCTGCTAGGGTTTTCATGATTTAATCCTGGAGAGGTGTATGTGTCCCTTTCTTCCAGGTTATCAGATTTTTTGGTGTATAGTTGCTCATGAAATCAGTTATGTTAGATTACACTCCACCACCACCCTGGCTAACCAAACCCCACTCGGGCTTCTCCACCCCACATCAAACACCCACCCCCTTCTTCCTTCCCACTGTGGTCACTCCGGGCAGGATCATGTATGGACCAGGGATGGAGACTGGTGACAGTTTCTATAACGAAGGGATGTTCATGCAGAAGGCCCTGGACTCCATCCCCAGACTGCAAATACTTTACAACCACCTTACTATCAACTGGTGATTTTTTTTCTTGCTGTCCCACATATTATTAAGAGGCCCTTCCTAAAATAAAAATCCAATTGGGTTCATTATTTGTTTAAATTCCACTGAAAACCTAATTCTCAATGGTGCTGGGACAGAGCACACTTCCCTTAACATGTCCCACCAGGTCCCCAGCCACACCCGACTGGTGTCTGGTCCTCCGTCCTCCAGGTAGCCCCACGTCTCTCCCACCTTGGGGGCTTCTGCTCCACCCCCTTGCTCCCTGCTGCTCCACAGGAGCTTCTCCGGGACGCTGCTCACCTGGCCTCTATCCTAGGATCTCCTACGCCCCACTGCCCGCTGTCCACCCCATGTGCTGCCCTCGCAGGCAAGGCGCAGGGCTGAGGGTTCCCCTGTGCTCTCTGCAGCCCAGGCCAGTGGTCCACTAAGAACCCAGAACAATGGCAAGCAGAGTGGCCTTCGGTGAATGCAGGACTAAGAAAATGAAGGAGCAGCCCAGGGAGACTGTTGGGGGGATGAAGGCTCAAGTGAGCCAGAAACAGGCGAGGAGCGTGGAATACGGCGGCTTGAGAAAGACTCATGAAGATGAGGTCAGGGGCCGGGCAGAGAACAGGCCAGCGGGCTCTAGACAGTCACGCACCAGGACGGGGAGGATCTTTCTGGGAGCAGACGCAGCTCAGAAGCTGCCAGCGGTAAAAACTGTAGCAGGGTGAATTTCATCCAGCCTGGAGTGGAGCTCCCTCCCCAAGCAAAACCAGCTTCCTGACTGATCATGATTCTCATTCTCTCTCTCTCTCTCTCTCTGCCCCCCCATTATAACTTTTAAAGAACACTACAGAGATCAGATGAAAAGGGAAATAAAATATGTCAAGCTTCTGCCCCAAACCCATCAATGGCTGCCTATCCCACCTACAGTAACGCTTGGTCCTTATGATAGCCCAAGGGTGGTAGACAGTCGACCCTACCTTAACTGGATTGCTCTCTTGCTCTTCCTCTTGTCCACTCTGCTCTAGCCATAGTGGCTCTCTGGCTGTTCCTCGAACACACCAGGATCACATCTGTCTCAGGACCTTTGCACAGCCTACTTTTGCTGAGTGGAATGTCTTTCTCTCAAAAATGGCTCATTTATTGTCTCCTTCAAATACTACCTTCTTGTAAAGGCCTTCCCCTGAAGCCCTTTTAATATTAAACCTTCATTCCCTTTACTTTGCATGTGTCACTCTCCAACATGTAATTCTCACATATGTGTTTATTATATGACCCCTCTGCTAAGATATAAGTCAAAAATGTCATAAATTTTTACTCAGGACTGCTCAACTGATATATTTCCAGTGCTCAAAACCGTGTCTGATGCAGATAACAGGGACCAATAATAGAGTTGGGCTTTTCAATGAGTTGAGAATAAAAATAAAACAAAATTTAATTTAATTTAAATAAAAATACTTTTTTACCAGTAGCATCCAAAAACAAAATAAACTGACTTAAAATCAAAGAATTCTCCATCTCAAAGTGATGTGAACAGCTGGCAAAGGGTTGGGGTTTTGGCTCAGCCGTAGAGCGCTCACCTAGCACACGTGAGGCCCTAGGGTTCCATCCTCAGCACCACATAAAAATAAATATAGGTATAAAAATAAAATAAAGGTATTAAAAAAAAAAAGCTGGCCAGCCCCTCCCCAGCTTCCTCTGTAGTCTGAACCGAAGCACCTAAGGGGCCTTCCACCCTAGGATGCTAAGAACCTTTGATTTCCACCTCTCCTAGAAAGCTCGGCTGCTGTGCTCCCAAGTCCATCAAACAAAGCAGATGTCTCCCAAGCCACCATCTCCCCCAGCTGGACCTCGGCACTGAGCAGCCGAAGCAAGCCAGCCTTCCTTTCTGGGGAGTCACAGGGCTGATAAAGGGCCAGGGACAAGGCTGAGCAGCGTGTCTTCATCATGGAGTAACCTGGGGTCCACATCCTGCCTCCCTCGTGCTGCTAGTAAGGGAAAGCAGAGAAGGACAACCTTCGAGGCTGAGCTTAGAGAATCCCTCCAGTGCTGTGATGAGCACGTGGCGCAGGGGTGCACAGAAGCAGCTCCTGTTGGAGCTTAAAACAGATGGTGCTCTGCTAAGTGCTCTGCTCCTGCGTCCTCAGAACAGGCCTCTGAGGGAGTCTCCTTGTCTTCCTTTTACTCATGCCAAGTCCCCAGCTGGCCTCACGAGAGAGAGCCCTGCGACACACTCACGAGACCTTCTCAGTTACGCTCTGGCTTGTGTCCAGTTAGTAAAGGGCCATGCAGAGGACCGTGTGCACAATCGTTAGAGAGAGCTCTCCACCTCCCATTGTCATACAGAGGCCTCAAAAGCACAAAGTAAACAGTCACCATCTTGGTCCATCTGGACTACTGTAACAAAACACCTTAGACCAGGCAGTTGAAAACACAGAAATGCATTGCCCTAGTTCTAGAGGCTGGGAAGCCCAATATCAAGGCACCAACAGATTTGGTGTGTGGTGAGGGCTCATTCTTCGTGGGGGCACCATCCGTGTGTTCTCATGGGGAGGGAGGGACAAGCAAGCTCCCTCGGGGTCCCTCAGGCAATGATCCTATTCACAAGAGCCAAGCTCTCCACATGTCCACTCACCTTCAAAGGCCCCAACTAGTATGTTGGAAATGAGATTTCAACATATGAATTTGGGGACACAGACATTCAGATCACAGCAACTGCTCTACGGCACAGCCATTGTCACCAATGGGGGCACCTGCCCCAGATGTAGTTTCGCCATCACCATCTCCTTGACACCAGTTTATAGTTCCGTTGCGGTGCATAACATGCTGTCATAAAAACTGTGTTTCCTTGATATTAAGAAAGGTAATTTTCTGAAATTGAGAAGTCTCCTAAAAGCACTGTGTACATTTAATACAGTATTTTTAAAATTCTCATCAGCTGGGAATAAATGAACAGGGCATCTGAAATTCAGCAGCCTCTTAGGATGAAGGAGATCTACATGTGCTAATTTTTTTTTCTATCTTTTGCATTTCACTGGAAACTTCTTAGAACAGACACTGAAATATATTCATTATGGCGTTTCTAGTTCCTAGCACAGGAAAGGCTCCAAAAATGCAAAACAAGTAAATAGGAAAACAAATGAACAAAAACGTCTGCAACACAGAATAGAAAAATATACTTACAATGCCCCCAATTCACGTATCCCTTATAACTGTCTGTGTTCAACTTTGTGCTTCCCAACATCCCTGTGGTTAGTGATTTGTTCTCTGGATGCGGCATTTCTCCCAGGAGGAAGTGTTTTGTGAACACTGTCTGCCCTAATTCTCCAGTCGTGTGAATGTCACAGAGGAAAGTGTTAGTTTGACAAGTCGGTGCACCCAGCAGGCTCTTGGAAGTCCAGACAGTATGGAACAGGCCCTGTCATGGGTTCCATCTGGGTGAACTGACAGAATCAAGTTCCTGAGCCTGCAAAGGTACACTGTGACCTGGACAGCCAACTACATCTTCTGCTGTGTCTCCCTTCTCCTTGACCCAGGCACCTGTGATTCCAACTCAGAGGGCCTCATCCATTTCCTTATATCCTGCTATAGAGGTCTCTGGACTTGAGAGAAGGTCAAGAAAAGAAAACAAAGGGATGCCCCATTTCTGAACACCACTGTGTGCAGGTGCTGTGGAGGGAAGGGTGGATTCCGGAAGACCAGGCTCACAAAGCAAGGAAACTGCAGAACACTCAAAGAGCCAATAAGATACAGGTAGTTATGTTTATGTGACATCTTTTGAATCTACTGCCTGCCAATCACAGTCATTAGTAGAGAGAGCTTTACAGTTTACTATACCCTTATTTCAAAAACCAAACCGGTTCAACAAAATGCATGTTGAGAGTTCTTCCTGCAACGATATTGCAATATCTCCATTTAGTCCATTTGCTCCCACCCACACAGGCAACCACTGCCAGGGGTTCTTAAAGTAACCCTGGGGGGTCTGCAGAACCTTGGTGTCTGGAGCACTGATAACTGATATCTGGGTAGAGGAGAGAGGCCAAGAGAAGTCAAAAGGCCTGCCCAAGGCTACCTTGCTGGTAAGTTGTGGAGTCTGGAATCAAGTCCAGATCCTGAGTGAGAAAATCCATCTGCCTTAGTCAGCATAGGCTGCAATGGCAAAGCAGCACCGACTAGGTGGCTTATAACAGCAGGAATTTGTTTCTCACACAAGTGGAAGTTGCATGTCTGAGACCAGGGTGCCAAAATGGCCAGGGTCCACTTTGGGGCTGCAGACTGCCAACTAATATTTATATTCTCACATGGCAGAGGAGTAAGCCAGCTCTGGCCTCTAACTATAAGACCACTAATGCTATTCATGAGGGACCCACCCTCATGACCTAGTTACCTCCAAAGGGCCCACCTCCTAATATTGCCACATAGGAATTAGAGTTTCAACACACACATTTGGGGAACACATTCAGTCCAGGCACCCTCTCTTCATGGAACATGTCCCATTGTCCCTAGCAGGTGCTCAAACACTTGTTGAGCAGAACAGAAGAAAGGATTCAGTCCTGTTTAGGGCAGGGAGGAGTCACATATGTGCAGGAGGCCCTGTGAAAATCCCTTTCACAGAGATGTCCAGGGTCAACCCAGTTCCAACTCTGGGCTTGAATAGGCTCTGAGTCAGAATTATGAGTAGATGTCAAGAACCTTGAAGTTCACTAGAAAGAAAGATAGACACCCTCCTAAAAGGGAAGCAGTAGAGAAAATTCCAGAAATCCAGGGCATCAGTCAATGTTTGCAAGTGCAGGCAGAATCCAGGCCAGGGACTCAGCCAGCCTGGCCCAGTCCCACCATCTCAGAGAAGCCAGTGCTGGAGGCCAGGATGAGGACGTTTAACTGCTTGATTCTATTTAATTTTGCTAACTGCCTGGTTTTAAAAATGACACCCAGAGAGATTGCGTGATTTGCTCATACATGTCCAGCAGGGTCTTCGTCTGTTTGGGCTGTGATAACAAATTTAAACTGAGTAATTAATAAATAATAGAAATTGGTTTCTGAATTTTGGAAGCTGAAGTCCAAGATCAAAGCACCAGCAGACCCATGACTGCTGAGGGCTTGTCTCGGCCTCACAGAGGGCGCCTGTGCATTAGTGACAAACAGGTCCCTCGCTCCTTTTGCAAGATCACTGATCCCATTGGTGAGGGCTTGCCCTTACTTACCTCCTAAGGACCCAATACTATCACCTTCATGATGGGGTTTCAACATATGGATTGTGGGGGAGACACTAAGACTATAGCAACAGGGTCAGCAGTGAAGCTGGAATCAGTCCCTGGGAGCCTCAGGGTTCCTAGTTTATTCCTACTACAACAGAGAAGAGATCCTAGTAACGGCCTTTGGGGTAGTTTCCAGAAAATTCTTCAAAGTGTGATATACATGTGCCTGAAGTATAAGAAATGATTTTTAAAGATACACAGATGAATTTTAATACGTATTTATTTTATGTTTTCATTCTAAAAGAAAATTTTACTTGCACATCAAACCAGTCATTTTGTGAATATTATTGCTTAAAACAAGACTAAAATAGGTAATTGGTTTACATAAAAATGAGTCTATTTAAAGAAACCAAGAGGAACTCTGCTCTCACCTATAATGAAATAGCTTGTACCAGACTAATGCTCCCAAAAAAGAACAGCTATAAAATCTGGATAAACACAAAAGAAAGGAAGCTTCTGAAAGGATCAGAGAGCCATCAAGGTAGCTGAGAGTGGAGAGGCCAAAGGGAAGGGGACAGCCCAGAGGCCACCCACACATTGCCTCCTGACTTCTTCCCTTGGGGCATTTGCCAGTTCACAGCACAGAGTGGAGAGTTCAAAAAGAAAGCAGCCCTGGGTGGATAGAGGGAAATGTGAGCCTCGGGATCAAATGAAGTCAGGGGATGAAGGAACAATGGCCTGGGAGAAAGAAATCCCAGAAAAATGAGTCCAAATTCTGCTCAGAAATTCCCTTCAAGAAACTGTCTAACATGCCAGTCTGTATTCACAAACCAAGAGGAGACAACTAATAAAAGTTTAACTACAAAAGGATATTCTGCAGCATAGTTCTAGGGAGGCAAAAAATGAAGTCCAAGTCCTCTGAAGTACACCCAGGCTTTCTGCTGGCATATTACCAAGAGGAAAAGCAAACTGAACTATCCAACCCAAGCAGCCTGAACCCAGTCTCACCCAGGACCAGGAGATGCACCTATACTCTACTCACCTGCTAGGAACACTGTGTGCTAGTCTATGCACTTTTTCATACACAATGTCTAGCATTCCATCAAAAATGTATAGCATGCCAGCAAACAGAACACAGGAACAAAAAACTAAGGGAATGAGGGGAAAAAATAACATGCAGATTTCCAGTTGTCCACATGCAGAGCTTACCTGAGCTGGACTTCACACAAGATTCACCTACTCAAGGAACAGATGGAAAGATGGGAAATATTATCAGAAAACTGAAATCTTTATAAAGACATCAAGTAGGAATCTAGAAATAAAACGTTAGAAATGTGAATACAATAAGCAGCTTTAATGGCAGATTAGGAGCAACTAAAGTGAGGATTCGTGCTGCAAAAATCATTTGAAAATAATCAAATTAAAGCACATTTTAATAAATGTTTAAGTAAAAAATGCAGAAAAGAGCATGAGGCAATGGAGTGATACTGAAGACATCTAATACATGTGTGACAAAGCCTCACAATGAGAAAAGGAAGAAAATGGGCAAGACAAATATTTGAGAATTTATGGACTGGAAGTTTCCAAAAGTGTGGGAGGGTATCAAGCTACAGATTGGAAACTTTTTAACCCATACATAGTATAAAGAAAAACTCATACATCTAAGTAGATTTCTAATATTTCTTATTATGGCAAAACTATTAACAAGTAAAGGCCAAGTAAAAGTCTTAAAAGCAGCCAAATAAAGGTAGCTCACCTTCGAAGGAACAGTAACTTTGCTGACTTTTTGGCAGAAATCATAAAAGCAAGTCAGTGGAATGATATTGTTAAATTACAGAAAAAAGGTAATTGCCAAACAACATTTTCATGCCCAACTCCCTCCCAAAAAAAATTTCCTTCAAAAATGAAGGCAACTGACCAGGTGGCAGGAATCTAAGGTTGGTTTCATATTAGGAATTATATGAATCCATCAAACTAATAGACCAAAGCAAGATGTGACTCTCTCCAGAGATGCTTGGAAAGCATCAGAATTCAACATGCATTCCCAATGAATCAACCAAGAAGGAACAGTTGGAGTAATTTCTTAATAGCATTTACTCATTGGAGAAACACTGCAGGCTTTTCCACTAAGATCAGGATAAGGGAACTAGTCACTGTCTCCTCTGCTATCCAGCCTTGCACCATCTTGGACAACACAATTAGACTATGCAAATCAGCTGAAGGCATGTGAACCAACAACAAGTAACAAAAGCTGCCTCCATTTTCAGGGATGTGAATCAGTGATAAAACTAACTCAAACAGCCAGGCACTGTGGCCCATGACTGTAATCCCAGTGGCTTGGGAGGCTGAGCAGGAGGATCACAAGTTCAAAGCCAGCCTCCGCAAAAGCAAGGCACTAAGCAACTCAGTGAGATCCTGACTCTAAATAAAATACAAAATAGGGCTGGGGATGTGGCTCAGTGGTTGAGTGCCCCTGCATGTTCAATCCCCAGTACACCAAAATCAATCAATCAATCAATCAATCAATAACTCAAACAAATAAGTGAATACAGTAATGTAGCAGATTATTCAAAAAGTGACATACAGAAAGAAACTAATAACTTTCATATACACAAACAACAATCCATTACAATATAAAATGCTAAAGAAAAATCTCACACTTTGTTCCGATACCAACAAAGAAGAAGAAACACTTGAGAAAAACCCTTAATAAAGAATGGACAACAACCACATGAGGAGAACACTCTGAATCTGGTGGAAACACTCTGAATCTCTTAAAAAGTTAAACGTTCATCTACCACATGATGATCCAGATGTTCGTGCACAGTACCTGAAAGCACATGTGCATGAATTTCATAATGGCCTTATTTGTAATACCCAGAAAAATGGAAATAGCTCAAAGTTCCATCAAAGATGAGCAAAGCTTCCTGATACAGGGCTGAACAATACTTTTTTGGATATGACACAAAAGCAAAATTAGAGAGCGGGGTTGCATCACACTGAAAATCCTCTGCACAGCAAGGGAAACCATAAACAGAGTGAAAAGCAGCCTAAGAAGCAGAAGAAAATATTCTTATACTATATATTTATATACAAAATGCATAAAGACTACCTACAACTCAAGAGAAAATTCATAACCCAATTTTTAAATTGGACAAAGGACTTGAATAAGCATTTCTCTAACACAACATGCAAGTGGCCAGCAGATATATGAAAATATCAATAATCATCAGGGAAATGTCAATCAAAACCACAATGAGATATCACCCACACCACAGATTATATTTTAAACAACAACAACAACAACAAAAAAGTAAGTGTTGGAAAGGTAAAGTGTTGTGGAAAGGTAAAGTGGTGCAGCCTCGAAGTTCCTCAACAAAAGGAGCACACAAGCACAATGTGATCTGTCAGTGCCACATCTAAGTGTAGAGGCAAAGGCATTGAACTATACACCCACGTTCATGACAGCATTATGCACAATTACCAAGGTATGGAAACATTCTAACTGTCCACCAGTGGGTGAGTGGACAGAGGAAATGTGGTGTACACTATAGTGGAATATGATTCAACATTCAAAAAGAAAGAAATCCTACCATCTGCAGTAACATGGAAGAGCCTGAAGTTCAATGCACTAAGTGAAATAAGCCAGTGGTGGAAGAACAAACACTGTATGAGACCATCTTTATGACATATCCAGAATAGTCACACTCAGAAATGGAGCAGAATGGTGGTTGCAGGGACATTGGGGGGGGGGGCAGGGGTGGTGAGTTGTTCAATAGGTGTAAAGTTTCAACTCTACAAGCTTAGTTCTAGGTTTTAGCTGTACAACATGATGCCTACAGATAACAATACAGTGTTGTGTGTTTAAAATTTGTGGTGAGAGAATAGAACTCATTTTAAGTGTTCTTACCATCAAACAAAGGGAGAGAAACAAAAGAACTTTTGAAAGTGTTGATATGTTCATTACCTTGATTGTGCCCATAACTTCATAGTGTGCACATGTGTCCAAAATCATCAAGTTGTATAGATCAAATATGTGCCATTCTTTATATTATACCTCAATAAAGCTACTAAAGAACAAAAATTAAAGGAACTCGGCAAACTGATACCTTCATTCAAAGTAATACTAATAAGCAATAAAAAGAAAGAAAGTATTAATTAAAGAGAGAACATGGATGAACCTCAAAATCATTTGTGCTAAAAGAAAAAATAATGCCTGATAAAAATGAGTACATCTCGTATCAGTTCATCCACAGAAAAATCTAGAAAATAAAAATTAGTCTACAGTGACAGAAAGTTTATCAGTGGTTGCCTGAGGAAATGTGGGAGACCCTGGAAAAAGAGCTTGCAAAGGGGTATGGAGGAACTTTGGGAGTGAGGGATATGTTTGCAATCTTGATTGTGACAGCAGTTTCACAGGTATTAGATAAAAATACTTTGGGAGTATAGCACCTTGCATGGATCCTCAAGCAGCACATTGGAATTAGCATCATGTTCCAAGTGCATGGCCTCCCTCCCCTCTGCAAATTTTGGAGAATTGAAGAGAAGCTCACAGCCTGCATGTGGGGAATCAGCAGATGGGAGTGCTCTCTGCCTCTTCAATGCCTCCCACCCCAGGTCCCGGATAACTCACCTTACTACTATCTAACCTCTTAGTCTACCCAAAATGACAGAAGTATAGATTGAGCACATACTGTGCACTAGAGTCTCTGAATTTTTGCCTCAAATTCTCTCAGCTATCTTGCAAGAAAAGTGTAAGCTTCAGTTTGCTGCTGAAGAAATTGTAGTAGCCACATAATCAGGAAGGAAAAGCCTAGATCTGAACCCCAGTCTGCTGGCCCTGCAACCTGGGGCTCTGCGGTGGTTTCCTAACAGGAGCTTGCTCTGTGCCGTCCAGCTGCCTGAATTGGAAATCTTCACCTGTCAGTTATTGGATTCTGGGAAGATTATCAATCTGTCCAGTCTTCAGTTTTCCTTCTCTCTACACTGAGGATAGTGAAAATTCTTATCACATAGGCTTATTCTAAGGGTTAGAAGAGAAAATACATCTAAAACATTTCCTGGAATATGACATAGCTCCAATAATGTTAGGTATCATTACGTAACATTGGCCCCATTCTAATAGCCAAGGAGATCTAACTATTCAGAGTATTTACTAAGCTAAAACTGGAAGGGACTCCAAGGGCCTCCTATGCGATCTGCCTTCCAATTTCTAAGGGCATATTATTTTCCTTTAAATGCAATTAATTTGGAATTTTTCTTCACTCAGACCCCATAAGCAAGAGCATTCCTTCTTTCCTGACTTTTTCTTATACTTCATAGCATATTGCTTTTGGATTTCCCAAACTAATCAGAAGGGAAATCATCAGGCTGCCTTTCTTTTCAAATATGCTCTGTGGCTGTCTGCCTGGCTCTCTGATGTCTGCTCCAGCCCAGCACTGGAAATAGCAGCCCTTAGTTAATGCAGGAGCCAAAAATATCACATTCCTGCAGTGGAATAATTTACCCACTCTAGGCCAGGCCCTTCTCTTACTGTCCTTATTTTTCTAAAGCAGTATTGAATGTGAGCTGTTTTATTCCTCAGGCACAGATAAAACATCCATCTACAGACAAAGGAAATGTAACCTCAAACACTCATCTTTTCTATTCATTTATTCAAATATGATGCACTGAGTGATCATTTATGTATCAAGGGCAAGCATGTTCCAGGTGCCACGAACAATAGCAAACAGGACAAGGGTATGATTTCTGCCTCCATAGATCTCTGATCTGCAGAGAGACAGTTGCTAAATTAATCGCAAAATTGCAATTGTCCTGAGTAAGTGTCAGTACTTAATTCCTGCACTAAGGACTGCAAGACCCTATCTTATATCAACTGAATGCTAAAAAAATAAACCAGGGAGTGTTGAGGAGTTGGCTGATATAGTCGCTGAAAGGGGATGCTCCCTCCTGCTCTTTCCCCAAGTTAAATGAGGACAAAGGCCTGGAGGTGGAAAGGACAACTTCAGGGAATTTGTTATCCAACCAGAATCACAAAGCAAAGGAAGTGAGAGGGGAAGCTCACCAGGTCAGATAAGTGGGACAGACAGCTGAAGTCCACTGGCCAGTCTTTACCAGCCTTCTTCTAAGGTCTCTTCTGGTCCTGCAGATGTCAGAAATCTGAAAACTATACTTCCCTGACTCCCTTGCATCTGGGTTTCTGGATAGGACTCAGATTTGTCTACCATTAACCAGGAAGGAGGAGAGGAGGCAGTGGGTGGGGCACCTTTTTGCTGGAGCAGATCTAGAGTGGGTAACAGCACTCTCAGCTGACAATTGCACCAGCATCTTCCTTATCCTTAGATTAAGTCTATTGGGGATAGAGTGTGTTGGAAACCAACTGCTGGGAAAGCAAAGTGGATTCCCCAAAATGTAGACATTGTTTGTGTCCCTTGCCACATCCCCCTATCCTACCTGGTTTTAGCACAGTGGTAGTGGGCAGCTACCACATCCTGCCTCCAGCTACACCTGACAGGTCTGTTTCTCTGCCTCAGAACTTGCTCCAGAGTTGTGGAAGGTTGCCCAGCCCACAGAGATGGAACACACAGGTCCAAAGTGTTAACATCCCTGGAGCCACACCTCAGTCAACAGGGAACAAGAGTCATAAATAAATGTCCCACCCTGTCATCTTAGAAGAAACAATTCTGAGGGCCTTCAGCTTGATTCCTAGAAAGGTCCCCAGAGGAAACGAGCCCCAGTTGCCCACAGTGGTGACCTACCCCTCGATGCACACTTTATTGCCTTTCCCCACTTCTCTCAGTCTCTCTAGACTGGTTTTCACTATTCACATAAACTACAAGCCTTAAGTCTTCGGTTCTGCTTTTAGGGAAGCCAAACAAAGAATGAGGCTCACCAATTAACGCAAACACAAGAGCTCTCTCATAATCCAGTTCTGTAGTATTTTTCTGGGATTTGTTCATGGAGAAACAGCCTAGATCTGGCTCCCCCAACACTGCAACAATTCTTTCAGCAGTAATTTCTGCATCAAATCATATATATATAATATACTATATATCATACATAATAATATATATAATAATATTAAGGTATATATATATATATATATATATATATATATATATATATATATATAATTAGAGATTTATAGTTATACATGTAAGTTAGGTTTCAAATTCTTTTCAAATCAAGTTGCTAAACTGCTGAGCTGGCAGTGCTTGAACCTGGCTTGCTACAGCACGTTTCCTCTATCCCCTTGGAGATCTTCTGGTCTGACTCTGCTTTGATACCTTTCTCCCCAGAAACCAGGGAAACTGGGCGATGGCTTTGTTATTCTTTAGGTCTAATGCATATTCTTATTGTCCTCATTAGGAAATTTTTGTGTCCAAATATTGCAGATTTACTTTTTACAGCATCTCTCTTGCCCTCTTTGGTCTGGTCTTCTTTGGACAATACTTACCAACAGAGAAATCCTTAAGCCAGAGTAGACAATGGTTAGTTAATGTCTCATGAGCATACTCACTTCATTTTCCTCTAAGAGATTAAATGATTTGATCAAATATGAATATGAATATTGGAGCACCTGGTAACTGGGGGTGAGGTGAAGATTTCTTTTTGCCAGTTAAAATGTTGAAAGTACATAAGAATATCACAAAGATTACAATAAACATCCAGAATTTTAAAATGACATCATACTGGCTTACAGCTTCAGTTACTTTTGTAAAAAATCAATGATGTAAAAATTCACATCGTTGGAACCCCACATGTCACACTCCCACTGTGACTCTCCATCCCTTTCCTTTTCACTGTCACACATTTCACGTGGGGCTTCCATAGACTCAGAGTGCATGTACACTTAGTTTCCTTATAAAGATGACTCCAAAAATATATCTGGGTAGTTTATTTTTCTAATTTATATAAGTGATATGCTATATTAATCCCCTTGGGACTTTCTCTTTTGCTCAATATTAAAACTTTTAGATATATTCATACATATAGTTCTACTTTACTCATCTGAACTATCATGAATAATTATATCCATTATTCCATTCACTGAATAATGGATATGTAAACCTCTTCTGGATTTACACTATTATAAATGTACTTAGGTGAATCCCCTTAAATGACTCTCCTTGTAAATATATGTGAGGATTTCATCAACAGCTATACTTAGAAATGGAAATGCCAAGTGCATTCTAGACTGTGCACGTGTTCAACATTTCTAGGTGCTGCCAAACCTTTTTCCAAGATGGTTATCTCAATTTGTAATCCCATAAGCTATATATAAATGCTTTTGTATTCTTATACCTTAGCCAGCTATTGGTATTTTCAGAGTGTTTAAATTTTGCCAAACTATGGGGTTTGAAGTGCTACCTTGTTTTGAGGGGTGGTTTGGTTTGGTTTGGTTCGGTTTTATTTGGAACTGGGAATTGAACCCAGGTCTACTTTACCACTCAGCTACATCCCCAGCCTTTTTTGTTTTTTATTTTGAGATAGGATCTCATTAAGTTGCTTAGGACTTCACTAAATTGCTGAGACTGACCTCCAACTTGTGACCCTCCTGACTTAGCCTCCAGAGTTGCTAGGATTACAAGTGGGTGCCACCATGCCTGTCAGTTGTTTAATCTGTATCTTTGTGATTACTACTATGGTTGAACATTTCTTTTTACATTGAAATGGCATTCTATTTCCCTCTTTTGTGAGTGTCTGTGTATAAATTACATGCATATTTCTACTGGGCTGCCCGTCTACATAAACTCAGGGTGCATATATGTGTGGGCATCCTGCACACTAAGTCTATTATCGATGTTGCTGAGTCTTCTCCCAATCTTAGCTAATATTTTAATTTTTCTTTCTAAGAACTTTAACTTTCAATATGATCAAATTTATCAAAGTTTTCATTTATAATTCCTGGAAATATTCTCTACTCCAGAACAGAGTGCAGGTGTTTACAAAACCCATGTTCTTCTCCCTGACATGCTGCCCCTCCACTTCTCCTAGCACACCCCCACTGCAGTGATCGTGTGGTAGAACTGACCTACATCTCTGCCAGGCCAGCCTCTGAAACCTCCCATGTGACTCCCCACGTTCTTTTCCTTTTTCCTTTTCTTCATGGTAAAGTAGGTGCAGAGAATCCAGAGGCCTCAAAGCGCTAAGGTAAGGTGCAGCCACTAGATGAAAACTTCCTAAATCCCTGAGTCACCTCATGGAAGGTAGCCCAATGAACTAGGAACTGATCTGTGACACAAGAAAGAACCGCTAGTGCTAGCACTCTAGTCACTACCAACTGATGCAATCGAATCAGGGCCCAGCCTCTACAAACCACTAGATCCCCTGATCCAAAACTTGCATTTCTGTATTTGCTTTTAAAATCGTAAAGTTTTCCTCTTTACATTTAGAGTTTCAACCCTTTGGGGACTTATTTTCTATAAGTTGCAGGAGGAAGGAATCCATTTCTTCCTTCTGACAAGCTAATTGTGTCATCCCTGAATATTAAATACCTATTGAATAGTTCTCACCTTACTGCCACCTTCGTCATCAATTAAGTTCCCAATTTTAGGTGTAAGTCTGTTTCTAAATTATTCTTCCTGTTGTATTATTTACAGGGTGTCTGGAAAATTGAGAAACATTAATTTATTTTAAATAATATATTTATTATAGTCTTTAAGACATATGCTCAATTTATTTTTATCAAATATCATTGTTTTTCATCTCTAAATATAAAGCAATGAATCCAATTATCAATCTGAGAATAGCAAGCTCAAAAATGTACTATTTTCCTTGTGTTTCTAGGCTTTGGGAACAGTCTGTACTGTATAATATTTTTCAGACACATCTATAAGTTTATCATAGATTACAGAGCTTAGTCAAATTTAATCTTAGTTGAGATTTTTGCATTAATCTTATAAGATCTTTCTTTAAAAAGAAAATCTTCTTATTTAAAAGTTAAATAACAACAGAAACTGGAACACTTAGTCCATAAACTAAATATGGAATAAACCAAATATAGTCATGACCAGAAATTTGTTTTATAGCTTTCCTTGATTAAACTAATTTTTCTTTAAGGGTTGCATGCCTTCTCTCATTTGCAAAAGCTAGGGCAAAATAAGGAAAAAAGACAGGGGATCCCATGAAAATAAAAGGGAGATTGTTATGGTTTGGGATGTGAGGTATCCCCCAAAAGTTCACATGTGAGACAATGCAAGAAGTTCCGAGGAGAAATGATTGGGTTGTGAGAGTTTTAACCCAATCAGTGAATCCCTTCCTGATGGGATTAACTGGGTAGTGATTGAAGTGGTAGGGTGTGGCTGCAGGGGGTGGAAGTTAGAGCGTGGCTCTGGGGTACATATTTGTATCTGGCAAGCGAAGTCTCTCTCTCTCTCTCTCTCTCTCTCTCTCTCTCTCTCTCTCTCTCTCTCTCTCCTTTCTGATCACCATGATGACAGCTGCTTTCCTCCACCTCCCTCTCCCACGCTGATGTTTAGCCTCACCTTGAGCCCTAAGGAATGGAGCTAGTCTTCTACAGACTAAGACCTCTGAAACTGTGAGCCCTCAAATAAACTCTTCCTCCTTTATAATTGCACTAGTTGGGTCCTTTAGTCACAGCAGCAATAAAGCTGATTAAAACAGAGATCAAGGGAGGAGAGGAAAGGAATAGAGGGGGAGGGAAGAGAGACAGGAAAAGGGAAGAGGGGCAGAATGAAATGGACCAAAATACACCATGTCCATATATGAATGCCCCACAGTGAATTTCACCTTTGTGTATATACAAAGCACCAATTTAAAAGCCAATCAGTAAATAGAAGGAAGACAGGAGAGAAGTGGGTTAAAGGGGAGGGAGGAAAGGAAGGAAAGAGGAAGTACTGGAAATTGAAATGAAGCAAACTATTTTCCATGCGTGTACAAATATCTCAAAATGAACCCACTATTATCTATAGCTATAATGCAATAATGAAAACATTTTTAAAAAAAAGAAAAATTTTAATTCTTTAAAAAATCAGTAAAGGCTAGCACAGAACATAAGGCAATAAAGCAAAGATTAGGTAGATGTTAAGGGGGAAACGGAAGTAGGAGAAACACTTTTTAAAGCATCCTAGATCCCACGCTCCTTGGCCACACCAGCCAGCCACCCCCACAGGTGTGGATAAGCTAGCCAGGCTCCAAGAGGCAAAGCTGGAGAAAGCAAAAGCAGAAAACTTCTCTTCCCACAGCCCTTCCCAGAATCATCTGGCACTTGGCAAAGGTGCTGCCTATGCCCTTTCAGTTGGGGGAAATATTAAATGCAGGGTCCAACTGAAAGAAGAGGCATTCATTTGTCACTAAGGTCTGAAGAAGCATCTCTGATGTCTTCAAAATCTCCATGAGAGGAATCACAGTTACAGGGAGAGTTCGTCCTTTGCTCCTTTGGTTTTGAGTTGTTGCCTCCATTTCTCTCCTTCCCATCTGCCCTTCAAATAAACCTACAGCGTAGATGCCACTCACAGGCTCCTCCTGCTAATACTGTTAAGTAAAGCAGCTGGTGTGAATCTAACACCCCATCTCCCATGACACAGCATCATGATAAACTTGATCCCATCCATGGTCCATATGCTCCCATCAACAGGCTGTGCTTATATCCAGGGATAGTTTAGCTAACGCTTGGGAAACTGCACCAAGTGGGGGTTCTATGGGGGACCATGCCAGGGTGGACTGCAGGCTCTGCTCCCCACACCTGTTTATTCAGGGGGATGAATATGTCTTAAAGTTGCTAGGACTCAGGACTCCAGAAGACTGATGCCTTCCCCTGAAGTCTTCATCAACAGCTAACAGGATGCTGGAAGACATTTTTAGAAACGAGAACATCCATTCTTAGCTAGGGTAGAGGCAAATGGACACATTCATGCACTGCTGAAGGAGATGTAATTCCTCCTCTAGAAGACAGTCTGCTGGGATCTATTTTAAAATACACTTGCTTTCGTTCCCAGCATTTGCATTATTGTGAGAGAACCTAGTGTATGAGGACAGATTTGTATCAGGATATTTACTGCATGGCTATCAGGAGTGGAAACACACTGGAAATAACTTCAATATTCATCAACAGGCAATTGATTGAAATACTATACCACCTGTATTATGAATTAGTATATAGCTATTAACAACAAAGAGGCCTGTCTATATTTTCTGGAGAAATGTCTATGTGTCATTAAAAGAAATGTATTAAATGGACAAAAGCAAGGAACAGTGTAATGTGTAAAATATCATCCCATTTTTTATCTAAAAAATAAAAACTTCATATGCACATGTATAAATACATGCATAAAACAAGAAATATACATGTATATATGTAAAATCTTCACATATAGAACCTTTTAGCTTTTGTTAGTATAAAGAAGAGGAACTACAGGAAAACAGAGGAAATTATTCACTTTTTTATAACTTTTTGTTTTGTTAGAATTGCTGTGATCGTGTACTATTTTTATAATGTAAAAAGGATGATAAAGTTTTTTTAATTGAGGACAAAGTATTTGTCCTCAATTTGGATTCTGTAATATCAATAGATTAAATAATTCTTTGCTTCTCATCATCTTTAAATTGAGATACATCATTAATCTAGCCATTCATTAAACCTCTAACGGGCCCCACACCCCTTCAATGCCTGACTTGTTCGAGGCTCAGAGTGCCAATCTATGGTGCTATTGCAGAGGCTGCCTCCATGGAACTTGGAGTATGCAAAGCAGGCAGGTACTACATAAGCAACACATAAAACACACTAGGTCTACGGCTGTGAGAGAGAAGTGTGAGACAGGTTGGAAGAATGTCAGGGTGGCCATGGGAGTTGCTTGTGCCATGTGACCAAGGAAGCCACTCTGCAAGTAACAAGCAAGCAGAGACCCTTGCCGAGGGCTGGGATGAGGGACAGAAGAAGCATCTGCAGCAGGAGGAGTTGAATGGGTAGAGGAAAGCTCTCCTGAGCCAAGGAAGGAGGGATGAGATGAAGTCAGGGAGCAGGGCTGAATACCACAAGCTCCATATTCCACAGGAAGGAGTTTGGACTGTGCTGTAAGTACCCAGGAAAAGTGAATTCAGAGAGCTTCCATGAAGGGGGCTATGTTATAAGTAAACCCTGGAGTGACCCCCCCGCCCCCGCCGGGGTGGAGATGTTTGAAGAAGTAAGTATGGTCTTATTCAAAAGCACAGAGGAGAAAGCAACTGCCGGGCCTGGGAGAAACGGGAAATCTCCAGAAAGGGGACCATCGTGAGGAGTTCACAAGGGTTCACAAGGCCGAGGCCAAGACAGGTGAAGGCACACATCAGGAAGGAAAATCACAGACAGATGGAAGAGGGCGCCACGACTTGGAAGCTAAAAGAAGACTTCAGGGGAAACGATTTGCATTTTATTCAGCTGGAGAATAAGGCTCATGGCAAGAGGAAAATAGGGGCCCAAAGGCAGGCCGTGCAGATTCTGCAGCCTTTATGGACCATTCTCCTTTTTTTGAAATTTATCCTATGGGTCACATGATTTTTAAAAACAAAAATGTGTAGTGATCAGTTTTAATCATCACTAACCACATTTCAGTCTACCACTCCATACACCCCCTGCTGAACCCCAACAGAGGAGGATGCACACGATCCTGACGTTTGATTTGCTGTTGTGTCACGAGTGCATGTTTAATTCTATGAGACACTGATGGGTTTCAAAGCACCATTTTTAGCTCCCACCAGCAAAGTTCTGGAGTTCTGTGGACTCCACTCCCTCACCAACACTGGATATTGTCCCCCTCCATGATTCCAGCGGCTCTGGGCGGCATCTCAAAATCACCAACATTGAGCACCCTGGCGCGTTTATTGCTCATTCAGATTCTTCTTTTGTACAACATCTAGTCATGACTTTTGCACATTTAGTTGGAATTTTCATCTCTTTACTGTTGATGTGTGGGAGTTCTTAAGACATTCTGGATTCTTTTGTTTCTCATCGGATCTCATTCTAAGCAGAGAAATGAAAAAAAAAAGAGAAATAAAGAAACTTGACAGCAAATAATGAAGCTCGAGAAAATGCACAGACCATCTAGTCCACGTCAGCCACGTGGCTGGGGAGGTTCCATTTGTTACTTAACTTTGTCTCCTGGGGGTGCTTGTGAATTAGTTGTCGATGATCTCCCTGAACAGATGGGAAAACTGAACCTCAGAGGGACTGAGAGACTGGGCTAAGGTCACTCAGCGAAGATGCAACAGAATCTGATCCAGCTGTAATCCACACACTGACCTGTCCAGAGTTAGAAGGCTGCCTATCCAGATGGACCTCAGCTCCCTCAAGATCCTGGGGTCACAGGGGCTCATATGACTTCTTTGGGCCCCTCCCTTTAAAAAGCCATTATCCCCTATTCCTGGCGTTCACTACAGGACATTAATCTGCTAATGGCTCCTTCAACTGAGGCACGCACCCAGCATCTTTCACCCAGGGACCACGTCTCTGTGAGCACTGGCTTTCAAGGAGCTGCCGATCGATGCCTCTACCCCATCTGCAAATTCTCTGCCCTGTAAAGGTTGCCTCCAGCACGTAAGCCTTGCCATTAGCAGTAATGGGTATCTGACAATCCGGAGAGGGAGTCAGCATGCCTCGCCAGAGTCTTGGAGCTCTGAGTGCCCTGTGGGAGCCGGAAGGAAAAGCTTCAATGAGGTCCACACAGCATTGGAATTTCAGATGCAGAGACTCTCAGAGGAGAAAGATGCCCTGGAGAATCTAATCCAATCCTCCCCTCACAGGAAGAAAACTGATGACAAAGTCATTTTCCTACCACACAAATGTAACAATGTCATTCCATGCTCAATGGCCCCATCAGCTACAGTCCAGCAATAAAAACAACAGCAGCAGCATTGTATTTCACTTAATGCAACCTGCTATCAGTTATTCCTTGTGCCATTATTTTGTTTATCATTAAGAAAGAAAAAAATCTGCCAATCAAACTACGGCACTTAGCCCTGTGGAGCATCCCAATGGGTCACACCTTTATCTTGCTGATCTGAAAAATTTTCATCTATTTTGAGGAATTTGATAACTTCTGTTGTAAAGCTTGGTGCTTGACAGGCAGCCCTTTTACATGTATTATATTAGTGAAATGTAATATTATCTCATCTCTTAAGGCAGCTCCCTTCAAAGATATATAAGCATTTGGTTTTGCTTTCCAAAATGGGGAATCCTTATCCCACCAATGGAATATTTGCTTCACTAATTTCAAATCTGCCTTCTACTGTTCTGTTTCCATACCTTCAATAGCTTTGGGATCCCATGCACAATCAGAGTGTATTCTTTTCAGATATTTTGAATGGGAACTAAATTTGACTTCCGTAGAGTCAACCATGTAATTGAAGTCAGGCACAGACAGCTCTGCCCAACCTCACCGGCGTGGGCAGCATCACATCTGCTGCCTTCTTGGCAGAGATTGCAAAGTACCATCCACCATACATCACACCAAAGTTTTGAGATGCTAAGCTATAGAAAAAGAAAAATGTGCATCTTAGAATCAATGAAATATAAGAACAATAACCAGCACTTATTGAGCATTTACTACACACCACACATTTTCCTGAGCCTTTCTCAAGTTGAATAAACTTCATTTTTGCCACAATTCTAAAAGGAAGGTGCTCTACTTCATAGGTAAGGTAAAGCCCAGAGACCCTGACAAGTTTTCCAAAGGTCATACAACCAGTAAATAGTAGAACTAGTCATGGAACCCAAGCAGTATTGCTCTTGAGGTCTCCTAGCCCTGTTCTGTTGAATCTATAATCTAAATTCCATGTCATTCTAATCCAAGGACCTGAGTGTTGGGTCCTGTCTATTCTCTGCAGCCTTGTCACACAGCTCTTGTCCTTAAACTTGGCATTTCAGAGATGCATACTATGCTGCCTCGGCCTTGCTGGCCTTGGCTCGTGCCCTTTCCTCTCTCTGGATTCCTTCCTTCCATCAATTCCCTAGCCATCATCCCTCAGCTCTCAAGACTCTGCTCAGACGTCACCTCCCCCAAGGAACTTGCCAAGACAGCTGCTCTCAGGCCAGCTGCACTCAGTAGGGATTAGGTGCCTACTGTACTTCCATGATTGTTGACCCTCCCTTAGAGGAGCACTTATCACGGTGGGTTTTCTCTGTCCCATCCTGGGGCTGGTGGACAATCAGCATGCCCTAGTTCAGAATCCTGGCCAACAATCGCTCTGTTTGGACAGACACTGGTGCCATGTCCGGGCCTGTGGCTGCCAATCATTCAGTGGTGTTGGGTGGCACCACGGCATTCACCTGTCTGCGTCCTCTCCCTCATGAGCACTCCACGTCCCCCCATCGAAGACCCCTGCGCCTGGCACAGTGAGCCGGGCAGCACACATTCACAGAAGTGAATTCAACGGGAGTGTGCCCACGGTCACACAGCAACCAGCCACAAAAGGAGCCTGCCCACCAGCCTTGGGTGGAGGGAATGATCTTCAGGGGATCCTTCTCATCCCCGAAAGGACAGGCAGAGGGGAGGCAACAGTGACTGTGACGGGGAGACCAGGAGAGGCACCAGGCCCTCTGCTCATTCCATAAATGCCAGAGCTAGAAAGCCCCTTCAGAGATTTGAGTCTACTGGTTCTGGAAGGAAGAAATCAAAGCCCAGGAGAGGTAGTTCCCAGCCTCAGGCCTCGAGTCAATGAAGGCAGAGCTGGGAGGAACGGAAGCCCTCAGGCCCCACCACTTCTCCCTCCACTGCGTCCCCCAGGCCAGGACAGCTCATTGCTGAGCTCTCTCAAGTTCAGAGGCAAGCGTCACAGCAGGTGGGTTCCTATAAGTAGACTAGGAATTCTAAAAAGACCACTTTCCTCTTGGAAGATTTTCTTTGGCCAGGAATTTACTTTGCTACTTTTAGGAGCAAGACAAATGAATCAGACAGTTAAAAATGACTTTGAGCTTTTATGTATGCAGAAAGTGCTGATGAACCTTCTCAGGACAACTTTATCAGCTAATAATCACAAAAACCCTGACAGCAATCAGCCATCCTTGCTGATCCTTGAAAAACAGACAACGAATCTAGATCTGAAAGAGGAACCTTGAGACTTGGGCCAGCACCACACCAAACCAAACTGGCCGGGGGCCAAGTACACCCAAGGCACTCAGAGGCTTCCCAGCACCCAAATTTCTAACCAATTCCAGGAAAAAAAAATGGAAGAACTCTGGACCTAAAAGAAGACAAGGAGTCAGGAAGGACAGGAGGGGTGGGGAGACTGAACACAAAACACTGGCATTGCTTCACCTCTGTTTTGTGTTGTACACTTTACATATTCTGTGGGTCTGATCCTTACAAGGGCTCTGGGAGCCACTGTGTCCATTTACCAGGTGAGGACACTGAGGAATAAAGAACTAGAGTTTCTCACCCACATTCTCAGACCAGGTCAGCCAGGATTAATCAGGTAGACAGGAAACAGGCCAGGTGTGTTAAGTTGAGAAGGATTTAGTGGATCAGTCCTGACTAGGCATGAGGGCCTTTCAGAACCGATGGACACATCCAAGTAGTGAACATTGGGAAGAAGGAATGGCTCTCCCATCACCAGCGTTTAGGTTTCCCACTGCTGCTGGAGAATAAGGATTGGCACCCCAAATGCAGGTAGGTAATTCAGGAAGACACTGTCTTTGCTATACCCCCTCCAAAGTCCCCAGATAAGTAGCTATTTTTAGGAAAACACAGAGGCTGTTGTTGCAAAGAATCTCACATCTGCCCAAATCTCACCTCTGCCTTTGCTACCAGCAAGAAAAGAAAAGGTGGCGGGGGAAGAATTCTGCTTCCATTCTTTCTTTGGTCTCGTGCAAGTGGATTTTTTTCCTTTGAAGGATTTAACCATATCTGGAACCAGGCTGGCAGGCTTGTCCCCAGTTTTCCAACCCCCGCAATAGCAGGGAAGAGCCCAGAAGAAGTGAGAACAGTGCTGGGGCCAGCAGAGAAGGCCCAGAACCGCAGCTGATCTGACTCCAGAACTTATACTTTTTCCAAGTGTCCTTCTAACTGGAGCATGATATGCTGGAAAACAAGCAAGGAGAGTGAAAAGTTGTCACAGGATGTCACAGGAAGCAGCATCTTCATATTGCTTTTAAAAGAATGAAAAGGAAGGAACAGTTGTAATAATATTTTTAAGTTTAAGAGTACCACTAATTACCAGGAAAGTTGATCTACACTCAAGCGGACAGGAAAGAGTTTATGGGTCCTACTGATTTACCCACATATACACGTATAATTTCAGAAATTGCTGATTTTTTAATTCACATACATGGGAGGGAATTAAAAATCTTACAATCCAATAACAATAACAAATGAATAGCATCAAAGTTTGAGAAGCATTTCTATGTGCCTCGTCACATCTGAGCTTATAACAATCTCCCAAGGCTTGGAGTGTATGTTACTCCTGTCCCTTGTCACAGGGGAAATGGAAATGGAGTTAGGTTCTCTGCAGCACAGAGTGTCCCTGGCCCTGACATAACCTCAGGCCTCTGCTCGTCCACCCAGGCTGCCGCCTCACCAGGTGACTGCTCTCACCTTCCTGGAGCACTGAACCCCAGAGGGGTTGTGAGGTCCGCCAGTCAACACGCTAAGGAAACCCCCATTCCACGCTACATGCTGAACTAAATTCAGTTTTGCCTGTGAGGAATAAACTTGGATAAAGTTGAAAGGACAATCCATTAGAGCAATCCATTAGTATATCAGCATATTTTCTTTGTGTTTATCTCTTTCTAATCAAAGCCAAATGTTAAGGGGGAATTTGGCTTAGTCCAATTTATTTAGTTCTTATAAATTAAAACTAGAGAAAAAAAAAGAGAGGTCTTTGCCTTGAAGAAATTTGAAATATTATAGGAAAGATAAAAACATGAGCAGATAGATTTTATCTGACCCTTTTTTCCTTTCAATCTTTCTAGCTTATGGTAGATTTCATAAAACATAGACTATAATAAGATTATATGTAAACATATATATACTGTATCTCTAGTACAGGCACCTTGATGGCATGGACCCATGGAGGGCAGTCAGTTACATCTTGAATGACAACAATTATTCAAAGCTTGCTACTCAAAATGTGGGCCATAGACCAGCAATACACACAAACTAGGACCCAATCCCAGATCTACTTACTTGGACTATGCATTGTAACATAATGTCCAGCTAATTAGTGTGGCCACTAAAGAGTGACAATTACCCACCAACCTTGAGAAAATTCTAAGACTGTGAACTGCAAAAAAATAAAAATGATTCTCAATACTTCCATGTCAAAAGGAAACAAGAGGGCTGGGGTTGTGGCTCAGTGGTAGAGCACTAGCCTAGCACATGTGAGGCTCTGGGTTCGATCCTCAGCACCACATAAAATAAAATAAAGATATTGTGTCCAAGGAAAAAAATAAATAAATATTAGGAAAAAAAAAGAAATAAGAGGCAGTGTTTGTTCTGGCCTTGGTAAAGACCAAATCTTATAGTTCTGTATCTCCTGCATCATCTCACATAGTTTGGGACAAATAGAGCAGATTCTTGACACTTATATATGAACTCATCAGAAGGCTTTACTTCTAGCCAAATTTCCAGGTCTTGTTAATTCATGTAGTTATCATTGAAGGTATATAACTCCCTGTCTAATAGAACTATAATGGAGCTGCGGTGGAATTTACAGAGGCAGAAAGTAAGTTAGAGGTTATCAGGGTCTTTGGGGGCAGGGAAGGTAACTAGTGATTGATTTTCTGTTTGGGTTAATGAAAAGGTTTTAGGAAGGTAATAGTTGAGCCACTCTGTAAAGAGTTAATCAATGCTACTGAATTGCACACTTGGAAATGGTTTAAAGGCCAAGTTTAATAATATATATATATTATCAAAACTAAAAATTTTATTTTTTAAAATGGGGAGAGAGCTGCTATGGGTCAGGGACACTGGATTTCACATGGTGTTTGGCTGGATCCATAGGCCAGTACTGCTCAGACCCTGCCTTCCACCCGCTCCAACCAGGCCCCTGGGGAGAAGGTGTACAAAAGGTAAGTCATGCCGAGGACACTTGCCACCAGACAACTGGCCTAATAGTCACAGAAGATGCAGCAATGTCATGTTTCTAGAGATGTCAAAGGTAACAACTTAGAAAGGAAACAGGTGACAGGAGACTGGTTGAGACTATGCCAAAAGCTAGGAAGGAGTGAAAGCCATGACTTGGCAAAGGGTCTGGAGATGTCTCAGGGGAAGGCACTAGAGTAATACTGAGGGCTTGGCAGGCGGCAAGAAGTTACATCTTGGGCCAATGTCATGACAGGACTTTATGTCATGATAAGGAGTTACAATTTAACCATGATAAATCCCTACGTATTAGCACTACAGTTTATTCACTTATTTTTAGCCAGTGACTTTAGTTATGGCATGAAAGCCAGGGGAACAAGGATGAGAATATAATATAATGTCTCCTGAATCCCATCCCCTGACCTCCGCCATTTTGAATCCAGTGCCATGGCAAAGACTTCCGTCTATTACCAACTACTCATGAGAATCCCTCTCCTCCTTTGTGCTGCTATTTCTTACAAGGTGCAATGGCTGACAGTTTGAACCCATCAATACAAGACTTCAATAGATTGGACAAGTAGGTCTTCCTCTTGTTTTTGTGCCACAGCCAACCATTTCTCGAGTCCTTTGAAGTCCAGCAGTTGTTATGGCCAAGAACCAAAGGGCCAGAAAGAACAATTAGCAAACAGATGAATCTGGGCTGTTCATTCTTCTTTTGTGAGAGATAATCGTGTTTTAGTTACAGTGAGACCTTATAAGTCAATTAGTTGTTGGCTGAGCGAAACCACTGTTATGAAATTCAGAAGTCACAGATGAAGCATGTGGAAACACAAACACATTATTATTGTTTACTCCAGAGACTAATGATGATCATTTCATATCGAGCAAATCACCGCCTTCCTTAGTAACAACTATGGATTGTGTACATAGGGGTAGGCAACTGCCCTGGTTCCCTGGTTTGAGAAATTCCCTGGACCAGAGACTTTCAAAGCTAAAATTAAGAAAATCCTGACTAATGGAGACAAGTTACAGGTCACCCCCACCAAGCATACCCTACTGTGTACTAGACATCATGAAGAAGTGCAGATGGAAGTGAAATGTGACCCTTTTGTCAAGGACATTACAATGATGGTAGGGATGGGGTTTATGCTAATACGCCTTTAGCTGTGTGTTCCATGTGCGTGACCTTCCCCCTCATCAACCAAAGGCTTCCATCTGCCTTGGCAAGAAGCGAGAGGGATGCATGAGATTAGGACTCTGAACGCAGAAATGCAAAGAGAAAGAAAGCACATTTGCTATTCATCTTTTGAATACTAAAATAGAATTTTCAAGATAATATTTTGAAAATCCCACTTCCTCGCAATATATAGTATACATTTCCGAAGCTCCAATTAACATATCAAGAAGCAGGCCTGGATAATTGGAACATGGAGTTATTTTCTGAGAGAGACAGAGAATTCTTAGGATGGGACATGGTCCCATCTGAGGGACAGGAATGTGAGGAGACTTTCTGACCCAGTGCAGAAAGGAGGCTGGGGTGGAGGAGCAACCCGTCAGACATGTGTGCAGTGGTCTGTGCCTCCAGAGTATCTAAATCGAGGATTAGATAGCCTGGGGAATTTGCTAGACATCCATAGTATCCTGACCATCCCTCAACATGTGGCAGACACACAGATTCGATTGGTGACTTAGCATCAGCAGTCAGAGAAACATCCTAAATTCTCATTGCTGAGCATCCCTCAGCCCTGCCCTAACCCTGCATGGAGTGGACCTGGAAGTCTCTGCCTCCTGGTCAGGAGGGTAGAAAAAAAATCACAATGAGCCACACACCATGTCTTGAGTCTGTTCCGGATGCCATAACAATATACCACAGGCGGGGTGGTTTAAATAGCCGAATCTTATTTCTCACAGTTCTGGAGCCTGGAAGCTCAAGATCGAGGTGCAGCTGATGTGATGCCTGGTAAAGGCTCTCTTTCTGACAGGCAGCCACCTTCTTGCTGTGTTCTCAAGGGATCTTTCCTCTGCCTGTGCCAAGGGCCGCATCCCCCCTTCTTGCAAGTCAACAATCCTATTTAATTAGGGCCCTACCCTGTGACCTTACTTAATCTTACCTCCCTAGGGGCACAATCTCCAAATACTGTCACATTGGGGTGTAGGGCTCCAACACAGGAACTTTTGGGGAAAAAAAATGCAATTCATAGCAATCATCTCCCAATATCTCACTATTCTTTTACATCTTGCTTTACCTCTTTTACTTTCCTCTCCTCTTCTTCCCTACCCCTCCTCTTGCCTCCCCTCCCCTCCCATCCTCCTCCTCCTCCTGTTCCTCACCTCCTCCTCCTCCCCCTCCTCACTTCCTCCTCCTCCTCCTCCTCCTTCTCCTTCTCCTCCTCCTCCTTCTTCCCCTCTCTCTCTCTCTCTCTCTCTCTCTCTCTCTCCCATTCTCCTTATTCATAGAACTACACATCCTTCATCCCCTGTTTTATGGAACAATCTTCACAGTCCACAGCTCCAGCCCCAAAATGTGTCCAAATCTATCAATGTCTCCTGTCTTTATAGATAATAGAAATCTTTATGTAGACAAAAGAAGAATTGAAGAGAGTGCTGGTTGTGATTCAGTCTGCCTCTCTATGGCTTCCATTTCTTGGTTTTAATTTTTCTTAGAGTATGCTAGTTGGCACTGTTGCATTCTTTAAAATGCCAACATTGCAGTGACCTACAGCAATAAATATTCTTCTCGCTCGCAGGTCTACAAGTCAGCTACGGTAGCTGGAGCCGCTGCTTGGGGCTGTAAACAAGTTCAGGGTGGCCACACACCACACATCACATGTCCCTCATCCTGGGGCACATTGCCCTGAG
This sequence comes from Marmota monax, assembly GCF_021218885.2. Taxonomy (NCBI): domain Eukaryota; kingdom Metazoa; phylum Chordata; class Mammalia; order Rodentia; family Sciuridae; genus Marmota; species Marmota monax. The sequence continues at coordinate 34,585,181 of NW_026694084.1, read as the reverse complement.
GTTTGCTCTTCTAAAAAATGCAAAAAAAAAAAGAAAAAGGGCATCCTGCCCAAGGCACAGGCCTCTACTTGCATCATGCCACCAGCCAAAGCCAGTCACTTGGCCAGCTCCATCAAAAGAGCAAGGAGATGTGTTCCTTCCTTTGGAGAAATGGGAGGGAGGGTTGTGACAAGAGGGAGGAGCAAAGCAAGGATTCATGGACACACAATACAGTTGGGCACAAGGATTACGATGGAAGAAAAACGATTCCACACCCTCCTGTCTACACTGCCGTCCCTCGACATTTGAGGTCAATTCAAAATCTCTTCCAAATTCAACGACACAGATAAGTGCCACTGCTTCATAGTCTCCTCCACCATCTGGATGCCCATAGGACTGTTTGCAGAACGGCGTGTAGATGAAGCAGTGATGGGAAGACGTGGGAAGCAGGAGCATGGAACACTAGCTTCTCAGGTCTAAAAGGTCAGTGTGTCCTCACATTGTTGCACACTGGCATAAATGGGCAAAGCTGCTCTTGTCCAATGGCTTGTATTCAGGAAACACTACCACCCTGTGTTTTCCCGTCATCCCTCTGAGTTCAGAGATCAGTTTCTCACCACAGCTCACTACGGGTAGGGAAGCTCTGCCAGATGCACTCACCCAGCCCCTCTCTGGAAAAAAAAGGGGGCGGGCATCCTGCACAGGACACAAGCCTCTACTTGCATCATGCCACCAGCCAAAGACAGACACTTGGCCAGCTTCACCAAAAGAGAAAGGAGATGTGTTCCTTCCTTTGGAGAAATGGGAGCTAGAGAGCCCTTCAGAGCGTCACCTGGCAGTGGTCCTCCAGCATCAATGTGTCCTCAGGGAAGGACGTCCATCTCTCCCAAGAAAGCCCAGGAGAGACTTCTCTGACTCATTCCTTCCCTCACCAAATACTTTGTTTTATACCTACTATACAGCTTGTGTCCTAGATTCTGGACAGAAGAGTCAGCCAGGGTTTCCCTCTCCTGAGGACTCACTGCACTGAGAGAGACAGGGCACTCCAGTGACCACACGATAATGGGCAGGTGTCAGGTGAGTTGAAGAAGTAGCTCAAAGAAAGAAACAATTTAGGAATCAAAAGCTCCTCTTTGTTGAGCTGAGGTTTTTCTTTACATAACTTCTACCTGTTTATCCTAATGGCTGCATCCCTGTTGGAGACCAACTTAAATCCTCTTCCAAACAGCATCCTACCAAATATGTGAATTCACTCATCATTTGTCCCTACATAGACAAAGGGTAGAGAATGTGGGGTGAGTCAAATTTTCTAGAAGTCAAGTTCTATCTATAGGAGATAATTAGGGGTTATGAAAAGAGCATGGGCTTGGGGGTCAGATGCTTCCAGCTATGAAGCTCCCAGGTCTCAGCTCTCTTGCAAATTGATTTCTTGAAGGCTGTATATCCTGACCTGTAAAGAGATCATAGCAACTGTAGAGCTGCAGTGGAGATTATATGAGCTATACACTGGAGCATGCTTCTCATAATTACTGGCATGGAGCTTTCCAGAATTGGTGTGATTCTCCCCTTCTCCTTGTCTGCAATTCCCCAGCAAGGGTGCTTGGCCTTCAAGGATAACCTACTTTTGCTGAAGTGGTTATCATTCTCTTCACCACCAGGTGGCAGTATCTGAGACCCATTGGGATTTCTTGCAGCCGCTAAGGCAATAACGGAAAAACAACCCAATATTAAAACACAGCTAGTAAATGACAACCCGCTTCCAAACCAGAGTTCAAACATAATAAATATTTTCTCATAAAGCAAAAGCTACCGGGGTATTTGATTTGCTTTATAGCTGAGTATTACATGATAAAGTGACTGTGGCCTGCAAATTCCTGAGCAGAGTGAGTGAGGAGGGGAAAATGATTTATGCAGAAAACGAACAGCAAAGGGGAGGAGTAAAGAAGAAACTGTTCTGAGGTTAAAAATTAAAATAAATCTTTTCCATTGAAAACCACAGCCTGTGCAAAGGAATAAAAGAGAATCAAAACTTAATCCCGCGTGTTTAGGAATCAACCTTAGCAAAGCCCAGAGCAAAATGCTGAGCTTCACCCAGATTTTATAGTTTCTTCACTGGTTCTTGAGCAGACAAGTTTTTGCCAAATCTGCTTGTGCCCAGCCCAGGTTTGATAACACTCGGTTACAATTTGAAAAGAACTCCAGTCTCAGATCATCCAAGGCACTATGGAAGCACTCAGGGACAATCATGGTGGCCGCTCCAGGGAGACGACATTTTGGATGAGCCCAGAGGGAGCTGGCCTGCCCTGGTGGGTGGATGGTGGGGGCACAGGAAAAGGGCCTGCAGAGCAGTGCTGCGGAAGGAGGAAAAATATTCCAGACAGAGCAAATCCCCAGGGGTGGGAATAATCATATTTGAATAACAACATCGATTCAGAAGACTAGGAAGAAGTGACAGGGAAAGGGGCCAGGAAACTAAGCAAAGCCATCTCGCCAAGACAGCATGAATATTTTAGGTAAACAGCCTTGCCAAAGACTTGGGAGCCAAGGACAGGACCTGGCTAGTGCTCTTTAGAGGGCAACATGAGAATGGGCTGGCCCAGAGAGCTGAGAGGCCAGTTAGAGGAACTTATCCCTAAAGTAAACAGTGTCCCCACAGTGAGGATGGACAGGCGGCGCAGATGCAAGCAGCAGGCAGGAGGCCAGTGGACTGCCTAAGTGGATGGAGGAAGGCAAAAGAGAAGGTTTGAGAGCAAGATGGTTGTCCACCGTGGGTAAGAAAGGGAGAGTGAGGGAAAGGAAGGTGACAGAAGTCAAACCAAGATGAGTGGACATTGATGCACGCCAACACTGTGCTCAGTGAGTCAGGGGAACACTGTGGGCTGGACCAGGATGAAGACATGGGTTGTACAGTGGACGGTTAGACTTGTCTAAGGAAAGGTTTATCCCGTGACCAAGCCCTTGGAGTGTCCAGCCTGGCTAGGGCCCTTATCTGCCTGAGGACTGTGGTTCATCCCAGATAACACAGATAACAATATGATTTTTGTGGCAGGCTGTGGGTCATTTGGTACCCACTCAATGCCAAAGGTCAGCCACCTGGGCAGTCAACCATGTCCACATGTCCACCTCCCAACAAAATCTCTAATACAGAGGCTCAGGTGAACTTCCAGGTTATTCATGCTCTGTGCATCCCTCATGTCACTACTGGGAGAAGTTAGCCACGTGTGCACAAGTCCACTGGAAGAGGACAACCAGAAGCTTACACCTGGATCCCTCCTTGCTGTGTGCATCTTCTCCTTGTTGGTTCTGACCCGTGTCCCTTCACCGTATGTCCTAGTCCATCCGGGTGCTTTAACAGAATACCATACCTCAATGGTTGATAAGCAAAAGAAATTTATTTCTCATAGTTCTTGAGACTTGGAAGTCCAAGTCACAGCAATGGCAGATTTGGTGTCTGGTATGTGTCCACATCCTGGTTCATAGACAGCTGTCTTCTTGCTGTGACCCTACATGACAAAAAGGGCAAGGAGGCTCTCTGCAGTCTTTCATAAGGGCACTAATCCCATCTGGAAGGGATCTGCTTTCATGACTAATCCCTCCCGAAGGACCCAGTCCTGATGCCATCGCCTTGGTGGTTAGGATTTCAGCACACGAGTTGGGGGAGGGACACAAACATCAGGTCTATAGCACTGTAATAAATCAAACCATTAGAAACCAGATTTTATGGCTTCTGTGAGTCTTTCTAGGAAATCACTCAACCTGCAGTTGGTCCTGGAGACCTCCCAAAATGCACAGGTGGAGAAACACAATGCTGACCACAAACTGGAAATCTGCTTAGCTCGCCATAACCGGAGCAGCCCAGCACTGTACCAAGAGCCCAGCTGACATTGTCTTTTACAATCCTCAAAATAACCCATCAAGCAGGGCTGACCTCCTATTGTATAACCAGAAGACAAGGTCATATGTGTGTCCCCACTGATACGTGGAACACCTTCTAGTTAGGATTCAAGGCAGGCAGTCTAACTTTGAAACATGTTTCCAACACCTGCCATATAATGGAGTGGAAGGGTTAATATTTTGAAAGACTAACAAGATGTTCTTTGTTTTATTTTGTGGAGCACTAGAAAGCAGAGAAAACACAGGATGCAATTTGGGGATTTCAGTTTTAAGACCCAGCTCTGTAGCACAACACAAGGATCCCAAGATGCGTAGGCAAGATGGACCAGGCTTTGGGTTCCTGAGAGCATGGGAAGCTTCCCTGGGCTGGAAGGACAAGGAGCAATGAAAAGACTTGGGGTCATGTCCCAAGCTGAGTCCTGCCAGATTTTAAAACTTCCAGGTACAGGCAGAGCCTGGGCAGCAGCAAGACGGTCCCAAGACTAGGCTGAGAATGGCGTGGGAGCAGAAGAAATGTCTGTGCGGTGGGTCTAGACACATCTAGAGGCAACGCCAGCGAGTGCCCCAAGCCTCGGTGTGGTGCGGGTGGGCGGGCACCAGTAGAATGTTCTCCTTCCCAGAGGGACAAGAGGTCACAGCAATGGGCGCCTGGCTAATGCTTAGACAGGAACATCAGCCTGGAGCAGCAACAACAGGGAGCTCCAGACACCTCCTCCTCCTCTCCATGCAATGGAGGTCAGCAAAACTCCCCCCTGGAGCTCAGATGAATCCCCAGGCAAAGACACCCAAATGGGCTGAGACTGCACTTCCACCACCCAAGCTCAGCAGCACCTACAAGTCAAAACTGAATTCCCCCCTAGAAAAAGACAGAAAATCACACTTCTGTTGTGTTTTGAGTTAGGATCATGACCCTGACTCATACCTGCTGCTGAGTAGGTGTGAGGAGAGCCATGGTCTCCCCTGGGGTTCAGCACCAACTCGTCACCAGCACCCTGGGGGCCACACTAGCATCCTTCCGGGCTGCTCTGTGAAGCAGATGGTTCCCCTGTGGGGCCACCCCGCGAGTAGCTCTTAATTTAGTCTGCTGGGTCCCTGAGAGTGTTCATTTCTGCTTCCTCGGGAGAGGTCTGCAGGGAGTCCTCTGGTGGGGCACCTTGGAGGATGCCTGCCCACCGCTGGGTGCCATACAGAGCCTGGGAAGGTGGGCTCAGCTCCCTCGGGGGCACCCCATGTTTCAGAGAGCCCTGGGCCAGGGGTCGGGAGGCCTGGGGCTCCCAGCCAAGCTCCGTGCAGGGACTGTGGCCAAGCGAATCCATCTCTCTAAGCTCTGGTTTCTGGTCTTTAAAAAGAAGCGATCGATTCCTCACTGCTGAGTCATGGGAGTGAAGTGAGGGAGAAAGGAGGTCAGCCCCTGAACGCTGGGACAGGGACCAGAGAGCAGCAGGTCACAGGCCTCTACCTTTGCACCTCATCCTGTCGTAGATTTCAGACTGCATCTTACTTTTTGGACTGTGCGGTGCTGCCTAAAAGACCTCTCCACTCTACAACTCCCCTGCACGGAGCCCTTCAGGGACTGCCTGTTACACTTAAGCAAGTTCCAGACTCTTTCTAGGGTCTGCACCTCTCCCCTGGGACCGGTCCCGTGCTCCTGCGTACTACCTTGTCACCGGTGTCATCACTTTGCTCACATGACAACCACCTGGCATTCTTCCTGCTTGCAGATCACAGCTGTCCCACTGCCCCAATGCTGTTCCCCAGGCCTTTCACACTTGTCCCTCCCTTTCTTCAGTCTCTAAGCCACATCCCCTCCCCCAAGATAGATTCTCTAGACAAAAATCATACACACACTCTTTGATTACCCTGCTTTCAGTATTTTTCATATCAATTAAACATACAACTTTAGAGAATGCTGTTATTTTGTCTATTAAATACTCAATAAAGACCAGGATTATCTGTTTCAGTCATCTCTGTTTCTCCAGCACCTACAACAATGCCGAACATATTAGTTGACAGTAATATTAATTGAATATTAATATTAATATTAATTGAATGATAGAAAGTCATGTGAGAACACACAACACATACAGAGAAACATATAATGCACATATTAATTTAAAATATTTAAATTTTTAACACAAAATAATTTAAAATTTGGAAGAAGCCTTGAGGGTAGCGTGTGTATATGTTGATGGTATCACACACACACACACACTCACACATATATACATGTGATACTACCAACATATACATATGCTACCATCAAGACTGGTTCCAAATTTTAAATGAGATGGTGTGTCTCTGTCAGATCCTTAGCACAGAGCTGGTGTGTTAGTCTCCTGGGGTAATGTAACAAATTAGCACAAACTTGGTGGCTTTAAAAATCATAAATTTGTTCTCTCTCAGTCTCAGAAGCCATAAGTCTGAAATCAGCATCCCTGTGGCAAAGTGGAGAGGTCCACAGGGCTGTGCTGTGGGCGGGCTCTGGGAGAATCCTTCCAGGCCTCTTCTAGGGGCTGCCAGCCATCCCCGGCTTAGGCACCCCCTCCATCTTTAAGGCCAACGTCTTCAGATCTCTCTATCTTCCTTGGTGACCACATCCCCTGCGCCTGAGTGTGCAGAATCTCCCTCTGCTCCCTCATGTAAGCACATGTGTGATGGCATTGAGTACCCACCCAGATGATTCAATATCTCCCCTGTTGTAGGGACAAACGAGGCAAGGCACCCAAGACAGCAGGAAACAGCTTTATTTGGTTGCAGCCAAGTTCAGAGGGCACAGCTTTTGCTGTAATCAATCAATCCCCTGAACCCCGAGTTCAGGGAGTTTCAGCATGTAAGGGGAGGGGTTTAGAAGTTCACAGTCTGCAAAAATTCACATAAAAGCAGCTTTTTCTTTCACTGTTCTGGGCACGTTAACCCTTCAAGGACAACACCTGAGAAGGGGAGAGCCTCTTCTCCCCTTTTTTTCCTCCCCCTGCCAGCTGTTACCATGGAGCCCATTTGTAACTTATCTTAAAAATGTAGACATCTCTGTGAAGCCCAGCTCAAGGCCAGAGGCCTTGTTTGCACATTTCTTCAAAGTACTATACTGGATATGTTTGTGAAAAACTAGTAAGGGGGTGTGCAGCACCTGGAGTGCTGGTATCTTCTTGGCCAGTGGCCAAGTAAACAAGGCAACACAAAAATAGGAAGTTTATCTACATTGGACTCTTTTGCAGAGACTCTTTTGCTGACAGTCCTAAAATTAGTCTGGGTGAAGATTTCTGGAGAGGCCCAGTTCAGACTTTTCAGTGGAGAAAGGGGGTTCCACTTCACCCCGACTCAAAATCCTTCACCTAATCACATCAGCTAAGACCCCTTTTCCCCTTCAAGGTAACATTCACAGGTCCCAGGAATTAGGAATTAGCTGGGCACATAATAAGTGTTCCAAAATTATGCTACCTGTGTACATGTACCAAATTATCACATAAATTTATATAGTTAAAATAATAAATAAAGAAATATGAGTCAAGTTATAATTATAATTTCCCATACTACATCTTTAGAAGTAAAATATTGTTTAAAAAATAAAATATCTCCTGATAGTATTAGAAAACTTCCTGTTTAAGCCACCCATATTCTCACATTTTGAAGCTCTGGAATTTAGATGAGATGTAAAATTAAAGCATCTATGTAATAGAGTAATGTATGCATTTTCACCTCGGAAGATCATTTTATAAACTCAGAACTTAGAATCAAGGAAACCGTCTTATTAAGCAACTGGATCTATTGAATCACAGGGAAAAGGTGGCAAAGACATGTTCTTCTCCCCCCAAACACACACTCAGGACAAACACTCACAAACCCACAGACCCTGAGTTGGCCGTGAGGGACTTACACTCTTAGACTCACACCCAGTCCCACGGTGCCAGGTCTTAGGAAAGCCACCTGAGTGCTATCAGTCAAGCCTCTTAACACATCCAGAGAAAGACATTGCTACTGAAGGGGAGGGGGCAGGCTAGCAATGCAACAGAGGAAGCAGGAGTCCCCTGAGGCCCTCCTGCTGTGTGCCCAGCACTGCAGAGCAGCAGGCACTGACCCCAGGGCCCATCTCCAGCGGGAGCTGAGTCTGCTGCAGGCAGTGCTGGCTGCTTGGAAGCATCCTGCCCTGAGGGAAACAGAAAGCATGCTTCAAGCAGAAGTCGCACATCGAGGGCTCAGGCACCAGCACGAGCCCCACAGACATGTTTTATTTGACCCACAGGTGCATCATCATTATTTGAACTAAAATTGGTTTTCAACATTTGAAAACTGGGATATGCCACTTAAAAGTCTAGAATTTTGATGGTAACTCTGGACCTCCATTCCCCATGGCAATGTGTGCCAAAGAGGAAGGACGTCTGTTCTCCCCTCTAGACAGGATGGGTACTCTCCATTTGACCTCAGATCCCAACTCCTCCTTCCTCTGGAAAGCTTGTATTTTCTGCCTGGCCTCTGTAAAGTCAATATTACCTACCCAACTCCTTTGCTCTAATTCCATGCAATAGTTTTCTGAGCACCTGCTATATAATGCACAACAAATGTATACAACTTTAGTCCTCTTTAATAACATCACAAAGGTCCAAGTTTTAGTCATAAAAGAAGTTGAAAGTTCAAGGATTAAGTATTCATGTTCATGTTACAGTTAGGTAGATGACAGTCCTGAATCCCACTGAGGATTATTCCACCCTGCCAGTCACTTACTTAGCGTTTAATGACAAATTCAGATTGTCAGACACTTTGAAACCAGCAAGGAGCTATCCTGGACAAGAGTTCAAGAACTCCAGTCACTGAGAAGGGTGATTCCCTCTTGTACACACACAATTTACACAACAGTATCTTGTGTGTTTCATTTGATCAGCCCAACATGAAGACCTCACTCTAGAGGGGTGCTTAATAGTCCAGGTGGAATCCCAGACCCTGCACTATGGGGGAATTGACTTACCTCAATGAGCAGCCCCCTGCCCAGCTCTGTGCTCCACCTTCAGCCCATAACTGGAATGCCTGGCTCTGGATGGACTTGTGCACACCACATGCTCTGCCTCATGAGTGCCCCGCTCCCAACCCCTTGAAAAGCCATTAAGTCAGGTAGGAAGGATCTTATTTTTTGCATAAGGATGCAGGTTCTGAGAGGGTAAATGGGTTGCCCAAGGTCAAGGTGGAGTGTGCCAGTCTCCAGCTTTTGGTGATCAGATTGGCTAATCAGAGCTAAAGAGACACAGGGCCCCAAAGTCTAAACATTGAGGCAGAACAATTTTATACCTTAAAAATTGAGATTCAAACACCTGAAGAAAGGAAAACTAAGAACACAACAATCAATATTCACCCTTGAGGGGACTTGAAGATGGCAGGCCAGAGGGAGGCAGCATTCTGTGTTGCTCTGTGACCCAGATCTCACCTAGTTAGAATACTGCATCTCAGAGAGTGTGAGAGGACCCCTATACAGCTGCTGTCCACAGAAATCACCAGCGTTGCCACCCTGCGCAGGGCTCTGAGCCTCAGAGCCTCAGCATTGGAGCAGGACTTCAGACTCCTGGCTCCGGACACCCAAAGGCCAAAGTTCTAGCCAACGCAGGGATTGCAAGCTCCTCAGCAGAATCACCTATCAGCACCTCTGCAGAACTCCCAGACTCTGCTCCGCCCCCACACAGGCCACTCAGCTGCTACCTACCCCAAGCACAACACCATGGCCCGGCTCCCCCCACTCCACCTGTCACCCGTCACCCCAGTGCAGGAAGCAAACTGCCTCCATGTTGGCTCACCTCCTTCACTATATTTGGTGGGGGCAGCTCCCAGATCAAATCTCCAGAGGCCAGGTACCAACTCCGCCCAGCAGCAGTAACCCAACACAGTAGCCGCCCAACACAGGTGTGCAGTGCGACCAGGGCGCCACCCATGGGAGCCCCGGTATGAGAGGTCCTGCATCTGGGAACTGCTAGGGGAGAGGGAGATGGGGCTGAAGTTTGGAGCCTAACAGAGAGAGCAGGAACTGGGAAATCTCCAGGCAAGAGAGAGAGAGATAGTATGAGTCATATGAGCAGTCCCCAAAAGAGACTCTGAGGTCCAGTCTCCCTGCAGGGACTGGCAGGTGCCACTCCCCATTTTCAGGCACCCTGCACTAGGACCATCCTTCCAACCCTGGTTACCTCCACCATCCAGAGGGCAGAGACACCAACTTACAACAGACAACCCCACCTATTGGATGAGAAGAGAAGTAGGAAAGATGCGGACTGCACTATGGGGGAGTTGACTTACCTCAAAGAGCAGCAAAAATCCTGCTTTCTTCCTTCGAGTATTTTTTTTCTCTTTTTCTTCTACCCCTCCATCCTCCAGCCCTCACATCCCCAACATATGTGAAACCAAGAATTTTGCATGAAATAGGATTTTGAGGACTGAGTCATCTTGATAATATAATATAGAGATGTTGTATATGGCCTCTTTTTCTTCTCTTTTTTCTTCTTTCATTTTTCCTTCTCCCTCCAAATTTTACTATTTTAACATCCTATATTTTTCTAAATACATATGTGTGTTTGTTTTATGTACCCTACTGTCTTCCCACGTACTTGACTACCCTAAATTACATCCTATCTATTCTCTGGCTACTAACCCTCTTCACTAGATCTCTCCTTCATACTTCCTAAGATATATTAATTCTATATCCTCACACCCTCCCTCCTCAGCATATCGTCCTACACTCCACCCCCAGTTTATGGTCCACCATCAGAAACCGTAAACCTTTTTACAAAACTACTGATTATATTTTAGATAATAATTGAATCCAACATTTCTGTACATTGAGACTAAACTGTAAACACCTTATTCATAACAACAAATTGTTCATAGGTGGTATATTGTTGATATTAGGATCTGTTAACATTGTCCTTCCCCACAAAGGAGAGGTCTTGGAACCCTACAAGAGAACTACAAACCTACAGGGTAAAAACAATAACACCCCAGACCCACAGAGCTGGAAAGGGAGACACACAAGCAACATGAAAAGACAAGGGAAGAAAGTGTCCCAAACAACTGAAGACACCACATCATTAGGATCATTGGCAGCCACAGCAGGAGGAATGACAGAGAAGGAGTTTAGGATGTACATGGTTAAAATGTTCTGTGAACTCAAGGAAGATATAAGAGAGCAAATACAGGCAGTGAAAGATCACTTCAACAAGAAGCTACATAAACAAATACAGGAAGCAAAAGATCACCTCAACAGGCAGATAGAGTTTCTAAAAATAAACCAAACATAAATCCTTGAAATGAAAGAAACAATAAATCAAATTAAAAGCTTAAATGAAAGCATCACCAACAGAGTAGATCACTTGGAAGATAGGACATCAGACAATGAAGACAAAATATATAATCTTGAAAAGAGAGTAGACCACACAGTGATAATGGTAAGAAACCACAAGCAGAACATTCAAGAAATATGGAATAGCATAAAAAGATCAAATTTAAGAGTTATTGGGATACAGGAAGACATAGAGGTCCAAACCAAAGGAATGAACAATCTATTCATGAAATGATATCAGAAACCTTCCAAACATGAAGAATGAATTGGAAATCCAAATTCAAGAAGCCTACAGGACACCGAATGTACAAAATCACAACAAATCCACAAGGCACATTAAAATAAAAATGCCCAATAGACAGAATAATGAGAGAATTTTAAAAGCCATGAGAGAAAGGAATCAGATTACATATGGGGGAAACCAATTAGGATAATGGCAGATTTTTCAACACAGACCCTGAAAGATAGAAGATCCTGGGACAACATATATCAAGCTCTGAAAGAAAATGGATGCTAACCTTGTATCCAGGAAAATAAAGCTTTAGATTTCATGATGAAATAAAAACCTTCCATGATAAACAAAAGTTAAAAGAATTTATAGCTAGAAAACTGGCACTACAAAACATCCTTGGAAAAATATTCCATGAAGAGGAAACAAAAAACAAGAATGAAAATCATACCACTCACATGGACTGTGGAAGCAAGCAGGGGTTTCCATCCTCATATCAAATAAAGTAGATTTCAAGCCAAAGTTAATCAGAAGAGATAAAGAGGGACATTACATACTGTTTAAGGGAACTATACACCAACAAGACGTAATAATCATAAATATATATGCCCCAAACAATGGAGCAGCCATGTTCATCAAACAAATTCTTCTCAAGTTTAAGAGCCAAATTGATCACAACACAAAAATCTTGGGTGACTTTAACACACCTCTCTCACCACTGGATAGATCTTCCAACAAAAGTTGAATAAAGAAACTATAGAACTCAAATAATACAATTAACAACTTTGACTTAACTGACTTATATAGAATATTTCAACTTGCATCAAGCAGATACACTTTCTTCTCAGCAGCACATGAATCCTTCTCTAAAATAGACCATGTAATATGCCAAAAAGCAACTCTTAGAAATTCCAAAAAACTAGAGATACTACCATGCATTTTATCAGATCATAATTGAATAAAATTGTAAATCAATGTCAAAATAAAAAATAAAAATTACTCCATCACCTGGAGACTAAACGATATGCTACTGAATGAACAATGGGTTACAGAAGACATCAAGGAGGAGATTAAAAAATTCTTAGAGGTAAATAAGAACATAGATGAAACATATCAAAATCTCTGAGACAATATAAAAAAAATTACTGAGAGGAAAGTTCATTGCATGGAGTTCATTCCTTAAAAGAAGAAAAAGCCAACAAATAAATGACCTCACTTTACATCTTAAAGCCCTAGAAAAAGAAGAACAAATCAACAGCAAAAGCAGTAGAAGGCAAGAAATAATTAAAATTAAAGCTGAAATCAATGCAATCAAAACAAAAGAAACAATTGAAAAAATTGACAAAACAAAAAGTTGGTTCTTTGAAAAAATGAATAAAATTGACAGACCCTTAGCTATACTAATGAAGAGAAGGAGAGAGAGAACTCAAATTACCAGCATACATGATGAAAAAGGAAATATCACAACAGACACTGCAGAAATACAGAGGATAATTGGAAATTATTTTGAAAACTTATACTCCAATAACATAGAAGATATTGAAGGCATTGACAAATTTCCTTAGTCACATGATTTGCCCAGATTAAATCAGGATGATATACATAATTTAAACAGACCAATATCAAGTGATGAAATAGAAGATGCCATCAGAAGCCTACCAACTAAGAAAAGTCCAGGACCAGATAGATACATAGCCGAGTTCTACAAGGCCTTTAAAGAAGAACTAATACCAATACTCTTCAATTTATTTCAGGAAATAGGAAAAGAGGCAGCACTTCCAAACTCAAACTTCACTTCCAGGAAAAGATACATCAAAGAAAGAAAACTTCAGACTAATATCTCTAATAAATAGATGCAAAAATTCTAAATAAAATTCTGGCAAATCGAATACAAAAACATCAAAAAGATAGTTCTCCACAATCAAGTGGGATTCATCCCAGGGATGAAAGTCTGGTTCAACATACAGAAATCAATAAATGTAATTCATCACATCAATAGACTCAAAGATAAGAATCATATGATCATCTCAATAGACGTAATTTGACAAAATACAATGCCCCTTCATGTTCAAAACACTAGAAAGTTTAGGGATAACAGGAATATATTTCAACATCATAAAGGCCATCTATGCTAAGCCCCAGGCCAACATCATTCTAAATGGAGAAAAATTGAAGGCATTCCCTCTAAAAACTGGAACAAGACAGGGATGCCCTCTTTCACCACTTGTATTTAATATAGTTCTTGAAACACTGGCCAGAGCAACTAGGCAGATAAAAGAAAGGGCTACACGTAGGACAAGAAGAACTCAAATAAGCACTATTTGCTGATGATATGATTCTTTTTTTTTTAGAGAGAGAGAGAAAGAGAATTTTTAATATTTATTTTTTAGTTTTCAGTGAACACAACATCTTTATTTTATTTGTATGTGGTGCTGAGGATCGAACCCAGCGCCTCGTGCATGCCAGGCGAGCGCGCCACCACTTGAGCGATATCCCTAGCCCCGATGATATGATTCTATACCTAGAAGACCCAAAAAATTCTACAGAATATTTTGGGTCTTCTAGGTATATAAGAACTAGTAAATGAATTTAGAACTAGTAAATGAATTCAGCAAAGTAGCAGGATATAAAATCAACACCCTTAAGTCAAAGGCATTTCTGTTCATCAGTGACAAATCCTCTGAAAGGGAAATGAGGAAAACTATCCATTCTCAATAGCCTCAAAAAATAAAATAAAATAAAATACTTGGGAATCAACTTAACAAAAGAGGTGAAAGATCTATACAATGAAAACTACAGAACCCTAAATAAAGAATCAAAGAAGACCTTAGAAGATGGAAAGATCTACCTTGCTCTTGGATAGGCAATATTATCAAAATAACCATACTACCAAGAGCACTGTACAGAATTAATGAAATTCTGGTCAAAATCCCAATGGCATTCCTTGTAGAAATGGAAAAATCAATCATGAAATTCATCTGGAAAAATAAGAGACCCAGAATAGCTAAAGCAATCCTTAGCAAGAAGAATGGAGCAGGTGGCATCACTATACCAGACCTTAAACTATACTACAGAACAACTGTAACAAAAACAGCATGGTATTGGCACCAAAACAGACTGGTAAACAATGGGACAGAATAGAGGACACAGAGACTAACCCACAAAAGTACAATTATGTTATACTAGACAAAGGCACCAAAAAATATGCCCTGGGGAAAAGATAGCCTCTTTAACAAATGGTGCTGGGAAAACTGGAAATCCATATGCAACAAAATGAAATTAAACCCCTGTCTCTCACCATGCACAAAACTCAACTCAAAATGGATCAAGGACCTAGGAATAAAACCAGAGACCCTGCGTCTAATAGAAGAAAAAGTAGGCCCTAATCTCCATCATGTGGGATTAGGCCCCAACTTCCTTAATAAGACTCCTTTGGCATAAGAATTAAAATCAAAAATTAATAAATGGGATGGATTCAAGCTAAAAACTTTCTTCTCATCAAAAGAAACAATCTATGAGGTGAATAGAGAGCCTACATCTTGGAAGCAAATTTTTACCCCTCACACATCAGATAGAGCACTAATCTCTATGGTATATAAAGAACTCAAAAAACTAAGCACCAAAAAAACAAATAATTCAATCAATAAATGGGCCAAAGACCGAATAGACACTTCTCAGAAGATGATATATAATCAATCAACAACTATATGAAAAAATGTTCATCATCGCTAGCAATTAGAGAAATGCAAATCAAAACTACTCTAAGATATCATCTCACTCCAGTCAGAATGCCAGCTATTATGAAGACAAACAACAATGAGTGCTGGTGAGGATGTGGGGGAAAAGGTACACTCATACACTACTGGTGGGACTGCAAATTGGTGCAGCCAATATGGAAAGCATCATGGAAAGCTGGAAATGGAACCATCATTTGACCCAACTATCCCTTCTCCTCAGTCTATACCCAAAGGACTTAAAAACAGCATACTACAGCCACATCAATGTTTATAGCAGCACAATTCACAATAGCTAAACTATGGAACCAACCTAGGTGCCCTTCAATAGATGAGTGGATAAAAGAAATGTGGGCATTTATACAATATAATATTACTCAGCAATAAAAGAGAATAAAATCATGGCATTTTCAGGTAAATGGATAGTGTTGGAGAAGATAATGCTAAGAGAAGTTAGGCAATCCCCCAAAAAAACAAATGCTGAATGTTTTCTGTGATATTAGGAGGCCAATTCATAGTGGGGTAGGGAGGGGGAGCATGGGAGGAACAGAGGAACTCTAGATAGTGCAGAGAGGTGGGAGGGGACAGGAGGGTGCAGGAGGTTAGCAAGGATGGTGGAATGTGACGGACATCATTATCCGAACTACATGTATGAAAAAATGAGTTGGTGTGAACATACTTTATATACAACAAGAGATATGAAAAATTTTGCTCTATATGTGTAACAAGAATTATAATGTACTCCTCTGTCATTTATTTTTAAAAAATCTGTTAGGGTCTGTAAACATGTCAAGAAGGCGCCTGGCATTTTGCCAGAGGGAGTGGTTTGTGAAGTAACGCCAGCGAGCCATTAAGTGTGGAGATTCCTTATTGGTTGACTGCTGTATCTAGTTTATGTTAATTAAGATAAGCTGTGTGGAATGTATATATACCCCTTCTGTCCTACAATAAACGGCTCCCACTTCTGCTGTATCAATGTACACAAGTTGCTCATCACCCCCGGTTATTTTGCTGCAGCCGGACTGCGGCAAAAATCAATTTAAAAAAAGAAGAAAAAAGAACCAATCAATATAAATTTAAAAAAATATTCACCCTTGATATAACTAAATGCACCTGGGCCAGCAAAGGTCAGCAGGGACAGAGATGAAATTCAAGGGATGCCTCGGTGTCACCATGGCGGGTGAAGGACAGGAGTCAGGTGGGTTAGGTTCCTAGTGTCCCTGAGGGACAGGGTGAAGCAGAAGACTGTATCACAACCCAGCCTCACTCATGACAGCACTGCACCTCCCGCACATTAAGGTTGTGTTAAGTGACCATGGACTGCTCTCTCTGGTGCCTAGCACAGTAACTGATGTATGTAGGTGACAAAAAGAAGTAGTCGTTGAAATGGGGTGAAATCCAAAGATCTGAATGAGATTAAGAACAGAGTGAAGGAAAACAATGTCAGAATCCAAAGTGTGTCTGACCCAGCCGCCCTCTGCCATCCCTGGCAAGAGGCCACCCGGATACTTCTGGAGGACTTTGAGTGACAGTGAGTTCAGTTCCTTCCAAGAAGTCAGTCCTATTATCTCCCTTAGAGCTGATGCTTTTCTCTCTAACTCCCCACCAAGGTCTTTTGGAAGACTGAATAGGATCAAGCCTTTCCTCTGCTTACATCCCTCTGTAGCCCCCCAGTGCTCGCAGGAGACAGTGCAAACCTCTCAGCACAGCCTTGGAGAGCTGCCCTTCCTTATTTATTTTTTCCGGGAGATATTGCCATCCTCCGCTCCAGGGAGTCATCCACTGCTGTCAGGGCCAAAGGACCTTCCGTTCCGCCCTCACTGAGCACAGCAGTTCATTTTCCCATTGATCACATCCACACCTGACTGTCCTCCCTTCTACACACACCCCACTCACTCCTGCAGGAGGTGCACGCAGTGTGGAGTGTGGCTGGGCCTGAGTCCAGGTCTCCACTTCCACTGTCCCTGAGGGAGACGGAGCCCATCCTCTCTGACAGCTTCCTGCCTCCTCCCAGGCTTTACCAACCAACCCCCACAGGCTGCACATTGACTCTTATTATCAATATTAATCTTAATTGACAAATCAGAGGCTACAGAATGACTTATTGTTCATATTCATTTTAACTGGCAAGTCGGGACTGTATTACATTTATGGAATACAGTGTGATGCTTTAGTAACACACAATGTGAAGTGAATAAATCTAAAAGAACAAGTTTCAGATGCATCTTGACTGAGGGACAGGGTGGGCGTGCAGAATGACGTGGGGTTTCAGGGAACACTGTGAGTGTCTGCCCATCCAGCCTTTGTGTCTCGCTGCCTTACTCCTCCTCCAGCTTGATGGAGGTTTCATTGACAAATAAAACTGTGTAGTTTGAGGTGTGCAGCATGATGATTTTTAAATTTTATTCTTTAATTATTGATGCATATTTGAAAGGCTTCCTGTGGGCACACATTGCTCTTGGAAACATTCTTTCACGTGGTGAACATAGGTGGGCATTCCCATTGGGTATATGCCTAAGGACTTTTTTTTCTTTGTTGTTTTTAGGTATACATGACAGTAGGGTGTATTTTGACCTGTCATGCATACATGGAGTGTAACTTCCCATTCTTGTGTTTGTGTGACGTGGGGTTTCACTGGTCATGGATTCGTACATGAACACAGGACAATGATGTCTGATGCACTCTACTGTCTTCCCGTTCCCTCCCCGCTCCCTTCCCTTCATTCCCCCTTGTCTAACCAAGTGGACTTCTATACTTCCCCTCCCTGTCCTCCTTTGCTGGGGGTCAGCATCCTCATATCAGAGAAGTCCCAAGACACCAAAGGCCAAATGCTCTCTCTGATATGTGCAGCTTTGTAATTCATGGCCTCCCTCATCTGTACACACATATATACTAAGGTGTCCCTTCACAGGTCACCATTTTTGTTTGATTTGCTCTCTCTTGTGGGAGATCACTGGAGATTTGCTCACAGCTCCCCTTCAGGGTTTAAATACTTTAAAGGCAAGTTAAGAAAATGTGGTCTATATGGCCAATGGAATATTACTCAGCTTTAAAGAAGAATAAATTATGGCTTTTGCTGGTAAATGGATGGAGTTGGAGAATATCGGGCTAAGTGAAACAAGCCCGACCCCCAAAACCAAAAGCCAAATGTATTCTCTGATATGTGGATGCTAATTCACAATGTGAGGGGCACTAGGGAAGAATAGAGTTATCCTAGATTAGGTACAAGGGAGTAAAGGGAAGAGAGGGGAGGGGATGTGGGGATAGGAAGGATAGTAGAATGAAACAGACATTATTACTACGTACATATATGACTGCATGATCAATGTGATTCTATAACATGTACAATCAGAAAAATGATAAATTATACCCCATCTACATATGATATATCAAAGTGCATAGATGCATTCTACTGTCATGTATAACTAATTAAAATAAATTTTAATTTTTTTAAAAAACATAAAATAAAATCTTCTTTAAAAAATAAATAAATAAGCAATGACACCCGGGTGGTTGGGTGTTTCAGAACCGCCGCCTCCTGGGTCTCCCCGGCCGCTCTGTAATCACCTTCACCCTCCAGGTTCCAGCCTCTCACCTGTGGAAACCAGGGGCCTCCCCAGAGGTCCCTGGAAATCCTTCTGGCTCCAACAGACAGGGCGGAGCTCAACATTCCACTTCATCCCTCCAGGCCACATGGGATCCGTCACAGCCACAGCGGAGTCCAGTGTCCACCTGACACCATCAAGACCTGGCTGGGAAGACAGGAGAGTTGCCCCAGTGCTCAGTGGCTGGTTCCTGTTCACGGCACATGACAGATGAGAAATCATTCCTCTCATCTAGCGATTTTCTTTGCCTCCAGCTTCAACAAAACAAAAGAATTTTCCTTAGGCTAAGTCAGGGAGGACTTGGATTCTAGACAGATCTTCCACACACACATGGCTCCATTTGAAAAACTTGCCTATTGTTTTTGGAAGCCCTAAGAAAATTAAGCATATGTTCGACTTTTTTTTTTTAATAGCCTCGTGAAAATGAGTCAGTTTATAGTGTGTTTTGAACTGAGTTTTACATTCCTGTGGGCTTGTAGCTCTTGAAATTGGTTAAAACCTACCTCCCGAGGAGTTTGAGCAACTTGAAAAACTCTGATTCTGATTTATGAAAACCAGAAGCCCACGTCTCATGGTCCTAAGGCTGTTCCAGGCCTGACTTCCCACGGTGACCTCGGGTAAACCTGACTTCCCAAGCACAATGCTAAGCCCTTCAGATGCTCTGGGTCAGTCCCCCTTCCCCATGGCAGCTCCTAGGACTACATTTCAACTACCCCAAACACAGTAGCCTCAAAGAACAATAATTGGCTGCAGATTTTAAAGTACAGAGCAGGGTCCAGAGGGAATATCCATCTCTGTTCCATTCGACGTCAGCTGGAGCAGTCTGAAGGCTGGAATTCGCTGGGAGGTCCTTGGCTTCTTTGTCTCCTGGGCTGGCATTGTGGTTTGGCTCCGTGGTGCCCCCAAAGCTCCTGTGCTGATGCGGGACATTCAGAGGTGACTGAGTAGACCGTGACCACTGGGATCTAATCAGTGCACGCTAGTTTGAATGGACCAACTGGGTGGTAACTGTGGGCAAGTGGGGCCTGGCTAGAGGAAGTAGGTCACTGGGGACGTGCCCTGGAAGGGTGCGTCTTCCCTGCGGCTCTCCCCCTTTCTCCTCCAGCTTCCTCCACCACACCCTTCCACCATGACGCTCTGCCTCACCTCAGGCCCACAGCAATGGGGTCAGCTCAGCACGGACCCAACCCCTGAACCCAAGAGCCAAAATAAGCTTTCCCCCTTTAAGTTGCTCTGTCAGTGTGTTGGTCACAGTGACAGGAAGCTGAGTAACAGTTGGGAATGGGACTGCTGGGGCTCTCCCACCCCCTGCCTACGAGGTCTCCCCCACCCCCTGCCTACGAGTCTCCCCAGCTATTCCAACACACAGCGTCAGGTCTTCCCACAGGGCAGCTCAGGACCCCAAGGTGCCTGACCCGAGAGACAGGACCAGGAGGAGGCTCCATCTCCTCTCATGACCCACCCTGGGAGCCAGCAGGTGTCACTTCTGCCGTGGTCTGTTGGTCAAGGAAGGCCTGCGGGTCCAAGGCAGTCCAGGGAAGGGGACATGGATCCTGCCCCCCAGTGGAGCTGTCAATCCACATCGCAGGATGAGCTCTTGGGATGGGACCGGTACTGGTGCTGCCACTTGGGAACACCGCAGTGTGGTAGGACTCCAAACTGTCAGGCAGACATGGAGGCCCCCAGTACAGACAGAGAGAAGGAGCCGGCGAGAGTAAAGTGACTTCTTTATGACCACATAGCAAAGAAGTGGCAGGACCAGGAGGTAGGGAAAAGGGGCCTTGGAGGATGAGAAGTTTGGGGGTAGAGGTGGGAAGTCCCCCAGTCATCCCTGAGTCACTGCAAAGGAAAGGGACAGGAGAGGCAGCACAAGGAAGAGGGACTTTCGCTCAAGTCCCAGCATGAGAACAAGATTCAGGGGCAGCAATGGTCTTACCCCTCTTTTGACCCCATCAGAATTTAGCAAAAGGGGACATAGTGATAAGGTGGGGAAAGCACAGGTGTGGGAGTTTGCTCTAGGTTCCAGCTGTGTGAGCTCGGTCAAGACTCCTAACGTCTCTGAACTTCAACTTCCTCATCTGCAAAATGGTAAGACTAACATCCTAATAACAATGTTTTCTGGAGGATTCAGAATGTTCACGTGTAAAGTTCTTGCTGTACGGTAGGAATCCATTAATGGTTATTATCATAATCATACAGATACTTACAAAACTGAAATAAATCAGTAAGTTCTGAGAATTGATCTTTTTGTTAATACTCAGGTTCACATGCAAGGTACGCTGGGAACTCTTATTTGGATTGACAGAAGAACACAGCTGAGTCTAAGCAAAAACGGTTAAAGGAGAGAGTTTGGGATAGTTGATGCAAACCCATGGGAATCAAACCTCCATTTGAACTTGGCCAAAGTACTTAATCTCACAAAGCACTAATTTTCTGATCTGTGAAAATGAGGCATGATCCTGACCCAATAATATTAGTGTATGAATGAGATAGTCAATAAAAGCACTTAGCAAACTACTTGGCACTTCGTGAAATTTCATTAAGTATGTGTCCTTTCCCCCTCTTTCTTGAATAGCTGAGAAAGAACGGTGTTTTGCTCTTAATTGTATTTGCCATTAACTTCCAATTAACTTGTGGAGTTGAATTTACACCACTCACCTCAATGGATCGATTGAGGCTGCACCACCACTCATCGAAAAAATATTAAATCCCACTGTGTGCCAGGCAGGGTGCCTGCTGCCCAGGGTACTGAGAAGTCAAAACCCAGTCCCTCCCCTTGTGGGGTGGGAAGCAAAGGCTTGGTGGGGCTGCTGGGAGGACTCCTGAGTTTCAGGCTGGAAACGACCTCTGGCTTAGTCCAGGGGTTGCAGCCTGGCCCTCACCTGCCCACTCCGTGGTCCCAGGGAGTGCAGACCCCCGGGCGCCCCCTGGTGGTCTGGAAGCCTCTGCTCCTCCAGGTCACTGCTCAGCATGGCTGCAGGCACCAGCATTGTGTGCCTCCCCACCACCCGCCCTTGGTCTGCCCTAGGTCCGGCCAGAACATCTGGAGATGGGGCCAGCTGACAGCAGAGTGGCTTGAGACCCAAGGCAGGCCCCTGACCCCCCACCCCCTATCCTCCTTCCGCCTTCTCCTGCGGTGCCCCCTCTGTGCTGCCTTCTACTTTCTGGGACCAACACTTCTGTGTTTCCACTTCTCTGTCTCAAACTCGCTCTCTCCATGAGAGATGCTGTCACTATTCACACGTGGGTTTCAATTGACAAAGCAATGCCAGGGGTTTCATTTCATCTTCCCTCTCTCTTGAGAATCAGGGAGGGCAGTGTCCCGGGGTAAAGACCTGGGTGGTAGAGCTGGATTCAAATTCAGGGGCTCTGAGTCCAAGTTCACTTGGTCACACTCAGTTCTGCTCATGAGCTATGCACAAATACATGCCCCAGTGCCAAGCACGGGGGAAATACCAATAAAGAAGACCCTATCAATACTCTGCGGGGCTCATGGAGGAGTGGGGAGGATAGGTGCACCGGGAGGAATTCTAAATTTAAGTTAAATGAGATATTGCACATAGGGTGCTCATGTAGGTGCTTGGTACTTAGAATGTTCATCATGTCAGCTATGACTACTAAGAAGTAAGTGCAAGTAAAGGCAAGAGAAGGGAAAGAGACAGGGATAGACCGCCCCATCTTGGATGTATCCTGTGTGCTCTATGCCCTGGGCTATTTGCATCTTAAATCATATCATGTGTAGTTTACAGCCTCATTTTTAGGAGCCCCAAGGAAAGACTGAAACAGCTCTAAATAGAATGTTCAAGGAGTGAGAAGTCTTGAACCCTATCAGAGAAAACTAGGGATATTGAACATGAGATAGAAAAGACTGATGATCACTTAGGATGTGTGTGGTGGTGTGGCGGGTTGAAGGGGCGGGGGTCAGATTTCAATCCACTTTAAGGAATGATCTTGGAAATTCAAAATTTTCCATTTGGCCAGAATTTAGGTTCATTGCCCCACTAGCTACAGAGAAGCTTGGAACATGCAGTCTTTTGTTGGGGGCATTGTACACCTGAATAAAATTCAAGTTTGGTTTCTAAGGCAGGAGGAGACAATAGAGACTGGGTAGGCAGCCAGGAACCTCTACTGCGAGGAACACAGGGGCTCTCTCTAAGTACTTAGGAGGTCTCTCTGAGGAACCCTAATGAGCATGATCTGCGAAAGGAACCCAGAGGCAGGTTTCAGCTTAATCTAAGGAAGAATTCCTCAGGCCATGGAATGTGGCTGCCTCATGCAGTAGACAGATTCCCCTCTATGGGAGCATTCAAGGGGAGCCCCGAGGTAAGGGCCCAGGAATGCTGTGGCAGGAACTGGGGACACAGAAGAGGATTAAATTTGATCTAGGCTAGAGTCTTTCCAATTACGAAGTGGAAGTATTTCCTTTGTTAAAAGAACTTCAGGCCCCATCAGCTGGGAGGGGAGCAGAGGCCTCCTTTCAGAGAGCCGGAAGCTCCCAGACAAGCAGGTGCATGAGTCCGAGCGAGAGGGACACCATGCAAACCATGTATTTAAATTTTAAGTGATACTTAAGTTTTAAAATTATAAAATTTATTGAAGAAGAATTATGAAGTTCTCATAAGGGAAATGGAGGAAAATTAAAACTGTTGCAATCCCTTTGGTAGGAGTCCATCAGCTCTAACAGAAAGAAACGGATCTTTGGAGTCAGGATTCCTCAGTTCAAATCCACCAGCTCTCTAAGTGTGGAGAAGTCGATCAACTTTCCTGAGCCTCATTCCTTATCCACAAAATGGTAATGATAGTAAAAACCTTGAGGAGTCATTGTCACATTTACGGTTTTATTTTTGCATGCATTCAAGAAGGTTAACACATATGTACTTTAAGAGTGAGCAGTGGGAGCTATGATCCAAGTATATCACATGCATGAATAAGTATGTCACATGGACCCTATACTCAGTATAATTCACACACACCAATAAAAATGTATTATCAAAAATGTCTCCTTTCACTATCTATGCTAAGCTCCAGGCCAACATCATTCTAAATGGAGAAAAATTGAAGTCATTCCCTCTAAAAACTGGAAGAAGACAGGGATGCCCTCTTTCACCACTTCTATTCAACATAGTTCTTGAAACACTGGCCAGAGCAATTAGACAGATGAAAAAAATTAAAGGGATATATATAGGAAAAGAAGAACTCAAATTAGCACTATTTGCTAACGATATGATTCTACAACCAGAAGACCCAAAAAGCTCCACCAGAAAACTTCTAGAACTAGTAAATGAATTCAGCAAAGTAGCAGGATATAAAATCAACATCCATAAATCAAAGCATTTCTATACATCAGTGACAAATCCTCAGAAAGAGAAATGAGGAAAACTACCCCATTTACAATAGCCTCAAAAAAAAAAAATACTTGGGAATCAACTTAACTAAAGAGGTTGAAAGATCTATACAATGAAAACTACAGAACTCTAAACAAAGAAATCAAAGAAGACCTTAGAAGATGGAAAGATCTACCTTGCTCTTGGATAGGCAGAATTAATATTACCAAAATGACAATACTACCAAGAGCACTGTACAGAATTAATGCAATTCTGGTCAATATTCCAAAGGCATTCCTCCTAGAAATGGAAAAAGCAATCATGAAATTCATCTGGAAAAATAAGAGACCCAGAATAGCTAAAGCAATCCTTAGCAAGAAGAGTGAAGTAGGTGGTGTCACTACACCAGATCTTAAACTATACTACAAAGCAATAGGAACAAAAACAGCATGGTATTGGCACCAAAACAGACCAGTGGTACAGAATAGAGGACACAGAGATTAACCCACAAAAGTACAATTATCTTATATTAGACAAAGGTGCCAAACACATGCACTGGAGAAACAAATGGTGCTGGGAAAACTGGAAATCCATATGCAACAAAATGAAATTAAACCCCTATCTCTCACCATGCACAAAATGCAACTCAAAATGGATCAAGGACCTAGGAATTAAACCAGAGACCCTGTGTCTAATAGGAAAAAAAAGTAGGCCCTAATCTCCATCATGTGGGATTAGGTCCCAACTTCCTTAATAAGACTCCTTTGGCATAAGAATTAAAATCAAAAATCAATAAATGGGATGGATTCTCAGCAAAAGAAACAATCTGTGAGGTGAATAGAAAGCCTACAACTAACCCAATCAATAAATGGGCCAAGGACCTGAACAGACACTTCTCAGAAGATGATATACAATCAATCAACAAATACATAAAAAAATGTTCATCGCTAGCAATTAGAGAAGTGCAAATCAAAACTACTCTAAGATATCATCTCACTCCAGTCAGAATGGCAGCTATTATGAATACAAACAATAATGAGTGCTGGTGAGGATGTGGGGGAGAGGTACACTCATACACTGTTGGTGGGACTGCAAATTGGTGCACCCAAGCTAACCCTTGGAAAATTGGGAATGGAACCACCATTTGACCTAGCTGTCCCTCTCCTCAGTCTATACCCAAAGGACTTAAAAAAAGCACACTACAGGGACACAGCCACATCAATGTTTATAGCAGCACAATTCAGTGCTGCTTAAGTAGATGAATGGATTAAAAATGTGGCATTTATACACAATGGAATATTACTCAGCAATAGAAGAGAATAAAATCATAGCATTTGCGGGTAAATGTATGGAGTTCGAGAAGATAATGCTAAGTGAAGTTAGCCAATCCCAAAAAAACAAATGCCAAATGTTTTCTCTGATATAAGGAGACTGATTTATAGTGGGGTAGGGAGGGGGAGCACGGGAGGAATAGACGAACTCTAGATAAGGCAGAGGGGTTGGAGGTGTAGGCAGGGGGCATGGGGTTAGAAATGATGGTGGAATGCCATGGTCATCATTATCTACAGTCCATGTATGAAGACACAAATTGGTGTGAATATACTTTTTATACAACCATCAATATGAAAAATTGTGCTCTATATGTGTAATTAAGTTGTAGTGCATTCCACTGTCATATATAAATTTTTAAAAAATTAATTTTTAAAAAAGTCTCTTTTCTTCTCTCCCTCTATCTGTCCAAACCCACTATAAACATTTAGAGTAGTTTATCCCCATCTTTACTTAACTACATGGGGTTAATACCATTGCAAATGTACTTTAGTATTCTGTATTTTATTTAGCATCTGTCATATCCATTTTGTTATAGTTAACTCTTTTCTTTTCTTTTTTTTTTTTTTTTTTTTTGGTACTAGGGATTGAACCCAGGGGGGCACTTAACCACTGAGCCACATCCCCTAGAGTTATGAATTAACTCTTCATAAACAATTTTCACAGCCACATAACTCTCAAACTAGTGGACATATCACTACTAAACTGATGTTGGGAATTAATAACATCTACTATGTTTATACAGAGAGAAGAACATTTTGTGAATAAGACATTTTTCCATTTTGGATCATTTCTTTAGGATGTATTTTTGGAAGAGAAATCATTGTACCAAAGAGTAAAAATAATTTAAAGCCTTTGATTCATATTGCCAAATTCCTTTCCAATATTTTATTTTTAGGTATGAGCTGATTTGACAATTAAGTTTGGCCTGTTTTTCCTTATAAATTATAGGCTGCTTAAAGACAGATGCTACATCCTATATCTCTGTCTCCTATCACAGGGCCTGACCACAAAGTATATTTTACTAAATATTTATTTAGTGAATAAAATGAGTGTGCCCATTCACAGTCCACCAGCATAGGAATGCCTACTTCATCACCATGATTAAAACTGACCATGCCCAGACAGGGAAGGAGCAGCGAATCCACAGGACAAATTCCTAAGCAGAGATATAGACATCTCTGCTTAGGAATTTAATCATGGCCTTAGCAGAAACTCCTGGGCCACCGGGCACCGTGATGCACACCTGTAATCCCAGCAAACTTGGGAGGATGTGGCAGGAGGATCCCAAGTTGGAAGACAGTCCTAAGCATCTTGATGAGAATTTGTCTCAAAATAAAAAAAAATAAAATAAAAAGGGCTAAGGATGTATCTCACTGGTAAAGTGTCCCTGGGTTCAATTCCCAGTGCCAATAAAAAAGAAAAAGAAGAAAAATTCCTAGGCTATCTCAGAACTCCTAAGGGCTGGCAGAATCTATGTTTCTGACTTTCTTCAGTCTGTATCCCTCCTAACATGCATGCACAACTGGAAAAGATCCATATTTCAACGCAGTCTTTGACAATTGACTGGAGCAGTAAGAGTTATGGAAAATGTTCATACATCTCTATACCTGAGAGACAAACTACCTCAAAACTTAGTTAAAATTGGTATTTAGTTCCTGATTCTCCAGGTCAATGCTGCTTACCCTGGGTTCAGCTGGGCAGTTCATCTGGCCTTGAGCAGCTTACTCATGGGTCTGCAGACAGCTACCAAATCCACACCTGGCATGGCAGGAGGCTGGCTGAATGAGGATGGGAGCCTTATCTCCTGCAGGCTGCCTTGAGCTTGCTTGCATGGTACCTGGAGGGTTCCAGAACCAGGGGACGCATGCATGGCCTCTTGATCCTCCGCTCAGATCTGGCTCACCATCTCTTCTGCTGCACTCTGTTCACCGAGCCATTTGCAAAGGCAGCCCAGAGTCAAGGCCGAGGACGCCTCCGCCCCCAGACAGAGGAGCTGCAGGGCCACGCTGCTGGGCACGTGGTGCAGGAAAGGAAGGAAAGAAGAAGAACTGAGTCACTTCTGCAACTGACCACAGTGTCGTCCTCAGTAGCACCAGGAGTTGATCAACTGGGTGGAATTACGTGATCTTGTCCCCTTGGCATCTGGCAGTACTCTAGCCTCAGTGATTCACATATGGGGAAGCACAGAGAACAAGGTCCGCCAAATGGCGCTGTCCTGTGTGACCATGCCGAGGCAGATCCCGCTCACACATAGAATCCTAACACACTACTTGTAACAATAATGACAGGCAGGACAGTAGAACAGGACAAGCAGATCAGAAAAGGGAGAGGGGAGGGCTAGGCAGGGTCCTGCAGAATGAGATTCATCAATTTATGTGGGTCCAGGCACAAAGATGGCCTAGTGAATCCCACTGTTACATATAATTATAATGCACTCATAAAAATGAAACTTAAAGTTCTTCAAAATATAATAACTTATTATAGGGCCTCAGAGATTAAAAAGATTTTAAACTAACTGTGCTAATTTCTTTGTGTGCCTGCACATTAAGCAGGTTGGGCCAGGACTCCCATCCTCTATTTGTAGATGAAGAAGAACAGGTAGGTCCAACCCTCCCTAAGCCTCTCCTCTTTGTGCTCTGATGACGATGGGAGTTGTCTTTCTCCTTTCTTCCACCACCCTCTGAGTTTCAGTGTTAGGGAGCAGGGAAAATCAGGACAGACTCTGTCCCGAGCCCACCTGCGCCCACCCAGGTTCTGGCGATGATGTTCAGAGCCAGGCTCCCAGAGAGCAGTCGTCTCCTGGATTTGTGCCCAGAGCTCACAGAACCCCAGTGGGCTCAGCTCTGCTCACTGCAGCTCCAGGGAGATGCGATTTCAGGATGCTGGGAGGAGACAGCCCCGCCCACCCCAGACCCTGCTGCCTGAAATTCCCCCAAAGGAAGAGCAAGCCATTCTCTTTGCAGCGCAAATCTGCTTCAACGTGTGAACCCCCAAGACATTAATCATCATTATTATTATAATTCTATGAAGCATTACAGAAATATGTGTTTATACATAATAAGCACATTCATTTAATGTGAGAACAGACCATTCCTTTGGCAGTCAGAAATCTGTTTGAAAGTGTTAACCACCAGGACAGTAATTATTATTATTATTATATAATACATGATAAAATTATGTATTTATGTATGTAATATGCATATGTTGCATAACTGTATTATGATGTAATGTTTATGTAATTATAAAGATATAATAATTTTATAATGAGAAAATTTTAAAGGACAAAACATATAAACCGTGGACACCAGGAAAAAATGGAGAGTGATCCCTAAGAGAATGAAAACAAATTAGGTGAGCCCTTACAGTTGCCTGTTCCTGTCCTGAGAGTTTCCAGGCATGGAAAGGGATTCTGTGCTTGATCACTGGGGTCATCCCAGGGCTTGGCAAAGGCCAAGGACAGCCTCCATCTGTGCTTCTCATTCCTATGTGATTGTTAAGACCTTTGGTCTTTCTGTATCCTATTCCCTTACTTCCTTCCCCACAAGTAAAAAGTTCATCACTCTGTACCAAGTAAAGAAAATATCGTGGCAAAGACACAGAGATGGTGATGTGTGGGACGCTTCCCTCTATATCAACGCCACTATCATGGACCATGCAAAACACTTTACATGCACCATCAGCTGCTCTTCCTAGTGCCCAGTACACCAGTTAGCACACTTCTAACTGAGGCAACAGAAACCCCCACTCACAATGGCTTAAACCATAGCAGGACTTGCCTCAGATACCAAACCTTCTAGAAGTAAAACCACTTTCCAATGTCTAGATTCAGTTTTCCAAAAAATAGCATCGAGAACCTGGGGTCCTCCCATCTTCTCTTCTACATGGTCAACCTTATACCTCAAGACCCAGACTGTCCAGATACTGCATGTGGACAGGCTGGTGTCCCTCAGAAATGACACAGCTCCTCTGGTCTTTCCAAGAGCTCTGTAGCCAGAAAGTAGCAGAACATTCCCTGAAACCCACGTTGGCTGGAAACCAGGGCTGTTTTTCCTTTCTAAGCACACTTTCAGAGGATCCTGCCTCGGTTACAGTTAATGACCAAGGTGATTTGTTGACTCATTTTCAGCAGGGGATTGAAGGTAGTAATTATCAGGTATGGTTTCAAGTTTAAATTTAGCTTCTACCTGCAGTTCTCCACCTCGACTTTTGGAGCAGACCTGTTCAACATCAGAGAGAAAACACTAATCGTGTCACATAGTTTGGGGATAAACTAATTATCTGTTATTGCTGCTGTAGATGCTAGAACATACCTCGCTGCAGGGTTTGAGGAATACATACTTTGTCTGCGACTGTGACAGAGAGCCCACAAACTCTCTGCTCCTGGCAAAGAAGAGGCAGTCATTTGTTCAGCTGGTAAGTTATCCTGATGGCTTGCTAAAATGGAAAACCAAACAAAAGAAAACAAGGGATTCAATGCCTCTATAAGGCCCCAAGTGCTACAGCCAGGGCCTGAGAGAGAACATAGAAGAGCAGGCAGCCTAGAGCCTGGCTCCTCACTGGCTGGGCTCGAACCCTGCCTCTGCCTCTTACTTCTGCGATCTTGGCCACCTTGTTAACTTCTAAGGCCTCGCTTTCTTCCTCTGTGAAATACAACCTTAAGCGCTGTCTGTGTGTGAGAACATGTGAAGTCCTAAGAATTGTCCGTGGCATCCATGAAGCAAGGGCATTGCCATCCCACCTGTCACCTCAGTGACGAGAATGTCTCTAATGATCTCGTGAGGTGGATGGAGCCAGGAGGCTAGAGCTATTTTAAGGATGATAGGAGATGACTGCCAAGGACTCAATTAATGGTTCCCATTGCACCAGCCTTGAAGAGTCAGAGGCCAAGTGAGGAGAGTGATTAGCAGCTCCCCAGACTGCAGCTGGCCCGCCTTCTCCACAGAAAACACCACCTCTTGCTCCTGTCCAACCTCCTCGCTCCTCTGCTCAGCACCTGCCAAAGGCTGCCCATTACCCTGAGAACAAGCCCAGGCTCTGAAATCTGCAAAGGCCCTGATCCCACACCTGTCTAACCTCATCCCCTTGCTCCCTCTGGTCAAGGCATCTTGTCAGGGACCTTGTCTGGCTCCTCTGTGTCCAGATTCTGGAATAGTCCTTAGCATACGGATACTCAAAAAAAAAAATATTAGTTGAGAATGAAGAAAGGAATGAATGAGGCAAGAATCTAGCTTTGGTTTCCAGTCCCAGAGCCCTTTCTCCTCCAGTTCTTTGCAGGGCTTCTGCTAATACAGGTGGTCCCTTTGTGGGAACGCCAGAGAAGTACTCCTTAGATTAGAGGAATTGTAAAAGCTACCATCTCTGACTAACAGAGGCCATGTAAAAAGAGGGCCTTGAGCTGCTATAGCCTAGTTGAGAGCTGCATGGCTTGACTGGTGCCCTCGTGCAGTACAGCCAGCATGAAACTGGAACAGGGGTGTGAGCGCCTGCAGTGTGTGTGCCTGGGATGTGTGCATGAGTCATCAATCTTTTTTTTTTTTTTTTTGGTACTGGTGATTAAACCAGGGGTGTTCTATCATAGAACTATGTCCCCAATCCTTTTTATTTTTCATTTTGAGATAGGATGTCACTAAGTTACCCAGGCTAACCTGGAACTTACAATCCTCCTGCCTCAGCCTCCTGAGTCACTGGGATTACAGGTATGTGCCACCATACCTGGTCTGCGTGAATTATCAGACATTGCCTCATGTTGAATTTTTAGACATTGCCAAGTTTAATGTCACAGAATTTCAAAGGTGATCATGTATATTCTCCTTCTCTTCCCACTGTTCCTCCTACCCTACACATACATAGGAAGTCCAGAGAAGGAGTTGAGAGTGAGTGTTTATTCCACACGGGGTTCAGACTCTGCCTAGGGTGTTTCATCTGCTCTGAGCACGCCATTGGAAAGAAACAAACTGGACCACTTCTAGGTGAGGGCGCCCTGAAACGGAAAACAGGCCCAACAGTGTCTGTCTACTAGGGATAGATGGAGCCTGGGGATGTTTAGTTTAAAACAGATTACCAGGAGCCCTGACTGCCATTTATACAACCTTAAGTGCTGTCACTAAAAAGAAAGATCCCTTCATTCATCACACCTCCATCGATTCCTCTGTGATGGGTTCTCCATGTTGGAACAATAGCAGTGAAGAAAACAAAATAAAATCCTGCCCTCGTGCGAGCACATCCCAGGTGTGGGGGATTCACAGTAGACAAGCAAATATGATAAAGCATAATGAGGAGTGCTTCACACAAAGCAAGTGGCTGGGAACAGGGATCCTGGGAGGCAGCTACTTTAGACAAGGGACAGAGAAGGATCTTCAGAGAAATGACATTGGAGCTGAGAGCATGTGAAGAGAAGGGGTTGAGATTTGCTTCAAGGAAAGAATGTTTCGAGCAGACAGAAGAGCATGGAAAGGCCCTAAGGCCAGGAGGAGTCTGGCACATCCAAGGAACAAAGCAAAAGGTCAGTGAGGTTGACTTACTGAGGGTGGAAGGAAGGAAGAGGTGGGGCCACTAAAGCAGGCAGGGGCCAGGTCCTACAGGGCGCCGAGGGCTACCCTCAAGAGGCTGGCTGTTCTAATATGATTTTTTGGGTTTTTTTTTTAAGAGAGAGAGAGAGAATTTTAATATTTATTTTTTAGTTATTGGCGGACACAACATCTTTGTTTGTATGTGGTGCTGAGGATTGAACCCGGGCCGCACGCATGCGAGGCGAGTGCGCTACCACTTGAGCCACTTCCCCAGCCCCTTGTTCTAATATGTTTAAAGCACAAGAACAAAACTTGATCCAATGCATATCTTTAAAGATGATTTTGGTTGCTGGAGGAGAACGAATTACAGATCAGCAAGAGTTCTCTGTGCTCTCTGAACAGAATTAATACCAAAGAGGCCCCAGGAGACAAGAGTTCAGCCCAAGACGAAGGCTTCAAGATCCAAAGAGGAAGAGGTCCCTAGAAGTGGGAGTGTCCCCTACTGGAAGTGGCAAGAGAGGGCTCCATGCTCCTGTCAGGGAGGAGCACACGCTAGTAAACTTCATGTCAACTGGACTGGGCCACGGGGCACCCAGATGGACACCATTCTAGGGGGTCTGTGAGGGCGTCTTTGGATGAGATGAACACTGGAATCAGTAGTGGGTGGCCCTGGCCTACGTGGGTGGGCCTCATCTGATCCGGAGACCTACGTAGCACCACGGGGCCAAGTGAGAGGGAATCTGTCTGCCTATGTTCAAGCAGGAGCATCTGTTTTCTCCTGCCTTCAAATATGGACAAGGACTGAAATGCTCACCCATGGATGCCCAGGGGGTCACACTCAGACTGGAACCACACCATCGGCTCCCCTTCATCTCTGCCTCGCCGACTGAGATCTTAGGGTCTCTCAGCCTCCATGATCCCCTGAGCCAGTTCCCTATACCGAGTCCCTTAATTTATTACATGGGTTTTTTTTTCTTCTATTTCACTGGGAAAATCAGATTAACATGCCACACAGGAAGAATGTAGCTACAGGGACCGGTTTCTGGCACCGAGATGGGATCCTGACCAGAAAACACCTTAGAACTCCTGCCAGCCCCGGGAAGTGGGCTCAGCCCAGCACTACGGATTTCAAGTGTGTTCTCAAGGCAGGTTTATTTCCTCATAAGTCTGAAATGCTTGCTTGGTCTCCACCCACCTCCTTCTCTTCTATTTATCTCTTAACTGAAGAGTAGCAATTCATGAACATGGCAAAATATTCAACCATACAGACAGTTTTACATTTAAAAGCAAAGACCTTCCTTCAACTCCTTTTCCCCATAGGAAGGTTCTATCAGTGATTTCTTATGTGTCCTTCTAGAAAAATTACAGACTGCATCAGCATAAACATGCACACATGACCTTTCATTTACCCAAATGGGATCACACTCTGTATGCCATTTGGTACCTTGCCTTTTCCACTCAAGAATATGTAAGATGCTTCTTTAGGTCAATTTAAAAATAGGCCTTTGGGATCATGGGTTTTGGTGCTATTGTATCAAAGACTAAAATGTGACAAAATCATCTCTCCACCTGCAGAAACCTCTGTAACACTCACCTGCGGGGACATGGAAGGTGAGAAATAGCTGGAGTGTTCTGAAGCCCTATTCAGAACCAGGTGCTGTGACCTTGGCATTGCTACACATGTCGTCCTGTCTGTCAACCCCATGCTGAATGAACTTGGTTCATGAAAGCTCCTTCTTTTTGTCATTTCTTCTCTCTCCCCCTCTCCATCTCCTCCTATTTTTTTTTCATGTGTCTATTGATAGAGTCTTGCTAAGTCCAGCAATGATATAAAGAGAACTTTGGCTTGTGTGTGGTTTGGGTAAAAGAGTGTGAATTTTAAGTTTGAACTTGGATTTGAATCCTGACTTGGTCATGTACTAATTATGTAACCTTGTGCTTGTAAGTCACTTAACCTAAGTGCAGTCGGCAGCTTCTAAGATGGCACCCCAGAATCACTGCCTCACCTCCAAAGTGGAGGCTGCTCCTAGAAACTTGCTTCTTTTGAATAAAGCAAAAATTGATGGATGTCATTTATGAGACATGGTTACAAAAGACGGTGACTTCTGTCTTTCTTACACCCTCTTTCCCTCTCCTTTGCTTGGTCTATGGAGCCAGCGGCCATACTGTGAGCTGCTCCATGGAGAAGACCAAATGGCAAGAAATAGGCCTAGTCCAACAACCTGGAGGAACGGGATCTGGCCAACTGATTTAGTCAACTTTTTAGGGAAATGTCCAAAACCCTCACAAGAACAACTTAGAGGAGAAAAAGTGTATTTTGGCTCACACGTTCAGAAGTTCAGTTCATGGTTGGTCGACTCCACTGCTCTGAGCCTGAGGTCACAGAACATCGTGGTGGAAGGACATGACAGAGGAAAGATGCCAGCTCATAATAGCCAGGAAGCAGAGAGAGAGAGAGAGCTGGTACTATAAACCCCAAGGGTATGCCCCAGGAACCTACTTCTTCCAGCCATATCTACCTGCCTATGGATACCAGCAAGTTAATCCATTCCAGTAGATTAACCCACTGTTTGGGTTAGCTCTCACAATCCAGTCATTCAGCTCTGAATGGTACTGCCTCACACATGAGTTTTGGGAGGGCACCTCATATCTAAACTGTAACACCAACCATGGGAATGGGCGTGGAGGCAGGACCACCTTCACCTGAAAGACATATTTACTGCAGCCTAAGCACCCAGCTAAGCCATTTCCAGATCCTAATCACACAAAATTTGAGATAGCAAAGGTTGGCTGCTTTAAATCACTCAGTTTTAGGGAAATTTATTTATACAATAATAAATAACTAATACACTTTTGGTTAGTTTATGGGGAACAAATGAACACAAGCACCCCTACCCAGGAAAAAGGGACCCCTCACTCTTGCTCCAGTGTTTTATAGGGTCCTGATGTATACCTTCTCCTCAGTAGGCAAGAAGTCCAGGGGGCCAAGGGAATATTCCAACTCTGTCCCCTCTGGCTAAATAAGACTCTCGCCAGACAAACAGTTCTCTGCCCAAATGACCCTGACCTGGTTTCCATCAGAGTATAACACTCCACTTATGTATGTACACTCCTGCTATGATTTGGACATAGTTTTTCCCCAAATGTATGCACTAGAAGATTAGTCCCCTGTGTAACAATATTAAGAGGCAAAGCATCTTTAAGAGGAGAGGCCTAGTGGAAAGGTGATTTAGTCATGGCGGTACCAAGCTCAGGAAGATTAATACCCTCTCATGGGAGTGGGTCAAGTCTCCTGGAACTGGATTAGTTCCTGAGAGAATAGATTAAAAGAAAGGATCTAGCCCTCCACATACTCTCTGACTTCCTCTCTTGCCATGCAATTCTCTCCACCTTACACACACACACACACACACACACACACACTACTGATATGTGAGGTTATCCGCCATGAGAAGCCTACGCCAGAGAGATGCTCTAGGACCTCCAGAAATATGAACTGAACAAATTTCTTTTCCTTATAAAGTATACAACCTCAAATATTTTGTTAGAGCAGCACCAAACATACAAATACAACACCCTAGGGTGGCCCTGGAACTGCTATTGTGGGGGAGAGGTGGACTGAGCTTACATATATAGGTTGGGGTCTGTCCAGTTTATTAGCCTGACTTTCAACTTCACACCTTTAACTCTGGTTTGGTTGCTGCCATTATATTCCTTTTCCCAACCCCACAAATCTTAGAGGTGTCCTTGGGTAGAGATAATGGTAAATGAGGATTGAACAGGTCACTTATTCAAAAGTATCTGTTGTACAGAGTGACAAGCCATGAGTGTTCAATAAATCACAGCTCTCTTCCTGCTTCTAATCCTTTTCATCACCAAAGTAGAAAAATCAGGACCCACCAGATTTGCCACAGGGATCAACTTTCCTCCCAAAGGGTCTCTTGACTGACAGTTCTGGCCTTTGAAGGTTAAAGACAATTCTGGCCTGGAGCTAATTGACAGCTTTGCTTTGGAAGCTTCTATTAGCAACCAGTGAATATGTACTTCTTACCGTTTAGTCCAGCTGCAAGAATCGGGGCCCTGTCTCCAAGCCCTCTTTGGAATTTGAGCTATGGTATTAGGATTTCTTTTTACCAGGAAGTGAAAAAAAGGGGAAAATTCCTGAGTTCTTTGGGAGATGAAAATATGCTGACTGGGCTGGGGATGTGGCTCAAGCGGTAGCGCGCTCGCCTGGCATGCGTGCGGCCCGGGTTCGATCCTCAGCACCACATACAAACAAAGATGTTGTGTCCACCGAAAACTAAAAAATAAGTATTAAAATTCTCTCTCAAAAAAAAAATATATATATATATATATATCTTAAAAAAAAAAGAAAATATGCTGACTTAGCCTCAAGTTGTTATTTATTCAGAAAATATGTTTTCAGAAAAAATAACAGAAGGGATGAGAGTTATCTCTCTTTATTCCCTTAATGTGAGAGAAAGATCTAAACTTGTACTGGGCTTCTCTTCTCAGCAACAGTTGAACAACTGGCATGATCCTTCTGTGCCCCATGTCTCCCTCTATAAAGTGGGGGTTAGGACTTTTCTATCACACCAGGCTAGGTGAGGAATAAAAGACATATTTTTGTACAGTGGTCAAGCTCCTCTTCTGGAAAGGGTGAGTCAGGCAATGCAAACTCTCAGGGTTGCTGTGTGGACAGCAGTAGGTCACACATACATGGTGTAGCAAATGCCACATAGAAGGGTTTGTAGCCAGTTGAATGGTGGCCATCCAGAATGCATGCAGGTAGCATTATTTGGAAAAAGGACTCTGCAGACATAATTAAGCTAAGAATCTCAGGATGACATCATCCTGACTTATGGCAGGTCCTAAATCCAAAGACAAGTGTCCTTAAGAGAAGAGAAAGTGAAAAGACACACAGAGAAGAAGATCATAGGACAGGCCCAAGCCGAGGAACACCTGGAGCCAGAGGAAGCCGGAAGAGGCCGGGAAGGATGCTCCCTTGGAGCCTGTGGAGGGAGCATGGTGTTGTGGGTACCTTGATTTTAGAACTCTGGGCTCCACAGTGTGAGAGAAGAAATCTGTCATTTTAAGCGACCAAGTTTGACATAATTTATTTACAGCAACCCTAGGAAACTAATACAGGGCTTACTAAATGGATGCTATTCCCATTCTCTGTTGCTTTTCTTTGCCTAACCAAGGTTGGAAACTCTGCTTTCTAAGGAGAGGAAACTCCTGTGATTGGTCTGGGCTGGGAGACCAAGGTAAAAGTTCATCTGGCTTAGCAAGGCTCCTGTCCCTGCCCTACCTCTGACCTGTCCAGCTGGGTGACCCCACCCTCTGGACCGCCTTCTGTCCGGGGTTTCTGGAGCTGACAGTATGCTCTGAGCCAAGAGATTCCTAGCTGCAGCATGAAGGGAATAATTGTCAGTGAGATCCCAGATTGTTTTGTCACATACACTTTGCAATATGACAAGTAGGCGTCCCAAATATGCTCCAGGAGGGGAGGGGGGAGAAACTTTCCAAAAGCGTACTTGGCCGACAGTCTCTGCTGAATCAAGTGCAGTCAAGACTCTTGGCTTCCCTCCTCAGGCCATGT
This sequence comes from Marmota monax, assembly GCF_021218885.2. Classification (NCBI taxonomy): domain Eukaryota; kingdom Metazoa; phylum Chordata; class Mammalia; order Rodentia; family Sciuridae; genus Marmota; species Marmota monax. The sequence continues at coordinate 34,547,664 of NW_026694084.1, read as the reverse complement.
GATGCTGTGTCCCTGCGGGTGGTGAGTGGCGTCTCTCCTGCTCTCCTGGGGGTGGAAGCACCAGCTCAGCTTCATTGGCTGCTTTGGAATTTTCTAGATGACATCATAATAATACCTATATTCCTATGAACTTAAAAATAACAGCCATCAATAACTGTTAGGCACTTCCCCGACATGAGGCTCTGTGGCTAAGTGTTCACTGGCTTCCCCTTTTTTCATCTTCTCCGCAATCCTAGGGAATGGGAGTTATATGATCTCTGCTAGAGAGAGGCAAATGGAAAAAGAAGAAGCTGAAATCATTGGCCAAGATTCCATTTCTAAGAAGCAGTAGAGGGGTCAATTCCAACTCTCCTCAGCCTGTCCACAAAGTTGGGGCTGCGAACACTTTTGATGATGTTTGATGATTTATAGGGAAGGGGACCACAGGGAGATAAGGGGACCACAGGGAGATAAGGGCACACATACTGGAAAGGACTTGCTACCATGTGGAGCCCACTCCCTCAGACTGGCTATTCCAGACAGGAGGAAGACTGTTGAAATGTGGGAAGCATTTGTAGCATAAATAGAACAATTAAATCAGGACAGAGTGAGTTTTCTCCTTCTCAAACCTCTTTTCCTGAAGCTTGACATATACAGATGCTAAATAACAGATCTTTTGTTGTGGAATGTGGGGCTGGGAAGGACACTGACATTCTTTTTGCATCATAAGGTATAAAAGACATGTTAGCAATAGGTTAATGTTTATAGCCAAGAGGATTAAACTCTTCCTAATTTAAGATCTTGGAACTGTGTATTCATCTAGCATTCATTCTTACTTCCTTCCATCCTTCCTTCCTTCCCTCCTTCCTTCCTTCCTTCCTTCCTTCCCCAAAAAACTCAGATTTTGCTCCATCTCTGCCACATTAGGCTTGCTGCTTCACAAATGGGCCTGGTGGAACCATGGGCAAGCCTGTTCTCACTACAGTGGATTCCAACTCTCCTCACTATAGAGGCTGAAGAATGGCCACTCCCCAATTCTGGTCATTGAAGGTGAGTAGAGGTTTCTTCCATGGTGGCTGGTGGCTTAGGGGCTTTGAAGAAAAAGATGCCTTAACTTCCATGAAAGAATCACAAAAAAATGGGGCTGGGGTTGTAGCTCATTGGTAGAGCACTTGCCTCACAGGTGAGAGGCACTGGGTTCAGTCCTCAGCACCACATAAAATAAATAAATAAAACAAAGGTACTGTGTCCATCTACAACTAAAAAAAAAATTAAAAATAAGAAAGAATCATATAAAGATATGGATCCTTCTTCATCCGGATTTTGTCGTTTCTGGATAGAATGCTAAGAACTGCTGCCACCAACCTGAAAGCAGCTTCAGAAAGACACCAACTAATGATGCAGAGAGGTAGAGAGAAACTGGTCCTGAGTGCCACTGTAGAATGGCTGATTCAACCAGCCTTGGACCGGCCCTGCCCCCCTGGAATTCCTGATATGTGAGATAATAAACTCCCTATTGTTTAAGCCAGCTTGAGTCAGGGTTTTGTTTCTGCCACAAAAGCATCCTGACTAATGCAGAATTCAAAGCAGACTCGCCTCCCCCATCCAGCAGCTGGACTGAATGTCACTGAGAATAGCCAAGGACCCACTGCAGAGGCTGCACCCAGAGAGAGGGGCACTGGGGGTGGGAGGGGTGGGATACAAGAGGTTTAAAGGTGGAGGGAGTTGTGGGAAATGGGGACAAAGAACAAAGACAGAAGGGAAGGAGGTGCAACATGGAGTGCGCTCAGGAATCTAGAGCCAGGCCCCATGTGCACGGGCACATTGAATGAACTGGAGCGGCCATTACTGAATCTCCACGTCCTCGACTCTGAAAGGGTTGAACCAGAACATTGAACCTTAAATAAGAACGATGAAGTGCTCTCTACTGTTCCATATGGTGCCCCCCTGGCCGGCAGTTAACCATCCTTCTCTAAGCCATATCACCCTTCCTTTTGTGAAATATGGCATACCACCAGCAGATCGCTGACCCCAGGAGAGTCTTAAAAGCCTAAGTAATTGCTCCTTCTCATTTTATGAATCAGGATCCAAGGCCCTAGAAGGGAAGTGATTTCCCCAAAGCAGTGCAGAGTAAGTTTGAGGAAGAACTGAGACAAAATTCAGGTCCCGTGTCTCCCACATAAGTGCCCTTGCCTCTGCTACACAAGTTCCCTTCAAGTGTGTATCAAGAAAATGTCCCTAGATTTTAGGTTTGGGTGGTCAAACAAACTTGGGAAACAGATTAGGTTAGGACTAGGAATGTAGCTCAGTTAGAGCACTTTCCTATTAGGTGCAAGGTTCGAGGTTCAATCCCCAGCCCTACAAAAAGCATACACAGATTTTTTAATGTATCCTCAAAAAGGAAAAGTCACTAACATATCATGCTAATGATTTTTCACTAACAGAACATCTCATATTTTTGTTTCAGTTTATTTGCTATTTGTCAAAAAGATCATAAAAATCCCTAAATTTAAATTAAGTACATATTCTTTCTCAAGTCTATTAGACCGGGAACTTTTTTCCTCCAAGGACATATTCTTGGGATAATATTCTGAAAATTATATTCAATAAATACACACCAAAAAACTTACCTCCATAGGAAGGGAATGAGGTCAAAATACAAAGAAGTTAAGTCTGGAAGCAGTGAAGATGGATAGATGGATGGATGGATAGATGGATGGATGGATGGATGGATGGATGGATGGATGGACGGATGTGCAGGTAGACGGGTAGATGGGTAGATAGTTGGACAGAGACCACATGATCTGAGTCTCTAACCTAAGGCAGCCTGCTACATGAATCAGTACCTTTTTCCCATTCAGCCAGCTTGCGTTGCTTATTAGGTTTTTCTATTCTCATGATAATACTGTATAACAAATGATCCCTAAATTTCAGTGACTTATGAATGACTTATGAACAAAATGTTTTATTACATTTTCAGGTCACCTGGGCCAGGCTGCACCCCAGGCTTCTGTTAATGTTTGAGTTTTCTTCATTTCAGAACCCAGACTGAAGGAACACTCTGTGGTGGGTGTTCTTCTCATGGTGGTATAAAGAAGCGCCAAAGAGCTTCCTAAGAAGCTTCCTAAGACCTTAGACTGAAACTGGCATGTAGTTGCTTCCAGTCACATATCAACGGCCAAAACTAGTCTTATTGCCAAAGCCTGAGCTTTGATAGCAAATGATATTCTGCTCAGAGGGCAGCCAGGACAAGAGCAAGGAAGTAAAGAAGAATTGCAAATAATTTTTTTTTAAATCCACCAGAAAAATGGGTGTTCTCTGTTACACAATTCAGAGCCCTAAAAAATTCAACCCCCTGGTTCATTTGTGGGTTTCTACTTGGTTCCTATAATGCACTTAACCTATGGAATACTTCATAGCTAGATAAAATGGTGTTTTTACTCACATTGACCGACTGCTCCTAAGACATTCCTCTCTCCTCTCTTCATTCTCATTTCTACCCTCTCCTCTTATTTGACATGTGTTTAACACAGACTTCATAATTGTGTTGTGGATTAATGAGTCAAGCCATCACATGATGAAGCGCCCGAGAGACCACAGCTCCGTGCTGGCAGAGTTGCCAGACTTGTGCAGCAGTGGGTGCTGTTCAATTATTTGACTGTGTCTATTGCATTCATTATTTTCTGAAAACAAGCTGCATTGGAAAAAATGACAGCACTGGCATTAACAATGAAAACCAGGGATCTCATAAACTCAAGACATTTGTGACAGCGATGGAAGTCATTAGGCATGCTCTAAATTGGGAATCTTGAGCCTCAAGAGGATCAAATACATATGTAATTATGAAAGAAACAAACAAAATCAAAGAATGTATACATGGTTCTAAAACTATGTTGCTTAAGACTGTTGTTGAGTGAGTTGTAATTAGGGATTCAATTATAGTTTTAGTCCTCTGGGGAAAGGTACCACTTGGTGATACATAAGATAGGATGTGACGTTCAAACACTGACTTTCAGATCTATTTATGAGGAACATATGAAAGGAAAAGAAGGGATTTTTCTACCTGGATCTACAGAATAATTAGCATGGACATGGCTACCTTTCCACCAGTGAGTATGATTTAAGACAGCTTGTTACTCAGAAGGGTGTCGAATGGTGCATTGTTTCATATAGAGACTTAGTTCCAAGTCCCAGTTGTGAGATTTGGGGCAAATGACTTAACCATGGTTTCCCTATCTGTAATATGGGGTATCAAACCACAGACATCTTCTTGCTCTAGGTCAGGGATAGACTTTACATGTTATTTCATTATTCACAATACTCTCTGAGTGGTAATCCATCTTCTAAAGAGAAGAAAGCTGAAACATGAAGAAGGTAAGTGATGTGTCCAAGTTCACACAGCTAGTTAGCTGAGGTGCACACCCAGGCCACCTGGCTCACGATCCATGTTCCTGTCCACTCTACTGTCATGCCTCTTGGACAAGATGTGTGTGTAAAGTGTGACAGGGCAGATTCTCAGGAAGCGTGCTCATCCCTTTTCATCTCAGTGAGGGCCACTGGAGGCACCGAAGCAAATTCCCGGTCCCTCCTGCACACTCCTTATGTGCTGTCTGTGCCTTGATGATACAGTTTGAGACAAGTGTGGGTGGCTCTTCCCACTTCTAGATCTGTGACTTTGGGCAAACCATCAAGCTTCCTAATCTTTTAACTCTTCCCTTCTCAAAGGGGGTTAATAATACTTACTTTTAACATTTTACAAAATTACTGGGAAGTCCCAAGAGATAACAGTTCCAAAGCCCATTGAAAATGTAAGTCCTCTGCAAATTCTAGATTTGCTTTTTAACGTGATGAGGCTGTACTCTTAAAGCCTCGTGCCAGACCTAACCCTCCCAGTGAGAGATGATCCTTCACACATTCTCCTCCTGCCTTGCTAAGCCCTGGGATTGTTCTAATGACACTGTCTTTGCTTGGGCCACGTTTGGAATGCTTCTGGGAAATTACCTTTGTAGCTGGTTTATAAGTGAAGTGAGAAAATCAGTTTCCTGGCCCCACAGACACTCCTTTTGATTTGGAGGAGCCAAAAATGGTGTTTCTGAACTCATTCCCCCATCTTATTCATAAGAAGCAGTTCAGAATGAATTATGTCTATTTTAAAAAATAAAATAAAATCCACCCTCAGAGGGAGAAGATTTGCCTCCTGGAGACTAGCAGAGGAATCTGACGTGGGAATCTGAAAGCAATATCATCATTTCACAGTCACATTGTACGCACATCAAATTTAAACATCAGTGCCCCATTGTCCTGGCTGGGTCTGTGAGTGAGGATATTAAATCAGTCAATTCACTCATTCAATTCATTTGCTCCTTCCAAAAAATCCTCCACTAAGCACTTTCCCAGAGTGGAAGGAGACATGGAAGGGAAAAGCACCCTAAATAAGGAAGTGGAAGCGGCAGACACAAGCACACAGGAAAAGTGAAGACTGCTCTGACAGGTGTGCCATGTTGTGAGAAGCCCAGGAAGGGCAGGCCAGGGAGGCTCCGGAACTTTCTGGACAGGGACATTAGAGCTGGATTTGCAAGGACCAGTTAGGGTTAGAGGAGATGGTGAAAGGGCCAGGCATCAGGGAAGAAGAGTTTATGTGTGCCCTGGCCCACTCTGTGGAAGGACATGATGACTGAATAACACCAGAAGGGGACCCTGCAGGTCCAAGGTGACCCAAGGACAAGTAGGTTTGGCCTCCACGTGTAGACCTGCATGCCAAATGCTAAACCAATTGATGACATTTAAAACTCAGAGTGGGGAAAAGGAGTCTCATCAAAATACATTAATTTCTGGATTTGCTGGAAGTGGCTTACAAAATACACCTGTATTTCTATTTTGCTCACAAAATAGCACCTGCCTGGTTGTATAGGGCTTGATCAGCTTCTCAAGCTTGAATTTTTGTTAGAGTTGCCCCCTCCCCTCATTGGTGCAGCCTACCCAGCTCCTGATAGAAAAAAATGACATTTCCATTTCTTATGAAGTCTGTTGCAAAATCGCAAAATAGTAGTGCATTCATTGCTACTTTGAAATTGCAATACACATTTGACCTGCCACTGGGTCTTACTATTCAACACCTCAACAAAGCACATTTATTTATGTACCATAAATGAGGTGAGAAATTGTTTTTCTTTTACATTTGATCATACTTTTTCAGTAGCTTTGGTTTCTTTAAATCCTGTATATTTCATTTGATGCATTTAATTCATTGCTCTGAGAAGAGGCCTATGGCACCAAAAAATAATCTTAATAATCCCCCACTTAGATGCTGTTCTGTGTGCTTTAAGCACAAATTAGTAAATTTAATTCTTAATGTCCTGACATAAGTAATGATATGCTTTTTACAGGTAAAGAACTGAGTCACAAAGATGCTCTTAACCTCTGCGTTCCCTGCCTTCCAGAAAAGCCTGGGAAGAGCATAAGGGAAGAGAGTCCCATCTGCACTAGGGAAAGACGATTTCTCCTGTCAGAGGAGTGGAGTGGATGCAACAGGCAGCAGAAGGCCCAAGCCAGGGCAGCGGTGTGGGCAGGATGGTGGAATCCACACACCTTGGAACCCGGAGAAAGACAAGGGTCCAACCAGGTAACCCTGAAATCTAGTAGGGTTCTTTTCCCACCAACCCTGCTACTGCAAATCAAGAAAGCAAAAACAATGATTCCTAAACCACATGTAAATCCATGGGGAGGGGAAATGACCCTTTTTAGGACATTTTAGTTGATAGAGATGGCTGGGTGAGAGCTTTTGAATCCCCAACAATCACTAATTCAACTCCACACACTTTGGAGGGCCCAATAAGCTCCAGTCACAGGGATGGACTTAAAGGCAGGGAAGAACTACACAGTGTGGCCTGCTTGGTGCCCTGCTGTTCCCACCCTTCACTCTGTGCCGCTCTCTGTGCACGCTGGGGCATTTAGTATCCCTGGGACCTGGGTGATAAAGGCCTTTTGTATCCTTCATGGTGACAGTATGCTTTAGTCAGCTTTTTGGCTGCTGTGACTAAAGACCTGACCAGAACAATTTTAGGGGAGGAAAAGTTTATTTAAGGGCTCATGGTTTCAGAGATCTCAGTCCAGAGATAGCAGGCTCCATTCTTCAGCACTTGAGGTGAGCCTGAACATCATGGCAGAATAGTGTGGCAGAGGGAAACAGCTCACATGATGATCAGCAAGCAGAAAGAGAGAGACTCCACTCAGCAGATACAAAATTATACCCCAAAGGCACGCCCCCAATGCCCACCTCCTCCAGCTACCCCCCACCCACCGTGCACCCACCTTCAGTTACCACTCAGTTCCCATCAGGGGATTAATTCACTCTAAACCTTTTGCATTGTCTCACACATGAGCTTTGAGGGGACACCTCACATCCAAACCATAACACAGTAGAAAAGGAGAGCCCTGCATTTTCAAATGCCCCCTGGGAAGTACCACCACTCTGCTTATGAGCTTAAGAAATACGCAAGGGGCTGGGGATGTGGCTCAAGCGGTAGCGCACTCGTCTGGCATGCGTGGGGCGCTGGGTTCAATCCTCAGCACCACATAAAAATAAGTAAAGATGTTGTGTCCACCAAAAACTGAAAAATAAATGTTAAAAAATTCTCTCTCTCCTCTCTCTCTCTTTAAAAAAGAAAAAAGAAAAAGAAAAAGAAAGAAAGAAAGAAATACAGCAAGGCCATCTGCACAGGAGCTGTGCCCACAATCCTGCTACGGGATTCTGATACTGATAATATTGACCCCAGATTCTCCTTTGAATGTGCTCACTTGAACTCCTCTGTGCTGCTATCCACACTCTTCCTTCCTCCATCCACACCTTCCTGCTGTGAGCTTCTTAGCCTGGCAGACTCCGAGTTTCTGGCATGTGGTCAGAATTTCATATACATCTGCCAGCGTGTACCTGGCAAAGCCCCGCTCAGCCTCTCTGGGGAATAAAGGCATGCTCTTTATGTCCATCCTGCTTTATGTTTACCTCCACAAAACGATGACCAAGCTGTAGCACGGTCACTTACTTCTACGTAGGATATACATTTCTAGTAGAAACTCAAAACAGTGTTGAGTGAATGAATAATATCTTAATTTGCCCAAGGATATATGTTCACAAAATTCCACAAGGAGGCAAGTTGGGTAATATTTCAAGTTTGCTGAGAAGAAAACTATTAGCTACCTCCCTCCCCTCAAAAGAAAACACTACCATTGATTGAATTTTTTATCAGCCTTTGGCTGTGTAGCACCATTTTAAATGCATTACATAATTTAATAGTAAGTGTGAGAGGTTAGGAGGCTCCCCCCAAGGTCAAGGCCAGACGAATGGTAAGGAAGGGCTGAGCTGCACACAGAGGTCTTCTGCCTCCTAATCAGTGGGGTTTTTGGATACCACAACTCAATGAAGCACAAAGCAAACCCAGGATGAACATTAAAACTTAGAAAAGGGAGCACATTAGGGTGAAAACCCTCCTAACAAATGGGTTAGGACAACAAAAGCAAGTTGTCCTAAAAGTTAAAAAGCTTTCTTAGGGACAAGAATGCTTTTGCTAGTCCAGCTTTGCAGAATCGTACTGGCTGCCTGAAGCAGACCACCTCTGTGCCCGGGAACACAGCTATGCCACTTGGTACCAGAAAGGTAGTGAGTGTCCTTGATCTGTAGGAGCAGCCATCTGGGTCCCCATCAGCCCCTGCCATTCCTCCTCTTCTAATTGCCAGGAGCTTACCTAGGAGAGAACCCAGCACTGAGGGAGACCACAGGGTGTGCTTGGCTCCAAGAGGCACCCGCTTTGGGCTGAGGTCAGGGGCTGCATTTTGCATTTGTCTCAACGCCTGGGTGGTCTTCAGAGCTGGTGCCAAGGAGCACATATTGCAGCAATTTAGCCAGAAGACCACAGATGTAAGAGTAGCAAAGCCTGAAGTGGGTTTGGAGATTGGCTTCCCACCCTCACCCCTGCCAACCACCTCTTGCCACCCACAGGATGAAAAGGTGCTTCTGACCCAAGCATGGGGCTTTTCTGTGCTGAATGATCTATCTCCAGTCCCTATGCTCCCTGAGCCTCCATTTACCCAGATATACAGCCAACTGAGGTTCCACGTGAGGACAAGAGGGCACCTTGTTTAGGTGCTCTCAGTGACTCAGTCTGCGGTGGAGAGGGAACAGCCTGTTTCCCACGAGGCTGAAAGGGCCCACAGTTCCATTCAGTGACTGTTTCTATTAATAGCTGCACCATTCCAGAGCCTTCTAGAGATATTGAGATGAAAAAGATAACAACCCCAGCTGTCCTAAGTCTAATGTGAGGCCTGGCTTTCATTTTCTTTCAACATGTAATGACCGAGGTGAGGGAAATTGGGATGTAAGAGGAGAGCATGCACCATGGGGGTGGGACAGAGGATACAGGACCTGAGCCCAGGAAGCCTCCATCCCAGGAGCCTCCACCCCAGATGCCTTCACTCTGGGGCCTCGGTTGCCTGAAATTTGAAGCCACCTTTTAGTAAGAGGGCCTGCCATATGCCACGCCCCTGCTAAGCACATTAAATGCATCACCAGATCAACTCCCAAGTGATCTTTGAATGAATAAACATAATCTCCAACCTTACAAAGCAGGCTAGCCATTTTGGAGGCCAGCGGGTGGTACTGTGTGCATGAGCACACACTAAGGCATGAGCTCTGGAGTCAAGCAGCTGGGCAACTTCCACAAGCTGTTGGGCATGAGCCTCAGTTTGTTCATCCATAAAGTGAAAACCACCCATGATTCCTCCCAAGGTTTATTTAGAAGGTTAAAAGTAATATATGTTTAACTGCTCAGTACAGTGTCTGGAAAATCAATGGTGTTATGATGAAGTGGCAGCTTCAGAATAATATATATATTGTGTCCAAGCCACTGTGGATGCTTGACAAATGCTAGCTTTCTGGCCCCCACCCCATCCCCATCACCAGCCGTACCTGAGCTCTGTATTCCCAGTACTTGGCACAGAGCAAGCACTCTGAATACATTGGCTGAAGGCACAAAATGAGAGGATGAGGATGCTGAGCTGGCCTGTGACCTCTAAACCTGTGGTTCTCTTATCATTTTGTGCTGTGGCAAACATGAGCACCACCCTCCCCTGACAGACACACTAGTCAATCGCATTAACAGCTCAGCAATCTGTGGGTTCCAAAGAGAGGTCAATGCTGAGAGGCAGTGGAGCCCAGTGCCCCTTGGCAACACTGCAATTACTTGCCAAGACCACACTGAGAACAGAGCTGACAGCTGGAACTGATGCTATCCAGACCGCCCCAGAGGGCTGCACGCCTCCATCTTCTTCACCTGATGGTGACCCAGTGATCTGGGCCCTGATGTCCCTAGCCAGATATTGCTACATCTCCAGCCAGAGCAGCACTGCTCCAAGAGTTAAAAGGAAAGAGGAAGAACTAGAACTTGAGCAAAGGTTTTCTCAGGGCTTATGCCTTCATAGCAGCCATACAGAGACATAGACAGAAAAAGTCACTGCAGATGGTCCCCCTGCAAAGCTCCCCTTCCAAGGAGATGTATGTCATCATGGAGCCCAGACTTGTCTGAGAGGAACTGACTGCAGTGCATGGTCAGGCGAGGGAGGGAAGCTCATTCCTAGGGAGCAGGGCCTGGCAGATCTATGACGAGTAGCTGCTGGATGTGCAGATATATCGAACCAACCTTCACCCACACATACCTACACAGAACCCAGATGGGAGCAGCAATCCCCTTCTGGAAGGAGAGTAATGCCTGTTTTCTCTCCTTTCCTTCTTATTTTCCCCTTCTGGAGATACATTTGCTACTCTGTGGATCTGGAACTAAAAAGCCAATGTTACTGTGATGCTGGGAGCCATTAGCCAAGTAGGTATGACAATTTCCTTGCCAGCGTACCCCATGTTGCAGTGACATTGAATGTAGGTGACCTTGCTCAAGGACCAAGGCGGATTAGGGCGTTCCCGGTTTAGGTTCCAGGTTTAAGGTTTAAGATTATTCCTGCTGGGAATAGGGCGTATCCTGCTGCCTGAGTTCCCCTTGAGTTCTCACGGGATTCAGACAATATATTTTGGGAGACAGAAGCCCAGTGGAGGTGATTTTGGGCAGAGAACGTGGATTTGGGCAGAGAACGTGGATTTCCCCAGAACGTGATTGTAGACGGCTGGTGTGAGTTCGGGAATAAAGAGTTGCTGTTTGAATCTACAAGCTGTGTGGTGGCTCGTGATTGTGTGCCCAGCCAGACTGCGGCACTGCTAGACAATGGATTCTTTCCGCACATTGACTGAAACTGAAGCTTTGGTTCAAGGAAGCACACTTTCAATTGCAATTAATTCAACAAGCAAGTGCTAAAGGCCACTACAGGCCATGTACTTTTGCTAGGTGCTTGGGAGACAGGGAGGCTGCCACACTTAGCTCAGGTTCCTAGGAACTGACCCTGCTAGCATGCCTGGGACAAAAGCCCAGTCACTAACTTGTGATTCCCCCCAAACCCCTCCAGTGTCTTGGATTCCACCCAAGAACTATTGGCCAAGTTGCCTTCTCTTGGATCCAGGGACTCACTCTCCAGCCCTCGCTGTCCTTTAGCTACAGGCTTGGACTCGAACAATTCTAGCAGCTAAACCAGTCAGAAATTCATCCCTCCCCACGAGGTCCTTCTTGCTAAGTCTGCTCCATTTTTAATATTCCCTCCACCCCAGCCCTGGTCTAGAATCTCCTCATTGGACTCCTTGGCCTTCCACATCTCCACTCTTTAGTTCTCTTCCCTCTGGAGCCAAAACAATCTTCCTCTGATAGATCTGACCACATCCCATCCCAGCTTAAGCATATTCTACCAGAGCCATTTCCTCTGGGAGTCTGCACTTAGGTTTCTAGCTTCAAACTTGGTGGTCACTGTCTAGTTAGGGGTGGCAAAAGTGGGGAGGTTAGAGATCTTAGGGTCTAGATAGGAACCTGGCCAGAAATTTGGGAAGGATGGGATCATGTGCCCTTTTCCCCTAACCTCTAAGTACATCCCCCATAATTGGCCCTTTTTAACTAAATTTTAAGTTCCTATACTCCTGTGATTGGGAAGTCATTATAAATGTCCTGGCATTTTTCTCTCCTGAGCCTATTTTAAAATGTCCATCTTTCCTCCATCCTCAGCTCAGACAAAGATGTGAGACTTATTTTGGCCAATGGAGTGTGGGCAGAAGTGGCATGTGTTCATTCTGGGGGAAGCCTTCACAGACAGTGCCAGGCATTGCAGTCTCCCTGCCCCTGCCATGGTGTTTAAGGCAGCTCAGGTTGAGAGGAACCTCCACTTACTCACTGAATCCCAAGTAAAAAGAGCCATAAGGCAGTACCTCTCACCAAGGAGCCATGGATATGCAGCCCGAATGAGAAAGAAACCACAGTTATAATATGCCACTAGATTTGAAGGTTAGTTGTTTCTGCAGCTTAACCTAGCCTTGTCCTGACTGATGCTGTGATGGTCATCACCGCTATGATGAAAACCAAAACCCAGAGGAAGTGTTGTGAAATACAGGGTTGAGACACAAATGATGACAATGTGAGGCACTGAGAAGGTAATTCAAGGAGGATGCCTTTTGTTAGCATTTCCTCCCACACCAATGTGCTCAGGTTTTACCCTTGGCTCAAATGGTTCAGTCACAAATCAAGGTGGGCTCAGGGGAATTGTTTGGCCCTGCTGGGTGGGGGGATGCAGAGATGAGGGGGTATGTCCTATCACTGGCGTTATTTAGAATTGCCTACACACTGATAATAGAAAACAGAAACTCTTAGTTTAATTTTTTAAATTATCAACAGAAAATGCACCTCTCCTTACCTGCACTGGTATAGAGGTCACCTTCCTCTATTCCATGTTAGTGCCTTGCTGAGCTGGCTTCACCTCTGGTGCAAGTGAGATGAATTCAGGGAATGCTGGAAAGCTGGAGTCCAGGAAGGGGAAAAGCTCTCCATTAGTCCTGTTACACGATGTTGGTTCTTTCCACCACAACGGTTTCTCTCGCTTCCTTTGACTAGTGTAGTTCTTCATGAGTCAAGATCAAGTTCATATGTCACCTCCTGTGTAAATCTTTCCATGATAACTCCAGACAGATTGAATTGCTACCTCAGCAGTGATCCCAGGACCAATTATTCACACTACTGTCGTGAATGGGGCAGTTGTTGGTTGATCTGTCTTTCTTGAACACTGGACAACAAGTTCCTCAAGGGCCAGGAACATGTCTCCCTTGAGTAACTATGCTGAGCACAGAGCCCGCCACACAGTAGGTGCTCGAGACATATTTGTGTTGCCTTTTCGAGTATTTCTGCAATTCCTACCATGCGCCAGCCACAGGACAGGGCCATGGAATAAAGAAGGACAGCCACTGGGCATGAGGGTTATTTCTTTCCCCAGCTCAGGAAACATTGCTCTCTTTGCTCTCTCTCTTTCCTGCCTGGAAATGAGGAAAGTCACCCTTTCATTTGGAAGCTACATCATGCATCAGAATGCAGTCTGTTTTATGGCCTGAATTATCTACTTTCCTCAAGGTTGTTATAGGGTCATTGAAGAATGTCTATTAGCCAAAAATCTATTTTGAGTGAAGAGGAGACGGTCATTTCATCTTTGCAATAATGGTTTCTTTCCAGCCATTGGGTTCCCCACAGGCTGAGCCTCCCATGCTTTTGAGACATATGCCTTTGTCTCAACTGTGACTGTCACGAGATATGATCCAGACATCTCAGAGCACTAGGGAGTTTTTATTTTTACTGCCGGTCTGTTGCAATAGCTTGCAAGCAGGGAGAGGAGTTATTATATTATGTGACTTTAATATTGTAATAATAACCAATGTTTCCTACCTTGGATAGAATGTGTAGATGTACCAGACAAGCCTTTTTGCACGTTTCCCTGACTGCTTTCCACAACAGCTCCATGACAAGCATGATTACTATTATTATCCCCATTTTACAGATAAGGAAACCATAATTTATGAAGATTATCAATTTTTCCAGCTAGTAAATGCTAGATTTGGAACGTATATTAGAATCATGCACCTTCAAAACCCTGTACTGTACAACTGGCTTGAGCCAGCTCACCCTGACTTGGGAGAGCTGATCATATACCTCTTTACCCACTCCACATTTGGTGACATCATGCTGGTAGCTTGAAATCAGTCATGGTGGGACTATTACAAGTACAGAAAGTGGTGTAGAGTTGTTAAACATTTACTAGCGCACCACTAGATAGGTATGGTGTCTTAGTAGGAAGAAGGGGGAAAAATGGGGAAGGGAAGGAGAAAGAATTTCTAGCTTTCCTCAAGCCTAAATTCTATTGACCTACTTAATGGAGAGACCATCCTAAAATTTTCAGAAGGAGAGGTCAAAAAAAAGCATTGAGGAGGAATCTCTCTAAATTGCATCCAACCTGAGGTTCTTTCTCTCATCAAGAGCCTGTTACATGCCGGGCCTTGAGCTTGGGAGCTCAGGGACTTAAGTCTTTAGGTCAAAATTCCTGTTGCAATTTGGATCTGGAAAGTGCCCCAAAGGCTTGTGTTCTGGAGACTTGTTCTCCAACACAGCAATGTTCAGAGGTGGGACTTTTGAGAAGTAATTGACTCATGAGGGTTCTGACCTCATCAATGGATTAATCCATAGAGGAATACAAAGCTGAATGGATTATTGGGAGGTGATGGAAACTGTAGGGGGTGGAAACTAATTGAAGAGGGGGTCCTTGGGGACATCACCTTGGAGACTTTAATCTTCTCTCTCTCTCTCTCTCTCTCTCTCTCTCTCTCTCTCTCTCTCTCTCTCTCTCTCTCCTTCCAGCTTCCATGAGCTGATAAGTTTTCCTGGCCACCCTCATCTGCCATGATATTCTACACCTCCTAGAGCCCAAAGGAATGGAGCCAGTCCACCATGGATCAAAACCATGAGCCAAAATATGTTTGTCCTCCCCTAAGTTGTTCATATCAGGTATCTTGGTCACAGTGACAAAGCTCCACTCTTCTGGCTGAGCTGTGGGACTCCTGTGTTCATGACTGGGCCCCAGACAAAGTGTGGGAAAGGAAAACCTGCAGAAGATCTGGGGAAACCTCTGCCCCTCACAGGTTGTCTTGGGCAGACGAGGGAAGGAGCTCAGGAGCACTTGTGAGGTACAGTCTTTCCTTGGTCACTGCTGGAGCCTGGGTCAGGCCACATTTTCTGTTGCAAGCCCCATAGACAGGAGTAGTGGGCAAGGCCCCAAGTGTAAGACAACAACCAGCTTGATATCTTCCTAATTAAATGACAGTTAGCCAATTTATTACTTGTACAGCTCAGGATGGGAAAGTAGGACAGTGGTCATAGGAGTGGACTCTAGATCCTATCTGTTGGTGTTCAAATCCTTTTCTTTATTAGTATTGAGTGTCTTCTCCTCTCCTGTGCCTCTCTATTCAAGCCTGTAAATCTATATGTTACATTTGCTCAGACTTCTGCAATTCTGTACGTCATGTGTTTGCCTTGACTTAACTCATTGAACCCTCACAACAATCTAATGAGATGGATACTCTTTTCTTATTCCCTATTCTACAGATAGGAAGAATGAGACACAGAGAGGTTATGTGCCCAAGGTTACACAGTTTGAAATAACAGAGCAAGGACCCAAACCTTCCCATGTGATTAACCCTTCCTCTATTTTATTCTTGTGAATATACAATAACCATGTCTATCTCATAAAAGTAGCAGGGAGATGGGAAAAGTAACCTCTTTGCATGTACAATACTAAGAAAAGCATTGAGCTTTCCCCCACCCCTTCTCAGTACAGACAGTCAGACGATTCTCTGGCCAGATTCATTCATTTATTCATTAACAGATATTTATTGAAGGTCTTTCTTCTTTGGATCCCTGAGAAAGACATTGAGAATACTAAGATGCATTACACAGCAGCTTGCTACCAGGAGCTCACAGTCCAGGGGGAGAGACACACAGGCTTGTAGAATGTGTGCCATGCAATGTGGGGAGAAAGATGGGGGCTGGGAACCAGCTCTGCGTGGGGGTGTGGCTTATGGAAAGCCTCCTATACAGGTGACCCTTGAGGCAGGTCCTAAAAGGTTGAGCAGAATTCGCCAGGGATGAGATGGATGAAGGGAGGTAATATAGTCAAAGGAAACAGCATGTGTGAATTAAAAAAAAAAAAAAAACAGGCAAGTAACCAATGAGTGATTCACATGTTTGAAGAAGTGTTGTGACCAGAGCAGAGAGGACTTGGAGGTGGCAGGGGTTCAGTGAGGACATGAGCTGGTCAGATTGTCAGAAGAAGTTGCTGTAATTGCCTGATTTGCCATGCTAAGAATACTGGGCTCAATTCTGAGAGCAAGGAGGCATCCATAACCAATGGCTATAGCACAACAGGATTAGTGGTTTTGGTGGCTTAAGAGGGCAGGCTGGACACTGTTGGAGAAGAGGCTGAAAACATAACCCAGGAGTATGTGTGTGTGCAAAGTTCAGACTATGGTGGAAGGTGGAGAGTGGAGCCCCCTTCCCCATCCTAATTATTTCCCTTTTCTTTGGGGCTAGCCACTGTTAACAGCATGGTATACATCCTTCCAGCCTTTTATTTTGTGCATTTATTGATGAGCACAAGTGTATATTCTGATATCTTTAAAGGTGAAAATGTATATGAACATCTCCAGCTGGTAGACATGTTCATGACTCTGAGATTCCGAAGTCCTGGGTTAGTTGGTGGAGGTGCAGATGCCTGTGAGCAGCTAGTTCAGGGCAACAAAAGCATCCCTTGACTGTAGTTCAGATGAGTGTGAGTTCTGAGCTCGACTTGACCATTTATTGGGCATTGAACCAGCTGCTTCTCCTCTCTGGTCCTCTGGAGGTTGACCCTGAGGGTCTCTGAGATAGGCCCTTGTTGTTCTCACTCAACATCTACACACCCTTAAGCAATCTTATGTCAGTTTTCTCCATGGAATCTTCCCCCTCACACCCTCAAATACTTTGAGAGGAGATAGGTTTAATCCTCACTCCAGGATCTATGATCAGCTCTGTCTAATAGGAGTGTCGAAATCCCCTATTCCCAGAGACTGGCCATGTGGCATCTCCATGGGATTCCTGTACATGGTCCTCTCACCAGGATAAATAGGTTTCTTAATAGTGCCTCTCATGCAAAGTTTCCTTCCCTCTTTAGGGAAGGAAAACTTTCTTTGATGAATGAATGTTGAATTTCATCAGACTCTTTCTACTTCTATTGTGATGATCATACAGTGTGATGGTGTGATGGACTGAATGCTTATATCCCTTCAACCAAAAAAAAAAAAAGTGAGGCTGTATTAAACACAGCAGTAGAATTACCATGTTCTTGAGCTAGTTTTCTGCACCCCAATTCCCCAGGTAACATCTATATGTTTTGTTAACAGGAGTGGAATCCAGAACTTAGGGAACCTGATTCTTTTATAATGGCAGCAAAGGATGCCTGTCCTTTGCGCTAGAGGAATACATTGTCTCCATCTTACAAGCTGTAAGCAAATCTGCCCTTTGCTCTAGAAGGCAATGCTGTGTCTTCTAAGACTGTCTGTTATAAATATATCCTTGAAAAGATAGTCCAGAGTAAAAGCAATCAGTACCTCTGGTTGCAATACACACAGAAACATGGGAGACCTGTTGAAAACTGTCTTTCAACAAGCTGGTATAAGTTGCAGACATTGTCACATTTATTTATTTATTCACTGCACACCATTTTGGAAGAAAGGGAGCATACATCACTTTTTCCATTGTTTATGAAATTGACATCCTCTGTGCTAAGTGCTTGGCTTGTAAATTTGTTCCTGATATTGACTGTGTCCTTTAAGTTTTGTCTGTCAGCTTTTAAATAAATCAGCAGGGCTTTATTTCAGCTTCTCTACTCTCGTTCATTTTAAGATGCTTGTTTCAACATTTATTTGCCAAAGCTTTCGAGTGATTAGTTCCAATAAGGAAAGTAGTGACTGAATGGTTTTACAATGGGTATTACTCCAAGTTTGAAAATTGCAACAATCTCTAACCACATGATTGGAAATGAAATTTAAGTCATATCAATATGATTCTCCTTATCAGTAAAAGTAATAATGCACTTTAGTTACTATCTATATAAAATAAAAGGAAACTACTTCTCAGAGCTGTTTTTTTTAAAGAGAGAGAGAGAGAATTTTAATATTTATTTTTTTAGTTATCGGCGGACACAATATCTTTGTTTGTATGTGGTGCTGAGGATCGAACCCGGGCCGAATACATGCCAGGCAAGCGCGCTACCACTTGAGCCACATCCCCAGCCCAAGAGCTGTGTTGTTGACAGTAAATTTCCATTTTTATATTATACTTGAGGTCAGAGGGATTTACTAAGAAGACATTTTATATTTTGAAATATTTCAAAATTTTATAATATATATTTTGGAGTGAAAATCAAGAAATAAATTGAAAATGTACAATTTTTACTTATTTAGATTAATCACTGGGAAAAAAAATGAGATTGTTTAGAAAATAAGAATTTAAATTTGTGACTGAGGATGTAGCTCAGTGGTAGAGCACATGCCTAGAATGCATGAGGTCCTAGGTTCCATCTCTGCTTTGTTGCTGCAGAGTGACAGCAGAAGCTCAACACCTTGCTGTCCTCACTGACATCAAACAGCCAAGTAGTCTCACCTCCCACCATCTTGTCTTGCCTCGTTCACTGGGCTTCTCACTGTGTCTCACATAAGGAGGGAGGGGGAGGAGTGGAGTCCTGCCTTCGTTGTTTGATGGGAATAATAATGGCTGTTGGTAAAGATTCAAAATATGAATTGATAGTTGTTATGATAACAGTTGGTCTGGAAAATTAGTCAATTAATTCAACACAAGCTCTATGCTAGGAACTGGGATAATGGATAAATAAAATGCCTTATTGCCCTCTAAAAAGACAACCAACATTAATCTGCTGGGTTAAATATGAGACTAGCAATAAAAACAACATGCTAAGCAAGTACAGATAAGAATATTTGGGGAGGAAGTGATATTGGATGCAGGCCTTGGAGGATCAGTAGTTTTCCAGGTGGCAAAGTGGGAGTGGAGGGAAGGAACATTATAGGCAGAAGGAATTTTAAGAGCAAATTCACAGGGTGGCTGTAGCCATTTTAAAATGTGGCTTCAAAATCCTTTGTCACATCAAGAGGTGGAGCTGATATCCTCTGCCCTAGAGACTGAGTTTTGTGACTGCTTGGGCAACAGAATTCAGTGGAAATGAAACTGCTATTTCCAAGCTCGGGCCTTAAGAAGCCAGTCCACTTCCTGTACCTTTGAATACTCACACTCTTGGAACTGAATTGGCATGTTGTAAGGAAACCACACAACTACAAGGAGAGGCTATGCATAGCTGTTCTCAATGACAGCCCCAGGTGAGATCTCAGCCGCCAGCCAGCACCAACCCACAACCACGTGAATGTACCATCTTGGAAACACAGCCTCCAGTTCAGCAGCCCTCGCAGATGCTGCAGGAAACAGAGAAGAGCCTTCCCTGCTGAGCCCTGCCCAAATACAGAGTCATTACCTAAACGAGTGATTGTTGCTATTTTAAGCCCTTAAATTTTTTTTTTTTTAATATTTATTTTTTAGTTTTCGGCGGAGACAACATCTTTGTTTGTTTGTGGTGCTGAGGATCGAACCCGGGCCGCACGCATGCCAGGCGAGCGCGCTACCGCTTGAGCCACATCCCCAGCCCATCCTTAAATTTTTTTGATAACTTGTAATGAAACAATAGTTGGGAAAGTTGGCAGGCCATTTACGGACTGGATGATACTTTGACTTTGAAAGGAGCATAAGATGCAAAACAGAGGGCAGTGGACGAGACCCTTGAGATAGTCCACATGGAAGAAGGCAAGGACTTTCTCCAGCTCAGAAGCCTAAGGACACAGAGTCACAAAGACCAAGCGTGAAGTTGACAGTCTCTACTACAGTAGAGACTGTTTCCATGCAATAGTCTAAAGAAAATAGTCCATGGTCACAAATAAAATGTATTAACATGTTAATGATTCTTTCCAAATATATTTGCCACCCACACAGGCTTTAGTTTCTGTGGAATCCTATTAACATAATGTGGTAGTTGTGTTCTATGAAATCCACTTGGAGAAATTCTGCTCTACTTCCTCTATCCACAGGGATGGAGGATTTCAAAACTGATCTCTTCACTACTTTGGAGAAGTTCTCATTGCTCAATAGGGTTAATGTACCACCCACAGAAAACTCTCTCTCTCTTGGCCTGCTGCCTGGGGAGAATCTGACTCAGAGACATCGGGCACCGTCACACAGGTTTTCCGTTTTCCAAGAACCAAACCAACACCAGCAACACTTTGACTTCAGAACTTCCACACCTTCCGTGAAGATCTTCGAGGACAATCTGTTTACTGGATGGTGTGTCCCAAGCCAAACAATCACTATAAATACATCTGCCTCAGCTGTTCCCCTTATTTGGGCCAGGTGGGTTTTCTAAAATTTTTGCATATTGAAACTCTACTAATTTCTTATAGAATAGAAATAGATATAGAAAACCATGACTGCAACTTCAGATAAGGTCAGTCTTAGTGGACACAGGCAGAAGGGGTCAGTCACATGTGGTTTCTGTTCATTCAAGAAACTCTCACCAAGTCCTGGGCCTGAAGAGAGCACACAGCAGGAAACAGGACAAATGAGGTGCTGAGCTAAGTAGCAGTCCCTGATCTAATGGGACCTACAGCCCAGGGGTAAAGATGGGCAAAAATCAAAAGAAGAAACAAACCTAGATGATAACTGCAAGCTGTAACAAGTACCCTGGAAGAAACTAACAAGATGCCAACATGGAAAGTAATGGAGTAACTGGGGTCTGTTGTAGACCTGGTAGTCGGGGAAGAAGAATCTGAGAAAACAACACTCAAAGATGAGGAGAAGAAAGTACTTCTGGAGGTTTCGGCAGCATCTGTAGATTGTCATGTCAGCTGTGTGATTTTATAAGGTCCTACTGAAGGCCCACTGGGATGAATACTCTTGGTAGGAAGCTAACAACCTATTCCCAGGGGACCACGTTTCCAGTTCTGCTGTAGTATTTTTGTAGGTTGGGTTACCCAGCGACAGAAAATTACACATCAAAGTAACTTATTGGGAAGATTTTTCCAGGAAAAAACAATAGGAAGGGAAGGATAGGAGAAGGGAAAGAAGCCAAGCAAGGCCTCTTTATCTAATGAAGTGTCATGGAGGGGAACTTGGGCTCAGTCCCACAGGAGAGCTTTGAATATATCACAGGCAACACTCAAATGATCACAACCAGAGGACCAGGGAGCTACGGTATTTAAGCTCCTGAACCCTTCAGCATTGGTCAAAAACTGTCTTTAGGGTGACGTCAACTCCCAGGTACCTTTGGGCTCTGCAGGACACCAGCCACACAGACTCCAGCAGCCCAGTGGTGACAGAGACTGAGGAGTTGGCTCATGGGAGAGAGATTACAGCCTCTTCAGCTACAAGTTTATTTATCTATTTGTTTTGCTGGAGACTTACAGTGTTTATTGCAGTCATTATTGCCTGTTAGGAGGCGATCAATACCTGGTTCAACCGCCAGGTATTGCGTTCCTAACCTCAGTCAATACTTTCTCAGAATTAAAATCATTATGAAAGCATGGAGCGTTCTTAGCCTAGGCGAAGGAGTGATCATCCTCATCAGAATGATAGACCCAAAACAAGACGATTTCTTTGCAGCCAAATATTGTTTGAGTCCACCTGTAAAATAAAAAATAATGAGTTTGTAAGATTTTTAAAAAGTATTCATCTTAAAAAAATCATTCTTCTAGGAAAGCAATTTGCTGCAGTTTGTGGTGCTGGGCTGCATATGATGGCTACTTACCCAGCAGCCAGTCAGAGCAATTGGAAGTGCCAGGAAGGAGGGAAGTATGTAACCATGGGCACAGCACACTGGCCTCTTCCCTGGTAATGGTTTTTGGTCACAGTTCTCAGACTCATCTATTTATCTATTTTCACTACTTCAATACCTGCCACTAAGTTTTATAGGAGCTAAGATACCTAAATTACAGAAATATTACTGAACTACAAATAAATGAGGTAAATTGTCTTCTATTTAGGTTATTACTAACATGTTAGTCACTAAGAAAAAATTCCTGAGATTGTCAGTTTGGCTTGTGGTTCTAGAGATTTCTGCCATGGTCAGTAGGCTTGCTTGTGGCCTATAGTGAGAATAAGGTGAGGAACTCAGCGAAGCAAAGCTGTCCACCTCTTGGCAGCCAGGACGCAAAAAAAGAGAGACAGGATGAAGCCAGAGTCCCACTATCACCTTTAAGGGCACACCCCCAATGACCTAACTTCCTTCCAGTAGGCCACACCTCCTCAAAGATCCATCACCTCCTAATAGTACCACAGGCTGGATATCACATGATATCCAGTGGGATATCAGTGGGGAACACTGATGATCCAACCTGGAACTTATTGGGAAATCTCAACCCAAATATGATTTTAGTCGCCCCAAAAATAGGAACTAAATTTATTTTGTGATAAAGCATTCTAAAATGTCCTGGTATAAAAAGCCTAATTTGGGGACAGATGGGGAGGTATGAGAAGCTCAGAAAAAAAAATATGGGAAAAGATAGCCTACCACCACCAACACTGAGCTACAGAGCGAGAGTGATAGAGAGAAAACTCAGCACGAGCCCCACCCATGCAGCTACACTTGTGATGGACAGAGATGACTAAATAAGCAATAGCAATAGAACGCAGTGCAGGCTGGCTGCCGCAGAAGACCTGGGCAGTATCTGGCAGGGCCATACCTCCTCTGCAACAGGGAGGGGTCCGAGGAAGAATTGGCTGAGGGAGGAGAGGAAGATCCAGGTTTTAGGTAGAACAGCAAATTGAAGACCTGGTGTCACCAGATCAGGATTGTGAACCTGGGGAGGGATTTAAAGCCATCACCAATGTCTGGAGAATGGTGATAAGAAGGGACACAGGAGATAGGCAGAGGCCAGCTTTTGATGATCCCTAGTGGAATTTGGATTATATCCTGGGGATAAAAATGGCCATGAGGGTTAATTTGAGGAGGAAGCATCCTTCTCTTTATATTTAAACAAACATAGATATAATACAGAGTAGAAAGGAAATTCAACTCCTTTAAGATAAAAACAGATTTAGAAAATTTTCAGCTTAATGTGGCCTGCAAATGCCCCCCAACTCTTAGCAGCATTTTCATGGATAAGTTTCAAAAGCACAGGTTAAAAATGTCTTATTAGTCTTCCTAAGAAGTCAGACTTTTAGTAAATTAGGAATTTGGAAACCCTGGAAGACAGAGGCCGGATGCCACCTATGTCACTGAAGCTTAACACTTTGATCTCAGGTTTTTGACTAGCAATCTGGCATCCCACCATGCAAGTCAACCCTGGGACATCCTTACACATATCTCTATGTGCAAGTCAGGCTTCCAGTTACTAACATCCACTAACATGGCTACACTAATGACCAATGCCCCTACATGACTGAAAAAGAAACCAAGCACTTTGCATGTTAAATGTGAAAGTGGGGGTTATTGTGTATTCAATAATTATTTATTAAGCTCCTGCTATGTGCCCTAGCACTGTTCCAGGCACTTGGGATACACCAGTAAGCAAAACAGATTAAATCCCTGCCCCTTTGTTGAGCTCATTCCCATGCAGTTGATATTTTTTCTTCCCAGATGCTGGAATAGGAGTCAGAGAGGATGACACACATCTATGCCCACACTTTCGTATATTTGTCTTTGGGATATTATTGTCTTGGATAAAATGAGTTTTAGAGCCTGTTAAACTATGCAGGATCTCTAAAAATATGAACAAAGTGGATTTTATTCTCAGCCTCATTTTTAGCCTTCTAATTGGTTTCTAAACTTGCACTTCAGACTTTATAAAGTGTGAACAAATTCAGTCACAGTATTTGAAAAGCAATTAACAATATACTATCACAGTCTAACAGGAATATGGTATTACAGCCCTCTGAGACCTTTCCCAACTCCCCAGCCCACACAAATCTCTGGCCTTGGACTGCTAGCAAAAATAGACTCTAGTATCTGTCCTGGACTGAGACCCGCTCTGGTTAGCTGTTGAGTGGTGTGCAAGTGTTGGGATATTATCTTCTCAACTAGATGTAAGATCCTTCAGGTGGGCCTGGTGATGCATACCTGTAATCCCAGCTACTGGGGTTAAAAAATGAAAAGGGCTGGGAATGCAGGTCAGCAGTAGATCACCTCTGGGTTCTGTCCCCAGAACTGAAAAAAAAAAAAATCTTCAGCCAATGTACCTCCCCAGATGCTTCTCTTCTGGCTCCTAAACAGCTGAACAAAGAAAGACCTAGGGCTGGGTTTGTGGCTCAGCGGTAGAGCACTCGCCTACCAAGTACAAGGCCCTGGGTTTGATCCTCAGCACCACATAAAAATAAATAAATAACAGTATTGTGTCCAACTACAACTAAATAATAAATATTTAAAAAAAAGTCCTAGCATAAATTTAGAAAACAAAGATCGACAGAAAGATTTGAAGTCAATACTGATGGCAATGACCATGTAATGATAAAAACAGCAATGATCTCGATAGCATTTGCTTCTTCACAGCATCTTAGAGATGACAATGTCAATCATTTCTTCCATTTTCCTTCCAACCCTGCTCAATGAGCTGGGTGGGAAATGTTAGCAATTATTGCATAGGGGTGGTTGGTAAGGTGGTAGTGGTGTGCACGCAGTACAGGTTTACGGGATCGATGCCAGTTTTTCAGATAAAATATTGAGTTTAGGGTCTCATGATTGGTTTTAGCCTTTTTCAAAACTATACAACACATGTTCACTGTTGAAAAAAAAAGTAAGGTAAAAATATCAAACCAATCCAAAATTCTACAACCTAAAGATAATCTATCGTGTGATGAAGAGTCATTGAGATGTTTCTCCAGAAATAAAGATACGTGCATGTTTATTTAAAGAGAATGCATGATGTTTGGTTTTTTTGTATATTTCCTCTATATGCTCCTTATTTAATAATATATTGTTGGCATTTTTGATGACAAAATACAAATCTCCACAATCTTTTTTGATACATATTAATGAAACCATGATTTATTGAGCATTTATATTTTTTTTCACTGTTATGTTCCATGTTGCAACACATTGATATACTTCTATTATTATATTTGTATGACTGCCTACTTATTTAAGGTGATCTTTTAGGAATGAAATTTCTAGGTCAAAGAGCATGAGAGAGAGAGAGAGAGAGAGAGAGAGAGAGAGAGAGAGTACGCATGCCATATTGAATACATAGGAACAGAGCATATCTAAGACAGAATATTATACAAATATATACTTCCACTGTCTATTTAAGAACATGCCCATCTCCCCATATCCAGCCCCAAGTGCATATTAATAAAAATATACATTTATATTTCTTTGGCTTCCCTTCTTCCTTCCTTCCTGAATAATTCCATCCAAAATCCTTTTGGCAAGCCTGAGGGAGAAAGGTAGCCCAGCGGGGATGCAGACCTAGGTGAGAAAAGTTGCAAGAGGAATGTGAGCTTATTGAGGTTGGGAGAGTAGTCAGATTTGGAGGGGCCAGGGCGGGGTTGGGGGAACAACTGTGCATACACTGAGGATAACAGGGCTCAGGTTTCTCACTATCACAGAGGGGAGTTACAAATACAGGAAAAAAAAAAAACACTACAATGAACCACATGGTACTGAATTAGAGACCTAGAGAGGCTGGAATCCATGATACCCAAGTAACAATGAGCACACTAGCACCCAGACCTTGCTTTCTAAATACAAGCTTCATCAAGGGCAAACAGGGCTCCTTAGAGAATTGTTTAATCCAGGGCTGGGACAGGGAAAGTATGAGTCAGGAATATCTTACTTCGGTAGAAAATCCCAAGGTGGTGCAAGAGTGAGGAGGACATGTCAAAAGGATACAAGCTCCACCTTAAAGGGGCTCCCACTGACCAAATCTAAAACAATTTGAATATCAGAGTAAATAAGGATAATAATGTTATTGATATACAATATGCCATTGAATAAGTAAAATTAAAAATCTATATGCATATATAAAAATATGCATAAATTAATAAATAAATGAGAAACACAGAAAGCTCTTCCTTTCCATAGTGTGCTGACTAACAAATAGAAAGTTATGAAAACAGAAGGTCACCATTTGGCAACCCTCACAGTAGAAATTAAGTCAGTCAAAAACATTAATGAGTTTAGTTAATAGAAGCAGACATAAAATTGAATGAGGAAGAAGATGTTTATTTAGTTCTGAGTAATCTCCCCACACAAAGATTTTAGTTCCAAGCGGGGAAAGAGTAACTGTACAGTGAAGAAGCCTGGTCCCCTGATCAAGTGACCAAAGTTAACATCAGCCGTGGTTCAAAGCAGCAGCACCTGCCTCTTGATGAGACACATCTAGAGAATCCCAGCATCATTTCTGAGAAATTTTTGCAAACAAGCATCACCTGTATCTGATCAGCAGGCTACAGCAGGCAAACTCAAACTGAAGGACGTGCTGCAGAACAAATGGCCTGCAGTGCTCAGAAAAGGTGCTTAAAAATATCATCATCCAAAAGGAGCCAATGAGCCATAGGAAAGCATTAGATATTGTTAAGCGCATTTTCACAGTCAAAACAGTCATTGTGAAAATGGGACGTGAATGTGGCTGACATCTACTCCCACTGTTAATAAGCTTTATTACTGATTGACAGAATTGCTGCTATAAGTTTAAATTTTAAAAATGTCATATTTGAAGGAAAAAAAACATGTTGAGGTCATTATGAACATCAAGGCAGGCCTGAGGAACTATTTTACCTTGAAGGAGACTGGACAAGAGATTATGTCCAGGGGTGACTGTGATTCTGAACTGAATTCTCTTGCTACATGGTGTGTTATCTGGACGTTCAGTGAAAGTTGGTTATATCCTGAGAGAACAAATATGGGAATTCTTTATACTCTTCTTGCTACTTGTCTTTAAGTTTGAAATGATTTCAAATAAAAAATGAATAATAAACTATTTTAAAGAACTGAGGCCATGTGCTTTGGGGAGACATGAGTTTTTGCAGATGACTTGAGTCTTTCCTACCACACTAGTCCAAACCAAAGTCTTTTCTTGCTGGTTTCCTGAAGCTCTCTTCCAACATGTCCCCTTTTAGTGTTTCCTCTGCCTTGTAATAGTTCCTTGCAAAGTGCCCATAAATGCCTTTCACCTTGGGCTTGACCTGCATTATAATCTCATGATAGTTGATGTCACTTATAGCCAGTGCAGACCACACTAACTTCCACCAAGGAAGCTTGCCTACCCTTTTAATTCGACCTGGGCCAGAGACTTGCCACACAAGCATTTGTATTACTATTTAGAAAAATTTGGCTGAAGTAAAGGCCACTCTCAGGGGACAGGAGCACGCTTAAATGATTGTCTTGTAGAGGCAATTTGCCCAGTACTTGTGCGGCAATTATTTTATTTGTTCCTCACAAGCCTATGAGATGCACAAACATTTCCAGTTTATAGATGGAGGATCATTGTTTAAAGAAGTTAAAAATAACTTCTGGCTTGAGGAGCAGATGGGGCCAGGATCCAATGAACCTAATAAAATCCGCAAATTTATTTTCTCACGTTGGTCAATTTTACTGACTTATATTTGAAAATCAGTCCAAGAAATAACTGCTATTTCTGTAAAAACCACTGTCTTTATATAACCCACCGATGCAGACTAATCAGGGTTGTACAGTTGATAATAACAGCTACTATTGCTTGAGCACCTACTCAGAGTCAGGCACCATGTCAGAAATGTTTATAAACATTACCCCATTTGTAAAGTACTGTTTTAAGCATCTACTGAAAACAGTCAATTTTTTTTCCTATGATTTGTTGTTATAAAGGATTATTTGCTCTTTCCTAACATTGAACCACCCTTGCATTCCTGCAATAAATCCTGCATGATCATGGTACATTCTTCTTTGGATATGTTCTGGATTCTATTCCCTAGCAATCTTGCCTCTACATTCATCATTAGAAATTGATTTGTATATCACATTATTAATGCAATATTGGCTAACTTAATCCTCACAACAACCCTCAAAGGTCCTCTTCTACTGCAGATAGAAAAACTGAGCTTAGAGAAGTGAAACAATTTGTCCAGGGCCCACGCAGCTGGTGTAGTTGGAATTTGAGCCCCAGAATGTGTCCCTGTATTTCAGACGACTCTGGTTCACATCTATCATTTACTTTCCAGACATAGAAAGAACTCACCCCCAGACACAGTGCCAGGCACTGCTGTGGAATCCTAAAGACCCAGCTTAGCTCTGTTCTCAGGTCAGGGAATCGGACTGGGCCACTCCTTCACCGAAACTGCAGGAACTTGGTTCTCTCCTCTTTAAAATGAGAGAGCTGGTATAAGTAATAACAAAGATTCTTTCTAGCTCCCTATTTCTCCTTTCTAGACTTGTTCAGTCTTAGCCAATGTCCATAAATTTTGCTATAGGAATGTTAGCACAGCATGCATTAACTTTTGTGTGGGGGAGGAGGATTGGGAGAGGAAAAAGGGAAAGGGGAGAAGTAGAGAGGAGAATTTTATAAAAGAACATAAGTTATCTAAAGGGCTAATTTCCTTTTTACAAAAATCTGCCATATGTCCATTCTATCCCCACCCTTTTCTGTTCATTCAGCTCGCCTCTTCAACATACTTCAAAGCATATATAGAAGTTCAGCCTCAGGCAGCAGTTTAAGTTGCTGATTATGATTGGACTGCTGCATTCTTCTTGCTGGGACCTGCGGTTACTTGATTTTATCCTGCCCACATACCTCACCTCACTGACCCGCCCTTACTTCAAGATGCTTAAGTCACAGTCTTCTGCAACATTTTTTTCAGAACATGCTCCTCTGCTTTGCCTAGGGTATTTGCTGTGACACCTGACCTAGTATTTGTCCTCAGCCTCTGAACACCTCCACTCTAGGAAAATGATTCTTTTGCCATTTTCTCTGAACCAATGCACCTAAAGGAGATTAGATACCATTATTCCCACCCTATTCTTCACTCTCTGCTATGTTCTGAATGCTTATATCCCCCAAAGGTCATATGTGGACTCTCAGTCATTTGTATTAAGCAATTGTACTAAGATATGGAGATTTTAGGAATTGATTAGGTCATACAGGCAGAGACTCCATGAACAGGATTAGTGCCCCAAAAAGAAGTGTCAGTGAGCTGCCTTTCCCCCTCCACCACGTGAAGGAGCCATCTATGAACCAGGAAGAGGGCCCTCAGAAGGCATGGAATCTGCTCGTGCCTTAGTCTTAGACTTTGGCACTGCAAGGCTCTTTAAACTGTTGTCTATAAACCATCCAGTTTATGGCATTTTTGTTATAGCAGCCTGAATGGGCTAGGACACAATTTTTTAAAATTTTTTCTGCATTGTGATGCTGGAGTTAAAGAACCAATGCCCATTATTGGCTTACTGCATTCCTTCCTTAGAGTGTTAAGGGCAAAATGACACAAGGCAGGGCCTCCTGCCCAGGGGACAATAGATGAATCAAGATATTGACACTCTTGGCTCTTGGTCAATGAGGAGGAGGAGACTACAGCTCCTGAAACCCCAGGTTACTCAGTGCCTCTGGAGTCAACTCTGTCTTTTGACCCCAGGACTCCAGGTGTGTGACCACGCTGGGGAAATGCGCCATGCCCTGACTTAAAGGACTGGCTTAAGAGGACTAGAGTCAAGCTCCCTAATCTCTCTGCAGCCCCACAGACCTTGTTCTCTTATAAAGTGGACTTCTGATTATTTGTTTTGTTTTGATTTTTGTCGTTGTTTACCTCCCCACATCTTTCTCTGGTTTTCTGGTCACAAAACCAATTTACCATTTGAGGAACTGTTCCGTCCTCACTCCCTGGGTTCTGAAGGAGCTCTCACACCCAGCGTTTCCTCCGTCAGGTCCCTGGGATGGGTTTCTGCTTAGGCTCTGGCCACCCTTAGAATTTCAGCAATGGTGATTGATCTAAGAGAAGGTCACATGACTCAGAAGGCAGGGCCAGATTTTTCTCCCTGGGATTTTGGCTGAACTCTAGGAGAATGATATTTTCTCTTTCAACTGAGGTTGGAATACTGCTAGAATGGAAGGCCAGCAGGGCCATCTTCCCCCGCTACACGGAGGAGTCCAAGCTGTGGAGGAGCTGTTGATGCTCCTGCACAGAAAGAGCAGATGGGAGAAGGGAAGGAGGGGAGCCGGGATAGAGGGAGTCCTAGAGAGATGGACTCTCTCCTGTTGTTAGTTCTCCCCAGATCCTGTTAGAGGGAGTTCTGTTCTCCAGTTCTCATGATTCCAAGAGAAAAGCACCATAGCCCCAGGTCTACTGTCCCTCTCCACACTTTCCTCTCTCCTCCTCTGCATCCAAGTTATGAGATGGGAAGGGACCGTAGCCTTTATTCCAAGTCCCTCTGACAGGCAGTATTAAAGTGGTGACAGGGACTATTCCACGTGGTCTCCCCATCACTTCAACTTCCCCCTCCAGAGCAGCGGCTGTCTCCTTGTATTCTTGCCTCCATGAGTGTATGAAATACTTCCTCGTCTGTCTTTCCTTCAAAACCAGAGACCCTACTGCATTTATCTTTGTAACCTCAGCATTTGTCAGTGGTGCTTCCACATGTAGGTGCTCAGAACCTGACTGAGTTCAATGAATAAAAGAAGATCCCAATTGCCTCAGGCTGCCCTTCAAGACTCTGCTCATGCTCTCAGGGACAATGGGAATATTTACGAGCTAAATTTGCCTAGGCTGTGCCTTTCATGGACTCATCTAAAGGACGATTTGCTATAACTGGAAAAGAATCAAGAATGAAGAAGTAAGTTTGCAAGCAGTTCAGAACTTTAACCAGAACTTTAACTTTTGCCCTTATTACCTAATCAATTTCTAAAATCTCTGCATGCCTCCCGCGAGGAAGCTGAGCCACACACCCTAGTCTTCCAAGCACCTAGGAGAGTTTATTTTACTTATTTTTTTGGCCATAAAATGAATGTCACCTTGAAGTGGATTAACATATTTTGATTCACTAAGGCATTTTGAATCTGATCTGCCCTTCCTTTGATGCATGTGTTCAAGTTGTCTTCCACCAATACATGTATTGATGATTAATTCACAGTGCATTAGGAGGCTTTGGCTAGTTCATGCTTGGTCGGATTTCTAGCTATTCTATTATTCTGAATATTGCATTTTCAATCACCCACTGATTTATTATCATTTTAAAAACAGCACATATTCACTTTCCTGATCAGCATTTCTGGAAGCGTCCTCCGCAGTCTGTCTTGTCTTAGGTGAATGCAGACGGTCTCAGCAGCGTCTGGGTAGGACACAATGTTTGTTTGCAAAGCAAAATGAAGGAACAAAGGCCCTGCATCTCATTGAGTAATGGGACGTGAGCAGTGTAGCATCCAGTCTTGGCCACAGCACAGTGATGCATGGGTTATAGACACCCAGAGAGCCTTTCATTTCATCTGCAAAATGGAGAAAACTCAGGAAAAAAAAAAAGACTGCATTTAGTAAAAATGCAGCCCACATCTGTGTTAACATCCAACACCAACTACTCTACCGAGGAGCAGAACCAGTATCGCTGTGCCCTGTGGTAGGAAGAGCAGAACCCTGGGAGAGTGAAGACCCGAGTTCTGGCTTGCCCTGGTGTTGGTTCACAGTGAGATGTTTCTGAAATCACATCAGCCTCTCTGATCCTCAATTTGCTCATGTGTGAAATGGTGAGAAGCTGGAAGAGAAGAACAGTCACACCAAGTGGTCTCTAGAGTCTCTTGCATGACAGCCCACGGGCACTTGGCTTAACTTAATACTTTCCAAGTCTCCAGCTTTCCTGGCATCCTGAAGAGGCAAGGCAGTCCTTCCTCATTTCCCTAATTAGGTCACTTGCCCCTTCCTCAAAGTGGCTTCTCTACATACCATGCCCTCTTCCCAAGTCTCCTAGACTCCAGGCTCTGACCCCTCGCCTTAGCAGATAGCTTCGCATTCCACAGAGAGGAGCTGGAGGCCATCAGTGGTAGTTCCCCAACCTCCTGATTCTATTTGCTAGATGGATGATGAGCTTGTTGCACAAATGAACCTGCAGGTCCCTTGCAATAATACAACGCTCAGCCTCCCAGTCCCTGCCAGAACCTATAACCTATGAATAAGATCCACAGGATCTCAGACCCTAGATGTCGGCATGTAGATGAGCAAGTGTACACACTGTGGCTCTCAACAAGCTTGAATTGGCCATGCCCACTGTCAGCAATTAGTTCTCCAGAGACAGGCCCAATAGGTGTGGGTGGGGATGGGTGGGTAGGTGTGCACGCGCGCACGCACACACACACACACACATACACATTTGTACACAGAGGTTTATTTAAAGAATTGTCTAATGTGATTGTGAGGCTGACAATCCTAAAATCTGGGGGGCAGGCTGCCAGGCTGGACACTGAATCAGAGGTTGATGGTGCAGTCTGGAGGTAGCATTTTTCTTCTCTGAGAAACTCAGTTTTTGCTCTGAAATTTTTTGACTGACTGAGTGAAGCCAACCCACATTATTGAGGGAAATCTGCTTCATTTAAAGTCAACTGATGATAGATGTTTATACTTGCAAAATATCTATATTAGTGTTTGATTAAATAACTGGTACTATAGCCAAGCCATGCCGGCATGTAAAGCCATTTTTCTCCATCACTTCATATATAATGCATCCTTTATACATAATGTATATGTCCATCTATATCAATATGTAAATAAAGAGGTAAAGATTATTTAAACCCTCTGTCTGCTTTTCTTCCTTTGTGTCATTAGTGTTTCCCACACTGGGGACAAGGAAGTAAGCAATAAGCTACTTGAGCTAGTTGTAATAGTTCAAGAAAACTGGTAAGGATAATCCTGTATTGTTTTATTAAAATAGCCCTTTTTGTTTGGTCTGAAAGTGCAGTTACTCTATTTAGAAAGCTAGTTATTTCATTAAAAAATTAATGTAATTTAATAAATGTATTGTGTTAGAAGATCTTTTGAAATATACATGTCACTCTGGAAAAAATATTCATAGGTGCCTTTGATGTGGAAAATATTGGCATTAAACCATAACATAATGAATTCAAAAGGCTTTCTGTTATGGGTAGAACAGTGTCAAAGCCTTGGATAAAATGAAAAATTCAAACTGATTTGGCAGCTCCATGCCCAGCACCTATCATGTCTGCAAGAGGGAACCCAGAGATCCCCTGTGTGTGGCCAGCACTGCTCCCACAGAGCAAGCATCCAAGCAAGTCAGCTATTTCCTTCACTGGGCTTGATCTTCCTCCCAACCACCTCATCTGTGGACTCCCCACTTCTCAGACCCCGGTCCTCTCTTACTTCACCCCTGACCCCAACTCCCAAGGACAGACTTCTCCACTCCACACAATCTACCACTCAATGCCATCCATCTTCTCCATTAGACCCACATCCCTGACTCCAGGAGAGCTGTCCTCAGCCTCATCTCTTGGAGCTGTCATGTTGACAAGCTGGACACCAGGCATACTTGGAACACACCGTTAAGTCAATTAACCTCTGTTGCTCTGGAATAAACACTTGTACTACGTGTCAACACCTCCATTGAGGTCACCTCGTAGCTCTTGACCTGGGGCTCATGGTTGACATCTCTTCCTCATGTCTGATATTTCTTCTCTTTGCCCCTCCCCTCATCACATGATTGGCATCTCATCCCCAACAGCAGCCACAGCAGCCTCTCAGTGTGCCAGTTTCAGCTGGCTGCTGGCCAATACCCTTGTCAGAGCCCCTAGAAGTGAATTCCAAGGATGCTGCACACTCAACAGTTAAGTCAAAACTCCTCAAACTCTACAAATTTAATGAAAAGGTGTTCAGTCCTTTCTGACAGCAATGACAGGAAAAAAAATCATCCTGTATATATTGAATATATTTATGCACACACACACACACACACACACACACACACACATATATATATAGTGCCGCAGTCTGGCTGGGCACAATCAGGAGCCACTTGTCAAAAGAAACTAACTTTATTTTTAGAACCACACACGCCAAACAAAACAACCTCTCAGGAAAAACCCTCAGAGCCTCAACTGCCACCACCGGCTTTCCACAAGCCTCTCTCTCCCACACAAGCTTCTCTCCACCTCCCACAATCCTCCTGCTCTTGAGGCCGATTGGCTGGGTCACGTGGGCGTAACCAAAAAAGTCCCCCAATGAGCAGCTCCGTGGTCTGAAAGGGCAGGGAAACAGCCCAATGAGCATCACCGCAGAGGAGCCAATCAGCTAGATGTTGCTGGGGCCGCTGTGAGCCAATCATCAGCCAGCAGCTGGAAGTTTGCTGGCAGCTGGAAGTTTGCTGGGGCCCCTTCGGCTGTGGCTCTCAACAATATAGGATGCTTTCAATGCATTACACCAGTCTGATTAAACTACTTTTTTAAAAAAATATTTATTTTTTAGTTTTAGGTGGACACAATATCTTTATTTTATTTTATTTTTTAATGTGGTGCTGAGAATTGAACTCAGTGTCTCATGCCTGCTAGGTGAGCGCTCTACCACTGAACCAGAACCCTAGCCCCTAAACTACCTTTTAAAACAGTCTCAAGCCAATAATTTTGGAGACCAGGAGGAGGAAATATTGATTAGTCGTTGAGATGAGAGACGGACGACAAAGAGAAGTCAGGGCAGTTGTTCTGCTCATGGGGCAGGACAGAACCTGGCATGAGGGAATGGAGATCAGTCAAGAACAGTGGGAATCTGGTCTCCTGAATAAGCACAGGGCAGACAAACAGCTGGCAAGAGGGGAGGAACAGAGGGAGGGAGAAGGTATTGTTGAGGAACTGGCTGAAGGCAGCAGAATGGTGGATGGCCCCTGGCTCCATCACATCTGAGTGGTGTCTGGCAAACTGTATAATGTCTTTTCTCTCTATTTGCCCATCTACAAAATTGGAATCAATAATAACATTGGCCATTAACCATTATTGTTGAAAATTAAGTAAAATAATGCTAAAGAACTTAGATGAGTGCCTGACTCACTGTGTAATAAATGTTACCATTATGCACTGTGTTAGTACCCCATTGCTGCTGTGAAAAGGTTTCACATGCATAGTGCCTCCAAGCAACATGAATTCGTCCTCCTATAGTTCTGGAGCTCAGGAGGAATCCATTTCACTGAGCTAAAGATAAAATTAGCAGCACAGTTTATTCCAGAGTCTCTGAAGGGAGAAAACTGGTTTCCCTGCCTTTTGTAGCTTCTGGTGGCCACCTGCATTTCTTGGCTTGTGGCCCCTTTAGTCAGCTTTCTCGCTGTCATGACCAAAAGACCTGATGAGAACAATTAGAGGAGGAAAAGTTTATTTGGGGGCTCCTAGTTTCAGATGTCTCAGTCCATAGACAGCAGGCTCCATTTCTTGGGGTTTGAGGTGAGGCTGAACATCATGGTGGAGGAGTGTGGTGGAGGAAAGTGGCTCAGGACATCATACCAGGAAGTAGATAGACTCCACTCACCAGGGATAAAATATAAACCCCAAAGGCACTGCCCCCAGGACCCGTCTCCTCTAGCCACATCCTACCTGTCTACAGTCACCATTCAGTTAACCCCTATCAGGGGGTTCTTGCTTTGTCTCACACAGGAACTTTTGGGGGACACCTCACACTCAAACCATAACACCTTCCAAGTGAGCACTCTAATCTCTGCTGCCAATACCACATCGTCTTCTCTGTTGGACCTCCCTCAGATTCCCTCATATAAAGACACCATGATTACACTCAGGGCCCACCCACAAAACCCAAAATCTTTAAGCTAATCATGTCTGCAGAACCCCCTTTGTTAGCTATGTAAGCAACATTCCCAGGTTCTGAGGTGAGAACTTGGACATTCAAGAGGGTGTTATTCAGGCAGCCATATAAGTCCATCACAGTGTAGCAGCAGATGGCTAGATGCTGTGATGAGTAATCTGAGGTGCATAACAGTCAGCAGAGAAATCTATATTTGTTGAGAGTTCCAGTTACTCACATAACGCTGGGTACTTGTGAGGATTAAATGAGATTACTGGCCTGATAAAGTGTCAGTTCGCAAAACACATCCGCTGTAGTACCAATCTGGTAGTTCCTCAGTAACTTCCACTCTGAAGAGCATGGTCGCCATCTTCCTAGCATTATCCCATCTCTCACCCCCTTGTTGTACAGCAGGTGATTTGAGTAGCACTGACTCCAGCTTCAGAGTGGACTGAAGGTGATCTACACGCCATAGTGGTTGGTCCAGTGGTAGACACATTATCTAGAATGGTCTTATTCAAGCTGACTTTTTTTATTTATTTATTTTGCTTTGTCTCACACAGGAGCTTTTGGGGATGGTCAGTACAAGGTGGCATTGTGGCTGATTTATACATTGTATTAGTACCCCATCCGGCACACATCTAAGTTCTTTAGCATTATTTTACATACCTGCACATAGGTCTGTTGGTACGTGAAGGAAGTCAGAGTAATGAAGAAGCCAATACACAGCACAGAATGAAGCTACGTTATACATAGGAGTGGAACCAGATCCCTAAGCAAACTATGTTTGAAGTCCTATCTGAGAACATTTCAGTTATCTAATGCAATGTATCCTTCATTATTAAGTCCTCTGGAATTAGATCTTCCCTTTCTTGTCACCTTGGAATTAAATAGATCATCTTGGAGATAAGTACAGATTATCAACATCAGTTCATAGATGAGGAAACTGAGACTCTAAAAGAAAGGTTGAGTTTGGACATCTAGAACAGGACTTCATGAAGAATTCAACCAATGCCTGAGAGACTCCACAGCCAGTGTCATTTCTCCCACCAAGTACTGTGTGGCTGTCCCCCTCCCGGTTCTAACAGTCTTGGAGCTGTCAGATGGGTACCAACAGAACGTCGGATGGCCTCACCTGTGGAGGCTGAAACAGAGACTGAAACCACCCAACAGCAAACAGACCACATCTGCAACCCCAACCTAGCACCACAGACACAGGAGGGACAAACAACCCCAGAGGCTGTGCCACCTATTTAGCATCCTTCCCAAGATGACTCTTACTCAGAGACAATACTTGAGAAGTATCATGCCTTGATGCCTCATGAAAGTAATCTCAGTGGCATTTCAAATCTCTCCACACAGGATGTTATAGTAAGAGTTCAAGGGGAGTAGAAGTAAATCGACTATTTTTGAGATATCTAGTAAATGCCGTGAGTCAATCAAAGCAACTGCCTAGTCATTTCACTTACTCACCATAATCCTGTGGGTAGTATCATTGTGCTCATCGGGCTCCTGGGAAACTGAGGCACTTTAGGGCCAGGTCACTTGCCCAGTTGGAAATGAATGAGCCAGAGTTTGCATCCCAGGATGGACTGCTGGAGGCTCTATGCTGTTTCCATGACATCATGCATCACCATGATCATGTTTTTGGAATGCTGCTAATGCAGTGACTTCGGTGCCACCTGGAAGGACAGCCTAGGCCAGGAGATCATGAGAAAGAAACACCAAAGTGACCGTGGAGGACAATGAGGAGGCAGTCTATGCTCAGGAGAATTCACCAGGGCTCTCAGAAGCCAGATACAAAGGTAACTTGGGAACATCAGGGGGACCAGATGGCTCAAGGGCATACCCCAAGGACAGCCATGATCTCAGCCTCAGTAATTACCACGTTCACAAAACAGAGGACAGTCATTCAAGGACCAGTGACTCATGTTTGAAAAGGCACAGAAAAGTGTTTGGCCCCACAGAGGACACTAGGCTTCAGTGCTGGAGCAGGAGCTATTGGGAAAGGCACCTGACCTTCCAGGCTCTTCTTTGTCTCAGTGATGAACTAACAGCTTATGTTTGAAAATGGTTCTATAAATCAGCCGCAAAGCCACCTTGTATTGACCATCCCAAGCCAGCCATAATTTATGATATGGAACCTAAGGGACTGCTTGGCCATCTTACTGCCTGGCTGCCTCCCAGGATAGAGGGTGAGCTGTCACGGTTTCTAAGTGTAATATCCAAAGGTGCTATCGACTTTAAATTCAACCAAGGGCGGGTGTTGTTGGGAAGGAATAACATCAACAACCTGAAGGTCCCCAGAGATGTTCCCGCCCTTGACTGCTGGTGAATATCCAAGTTTATTTTCAGGGTTGAAACTTGACGCTTGAGAATGCAGACAGAGCCAGGGAGGAGGAGGAGCATGTCATGACTTGACATAAACAAGGGACAGCACTCAGGGACTCAAGCAGGGAAGCAGGTGGGCTATAGAGAGTGTTATTTTAGTCCATGCTGATGCTAAAAAGAATACCTGAAGTTTATATTTAATCATAGAAACAACTGTTCAAATTTTAGGAATAAATTTTCCTTAGTTTGGTTTAATGCAAAGATTTTTCCAGAGAGACAAACAATCGTGGTCAAATGCTGTTTCCCTGGCAATGTTACCCAGACCTTTGTCTACACCATTCTTACCCATCAATGAAGCCTGGGTTGGTCCAGCAGGACTGACCTTCTAAAAAGCCAAGGACCTTTAAGACTCCAAGAGGTAGACTAAAATTGGCCACTGGAATCTCTATAAGGGCTTATAAGGAATAGAAACTATTGCTTCCTGGTAGTACTAATTATTTAGCTTAGAACATTCAATTGTCCATTTATTCATTTGACATCTCCTGAGAACCAACTTGGAGCCAGGCATTGCACTAGGGCCTGGAAGGCATGTGTAACATGTTTGCCCACGGGTAGGTAATATGGCGGTGGTGAAGATGCTGGTGGTAGTGTGACAGTGTGGTGGTGGTAGTAGTAATATGGCAGTAGTGATATGGCCAAAATGGAGGCAATAGTATTACTGACAATGGCAGAAGGGGTAGAGGGTGTCCATAGTAGTGGGGCAGTGGTAGGAGGTTGGGTGAGTGATGGGGATGGTAGTTGGCAGTTGTGGTGGCAATGGTGGAGGTAGTAGTGTTGGTGATGATGGTGGTGTGTGCCAATGATTGTATGGCAGAAATGACCTGATAGTGGTAGAGGTGGTAATGAAGGTGATGGACTAGCTGGAGATACTAATAAATGCAATAGTGTGGGACAGAGTGAGGTGATAGGAGGCTGGGGTAACTAACAGGGGGGTGGTTTTGGTGGTGGTAGTGGTGGTGGTGGTGGTTTTGGTGTTGCCCAGCAGCAGTAGGTGGGCAGCAGTGGTGGTGATATGGTGATAGTGAAATGTGAATTGTACATGGCTGCATTTCTGTCATTCACTCTAGCCCCTTTTTCTGTGGAAAGATGTCCTAACAATGCTATCCAACTAACTCAGTGTTTTATGTCGTGCTTAAGTACCATCGATTTTCAGCTCTGTTACCCCACAGTAGCGCTGTGGAGGAGGCAGAATCACCTTAGTTTACCAAGGAGGAAAGTGAAGTACCAAAGGACCAAAAAAACTGCCTGACATCTCAACATAAATAGCAGAGACAAGATCACAATTGGATATCTCTGACTATAAGTCAAGGTACTTATTTATCTGCAGTCTTCAAGAGGCCACTGAAAAAAATGGAGGAGGGGTCTCCATTGCCTGGCTCCTAGTCAGATGGAACAAGGAAGAAATGAGCAGTGGAGACACTTTTCTTCATGTACTACATGGGACCTTGAATGGAACAAGTCCTTCTCAGTTTCCTGGAATTGCCACGCCCATTCCTCCAGGCGACCCAGTCTAGTCTTTCTACAAGTTGGTTCATATCAGGTATGGGAACAGGCTGAGCTCCACCAGAGGCAAGTGTATGCACAGCACAGAGCACAGACTCCCAGCACAGTCCTGGGTTCAAATCCTATATTCTTCCACTTCCTACCTTTGGCCGCAGGCAAGTCCCATGAGTCCTTAAAGACAGTAACACCTACCTCTTAACAAGTGTGAGGGCACAGTGCAGCACGCCTGTAATCCCAGCAGCTAGGGAATTGCAAGTTCAAAGCCAGCATTATCAACCTAGCAAGATTCTAAGCAACTCAGCAAGACCCTGTCTTTAATAAAATATGAAAAAGGGCTAGAGATGTGGCTCAGTGGCTCTCAACCACTGTTCAATCCCCAGTACCAAAAATAAATAAATAAATGTGTGTGAGAATTCAAGGCAATAATGTATGCAAAGTTAACTGTCATGGGCCACTAACTCATCCTTCTGCCATAAGCATAAAATAAACTCTAATCAGTGGTCACAGTTGCTAGAAGCAATGGGACAAACTCTCAAAGTAGAGACTTGTCATCTCAGACTCTTTCCATAGAAAAGGGAGGTGAGAGAATAGGGTCTGGCACCTTCCCTATGGGTGCACTAAGTTCTCTGAGTTCAGTGCCCTGTATCTAAGTCAAGTCCCAAATCATACATCATTCACTGTAGGTGGGGGGAGTTGTCTTCGTGGAGGGTAGCACCGTTGATCCACTGGCCACTACAAGACTTCTGGTTTGGATTTTTTTTTGGGGGGGGGGAATCCTTGATAAATAAACATTTCTCAAACTGACACTCCAAATACATGGACTGGTTTGCCCCTGGAGGTCCCTGGGGGGCTCGACCTGGTCTTTCACCTATGAATATGCTTTTCGTCTGAACCAGGAAAAGAAGTCCAGTGTCCTAGGAGTAGCTAGACACAGCCTTGACCCCTTTCAAATGTCCCATCAATAGCCACAGCCAGGAAGGATCTCAGAACCAAGGGCTTATGTCAGGCAGCATGGGATAAAATCTGGATGTGTCCTAGCTCAGCCATTTCCCAGGGATGTGACCTTGACACATCAATTCACCTCTTCAAGTTTCAGATTCACTATCTGTCAAATGGCAATAATGCCCATCTCCCAGGGTGGGGTGGGGTCAAAGATAAATGAGACAATGGCACACAAAATCTATTTGGTCCTTTAGAAAATAATTTAAATTCCTTTCAATAATTTTGGAGTACAGATCTGAAAATGGTCTAGTAATCTAGTTGGTTGAATATTGATATTTTTCTTGCTTATTATTCCATCAGTTCTCTGGATAGTGTAAAAACACAAATAATTGCCATCAAAATGATGTCTGCTCAATAAATATGGAGGATGTGATAATTCTTGCTTCACACTGGCCTTAGGCACAAGGACTAATTTTCAAATTTTAAAATACACAAGATTTTTCCAGAGACAATACAGGTTCCTAGGCCACATCTATTTGGGATTCGAGTTAAAGGATAATTAATTTTAAATGAGGTCATCGGAGTGGGCCCCCATCCAATCTGACTGGTGACCTTAAGAGAAGAGGGAGTTTGAACACAGGCACAGTGAAGAGACAGGGAGAAGACATCACATTAAGATGCCCCATCTCCACAGACAGGCCCATTCCGAGGGACTGGAGATTAGGATGTCAACTCTGAAACTATTTGGTGGTGGGAGTGGGGAATGATGCAACCCAAGCTCTAATTTGTGCCCGACAGGCATTATGGGAACTTACAGGCTGCTAATTACCTACAGTCCTGGGAGCTCTAGACGCCAGAGGAGGGTGAGGAAGACTCCACAGAGAAGTGACCTGGGCATAAAGGATCTAAAGGTTTTGCCAGGTGGAGAAGATTTTTTAAAAGAAATTGCAGGCTAATTAATCTGCATGTGTCCAAATTCAAAAGCATGAAAAGACAAGCCACATGGAAAAGCATGGGTAGAGGTGGGGGAGTGGGGGGAGTGAAGGGCTGGCTGGAGAGGATGGTGGAAAGACCCTGGAGGCCAAGCTGCAAGGGGCCTCAGTGCAGTCCACAGCATGTGTGGACCTGATCCTTGGAGTCGGTTCCACATACCTTTCCTTATAGAATCACGGAGGCCCAGGATGTGGGCTCTGCAGGGACACAGAGAACCACCCATTTGGCTTCTCCTGTTACAGGTGAGGAAAATGTGGCTCAGAAAATACAAGTGATTTGGTGAAGGCCACACAGAGTTAGCGGAGGGAACTTAGCCTGCCCCCACACCTGGAGGCTCAATCTGTTCTCTACCACAGCACACATGGTCCCTGGGACGCTGAAAGTAAAGATTTATATACCCCGGAGATCAGCAGGGAAAACTCCCTTCCCCGTCATCCTCCCAACCCAATAACATTATACTGGGTCATGAGACGGGCCAGGAAAAACAGTTACCTCCAGTGATTTATGACACAAGAACTGAGACCACCTACTGTGCTCTGGCCTGAAGCAGATTTCACTTAAATTTTGAAAATCACACTCTGAGTGCAGCCAGCCTGCTGGCCACATGCCTGCACAGGCTGCTGCCCTAACATCAGGACCCAGTAGCCCCAGCAACCCTACCCGCGTTCACGAGATCTTGATGTTTATGAGGAACAAGAGGTGCAGATGATGGGGGAGCAGGACACAATTTATGTCTTGGCTCTTGTCTCTGGAGGGAAATTAATCCCAGACCAGCTGTCAGGATGGAGGTGATGGCTGAGACCTTGCCTAGGAAACAGGGCAGCTGCTGACCCTGCAGAGGGTCATGTAACAAGGACCTAGAGAGCAGATCCAGACCTCCCCTTGGGGTGGGATCTTAGCTTACAGATGGGGTTCATCTGGTGAGCCTGGGTCAGAGAGTCATGGAAAGTCAGAGCAGGCAGAACTGTCATGGACCCCTTGACCCTCCCTGCAAGGAATCTGAGATCGAAAAAAGTAACTTGCACAAGGTCGCAGTGGGAAGCTGGTAGAAGCAAGTTGATCAGCTCTCAATTTCAGTTTCTTTCCCACTATAATAACCCATCACTTCTTTCAAGCAAAAATGAATAGTGAAGGCCAAGAAGCCATGACCTTGACATTTGAAGGACAATGCAAGATCCCATCTCCCCTGTATCTTCTACCACCATCCCCCCCAAATTAAAGCCTCCTCCTTTTCCTGGGATAAAATTCTCAGATTTCAGGCTTGGATAACTGTGCAGATGCTGGTGCTGAATCTCCTTGGTATGGGTAAGTTGTCTAGATGACATGTCATCACCTTGGACCTTGGAAAGCCCAGCAAGTGGAAGGCTGGGGAGCTAGTGAGGACTAGGAGGGAAAGGAGTGGTAGTGATGTGATAGCAGAGGGCCTCAGGACAGGAGGCTAGAGATGGATTCCTCAGGGTGGTCTTAGGGAAGGGAAGTCATCAGAAAGTAGAAGGAGGGCTAGTACAGGTGACATGGCCAACCTTCATATTTGACAGAGGCAGTCCCAGCACGGTAACTTGGACAGGGCATTAGGCAGGCATGGATCTGTGAATCATGAGAGGTGGCCAGGTGACAGGGGCAGGGGAGGCTTAAGCAGCCAGTCTTGCTGCTCTTCCACCGACTCAACCATCACAACAGTATTCTAACCACTACTCCATCTCCCACCAGGGGATTGTGGGCAGCGCACTGGGAGACACTGGGCTGCCAAGCTAAGAAAGACATTCCCCCTCAGCTGTGCTTCCCTGGGCTGTATGGAGCGCTGTACACACGTGTGCTTCACAGAGATCTACCTGGCAACAGGTGTGAAGTTGGCCGGGAGAGATGGGAAGATGACTTTGGGGCTGGAAAGGCTGAAGGCAGAAATCAGTTAGCAATC
Organism: Marmota monax; assembly: GCF_021218885.2. Lineage (NCBI taxonomy): Eukaryota > Metazoa > Chordata > Mammalia > Rodentia > Sciuridae > Marmota > Marmota monax. The sequence goes on along the minus strand of NW_026694084.1, from coordinate 34,504,164 downwards.
GCTGGACTGTCTTGGAGAGAGATAATTAATTCCATTCAGCTGTTAGGTGGTGTGCTCATCACACACATTTGCAATGATGGGGTTTGACAGCCCCAATGCTGCTTTGCAGAGTACTGTACCCGTCAGTCACAGAAAAAACAAAGCTGATTTTTCTTCATCTAATTGATCCCTAAGCTTCTGACTTTTGCCTCTGTCCTGACACTGCTGCCCTTGAGCCACACCTTCTTACCACCCTCTCTCCCTTCCTTCTCCATCCCCCTCCCTCACCAACCCTCACCCCATTACCCTGCCTACCCATTATGGGGGAGGGGGTGGAAATTAAAGGCAGTTTTTAATTAGCTAACTTCATGTGACCCCAAAACGCATGTGTACATGCTCAGATTCTCTGTAGATGAGCTCATGATCAGATGCCACATCTGATCCCATATGAGGAATACCCATTTTCGGGACCCCTGAGGCGCCTGTGACAGCCCTATCACACTCCTCAGCTAGTTCATTACCATTCTTTCAGGAAGCCCTGAGACAATGAGCTCAAGTCTCAAGAACTGGTTTGAGCCACAGATACTGTAGCCTTGGGTACATCCTGTCCCCTGTCTGCTCTCAGTTTCCTGAGCTACACACTGGAGTCTCATCTGACAGGATCTGAGAAGCCCCATCCATCCTGACAGTCCAGTGTCTCGATTCTAAAGCCCTCCTCTAGAGTCCCTGAGGTGGGTTGGAGCATGTGGCTGATGAAGGCAAATGAACAATTACAGTGTCCTCCTACCTCTCACAGTCTGACCAGGGACACCAGGCACACCCACCTCTCCAAAGTCCATCAAGCCCTGGGGACTGCTCAACTAGCTGAGTCACTGCCTCAGCGGGTGGGCACTGGGTATTGTAACCAAGAGCAGGTGCAGGGGGGTACTGGTAAGCAGCAGCAAACCTCCACCCCTCCACCCCAACCCCAGCAGGCACATCCACCTCGCCAGAGTCCATGAAGCCCAGGGACCAGCTCAACTAGCTGAGTCACTGCCTCCTCAGTGGGTGAGAAGCTCCCAGGCCTTTCAAGTTGGAAATACTTGCTGCCTGCAGGGTGCCCTGAGGTGCCACCCCCAGTCCAAACCCCTGTCCTCAGGTCTCGGGGCCCTGAGAGCTGGTGGCGGGGGAGAATCTGCAGCCAGGACTGGACTCTCTTTACCAGCCCACCCAAACGTTGTTTGGCTGCCTTTGCTTCTGAGCCTTTCAGGAGAGGAAAGAGATGGGGCAGAGGGAACCCTGGCAAACTCTGGAACCATTCTGTTTTCTCAAAGGCGTCTCAGTAGGGCCAATATGACATTGGGTTTGAAAATGAAATGCTGGCTTTGAGTGGATTCCTGACCAATCTGGCCCAGATGTTTCTGAGCAATTTATTTTTGTTAATGGAAAATGGCTGAGCTACTAACCCTCAGAAACATTCCTGTAGAGAGAGCTGAAGTCTGCTTGCTTCTGTGTTTCTCGTATTTGCCTGTGGTTTTCTTTGGGGGAAGAAAAGAAATATATCAGATGTAGGGAAAAGCCTAAGGAACCATTTTGTCCATGTGACAGCTGATGCCAAAATCCCAAGCCTAGAATTTTTTACCTGAATTCCACCAAATATGGAACTTTCACTCAGCACCAATCTCTTCTCCTTATTTTCTCACTTAACCCTTATCACAAGAAGGAGGCCAGGTCTCAAAGCAAGTGATGCAGTGTCCTGCCCAGATGGAGCCACACAGCCAGTCACTGCAGGGCTGAGAAAGTTGTAGACTCAAGAGCCAAAACATCTGTCCACTGCCACTCAGCAAGGAAATGACAAGGACTTCCAAGGGTTAAATGGCGCCTTTGGAAGATCTTCTAATTGACCCTTTTGCTTTGTGTCAGCACCTCCATTTTATTCCCTAAACTTAGAGGTGAGTTTCCTCTCCCTTAAAGGAGAGGTCTTGGTTTCTGTCCAACAAGGAAAGACCTATCTTTGACATCCCCAGTCCCCAGCATCTCCTGGGCGATGAGCAACTGTACTGTAATCCAAGGCCATACTCGGGGGAAGTGAGAGGGGCTTGGATGAGACAGACCAGGGTCCAAGGCTGAGCTTCGCCACTTACAAATGAGGTGACGCTGAACGAGGAAGTTATTCAGATTCTCCGTGTTCATTTTCAAGTTCCCAAACAAGAAGCCCTCTCTGTCCCTATAGCTGTTACTACAGCCTATCAAATATACCATGTGGACAGCTTTGGCATAGCCCTGGACATAGAGTTGGCTCTCAGTAAATGACACTTACTATTACATAGCCATAAAAATGAGTGAGCAAGCAGCCAGTGAACGTGTCTCTCCCCTCTCAGACGCTAAGCAATTACCAAGTTTCATCTTTTTTTTGGTATATTTCCTCTACTGGAAACTGGTTACCTTGTGTTAGAGGAATATGCAAATCACATTACAAGAACTAGGTAATAGCTTGAAAGGAAACAAGCTTGCCACAATTCTCATCTCCATTTGTTTCTACATTTTGAAATCCCAGGACCTGATGAGTTCCAACAGGATTCCCTTACTCAGAACCTGCCACCAAGCAAGATGAGACCTAAACCATCTCCAGTGATGAATGACTTCATACCTGTGGTGGTGTGTCAGGCACTGTGCTGACAGAGATGGATGCATGGGTGGATGGATGGATACATATAATCTCAAATCCTCATCTTAACCTTTCATAGGGGTAGGACAATACTATAAACTCCAGTCAGGTGGAATGGGTTGGATCCTGGCTAAGTACTTCTCTCTTTGGATAATCTCGGGTAAGTTATTTGTTCCCTCAGAATCTTCATAGAAGAAATACTTAACATCTTCCTTGTATAAATCGTATGCAATCAGATGAATACCCATCAGCCCATCAGACATTCTCTGGAAAAAAGAACAGTCACAAGGAACTGACTCTCATTTTTACTTATTCTGCAGAATTGTTATTATTATCCTAGTTTATAGGTGAGAAATATGAATCCCAAGACAAATGGGAATTGTCCAAAATCACAGACATAAAGAGCAGGCATGGAATTAACATGGTTCTCTTGAATTCCACCAATTAAGGAATTCAAGTTCAAAAGTGCAATAAATGTTTACTAAGCACTTAATTATACTCCATTGTGCTAGACAGTTTTATGTTATTGAGGCAAAATACCTGAGAAAATCAACTTAAAGAAGGAAAGTTTTGTTTTGGCTAAGAGTTTCAGAAGTTTCAGTCCATGCTTTGGATTTGTGATGTTGCAGAAAATCATTATGGTAAGCAAGTAGTAAAACAAAGCAGCTCATCTCATGGCAGATGGGGGGGAGTAGGGGGTAATGGGCTGGGGACAAGATACACCCTTAGCAAACAGTTTTGAGATGAAATGTGTATTAAGATGAAATGTGATAAGTATGGGGATCCTACAGTATGGGACTCCCCAAGAAAGCAGGAGAAGAATAACACTGAGGCTCAGGAATGGAGAGGAGAAGACTTAGTTGGAGCAGGGTTGGTTGGGGACAAGAGTGGGCTGGAGAGAAGAGACTGTGGTGCCCTTTAAGAACTGGGGAAGTTCAGAGAAGCAGGAGTAGAAATGGGACAGAGTGGGCTAAGGTGAGATTGGAGAAGTGGGGCTGGGTCATAGACAGCCCTCCAGACAGGTTAAGGAGCCTGGATGTTTTAACGAGGCCAATGTAAAACCTTCAATGTATCTTAAGCAAAGTGTGGTAAGCCATTCTTATAGACCGTGGCCGCCATTAGAAGATGGCGCCGGCTTCCACTGTGGCCTGTGATAAACAACTCCTTTTTTGGAGAGTTGGCGCGCAATCCCTTACCACCCTATGAGAGAGATCCACGTGGCAGCTTGGGATTGCTATGCGGGAGGCTTTATTAGGCTGTGCTTGGGCGCTCGGCGGGGGGTCACTAGAAGATGATACATGAAACAAGGCCTGAATAAACTGCTGAAAGAAGAATCCTGTGTTGTGTTTTCCCTTGCCGGCGAGGGGTCGCGACAATTGGTGGCCCGTACGGGGAATTATATTCCTCGAACCCAGGATCCAGAACTTTCAGCAGTCAGGGTGGTGCACCGGTAAGTTCCCAGGTAAAGTGGGAATCCGCAAGCAAATAGCGGGGCGCTCTCTCTGTAAATAGAGAGAGAGCGGGAAAAAGGACGCTCCCCTGTAAAAGGAAGAGAGCGGGGAATTCATAGAACGGAACGCTCCCCTGTAAAAGGAAGAGAGCGGGGATTTTTGTACTTTCACTTTCTTTATAGCTCTAAAAACATTATGGGCGTTGCTTCTTCAAGCCCAATTTTGTTGGCCCTAGATGGGTTGCTACGTTCAAAAGGACTTAAGGTAAAGCAGAGCACTTTGTAGATGTTTTTGAGAGAAGCTGCCGGGGCCGCGGCTGCGGTCTGGGCATGAGGATGGCGGTGGGCTCAGTCAAGATGCAGCCGCCGTGCGAGAACCCGGCCCTGGCCGCGGCGGTGGCGGCGGCGGACAGCGCTCTGCGCCGCAGTCCCAGCGCCCGCGAGCCGGAGCGCGAGCAGCCACCGGCGTCGCTGCAGCCGCGGCTGAAGGACCTGCCTGCACTGCTGCGGAGCGGGCTCACGCTGCGGAGAAAGTGGAGCGCCGCCGGGGGCCGGGACCGGACGGAGCCGGTGTGGGTTCCAGAACGCCTGACAAGAAGAGTCCCGACAAATACATCTGAGTTTAATATAACCACTTTGGCCATTACTTCCCAGGTGTTGATTCCGTTGTCTCCTTCTAATGAGACCTCTAATGCCACTCATTTTAAGGCTTCTCCTTATTGCACCCCTGAGTATGGCTTCCCTCCTATGTTTACACCTTGTCAAGATCACTCTTGGGAGAAGCATCAGGTCGCTAAAGGTTTCTCCCTTTCCCCCTCTCTTAAAAGATATTTGTATAATGTTTCCAATAATAATTCCTCCATAGGAGCAGGTTGGTCTTGGTTTCAATGGTTGATTTCCAATGAAAAGGGGGCCACAGCCGACATCTCCACTTTGGCTCAATTACGAGGAGTCCAAAGTTGGCTGTTTAATGTTTCTGGCAGTACCCAAGACTCGGGGTGGGGTAGGAGACTCAAATCTATTTCACACAATGCACTATTAGGTAATGCTACATTACCCTCCACAGCAGTCTGTCTCCAATCTCCGTTCCTGTTCCTTTTGGCTAATGTTACATCACAGGGGATGCTTAATTGTTCTAATGTTACCTGTTACTTGTCTGAGTGTTGGAATGGATCCTGGCCTATGGCAGTGGTTATGAAAATTCCAACTTTTGTCCCGATCCCGGTTACTGCGGATCCAGAGTCATTTCCTATTGTTGAACTGATTAGAGCCCGTAGAGATTTTGGAATTACGGCAGCTATAGTGACAGCTGTGGCAGTGTCTGCTGCTGCAGCAGTTACAGCTGGAGTAGCCATGGCCAGCCAGGTTCAAACTACTGCCACTATTAATCAGGTTATTCAACAAACATCCACCATACTTGAATCTCAAAGTAGAATTAATCAACACATTTTATCTGGGATTCTGGCTGCTAATCAAAGGATAGATCTGCTTCAAGCTCAAGTTGAGGAATTGTCTGACCTAGTACATTTGGGTTGTATTGATCAATGTGCACATTTATGTATAACCTCTGTCAGATTTAATGATTCCAGGAATGCCTCCCGCATCATCGGGGAATATCTATCCGGAACCTGGTCCATGGAAGCAGAAAACTTGATCCAGTCTCAACTAACTCAGATTGCTGTTCTGAATAGCACCCGTGTCGAACCAGTGACTTTGGGTCAATTCACCAGTTGGCTATCCTCTGCCTTTTCCTTTTTTAAGGAATGGGTGGGAGTGGGCATTTTTGGGGCAATGTGTTGCTTCGGTGTTGTACTTTGTTTGTGGCTTCTCTGTCGCCTTAAAACTCGCCATGCGCAAGAGAAGGCTATGATCGTACAGGCTCTTGCGGCCTTAGAAAATGGCATTTCTCCACAAATCTGGCTTGCACATCTTAAACAGTGATTTCTGGGCATGGCCATTGCACCCCAAGTTAGTTTCACATTGCACTGGGATTGGCATGTCCTCTTCCTTATTCTCTCCCAGTGCTGAATAGCCCTTGCACTCTGCAGGTCTTGTTACCATTGCACGCAGATGGGTTTCAGGACTGGTCTTTCTTCTCGGCTACAGACTCTTTACCTTCCTCTGGGGTTTAGGGATTGTGTTGCCAACTTAAATTTTGTCATTACTACCAGGCTACTTGTGTTATCCTACTTCTTACCGTCGTCACGATGCAGGATGCGAGGCAAAACACTGCACTTGAGTGATCCCTCAACGGACCTCAAGGAAAGCATGTCCTATTGCATGCGGGTTTGACGTCCACGCCCCGCCCTACGAAAAAAGGCGTCGGCTGATATGGGACCAGGTCTAGGGAAGGGCCCTCCTTAGGACTGAACCATACACTGCAGCCACTTCTGCACAGTGGGATAGGACCTCTACTTTCGCCTGCATTGTTTTATAAAATAGAAGGGGGAACTGTGGTAAGCCATTCTTATAGACCGTGGCCGCCATTAGAAGATGGCGCCGGCTTCCACTGTGGCCTGTGATAAACAACTCCTTTTTTGGAGAGTTGGCGCGCAATCCCTTACCACCCTATGAGAGAGATCCACGTGGCAGCTTGGGATTGCTATGCGGGAGGCTTTATTAGGCTGTGCTTGGGCGCTCGGCGGGGGGTCGCTAGAAGATGATACATAAAACAAGGCCTGAATAAACTGCTGAAAGAAGAACCCTGTGTCGTGTTTTCCCTTGCCGGCGAGGGGTCGAGACAGCAAAGCACTAGAAGGATTTGCATTTTAGAAACATTATTCAGGCTTCACTTTGGAGAAAGCATTTTGGGGTGAGGGAGACAAAGAATAAACAATGATCAGTAAATACGACAATGGATGTGACAGTGGCAAAGGGATATTTAAAATGTTTAACAATTCCTACCAAATGGGCATCAGCCAAGCGGAAAGGAAAGCAGCTAAAGAAAGTCCTGAAGGCCCAGTGCTGGGCCCAGCATCCTCCCCATGGGCCCAGAAAAGGGCTGGGTTTCTGGGAGGCATGGAGGTGGCATCATGGGAACAGTGGCTTCTTGCCAGTTTGCATGGAATTATTTCAATATTCAGTAATGAGTAAGGCCATCCTGATGCATTTCATTGTGACTGTAAACGTGGAATGTTCTAGGAGCTGGAACATCTCACTTAAGAGCCAGTGACCAAGGAAAGGACTTCCCTATGCTCACAGTGTGACCACCCTGAATCCTGGGACTCCTGGTCAGTCAACTGTTACTGTGGAGAAGGGTGTGTCACAGGGAAGAATGAGGTCACTGCTGCCTTTAAAGGGAGGTGGCCTCTCTGAGAACAGACCCTGATGACAGTCATAGCTGAAGGCATGCCCTGAACTGCCTGCTGGCCCAGCCAGATGTTGCCTTGAATTCAACCTCAACCACCCACAACCTTGAGATTCTTGACATTCTTCCTGACATGCTTGACATTCTTGACCCTGACCAGTTTCCTGGTGAGTAGTTTTTCTGATTCTGAGGATACAAGGATGAGTCAGATATGGTCCTGCCTTTGGTGAACTCTAGTCCAGTAACTGGCTCCGTCATTGATGAGTTGATTCGGCCATGCTATCAGCAGGCATTGACGGCTACCTGCACACCCACTGTGTGGGAGGCCCTGAGGATAAAGGAGCAGCTTCTGGACAAGAGCAGACCGTGACTAAAATGGGGAGATGGGCACCATACAAGAGGGGTCTTTAACTGAAAGACTGTGGCACCATGAAGAATGAAGACAGGAAACCCAACTTTCTCAACCTCATTTAGCATTAGGTGTTGACTCTGGAAGAAGGGGGAGAGCGTGGGGTCCTGCGTGCACAATGGGCCTTGAGTCCTCTGCAGAGTTTCCCGACTGCGTCTCACTTCAAGGGTTTAGGCCTAATGAGTAAACAGAACAAAGCTGCTCTTGGACTTTGAGCCAGACATTGAGTTCACAGATGCTCCATGACCTTGAGTTTAGAGACTCGTGCTCAAAAAAATTCATGCACAGACCCTTGGAAGTTCACAGGCAAAGGTTTACATTGGCTCTCTTCTCTGGAGGGATACGAAACTTAGCACTAGAGGAGATGTTCTCTCCACACAGTCACGGCCAGACAAACGACAGTGGAAAGCGTAAGTTCTCACTAAACATTGAGCCCCTGTGTGTACCAGGCACCACAATAGGAGCTCAGTGCCTGAGGTGGACGTGCCTCCCACACATCCTACCTAAGCAGTGTTGAAAATGAGCCACTTACAGATGTGGAAACTGAGGTACAGAGAAATAACTAAGTTGCTCAGTGGTACATAAAAGATAACCCAAGATCTGCACCCAGGCAGCCTGGCCCTGTGTCCACATAGGCCCTAGGACGTGTCTAGATGAGTGGACACTATGGGGACCTACCAAATGCCAAGAGCCACAGTATAACAAAATGGGGAACCAGGGAATGGTGGGCGCACAGGGGAGAAGAGCAACACTGATGGGTGAGGAAAGCAGACTAAAAAGCAACAGGTACGCTGGAACATGAGGCACGGAAGCCGATGGCCACACACCAAGCAAAAGCAGCCTGGCCCAGGGCTCCAAGGAGGGAGAAATGGCATTCAGGGATCCAGTGGCAGGAGCTCCGAGAACAGAAGTGGCATGAGGAGGGCTGTGGAGAGAGGCAGGGCCGGGTCAAGAGCCCTGTGAGTGAAATGAGGGGCACAGAGCTGGTCAGAAGGGAGTCACTCAGGACTTAGCAGGGAAGGTTGGCCAGGACCAAATTTGTGCACCGAGGACAAAGCTGCAAGGCTCAGAAGCCCCGGCTCTGAGGACAGGGTGGAGTCCCTGGCTCCCCTCCCTTGTGCAAGTTATGTATCCTTGCCAGTGTGAGCTGCTTTCCTTCGTGAGGAAGAGATAATAATGCCGTCTGTAAGACTGCGGAGACGTCTGAGGAGAAACCTAACGTGGGCTTCAAACAGTGCCAGCTGTGCAGTCAGTGTCTGCAAATATCAGCTGTGGCACCCGCGTCCCCACCTTCACTTCCGTCTAAAGGCAACCTGTGACAATAGCATTTGGCAGGTCTCGTAATTGAAAGTAATAAATGTTCAATGCGGAAAAACTTGAAAAGCCCAGAAAAGCGCAAAGAAAAAGCAATTATTCATACTCAAACCATCAAAAGAAAACCATCACTGCTATTTTGTCGTTTCATCATTTTCCTTTTTTGATGTACTTCAGGGAAAGTGCAAGAATTTTATTCTGCTTATGTGTGGGTCTAGAGACCCTTTTTTTTTTTTTAAACACGGCAAATATTGCAGGCTGGGTTCTCCAGACACAAACACTGAGACCATTGTGGAGGAAAAGTGGAAGAAACAGGGTTGGGTGGAGGCAGAAGTCAGAATCCGAGGTAGATGTTAAGTTTTTATATACATCACACACACACACACACACACACACACACACGGATCTATCTTTCAGAGAGTGGGTGGAGAAAAGAAGGGGAGAGAGAAAGAGAGGTTGATTATGACAGGAAACATGAAATCTATGGTCGGGGCACACTGGTGTTGGTTCTCTATGCTGCATACATGGAATAAGGACCGGATGTTACCCTGTGCATTCAGTAGGGTTGCAGCGTACAGTATAACCCCAAAAGAGTAAAACTTGGAGCTTATATAGGGGGTCTAGCACATCGGTCCAAACACTCCTCTGAAGAAAGAGAGTTTTGTTTTTGTTTTTGTATTTTTTAGTCTGGAACACAAATTTATAATTCTGCAGGAGGGAGGAGGGTATCTCCAGATTTCTTACCCTGCGATGTGAGCAAATGTCTCCAGGGCAGATGAGGCTCTAAACCTCTTTGGAGCAAATACACTGTCTCTCACTTGCAGGGTATATTAATAATTCAGTCATCTTTTTACCAAGTTTGCTGGTACTCTTTGCTCACAAATCTCAGACCCTATAAGGTATATGAAAATATTCATGGAGAATTATCTCCCAACAGCAGCCATGACACAATGCAGCTCAGCTTCCTGGGGAGATCTGGAGTAGAAATGCTATGCTAGAAGGTTCTGCATTGGGCAGAGATGACTAGGCTTTCCCAACAATCCCTGGTTGGGGCAAATCAGGAAGTCTGCACCCTTGGCTGAGGCTGCCCTGTAGTGGAGGCAGACCTTGAAGGAACAGGTGCATGTGATAGCAAGTCCTCCTTGAAGGAGGATCTGAGTGGCATATTGCCTTGTCCACCAAACAAGATGCTGTGAACAGTTGTCACGGTGGTGATTCTAATGGATGCATGGTATTTCATCATTCTGATGATCCTAAACAATTATCTCCCTCTTATTGGACATTGGGTTGTTACTTTTTGTTATTCTAAATAACCGCTGACATGAATTCCCTAGTTTATTACATCACTGTATCTTTCCCTGGCCTGTTTGTTAGCATGAACTCCTAAAAGTGGAATTCTCAGTCAAGGTGTTGGGATATTTTTAAGGATTTTGATACACATTACCAAATTGCCCTCCATAATGGCTGGGGCAATTCAGAGTCCTGTGGAGGCCAAGCCTGTCTGCTTCTCCCAAGTCCTGCTGACACCGATTGCCATTCCTCCTTTAAAACGTGCTAGTCTGACTGGGAAAATAAAAGGTACTCATTTGTTTGTGCAGGGATTTTTAAAACACTGTGGATAAACAGTGTCCATGTGCTGTTTTGATATTTGGTCTTCTGATCTGCTTGTTTACAGTCATTCATTGCTTTTCTAACGGGGCAGTTTTCTTTCCCTTAATCATTTGAAAGATCTTAAACATATCGACCCACTCTCTCTATCATGTATGTTGTCATTATTTTTCTCAGTTTACAGTTTTCCTTTTCATCTTGTTTAAAGTGTTCTTGACATGTATGATTTATAGTCTGTTAAAGCCAAATTAATCAATCTTTCTCCTTTTGGATTCAGTCCTCGTCATTATGTTTACAAAGCTTGACTCATTTTATGCTCTAGATGTGGGGCCTTGATATTTTTTTCCCTATTAAATTTGGCCCACTTTTCAACCTGCCTAGACCTTCCAAAGTCTTATGACCTCACCCTGCACTTCAGCTCTTCCACTCTGCCTTGAGTCAATTGCAGATATGATCACCTTTCTTTCTGTGACTTCATCTAAGCTGTTCATTGCCCCTTTTATATTTCCCTAATGATGTTCACTCAATCTGTCTGACATGGAGCCAACTGGAGCCTTCTCTATCACCAACACAGCAGCCAACTGGCACTAGGGACTGATGGGGGAGGACACAGCCTCTGCCAGATGAATGGCTGACCTGGTCCAAGAGGCCTGTCTTGATCGGTGTTTCCACAGAGCCTGTCACACTACGAATCTTCACCTCAAGGTCATAATCATTTACTTACAAGTTCTTCTCATTTAGCCAAACAAACCCTCTGTAGAATGATAGGGCAAAAGCATCCAGAAAAGAATCATGGGGTCGATGGGGCATGGAATGGCAGTGCAAATGGTCCAGAGTCACACTAGGTGTTCATTCCATTCCCTCGGTATATTGAACAGGACGTTAAAGATGATCTGCCCCCACCTTCAAGCAAATGATCCTTTTTGCATTGTGTGGATTAATTAGAGACACCGTGATAAAGGGCATCTAGGGACCAGTTTACTCCTTTAACACACACACAGACACACACAAACACACGTACAACACTTTGCAAGCAGATATTGTTGTTTCCCTTTATACACAAGGAAATAGAGCCCCAAAGCTCTCAGGCTATTAGTCCATGATCACACAGTTGGAAAGTGTTGGAAACTGGATTTGAGCAAGCCTATCTGGATCCAAATCCCAACCAGGTTGCCTCACCAGGGGGTAGCTGGTCATCCTGCATTCTGTGAAGTCCATCAGAAACGGGATCTTGCTCCTCCCAGGACCCCAGGAGCACTTGCGGGGAGAAATGTTGGGTGTTGGCCTCATTTTCCCTTTCCATATCTTCTCTTTCTCAAGACACATAAAACTAGCCTGATGAGTTTAAGAAAGCTAGTAGGTCTTCTTAAGACCTTATTCACCCTGCCTCCTGCCCTCAGATCTGTCCACAGTTCCTCAAATGACAGTTGGGAGACCCTCACCCTCCTGCCTACTCCTCTCTGACCTTCTCCTACTTATCCCATCTCTGCTGATGTTTATGTCCTTCATTTGATGGGTGTGGTTACAGGTGGACAAACACAGAGCGGGAGCTAACCCAGGAAAGGACACATCAGTTGAGCTGACCTTTCCCCTCCATTGCTCCTCCAAACATTCCTCCATCCTGTCACCCAGGAAAGACTTATGACAGTGCTTCCCAAGGGCTGTTCTTAACCTCATCTACAGAATGCCACAACACAGACTGCACAGCACTGTTCTACTGGCTGCACCCAAATGACCCCTGCAAGTTCCCACTGCTCCACAAGCTTTACAAACACACTTTTCTCTAGCAATTCCACATCTCAGGATATATCCTAAGGAAAGAGCCAGAGATGAACAATGTAGCTTATATGGGGATTAAATAAGCCAATACAAAGTTTAAGAACACTATCTGGCTTAGGGTATTTGGTTTAGATGTTAAACTCAGCTTTCTTTTCAGTGTGAATAACCTCAGCCTTTAAATAAACTAAATCTCCAACTGTAAAGGATTATAAAATGTACCTAAAATGAACTGGTAATGTTTAGGATACAGAAGGTAATGAAAGACCATGGTACTGATATGAAAATGAGAAAAACTGATATGCTAAAAATGTAGCACGAGTATATAGGAACAAACTAATAAAATATATAGAGATCTCTTCCTGAAAACTACAAAACATTGCCAAGAGAAACTAAAAAAGATTTCTGAAGAGAGATATAAAAGCATCCCTTGTTAACATACTCAAAGACTTAACATTGTTGTTGAATATTCTCCCCAATTCCTCTTCACATAGGTTAAGTGAACTCTAATAAAAATCTCAAAATCTTTTTTGTAAACATTAATAAGCTGATTCTAAAATATATGGATATTGAAAGACTCTAGACTAGCCAAGCTTATCTTTTTCCGTTGTTCTTTTTAGATATATATGACAGTAGAGTGCATTTTGACATATTACATGTATATAGAGTATAACTTATTCTAATTAGGATCCCATTCTTGTGGCTGTACTTGATGTGAGGTTTCACTGATCATGTATTTATATATGAACACAGGAAAGTTGTGTCTGATTGATTCCACAGTCTTTCCTAATCCCATCCCCCCTTCTCCTCATTCCCATTTATCTAATCCAATGAACTTCTATTCTCCCCACCCTTCTTATTATGTGTTAGCAGCCACATATCAGAGAGAACTTTTGACCTTTGGTTTTGGGGGATTGGCTTATTTCACTTAGCATGATAGTCTCCAGTTCCATCCATACTGGCAAATGCCATAATTTCATTCTTCTTTATGGCTGAGTAACATTCCATTATGTTTATATATATATACCACATTTTCTTTATCCATTCATCTGTTGAAGGGCACCAAGGTCGGTTCCATAGCTTTGCTATTGTGAATTGAGCTGCTATAAACATTGATGATATTCAAGTTTATCTTAAGAGAACAAAGTTGAAGGACTTGCCTTATTATATTTCAAGAATTATGTAAAGCTACACCAATAACAGTCAACTAAATGTAGACAGATCAATGAAAATGAATAGAGATAGATAAGGCATAAAGCAGCACATACATATCTGACCACTTGTTTTGTGACCAAGGAATCAAAAAATCAAGGGGAAGAGGAAGTCTTTTCAATAAATGGTGCTTGAGCAACTGAATATATGTAGACAAAAAGAAAATTAACCTTAATCTCTGACTCACACTGTAAACAAACATTAATTCAAGATAAACTGTAAACCTCTGTGGGAAGCTAAGCTACAAAGCTTCCTGAAAAAACATGGGAAAAGATCTTCTTAAACTTGGGATATGCAAAGATATCTTAGGTATATAAAAACAAATCACCATTAAAATTAAAACTTCTGTTTATCCATAGACATTGTTAAGAATGTAAACAGGCAAAGTACAGCTTAGGTGCAAGTACTCAACAATACTGTGTTTGAAAAAGGACTTTGTGTCTAGAACATAGAAGGAACTACTCCAAATATGAGAGTAAAGGACAAAAGCCTCAGTTTTTTATATGGGAAAAAACTTGACTGGGCAGTTCCTGAAAGAAGATACTGAATGAGCAGCAAGCATATGGAAAGATGCTCAATTTCACTGACTATGGTAAAAAAAAAAATGGAAAGTTAATTGAAACCATAATCAAAGAGTGCCACCAAATGAGTGAAATGGAAAAGACTGACAATACCATCTCGGTGAAAATGTGAAGGAACATGCAAACCCTCCAACCTATGGGAGTAAAAGTTGGCACAACTACTTGGGGAAAACTTTCGGCAGTGTCTATCAGAGTTTAATATATACCTGCTCAGTGATTGCCATGGCCTAGTTAGTCTGTCTATGCCCTGAACATGTACACAGAGTATAGATGAGGACATGCATTCACAAAAAGATTTGTCAAGAATGTCCATAGCCCGCATTTAAATCGCCCCAAACTAGAAACAAATATCTATCAATAGGAGAATCAATTATCAATTTGTGCAATGTTCATACAACTTATTAGTTTTTAAAAAATGAACTCTAGACACATTCAATAACAAGACAAATCTCAAAACATTATGTGGAGGAAAAGAAGAGAAACACAAAAGCATAGACACTGCACGTTTCTCTTTAAGTGAAATGGAAAACCAGAGAAAATCCATCTTCAGTGTGAGAAGCCAAGATGATATTTAAGTTAGGAGCAGGGGACAGGGAGTAGACTAAACAGAAAGGGGCATGAGGAATCGTTCTAGGGTAATACAAATGTTTCATATCCTGACATAAGCTGTGGCCACATGGGTCACTGAGCTCTATGCTAAGGATTTGTGCATTTTACTGTATGTAAATTATACTTCAGTAAAATACAGAAATAAACCATATCGTAGATAATGACATGAAGAAATGTGTGTGACATATCATTAAGTTTAAAAAGAAGCAGATATATAGTAGTATACAATATGCTTTCAATTTTGTTAAACAGCCAAAGAAAAACAGACATATATCTATAAACTCTACATGTAGCAGGATATGGGGGTTTTTTCCCCTCTCATCCAGATCTTTTTCTTACCTTCCTCATTACCTAAGAGTTCCTTGGTAGCTCTTTTAGGAGAAAGAACATCTTGTTAGTATAATAGCAACTGAAAGTAATGCTATGAGAGGGAGTTTCTATAAGAGCATGTGGATATGTGGATATACTTTAATGAAGCTGTGTGTGTGTGTGTGTGTGTGTGTGCGCGCGCATGCACTTAGGAGATAAAGTGAGAGAGAGAGAGAGAGAGAGAGAGAGAACGAGAGAACAGTTTGCTTTTTTTTGTAGATGCTCCACCCTAAAAACTAAAAGATCAAAATGCTTCTCAGGCAAAAAAGGGGAGAAAGGAAGGAGAGAGAAAACAGAAGAGAAGGAGAGAAAGGAAGCAGAGATCACAGCAATAAAATGCAGGATTCCTGGTTGCTGGTCCCCTGTTGAAGCCAGACAGGCTTTTTCCCCAGAAAAAGCACTCGATGCCTCATCTTTTGGACTCCGTGTTTGTTTCTAATCAGCTGTCAGTAAGCTATTTTCCCTGCAGGTAACGAGCTGTTGCTGCAGCTTTTCCACCAAATTTAAGTATAACTGAAGAAGAACAAATGCATAGGGAGGTATCAGGAAATCCAAAGACTAACGCTGCCTATGAACCAGGTGGTCCACACTCAGTGAGTCCCTGCACATTTTGCTCCCTCCAGGGAAGCAGCTAGACCCAGGGTCTGCCATCAGTGACCCCGGGTTGTCCTCTTCAGTCTTCACTAACTTCCCTTTGCAAAGAAGCCACTCGGAGTTCTTGTGCTTCCAGCCCATCTTTAGAAGATGCCACTCTACAAATTCCGGAGGCTTCCCCAAAAATGTTATGGATCACCCTAAATCCAAAGTCCCACAAAAAATCAGGATTCCAGCCTTGTCAATCCAGACTCACATTAACAGATCAGTGCTTCTATCTATTGAAAGGCACAAGATCAGAGGTTGGTTTCCCTTCATCAGATACACCCTCTCCTCAGACCTACCTCTAGGTTCAAATTTTTTAATAGTTCCCTCTAATTCTAACATCAGATCCCATGGCTTCCAACACACTTCTCTCTAATCCTGGCTGGGATCGACTTTCCTCCTCTCTGGCTGCTTATAGCGATCATAAATGCATGAGTCTGAGTATTTGATCTGAAAGTGCCAAACTGCTCTCCAATCCACTCCCTCAGTCAGCACCTGGGGCAGCAGCTGTAGCACCATCCTCGCTTATGGAGCAGCTACAGTACACACATTCACTCACAAATCTCCAAAACAGGCCTAAACACTGTACTTTCTCAGGAAACTGAGACTCAAAAATTTCAATGCCTTTGAGGCCGGTGATCTTCACACCACCCCTCCATATCCCCGTGCTTACTGCATTATCCTGAAAGTATGGGGTTCCATGCCTATCTTCCACGGGGATCTGAGCTTCAGAAGGGCGAGGACTGAGTCCTATTCGTTTTGCAACTCCCAGTCCCTAAGATAGTGTGGGGCACTCACAAATTGTAAACCATCTGATCTGAATTCAGAGATTATCTGGATGCAGTATTTCCCAATCATCCCTAATAGTCATTCAGAGGGCTAAACATACAGATTCTCATACCCTTGGATATCTTGACTCCTGGTCCCCAAATTCAGTTCAGTGTTTCTATTTTTAACAACAGCCCAAGGAGACTGTATCAGTGGTTCTTCTCATAGTGTGATATGCACACAAGTCACCTGGGAATCTTGTTATGCAGATTCTGATTAAGCAGAGCTGGGGAGAGGCCTGACATTCTGCCTTTCTAATAGTGATAACAAGGCTCCCAAGTGATAACAAGGCTTCTGGACTATGAACCACACTCCAAGCAGCAAGACTAGACCAGGCCGGAGGTTTTTCCACCTTGGTTTTATCTTAGATTCACCTGGGCACCTTTTTAAACCACTAATGCCAAAGACTTGCTCAATCAGGCAAGCTACAGATGGAAAGTGAATGTGCACATACAGATACCTAACAAGGACTTGTTCCTATAACACATAATGAACTTGTAAAATTAAATAATTAAAAGACCAAGCACACCAATTTTAAAAATGGGCAAAGGATTGATTGGGGGAAAAAAATCATTTTCTGGTCCAGGTCTGAGATATGATATCAAAACTGTAGTCTGAGGCCCACAGAGATCCAGTTGTATGCAAATTAGAGGAAGGACATTCCAGACAGAGGGAGATAACCAGAGTAAAGATCCAAAGAGGGGATGAAGTTGGTGTGTTAGCAGGTTAGGAGTCAGTGGTATGAGACAAGGTGCAAAAGGAAAGAAGAGGTTGGTAAAGTGGAGTAAAAGGAATTTGAATACAATTGCATTTGCATTTTTTAAAGAACAGATTTAGCGGAATAGCCTGAGGACAGGCAGAGAAAAGAAAAGGAGAGCATCTGAAGAAGTATTGTAGCAGAACAAATGAGCAGGACTGTGGCTTGGATTGTGGTGTGGAGTTGGAGGGGCAAGGATGGGCTAAAGATAGGTAGTATATCCACGTGGCAATGTTCAGTTATACACCTGTGCTGGACACACAGTATGTAGCAGTGCATCTAGACTCACTCATTCATTCCTCCAATACATATTGATTAAGTTCCTTCTGTGTTCCATGAATACAAACCAAAGCCAGAAGCTAGAGCTGCAGAAGTCAACAAAATAGACATGGTCTTTGGTCCAGTTGAGTTTCTACTGGGAAACAAATAATTAAGCAGTCAGAGTCTAGAAAGCTTGATATTAAACTACTTATTACAGTAGTTCCCCCTCATCCAAGGGGGATACATTCCAAGACCCCAGTTGGTGCCTGAAACCACAAATAGAACCCTATAGATGCTGTTTTTTCCTATGCAAACATACATATGGTGAGGTTTAATTTATAAATTAGTCACTGTAAGAGATTAACATCAATAACAATAAAATAGAACAATTATAACAACATGTTGCCATGATATTTCCAGCATGGCTACTCTTGCACTATGGGCTTGTTATTAAGTAAGCCAGGGTTACCTGAATACAAGCACTGTATGCCACTAAGTGGCTAATGGGCAGCTGGACATACACGATGGGAGGCTTCACATCCTGGGCAGGAGAGAAGGGGGAGCATGAGTCTGCATCACACCACTCAGAGCAGCACACAAGTTAAAATTCATAAACCGTTTATTTTGACATTTTCTATTTAACATTATTGACCTGGGTAACTGAAGCTGCCAAAAGCTAAACCACAGATGAGGGGAGACAACTGTATGCAAATAATAACACCATTTCCACTGTGAAGCACACAGACTAAAGGCATGAGCAAGAGACTAGTGCACCCTGAAAAGTCAGGGAAGGTTTGCTCAACAAATGTCCTTAGAACTAAGCTGCTGGGAATCAACCAGGTGAGAAAGATGGGCAGAGCTTCCCAAGCAGAGCACCCAGTAGGAACAAAGGCCCAGAAATGGGAGCTCTCATGCTCTGTTTGAGCCCCTAGGAGAAGAGCAGTCTAACTAAGGCAGGGAGTGAGCAGGGGCACAGAGGTGGTAGTTGCACCCTAAGAGTGGAAGACATTTTCCAGGGAGCCATGTTGACAGAGAAGAGCTAAAATGTTGGGGCAGAGTTAAAGGAGACCAGATGTCGCAAGACCACCATGCTGCTGCCCAAACCACAGAAAAGCCCCCAAAGCCCACGATCTGGAAACCAGGACTACAGACACCTCAGGTTCTGAGTTTGTAAATGCAAGCCCACAGGTGAATAGAAATGGTCACTGAGGAATGGAGGTGGTTCAATTCAATATTTTGGGAAACAGGAGATGAGTTTGTGCTCCTAATACTATTCTCTCCCCTCTGGGCTGTATCACCTGCCCCATAAAATACCCTTTATGGAATGTTTAAATCACTGGTTTCTGTGCTGCATAAAATCGGTTTATGATGGGCCATCTGAGATTCACAGCTATTGGGATGCCCACAGAGAGAGGCTCTCAAATGAACTCTGAAGCACTAAATCCATCTGATTCAGGAGGCTGCAGATGTCATTAAACTATTCAACCTATTCACTTTCTCCTTACTGACATTTTGAAGCTTAAAATCTGCTTGTTGACTCTGTACATGGGGAAAGGTATTCTGGAAGGTCCTAGAATTGACTGCCATTCCTGCCCTCATCACCCATAATTATCTTTTAAGCAGAAGATTGTAAGCAGAAGCTCTGAGCATCCGGTGGTGATAACAGTCAGAGAAGAGCCACATAGCCCTATAAGTAGTAGTTCCCAAAGTGTAACCTGGGGACCCCCAAAGGTTCCAAAGACCTTCACAGGATGCCCACCATGTTATTTCCCTTTTTAACTGCGCTTACATTTGCACCAAAGGTACAAAGTCAGTAATGGGTAGAACCATTGAAACTTCAGCAAGAATCCCGAGAGAGACAGAACTGCATTAATAGCCATTGTATTCTTCACTGCCATAACTTCACAGTAAAATAATACTAATGAAGATGGATTTCTCAACATTTAGAATACAAGCTCCATTTCAGAACATCTTTGAGGAAGCTATAAAAAATCGATACTTTTACCTCATTTTGATGACTGAATATCATTGCTGCCATTCTGTGGGATGACACGGGAGGTACACACAAAGCACTTCTGCTGCCTGGAGCTATACAAAGGCTGTCTCAAGATAGAGCGCCTGGGAAACCATCTGAGTTGCCAGCTGAAATAGCTGTATTTTCAGGGAAGCACCAGTTTGATTTGAATGAACACCAACAGACAAATTACAGTTATTCCGACTTGGGTATTTGGCAGACATTTTTGAAGATGAATGAAGTGAGCCAGTCACTTCAAGAAAAAGAACTGACAGTACGTGTTGCCAACAATAAAATTCAATATTCCAAGTAAAGATTAGAGTTTCAGACAGATTCCCAATGCTTAACGACTCATGATCAGATCAGTGGTGATTGGCAATGAATGCAATTTTTCAACATTGTATAATGAAAAATGTCAACAATGAAGAGATCTGGAGAACATTGTAAGCTGGTATTTTCCAAAAGACAGATGCAAGTTGTTTGAAGCCATGCATGGGTAAAAAAATATCATTCAAAGTATAAGACAGACCAGGATTTTAAAGAAATATAATACAAAAGGGTTTTAAGTGCAAGGTAGCTGAGTTTTCTATGTGCTTTTGAGCATGGGTAAGGATATGGCTTCAAGTTGCTAACTCTAAGCAATGCTAAATCAACTGTCTCAAATTTTATCCTGCATTTGGGGCCAAGATGGCAATTTTAGAGAAGCCAAATTTGGATCCACATGGCTTGTTCGCAAATTCAAGAGTCATGCTCTATGATGTGGTCCTAAATTGAATTCAGACTGTTTAATTATATACGAAGGATAAATCTTTCCTAAGTAGTTTCTTTGGCCAAAGAAACTTTGTGAGATTTTACTAAAATAGTCATTCCAGTGGTCTCCTGGCACTCACCAGGATGGCCATAGCAATAGTTTCTGTTCCAAGTAGTCAGAATCTCAGACATAGAGGTTTTATTCATTTATTCAACAAATGTTTTCTGAGCTCCTATTATGTGCCAGGCA
This sequence comes from Marmota monax, assembly GCF_021218885.2. Taxonomy (NCBI): domain Eukaryota; kingdom Metazoa; phylum Chordata; class Mammalia; order Rodentia; family Sciuridae; genus Marmota; species Marmota monax. The sequence goes on along the minus strand of NW_026694084.1, from coordinate 34,483,404 downwards.
ATGGCAGATTTGCCAGGAACATAGTCAAGTGTAACCTTCAGGGTTTCTCATTTGCAAGGTCATTTCCAAGGATGTTTTAGTTGTGGATGTCTATAAAGTATGGCAAGTAAGACACTGTACCCAAAATTGACTAAGAATATCATCTCTTTCCACTCTATACTTGTCTCTTTCATACTGTCCCTCATGTTGATTGATGTGTGAGTGGTTGCAGCATTTTGGAGACTTAGTTCAGAGACGTGGATTCATTTGGTGTGGGTTTTATATGACATATCCCTAAGGTTACTGTCACTTCCATGTATGTTACATTACCATTAGCTCTGTGTAAAAGGAATGATTTTCAGAAAAATTCTTACTATCTACTATGCCAACCCACATCCAGAGTCATAATATAATTAGTGTTCAGGGCCAGATAATGTTTACCAAAATATAAAGACAAAGCAAGTCAGTGGAAAAGCCTTCCTCCTTTTATAGTTCAAACTTTTGAAAAAAGTTTGATAGAGATCTTCCCAACTTTGACATTACCATGTATAGATGATGAAGTTGAAAGAACTAACCTGAAATATCAATAAAAGTAAGTTTCAATCAACCATGCTAAAGAAAACACTGAATTGTCTATATATTTTCTCTGTAGAAAATATTTCAAAATTGTTGTTTACTTACCCTATAAGGAATGCGCTGAAGTTTCTCACTCAAGTAGTAAATTTGTGTATTTTGTCTTGTTGTCCTGTGAAATTTAACTTCAGATATATTTGATGCTATGTTATTTAGTGTATACAAATTTCAGGCTGTTATATCTTCCTAGCAAGCTGAGTCTATTTTCATTGCAAAACGTCATGTCTTACATCTTGCAAATCCTTGCCTTTACGTCCATTTGGTCTGATGGAAACATGGTGACACCATTCTTCCCTGCACTTTTAATTCTTTGTTGCAATCGCTTTATAGTCCTGTGTCTTATATGTGACTCTTTCAAGATCATGCATCTAAGGTTTGTTTTAAAAAATCCATTGTGACAATTTTTGGTTTTGGTTTTTTGTGTTGTTTTGTTTTGGGTACAAGGAATTTAACCCAGGGGCACTTTATCAATGAGCTATACCCCTTTTTATATTTTATTTCAATACAGGGTCTAACTGAGTTGCTTAGGATCTCCCTAATTTGCTGAAGTTCAGTGGTGATTGGCAATGAATGCAATTTTTGGCTTTGAACTCATGGTTCTCCTGCCTCAGCCTCCTGAGCCTCAAATCTCTGGGATTACAGGCGTGTACCATCATGTCCAGCCAATCTTTGTTTTCCAAAGGAACATTTATTCTCTTGATATTTAATTAATATGATTATTGATATGTTTATATTTTAACTAACCGTATTATTGAGTACTTTCTATTCATTCTATCTTTTTTTGTTTGTTGTTTTGTTTCTTGCTTTTGCCAAGATTATGAAATTTTTAAAATTTTCACTTTATATACCCATTTATTAGCATGGAAATTAAATTAACTTTTATAGACATTTCAGTGGTTATTCTAGAGATTCGAAATTTGTGTCCTTAATTTATCTAAGCCCAATATTGCCCATTTCTGGGACAACACAAAATGTTTAGGACATTTTAATATTTTTCAGCATACATAACATTGTTGTTTTATGTATTTTATTGCAATTAGAACACTTACCATGAAGTCTACCCTCTTAACAAACTTTAAAGTGTACCTCATTCTTGACTATTGATACAATGCTGTACAACAGCTTTCTGGAGCTTATTCATCTTGCTTTTCTGAAATCTGATACCCACTTTCCCATCCTCTTAGGTTGAGTATAGTTATACTCTGTGTGTTTGCATATAATTTAAATTACCCATAAAAGGGGTCATTTGCCTTCCTTCTGAAGAAGTCTCTTTTATATTTCTTTTAGTGTGTGAGCTAAACCCTTTAATTTTCATTTTTCTGAAAATATTTTTATTTTGTTTTTATTATTACATAATATTTTCAATGGGTACAGTACTCTTGGTTGGCAGATTGATTTTCATCTTTTTAGCACTTTAAAACCATTATTCCTCTGTCTCCAACTTCCACAGATTCTTTGTTTCTATCAATATAGCAGCTGTCAGTCTTATTTTGCTTCCTTCTTGATAACAGGGTATTTTTCTAGTTGCTTTTAAGATTTCATCTTCAATTTGATTTTCAGCAGTATTGCAGAGTGGTATTGACGTGTATTTTTCTTTGTTATCTATCCTGTTTAAGTTCTGTAAAACTTCTTAATGCATAGTTTAACGTATTTCATAAGTTTTGGTAGTTAGCAAGTTTTTTTTCTCTTCAAACATTACACCCCATTCTCTGTTTCAACACAGGCTCCAATTTAATGTAAACTGGGCCTTTGCAGTTTTACTTAGGGCTCTTGCTTTATGCTTTTTTATTTATTTTTTGCTTTCCTTGTTTCATTTTGGATATTTTTAATCTGAACTTTTATTTTACTGCTTTTCTATTGTGCTACTAAACTTTATCCACTGAGTTCCTTTTGCATGTGGAATTTTTCAGTTTTAGAAGATTAATTGGGTTTGTATATAGTTTCCAGTTTTCTGCTGATATTCTTAGTTACGTCTTTTATACTCTTGAGCATACTAAGTGTGGTTATTTAAAAGTCCACTGTAGGTCTGTTACTTCTATTATTTTTTGCTAGTATTCATTCATGTTGTCTCAGTATATCTAATTGTTTTTAATTATATCCCGGACATAGTTCTTGTAAAAATGTTTGTAAAGTGAATTTGAGGCCTGGGATGATTCCATCCTTCTCCAGAAAAAAATTATGTTTGCTACTGGCAGGTACTTTGAAGAACTAGTACTCCAGTCTCACCTTACTCCAATTTGGGGGACTAAAATTTTTCAAAACTGAGCACCAGTCCCTGTGAGGGCCTCTTTATAGCTCATTGTACTCTATACAGGGTCCCACCCAAAGTTAAAGGCATTTCCTGGGCTCCCCTCTCCATAACCTTGAGAATTAAGGTGCTATGGCCTTCAAACTTCTTGATCTGTCTTTCTCTCCAGAGTTCACATACTTTCCCAGAGAAAAAGGGAATCCTAGGAACTGAGATCAGTATCCTGGGCCTGGGTACCTTTTCTGGATACTGTCATGGTACATTTTTACTGTCTTGTTAGCTCTGCAGGGCCTCAAGAAGACTTTTAAAAATAGTTTAACTGGCTTATATAGTTGTTTTCAGCATAAAGGTTGGTCACAGCACTCAGAGTGTCATCAGGTCAAATTTATTTTTTCAAAAGAGCATATTTTCCAACGTTTAAAGAAGTTTGCAAAGAGAGGGGAAATTTACATATTTACATCATATGCCTTCTTGATTTTTAGGGTCTATAATCTCTTTTTGTATCATCAACACTCAATACTGAGGACTATGACTAGTACACATTGGGCACTAATGAATGTGTGCTGCACAATCAACTATCTGAACGATGCCTGACCCAAAAGGGAAAGATCTTTTCCTTGATTTTATAAAAGCACTTAATGTCATAATTGCTGTTTAACAATCATAACCTCCCCAGCATTCAGCATGTCCCTGCCATATAAACAGTGGGATTTGCTGAACTAGGGAATCAACAAGGCAATGTCTGTGTTCCCTTTGGGTTCCCTAGAAGGGTAAATTTATGAGGCTGCTTGACAAGTGTTCAATAACTAAATTAGAGAGGGTTTGGGTTTGGGGTTTGGGGTTTGGTTTGGGTTTTGGTTTTTCCTCTTCCTTCCCTTTTGTGACAGTGTCTCAATAAGAAAGACTAGCTAGGTGATTACCTGCAGGCATTCCCAGACTTGAATTTATGAAAGCCATAATTATAGTTTTAGAAGGGAAAAGTCTTTCACCAAAAACATTGAACTGATTAGTAACTAGAAAAATAGTCCTTAAACAAGAAAATTATTTTCTCAAGCTGGGTGGTGGACTCAGATGCATCCAACACTCAGTGGGTTGGTGCTGTCTCTTTCTGAAGAGTCTCCCACTCTGATCTGCTCACTCTAAGTTCGCAGTCCTACCACATTAAGGCCACTTACCTGTCTTGTGCCGGTGCTGGACTATTTCCTGCAAGCAGCCTTGTCTCACAAACCAGATAGTAAGCTCTTGTGCAGAGGTACCAAGACTCACATTGCTTTGGTACCCCTCACTAATACTTTGCACTGCAGGCCTCTCAATCAATCTGTCCTTCCATGTAACGTCCTCCCATTCAGTAGCCATACATCATTAATTACTCAACCTTCCACCCTCTTTCACTAATTATTACAATGACATCTACGAATTGTCAAGCACTGAAAAAGGAATGTTGAATAAGATATGTCCTCATCTTTGGGGAACTCTTTGTTAACTCTTTGGATGTGTAACCGATGTGATTCTGCAATCTGTATACGAGGGAAAAATGGGAGTTCATAACCCACTTGAATCAAATATATGAAATATGATATGTCAAGAGCTATGTAATGTTTTGAACAACTAATAAAAAAAAAAACACAGCAGGTTCCAAATACAATTAAGATGTACCTTCAGTTTATGCATTTTTATCTAGAGAAAAAATTATAAAAATACTTAATTACAGTTTATTTTTATCTATATTATATATTTTTATCTATTATATAGAAATGATAAATATGTAACATCTACTTCCCATTAATAATACAAAAATTTCCAACCCATCAAAAAGTTAATAATATGTTTTGGTTAGTGCAATGTGATTAAATATGCTATTTTATTTTTTGAATATTGGTTTCACTTTGTAACAAGGGATATGTAAGGTCTGGTTTTAAATTCAGTTTATTTTAATACTTGATTTTAAAGACCCTCATAAATAACCACGATACCTCCCAAAGGTTTATCAATTCAATTAAAGGACTAAATTATGCTCAATTTTTTAATTCCACCTTCAATTTTGCATAGAATTTTTTATAAAATTTAACCAGCAAAAATCAATCTTCCAAGATCTCTTGCAAACTAATCAGAAGGTGTTCTGATATTTTCTATTTGGTGGGGTAGGGTAGAGGGATGGATTTAAAATCCACTGAAACTCTTTACTTTGAAGATTTTTTTTTAATATTAAAAAACATAATTTTCAAGGTTAAGTGTACAGTACAGATAAGAGACTTTTTATAGGTGCCACATGTTCTATCCAGTGACAAAAATAATCATGCAGTGGTGGAAATACCTCTGAACACCCATTTTAAATATTCCCAGAAAGCATGTGTTCCTTTGAAAATGCACATTAATTTCTCAATGTTTTAAAAATTTCACCAAAGGAGAGGCTGAATATGTTTTGGTTTTGTTTTTCTTTTTTACTACTGGGTGAGTAGTAAGCTATCGGCAGACACATTACCACAGGACTTTGGTAAACACTTTTTTACTATGCAAAACAAAATATTTGCTTTGCATAAAAGAAAAACGCATAGCCCATCTTTACACTGGACTATACATGCTTTGCCATGAGACTACCAATGAATGTCTGTGTTAATATCACATTACAAAATACCAGAAAGACACAACTTTTTGATACAGTCCATAGAGCCACTGACTTTGGCACATGTCAATACCAAAATATCCCAAGATGCTAAAACGAATGACCACTTTGCATGTGCAACTCCCATTCTCCAGATCCAAGATTGGAAATAGAAGCTATCATTTCTTGTTTGGTCCCCAGTACATTTCTTTGTTCATCAACTTAAACATACGCACTTCACTTTGGGGAAACCTTAGGTAAAAGCAAGTGGTATTTTTGTAGCTAACTTACAAAACATCTTTACACAGCCCTGATTGGTGGAAACACCTATAATCCCAGCTACTCAGAGGCTGAGACAGGAGGGTCACAAGTTCAAGGGCAGTCTGGGCAACTTAGCCAGACCCTGTCTCAAAATAAATTTTTTAAAAAACAAAGGACTGGGGATGTTGTTCAGTAGTGAGCTTTTGACTAGCATGGATAAGGCCCTGGGTTGAATCCCCTGTACCACCAAAAAAATAAAATAAAAAAGCATTTTCACATACATTATGACATTGGATCCTCACAATATCTCATGAAGAAAGTAGAGAACTATTAATTTTTATCACTCTCATTGACAGACAAGAACAACCCTGAAGCTCACTGAATAAATTATCAACAGGTATTTAATGTTGAAACTTCACCTGTGGCTTTTGCCCCTACTTCTCATACTTCCCACTCTGATGCTTTCTCTGCAGTGTAGGCTGGAGTGGAGAGCAGCTAGGGAGACAAGGAAATCGCCCTATTTTACCTTGAGCTAGGAAGCAACAAACAAAAACGTGTTTTTAAATAATCCATCTTCAAAAGTTCAATTCAATTAAGCAACTTTAAATAAAGATGACATACACTCAATTGATACTAATCTATTTTGGAGAATTTTTAAATTATGGTATGGATATTATGGTTTGGATATTAAGTGTCCCCAAAAATCTCCTCCATTCATGTAAGAGAAATGATTGGATTTAGGCAAGTAGGCTGTGTCTTGAGCGGTAGGCACTGGGGGCATGCCCTGGAAGCCTGCATCTTTTCTATTCCTTCCCTTTCCTCTCTGCTTTCTGGCCACCGCAAGCTGCATAGTTTTCCTCTGTCACACCCTTCCCCCAGGATATTCTGCCTCACCGTGGGCCCAGAGCAATGCTGCAGGCCCACCATGGACTCAATCTCTGAGACCATGTGCCAAACTAAACTTTTTCTCCTCTGAATTGTCCTTGTGGGGTATTTTGGTCACAGTGCTGCAAAAGTTGGCTAAGAATGTGTGCAACACATTATTATTTTCCTCCTAAGGTAATAATTTAAAAGTGTTCCAGAACAACCAGGTCTCAGTCCCAAGGTGTCATGAGACAGAGGAAAGAGGCAGATTAGCCCAGGACTGCACAGAGTGCCATTTTTGGGGGACTTACTGACACAAGCATGGTCTGTGCAGCAGCAGACTAGTAGATCCCTGTGATGTGAGTCAGTAGGAGGAGTCCCATAAAATGATCAGGCCAAAATGATTTCATCTAAGCTACAAGATACCTGGTTTACCTCAAGGTTATCTCAAGGACATCCGACAAATTCCTGACACTAACAGTGATCTTAAAGCCCCACACACTCTAATGGTTTTATTTATTTATAGCATACTGGGAAACAATGCAAGGAAAATTGATGGAGGCCAATCATGGTGGTGGCAATTCAAGATGGCTACAGTAGTATCTATTTGAATCCCTAAAGAAGAAAAATTTAGAATATTTCTTATAATACTATATATATCATTGGGAAAATAATAAATGTCTAAACTTTTCATAGTAGGGAACTGATGAAGGAAACTCTGGTATATTTATTAGATTTGGCCATTGAAATTACAAGAAGTGACCATTCCATAAGGCCAGGAAAAGTGAATGTGCTCTCATGTTGATATTTATACCAGTGGATCTCAACTCTAAATGTGTAGGAGGCCAACCTCACACGTGACTGAGTTAACTCCCCTACTGGGCAATGTGGCATCAGGCACCCATGCTGCTGGACTGCCCTGCTCTTCTAGGGTTCGAGTGAATGTGTCTTCATGCCTGGGTGTGTCTTCCTACAGCCCCATGGGTGGGGCTATGCTCACCTGTTCCTTTGTAATATAACCCCTTGCCCTGTTTAGGATACAATGTCCCATGGAAGTGCCTTGGGTGTGTCCCCTTCTCTTACTGACATCTAGATGTCAGTCAATCTGCTGACAGTGGACATCATGAAGATAGACTCAGCCCCCTGAAACCTGACCCCTTGCCTCATTTGAATAGCTTCTCCTCAATAAAAGGGGTCAGCGTGTGCTTTCTCTCTCTCTTCCTGCGGACCCTTAAGGTCGGAGGAGCTGTCACAGCAACCCCAAAGAGAAAAGTATTTGTGACTCTTGTGTGGTTATTTTGCACAGCCAGTTAGCCCAGTTCAACTGGAGTAACCCCTGAGCCTTTTAGTCGTGAGAACAGAAACCCGGCATAAATGCACACGGCATCATCTATGACATATTTAAACACACCTTTCCCAGACCCCACCTTGGACCTCCTGAATCAGAATCCCTATGATTGGTCCTGAGAATCTATATAGTTAAAGCTGCATTAGTATTTCTGAGGCATAATCCAGACTGAGAAGCACTAGTCAACACTATGACTATGCAATCTAGAGACTAACCATGATGCATAAGAAGACAGGAAGAAGGTGTGAGAAAATTAAATTCACATCAATTCATCGGGATAACTGAAAAACACAGTCATGTCTCAGCATCTGTGGGGGATTGATTCCAGGGCTCCTGTAAATACCAAATTTGGAGGATGCTCAATTCCTTGATATAAACTAGTGCAGTATTTGCATATACCTATGCACATTTTCCTGTATGTTTTAAGTCTTATCTAAATTTCTTATAATATCTAATACAATGTAAATGCTAGTTCTTATGCTATATTGTTTAGCAAATAATGACAAAAAAATTTGTACTTGTTCCCTAAAGAAAAATTTTCTTTTAATATTTTCTATCTGCAGCTGGTTGAATCCACAGAACTTGCAGATACAGAGGCCCAATTGTAATTATTTTTATCTATCTAATATCATACCTTTATATGATAAATGTGATCTATTAATATGAGGATGGGACATAAAAATCTCTTTCCTGACATTTGTTGTAGAGAAATCTGTGCTTCCCCTTAAGTCTCAACACTTATGCTTTTTGCAGTTCTGTGTAAGCCTGAGGAAAATCAATAATCCATCACTCTGTTTAAAGAGTTTTGTGCAGGCAGATTTGGCACTCATGAATACTAAGTTCTCTTCCCCTGAACCACAGCATAAGAAAGGCCACGGATAGTGTCTTTGCTAAGATTTCTGTCATCAGGATCCGTGATAGTGATGATCAGGCTGAGGTAATTAGGGGAAAAGCTAGATCATGAACACACTCTACGATGTGAATGGTAGCCACCTCTTGCTGCCCTCAGAGGAGCTGAAGCAGGGTTAATGAAGCACACAAGTCCTGCCCGTGGTTTCAGATACCACCAATCAACTGCCATCCAAAAATATTCAATGGAAAATTCCAGAACTAAACAACTCGTAAGTTCTAAGCTGCGTAGGGTTCTGAGTAGCATGATAAAAATCTCACACTATCCCACGCTGCCCTGCCTGGAATGTGAATCTTCCCTTTGTCCAGAACATCCATGCTGTGTAAGCGACCCACCTCTGCATCGCAGTTATTCAACCTACTGTCATGGCATGACAGTTCTTGTGTTCAAGTGACCCCTGTTTTACTTAGTAATGACCCCATGGGCAAGAGTGGCAATGCTTTCAACTCGATTTACCAACGAGAAGCTGTAAGGTGCTGACTTTAAGTGAAAAGGTGAAAACTCTCTACAGAATAAGAAAAGCAGGGAAAGAAACATGCTGAGGTTACTAAGATATGGGGTAAAAAAAATGAGTCTTCTATCCATGAATGTGAGAGGGAGGGGACAAAAAGATATTAGTTTTGCTATCCTACCTCAAACTGCAAAAGTTAAGACTACAGTACATGACAAGTGCTTAGTTAAGGCATTAAGAATGTGTGTTTGTGTGTGTGTGTGTGTGTGTGTGTAGAAAAAAACAAAACACACTTAAGATTCTCTGCTCTCGTTTCAGGCATCCACTGGGGTCTTGGGATTTATCCTCTGTGGATAAGGAAGGACCACTGTCATGCTTTTTAATAATTGGAAGAACCTTGGGATAAAGGGGGCAAAAAGAAAACAAGTCTATTAATAATCACCAACATAAGTTGCAAAAGTATCCTACGACCTTTACTTCCAGTTTTGAATCCTGACGATTCCGACAAGACTGCTATGTTCCTGATGCTCAAGATAGTACCTTTGGCCACTTTTATATTTATGTGACATTTCCATATACTGCCTACCATTCTGCTGTTTACATTGCAGAGGTTCCAAAATACCTCTTTATTTTGGTGGGACTTGGCAGCCAATCTCTGGCTAAAAGCAGAAGAAACTAGGACGTCAAACCCCAACAAAGTTCTCCATTAGTTCTTACTGCCAAATCTCGGCAACTTTTCTGGTTCCTGTTCTCCCCAGGACCTGTTTTCTCAGATTTTTCCTGAGTGTTATGAGCTATCCATCCCTTTGGGAGCTAAAAGATGTACGGAGCTTCCATTCACCCTCCTGGTTGGAGGGATTGGAAAACTAAAACTACAAATCCCAAGTTCCCTTGCAATTCAGGCTCTGTATACAAAATAGTTCCACCAATTAGATGCATCCCATGAGATCTGGGGAACAAATCACCCTGACTTCCTTTGGCTATTGCTTATGGCAAGTAAGAACATGGCCTTCTGAGGTTTCTCTAGAGAAGCATCAGGGCGGCAGCAGCAGTGGACTCTTGATTCCAGGTTTGTTCCAATGGTGGCCTCAGAGGGGATAAGTCTTCTCATGTTTGTCTGTGTTTTCTACAATTATTCCCAGATATTTAGCCTAAAATCTTCTCTCTCACTCCTTTTCACAATTTTATTAGCATCTAATTCTCTCTGTTTAGTCCTTCTCTAGTTAAAATAACCTTAGATGTTTTATTTCTGCCCCAAACCCTGCTTGATACAGTTCCAACAAATTCCTTTTTTGGTTATGAAAGCCAAAGTCAGTTTCTGTTGCTTGCAATCTAAGAACTCTTTCTGTTAGTGCCTGAGCTGACCTTCTCAGAAGCTAATCTCCTAAAAAGGAAAAAAGTCAACACTTATTTTAGGGTCAGGAGACTGAAGTTTGGTCACTTGGTATGATATGACCTTAGACAAATAGGCCATCCCACGGGATGATTGGGAGGATTAAATATGTTTAAAAGTAAATATATGTTCAATACCTAATAGATATTCAATAGCATTATTATGTCTGCACTGGATTTGTGAACACAATAAGCAATTATCTAGAAAGTTCGAGAGTTTTATTTTTAGAAAAAAACTCATAAAGAAAAAGTTGGATTTTCAGGATATCATAGGTCCCCTTTTTCTATGTATAGAGAAATCTTGCTTGACTATTCATATTTTTCCTTCCTGCTGGGGACAGAATGAAAAGTTGAACAGCACCTGGATCATTGGTGAGGTTCTCATTTAAACTAACTTTGATGCTCCGTTGTTGAACCTACTTTTTGCCGGATTTTTTATTGAAGCTGATGCCAACTGATGACTGTTAGCCCAGAATCCCTGGGAAAGAGGCTCTGAGATGGTGGTTGATTGAGGAATACCCTCAGGATCAACACCTGTAAGGGACTGATGCCAACAGGACCGGGAGAAGAAATTGAAGTACAATGCTGTTTCAAAGAGTTCTCAGCCAACCTTTGGGGAGCTTAGGGTCTGGGACAGACCATCAAAGTCACTTCAAATAGAAGCAAGAGGGAAAGCTGCTAGACTTCTACTTCATGACTCATGCAATGCCCAGTCCCTGAGCATATGTTCCTCTCCAGGAGAGACTATGGCCTTGAACCAGGTACCTCTCTTCAACCAAGAGTACTTCTTGGGGAGGAAGTCAGCTCTGACCTCTAAGCAGACAATATTGGCAGCAACTGGAGGAATAACAAAGCGAGATGCAGCATCTTGGAGCACCTCCGCACACACAGGACTCCAGGTCTGGTTGCTATTAAGTGTACTCTCACGAGAGAGGGACATGGTAGTTAGATCCACCTACTGCATCGAAAATCCCAAATATGTTGAATCTGGATTGGAATTGTCATTTTGGTTCTTAAGACTCTTTAGGCTGGGAGGCACCTCGAAGAGCTCACTCTCCCCAATGTTACAAATGAGGGAACTGAGGTTCCTAGTGGAGTGAATTCACTCTCTCGGAGTCACAGAGCCATTCTGTGGCTTGGTAGTGCTGGATTCAGAAGTTTGCTATTTTGACTCTTAATTCATTACATGACTCCAGCCCTGCATTTACTTGATGGAAGTGTCTGGCTAGCAGGCTATTATGCAAAAGTTATAAAATCTATATTGATGATGTTTAAAGCATTCTGAAAAAGTGCCCTCAGGAGTCTCACTTAGTTGTCAAGCTTTTGCATATATAGTTTCCATTAGCATAACTGATTTAGCTGTTAAGTGTCCCAATGAAATTAAACATAGTCTTTTGTTATCCAAGTACATTTAAGCCCCTAGCAACAGACATACTGGAAGTTTATACAACCCAACATTTATTCAATCCCAAGGACAAGAACTAGTCCTAATAAAGCCTTCATCCGGGTAATTAGTTTATGTTCGTTAATACATTATAATCTCATCATTTTGTATCTTATGCACATGCATGATATCATTTAACCTTCCCAGAAAGCTGTAATGTGGGCAGGGAGCAAATTATTAGGTCCAATTTAGAGCTGAAAGTACATCAAGAGAAGTCAAATGGCTCACAGAAAGACATGCATCCCGTAAATGGTGGAGTCAGGGGAAAATCAGGTCATCTGGCTCATTATGGCAAACACACGCTAAGTGCCATCCCTTCCTGGGAGTTCAAGTAGAACCCAGAGCTTTCTCAGAATTCCACAAAAGCGATGGAGTGTCACGCCTTGATGTTTGACATCACTCATGGGATTCCATTTTGTTGTATCAGACGCTCTAATGGGAGAGTGGCACTCCGACTGGCCTTGAAGAAACAGACTGCCAAGTTGTGAACAGCTTACCAAGGGCCACATGGCAGGGAACTGTGGACAGCCTCCAGAACCTGAGGGAGGCTCCTGCCAATAGCTGACAAAAGCTGGACCTTCCATTGAATGTATCATCAACCTGAATGAGCTTGGAAGCATCTGAGCCTCCAGATGATAATGCATCCCAGGGGACCCTTTGGATGCAGGTTTGTAAGACCTAAATAGATAGTCTCTGGGCTATCTGTTTAGGTATATGAGACACACCTTGATCCCTGACCAGCAGAAACTGAAATAGCAAATATATTCAGTTTAAGCTCTCTAGCTTGTGGTCATTTGTTATATAACAATAGAAAACTATTATACCTAGGGTTCCTTCCAAGATAGCTCAGCCAAAACCACATATCCCTCTACATCATCTTGCTCCCTGGGCTCTATAGCCAACCTAGGATTTAACCTAGTTCTAGGTCAAGTTACTTAGCCTCTCTATGGCTCAATTTCTTTAGTAAAATAGGGTAATGGTACTGCTGACTGCCTAGTGTTCTGAAAACTGATGAGATCATCTGTGGGAACGTGCTTTCCAAGTGCCGACACACAGGGAAAGGAGGCCCTTAGTGCCAGTCTTGGTGTTGGTGTGGGAAGTTGTAGCTAACACTATCATCCCCATTACTTGTTTTCCTATTTTTCTGTAGTAACAGAAGTTTTAGCTGAACGTGAAACTAGCCATTGAAAGACTATTTCCCAACCACTCTGGCTTTTATGTGTGACCACAGGACCAAGTTCTAGCCCCCCCCCAAAAAAAAATGTTGGGTGTACAACCTCCACATCATGACAGCTGCTGAGACCCTTAATCCACTGTGAAAATCACCTTCTGAGAAATGGACTCAAGTTCTTGCCATAGTAGGACAGACCAACCACCAACTAAACCAATCCTCTGCAGTACCATGACATTTAAGATGATAAATTCATGAGATTTGAAAGTCTGGTTTCAGGATGGTCTTTCAGTAGTGGGAGGGAGAATTGATTAGGATTGGGTGAAGTTTGTGACCCAGTCATTAGGATTGGCATTCACCAGAAGAGAAAGCAAGACTCCGGGAATCCAAGCTCCCTTCCCAGCCTCGGAGGAGCCTCATTGCGCACTGTGTTGTCCTGAGAAGGATTGAGGGCTGTATGGATGGCCTAATTTTCTAATAAGTGGATTTGGGGGAACTTCCTGAAACAAATTATAAAGTTATTTGCAACTTCATCTTCCTCAGCCAGAGTTTTCTGGAATGATAAAGTCATGTAAATGCAGACCACCAGTAGTAAGACTGTGGACTGTGTTTCAGCAGATGACTTGTTGCGCTCCACTTTTAAAAGGAAGGAGGGGGCCTTCTAGTACCTTCTCTGCCTCCCCAGGCCTAGAATACAGACATGGCAAAGGGGCCAGAGCAGCCATCCTAGTCATGTGAAGGAGTCTTCCTGATGAGGATAGCAGAGTCAGAAGATAGGAGAACATGGTCCCCCAAAGGTCAACCTGCTCCCCCAGCTCTAGGCCACCTACCTGGACCTTTATCTAAAACAGAAGCATAGCTCCCCTCAGTCTAAGAACACAGATTCAGAAATGTTGGAAACACGCCTTTCATCATTTACTTACAAGAGGGATTAACAATGAGAACGGAGCCGGGGCTGTCCCACACAGTTCTTGACACATCCATATTATGGGTTCCCATTTCTATATAAGCAGAACCTGAGGCCTAGCACCACCACCAGTTCCCAAGAATAGCTGTGGGGCAAGAGGCCGACACGCTGTCGTGTAGAAATATCCGAGAGGCTGACACTGTACATCCAAAGAGTGATTCATCTGCAATTTTTTCATATGAAGGGGAAAGAGAAAATGTTCAAAGTGTAGACAGGTAAGGGAGACCCTTAAAAAGGGTCACAAATTTCCTCAAAAGAGTGTCAAGGAGCATGATATCAAGGGGGTAAGACACTGTTTTCTGAGCCTTTCTCATTCAGAACATGTGCACAAAGTTCTCCTGATGGCGGGGCTCTGCTGCTCCTGCACTGTGGACGTCAAATCCACATGAGTGAAGACCATTTGAGCTCCACAGCTGGCATCAGCTCATTGGTTTCCCAGTTCATACCAGCAAAGTCACTGACCTGTACCTTCCACAGTTCTTCCAGGCTTTGTTATGAAATTTCTTGTTACCTATCAATGCCTATTTGACCTTGTAGCTTAAAGTTGCCATAGAGTGGTGAAAACTTAGGCTCTGGGGTAATTAAACTTAAATAGAGGTGACATGCTGGGGAATGGGGCTCACCTTATTTTGGCAATGTTTTTGCTGGAACTACATCCACTTGTCTCTGACTTTGTAGCAGAGCCAACTTGAAAGACTGTTAAATCCAATTGCACAGGGCATGCTCCATCTGCACATGAGGCGGTTTCTCTCCAGAATTCTTTGGTATGGACTCTGTCTCCAGGCTGGGGTGAGTGGATCAGCTTGGAAGTCAGTCCCCTGCTGGCAGATCACACTTAGGATGAGAAGGAATTGGAACAGAAATGTGTCTTGGACAAAGACAGTAATGGGTCCTCCAGGGCTTAGAGCTGTCACAGGCTGTCACCTGATGGTGTCATCTGGTCTGAAGCCCCTCAGTTCTTGAACTGCAGCCCTGGTATTCATCATGACAACTGGGAGGGCCCCGGGCCACTCGAGGCCTGTTTTGTTATTGTAGTTGGCTTCATCTATTAACAGAGGTGGGACAGAGCTGAGTGAGCTGCCTAGATTCTTGTCTGTGACCCTATTTTGGATTGTTATTGTCATTTCTTCCACCATTTCAAGAGGAAAATAATCAATTAGTCCACATTCTTAGGGGTTGTTATCTAATTTTTCTACTAACCAAAGTCTGAAGTTCCTATTCTCATTAATAAGCTCCCCAATAAGCAAATGTCTATCTCCCTCTAAGTCTAATTTTTTTTAATTAATGATATGCTAAGAAACACGATTTTAAAGACATTGAGATCTGATTTAATTGCGCCTTCTTTCACATTCATAGGACCATACAAGTCTTAGAGTGTATTTAACATGACGTCCAATTTAATCTTAGTTATTTAACGAGGCTTTGTCTAACTTGCAGTCACAACGTCTGGAGTCTTCTTATCTTTCCTTTGTGTAAAAAAATGCTTTCTGATACCTGCACTTACATGCCCAGACACATTATATTCAAACTGCTAAAATAAACAAACAAAAAAAATATTGAAAATAGCTAGAGGAAAATGACACATTACTTACACTTTTTTTCCTCCTAAGTTTTTAAAAAATATGTATGCTTATTTAAAAGCAAAAAAATATATATATGAACACTGACAGGTGAGATTATGAATGTTTGTATGAAACACACAAGACAACTTCAACAGAAGAGGGAAAGAAGAGCGTAAGAACCCACAAGATCAATAGATATCTGGAGGCTACTGTAGAACTGGGAAAATATTGATTCTAAGTAGACTGTGAAAAGTCAAATATAAATATTGTAATGCCGAGAGTAACACACACACACACACACACACACACACAGATTTTTCAGTCTGCTCAAAAGGTCATAACAAAACACCACAGACTAGGGGCTTAACCAATAGATAGTTCTGGAGATTGGAAGCACAGGAACAGGGGCCAGCAGGGTTGGTAGAGGCTCTCTCATTGGATCGTAAATGGGCACCTCCCCCCTGTGTCCTCACATGGCCTTCCCTTGGTGTGTGAGGATGGAGAGAGAGAAAGGAAGCCAACCCTCTGGTTTCTCTTCTTCTACGGGCACCAAGCTCATCATGAGGACTCCACCCTTGAACCTCATCTAAGCCCCTAGGCCAACCTCCAAATGACATTCCTGAGGGGATTTGAGCTTCAACACACAAGTTTTGGAGACACAATTCAGACCAGAACAGATATTGTCAAACTGTAGCTAAATCAAAATGGAATACTGAAAATCATTCAAATAATTCATAAGAAAGCAAAATAATGGAAAACAGAAGAATGAAAACAAAGGAAACCTTCAGAAAACATGATAAAAGGGCAGAACTGAATCCAAACACATCAACACTCCCATAAAGTGAAAATTTGATCTCCATTTTGGAAACAAGGAAGCACAGGCTCAGAAAAGCATTGTAACTGGACGTAGGGTGCAGGTATAAGGGGCAGAGGTTCCAGCTCCTCCGAGCCGGGGCCCTGGGACCCACCCTCTATTGGACACTTTACGCTTGTAACGTCCTCCTCACACCCTCCAAGCAGTCAGGTGTCCCAGGCCTGCTCACAGAAGGGGTACTGTTTGTGTTGGTCAGAAGCCAGAAGCCATTAGGCTCCAAATATCCAAAGGCCTGGGATTCTGTAGCCGGCTCACCTCTGGCTCTTAACTGGAAAGGGAAATGGAAGCATCCATACTGCTAAAGGCCAGCTCTTGGAAAAGGAGAGAGGGGTGATCAGCCCAAGGAGCACCTGACAGATAAAGGATCCCCTGTGCGTCTCAGCCACAGCCAAAATGCCCCAGACCCGCAGAGAGCTCCCTGACAGCTCTAGTGCTTGTTTTCAAGATGTGCCCAGGGGATCTCACCAGATGGCCACAAACACAGCTTCTTCCAAGTTCCCTTTTAAACCCCCTCACCCATCCCTCGTCACACTATTTCCAATACTGCCTTGGCCAATTTCGCATCCTTAATGCTGGTAGGAGGAAGGATCCCAAGACCCTCAACGAGGGCCTCTCCACTTGCCATATCTTCAAAAGCAAGCTTCCAGGAAAAGATGCTGCCCTGCAAATGACTCCCTCCCTGGACCCCACTCAGGCAGATCTGGCCACCCTGGGTCTACCTCCAGGAAACCAGAGGGAGAGCCTTCCCAGCACTGGCTCTGGCTTCCCTAAATCCCTAAAGAGCAGCTTCCTGCCGATCCGGCTCAGAGTCATTACAATAAAACCACAGCGTTCCTTTATAACAATAGTAATAATACGGCTACCATCTGTCAAGCATCTAATTGGCAGGCAAGGTAGATTTGTTATCCTTATGGTAATACTAATAACGGCTAACATGCTTAACGTGCTTATTTTGTGCCGGCCCCTGTACTAAGTACCTTTCAGGCATTATTTCATTCACTCCTCAAACCTATGAGGCAGGTAATATTATTCCTATTTTCCTTCCAAAGAATTTGAGGCTCAAACGTTCAATCAATCCTACAACTGGGAAAGTAGTTCTGCCTCACTCCAAATATCATGCTTACTCTGGTATCAACATCATACTCTGGCAATAAATTTAAAAGAAAGCAATAATTTGTTAAAAAAAATTTATATTAGAAAATAACCTGGTCACCAGGATCCCCCAACAAAGTCAGGTCATCAGGAAGACCAAACCACAATGAGCAAATCCTAACTTCTAGTAATATTAACTTCCTATTATCAACAATCAGACACTGTTAGGCACACCTTGAATCTCATCAGTTCCGATATTCATTGAGGGCCAACTGTATTAAGCATTGTTAGTGCAAAAAGTAAAGCAAACAAGTGTCACACCTTTGCAAACATTTGCAACCTAGTGGAGGAAACAGACCATAATAAATTAGAGCATGGGAAGAAAATCAATTAGATAAGGGAAGCACATGGAGATATTCCTGACTCAGCCCTGGAAAGTACAGGAAGACATCCCAAGATGAGCAGCGCCCATGGCAAGACCAAACATTGGCTGAAACATCCAGACGATGCGCTATGTTTGGTCCTTTTCTAATTAAAATAAACACAGCAGTTTTATTTATGCCACAAACCATGATTGATAGGGTTCCAACAAATTCTTTTCCAGACAAATATCCAACGAGAATCCTTGAATCAAAGAGGGAAGCTCCTGTGACAGGTACCTTGAGAAACAGAAGGGAGTTCCCTGAGGACAGGGCTCATCCAGGAGAGCCTGGAGAAAGGAGAGGAAAGGGGGCCAGATCATGCAGTGCCTTATAAGGCATCGGGTCAGGCAAGTGACCTGATGAGGTTTTCACTTCAGATCTTTTCAAATACAGTAAGGTTTGCCTTAGACCTTTTTTTTTTTTTTCCTTTTGGTACTGGAGATTGAACTCAAGGTGATGACCATTGAGCCACATCCCCAACCCTTTTTATGTTTTATTTACAGAAAGTATCTCCCTAAGTTGTTTAGGGCCTCACTAAATTGCTGAGGCTGACCTTGAACTCAAGATCCTCCTGCCTCAGTCTCCTGAGCTGCTGGGATTACAGATGTGCGCAGCCGCCTTAGTCCATTTTTTGCTGCTATCATAGAACACCTGAAACTGGATAGTCTGAAAAGAACAGAGTTTTGTTTCTTACAGTTTTAAAAGCTGGGAGGTCCAAGGTTGAGGATCTCACAGCCTTTAGGCTGTACCATCCGGTAGAGGACAGGGCAAGAACAGCACAGAGAGCAGGAACTTGAACCCGAAGCCTCAAGCCCTTCTGTAATCAGCATTCCTCTGCCCGCGAGGGTGGAGCCTTCACCTCCCATTGCTAAGAGCCAAGTATATGATGCATGGCATTTTTGGTCTAAAGGTGACGCCAGCTAGCCATTGAGATGATATGATTATGTTAAGATTTGCATTCATATGGATATTGGACTCCTGCTGTTCACCTAGGCCGGCTACGGGACTCCTGGAGAGTTCCCATTGGTTGGGGAAGTACAGTAGGAGGGAGTTCCGGGGGAGGGGCTCTCTCTGCGGTCCGGGAGGAGGCGGCGTGGGTGGAAAAAATCTTCCTGGGCGGTACCGGACATTGGCGGCAGTTTCAAAAAATAAACTTTGTTCCTGCTTGAGTGGCTCGTGATTTTGTGCCCAGCCAGACTGCGGCAGCTGGCGGCCCGCACGGGGAACGCCTGAAGTTTGGAGGTGAGTAAAATTGCTCGCCCCTGAGGGAAGGCAACAAAATGGGTGACCATTTCAAAAAACAATGTGTTCTCGTTTTGATTTATCTTGTTTTTGTTTCAAGCTGCCTATCCCTAGAATTTTCTCAGGCAAACTGGGAAAATTGGTTGGCTCAAGGTTTGAAGTTGTTCGGCCCTGAGAAAGAGAAAATTGATACAACTATTCTTTGTTCGGTTTTTGTTTCATTCTGTTTCGGTTTTGTTTTATGCTATCTTATTGGGTTGTGTTACCTTTATAGTAGATTAGAAACTAGTAAAAAACAAACCGAAAGACTGTTAAGTAAATTGTTAGAGGTCCAGACTATGGTAGAAAACATGTTAGGTCAAGCGAAAGAGAAGGTCTCTCAAGCTAGTCAGACAGAGGAAGATTTGAAGAAAGAAAGCTTAGAGGAAAAACAACCATCAGGCGGGGAATTACAACAGGAGGCTGCTACTAACCCCGTTCTATCACCAGAGGGCGTAATTCAACCAACAGCTCCATCTACAGCTGAGCGGCCCTCAACTCCCGTAGTTGATGGACAGAATCCTGAGGCAGGACCCCAAAGATTAGCATGCCCTGTACTTGAGCAGGCAGGAGGGCAACGAATTCACCGTGCTTTAGATTTCAAAACAGTGAAGCAATTAAAGGAGGCTGTAACAACCTACGGGCCGCAAGCACCCTTCACTGTGAGCATGGTCGAATCCATTACCAACTTAGACATGACGCCAGCAGATTGGGCTAACATGTGTCGATCTGTGCTAAATGGAGGACAATATTTGTTATGGAAGGTTGCCAATGAGGAATTTTGCATGGAGACAGCTAGGCGAAATGCAACAGCCGGTTACCCTCAAAGAAATCTAGAGATGTTATTAGGAAAAGGACCTTATGAGGGTCAACGGCAACAAATTGAATATGATCCTGGCGTATACGCACAAATTGCTGCAGACGCAGTTAGGGCATGGAAAACTTTACAAGGGCATGGAGATTTACAAGGACAATTATCTAAGGTAATACAAGGAGCTAATGAACCTTACGCTGAATTTGTAGATAGGCTTATTCAGACAGCATCTAGAGTATTTGGAGATACAGAACAGGCAATGCCATTTATAAAACAACTGGCTTATGACCAAGCAAATCGTTGCTGCAGAGAGGTCATCAGACCATGGAAACATGAAGATTTAAACACATATATTAAATTATGTAGAGACATTAATGAACAAGGGCAAGTCTTAGCAGCAGTACAACAGGCTTTAGATGCCAGGCCAAAAACATGCTATAATTGTGATCAAACAGGACATTTTAAAAGGAGTTGCCCCATAGGAGGAGGGTTTAACAAGGCTAGGTATCAAAGGAATAGAATACCGGGTATTTGCCCACGATGCCGTAGAGGGAAACATTGGGCTAATGAATGCCGTTCTCAAACCACCATAGAAGGTATTCCGTTATCAAAAAACAGACAAGGACCAAGTGTTTACCCACGATATCGTGGAGAAAGACATCAGGCTCCATTGCCAAAAAACGGACTGGAGGGCCCAATGCTCCGGGGCCCAAAACCACAAATATACGGGGCAGTGGAGGAACCCAGCAACACCATCAAGGTAGTGCCCAGGACGCATTATCCATTAAATCCCTCATCAGACAAACTAGAGGGAGCGCAGGGTTGGACATCTGCGCCTCTGCCAGAGCAGTACTAACTCCAGAGATGGGAGTTCAAATCATTCCCACAGGAGTAAAAGGACCTCTTCCCCAAGGAACAGTAGGCTTATTATTGGGACGCAGTTCTTCAACACTAAAAGGACTTATGATAAGTCCTGGGGTAATTGATCCCGATTATGAAGGTGAAATAAAAATTATAGCTAGTTCTCCAAGAGGTACATCAGTAATTTCACCAGGAGATAGAATAGCACAGTTATTAATAATACCCAGCCTACATGATAAATTTTCCAGTCGTACTGTAGAAAGAGGTTCCAGGGGATTAGGCTCCACAGGTGTAGATTGGGCTATGCTGTCTTTAAATCTAGATTCTCGCCCAATGCTAAAACTAAATATTCAAGGACATGACTTTAATGGGCTACTTGATACAGGTGCAGACCTTAGCATCATATCTCATCAAGAATGGCCGAAACATTGGCCATTACAACAAGCCACTCAAACGCTTCGAGGCCTAGGAGTGGCAACTAATCCCCATAGAAGTGCAATGGTATTAGATTGGAAGGATCCTGAAGGATGTGAAGGAACTATACAGCCCTATGTATTGGATCATCTTCCTATAAATTTATGGGGACGAGATGTCCTAGATCAATTAGGTTTGACATTAACAAATAACATCAATCCTAATGCGCCCACTACTAGGGCTAGACAAGGCTTTAGGAAAGAA
The DNA here is from genome assembly GCF_021218885.2 of Marmota monax. Taxonomy (NCBI): domain Eukaryota; kingdom Metazoa; phylum Chordata; class Mammalia; order Rodentia; family Sciuridae; genus Marmota; species Marmota monax. The sequence goes on along the minus strand of NW_026694084.1, from coordinate 34,461,550 downwards.
GAAAGATTAAGAGAACAAGAACAAGGTATGACAGCACCAATTCAAATAGATCAAGAAACAAATAGACATGGATTGGGTTTTCAGAAAGGGCCACTGAGACAATCAAAATTACTTGGAAATCAGAAAGACCAGTGTGGGTTCCTCAGTGGCCCCTGACTAAAGAAAAGATACAAATAGCCCATGACCTGGTCAAACAACAATTAGCGGAGGGACATATACAACCTTCCGTATCTCCCCATAATACTCCCATTTTTGTCATTAAAAAGAAATCTGGTAAATGGAGATTATTACAAGATTTAAGAGCCATTAATAATGAGATGGTTATTATGGGACCTGCTCAATCAGGGATTCCCCAATTGTCTGCTTTACCAAAAACCTGGTATGTTTTAGCTATAGATATTAAAGATTGTTTTTTTTTCAATTCCAATTCATCCCGAGGATAGTCCACATTTTGCATTTACTATCCCTGCACTAAATCATGAAGGTCCTGATCAGAGATATGAATGGAAAGTACTCCCTCAAGGGATGGCTAATAGTCCAACTATGTGTCAAATTTATGTTAACAAAGCAATCCAGCCACTTAGAAATCAAAATCCTGAACTACAAATATTTCACTATATGGATGATGTGTTATTGGCACATAAAGATAAAAACACATTGCTAGAATGTTATGCCACACTTACAAATTTATTAAAAAATTATAATCTAGAGATAGCAATAGATAAAGTACAATTAAATCTTCCAATTAATTATTTAGGGGTTTTATTATCCTCAACCATGGTCCGTCCACCCAAAATTCAAATACGAGTAGATCAACTCAAATCACTTAACGACTTTCAAAAGTTATTAGGAGACATAAATTGGATAAGACCTTATCTAGGCATACCAACAGGAGAGTTGGGACCTTTATTTGATATTCTAAAAGGTCCATCAGATCCAAATTCACCCCGCATGTTGACGCCTGAAGCAAGAAAGGCATTAAAAATCATTGAAACATATATGGAAAATATGCATTTGGATAGAATTGATATAAGTTTGCCTTTATTATTTATTGTACTGCCAACAAAAAATATTCCTACAGGAGTATTCTGGCAAGAAGGTCCATTATTGTGGATACATTTATCTTATTCTCCTAACACTATTCTTACTAGGTATCCTGAGGCTGTAGGACAATTAATACTCAAAGGAATAAAAGCAGCCAAGGGAGTGTTTGGGATTTCTCCCAATAAAATTATTACTCCATATACTATAGATCAAATTGATGAGTTAGCTAATGAGTTAAATACTTGGGCAATAATCATGTGTAAATCTAATGTTTCATTTGATAATCACTTACCGTCTAATCCTTTTTTGTCTTTTTGGTCTAAACATCCTGTAGTTTTTCCAAAGATGACAAAAAAAAACCCTATCATGAATGCTCCAAATATATTCACTGATGGGTCAAATAATGGTACAGCAGCAGTAGTTACCCCTGATCAAACTTTTACATTTTTAGTACCCAAACAATCAGCTCAAAAGGTAGAGCTTAATGCAGTATTACAAGCTTTTATGATGTTTAAAGATTCTGTATTTAATTTATTTTCTGATAGTCAGTATGTAGTTAATGCTATAGTATCCCTTGAAGATGCTGGTAGGATTTCCCCTTCTTCTACTGTTTTCTCTTTGTTTTCCACTATACAAAGTCTAATCTGGGACAGAAAAGATCCATTCTTTATAGGACATATCAGGGCACATACAGGATTGCCTGGAGCCCTTAGTTTGGGCAATGAGTTAGCAGATAAATCTACACATGACATACATATTTTCTCCACAATAGAAGAAGCTATAAATTTTCATAAAAGGTTCCATGTCAATGCTAATACTTTACAAAAGCGTTTTAAAATAACTAAAGAACAAGCCCGACATATAATAAAACAATGTCAAAATTGTGTGACATTTTTACCACAAGTTAATCTTGGAGTCAATCCTAGAGGACTGATACCTAACCATATTTGGCAGATGGACGTCACACACTTGCCAGAATTTGAAAAATTAAAATATTTACATGTTACAGTTGATACTTCTTCCGGATTTCTGATGGGCTCCCTTCATGCCGGAGAAAAAACTAAAGATGTTATAGCTCATTGCTTACAAAATTTTGCCACTGTGGGCGTTCCAAAACAGTTAAAAACCGATAATGGTCCTGGTTATACGTCCACCTCTTTTAAACAATTTTGCTCATCATTTGGCATTACTCACATAACAGGAATTCCATACAATCCACAAGGACAAGGCATAGTTGAAAGAGCTCATCAAACTATTAAAATGTATTTATTAAAACAAAAGGAGGGAATTGGAAAGGGGTATATATCCCCCAAAGATAAACTTAAAATAACCCTTTTTACTCTAAACTTTTTAAATTTGGATTCATCAGGGCTTAGTGCTGCAGAAAGACATTTGTATCCAAAAAATGTACATAAGCCTAAGGTACTTTGGAAAGATATTCTAACAGGACAATGGAAAGGTCCTGACCCAGTGATAGTCTGGAGTCGGGGCTCTGTTTGTGTTTTTCCACAGGAAGAACAGCAGCCGATTTGGATTCCAGAGAGATTAAAAAAAACAATTTCTACAGACCAAAAGGAAGATGATTCGACTCAAATCCATAACAGCTGATATCCAGATCTCCAGCTTGGCTATTCTTATATCTTCGACAGTGATTAACCAGGATGATTTTTTCAATATCTATTTTATTATTGCTTTTTCCCACATCATAAAGTTCTATTTTATTTTTGAGCTCATACAGACCTAGGTTAATGTTTTTTCTGATCAGTTTTATTTTTTGACTGTGGAGTTTTTGAACATTGCAATGGAGATTTCACCTAGGTAAAGCTACAAGGCCTTTACTATTGTCTTATGTGTTATATGTTACTTGTGCACACTTCTGTTTTGTGTTGTATGTCTGTATGTGCGTATGTCCATATATCACATATGAGGAGCGCTCATGCACATGGATCCAAAAAAATTTTTTTTTTATTCACGTGATTTTAATAGTTTAATTTAATTTGGGTAAACAGCTGTTGAGGATTGTTTTAATATATGAACAAATAGAAGGTTAACAGATCTGTTTGTTTACTTTCACCTTTCCTTTTCATTATATTTAATAATTCTGTTCAGGATAATGTAAATTGTTCTAAATATTGTTTTCTTAGTACCTGTTGAAATGTTACATATTTTTTTTTAGCATCATTGTCAAAATTCCTATTTTCATCCCAGTGCCGGTGAAGACAAAGATAAAACCAAACTACAACTTCTTCGAGAGTTATCACAACAAACCGTGTAAACTGATACATCAATGATTTATAACTCAACAAGTAATGCTCAATCAATGAGTCGATTTATTTTGGAAGGATATGGACATATTGATAGATTCCTCTGCTTTGAACTGCTTACAGAACTTGCCTGGACTATGTATCACTTGTATGCTTTGTGATCTATTTGTTGATGCAGCGAATTATGGTAGTGCTAGCGTATCTTTGCTGATGTGTCACCAGTGATGCAATTTTTCCTAGGAGCTGTCAATTGACTTGGTGTCGTGGCATTTCTGTATCCTCCTCCCTTCTACTAGTGATGGTCTAATTTTGGGGGCCAACAGAGGTGAGGCAAAGAACCTCACCCCCCCCACCGGCACCAAGGCCAAATTTGGGGGCCAACAGAGGTGAGGCAAAGAACCTCACCCCCCCACTGGTGCATAGGCCTATGCACAAGTATGGCTATATGCTGGACCGGTAGTCAGTGACGGGTATGATCCAATTGCAGTGGTATCAACCTAAGACAGGAGGCTGACGCCTAAAAGTCAGTTTTCCGATGACGGGTAAGAACCATATGTTGAATTGGACAAACCTAACAGGCATGGTCCCTAGCCAGATTGCTTGTTACTTAAACAGAAGGGGGGAGATGCTAAGAGCCAAGTATATGATGCATGGCATTTTTGGTCTAAAGGTGACGCCAGCTAGCCATTGAGATGATATGATTATGTTAAGATTTGCATTCATATGGATATTGGACTCCTGCTGTTCACCTAGGCCGGCTACGGGACTCCTGGAGAGTTCCCATTGGTTGGGGAAGTACAGTAGGAGGGAGTTCCGGGGGAGGGGCTCTCTCTGCAGTCCGGGAGGAGGCGGCGTGGGTGGAAAAAATCTTCCTGGGCGGTACCGGACATTGGCGGCAGTTTCAAAAAATAAACTTTGTTCCTGCTTGAGTGGCTCGTGATTTTGTGCCCAGCCAGACTGCGGCATCCCATAAGGCTCCACCTCCCGATGCTGTTGCTTTGGGAACTTAAGTATCAACAGGAGTTTGGGAGGGAACAGAAATATTCAAACCACAGGAGCCCTGCAGCCATTTGATAGACCATTCCAACTCCTCCACTCGATGTGACAGAGGCTTGGTCATTTCGCCTCTAAGAGCCACGAATTCTCCATGTGATAATTGGGGTTAACAATAACCAACCCCAAAGGATCACTGTGAAAATTCACACAGAGCTGCACATAAACCACCTGGCACAGAGTAGGAGGCCAGGAGACCGGGAACCGGGACAACCAGGCGCGGTCCACTGCGCGTGCACTCCCTGGCTCCGACCTGCACATACATTTCGCACTGGCCCTGGGGAAAGGGACTGCAAACCCTGAGGCTTCCCCTGCTGGCTCACAGCTGGATAATTTCACAGACTCCGCCCCGGCTCTCCCTCAGGTACCGCGTGTTTATTCCAAGCCTTGCAGCGGGCGAGGTCTTTTCAAGGGCACAGCCAAGATGCAAATGGGGAACAAAAATGAGGCATTGTGCTGAAGTCAGACTAGGATAGCGGGAGCAGCCTGGGACATGCCAGCAAGAACCCCATGAGGGACAAGCCGAGAGCCCAGCGGGGGACATGGTCACGCCTAGGCAGAGGAGACTCCAGGACCAGGAGTCCAGGATCCCCAGGGGGTAGGAGTGAAGACCAGATGAGAAAAGAGCAGAGGGATATGAAACTAGCAGTAAGGAGATGTCCACGGAAAATAGGAAGTGGTGTCATCAAATGAGATTTAATAAGGTTTAAGGAACTGAATAGGGAGCTGCACGGGGGGAGGGAAATGGCTTGTCCCCAAAGTGGCCCCAAAGTTACAGGAACTCACTTAGGTTAGGCCACCATCATGTCTCTTTGGGGTGTGTGTGTGTGTGTGTGTGTGTGTAACAACATTATTAAGGTATAACTCATGGGCCATGCAATCTGCCATTTGATGTGTACAACTCAGTGTTTTCACTGTATTTGAAGAGTTATGCAATCTTCACCATAATTTAAGAACTGTTTTTCATCTCCTCAAAATGAAACCTCATACCCTTAAGCTGTCACCCCACCCCACAACCTGCATCCTCCCCAGTCCTAGGAAACCACTAACGACATTCCATCTGTATGGATGACATGCCTGTTCTGGGCTGTTCATATAATATAGTCTTTTGTGACTCACTTTTTTTACTTAGTGTGGTAGACTCCAGGTTTATCCACTTTGTAGCATATACCGTTTCTCCATTCCTTTTTCTTGCAGAACAATATTCCTCGTATGGATACATCACATTTGATCCATTCACAGATTGGTGGCAACATCTCTTGCCTGAACTATTACCCCCACCTCCCAGTTAATCACCTGGGATCTATCTTTCCCTGTTGAATATATTCTTAGCAGACTTAAAGGCTGCTAAGACTCCTAGCTGCTTTGGGTATTAATCCAAATGCTGAACATAGCAGTGAAGGCCCTTTATAAACAATATCAACCACATATCCAAGTCCCAACTAGTTTCCTATCATTCTGAACTTCTGGTGGTTTCTCAAAGAAGGTGGGTTCTCACATGCCTCCAAAACTATGTGTGGGCCCTTCTCTCTGGAAGCTCCTAGAAAACAGCCACCTTTGTCAGTTTTGTTCACCAATGCAACTTAAGCACCAAGAAAACCATCTGGCATAAAATAGTTGCTCAATAAATATTTATACCTGAAAATGTTCTAATTCTAGTGTATAGACAGCCCAATGATCCCTGCCTCCTACTGTTAAGGCCTTTGTATAATCTGCTATCCTTGATTGTGGAGTAGACTTCATGATTCATATCTAACCAAATAAACACCACAGAAGAAATGAGAGTTCACTTTCAAGGCTATGTTAGGAGGACAATAGCTTCTGTCTCCTTCTTTTTCTCTTGGATCACTAATGATAGAACAAACCAGGGGCCACTTTATGAACAGCCCTGTGAGGAGGCCTACGTGGTTTAGTCAAGAACCGAGACCCTCATTCCAGCAGCCCATGAGGAATTGAGGGCCTCAGTCCAACAGCAGTGGGTACACTGATACCCTAACAAGACCCCAGAGCGATTTGTGAAAATGGAAAAGAGGCTGGAGAGCACATGAGGATTCCTGCTTTGGAAAAGCCATGAGCAGGGATCTCACCCAACTTATTCTGCCACCCTCCTGCAGCTACCCACTGCCACGGGGTCCTCCTCTAGGCGAAGCTGGTCCAGCTTGACCTCCCTGACCAAGTGCACATCGTTCTGACGGACCCACCCCACCTCCCCCACCTCAGCTGATGGCAGGCCCTGGCCATCTCCTGTGGAAGGAGCCCCCGTGCCCCTGAGAACCAGGCAGCTGGTCTTTCCAAGAGAAGACAAAACAACCAAAGAACAACCATATGTTCCAAATATCCCTGAGGGTGCCTCTAGTCTCCACAAAGCCAAGACGGTCACAGGGGGGCACAGGGCGGCACCAGAGGCCATGGGCTCAGCAGGCAGATACAACCAGCCCCACACCTACCCAGGGCTGCCGCGATGTCTCCTTGGCCCTCTCCTCTCCTAGTCACAGTCCTCAGAGCTGGCAGCCTTCACACTGCAGTTTGGAAGACAGAGGGCATGCTGTCCCTCAAAGTGACAGCAGCTAGGCAGGCCTCTGAGCTTCTCCCCAGGCCCATGAGGGACCAAATTCCCTCACCTAAACCTCAAGGCCATTCTTCATTTCTGCTGAAAAGCAGGGGACAGAGGCAGGAAAATTGAGGTCAGAGGTGAGCTCACAAGGGGCAGAGGGCATGGGGTAGAAGGAACCAGGGGCCTTTCTCCCTATTTCTCATCCAACCCATATTTCTGAAGAGCAGATTTTGGTTCCATGCTGGATTCAAATCCTGCTTGTGTGATTCCACCTTTCTGAGTTTCTCCATGTATAAAATGAGGATGAGAACTCCTCCCTCACTGGGCCACTATGAGGACTAAATTAGATATTGTGCATGAAGTGCCTGGCACCGCCCCAAGCACATAGCAACCTATCGAAGTGTAGTGGCTATTATGGGCTATTGTTGTCTGTTCTTTGTGAGTATGCCGGCGGAGAAAATTACAATAATCATCCTTGTTGGGGTAGTATTTTATAATTTACAACCAACGTCACATACACTTTCCCCCTTATTCCCCAAGAGCACTGTGAACTAGATTGTATTACTATTATTGTTCCCACTTTTGAAGGAGAAAGCTGAGACAGGAAAGAGAAGTGGAGACCAGGGAGGTGTTAGGAAAGCAGTGGGAAGCAAATTTCTAAGTGTTACTTGGAAATGGACACAGCACGTGATCACACCCCAAAGAGTTCAGGCTGGGCATGCCTATGTGTTCCTGCAGATTCCAGGAAGAGTTAGTCACAAAACACATTCAGAGAGGATGGGCAATGGCAGAGGGAGAACAGACACCGGAATCAGAAGCTCTGGACCTGTTATGCCCTTTACACACTACTATCTGCAAACCTCAGTTTCTTCATCTGCAAAGTGGGTGTGGCATCAATACCAATCAGATGGTGGTGCTCTGGAGATCAAGTAAGACACTAGAAGTGAAAGGGCTTTCCAAACACAGAACAGTACTGAATCACAGATTCTTCTTTTCCTACACTTTCCAGAGTATTCCATACCTCTACCTAACAGCTGCTATTATCTATTTCCATCCGAATTCACCCGCCCCACATTAGACCATATGCTCCAGGAGGCCAGGATGGTGTCTTGTCCAGAACTAGCCCAGAACTAGCAAGCAGTAGGTGTTTAATACACACTCCCTGCACAAAAAGAATAGGCCTCCAGTTTCTACAATCCAACATCAGTCCAGACAGATGAGAAGAACTCTACGAGAAATGGGAGAGAAGGAATATTCTTTTCTTTCTTTGTCTCTTCATCTTTTCTCCACTTCACTGGGTCATCTGGATTTAGAACAAGAAAAATGCAAAACAAACTTTGCAAGTAGTATTTAAAAGGATGCCTGGCATTTTTAGAGACCAGAGGAAAATACACCATAGCAATTTAGGGCTAAGAGCAGCTGGTGAAGTTTCAACATGTGGAAATAACCACAGGCGGAGAACTGGAAAGCTACATGGCATCCAGTGCGGAGGCCAGAGGGCGGGATTCAGCCGCTGCAGTTGGACATGTGGCCTTGCCCTGCCACAGACTTGTCATCACAAAGCCCTTGGCATGGCCATCTGGGGCTTAGCTGGCCAGCCAGAGGTCAGAATCATGTCAACCAGGAGAAATAAATCTGGGGAGGAGATTCTAGCCAGAAACTTTGGCCAGATTGACCTATGAGTGTGTGTGAAACACTCTCAGGAACACAAGCTGGCTTTTTAATAAATGGTGCTGAGACAACTGGGTAGCGTAGCCATTTGGGAAAAGATAACCATAAAGCCAGACCTCACACCAAACCCCAAAATGAACTCGGAGATCTAAATGTAGAAAAATGAAGCGCGTAAGATCTAGAGGAAAAGATGGGTGCATTCGTTTATAATCTGGGAGTAGGTAAAGGCTTTCTAATTATGACTCAAAACCCAGGTGCAAAAAAGAAAAGATTGATCAATTGGACCACAAGAAAAAATTTTAAAGTCTCAGAACATGAGAAAAATGCCACAAAGTCAAAAAACAACTGGAAAAAAAAAATAGGAGAAACTATTTGTAACTGTTATCACAGATAAAGATCCAATTCTCCTAACATAGACTCTAAAATATAGGGGAAGGAAAGATTAAAAACCTGATAGGAAAATGAAACAGACAATTCACAAAGAAAAGAAAACAGCCCTTAGACAAATGAAAAGATGTTCGATCTCACTCAAGATGGGAAAAAATGCAAATTAAAACCCTAATGAGATAACACGTCCCACCTATTGCCTTGACAAAGTTAAAAAAAAAAAAAAGGATGTCATGTACTTTTGTCAAGGCCGTGGAAAAACACACCCTCTCCTACAGTAGGGTCGAGGATGCAAACCAGCTTGGCACTGTTAGAGGGGACAGGGGCCATATCCAACAGAGGTACATATGCATTTCCCTCTGGACCTGCAGTCTCACACCAGGGATTTACCCTGAAGACACAGGAAAATACACATGCACCACATTGACGATGGCAGCATTTTCTGTAATTGCTAAATATTGGAAACAACCTAAACGTGCATTTGCAGAAGACTGGTTGAAACCACAGTATGTCCACACAATAGAGTGCTATACAGCTATTAAAAAATAATAATAATAAAAGTGGAGTGACTTCTAGAAACTACAAATTAGTGGGAAAAGCAAAGTGTCATCTTTTGTATAAGAAAGTGTGATGGTTAATTTTAGGTGTCAGTTTGCTTAAAGAATACCCAGATTGCTGGTAGAGCATTATCTCTTCTAGGCATAACAATTAGGGTGTTTCCAGAAGAGACTGGCATTTGGATCAGTGGTTGAGTGAGGAGATCCGTCACATCTATGTGGATGGGCACCTTCCAATTGGCAGAGAGCCTGGATAGAACAAAAGAGCAGAGAAGAGACAAGTATTTGTTCATATGTTTCCCTTTCTTTCTCCCGTTCCCCTTTCTCCATGCCCCCCACCTCCACTGTGGGCCCAGGTGAATGTTCTCCTGCCCTGGAACATCTGAACTCCAGGTGTCCCATCTTTGAAGAACCAGGGCCCCGCCCCCAGGCCTTTAGCCTCAGAAGGAGAGTTGCTTGCTTGGCTTTTGGCCTTTGGATTTGTGCAGAGCCATGCTCCATGCAGTCCCCCTGGTTCTCTAGCTTTCAGACAGCCTAGGACTCTTCAGCCTCTGTAAGCAACTGCCGATTCCCCTAACCAAACCTCTGTTATATCTATTGGTAGAGCCTGTTGGTGCTGTTTCTCCAGAGAACCCTGAATAATACAAAAGTTTTTTGGGTTTTGTGTGTGTGTGTTTTTTGGTCTTGTGTTGGTTTGGTTTTGGTTTTTTGACCCAGGGGTACTTTACCACTGAGACACATCTCCAACTCTTTTCATTTTTTATTTTGAGACAGGGTCTCACTAAGTTACCTGGGGCCTTATTAAATTGGTGAGGCTGGCTTTGAACTCACGATCCTCCTGCCTCAGCCTCCCAAGTTGCCGAGATTACAGGTGTGCACCACTGCACCTGGCCAGAAGTTTGAAATCCACACACTCACACACATCTGGTGAGTAAAAAGAACCACCAGAAGGATGAGTCAGGAACTGATGAAATTAGTTACATGAAGGGATGGGAATGGGATGGAACAGAAGTGTGGGTGGGAGCAGAGAAGAGATGAGTGGCATCTCTGAACTCAACTTTTATATTGTCTCAAATTTTTGAATCAAATCATGTTTCCCATACTCAAGGGGAAAAAAATCAACAAGATCAGGGAAGAAAAAGAAAAAATAAAAATACATGACCTAACTCTACTTTAAAAAGATAAATCTTCACAGGGGCTGTAACAGAACTGTGTAAATCTTGAACATGGTATTTTTTACTAATAGCTTCAGGCTACTGACAAAAAGAACTGTCCTCAAACACGGAACTTCAAGCAGTGAGTTTGTTTTTCACAGAAGGATAGGTTAGCAATACCAAAATGATACCACGCATATTCCCGGATGAAACAAGTGAGTCTCAATTTATGCATTGTCCAGAAAGAGAGTTCCAAATATGGAAAAGGAAAGGCCAGACCGAGCCCCTGGTGTGGAACTGGAATTGAAGGCATATGTGAGATCTTGTAAAGAGGAAGAGAGGAAGGAAAAAAGAAAGAGACAGATGTATATTTGCAAACAAGCAGCACAGGAGGATTGTGTAGTTGGAGAAGTGCTAGATTAACCCAAGTTAAATAGGTGTCCTTGCTTCAGGGCCCTCGGGATCCTTAGTTTCCTAATGCAACTTTGAATCTTCAAATTATCTGGCCATGGAAACCTTTCCCTGTGCGACATGGCAGGACACATGTTAGTACCAGTCCTGGACACACCTCCATCCTCTCTCACTGGCCAACTTGGGGCAAGTTCCTTTCCTCTGCATAAAAAGAGGGGAGATGTGGTACACGGTTGGCTGGCCTCACACCTGGGCTCTTTCATTCCCTTTTCTCATTTCCCTTTCCTCCCCACTCCCTTCTCTTCCCCTCCCTCATCTTCTCAACTTTCCCATCTTGTCCAGCAAGAAGCCAGTTCTTGCAGCAGCCAGCTTCCCCGCAGGGCCCCCGCCGAGCTCACACACACACACACACACACACACACACACACACACACACACCCTAAGACTGCGCAGGGTGCGGATGAGCAGGCCTGTACCTGAAAGCAATTAGCTTAGGGATGCTGAGGCTTTCCTTCCTCCTTTGGGAATGGGCTCTGCCTGAGCTGAGCACTTAGGTGACAAGTTGGATTTAAGAAGCCAAAAGAAAAAGAAAATGTGGAAGGCAATTGCATGGCTTACAGAAAATTATAAATTCCTCATTCCTAATCTTTAGGAAGTGAGCAGAGGGAGGGGTGGCCAGGGAAGACACAGGCCTCTGCTCCTGTGCTGCTCTTAGTCCAGCAGGTCTTGGCTGGAGGGGTCTTGGGCGGGAGACCCAGCAGGCAGCTCTGACTGGCTGGGCAACCCCAACCAATTTTAAGTGAATTGAGAGCGAACCAATCCCAGAGGAGGACCTGGGTTTCCTGTCTGGTTAGAGAACAGTCTAGAGGTCCCCTGTGGATTCTGATAGTTTCACATCCCCTATGGGTAATTACACATCCCTGCATACAGGATCAGCCTCAAAGCTCAGAGATTCACCAAGTGAGGATTCGAACTCCCTGGCCGTCCCCTGGCAGCAGGACAAAGGGAGAGAGGCAGATTCGCCAGCAACACTAGGCCAGAGCAGCTTCAGTGACCAAGGCCAGTTCTACCTGCTCTACCCATGGACTCCACCGCCTCGTTTCCCAGACCTTCCCCTTCCCTTGTTCACCATGGTCACACCAAGAGGGGCCATCTATGGGGCAAAAGCTACTTGTCAGGCACTATTACATTATTACATTATCCTACTCAACCTTCATAACAATGCTGCAAAATAGATATTCATTTATTCATTCGTTTATCTATGGACTTCATTTCGTGTGCCAGAAACTGTGCCCTAGGTGCTGGCGATATTGTGACAAATTTACGGAGTGAAGGGATGACTGTCCCACTCTTCAGGTGGGAAAACTGAGGCTCAGGGGCCTCCCATTCCCTGGCCTCAACTATTGATTCAGAGGTTTGAACTCTCCAGTTACAGCAGCCAATAAACCCTGTGGAACATTGTCTGTTTCATCAGGTCCTTTATCACAGAGGAACGGAAGTCAACATGAGACTAAACTTGTCCTCTCATAGGTAAAGAAACAGGCTCAGCAATGTCCAATGAAAAGCTCAGAGTTATGTGTCCAGGAGATGAGGGGATCAATTCTTTGGAGAAGTTATCAGCAGGAAGAATAGGATTCTAGTCTGGATTGCCCCTAAAAACAGACCTCTGCCACTCTGCCGCGCAACCAGCACGCTAGCCTCATAATAGAGGTTCCAGACATAGAAGTTAACTAGTGAGATCAAATTAAAGACACATAAAACTCAATTTACCTTTTTTCTTGCCCAGCTAAGAGACGGCTTCTCCCGGCTCCTGCCTCTAGCCACCTGGCGGTAGCAAGGTTTACACAAGAGACCAGCAGGAGAGAGAGAGGCACGCCAGAGAGTGGGCTTTTATTGGGGAACAAAAAGTTCAGGGGAAAATTCCATCCAATGAAGGTCGAGGGGGACAGCATTCCAAGGTTAGGGTCAGTGATTGGTTTCCAGGTCAATGGTCAGTCACACCCCCACACGGACAAGCTCTCGCACCTGGAAAGGGTGGTGAAAAGCTCCGACACAGCTGGTCTGAGCGCCTCACACCCAGTCAGGGAGGTAGCTTAATCATGTGCGAGAACGGCTTCCCACATGCCACTGGTTTTCCACAGAGAAGAATGGCCTCAGACTGGAGTTACAGATATATGTGCACATGTGCAATGGCATAGAGCCCAGCTTAACCACGGCAGCAGAGCTTGGAATTACACAATACAGAAAGCTGCTAAATGTCCACCAGTAGGGGTCTGGGTCATCACCATGGTCTGTCCACAGGATGGAGTAGTATACAGCCGGGGGGCGGGGGGGGGGGATAAAAAGACTTTGTGAATTGCTCTAGAAAGAACTTGCATTTTTAAGTTGAAAAACCTGGGAAAAGGAAAATGCACAATAGCGTATAAAATACATCAACTTTAAAAAAGAAAGAAACTATTTTTTGTTCCTATTTCTTATGTTTGCATAAACCTACAAGGATATCAATAGTAGTGGGTATGACTGGTTGGAGGTGGAGGAACTGGGTAGCTGGGAGATGGGGTGGGAGTGAAAAGTTTCTATTTATTCTCTTACAGTGTTTGAAAACATACACAAAGCGGAAAATGATGGGAGCCTGACAGAACTGGCCTTAAAGTCTAACCACATAGTTAAATGGAGCCTCAGTTATGCTTTTTCCTATTCTCTCCTCAGTTAGGAACAATAGTTTTAGGAGGTCACAGAGAAGCCCTGTGGGAGTTATCCAGACTTTTCTGATGTGGCAGCGAGGACACAGGTAGGCTTTGGTTGACTTAAGCCCTCTAAGCTCCATTTTCCTCAAAGGAACATAATGACCTCTATTTTGGGAGGTTGTTTTAAAATTAATTGAGACAATGCTCAAAGCACTTAGGCAGGCCTGGTGCAATAAATAAATTCAGATGGTCATACTCTTTAATTAGACAGTTTTAAACAAAGCCGTCAAGGAAAGGTACTTTTAGGATACATCATAATGGCAACGTCGCTGCCCTATCTCACAGGTTCCCTGAGTGTTACTCCAGACTACATTGAAGCAATCTGGCCTTGGTGAAATGCTGAAATTTCTGCAGAGCAAGAGTACACTGTTAGAAGGCAGAACCCACCAGGAGCACCCAGACCACCCATGTCGTTTACTGCCGCCATCCACCAACACGGGTAATTTATTGAAGAACTGATTATATAATACATATAACAAATCAGATGTGGCTTGACAAATGTGCTTTTTGCTTAATAATTATTATAATTCCACGGTAATTCCTACATATACATTTTTAATGGGAACTGCAGATGCAGCAGACATGGCTTTTCCTGTTTGACATCTGTCAGGGAATCACTTTCTGAGACTCTTCTGACCCAAACCTGTCCAATCAGAAAATTTCAACTCTCTGGCGAAAGAAAATAGAGTAGTCATAGAACCTGAATGTGGGTGACTCTGGACCGATGGCTGAGACTATCAGAAAAGAAGCAATTTCCTAGTTTACCTGGCTGGTAATGGAATGACTCTTGGACACTGCGGGGAAAGCTGTGTCTGATGGCTCCTTGAATGCTTCTCTGACAGCACCTTGCCCAAAGCATTTGCCCCACTACTTCTCTGATGCCATCAGACACCTTCTCAGCAAGCACACATGTCAGCCCAGAAATGCAAGGGAGCGACCTCCCCCAGGTGCGGCCTCAACTGTGCAGACAGAAGCCAAGATTGATGTCACTGCTCCTGGTGGGAAATTCTCCGGCAGACAAGTCTTAGACACCCTCTTAACAGTCCTCACAAGATCGTAGGCAGGATCGAGCTCCAGTGCTAATCACAGTGACCTCAGTAACATACACTTCTGTTGGCTCTTCTTTTCTACCTCATTCTCCTAAACCTTACTCCTGAAATAACTTCCCAAATAAACTGCACCCTGGTCCTTGTCTTCTTTCAGGGGAACCCAGCACACCCCACAAGCAATACTGATGCCATTTTACCTAGCTCCAGCTCCCCCCTGCATTTCATTTGAAGTATTTCATACCTCTCCATTGGAATTCAAAAACCTTTTAATTATACAGACACAATTATAATAGTCACAAATATAACTACTACTAATGTACAATACAAAGCAGTACTATATAAGTGAATACATGTCTACAAATACATGATTCTTTGGAAGCAGAGGGTCTTATAGGCTGTCATGGTCAAAAACAGTTTTAAGAAGGAGGTGAAATTTGATTTGGGTCTTGCAAGATGTGGAGGATTCATATAGGTGGAGAAGAGAGGAAAAGAGGGGCCAAGTGAAAAATAGCTGTCATTTCACCAGCTCACACTACATGATGACCATTCTTCTAAGCTCTATATACATATTCTCATCTAATCCTCATAATAATTCTGTAAAATAGACACTTAGGTTTATACTTCATAGATGAGGAAACTGAGACAGAGAATTTAAGAAATTCGTTTAATTAAGCTCCCACTGAGCTGGGATTCCAACTCAACAGTCAGGTGCCAGAGCCCACAGTTCACTCTGCTCTCCACCCCTCTCCCAAGGCTGTGGTATGTATGTCTCCCTTGAAATGAGATGAGGAACAAAATTTTTAACTGTGGTGAACTGCACATAACATTAAAAGACATACATAAATGAAGTCGACCATCTTATTTTAAGTGTACAGCTGGGTAATGTCAAGTGTATTCACGTTGTTAGGCAATCAATCTTCAGAACTTTTGGCAGTACTATGGTTGAACCCCGGGCCTTGTGCGTGTGAGGCAAGCACTGCACCACTGAATCTACCACATTTCCGGCCCTCGGTCTGCAGAACGTTTTCATCTTGCAGAACTGAAACTCTGATCATAAACAACTTCCCATTTCCCCATCTGCTAAGTCCCTAGCAATAACCATTCTTCTTTCTGCCTTATAAATTTGACCTCTGTAAGTACCTCATATAAGTAGAATAATATAATTTTTGTCCTTTTATGTCTGGCTTATTTCACTTAGAATGATGCCCTCTAATGTGGAGGCAAAGGAACACTGAGACACTTGGTGGTCTTATAAATTAGCACAGCTGCTATAGAAATCAGTGTGGAGGCTCCTCCAAAGACTAGGCAAGGAACCACCATATGACCAGCTATGCCACTCCTCGGTATTTATCCTGAAGAATTAAAGTCATCTCACTGCAGTGACACATGCAGATCCATGTTTATGGCAGCACAATTTACAATAGCCAAACTATGGAACCAGGCTAGGTGTCCATCAGTGGATGAATGGATAAAGAAAATAGGCTATAGACACACCATGGAGGCTTATTCAGCCATAAAGAAGAACGAAGTTGTCATTTTCAGGAAAATGGATGGAACTAGAGAATTTTCTGTTAAATAAAATAAGCCAAACTCAGAAGTTCAAGGGTTGAATGTTTTCTCTCATATATGGAAACCAGAAAGAAAAAATGAAAAAAAAAAGATGGGGGGTGGTGTCTCATGACAATAAAAGAGAGATCAGAAAATAGAGGAAGAGGACCAGGGAGAGGGAGGAGGAAAAAGAAAGTTCTACTGGAGAATGATGCCTTCCAGGTTCTTCCCTGCCGTGGCCTGTGGTAGAACTGCCTTCCTTCTTAAGGCCGAGTTCATGGGAAGGATGTGCCTCGTTTGGTGTCTGTCTATGTTCGTCAGTGGACATGAGTGATTTGTGCTATTGTGACTAAGGCTTCCATGAACATGTGTGTACAAATATCTGTTGAGACCCCTGCTTCTGGTTCTTTTAGTTCTAATGTTTACCCAGAGTTGTAATTGCCAAATCATATAGTAATTTTAGCTTTAATTTTTTGAGGACCCACTACCCGGCTGTCCACGCATCTCCACGTTCCACATTCCCACCCGCTGTGTGCATGTGCATGGAAACCAGTCTCTCCGCACCCCGAGGGCTCTAGCCTTGACTTCTGCGTTTCATATGAAGGCAGGACATCTGAGTGGAACTGTGCAGGAGACAGTGGGAGGGACTGACCATGACAGGTGACAGGCCGGTTCTGCAGACGCATTTGGAATTCATCCAAAAGGAAATGAGAGAAGCCATGAAGATAAATGAGTACCGCTGAGAGCAGAGGGAGGATAGCTGGCGTGAGGACTCAGCCTTGGGGAACGGCCCAGTTGGGCAGCACATTAATTCACAAATGGCAGCTGCTAATTGTTTTTTAAAAGCTCATTCTCTAAGTTAAACATTGCCCTGCAGTCCCCAGATTTGCTTAGCAAACCCTTTTGCATATTAAAATAAATACTGACTTACCCTGATGGAGTTAACCCACAACCAAAATTCGAGATGCCAACGACAGTTAACATCTGTAGAGTTAGAATTTATTTTTCATGTACTTAATCTTCATAAAAATCCTGTGGTACAGACATTATTATCCCTGCGGTAGTCCTCTGGGCACCTGGAGGAGAGATCAGCTTTCCTGACCTTAGAGCTCACTCCCACCCAGGGGGCTCAGAGGGAATGGTCAGATCTGGGCACTGAGAATGTGTTGCCTGTTGGCAGGGACACTGTGCACAAAAAGGGCGTGCAGCGAGACCAGCGATCATCGGGGGCTGAGGGTGGTAGGGAGGGATGGGCAGGGACACACAGGGATGGGGGGAGCACAGAGGCAGATTTATGTCATTACATGTTTGTCAAAACCCTTAGAGCGAACGCCACCAAGAGTGAGCACTAACATAAACTGCAGACTTCAGTGAATAATAATGAATCAAAAAAAAATGAATCCATATTGGCTCATTAATTGTAATTAATGTGCCACACTAATGTAAGAGGCTTATAACAGCGGGAACTTGAGGAGGAGGGTGGGGGCATAGGAGAACTTTCATACTTTGCGCTCAATTTTCTGTAGAGCAGAAATTTCTCAAAAAGTAAAGACATTTTTTTAACGCACATAAACTCGCTCTTTGGGGGTCACCTTTTTCCATGGTGAAGAAGTGGCTAGGAGAACCAAGGGGTAGACCCAGTGGACCCTCCTCCCCCTCTTCTGCAAGGACTCCCTTAGAAGAGGCCCTGACAACTTGCTCTTTTTCTCTCTTCTGCACATGGATGACAGCAGGACCCAGCCCACCTTGGCTCCTCCTTGGACCCTGAGGTCCACAATCTCTCCAAGCATCTGCCCTCTCCAGGTTCACCCTGCCTCACTTTGATGAATGTGTTCTGTTAGTTTTGGATTTGAAGCTGTTCAGCCCTAATTACCTTAGGAGAAAATGCAGAGCGGGTTTCATGAGCTCACAGAGTTTGGGTCTTAAATCAGATAAAAATGAAATGGTGCTAATTTTCTTTGCTCTTGTTCTTTACGCAGGCATCTTTCCTGGGAATCTCCTGGGAAGAAGGTTTATCCAAACCAAAACACAAGTCTGGCAGTGCTGGTCCCCCAACAAAATGCCAGCTAATAGTACTCCAGAATTCCTCATAACCTCTAACAACCGTGCCCATTTTAGAGCCGAGGAAACCAAGTCTGAGGAACCTAATCAGCATGAGTGACCTGCTCAAGTGGCAGAGCTGGAACTCAGATCTTCTCACTCTCGGATCCAGATTCTATCACTTTCCACCTCTCTAGAGGAATAAAATCTTTAACTTCTGATGCATCTATTCTCTCTATTACACAGAAGTCAATTACAGTGCACATGCACACACGAACAAGCTCACACACACAAGTGACATTTGGTCTCCTTCTTCCAGATCCTATGACTTCCCAGCTCTGCAAGTCACCCTCTTATCATGAGGCAGGACCCTCTGCCCAGGGCTAGCTCTATAAGAATACGCCATGAAAAACAGGGTTGGGTGAGGGCAGGATATTAAATCAAATACAAATGCTCAGGTCTTAATATCCTTAAAAAATGATCTGTTTTGTTTGTGGAGGCAGAACAAGATGGATTCTGTCATTTAATAGACATTTATTAGCGCCTTGGGAAACATGGATGAATAACACAAAGTTCCTATACTCCAACAGACTACTGTCTCATGGAGGGGTGGGAGGAGACAAATTAACAGATAATTGCATGCATGCTAATGTGCATCCCAGTTTTGACTGGAAGATTATGGAAGCCAACTAATCAGAATGGTTGCTCTCCATTCAAAACATTCTGCAGCCCTAAATAAGCCACCTGGACAAACCTATGTGTATTAGCTCAGGCAGGCTGCCATAACAAAATACCAGAGGGTGGGATCTTAATAGAACTTTATTTTCTCAAGTTCTGGGAGCTGGAAAGTCCACAGTCAGGGCTCCAGCAAGGTTTGATTGCTGGCAATTTCCCCTTCCTGACTAGCAGAGGGTCACTTTCTCACTGTGTCCTCACATGGTAGAGAGAGGGAAGCTGGTGTCTCTTACTCTTCCTATATGAGCACCAACCCTACCAGATGAGGGTCCACCAGTATGACTTCATTTAACCTTAATTAACTCCTAAAAATCCTATTTCCAAATGCAGTTCCCATTAGGGTTTAGGGCTTCAACACATGGATTTGGGGAGACACAATTCATTCCAGTTCACTATCCATGCCCCCGATGGCAGCACAACAGGCTGTAACCACTCTGCAGGAATCACCAGAGAGTGCTTAAGAGGAGCACTTACCCAGGGACAGCATCTTGTAAGAAGGAACATTTGAGCTGGGTTTTGAAGGATGACTAGGAGTGGGCCAAAAAGGGGAAAGAGCTTTCCAAAATGTTAGCTACACATATGCAAGTATAAGGAACTGTGAAAGGCCAGGCACATTTAGAAAATGACAGAAGTGCAGTAACCATGGAGACAGAGGGAGATGTGAGGAAAGACAAGAATGGAGGCCAGCTCCAGGGTCCTGCTGGGGAGCACAGGCATTATCTGAAAGGCAGAAGGCTATAAGGTTAATATGGTTTCCGATGTAATGCAACAATATCAAAGTAACGGTGATATACCACTGATATATTCTAGAGGAAATAATAAAAATCCACCTCCTCTTTTATTAATACTTTGTCTGGTTAGGAAAGAAACATGGATTTTTTTTTCTTTTGCCCTTTTAACATAGGACATAATGCATAAAATAATACTGTATTTAGGTAGTTTCCAAACTTATTTCTTTTTTATTATTATTACTGGGACTGAACCCAGTATTTTACCACTGAGCCACATTCTCAACCCCTTTTTATTTTTTATTTTGAGACAGGGTCTCCCTAAGTTGCTTCAGGCCTCACTAAGTTGCTGAAGCTGGCCTTAAACTTGAGATCCTCCTGCCATAACCTCCTGAGTTCCTGAGATTACAGGTGTGCACCACCCCATCAGCTCAATTTAAACTTTTTAAATAGGCAAGTCTTTGCTCAGAAGAAATGCAGACCTGATTCCCAAAAAAGAGCAAACAATAAAAGGCCTAGCTGGATTGGTGGGGTGGGGACCAGGAGTCAAAGATCCCTCTCTGCCAGCCTCCCCTTCTTTCACAACCTGAAGTCTCTCTAAAGAACTCTGGGCTCCTTGTTACACCATTTTAAAGTCATTCCCCTCCATGATGAACTTGCTTTTCTACACACACACACACACACACACACACACACAAGTATTTTTTCAAATAATAATAAACATTTGTTAATAATTAATGTGTGGCTTACTGGCTATAAACCAGGGACTGCAGGAGACATTCCAGGGGAAATCAGTTCTTTTTGCATCACAACAACCCTGAAAGGTAGATGCTATTATTCCCATTTCACAATAAGGAGACTGAGGCAGACTAGGTCACTTAGCTAGGAGGTGGAAGAGCCAGGAGGTGAACACAGGCATTTGACCTCGGGTACCTGTGACCTTGGGCCTGTGCTCTATCACCTGTTTTAGGAAGTACCAACTTTCACAGACCTGTGTTGTATCACATAAGAATGAGTCCACAGAGTAGTTTAGATAAGAAAAATAAGTTGAATAGTTCAATAGAGTTAAAAATAAGTTAAATAGAGTATCCTTCCCTGGCATGGTCCCTGGACCACAGTGGGCATTCCAAAAAGTTTGCTCAACAAGTGAATTGAGAAGTAAATGAGCTTGTTCTCCAGTGCTCAGGACACCTTGCAGTTGCTCACACTGGTGCCCCACCAAACTTCCCTTTGGACAAAAAACCTTTTGGCCCTGATTGAACTGCAAGCAAATCTACACGGTCTGCTGTGTGCCCAAAGAAATCCTTTATGAGAAGCAACATACAGTGTTCTGTCCACCCAGAGTGCCATAACACAGTGCCACCGCATCTTCCCAGGAGGCCTCCAGTGTTGTGGATCAGGGGCCCACCCTAGTCTAGTCTTTACATCTGCAAAGACCCTATTTCCAAGATAGATCATATTTTGAGGCACTTGGGTAAGGACTTCATCATATCTCTTGTGCGGAGACCCGATTCAACCCATAACATACAGTAACTTCACCAAAGTATCATTTAGGAGCCTTCCCTACTGAGCAAAGAGGAGATTCTTCTCAGCAGCACAATCTCCGATGATCGGTATGGTCTTGTGCAGGGGAGAGACCCTGTAGATACAGATTTCCAAACAAAGGAGGACTTAATGGCTAAAATCAGAGACCCTGCAACAGACTGCCCCATTCAAGTCCTGGCTTCCACATTTCAGCTGTGTGGTTGGGGCATGTTACCTAATCCTGCCATCCCACAGTTACATCATGTACAAAATGAGGAAAATAATAGTACCCAACTATTATTACAACACTACTGTGAGAACTAAATGAGATAATATAGTTAATTAGAAATGTTCACTGTTTTCTCACACAGTGAATATTTCTAATTAGCCATAATGATTATTATTCAGCATTCCAGGCATAAAGAGAGCGACTGCTGTAGGAGGGGTGGACGAGACAGGAAAGAGGCCTAAGAGAGCTGCAGGCCATCAGACTTGAGCGCCCAGGGAGGGAGGGAGAGGAAGAGCTGGCAAAGGTATAGTGAGGAATGGAGGAATTCCCACCTCAACAGGCAGAGGTGCCCGCAGAGACACCGCACACCTGTCTTCACAGCAGCACCGTTCACAGGAACTAGAAGGTAGGCACAAGCTCAGTGCCAGCTATCAGTGGACCAGTCACAGGGTACTGCTCAGCCTTGAGATGGAGCTGCTGACTCTCGGTGCAGCACGGAAGGACCTTGAGGACACTATAGTAAGTGAAGTAATTCGGCCACGAAAAGACAAAGGCAGGATAAGTCTACTTAATAAGGTACCTACAGTAGTCAAGTTCACAGTGCCAGGAAGAAAGCGGTGGTGGCCGGGCACTGGGGAGAGAAGGGAATGGCAGGTGGTTAAACTGGTGCAATTTCAGATCTGTGAGGTGAAATGAGTTCTGGAGGTGGTCTGGTGGTCGCACACCAAATGTGCCTGGAATTAACACTACTGAATAGCATATATATATATATATATATATATATATATATGGTAACTGGGGATTGAACCCAGGGGCACTCAACCACAGAGCCATATCCCCAGCCCTTTTTTATATTTAATTTAGAGACAAAGTCTCGCTGCATTGCTTAGGGTCTCACTAAATGGATGAGGCAGGCTTTGAACTAGTGATCCCCCTGCCTCAGTCTCCCAAGCCACTGAGATTACAGCATGCGCCACTGCCCCCGACTAAGATGGTAAATTTAATGCTCTGTATATTTTACCACAATTAAAAATAAAAGATTTATAAAGGAAGACCGAGTGGTGGACAGTGTGGAGTTCTGCTGAGAGGTCTGGAGAGGACTGGAAAGGAGCCACAGAGAGACTGCTGGTAAGGCTCTGAGGACAGCATCGGAGCTCAGAAACCAGGCTGTGGTGGTGATGGGACAGAGAGATGGGACAGGAAGCCCAGGAGCTCTGCTGTAGAGAAGGAGGAGACTGCATCCTCAGCTAAGAGAGGATGGGGACGGAAAAGGACTCTTTTTTTCCTGGCTCTGTTGAATTTCTCTTTAAAACTACAAAATTAAGGCATGTTTACCAAACCATTATCTAGGGTACACTGGTTATACAGAACACTGGCCTAAAAGAAAGAGCCCTCCAGATTCCCCTCCTCTTCAACTCGGATTACCTGTGTTAACAGCCTAGTGTGTACCTTGGCACCTTGCCCACACTTACACTAACATGTCATTGCAGCTAGTGTGCAAAGGTTCGAGACAGACCCTGTGTTCCAGGAAAAGTCCTATGTCATTGAGGACCATGAGCACAGGAGGCAGAGGAGGATTGGGGAGGGAGACGCAGCAACGTGGAGACCCTGGAAGCCTGTGATCAACTCCAAGGGCAATAAGAAGTTATGGGAGGATCTGAGTAGGGACACAGCCTCTGCTTTGTTCTCAGAGACAGCTCTGACTCCAGGATAAAGACTAGGCCACAGCAAGGGCTGAAGATGGGAGACTGCCAAGAAAGAGGACAAAGCAGAAGTCCCAGTGAGGAACCATGGCAGCGTGGCCCATCTTTGAAGAAAAAGATGACAGAACTTGCCCTTGAATTGAACCACTTTCTCAAGGTAGTTAAGAAGTCCTTGAGCACACACAGCTTGGGAGACTCATCTATTTGGTCATTATTTCTTGAGCATCTGTGTGACACTTAGGGGATGGAACAGTGGACAAAACACAGTCCCCACCCTCTTCATGATGGTTGCATCCTAACCTCAGAGAGCCAGAGTGGATCACAGCAGCTCAGAGCATGACCCTGAGACCAGGTGGCCATGTTGACCACCCAGCTCTGCTGCTTGGTAACCATGTGATCTTAGGCACGTTGCTTGATCTTTTTACACCTCGTGTCCTCATCTATAAGATGGTAATAATAATCATCATTCCTACATCTTTGCTATGAAGAATAAGCAAACTAGCATACAAAAAGTGCTTAGCACAGAGGAACCACTTTATAAACGTTAGCTATTATTACCGGGGATAGCAAGTGGTTAACCAGGATGCCATGGGCCTTGATCTATATTTCCCATTCTGGCGATGCATATTGACAGTTAATTTCTTCCTTTGTTCTTCAAAATTTTGTAGGCAACCTTGAGGCTTAAGTCATGGCAATTGACTCTGTAAGCGACAGAAGTTAGAAAAATCGCCATGCATTTGTTCAGGCACATACGTGCATTGAAATAAAAGAGCAAAGCTAGACCCCAAATGATACACTGTATGGTGGAACCGTGATGGGATTAAGGGTAAGGCTTGATATCTTTATGTTGCTCCCTTTTTCTTTCTTTTCCAATTCTCCACAATAAGACTTTGTACATTTCCTATTCATAAAAGTGAGCATAGAGTTATTTTTACAGTCGTATCTAGGCAAAGGATCTGTAAGCACAAAGGAAAAAGAAATGTACCCCTGTTCTTTCTCCCTGCTTTCATCTCAGACATGCCCTGAGAAATGAAAAAGCACCAACTATTCACCATTGTCCCAAGATGAGATCACAGAAGCATGACTCAGAGTGGCTTCTGACACCAGGTAGTGACTAAAACAGGAAAACACAGGCCTGCTCTGCAGAGAATCCTCACCATCCCGAGGATGGAGGAGCCAGGCTGTGAGGTCAGGGGAGCTGACAGCATGTTCTGATCCTGAACCACACATGGCCAGACTCGCCTCATTAGTCATTTCGATTACCAAGGGAGCTCTTAGGAGAACAGGCAGATGCAACACGTGGTGGAGTTAGAGAATATCCAGGCTCAGAAACTCCTGCCCCCACCCCTGCCCAGCTCCCTCACCACTCCACCTGCAATAAAAAACAAAAACCCTGAGCATCATGATTTCGTGATTTCTTTTGCTCTTGCACCCATCAAAGGGTCCTTCACAGAGCCAGGAACACAGGCAATGTGGTGTTTGATTATTTTAATCAGTATTTCTTGTAGTACCCATCATCTATTTCTCCTTTATCTGGCAATAATGCCCTCCCTTGGTGGGACTGTCATTTAAGGTGACCTTCCTTTCCCTGACAAGGCAGTAGTGGGCACTGGGGTCAAGGTCAGCCAATCGGATGCCCACTTCCTGGGGACAGCCTTGTTATGGTTTGGATATGAAGCAACCCCAAAGGTTCTGTGTTGAAGGCTTGCTCCCCAAGGCAGCCATGTTCCTACCTGGGACTTTGGGGAGTGATTGGATCAATCCAGCAGTGGATTGATCCATTGGAGCTGAATAGACTCCTAGAAGTGATGGAAAGCTGTAGGTGGTGGGGCATGGTCAGATGAAGCAGGCCACTGGGGTGTGCCCTGGAAGGGTGTGGCCTGTTCAGCTATCCACACAATGAAATATTATTAGGGAATGTAAAGGATGAAATAAAGTTATAGTTATCAAGATGGGGGGGGGGGGCTTGCCATAAAGACAGATGTAGAGACCAAGGGAATGGAAGAGACATCCCAGAAATAATCCCTCTCCCATGTGGTTAAGGGTGCCAAGAACATCCAATGGGGAAAAGGCAGTCTTTTTTGCTAAATGATACTGGGAAAACTGGGTATCCACATGCAGAAGAACAGAGTTGGACTCTTACCTGACACCATATACAAAGATTAATTCAAAATGAATCAAAGACATAAAGCAGAAAAGCTAAAACTACAAAACTGTTTGGAAAAAACATAGGGCAAAACCTTGACAATCATGAATTCCACAATGATTTCTTGGATATGACACTAAAGGCACAGGCAACAGAACAAAGAGTAGTCAAGTTAGATGTCGAGAAAAATCAACAACTTGTTCATCAAAAACACTCTTGGCAGAATGGAAGAAAGCATTTGCAAATTGTATATCTGATAAGGGATTAATGCCCAGGATAGAGAACTCCTGAAAGTTAACCACACACACACAAAAAAAAAAAAAACATGCAAAAACGGGCAAAGGATGTGAATAGACATTTCTCCAAAGAAGACATAAATGTGGCCTATAATACATGAAGAGATGCTCAGTATCAGTAATCACTAGGGAAATTTAAATCAAAACCACAGTGAGCTACCACACTGTGCTCATTAGAATGCTGCTGTCCAAAACAAAACAGAGTCAATAAGTATTGTGGAGCCTGTGGATAAGCTAGACGTCCTGGGTGTGGCCAGGGAAGCGTACAATGGTGAGCCCCAGGAGAAAGTATAGCAGTTGTTCAACAAATTAAAAATAAAACTACCACGTGAGTCAGCAATTCTGCTTCTAGAAATCTATCAAAAAGAAATGAAAGTAGAATCTCGAAGAGATGTTCACATGCCCACTTGGACCACAGCATGATTCACAATAGCTGAAAGGTAGAGGCAATTCAAGTGTTCATCAACGAATGAACTTATAAGCAAAATGTGGTATTTCCACAGAGTGGAAAATCATTCTGCCTTAAAAAGACATTCTGACCTACGCTACAGCATGGTTAAAACCAGAAGGCACTACCCTAAATGAAACAGACCCATCATGGGAAGACAGCTACTGTAGGATGGCACTTACTCAAGGAAGTCAGTGTCTTCAAAGGTGGAGACAGAAAGAGAGTGGTCGTCACTAGGGTCTGGGGAAGGGGATGGGAAAGGCGGTTGATGGGTGCAAAGTTTCACTTCTGCAAGATGAAAAGAGTTCTGGAGTTGGGTGGTGATGGCTGACACAACAGTATGAATGTGCTCAATATCACTGAACTGTACACTTAAGAAGGTAAACTGCATCTTATATATATTTTACCACCACAAAATTCTAAAAAATTTTAAAAAAGAAAGAAAGAAAGAGAAAAGAAATGAAGTACTGATAAATGTTACAACAGGAGCAAACTTCAAAACATTATCTTAAGTGGGCGAAAAAAAGTCAGAATGCCAAAAAAAAAAAAAATACTGCCTGAATGCATTTGGGTGTAATATTCAGAATAGGCAAGTCCATAGAGTCAGAAAGTACATTTGTGGTTCCCCAGGGCTGGGAGGAGGGAAAAATAGGAGCAACTTCTTCATGAGTTTGGGGTTTCTCTTTAGGGTCATGAAAATGTTCTGGAAGGAGATGGTGATGATGGCTACTAATCACTGTCAACACGCTACACATCACTTAATCATATACTTTGGCTGTCATTGTAAATTTTATCTTAAATGTATTTGCCACAAGATTAAAAAATTGAAAAAAAATATATATATATATATATATATATATATTGTTGCTGTTGTTTTGTTTTTGTTTTTTTTTAACTATAAGATCCTTCTAGAGGAGAGTGGTGGAAAGAACATAAGGTTCTTCTCAGACCTGCCTCTGACTGGCTGTATCAACTCTGGCACATCCTTCCCTTCTCCAAGCCTCAACTTCTGCAGCTACAGAATAGAAGTTCCTGTGGGCTTGGTGAGCAATTGCAATCCATTAGTCCACAAACTCTCCTTTTTGCAACACTCCAAGGGAGATTCACTCCCCAGTCTCCTGACTTCCAACACAGCTCAGCTTCTTATCTGCAGCCAGTCTCCCCTGAACTCCAGCTCCTCTGCTCAGCATCTCACATGTGTTTCCAACAGGCATCTTTAATGTCACCTGTCCAGGAGGAACAGATGACCCTCCTCTGACCTCTTCCCTCCCCTAACTTTTGTCCTTGCTTAGCTCATATGTTAGAGTCTATAAACAAGTCAGGATGGCGCCTGGCATTTTGCCAGAGGGAGTGGTTTGTGAGGTGGCGCCAGTGAGCCACTAAGTGTGGAGATTCCTTATTGGTTGACTGCTGTATCTAGTTTATGTTAATTAAGATAAGCTGTGTGGAATGTATATATACTCCTCCTGTCCTACAATAAAGGGCTCCCACTCCTGCTGTATCAATGTACACAAGTTGCTCATCACCCCCCGGTTATTTTGCTGCAGCCGGACTCCGGCACTCATAGGCTTCCCAGTCACCATACACGAAAACTCTATTCTTTCAGATGAGGCTAGACTTGTAGGAGGCTTTAACTTACCTCTCCAGCTCCATCCAATGCACAGTACACCTGCAAGTCTGCCTTCGCAAACGCATCCAGAATCCAACCCCTCTGGTCTCAGTTGACATCCTCACCCTTGCAGATCCTCCTGATTCTTCCCTTCAATTTATTCTCAACACAGAAGCTGGAGAGATCCTCATAAAATACAAGTAAGTGCACATCGATGCTCAGCCCAGCTCTAGTGGCTTAGCTTAGTTTCACCCAGAGGGAAACTCCTTGCACTGCCCCACCAGGCTGTGTGTGCAGCAGCTTCTCCTTGGTGTCGGGGCCCCATCTGCTGCTTCCTCCGTGGATGGTGCTTTCTCTGCACTCACCTCCTTGCCTTTCCTTGAGCACACCAATGCATTCCCTCTCTAGACCCTTGCTCTCATCCCTTCTACCAGCGTGCTCTTCTCCCAGGTATACACGTGACCTGCACCGTCATCTCATGTCTACACTCAGAGACCTTCTCAGAGAGTCTTTGCTGGCCACCCTATTTGGGGTTATGAGATAAAACACAGGACATACAATTAAATTTGCATTTCAGATAAACAAGGAGCAATTCTTTCAGTATAATTATGTCCCATGAAATATTTCAGCCATTTTTGTATAGGACTTACTAAACCTAAAAGGTGCCTGCTGTTTATCTGAAATGCAAATTTAATCAGGTGCCTTGTATTCTTATTTACTAAACTTGGCAATTCTCTAAAGCTGTAACCATCACACCCATATTTGTATACCCCAACTTTATTTTTCTCCATAGTGTCCATCTCATATATTGCTTTATTTATTTATTTACTTTATTATTTGTCTACACTACTAGAACTGTGTTGTCCACATGTGGCTCTTGAACCCTTGAAATGTAGTAGTACTACTGAGAAACCAAATATTTTATTTTATCCAAATTAATTTAAGAATGAACATTCAATTTATTAATTAGAAAACATAGTTATTAGAAAATACTCAAGTGTTTAGAATAGCTTGGGTAAAGAAATATACTTTTTCAAAAAGTTTTATGAAATCTTCCTACAGATCATATATTTCCAATACAAATTTAATGTTTAAATTGAGATGGGCCTAACGGGTAAATTATAAATTACCCACCAAATTTTGAAGCCTCAGTATGAAAAAATGTAAAATGCCGCGTTAATCATATTCTACGTTGGTTCCATGTTAAATGCAACATTGGGAGAATATCGGATTAAATATATTTATAGGATTAATTTCACCTATTTCTCTTGATGATTCTACTGTGGCTGCTGGAAATCTGTAAGCTGGCATGTGGCTCACACTGGGTCTCTTGGACAACACCACACTGAACAGCAGCCTCCTTCAGGACTTTGTTCTCCTGAAAGCAGAGCTGAGATGGACTTGGGAGGCTCTAGTTTATTCTGGCATGTGACAGCAGGAAGCAGGAGTGAGGAACTGGGTGAGTGAGAAAGAAGTCAATATCCCTGTCCATTATCAAGGCTGCAGCAGTGGGTGGCAGGAACTCCACTCCACAGGCACCTCCCGAAGAGCTCCATCACGTCTCCCAGAATCCTCTGCTGAGGGACAGGAAGCCACAGCTTTATCCACCAGCTCCCAGACCCACGGAAGGCTGCTTCCAGGGGTTAACTCTTTTGAGCTGCACTCGTGCCTGGGGAAAAGGAGCCTCCACTGCATTGGAAAACATAGAAACTTTATAAGCTTGAGGCTGACAGAGGATGTTGGCACTCTCAGGCAAAGCTGAGCTCACAAGAGACTATCTGCTACACCTGTAGTGGAAGATGTTCTTCTCCCAGGTACACACGTGACCTGCACACCAGGGACCATGGTCTCCTTCAGCTTTAAGATCTCAACACCTAGAACATAATAAAAAAATGTTCAATTAATTGAATAAAAACATTTGCATTCAAAAAATACATACTGAGCTAGGCATAGTGGCACACATTTGTAATCCCAGCAGGAGATTGTAATCCCTCAGGAGGCTGAGGCAGGAGGAACACAAATTTGAGGTCAGCCTCAGCAACTTAGTGAGACCCCTTCTCAAAAACTAATAAGGACTTAGGGGTGTAGCTTAGTGGTAGAGCATCTCTGGGTTCAATCACTAGGACTGCAAGGGGAAAAAAAATGAATAGCTGCTATGTGCTCAGCATATAAATATTCAAGAAATAATAGTTATTTTCACCATTCTTTATTTGAGTACCACCTCAGAATTCCTCACCTCAAATTTCATTTCTTAATAAGCAGTAACTATCAAACACCTTAATTCTTATTTCTCATTTCTTAATAAGCAGTAACTATCAAACACCTCAACCTCTCCTGGAAGTCATGGCAGCCAACCTTTTCTGCACCCCTCTCCAGACACCCTGAAATGGCAGATGCAGTTAGAGAACTTGGAATATGAGTTTCCCCAGCAAGAACTTGGTTTCCATGTTTTCCAATGCAGTGGAGGCTCCTTTTCCCCAGGCACAAGTGCAGCCCAGAAGAGTTGACTCCTGGGAGCAGCCTTCCATGGGTCTGGGAGCTGGTGAATAAAGCTGTGGCTTCCTGTCCCTCAGCAGAGGATTCTGGGAGCTGGACGGCATGGGGGTGCTTACCCACAGCCCATAAATGGTGCACATTAAGTGTACTTCTTTCTCCTCTAGAGCATCTCCTCTGTTTTTATGCACACAGCAAGTATTAATAAATGCTTAACACTTCCCAAACTACCATGGAAAGGATCCAGGACTGCTGAAGACCCCCTGTCTACCACCACTCTAGAGGCTCAGAGGAGCGGTCTCTAGGAAATGGCTGCCTGTCAAGTTCTCTGAAACGCTGATGTCCCAATGCCCACTCACAGCCCTAGGAATGGTAAATGCTCCTCATTTCCACAAGCCTCTAGTTCAAACAACAGTTTCTACCTTCTCTCAGTCTGTTTGTGCTGCTACAAAAGAAAAACAAACAAACAAACCTGAAACTAGGTGATTTATAAAGAACAGAAATACATTGCTTACAGTTCTGGAGGCTGGAAGTCCGAGATTCAGGCACTGGTGAATTCAACATCTTATGAAGACCCACTTTCTGGTTCACAGATGGTGCCTCCCTGCCACGTCCTCCTGTGATGGAAAGGTCTCTTTATGAAAGGCACTAATGCCACCCTCATGAACTCATCACCCACAAAGGCCCTGCCTCCTATACCATCACCTTAGGGTTGGGATGTCAACATATGGACTTTGCAGGTATATAACAATCAGAGCAGAGCAATACCTTCCACATCCATGAACTAGAATTCTGCAAAGAACTTTTCTTCATCAATAGGACTATTTGGTTACTTGAAAACACAGTTCACTCAGGAAAGGCAGAAGTTATGTTCAATTCTTTCCTTTGACTTGTCTCTTTTTAGAGTAAGGAGGTAGAGTCCTGGCAGATGAAGCACATCCCAAGGGTGGGAACATCTTTAGTGGTAACCACAAAGTTTATGTAAGGGCTGGAGGTTTTTTCACCCATGTTTTAAATTCCTCTTTTTAACATATCCATTATGAGTCATCTGTTTTTACATATTCAATGTGTGTTCAGAAAATTGCATCTGTTATTTTTGCTTGTGCTTAAATTGTCTCATCTTTGGGAGCCACTCATGAGCCCCTGTGTCCTTTGGATGTGACCATTGATCTTTGGTGGCTTTTCTCTTCTCTTGCATGGCAAGGTATCCCAAGCTTCTCTTATGTATTTACTTCACTGTTCACAGAGCCCTGGTTCCTCTTCATTGGAACTAGGATTTAGCATGTCCATACACTCCTACTCGTAAAGAAAATGTAGGAAATTACACACGAAGCTATTAGCAATGCTCAGCTGCTCACCTCTGGCTTTAGAAACTGGAGATCCACAGCAGGAGGGAAACATTTTTCAGTGAGTGCTTCTCTGTGCTGTGGGTTTTTTTTAGTACTGACAACAACACTAAAATAAGCGCAAAGGTAGACTGCCTCCAGGGAAGGAAACTTCAGGAACCAGTGAGTAGGTGGGGAGGACGTGCTTGTTTACCTTGCTTCTATTTCACTGAGAGGAAGGAGAGACTAGAGATTCCTCGGCCCTCTGATGCTCCCACCAACCCAGAAGGGCATCCCCAGAAACCAGGAAGATCACTTCAGCCTCCGGCACAAGCTCCACCTTTGGTTTCCTGCTCAGCTTGGTTGTTGCTGTGTAGAGGTTTTGGAAACGAGAGGTAACTATAGATTGCTTGGGTTTTTGTTGTTGTTGTTGTTTGTTTGGGTTTGGTTTTTTTGTTTGTTTGTTTGTTTCCACCTCCCTACATTCCCAGTATCTCCCTTGCCAAAAAAAGAAGAAGAAGAAGAATCACCCCCTCACTGTGTCCTTTTACCCAGAACCGGCCTGGTTATGTCTCCTTGGGGTATTCATGGTGGTACACTCATAACCGTGCTCACTCTCCTTGGTGCCTTGAGAGACTCAGGGCTAGTCACTGAGCCAACAGGTGGCAAAGCAGGAGCACTTTCAAGACAGTGCCCCTTTTATGCCAGTGGCAAAGCCCTGACACTTTAGCTCCATCCAGTTGATGGGAAAGTCCAACAGAAGCAAAAGTCAAGCAGAGGGAAGGCAGACTGTGCTCACAGGGTGAAGAACAGAGGCCAAAGAGACGTTGGTGGGTTCTCACCAGCTCCACACAAGTTACCACCTTGCTAAGCCTCAGCAGCTTCTTCTTCAGGAAATGATTCAAAGATCTTTTCTGGTTCTGAAGATTCAGTGACTGTTTTAGTCAGGTTTTTTTTTTTTTTTTTTTTTTTTTTTTGGCTGCTGTGACCAACAGACCTGACAAGAACAATTTTAAGGAGGAAAAGTTTATTTGGGGGCTCACGGTTTCAGAGGCCTCAGTTCATAGATGGTCAACTCCACTCCTTGGGGCTCAAGGTGAGGTGAACATCAAGGCTGAAGGGTGTGGAGGAGGGAAGCAGCTGGGGACATGGTACCAGAAAGCAGAGAGAAAGAGCTGTCCTCACCATGACAAAATATAATCCCCCAAGCACCCCCCCATGACCCACCTCCTCCAGCCACACCCTACCTGCCTCCAGTCACCACCCAGTTAATCCATGTCAGGGGTTTAATTCAATCATTTCAGCCTAAATTTCTTGCATCATTTCACACATGGGCTTTGGGGGGGCCCCTCATATCTGAACCATAGCAGTGAGCCCGCACAAACAGAGCATGCCACACAGTGCCACAGCCAGCTGGCAGCAGTGGGAATGTTGCTGCTGCTGACTTTGAAACACTGGAGCTGGTCCCTCCTCTTGGGCTGTCCCATCGGCTTCCACGACCTTTCACACACTGGGCTTGGCTATGAAAAGAAGAGTTTTCCAGTAGCTGTGTGGGTGTTTATAGTTGGTGGCATTGCTTTCAAGCTCCAATCGTTTTCCTAGATGAGGGAGAAGTCAATGACGGGCAGGGTACAGAGAGACCTGGGCCCTCATTCCTGGCCAGCCACTTCCCAATGGGATGGGTGTGAGCAAATACCATACTTCAGAGCCTCAGTTTCCTGACCTGTAAACCAGGCACACAAATCATAATCCACTCAACAGCTTGCCTTAAGTTCTTCTTAGGTTCTGGATATGGTGCTAGGTACTAGGGACATAAGTGTAAAGAAAAATCATCCCTAACTTAAAGAGACCACCATTTGGAGAGGTGAATAAAGTAGAGAACAGTGGTTCACAGTATGGTCTTTGGAACAAGACAGACCTGGGTGAATTCATACTAGCTGTGTGATCCTGGGCAAGTTTATCACCTTCATTGACTGACCCTCATTCCCCCATCTCAAGATGGAAATGGTAATAACGGGATCTACCTCATGGAGATAGGGGCTCTGGGGCTTCATATAAACCATGATGAAAAGCTCTTAATTCATTTCTGGCACCCAGGAGGCACCCAGTGAGGACTGGCTGCTATTATGAAGTGCATTCGAGAGTCGTTGGCACCATGCAGGGACTTTGTGCCGCTTCCAACAGATAATTATATAAGGAGGTAAGGATGTGGGAGTCATGACGCCTGGACAGGGTCTTGAAACATGAGTAGATGTCTGCCAAGGAGGGAAGGGAGAACCAACTGACATTTTGGGGGAATGATGGGGCATCCGTGTGGAGAAAGCATGTGGCACAGCGTGAGGTCATGGGGCAGGGTGGGACAGTGGTGATGGGAAGAAGATAAGGCCAGAGCCAGGCACTGGCAAAAGCTAGCTCACAGAGAATCTTCTGCACCATTCCATGGAGCTTGGGCTTTATTACAGATGGAACAGGAATCGTCAAGGACCTTACAGTAGGGAAATGAGGCTCATCTTAGATGATCATCTTAGAACGGGTCTGGGGATGCAGGTTGGAGGATGGAGGGGAGCAAGCCAGGGAGCTGGGAGCCCAGTGAGGGTTGTCCCCAGCCCCAGGAGAGGTGAGGAACAACTGCACCCAGGCAGGGGTGGAGAAGACAGACGTTGCTGTGCTCCTGGGGCTGGGA
Source organism: Marmota monax (assembly GCF_021218885.2). NCBI lineage: Eukaryota > Metazoa > Chordata > Mammalia > Rodentia > Sciuridae > Marmota > Marmota monax. The sequence continues at coordinate 34,427,152 of NW_026694084.1, read as the reverse complement.
GAACCAGGTGGACTTTGCTTGTGATGGTCAAGAGCACTCTCTGCTTGCATCTGGAAGGACTGTTGTCCTTTCTCCCCTTCTCTGTCACCTTCTTGTTTTTTTCTTACATTCTGTCCCAATACCCTCTCACCTTCTCCCCACTCATTTTTTGGGGCCTTGATCTATGTGTGCAGCATCTCATGGGCTGGTGTAGGAGAGAGGGGAAAAGGAAGACACAGAGATTGGAGCCCCCTTTGGCCACCAGACCAAGCTCCCTGTGTAAATTTAACAATTGTCTCAAGAAGACTCTTCTTCCCCATGTTACCTTTAGCCCTCACTTTGCAAGCCACCTCTGCAGCCGAAGAGCTGATAGCTGCTGGGTTGTCATCTTCAATCATACCTCTGGCAATAGAACATGAAAGTGACCTCTTGCAGGTCAGGAATGGTGTTGGCACTGGGAATATAAGACCACAAAGACATTCCACCCTACATCTGTGGTACTCAGATCCTGGGCAAGAGAAACCATGTCAACAAAGAATTTCAGTACAGTGCAATAAACTTCCATCAGAGATACATGCAAAATCCTGAAGGACCATGATTTTAAGAACCAATTAACTGAGCTTGTACCAAATACAAGAACCATACTAAGCCCCGTACATAAACTGTTGCATCAGAGCCTTAGAGAACCTGGCCTGTCTTATTTGTCACTGTATCCTCAGCACTTGGCACAACATCTGACACACAACGGGCACTCCAGAAGTATTTGAGAAAAACAACCCATAGAGGCCTGTCTTGGTATTGTCTCAAGGATACAGATGGAGGAGACTAAGGCTCAAAGAAGCAAAGCCGTTGATCCAAGGTCACACAGAAAGTAGAAGAATTGGGGTCAATCAGGTCTGGCTCAGCCCATGACCTTGACCCCTGTGCCCTTGGGAAAGGAGCCATAAATTGTCTCTGGGCAGGGTATATGAAGGAAGGCTTTCCAGGGAGGTGACTCTTGATTAGAACTTGAAGAATGAGCTTGCCAGGCAGACAGCAGAGAAAGAGCATTAGAAGGGCCGGGTGGGGTGGTGCGGACACATTCCACGTGGCTGAACACCAGCTGTGTCTTGAGACGCTGGCAGCAGACGAGTTTGGAAAAGCTGGGGGAGGCCAGATGATCACAGAGGAGACAAGACTCATCCTTCCCGCTGCTTCCTTTGTAGCTCTGGTCTTGAGGCTTCCGGGATCTGTGCAGGCGCGTCTCAGGCTTGCATTTGATTTCTCTTCTAGCTGAAGCTCCAGAGCTTTTGTGTTGGCTGCAAAGGATAATACAGAATTTCCCGCCCAAGCAATTTCTTCTCTTCGGCACCCACTGGAGCATGATTTTGGCACACTTGTGTGACGTGGCAGGGGCTCAGCTGGTGCACGCCCAAGACACCCCACAGCTGCCATGCCAGCTGCTCAGCTGAGAAGGGTGCCAAGGTTCCCACCAGAGGGATGGAGCTGTCCCCGGCTATGGTGTCAGTAACACGTCCTCTTCATTTTCCCCATTTTACTTTCCATCTCTTCCGTTGATGGGAGGAGCAGCCACGTTTGTGTTTAGTTCGTGTTTTCCTTGCCCCTGATGTCTCTGGGTCTCTCTTGGAACACACTTTGTTCTGCCTGGAAGTCAGGGAAGAGTCACAAGCTCCCGAACCAAAAACTCAGTTGGATTCTATTCCCAGTCCTTCCAGACTGGCTCACAGTGTGACCTTGGGGAAGTAGATATTTTAACCTTCTCTGAGTACCAGTGTCCTGGTCAGCACCATCATAGTACTATCCCTCAGAGCAATGTTGTGCATTTAACCCTAACCTGTGTGAGCACCACGGACAGGACTTTGGCACATAGTAGCTGTTTGATAAATACCAGATCATATTACACACATCTTCTACTCCTGGAGGGCAAGATCCATCTTAAATCTCTTTTTTTTTTAATAAAACTAAGAAGAATGTCCTGTGCAAATGAGCTGTTCCATTAAATAATAGTGGAAGAATTAGTAAGTGAAGGAAATGTGCACTTGAGGGAATGAATGAATAAGCGAAAGAACAAGAGGTGGAGGGGGCAGTTCTCAACCCTTGCCCCTGAAATCCACTCATCCAACCAGCAGCTGCTCTGCTCCCAGATCTTCTCAGCACACAAACAGGAATCCATTCAGCGAGCCTCTCCTGACTCTGTAGAAGGTTCTAGGGCAGCGTGGCCTACACCCTGCATCAGCTCCCTGCCCCAGAGCTACCAATGCCAACCACAAGGTCCCAAGAGTCTCAGCCTGCAGAGGGCGGAACCAGCCCAAATCTGAATGAGGGGTACTCACCCCAGGCCTGCAGAGTGCAGGTCTCAGTAGAAGACAGGCCAGCGGGAGTTGTTTAAAGGAAGCCCCAAGCTCAGCGTACCCTCGGACTTGAGTTCTGGAGAGGCCCTCAGTTCCCCATTCGCCCCACAGCCCTGCCAGTCAGAACGCTGGCATCCAACCATTGGCAAGATGGCTTAATTATAAAATGCCTTTGTTTCCTGGTCCTCAGATATAACCTCCTTAGACTGCTCTCCCTCACCTCCCCCCACCCCGAGTTCACACAGAAACACCATATGTGGGAGCCAGGCCCCCACCCCTGGCACGGAGCCACAAAGTGAAGTAATTGCATAATTAGAACTTGATTGCTGGATTTAATTTCAATTTTTTCCCCTTGCATGTCAATTGTTAAAAATGAGCAGTTCCCGCCCTTGAATGTCTGATGAGTTCCTTGTGTCTGCCCCAGGAAGGGCTGGGCCTGAGCTTGGGGAAAGAAAGGCAAGGACAGCCACTGAATTTTGCACCTCCAACAGAATTTAACCTTTCCAGCTGGCTGTCAGTTTGAAGAAGAGCTGCCTTTTTTCATTCTCCGCTCCCCAAAGGGCTTGGATCAATCTGGAACCCCCCATTTTCCTGCTGAAGAGCAGTGTACACACCCCCATGCATGGAGCCACCCACCGGGTCCACGCTTATTTGCCCAGTTTTCCCAGTGGGGTCTTCACCCAGCTTCTCACCAGCATGTTCTGCCCAGGCCCTGGAGAAGCAAATCAGATGCAGCTGCCGCCTCACTACCTCACAGGGTCTACCCAGGACGCCAAGGCACAGCAGGTGCCGCTGCCCCGGCTCACCTTGCCCCTTGCTGCCTTAGACAGGCAGTGCTGATGGATGTTCTGGGCGGAGACAGGGACATGAGTGCCACTGCCTGCAGGAGCTCTGGGGAGGGACATCTATCTGCACACCTGCCCAGTGTTCCCGAAGCAGGCCCTCTGCATCTCATCTGCTGTGTTGTGGCGGTCTTGAACACTAGAACGTGGGGGTACCCTAGACGAATGGTACTCTCCAGGAATCACCCACCGGCCTCTTCCCCCTTGCCACTGTTGGAATGCAAAGTCTCCTGCTCCGACCATGTTCTCTCATGCCCAGCCCATGAGGCAAAGTCCCTGGGGGTGTTTCAGCAAACAAGTGCCAAGCTCCAGTCTATACTGGGGTGGCCAACTACAGCTCAGGGGCCTAATCACCTGCCACATGGTTTTGAACAGCCTGTGAGCTAAGGACAGTTTTTACATGTTTAAATGTCGGGGGGGGGGAGGGGGGCGGATGAAATGAAAAATCGTTTTTTGTGGCACGTGAGAAGGACATGTCATTCACATTCCAGTGTTGATAAAGATTTTTTGGAATAGATGTGCTCGTTCTTTTGAATATTATACATGGAGCAGTTGTAACAGAGTATAAAACCCTTTTTTTAAAAAAGGAAAAAAAAAAAAAAGCTGATTAACCTCTGGTCTATCCTGTGTGATTTACCTCTTACCGCAGCTTTACACCGATTTTCATAAGCGTCTTTCCAACCACCTGACAGATACCTACCATATGCCCCTGTCAGCTCCTGCTCCTTATTGAGTGGGACTCCAACTTTAACCATCCACAGAAACACCCCGCCATGCACCATGAAAGGCCCTAACAGGACGAGATAAGGCAAACCTTGGCCCCCACCTTCTTCAGCCAGCTGAAGAACCATGTAGAGTCAGGGTGTGAAGTTTGAATTTAGACTTTCTGGGTCTGAACCAGAAAGCCACCTTCATGAGCTTCCCTCAGTTCCTGGGGAATAATAACGATGCCCACAGCAGCAGGTCAATGTACAGATTAAACAAGGACACAGGTGAAGGGCCTAGCCTAGTGCTAATTCTATTAGTTTTCTTATAATAAATCATTAAATCAATAGTTCATCATTGACAAAGATGATTTCTATGTTCTGGGAACCAACATCTAGCATTTAACCTTTACCTTGACTCTATAGGTTATCTTAGCCCCTTTTTAAAAGTAAGAAGCTGACAAATCAGGGGCTGGGGTTGTGGCTCAGCAGTACAGCATTCACCTAGCACATGCAAGGCATGGGGTTTGATCCTCAGCACCACATAAAAATAAATAAAATAAAGGTATTTTGTCCAACTTTTTTACAACTAAAAAAATTAAAAAGAATAAATCAATGAAAATTATTGTTTATGTGAGTGACATGCCATCTAGTTCAAACTGTTTTAAAGGAAAGTAGGAACTTACTGGGTTCCATGGTAAAAAGACCAGAGGTGTGGAGGAGGCGTCAGGCAGTGTGTGACCCCATAACATGTCGGGAGGACTCTGACTGTCTCCCTCATTTCTCTTCCCTGCCTCTCTCTGAGTTCTTCATCTTCAGCTGGGTCCCTGCACTGAGCCAAAAATAGCCACCAAATTCTTCACACTCATTGTTTTCCAGGAGGGGAAAAGAATCTTTTTTTTTTTTTTTTTTGCTAAAATTCCCATGCACATCTCCTTGGAACACATGATGAAGTTAGTAATCCTGAGATGTAGAAAAGCTTCTGATCAGGTTCTAGAGGTGCTCTGGAGGTGAAACCAAGAGGAACCTCCTGATAGATTGAGTGATGTGGTGCATGAGACAAGGACAGGAGTCAAGGGTAACTGTGTATTTTGGGCCTGAGCAGCTGGGAGGGTGGTGCTGTTCTGAACCAAGATAAGGAAGGTTCTTTTTTTAATGCCATCCTCTCTGCTGACACCCCCACAGCTCAGGAAAGCACCCTACCTTCCGAGGCCCAGAGGAGTCTGTGATATAAAAAGTGATTGGATTGTCTAATTCTTTTTGCTGCTGCTTCTTGGCTGGTCTTGGCCTTCCTGAGAGCTCCGCCCAGCTCCACAGCTGATTCTTCCACCCCATCCTCCATCTACTGCCAGCGCCCTGGCTTGGGATCTGTACCAACTTTCAGTACCCAAGTTGGACTGCAAACAACTCTCTCCACTCCCTGGGGAATGTGCTGAGGAACTTTGGAGGAGGCTTCCCAGAGCTCTGAGTGAGAATACTAATTGAGAGGCCTGGTCCCCACCCACCGCCTCGCCCCCTCTGACAGCCGGCTCCTCCTGCAGACTGGGGGAAAGGAGCTGAACACTTGAGAACCTGAAATGCCAAAATCTGCACTCTCTTGGAGGCAGAGTCTGGGCGTGAGATCTACAGCCACAGCCCAAATCCAGTGTGGGTGGTGTGTGTGTGTGTGTGTGTGTGTGTGTGTGTGTGTGTCTGTGTGCGTGCGTGCACGTGCATACATGAACATGTGTGTAGAAGCCTGCTATCGCAGTCAGTTCTGGTGCCTAAACCACATTCTCCTCCTTTGAGAGTCCCAGCATAGAACTGGAGACTCTTGTTTCCTGGACCATCTGAAAGCCTCTATTTAGTTGAAGATGCTCCTGAACTGAAAAACAACCTCTGAGACTGAAGTTGTCTTCACCAGTCGCCAAGATCCTATTCTCTTGGCCCTTTCCTCTCCCCGTGATCTTCTGCACCCTTGAGAGGAGTCCTTCTCCCTTCCTCCTCCTGGGCTCAGCTCAAATGTCCCCTCCTCAGAGGAGCCTTCCCAGACCATTCCCCACAGCAGCTCCCCCCCTGCTCCTGGTTTCTATCAAATCGTTCTATTTTCTTCTCAAAGCACAACAGGATTTATACTGTGGTTTGTTCCTCTGTCTACCTGATTAGAGTAGTCTCTCCCCACCAGGCCCTAAGCTCCTGGAGGGTGCCTTCCTGCTCTGTCTTACTCACTCCTGCCCCCAGCAACTAGACAAGGGCTCAGAGAAGCTCTTGACCAGCTCTTCCATTTAATTTGCTGGTCCTGGCACGTGTGCCTTCCTCTGCATCCCTGTTTACTGCATCCATGTGATCCTCATGGACACTGCAGGGCTTGTCAGGAACACCTGTACAGCCCTTGGCAGAGTGGGCAGCGGGTACCACTGAGTGCCAGGTGTTTGAACGGTCTCTGCCAGATGAGTAAGGACCAGATCCCCAGATAACAAATTAGAGGTGTGTTTGCAAGGGCAAACCACTGTTTGGAAAATAATAACACCAAAAAGTTTTAAAGCAAAGGGAAGAAATACCCGGCAGAGCAAATAACATCAAATATTATTAAAAGTTCAACCTGTCACCTCCACTCTCACCTTATTCCTTCAATAATAAAAGACTGCTATATACCTGCTGGGAATGACAACAAATGCAGAGAATGCACTGAACTAGAGACACATCAGAGAAAGTGAGCTGGGAGACACAGTTCCATGAGAGGATGGAAACACAGACTGAAGGGCCAGGGACGAGCCAGGGAAGGCTTCTCTGAGGACGTGAACTGTGAACTGAGACCTGAAGGATGAAGAGGAATGGGTGGGGGGGGGGAAGAACCTTTAACTAAAGGGTATGTGGAAAGTTCCAGCACCTACAGGAAAGCCAGCATGACAGAATAAAGGGTGGGGGAGTCACAGGAATAAAGTACCAAAGGCATTATTGAAGTTTGTTATGGTCTGGATCTGAATGTCCCCCAAAGCCCATGTGTTGAAAGCATGGTACCCAATGCAGCCAAGTTCTGAGGCGAGGCTTTTAGGCAATGATTGGATCATAAGGGCTCTGACCTCGTCAGTGGATTAATCCACTTAATGGCTTAATCTGTTGTTAGCTAATCCATTTAATGGATTAATTTATCAATAGCTGAATGGATTACTGGGAGGTGGAACCTAGTTGGAGGAGTTAGGTCACTGGGGACAAGCTCTGAAGGATTGATTTTTTCCCGTGACCTCCTCCCCATACTATGCCCCCTGCACCAGAAACCAGGAACTGAGCTGAGCATCCTTCCTCCACCACACCCTTCTGACATGTTTCTGCCTTAGACCATGGACCCAACCTCTGAAGCTGTGAGCCCTTTCCTTCTCTACGTTGTTGTCCTCAGGTAACTTGGTCACAGTGACAACAGGCTGGCTAACACAGAACAGAATCAATTGCTAAAATACAGAAATATTTCCGCATCATTCAATAAATTCAGCCACTGCCTCAGCACCCTGAGTGCTCCCTTCCCAGCCAACTCCTCCCCCCAGAGCCCCAGGGGCCTCTTCATTATCCTGCTTTCTAAGAGTTAACCCTGCCTGAACAGCTGAGTAGCTTTGTGCCTGAAGGTATTAGCAGGCAGAAAAGAGCTTGAAAGGAGACCCTGCAGGGTTTTGCAGGGCTCAGGGTCCTTATCCAAGGGCAGTGGCAATACCGAGCTGCTTTAAGCCCCGGGGGCTGCCTTGGAAGAGGTCCTGCTCATTGCAGTGTGGAGAGGGACTGGGAGCAGCTGCATTTTCAGCTTCTCAGCCCTGAAAGTGTCAAAAATGAAGACAAGCACCTGATTCCAGGAGTGGTTAGAAGGGAAAATCATCAGGATAAGCACTAAGGTCAAGGGAGGTACCAAGGATGACTCAGAGATGAAGGGGAGAAACACTGGAGATGGGGGATGACTTTGGGGTCACTTAATTCATAGATTTATATTTCTCCCAGTGAACTAAAAAAGCCAGTATCAAATGCTAATATTATTTCATAAAAGAGAGAAAACCAGGTCTTATATGCCTCCACTCCACGTTCACAACACCACCTATCAAGCAGTCTTCCCCAAACAACCAAAGTCAAATTCAACTAAACCTGTAGATCCTAATGTCCATGAGGAGATTTTGCAATGATGGCGCATTCTGTGATTTGAACTGTCCCACACAGTAGCAACAGCCACAATAGTTACTATGCCATGCATTTAATTAACTTAAATTTAAGTAGCCTCTTGTACTATGCTGGACAATGCAACTCTAAATCAAACTACCAAATTACAGGAAATAAGAAGGAAATAAACTACCTCAGATTTGCCAAATCCAGACAGGAGAAATTCTTCAGGAACAAAACCAAAAGCAGTTTTTTCTGCAAATAAATTGAAAGTGTTAAAAAGGAGAGAGACAGGTAGGGAAGCCCTAGGCTAAAAGACACGAGCCATCACAATGTGTGCATCTTGTCCAGCTCCTAATTTAAACAACAACCAAAGGATAAAGAAAAATATGGCAATGACTAGACACCAAAATTTGAATACCACCTGTGTGTGATGATTTCAAAACTTACGATAAAATGGCAATGTGGTTATTTGTGTTAAAAGTTCTTAAAGAGATAGTACTAACGAGTATATAGGATGATAAAATATTTGTGAATGCTGTTATATTATGCCTGGTATTTGCTATAAAATACTAAGAGAGATGAAGTGGATGGCATGGGAATAAGGCAGGGTGGCCATGAGGTCATAGCCAGGTGTCCAGGATGGGTTCATGCAGATTTAGAAGACCACATTATCTCCTTTTGTCTAGGTTACAATTTCTCCATGATTGTAAGTTAAAAATAAAATTAAGCAAAGTGAAGTGTCCCATGATAAGAGATATTTTAGGCATAATTGCAAAATGCTAGGTCAAGTGGGTCCCCACAGGCCTACTTCTCCCCCTTCTTCCACTCCTGACAGCAACAGGAGAGCATTTAGGAGATAGCACTTCTCTCCAACCTGCCAATTTCTTCTCAGTCTGGTGGAAGAAAAATAAACTTCATAAAAGATGAACTTTCATTTTTACCTGCAAAAAAAAAAAAATCCCCATTCTTTCCCAAATTGTTGTACTTGCCTCCCCAATTGTTTCTAACTCAGCATCTTGACTTTCAGCTTTAGCTCGCAACCCACTGCCAGGCCTTCCTGCCCCCCCCCCCGCCCTCCTGCCAGCTCTGGACTTGCTGGACTGAGCCATGTTTGCTTTCCCAGAAGTGCCACACTCAGTCTGACTTCTTGCAAGAGCCATGTCTCTGTGTCTGGAACATCACCCTGTCCCAGCCATGAAGAACAGCAAGTGCAAGAGCAGAGAGGGGGCGCAGGAAAAAAAAAAAACAGCAGGTGAAACACACTGGGTAAACAGAGCTGGGGAACAGATTCCACTCCATGCAACTTAACGGGGGACATTCTTCATAGGCTGTTGCTGTCCTCTGCAGTGATGGCCAGGCTCTTGTCTGTGATGCTACATAAGATATTAACTGACGTCTTCTTATTTCTCACTTGAAAGAAGGTTTTCAGGGAAGATGCGTGTCTCAATCCATTTTCTGTTGCTAAGAATGCTATACGCAGACTGGTAAATCATGAAGGAAAGAGGTTTATTTGGGCTCATGGTTCTGGTCCAGGGTCACCAGGAGCTGCATCTGGTGATGGCCTTCTTGCTGGAGTGGCTGAGTTCTGAGAGGGAGCCAGGCATCTTTATGGAGAGGTACAGAAAGTATGCAAGAGACCAAGATATACTGGCTTTATAGAAGACCCACTCTCAAGATAACCCAATAATCATGAGCCCTTTAATTTGTTCATCAAGTTATTGGATGAATCCATTTGTGAGGGCAGAGCCCTAATGGCCTCTTAAAATTCTCATCTGACCCCAGCTCCTAATATCTCATAACAGGGATTAAATTCATCATGGATTTGGAGAGGGCAAACCATATTCAATCACATGAATGGATTACTCTGTTTCACAATTTGATCTGGGTAGATCAATTCTTCGAGGTATGAAACAGTTTGGTAAAGCAAAACAGTTTGCTCTCAGGTCCTGGGTTCAGTGCATACCCCAGCCTGGGAAGCAGATGTTTCTGCTCACCACATATTGGGTGTCAGTGTTGAGCATATCGCAAGGCATCTGGACAAACCCATCCCCTGGGACATGAAGTGTTTTTCACATAATCAAGATTTGATAAATATTAGTTTAATTGATTTAAACATATGCATGCCTACATATATATGTAAACATGTTTATACAAAGATCTTTGCCAAACAGCATATGGGAAACTGTGTAATATACCTAAGAATATAAAACAAAGGATGTGTCAACCGAAAACTGTTATGTTATTAAAGTAATTCTTCCTCCAATTAACCTGGGAAAATAAATTCTTAACATCTCAACAGGATACTATCTGGGTTTTGGTTCATAGTCACCATGGAATATTTGAGTCACATTCTTCCTTCCTATCTAACCACCCTTTTAACTCTCTTTGGGCATGCCTCTTCCTCTGCCAGTTGCCAAATGGTCATGTCCCCAGGGGTTCCAACCCAACCTCTGGCCTCCTCAGCATGCATGCACTTCCTGGTAGGCTGAACTACTCCCTCGGCCGTGGTTACCATCTAGATGCCTATATGTCCCCAAAATAGATCATGAACCTAATCATTCTCCAGAGCTGCCATCCTGAACCTGCACCTATGTAAGGTCATCTCTACCTGGAGAAGTATCACCATGGCTTGGTTCCCTCCTTGGGGAGACCTACTCCAGGGTAACCTCTTTGAACCCCTGACTCCTCATTGTCTCCCCACAGCCTCCTTGTGGGGTTCCCTGGTACCTTTGAGATAGCTTAAGCTCTTCTTGGCATCCACTTGTATGCTCTTGGTACCCAAAAGCTCCCCCCCCCATCTTTAAAAAGGTGGAGGGGTTGGGTCAGTTCGCCCACTCCACCAGCAGATTTTCAATTGGAGAGGGAGACCCCAGGCTCATCACCTGGCACCCCTTTCCCCCAGCTCTGTGATGAAGGGGGGCATGCAGAGGAAAGCTCCACAGTCCCAGGTAGTGGAAGAGAGCCAGGCCTGATTGTCCTCCTCTTATAAATCTAGAAGAAGGATGTGTACCCTTCACAGCATCTAATATAATTGACAACTCTTTGGCCTCCATCTGGGGTCTGCATGCCTTCTCCACGGTGACAGGAAAAGTTCTATTCCAGAACCCCTCCCCACTCCACCCCCGGAACGCTGTCAAGTTTTCACATCCCAGCAAAAGCCAGTGATCCCTATGAGTGTCTCTTCCTAGAATTCCCATTATTCAAATATCAGTCCCACGGTTCTCACCTTCCTGTGTCCATGCATTGTGTGTGGCGCTTTCTGAGGCACCCAGTGGCTCCCATGCACTCCCCTCCCTGGAGCTCTGCTGCTCTTCCCCTGCCTCGTTTTCATTTTGTTTAACTAAGGAAGTAAAACATGATTGCATTTCCAACAACGGGAGAATGCAAAAGCAGAAGCCCACCACTAAAAGAGCATCTCCCCAGCATTAGCACAAATAAATACTGAGCTTTCATTAATCAGTAGAAACTTTTTATAGCACTCCAGAATTTGGGGGTATCAATTCCCTAACAGTATAGAAAAGATATAAAATGAAAGGTAAGGATTCCTTCTTTCCTTCCTTTTCCAACCCCGTTTCTCAGAAGCAACTACTAACAAAAATTTCTTGAATATCCTTCCTAAAAGTCTCAGTTCCATACACATAGATGTACATAAGAATCTGGGTATTTACACAAATGCACATTCCCCCTTTTCCTCCACACTGATGAGATCACTTGATGACTTGCTTTTTCACTTGACAATGAATCTTGGTGACTTTTCATATGAGCACGTGAAATAGATTCTGCCTCCTTGTTAATGGCTGCATCATCAGCTTTTGCATTAATACACTGTAATTTATTTCACTAGTTCTTTTAATGGCTACCTGGCTGGTAAAACACGATATTGAGTGTATCAGTTGTGCTGGTTATTTTCTTGTATCAGCTTGACTAAGTGATAGTACCCAGTTACTCACTCGAACACTAACCTAGTGTTTTCCGGATGTGGTTAATATCTACAATAGGTTGGCTTTCAGTAAAGCAGATTTCCCTCAATAATGTAGGTGGGCCTCATCCAATCAGTTGAGCTTATAAGCAAAAACTCAGGTTCCCAAAGAGGAAGAAATTCTGCCTCAGAATCTGCAGCATCCAGGTCTGCCTCAATTTCTAGCCCACCAGCCTGTCCTACAAATCTCAGACCCGTCAGTCCCACTTCTGCCCCTCTGCAGAGAATTATCTTCAGTTTAATGAGGGCCACCTTCCCTAATCCTAAAGGCAGCCAGCAGCCAATGGCTAACAAAGCCTCCAGGTCTGACTGACTTTTTCTCACTGCAAAATGAACTCTGTGGTGCATACGATTCATGCTTCAGAGCTGTGTGAGATCAGCCTGAAGCTGACTCCAGCTAAAGCTCACCTCATTTGTGCCTAGCTCCTCCCCTGCCCTGACCAGCTTCCCTCGCTCCCTTCTCCTGAGACCATGCCCTCCATAAGCTACAGGTACCCAAATGCCTGCCTCAGGCTCTTCTTCCAGGGCCCTGATCTGAGATACTGTGCTACCGGGCTTTTAAAAAGAGTAAATGAATAAATTATAGTGTTCATAAATGCTTAGAAGTGGGTCTGATACTTGGTAAGTGTTCACTAGCAGTTAGCATCTTATGATCTAGATTTCTTTGGAGTCAGAATCCTGTTTCTATATCCAAGAAGCAGCTGGCATTTGTTCAAATTTTACATTCGAATGTGTCTTATTCATGTCCACATCAATAACAATCCAATCTCTGGAACTCTACAGGTGTCCACTAAATGTATGTTAAGCAATATTTATTTCCCTTATTATCCACAGAGACCAAATACCCCCAATCTTCTGGAATAGTCTCAGTTTCAAACATTTGGACTTGTTATTCCTATAAATGTCAGACCAAGAAACCAGACTATTGGTTCAGAACAACGGTATCACCATATTGAAGTCCACTTCTGACTGACAAGCTTAGCCGCGTCCTTCAAATTCAGCTCTGCTATAATCATCTCTTTCCTAATCCACCTGGCGAGAGGTGGAGGTGTCTTTGTAGACCAGGAGCATTTTTTGAACAGGTCATTACTGCCAGTGCATGGCACTTGTCTCCCTGTAGCTCTTTCCCCCACAAGACTAGTGAGACAGAGACCACCTCCCAGGGTTCAGCAGGTACTTTACCTGCTGCGGTGCTCATGAGTGCTGGCTGCTGTGGGACTGACACTCCACTTCTCTTTCTCAAACCTTATAATTTCATAGGCCCGACCAGGCAGGGATTGACTCAAGGATGACTCAAAGAGCATCTAGAATATCCAAAGGACTCATATACACCTACGTCGTGATGTGGATACGAGGTGTCTCCTGAATTCTTGTGATTAGATTGTGAGACCTGTAACCTGACCAGTGGGTTAATCCATTTGGTGGATTAATAATTTGAAAGGACTGCTGCTCTGGCTAGTAACTATAGGCAGGTAGGGTGTGGCTGGAGGAACGAGGTCACTGGGGGCATGTCTTTGGGGTTTATGTCCCTGGCACCTTGCTCTCTCTCTCTGCTTCACGGCCACCCTGAGGTGAGCAGCTTTCTACTGCCATACCCTTTGCTATTGCACTTTGCCTCACCAGGGGCCCAGAGCAATGGAGTCAGCCAACCATGGACTGCACCCCTGAACCCATGAGCCCTAAATTAACTTTTCCTCCTCCAACTACTTCTTATCCAGTATTTTTGGTCACAGTGATGAAAAGCTAATACAATCAATATATCATATACAGGAAACATATATCTCCAGTGATGTTATATAACTTAGGCACTGTCACGTGGGTAATTCAAACTGAAACTGGATTCCAGCTCTGTTCTCATTTCTTTTCAATGTTTTAGATATATTTTCAAAAAAAAAAGCTTATCTTATGGTTTAAAAAATTTAAATTATGTACAGTAAAATTAAATTCTCAAATCTTTTCTCAGTTCCCCAGTTCTCTGATAACAAGCAGTTCATTGTTACTATATCCATTTATATGTATATACATATATATGGTGCATTTATCATGTATATAATATAGAGAGAGATGGTGCATTTATCATATATAAATGATATGCATGTATATTTGGAGCATTTATCATATAGAGAGTATATATGGTGCATTAATTAGAAGTAACAATATATATGTACTTCTACAGGCATCCTATGTGCACATATTCACATGATACTTACCACCTTTTACTTACACCGATAGTAACATACACAGACCAGAATCATTAAATTCTGGATTGTGGTACATTCATAGGTTCATTTGGTCAGTTCATTTGGTCACTCTGAGTGTGGTCATGTTTGTTTTGCTTTGTTGTAATAAAAACAAGGGGAAGGAAAGGGAGAGATGAGAGTACTATATCACACACAAGAGAATTGTGTTGTTTCACCAAATTTTGGTTTCAGTTTTGTTTTATTTTGTTCTTAAGTAAAGTTTATCAAGGTACAATCTGCATATAGTAAATATCTATCCATTTAAATAAATCATAAAATTTGATGAGTTTTAACAAATGTATAAAAATATGTATCCACCATTAAAATGGAGATACATGGCATTCAGGACCCCAGAAAGAATCTTGGCACCTGTGAGGTCAAACTCGTCCCTTGTCTTTGGTTCACAAAACCATTGCTCTGATTTCTGTCACTGGAGTGGTGTTTGTTTCAATGCTCAATGGTTTTTGTTGATACAATATTCTTTAATCCCGTGATAGCAGAAAATTTTTTCTATTTTATTCTTTTATCTCCTCAGTGCCTAGTTCATGTCTAACAATGTAGTAGTTACTGAGTATCTGTTGAAAGGAAATGAATTAATGAATGAATTTGGGGTGTAAAATGTAATTTTTTGGTGGGCTGTGATGAAAAATGTTTGAAATCTTCAGCAGTATTCATTGCCATAGAATTAGAATGCGTGGGGGCTTGTCCAGCATCACCACAACTCTGCTATGTAGCTTTCTTTGGAAGGCTGCGGAACGTGGCCCTCTGTCGACATGTATGTGAGTTCCAATATTTTTCTATTAATAATAGCCTATGGTGTGTCATTAAGCAAATGTGAATGTGTGCAGAGGACATGTTCTTAGAAATGTACAGCTAGGTCCAGGAATACGCGTGTTTTACTTTGGAAGACATAGCTGAAGGGCCCTATGAAGAGGTCACACTGTTTGCTACTTCCACAAAACAGAGTGCTGACTTCCCTGTCCTTAAAGACAGTGTTTTAGCAAACATCACTTGTGCCTACGAAATAGGTGAATATGGGATCTCACAAGAATTTTAGTTGCATTTATTTTTAGCAGCGAGACTGACACCTCTCATCTTATTTATTTTCCTGTGAACTTGAAACTCTACTCATGTCCTTCTCTTTTCTATCGAGTTGTTGGTTCTTCCCCACCTGGATATTATTTAAATAAAAATCTTCCATGTATTAATACTTTCATAGGATTTTTCTTTTTAATTTAAACTTTTTGCTTCATCTGGAATTGATTTTGGCATAAGGAACTAAGGAAAGATCCAAACTTTGTTTCTGATGGCTATCATTTGCCTAACATGACACCATTTATTAAGTAATCTCCTTTTTTCCTTCTGATTTGAAATGTCCTCTTAATCACAAACTGCATTTTTATGTCATTTGAGTCTATTTCTGGACTCAATACACTGTTTAATTGGTGTTTCTACTCATGCACTGTTACCAAACTGCTTAATTTATTTTAGCTTATAATGTATTTTGGTATCTTTTAGGCTTAAACTACTTTTTATTTTTCAGAATATGTATGATCATTCTCATTTGTTTCTTTTCTTCCTATGAACTTTTAGTATTTCTAGAAAAAATATTAAAAATTGGGATATTGTTAAATTTAAATATCCATTTAAGGAAAGTTGATGTGTGTATTATGCACCTTCTTTGGGCTGAGGTTTATCTGTGGTAGAGGGCATGGTTGGCATGCTCGAGGCCCTGGGTTCCATCCTCAGCCCCCCAAACTAAATAAAAGACAGATATTTCTTTCCATTATGTGTGTGTTTGTATATAGTCTTCAACAGCATCTTAAAATTGTCTTCGTATGCATCTTAACATAACTTGATATGGTAGGTAAGCTGTAAGTAGTGCAAATAACCTTTTTCACTTTTCATCTGTTTATTATATTGGAAGATACTAATTCTGTTCTCAGACACCTTTTTGAATTCCGTTGTGAGAAATGTTTTAGTTGACTATCCTAGGTGTTTTGAATATAAGGGGCACTTAATACTTTGTCACCTTCCCATTAATGTCTACATCTCTGATTTTTTCCTCCGTTCTGATCACATCAGCTATGCCGAGCAACATTGTCTAGCAGTGAGAGGTCATGGGTATGTCTTGTCCCTAACTTTAGTGGGTATACTTCTGGGGTTTCAGGATTAAGCACACGGTGTTTGCATGTGTGTGGGCCCAACCAGTTTTACATCTGAGGTGGGCTAGGGCAGCCCTAGGGGACAGAGAGACAGAACCGCCCACACAAGTGAGCACAGCAGGTGAATGTGTGTCCAGCTGGACACCCAGGTGACGCGTCCTCCTCCCTCCTCAGCCTCCCAATTCCAAGACAACCCCCTTTCGTGGATCCCCCCAGGGCCAGGGTCTCTCCCTTCATCAGGAAAACTCACCGCAGCTCAGATTCTAGCCCCAGCTCTGCTACTGAGCTTCAATTTCCTCATCTGCAACATAAATTATTAATAAGTCTCACCTGCCTCCTGAGGGGAGCAGAAACCACCTGTGTAAACCCCAGCTCCAGGAGGGGTTGCCTTGTCCAGGGAGTTCAAGAGCTCATGGTCTTAGAGCCCCACAAACTGTCCCTGTGATGAAGACCTCAGGTCCCTAACCGAGTGGAAGCTGAGCAGAGCTATGTGCGTGGGGAGGGATGCCATGGGATCCTTTACCTTCAAGCTGCACCCAGGACTGGCTGAAACTCGAGTCCCCTGAGCCTGGTTCTCAATCCCAAAGCAGAGCCCTGTGCTGTCCATGGAGGGAAAATAAATAGTACTGGAATTTCCGACTGCACACTGGGACCTTCGAAGACAGAACGGCTTTTTTCCCAGATCAAGCTGGGCAAGAAGAACCTCTACGGCTGTGGGCAAACACTGGCCGCAGCCCTGTCAAGGCCTGTCAGCCCGCCACCGCCAATCGGGCAGACTGACACGGTGACAAGGGATCTGCAGGGCAAGGGACCAGGTCATTTACAACCCAGGCAGCCGCGCCAACCTCCAAAACCACTTTTCAAACTGCAGTAACAAACAACCAACTAGAAGGGGAGAAGAGACATCTATCCCAATTCTGAGGATAAAGGACACTGTTCTTAAGCTCATTGATAAAAAAAAAAAAATCAAGATCATTAGTGGATAAAGGGACGAGGACATGAGCAATTTCCACAAGGCACCTACGGGACCTTTTTTCCCTACCCTCTTGTTACTTATTTATAGTTTTGCCGAGTTCTGCAAGCAGCATTGGTATCACCTTGGCAATCAGAAAAGAATTATTTTATTAATCTAGACATCTATTTTGAAAAAGGCCTGAGGCTTCTTCCTTACTGTCTTGTTCTACAACAAAACAGCCCCTGATGTGCACTTAAAACTGACAACTACTTGGCACATAGATTGGGAGCCACCCAGGGCACAGAGGAGAGGGCCAGCAAGTGGGGTCACAGGGGTTAGCAGAGGACCCTGAGCACTGAAGGAAAAGGACCACAGTTGTGGGTCCAGGTGCCCTCGGTTTATGTTCTAGTTCAGCTACTGAGCAGCTCCAGAACCTTGGCCAACACACTCAGGCTCTCCAAGATTCGCTGCCTGGTCTGTAAGGTGGAGGTAACAGTAGGCACCTTTTAGGACCCTAGTGAGAAGTAACCAAGGTAACATGAAGGAATAGATTAGTTCTGTGCCCAGCACATGATTAGCACTCAATAAATGTAAGAGTCTGTCCCAGTGTTAGTAAGATTATTCTGGAATAGTGGAAGGGATGCTACTAGATGGAACAGTGTGGCCTTGGGCAAATCATGTCACTCCTGGATCCAAATGAGGTCTGATTCATCTTCCAGCTCAGACATTCTGAATCTTGCCCTGGGCTGCCCTGGGCACTGCAGGGTCACAGCTAATTCTCCTAGCCACCAGCCTCAGCCAGATGACACAGTGGTAACATGCACCTCGGGGGAATGCCAGGGCTCATAGCTGAGACTGGGCTGGTAGGAAGTTCTCTGCTGATGGTCGGCCTTCCCCTCCCCAAGGTCACCCACTTTTTGTTTGAGCCTCTTAGTCATTTCCATGGACAAGGGACTGAGTAGAAGGGGACTGGAAGTTCTCCCTCAGGAAAGGGCCCTCCCATCCCCAGGGAGCCCACACTCTGGTGACGCAGTTTCCTGGATCCTCTAAAACCCAGGGCATTTCCCACCAGGCTGCCTCCCCAGCAACAGAGCCAGGCAGCCCTTCGAGGTGACGCCCAGGGGAGCCAGCCAGACCTAAATCGGGCTCTGCCTGCAGCTGGGCAGCTCCAATCCAGTGGCCCTCAGGGCCCTTCTCTCCCACTGACTGGTAGCTGCTTGTTGTTTGGATACAGGAGGAATTTTCCACCATCCCTACTCTGGGAGCCGAACCCCGGAGGGCCAGGGGACAGCTCACAGAGGAAGCCAGTCATGGATTGTCTCTTCCCTTGTTGGAGCTCAGACCAGCCGCTATCAAATTATAGCTCTGGGAAGGGTCCTCAGACACAGTGTCCCTGGCTTCTTTCTTGAGGGCACAGTGCTGTGACCTGAGCAAAGTTTTACTTTCTGTGTTCTTCCTGTGATGCTAGCAGCTGTCCCTCCCGGCCATCACCGCCAGCATCTGCCCCTCTGATAACAGCAGCAAACATTCATTCAGAGCTCGACCTGTTTTAATCAATGTTCTGTATTCTTCCCACATATTAACCCATGGAATGCTCACAGTAATCCTAGAAGGTGGCCACCAGCCCTACCCCCATGTGATGGATGGGGGAACTGAGGCACTCAGAGATTTAGGTACTTGCCCGAGATGTCACTGCTGATAAATAGGAGATCCAGGATTCGGCCTGGGTGTCCTGCTATGGTCTGCTTTCTTGAACGCACAGCATCTCAGAACAAATCTGGCCTGAGCTGAACTAGATCCCGGGTCCTGGGCAGGGACCTTGCAGAGCCTTTTCTCTTGAGGGAAAAGAGAGAGAGAGCTCAGGCCTCCTACAAGCCTCCTGCCTGCTCCTTCTAAGAGGCTCCTCATCCGATCACAGGAGGAGGGATGTGTGGCTTGGACACTGGTATGAGGTGCAGTTTTGCTCCTCTAAATTGGGTGGGCCCAGCAGGGACCTCAAGGCCAAGTCCCTCTCTGTGGGGATGAATGGGCCTCTCCTCTGCGGCTAGCATGGGCCTGTTCCATCTACCTCCTCCTGCAGCTGGTTTCTACTGCTCCTACTTTCCTTGCTGTCTGTCTGTCTGAGTTTGTGGCTGTGCATGAATGGTGGTTGGGAGGAGGCAGGAAAACAAGCCCAGGGCTCCTGGTGGAGGTCAGGGGAAGGCTCACACCATTTGTGGTCTCAGAGCTGCTGGTGTAAGCTGCACCTCTCATTGACTTGGGGAGAATGAAAAGTTCCTGGCACACTGAGCATTTCTGTGGGAGAAAAGCTTCTGGAGACAAGATGACTTGCAGGGGGTTGTCGGCACGAGATACAAGCTGTCCAGAATCTGAGGAATGGTTTTCTTTAAGGTTATGTTTCCCAGGGTCAGAGGCCAGCTATAGTTATTCAGATCATCCATCCTCATGGGGCCCCAGAATAGTTCTCAGGATGTTTCTCTAAAATGACCTCTTAATCAGCCCCATGTTGTCATGCTTGTACCCCTGTCATAATGTCCCCCTCTCG
This sequence comes from Marmota monax, assembly GCF_021218885.2. NCBI lineage: Eukaryota > Metazoa > Chordata > Mammalia > Rodentia > Sciuridae > Marmota > Marmota monax. The sequence continues at coordinate 34,407,273 of NW_026694084.1, read as the reverse complement.
TCTCCCCAGGGCTAACCGCAGCCCTTCCAGCATTTCCTCTCTACTTGCATTCAAATCCAAACCCGTTCCATGATCCAAGGGACCCTGTCACACTCTGGCCTCACCTACCACACTGGCTTCCTCTCTATCTGCTCTGCCTTCTCAGCACTCCAATCACAAACACCCAACACACAATCCTACCTCAGACCCTTTGCACTTGCAGTTGCCTCTGTCTCAAACACTGGTCCTCTAAAATTTTGCATGGATCACTCTTTCTTATCCTTCAGACCTGTTCTGACCACTCAGTATAAAGTAGCCCTATCAGCTCCAGCACAAGCTATTGATCAGTCTGTTCGATTTTCTTCATTGCATGCATCTCAAATCTTCCTGATCATTATTGATCCACTTGTGTTTTTTACCTCCCCCAATTAAGCTTCATGAAAGTTGATACTTTTTTGCTTATTCCGTATCACCTGTGTATCTCTAGCACTTGGCAGGATTCTTGTCCCCAAAGCAAGCATATATTTGCTTAGTGAATGATCAAATACTCAATTTAGGTGCAGCCATCCAAAAGCCTTTGTAGATTCCCCGAGCTGGAAATAATCTCTCTTCTTTGAATGTCACAGCTACACTCTCAGCATCTTTTAAGGTCCTCAGCACTTCTGCCCATGTCACAGTTATTTATAGCACTCCTCTCCCCAACCAGGCCTTAGGCTCCTTAATCGAGTTCCACAGCTAATTCATCTCTGTACCTCCCTCCTCCCACCAACCCTGAGCAAAGTGCCCTGTACCCTGTCGGTGCTCCATCAATACTGAATGAGCTGTGTCACTGACATCCAGGAATAATGTGGAATTCCACGTCTCTGCCTACCGGGCACCACGCTTGTCACTGTTCAAAATGACTATGAATTTATGCAAATATGTTTCCCGACGATGAATATTGCAGGGGCTAGAGTATTGAGTAAACACAGGGCTTCGCTGGCAGGTTGTTCTGATGATGATTTTCTCCCCATAGTCAGAATAATTGGATGGCTGCATCCAGGTTGTTTTGTACTAACCTTCTTCAAAGGAGGGTAATTAAATGCAGAGAAGGTGAAAATTAAATGCAACAATCTTATTAGGCGAATGGAAAGATGACAAATGTCACAGGGTCTCTTTAAGGAAACAAGGCAGAGAGAAGTTGTCTCCGTGCTGATTGAGCTTGAGTTTCAGGGACCTGGAGGCCTTGACTTTGTATCCTGTCTCATATGTTTCCACCACCAGCTGCAGGCTCATCGGTGGGTCTGCATTTTGCTAGGGCTCTGTTGAGCTTCCTTAGTGTCTGGAGATCTGGCCAACTGTTCCCTCTGACACCTGCTGTCCTGAAGTCTCAATTCCCATTCCACCCCGCATGCTCCTGCCAGACCCTATCACAGTTTCCCAGGTAGAGCATCTTGCTTTGCACTGTTTGCACCCCTGACTTGTTCTACCTCTTCTCTCCCCACGTCACCACTTCCCAGATCTAACCACCAGAAAACCTATCTCCCCCCATGAAGGCCAGCTCCCGCCATGCTTCCCCAGTGAGGCCTTCCTGAGGTCATCAGTCCCCCTTTGTGCTTCACTGGACCTTCCTTGTGTATCATTGTGCCATAGTCATGTTGGGTTGAAGGTGTCCGTGCCCCTCCCCCACCAGACTCTGAGGTCTCAGGGGCAGAGACTGAGTCTAACTAATCTCTGTAGCCCCTGTGCCTACGTGCAGTGCCCAGAACACAGGAGATGCTCAGTACATGTTTGCAGATCCCAGGATGCAGAATGCACATCAGAGTCCTGACTACTTCCCAGCATGGCAGAGCTGTTGTGTTCGTGGACTCTGTTGCCAGACGGCCTGAGTTCAAATCCTGGATCTCGACTTGCAGGATGTGCCATGACCTGATTACATGAAGTTGTGATAGGAATAAGTAACCCCACCTCATAGGGATGGAGTGGGGTTCCACATGAGCATAGTGTGACGAGTGAGATGAAAGGAAGCGACTGTACAAGTCGGGTGAATCCCCGTCTCTATAAACTGTGAGCCGCCACTCTCCCTCCCGCTCTTGCTACACTTCTCTGTTTGGAAATTCTTGTGAATATTTTATTCCCTCTAAATAAATCAAAAGATATGAAAACATCAGCCTATTTGAGTTAAGAAATAAAATTATAATTTGCAATTAGGCAAAGTGCACCAGAAATCATTGTTCATCCAACCTGTAGGTCAAGACTAAGATTCTCTCTCTTCCCTGTCTCGATGACCCATTCTTCATCCCCTCAAGAGGTCACTTCTGGTCACCTTCCTATGGCAGCATGAGGACAAGGAAGGACTGGGTATTCTTTTTTTACCCTTTTGTCATTCAAATAACACCTGCCCAATTTTGCCATATCTGTTAGTATTTTATCCTCCTTTTAAAAATTTAAATAGATCTATTCACAAAGAGACCTGGGTATAGAAAAATGAGAAGTGCTTGCTATAAACAAAAGGACTACAACGGAAGCAGAACATTCTTACTGAATTCCAGCTGAATAATGTTGCCGTCTTCTGGCTCTCAGTTTTGCTCAGAAGAAAGATCGGGAAGAACCACAAAGATGTCCTACTTATTAACCCCAAATTGAAACTTCCTCCGCTTTGTCATAAGAATAAATAAAGGGGAAAAAAAGAGTTACTATCATTCTCCCTTTGTGTTCCAAGGTTAATTCCATATTAGCACACCATTTTAAATTCCATATTAGTGCCATGTGTTCCCTGAAGGCAAATTCCGATGATGGTGTCCAAGCAACCTTCTGGGTAGCCATTATCATGGGCATAGTCACAATGGACACCATTCTTGGTTAGCCCAGTCTGAGCAGTCTGGACCCCTTCTTGCCCCTCACTATGTCAATCTGTCATCAGGTCCTGTACATTCTGCCCCTTCCCATTCCTGCATCTCCTTCGACATCTCCTCCCACAGCACCATCTTGATTCAGATCCTACCAATTCCCCTTGGATTAGCCCAATATCCTCCTTTGGCATCTCTCTGCCCTCTAAGGCCTCTCTCAGTCTTCATCCAACTACCATATGCGTGAAGAAATCAAGGACCTACTATATCTTTAAAGACCCAAATAATAAGTGACCATTCAAAGGCAGGTTGGCATTTCCTGGAGGAAGCTGGAGTGAGAATGAGGCCTGAAAGTTCAAGGAAAAAAAATGCACTGATCAAAGGGATGAAAGAGCAAGCTCTCTGGAGCTCTGGAAGACTGTGATATGGGATGGAATAGCCCCTCTTGCCTAGGGAACAGATGGCCTTATCCATCAAGCACCCCTGCCTCCTGGACCCCTCTGTTCTCTCCAGAGAGTCCTGCAGGACTCTAAATGGCAGGTGGATCTCCCCCAATAGACCCTGGGCTCCTTGAGGGCAGGGACCACGTCTTGAGGGGTCTGTGCATCCCCAGTACTGAGCACACACAGGGGAGGCCAAGTAAATGCTGATTGAACCAAATTACTCAAGTCAAATGCTTAGTAATTCCACCTCACCTGTCCCCAGTCAGGGCCCGTCTTGCCAAAACCAGCAGAATCCTGTCACACATCCAAGACCTGAACATATCCCTACGTCGTTTGCAAGAAGGATAATTAGTTTCTTGTTGGGAGAGCATGTCAGTCTCTCCTCTATGGAGGTGGCTTCCCTCCCCGCTTTTAATCTTGGCAGAAAACAAATCCAATTGGAAAATGGCTTGGAATGAGGTTCAGGAGGAGGCCAGAAGGTGTCTCTTCTGACAACTTCTGACCTACATCTCCAAAAACTCAGTACAACAATAACTGCATTCACCAGTGCTCTCCTCTGCCAACAGTGTGATCAAATCACCTTGTCAGGCACTGCAGGTCTTCAGGAGCTGGCTGGGGATAGAGCCACTCACTGAACAGGGACTCAGCACAGAGCCTGCCCCGTGCTGCTGTCACAATTGTGGAGTGAGTACTCCGTGCCAAGGCCGTGAGTGCTTTGGTGATCCCCGTTTTGCAGCGAGGCTCTGAGAAGCCAGACATCATGACCAAAGTCGCACAGCCATGAGCACAGCCAGTGTTCAAAGGTCCACATCCATGTCCCAAACTATTAAACATACTTCCCCTCTTCCCAATCAAGAGCATCCCTGATTGCTTTTCCCTCTCTTGGTGAGAAGTCAGTGTAACACCTCTGGAGTCGTGGTCTTCACCAGGAGAGGTTCTCTAAAAACTCATGGGTGGAAGATCTTCCCTCAAATCCATGATTACATCCATGACCAAGTAACAGCAGATGTGACTTCCAGTCGGTCACCCTCAGTCACTGCTTAGGAGTAAAAGAACCAGGAAGTATTTAGCCAGGCACTATTCTATAATTCTTAATAATTCAAATAATTCTCAGGCTTAGGGCTGTGGCTCCATGGTAGAGCACTTGCCTAGCCTGTGTGAGGCCCTGGGTTCGATTCTCAGCACCACATAAAAATAAATAAAGGGCCACCAACAACTAATAAAATATTTTAAAAATAATAATAATCCAAATAATTCTCAATGATGAGGTGGATGTCACTACAGTGACCACTATACAGGTGAAGGAACTGAGAACAGAGAGGCTTAATGGCTTTCCCAAAGTCACCAAAGTGGTCAGTAGAGGAACTAGTTCATTCACTGAGCCAGCATTCCTGAGCGCCTTCTAAGGTCCTGGGGAAACAGCGGTGAGTGCATTAGTCAGAACCTCCCACGGGTTTGCTTTTCCTATCAGTCCTCCTGCTTGGAACGATGATGTTGGTGATGACGGCCACTGCTGCTATTTACTGAGCACCGGCCACGTGCCAGGCCTCAGTCTGCTCCACTGCATCATGGGACTGGCATTGCCTGCCTTCTGGCCTAGAATACCTGCTTATTCTCTCATCCAAATATCAAGCTCCATAAAATAGCATGATGCCCCTTTTGCAGGTGGACAGAGTGAGGCTGAGGAAAGTCCCCCATTCGTGCATTCAGATGCTCCCTTTCTTCCAGGGCTCTGCTCAAATGACAGCTCACCCAAGGGGCCTTCTTTGGCTGCCTCCACTACATTCTTACAACTGCAATTATCTGAACACTCAGGAGAAAGGCACCTGAAACCAGAACAGGAAAATGTGCTGAGTGATGGTTCCAAGGCCCTGGCACCAGGGTGAGGCTGTGGCGGCAGTTCCTTCCCCTCCACCTCCAGCCCCAACATCATCAGTTGCCAGAGGCTTTAGGGATTCAGGTTGCCACTCCTCCAAACCTCAGTGGCTTCTTTCTGTGAAAGACAATAAGTCCCTTATCCAGGTGGAGGTGCAGAGCCAAACCCAGGTGGCGTCACTGTCCTGGAAAGGCAACTTCACTACATGACATTGTTGATCACCAGAAAGGAACTGGGTGTACCCAGCACTCAGATCACTGCCTATTCAGACACATGCCCTGGCTGTCCTTGTCCACCTTTGAAACACAAACAACCGATGGCTTAGGCTTGGCCAGGCCAGGATCAAGTTTCACGAGTTCATGCCATCCACCCAGAGGACCAAGGGACTGGCACCTCCCTGTCTCACACACAGTGTTCCCTTCTGTCTAGACTCTGATATCCTTCCTCACAATTTTCACCTAGTGAACTCCTATGCATATGTCAAGACCCAGAGTAAGGATCATCTCCCTTGTGAACTGCCCCTGACTTCCAGAAGCAGATGGAACTCTTCTTCCCCCATATTTCCAGTACACATCATTTATGTGCTCATTAAACATCCAATATCACATATAAATATTTATATGGATATACATGTAGACATATTTATATTTCTTTTTCCACTTGTAAGACTTGAACTCCTTCCTCTTCAAACCCCAGATCAAATGGTACCTCCTCTATGATGCTGTCCTAGATGCCACCAATAGCATTTGGTATAATGCTCCATGGTAGCACCTGAGGCTTCATGCCTGGGTGAATGTGCAAGAGTGCAGGTGAGTGTGTATGCACAGGTGTGAAGCCTGGAGCTCCTGGAAGATGGGAGTGTTTTGATTTACTGCTGGACTGCAGACCCTCGCCTAGTTTCTGTACAAGGTGAAACTTATTCATTGTGTAAAGCTTATAAATCCTGAGGCCCGTGTGCCTTGTTTCTGGGTGCAGCCAAATTGAAAGAACCACTGCCCTGGAGACGATCATGCTAAATGAAATAAGCCAGCCCCCCAAAACCAAAGGCCAAATGTTCTCTCTGATATGTGGACACTAACACACAATAAAGGAGGGAGGGGAAGAATAGAAGTTCATTGGATTAGACAAAGGGGAATGAAGGGAAGGAAGAGGGGATGGGAATAGGAAAGACAGTGGAATGAATCGGATATAACTTCCTGGGTTCATGTATGAATACACGACCAGTGAAATCCACATCATGCACAGCCTCAGGAATGGGATCTTAATTAGAATAAGTTATACTCCATGTATAATATGTCAAAATACACTCTACTGACATGTATACCTACAAATAAATTAAATTAATAGTTTAAAAAAAAACACCACCCAGCAACTCCCAATGAAAGGAGAATCCATTCTTCACCCATGTATCCCCAAGAACAGGGAGGAAGGTGCAATATCTAACCCACAATGATGCACTTCCAAAACTCCCTTTTTACTCCTCCCCTGTTTGCTCAGACTCTGAAATTGCTCAGAGCCTCTGCTTGACAACCTGCATGGCTTTCCCCAGCCACATGCACACAAACGCACTCCCAGGGCGGCTGGTTCTCCCTCTGGAGTGCCCTCACGTCCCCAACCCCCTGCTGCTCTCTCCCCATTATTTGTTATATATTGATCAGCTTGGAGGTTCTGCTTGTGTTTTGTTTCCTTTCCGCTTTAAGCAAGAGTCTGTCTCTACTCTTTCCCTTTTTTGTACCCTTTCCCCAGTCTTGGAGAACCATGAAGGCAAAAACCAAACCCTCCCTGGGAGAGGAGAAAGGGCCCAGCATGAGCAGGTGCCTGGGACCACGGATTCTTGTTTGGGTTACGTGTGTTTACAGAATGGATCCCTGCATGTATGGGCAAATCTGTTAATTTATCCATCCAACACATCTCTGTAGAAAACCTACTATAAATCAGTTTTACACACTAGAGAGCAGGCCTTGACAGGAGGGCAAGGTAGAAATCCTAGCTGATAAGGTACACGCACAGAACTTTCCCTTTACCTGGGAACAGGGCTTCAGTCTGCATCCCAATCCTCTAAGATGTGAATTATGCCAATGCAGGCAATAATTTTAGTGCTGAGAGCTCCATTTCCATTTGTTAGGTAGAAAAATCCACTCAAATAAATCAAGTGAGTTACTCCAAGATGTTTCAGCAAGGGCTGGGGTTGTGGCTCAGTGGTAGAGCACTTGCCTTACATATATGAGGCTCTGGGTTCGATTCTCAGCACTATATAAAAAATAAATAAATAAAATAAAGGTATTTTTTTAAAAAGATGTTTCAGCAAGAAAATAGCAGAACCTGGTTGGGCATTTGTACTTGGCCTTGGGTTTCAATGAAAAGGTCACTGCTTAGAAATCCATGATGGAGATTTTTGGCCCATTGTCTGCTTTTTGCAGTTATTTCAGGGTTTAGTTTGAGTAAAAGGGTCAAAAATGAGTCCCAATATGAATATATTATTATAACAATAACAATGATAAGTACAATTCACTATTTATACCGCGAAATCCTATACCCTCTATACACGATCTTGGTTAATTCTGTCAGTCCTGCATGACTGACAGAGCACGAAACTAACGTTGTGGAGAGATTAAAAAAATAACTTGCCCAAGATCATATGGGCCGGTGCTGGAATCAAGATTCAGAGGCCTGTGGGATCCCAAATACTGTGCTACAATGATAACCTCTGCTCCTTTACCCAAGAGTCAAATCTGTGCAGGCTAGTCTCCAGAAAGCTGTGAACCCAGAGCATCTCCCTGATCCATATTTTGCTCTCTGTTCCATCCATTGCTCCTCATTCCTCCAACCTCAAACACACACACACACACACACACACACGTAAAGACGGTGACTTAGAAAAGCATTTTGCAGTGAAGGAAAAGATAACCCACCAATTGATGATTAAGAACTCACAAAGCCTGATTAACCTCAGCACCCTGAACAGCTCCTTTCCACCCCAGGGAAGGAGGCCACCTGTGCCCTGTGAATCCCAGCAGGAGGCTCCAAGCCCTGGGAGCTTCCTCGCTCTGGTGACCCCAGAGCCTACAAGCCTGGCCTCTCTCCCAGTTTCCATCTTCCAGCCCAGCATCTGGACTGGGACCTCCTCCACATTGTCTTCAGCTGCTACTTCTGAATGCTGCCTTTCAGCCAGAGAAACAGTGGGACTCCCAGGCAGACAAATCATCGCATTCCCCTTCAAATGCACAATCTAAGTACCCATTTGCATTTACTTAAGGGAGAAGACAGGATGGGGAAGGAGACCTGCTGGTAAACCTACTCTTGTCCTCCATTATGACAGTAATGAGCTCTGAGCCTGCACAACCCATTTTGCAAAACCAGAACCCCACACCGGCCCAACTGCAGCCTCCTTGGAAGGCAGTTAGCAGCCCAAGCAGGCTTTCAGGAGATCTGTCCCACCAACATCCTCATAAACATCTTATACAAATATTTCTTACAACCTTCTTTCAACCATGTATTATGTTCTCCTTGGAGGAGTTGGGGAGTAACTATTTCTTCCTTTTATGCCTCCAGCATTGGCTAGTTGTTTTAGTGCCTGCCCTGGGGGCCTCTGCCCTGTTCAGGTCTCTCTACACTCTAAACTGGGTCCCTAAGCCAGTCCTACCCACCCTCATGATGAGAACAGACCCTCAGAATCCCCATCCAGGTGTAGGAATCACTAGTTTAGCAGAAAGACAGTTCTAACAGTGTATTTTCACAGTGTTGACATTTCTGTGATTGGTATGCATATGGTAATTACTGTGACCATTTAATGTGGCAGTACTTTCACTGTTTACCCAAAAGCTGATATTAAATCAGGGAACAGCTTACAATCATCAGTATCTTGGAAACATTTGTGGCTTTCATTAAGTCACAAATATTTCTCCACAACACACACAAAGAGAGAGAGAGAGAGAGAGAGAGAGAGAGAGAGAGAGAGAGAGAGAGAGAGAGAGAGAGAGTTGTCGCTTCTTAGTTATTCCCACTGTACTTCATGCTTGCCTGTTATAACCCTTGTCAGGGAGCATCAGCACTGTGTGTGTCTTACCGGCTAGACAGCGAGTCCCTCACGGGCAACAGCTCTGTCTAATTTGGTTTTATCCTCCACTAGCCAGTACTGCTTCTAAAACCTAGCAGGCTCTGCATTAGATTTGGGGGAATTAGAAAGCAACTGAGTTCAGATGACTCATCTAGACACACCAACTGGGTATCTAACGAGTTTTGTTGGGTTGTTTTGCTTTTCACTAATCAGTGTAGGCAGCTGTGTATCTCTACAAGGGGCTCAGAGCCCATTTGGATGAACCAGATAATGGATCTGTAGACCTGTCCAGGAAAACTTCAACTACTAGGGTTGTGCTACCATGAAGAATCCATTCTCCAGTGCCTTGGGGCTCCCTGCCTGGCCCCTGCATCAAACTCTCAGTAAAGAAATCCAATAGGCAACTCACACTGGAGATTGGAAGAAATGAGGTCTTGTATCATGGAGTCCAGCTTGGCAATTATGTCATTGATTATTTAGCATCAGCTTTTCTATAAGATCTTTGGGTACTTCATTCCAGCCAAATGGCCTTATATGAGTGAGCTTTATGGCCTCTTGAGTGAGAAGTAAGGCTGTGAGGTAGAAGAGGACTGCAATTGTGTTGTTCCATGGTCCTTAATGAATCAGGCCCAGAATGCAGCAGTTACCATTTTGGAAAAAAGGCATGACAAAGATCACCTGCCAACTTGTCTCTTTGTTGCTGTTACCAGGAATTGAACCCAGGGGCTGAACCACTGAGCCACATCACCAGCCCTATTTTGAGATAGGGTCTCAAGTTGCTTAGGGCTTGCTAAGTCGCTGAGGCTGGCTTTGAACTCTCGATCCTCCTGCCTCAGCCTCCCAAGCTGCTGGGATTACAGGTGTGTACCACCATACCCGGAGACTTGTCTCTTTTTAATAATTTTAATATTGGCCAACATATGTGTGCTGTGTGTGTTTATACATGCCAAATGTCATTGGTGGTATGTAGTGGGCACTCAACAAATTTTTGTGAGAAGAATAAGTGAATGGATTGTCTAACTATGTGCATGATATCTTTCAAAGCATGCAACAACTCTTCGAGATGGACAGCACTGTAATTCAAGTGAGGAAACAGGGTGAAGAGGCAAGTGACTTGCCAAAGCTTATTACTTTGCCAGCACAGAAGCAGCATGTCCCACCCAGGGAATACCGGTTCTCTCCAATAAACCAGGGGGTTCAAAGGCCTACAATGCCCTACCTGGTCTGGCTCTTGCCTAAATGTCATTTTCACTGAAGCCTTCCCTGACCACCATATTTTGAATTAAAATACCTCTCAACACTTCCCTGGTTCATTTATCTTCACAGCACTTATTCACCATGTAGGATAATATAGATTTTATTTATTTATTTATTTTTTGGTTTGGTTAGTTCATCTCTCCTCAGAGAATATAAGCACATGAAGAAAGAATTATGTGTTCACTGTTGTGTTCCACAGCTTATAGAAAAATGCCTACTGGTAAATATTTGTGAAGTGAGTGAATGAATGAACAAACCAATCTAGAATCCTTGGGGCCACTCCCATGCATTTGTAAAGGGCTTCATTATGTATCTGGATACTTTAAAAATCTCTCAATTGGTCTCCCCGTTAATCAACGTTCTTCTCCCTTTGCATCTAGGTCAGAGGGGCCAGGCTGATTTGGACAAGACTGTGAAACACATTCAGTGTGAAAGTTACGGGGTTTAGCTTTCACCTAGGCAATGAAGACATCTTGATGGTTTTAAGAAAAGCCAAATTGATTTTTCAGTAACAAAAGAGGCAGGGAGAGGGAAGATGGAATTGGGGGTGGACAATTAGTCCAAAAGACCAGTAATGAGACCACCTCATTGCTGTTTTTTGGAATTGTGCTCTACAGAGTTGAAATATCCCACGCAGGTGTCCCAAAGGTCACCGGAGGCCAAGGGAACCCTGTGTAGAAGAGGGCATCTGAGTGCCAAAGAGCTGCTGAGCCCACAGGTGGACTCTGGTTTAAAAACACAAAGTGTACATCAACTGATCTGTGCAAATCACACTTGCAAATCAAGATTCTACTCCCTGGAGGCTTTTGGGATGAGCCCCTCAGCTCATCAGTGCTAGTCACTGCCCTCTGTTTCTTGCTACATGGGCCTCTCCATGAAACAGCTCATATTTTATGGGCTTTATCAGAGGAAGCAGGGGAGCGTGGGTCACAGTCTTTGTAATCAAATTGTGGAAGTGACATCACTTCTGTGTGTTATAAGAAAATCACTAGGTCCAGCTCACACTAAGGGTGATTACATAAGGGCATGAATGCTGGTTGGTGGGGATCACTGAGGGCCCTTTTAAGAGTGTCCCCTGAGCCCTTACTGCCTCCTTGGTCACTCCTTCCCAAAGGAAAAGTGACATCTCCAACTAGTGAGACTTGAAGACCAAACTAGGTTGGGTAGGCTTAACCCTTCTTTCTTCTTCTGTGGATCCACTGGTCTAGAGAACCAGCCCTGCTTCACCAGCTGGAAGTTTATCTGGAAAGGTGCTGTCCTGCTGGGAGCAATTTTCCTTTTTCTAAAGCCACCAGCAACAAGTCTCTTATTCTGGCGTCAGAATTAGGCAGCCAACTACAGCCACACCTATACCACCATCTCCAGCCCTGCCTTTTTCCAAAATCAAGCTGGCATTTTTAGCACCATCTGCCTGACAATTTTGGTTCTCTCAATTGTTTTGGAACTCAGACAAGGAAAAAAGATGCCCCTTGAAACACCAACACTGCTCCTGAAGCTGCTGGTGAAGTTTAGAACTCCTGAGTTCAGGCTCCACTGTGACCGTCTTGAATTCTTAATGATTGCTGAACAGTGGGTTCCAATTTGTAATCAAATTATGGAAGTGACATCAAAACTGTTCCATTTTCATTTTACACCAGAATCAAATGATCTAGCCAATCCTGAATCTGATTCTGTTTTTGACACTAGCCATTAGACCTTGAGGAAGCAACCATCCCTCTGTAATTTTCTCATCTTGCTATATAAAGGGCTAGAAAATACATTGAAAACAGTTGATTCCCGGGGTTACTGAGAATCTCCAAAAAGGTATTATAAGGTAAAACTATGCCCAAATGTTTAATTTACGATACATGAATTAGCCACCTCTTGGATGATCAAAGATGGAAGGAAAAAAGGACATTCAGAAAGCCAGTCTGATTCCAGAGTCAAAGCATTAGTCAGTATGAGATTCTGACACCAGGGCCAGTGGGTCAGAAGGCAGGGAAGTCTCACCTGCAGGCAAAGGCGGCTCCAAGATGCCCCAGTGGTTGTGTGAGCAGTTCCCATCATGCACTGCTGACGGACCACTAGGCCACTCGGCCACTCCAGGGTTCGAAAGCAGCGATGGTTTGTGAACTCTCCAGGAGACCTAGACTCAAGGGAATGGTGAGTGAATACAAGAGAGAGAACTGGTAACCTAAATGCTCATGTTTCAATCTAAGAGGAAATGTTTGCAGGGCTGGGGTTGTGGCTCAGTGGTAGTGTGCTCACCTAGCACACGTGAGGCACTGGGTTCTATCCTCAGCACCACGTTAAAAAAAAAAAAATGAAACAAAGATTGTGTGTCTACCTACAACTAAAAAATAAATATTTTTTTTTAAAAAGGAAATGTTTGCAGACATCAGGCTACCAACTCACCACAACTGGTTGTCTGGGGGAAAAAAAAAAAAAACAATGTCAATGTCTCATTAATATATTTCATTGAAAACTACCAGGGAGAGATGCTCTGTTTTCTTCTTGCATAATTAACTGCATTTCATGTTTAAATTGAAGTATCTAATTATACAATTATGAATCATCCTGATTCAAATAAAGTTCACCAAAATAATTTCCTTATGTAACATTATCTTCCAATATACCTGCTATCTTCATTTCATCATATGATTTTATTTTTCCAGTCCAAAAATCTAATTGAATTTTAAAGTGTCCGTTAAACCAAGATAACAATTCTGCTACAATAACCATCAGGAGATAGTTGGTCCTGACTTGTGTTACATTTTGAAATGTCATGCTTTTTTTAAATGGTTGTTTTCCCAAGACAGTTTATAGCTTTTGCAATTAGGCAGGCTTGTAAAGCATAGATCTAAATGATTTTAATGATTCGAACCAGCTGAGCATATCAGGCACCAATTTCCTTTGCCTTTTCAAAACTAATACTAATGCCTTTCGTGTATCTTGTCTTTTTATGATTTACAAAATATGATCACATTTGTTAATGTAATCCTCTTTTCCAGAGGTCACACGCTAGGAGAGGGTTGAGGTCACCAATAAGCAGGCCTTCCAAAAAGAGGCAGGGGTGAGGGAGGACAGAAGAAATTTTAATGGAAATAATTTAATAATTTAAATCTAATAACTTGTAATCTAATAATTCCATATTTAATGTGAATTTAGTAATTTTTAAAGCATCAAAGTGGACTTCTTGGTAAAGAGGACCCTGTAGGGTTTTCTTACGATTATGCTACCACTGAGATGACAGCCATGAAGACAGTGACATCTTCTGACTCGAAAGCCTCTTAGACTGCTGAAGGACTGGGTGGAGTCACACATGGGCAGCACAACCATGGGGCAGAGCTGGGGGTCCCAGCAGCCATCAAAATCCTTTGTTTTCTTTAATGTGCCAGTTAGGGGAGTTGACCACATATAGCAGAGAGTGAGTTAGGCCAAAGTGAACGTAAAAATAATTTGCTGGGCAGACGCACTGGCAGGATAGGGAACCTGGCTCCTACAGCAGTCAGGGACCAAGGGAGGCTATGCAGCTGAGTACATGACCAAGAGCCAAGTGCACGTCATAGCAGTATAGTTAGAGTACAGACACCAGAGCTGCCAACCCTGGACACAACTCAGGCTACTGGGCTTTGTTTTCTTTTTAATTGAGATGCAATTTATATAGAGTTAAGAACCCAAGGCTTACGTGTACATCTCAAATACGTCTGCCTCTCTGTAACCAGAACTGTGTTCAATCTCTAGAATATTTCTGACACCTCAGAAGGCTTTCTCATACCCACTCCTGGTTGACACATCATCCCCAAAGGTGCTGACTTTTATCACTGCAGATTAGTTTTTTCTGCTTGTGAACTTCACATAGATGGAACCATTCAATATCCACTCTGTTGTACTTCTTTATACCTGAGGGTGATTTTCTTCTCATATCTGTGAGGTTTATGCATGTGGTTGCTTGTAGTAGTGATTCACAGTTTGTCACTTTTTAATTGCAGTGAAATATTCTATTGTATGCTTATACCAAAATGTCTTATCCATTCTACATTTTATGGACATTGATTATTTCTAGTTGGGGCTATGATGAGTATTTCTACTCATTGAAAATGTTTGTACCTGTCTTTTTAAGGATATGTGCACTCATTTTTCTTAAATGTATTATTTCCAGGGGAATTGCAGGATCATGGAGTAGGCACATGATTCACCGTAGTAGATAATTATTGAAGGACTTTGAGTTTCCCATAATCACTGTATCTTTGATCACTCCCTGCACATATAGAATCCTGAGAGCATTCCACTGGTTCAGCACAGATCTCTTGCCCCACCCAGTAACCATGGGGACAAGAAAGGCTGTCCCTGTCACTGTGACATATACCTGAGAAAATCAACTCAGAGGCAGAAAACTTTAGTTGGGCTCATAGGTTCAGAGTTTTCAGTCCATGGTTGGCTGGCTCCAAGGGGGAAATATCATGGTGGAAGGGCATGGCACAGGAAAACCACTCACCTCTTGTTGGCCACAGAGCAGAGGAAGAGAAAGGAAAGGGCAGGGGTAAAATCTACCTCTTCCAGGGTACACCTGCTTCCTACAATCACCTACTTCCTCCAAGTGGGACCTGCTCCTACAGTTTCCACCATCTCCCCATAAATCATCAAATTATTAATCCACTGAAGTCTGAGACTTTATGATCCAATCTCTTTCCAAGAGCCCTGTCTCTGAAAGATTCTGCATTGGGGACCAAGCCTTCAACACATGAGTTTGGGGGGGGGGGGACAGTCCAGAACTAATGTATAACAGAGTGTTTAAGAGAGCTTAGCAATTTACTTATAGAAAACTGTGGCTTTCTCTTTTAAATAAACAGAGCTATTGAGAGAATTAGAAAAGGAATGACTATCTCACCACCTGAGAGCTTTTTAACTCCTTATTTTTGTAAAGGGAATGTGAGCACATCTCACATGTGTGAGATGAATAGTCTAAAATGAACCAGGACTCAAAAAGGGAAATTGACTTGCCCAAGGTCAGACAGCAACATAATGACTAAGACGATTTACAGATGAGCTACATATTTCACATTGTTAATTTATTCGTGTAATGTGTATTTAATGATAATTTAATCAGGGGCAAGCATCAGGGAACAAATAGTAACGTGGCTGTTAACTCTGAAGTCTGCTTAAGAGAAACTGAGAGTCATCTCTCTTTTGTTTTAAAAGACTCTCTCTCACACACCAGTAGCAGCTATGGAAACCAGAAACAGAACCAGAGAAGCTTTAGAGAAGGTGTCATTTATTTTTTTGTTGAGCTTTTCTGGTCACGCTGTCATCCTAATAAGGGCTGGCTTTGAATGCACACTCCTACAGGAGAAGCCGCTCTGCCCACATGCTGCAGAAATTCCTGTTGTCCACCCTTTCTTCTTGTTATTGGCATCATTGTAAAAAGGCAAATATTTTCTCAGAACAGTTTTGCATTTGTATTTATCTAAATCTTTGTTTCATTCGGGCTGTATCAAGTCAGTTTTCTAATAATGGAGAATAGTGAATCAAGATAAGAATTTCAAAGCATCATGAGGGGATAGCCCTCATATCTTGATAAATCATAAATTAAGTATACTCACATACTCCAAATACATCAGTTAACTAAATTAAATGTAACTGGACTAAATACTCAATTAAAAGATAGAGATTTCCAGGTTGGGTTTTTAAAAAATAATAGCAACTACATGCTGTTTACAAGATACATACCTTAAAGATACAGAAAAATTAAAAATGACAAGGTAAAAAAGATATTTAATGCAAACCCTGAACAAAAGAAATTTGGCATGGCTCCACTGGTGTCAGAAAATGCAGACTTTAGAAGAGTTAAGAAATGTTACAAGAGGTAAAAAGGGATATTTCATAATGGAAAAGTAAAATCCATATGGAAGATATAGTAATTCTAAAGTTATAAGCATCTAGTCTATATTAATTTGAGGGAACAAAGGGAGTTAGCGTATCCTTTGGACCAAACATGTAACACCATGAGTTTCATCAGTTTTATAGTTATGATGGTGACCTGTGAGTTCCTTGTGCACTCTTATCTCTCAACTGGTGCTATATTTGTAAGGGGGAAGAGAGGTTTTCCTCATTGAGCCTATCAGCTGCTGTTCTTGGTCAAAATGAACAGTGCCCTCCAGGGGTGCCCCTCTCCCTCCTTAGGTGCCTCATCTAAACAAACCTTCTCTGGGCCAGAATACAGCTCTCCTGTTTTCCACTCTAAGAGAAACAGAAAAGAAGTAACATTTCTCCACTTACCTCGGACAAGACAGGCATTGTGCTGGGCACTTTACATGATCTCATAATGTATACATTTTTTTTATCCTCAGAGGAAGACTCAGAAGGTCAGAGGTGAAGCCACTTGGTCTAGGACACACATCCCCACCACCAACCGGACTTGATTTCTAAATCCCCAAGGCGTCAGCATAACCTATGCCCACCTCTGCTGGGCACCATTTGCCATTTAGAGTCATTAAAGGCACCGTGGTATCCCACACCATGAAAATAAAGTGCACTGTAAGGAGAAGCAATGATTTTTCCACAGTTCAAGGAGAAAAAAATCGGGGTCAGAGACCTTATACGGAGAAAACAGCAAATCTATTAAAAAGAAAAATAAACTCTCAATCTCAGAAAAATTGAGATTCACTGGCTTATTTTATTTATTTATTTATTTATTTATTTTTAGCATTTTCCCTCCCTCGAGTAAAAACTTGTTCAACTAACAGGTTTTTTTTTTTTTTAATTCATGTTTTCTTGCAACATCCCTGATGAATTTTGTCATTCTCTTCCCAACGGAAATATGATTGTTATCTAATGGAAAGGAACAGTAAAAAACTGGAGTGAAGAGAGAGCTTTGGATTGGATGAATGGGTGGGAATTTAATACAAAATATAAAATAATTTCTTTACAAATTTTTTTAAAAATGCTTTGTAATTTCCAGATAAATACCAGGAGGTTGTTTCATTTGTTAGAAACACTTTTTTTTTTCTTTTATGATTTCCTGGGGACCTCAGGAGACTGGGATTTTTTGCCTGGTTTTAACATTTCCACCCTATGTCTCTGCTTACATAACTTTCTCTGTTGAGTCTGAGTGAGAACCCTGGAAATGTGTCAGGTGATTTCCAAGGATAAGAGCCATATGCATGCATGCTAGAGAGCAAAATGGCCAAGAATTCTCAAGATACATCTAGCCTCACTCCACATACAGTATTTTGGTTTGGGGTGATTGATAAAGATTGAGGGAAGAGAAGCTCCTCAAAGCAACCCTTGTGGCCCTCCTGCAGAAGTAGCTGCCGGCAGAGGAGACCATGAGGTAAAAGCAGGCACGGAGCACCCAGGGGGGCTCCAGGTTAAAAGAGGTGAAGTTTGTGGATTCAGGGGCTCTGGGAGACCCCAGTCTGGGCAGACTCGTGTCCCTGTTTTTGTTCCTCATGGGAAGGCTTCAAGGGCAGCTGAAGGTCATAGAGGGTCTGGAGGGAATAAACCCAAGAGGCCTGTTTAGAACCCACACGAGACCCTCTCGGGATCCAGAAATAATAACTGGGTGAGATTCTGATGGGAGGGAGCTGAGATCCTATCTAAGTGAGGACAACCGGCCTGTAACAGCTGATTCCTGACAGTAAACAGGGCGAGGACCGGGAGAGTTTCAGCTTCATGTGCAAATTAGTCAATTTCTGAAAATCATGAAAAGATAGCAAAATAACGGAATGCTCCATGTCTGTTCACGGTGGAGTGCAGTCAGGGATCTCAGGCAATCTGGAGCGTTCAGGACACTGGTTTGATTTCCTTTAGGGCTGACACACAAAGTGCCTGGTTTGGGTTTATAGTTAAGTTTAAAAACATAATGGATATTTGGATTCATTTCAGGAGTCAGCAAATTTGCATCCACAGCATGGAAATAATAATCCTGCTCTTTTCTGCACTGGTCAGATGCCATCTGGAGAATTTATTTACTTCTGAGAGCCATGTGTTAAGAGAACATGAATCAACTATATGAGATCAGGCAAGGGCAACTGGGTAGAGGAAAAGTCTAGGAACCTCTATGAAACTGAAGGTCTGGAAGATGCTTGGGGAGGATCATCAGGGCTGTATGGGAACATTTGAAGATCTGCTGTGTGGAAGAAAAGGTTGGACTTGGCTTGTTTCTAGCAGGTAGACTCAAAACTCCAGAAAATTCAAAGAATGGAGGCATTGGTTCTATTTAATAAAGAACTTTTTAGTCCTGCCAGGTGGCACACCTGTAAATCACAGCAACTTGGAAAGCTGAGGCAGGAGGATTGCAAGTTCAAGGCCAGCTTGGGCAACTATCTTAAAATAAAGTAAAAATAAAATAATAAAGGGCTGGGGATGTAGCTCAGAACCCTTGCCTACAAAGTACAAGGTCTTGGATTCAATTCCCAATGCAGGGGGGTGGTGGTTCTATCTCGTTTCTTTGCCTGAGAAGGCTGGCCTGAGCTGGCGGCTGACCCTCTGGGTTTTCCTGAAGTAGGAACAATTAGTTATGGAATCTGGAAGAGAGAGAGAGCCACTTAGCAGAGGTGTGCTAGTTCTGAGAGTGAGAAGACTAAGGAGATCACAGGCGGGAGAGTGGTAGAGAACAAACAGGTTGAGCCTGGGCAGTCAGGCAGACGTAAACAAAGCAAGCAGCCTTTGGTTGGACCTCATCTGGCTGTCACCCAACAGTGTCTCTATGGACTATGTGCAGAGCCATTATCTTAAAGAATTGAAGTTATAATAGAGACCGTGAGCTTCTCTGACAGAGTTGTTGTATCAGAAAATGTCCCAAGCTTTGACGTATTCAACAAATGCGTGGTAACCTCCATAGTTTCATTAGTTCAAGTTTTCATTTTAATTTCCAATTGTGATAAAATACATGTGATACAAAGGATATCAACCTAACCATTTTTAAATGCACTTCAAAATCATGGAATTAAGTACTTTCACATTGTATGCAACCATCACCACCAGCCTTCTCCAGAATCTTTTTTTATCTTGTAAAATTATACCCATTGAACAAATCCTCTTCCCCCTGCCTTTGGCAACCACCATCCTGTTCTCTGTCTCTGCATTTGACGACTGTAGATACCTCAAATGAGTGCCATCTCCAGTGTTTGCCCACTTAGTCTGACGTTTTTCACTTAGCATAATGTCCTTAAGGCTCATTCCCCTTTCATCATGTGTCATAGTGTACTTTCTTTTTTAAAAAAAAAATTGTTTTAGTTGTAGATGGACACAATACCTTTATTTTTATTTATTTATTTTGTATGTGGTGCTGAGGATCGAACCCAGTGCCTCACACATGCTAGGCAAGTGCTCTACCACAGAGCTACAAACCGGGCCCATCTTTTTAAGACTGAATACAGTTTCATTGAGTGTATATACCATGTTTTGCTTATCCATTCATTGGCCATGGACACTTGGGTTCATTGGCTCAATTCTATACCAGACCCTCTAGTAGGCACTGAAGTTTACAGGCTGAATATGATCCACAAGAACCTCACGGATTACATGGAAAAGTTTTTAAAATATTGAGCTGGGGAGGAGGTGTGAGGATGTGGTAGATATGCAAACCAATGTTAATAATGCATTTGAACAAAAATATGATTAACAAAGTACAGAATATGGAAGGTTCTTGATGGAGCAAGACATCAGTTCTGGGGGTGGAAGATTGGAGGAGGGTGGGAGTATTTCTCAAAAAAATCAGGGTCTAAGCTGGTGAACTCAATAAGGCTACAGACTCTTTTTTTGCAAAACTTGAATCTGGACTACCTTGCAGCCAATGGGTCCCAGCTGGATTAGTTGCATCGAACTCCTTGGGAGCTTTAAAAAATATTAATGTTGATCTCTTTTCCCCACCTGAGAAGTTTGAATTTAGTAAGTGGAGGGTGGAAGACAGGAGTATGAAATTTAAACAGCTTCTCCTGGTGATTCTGATGTGCAGATAAGCTTGGCAGGCATTGAGGAAATAGTGAAAGTTACAAGATCGGTTTGCATTTTAGATAAACCTCTCTGCCCTCAGTGTGGAGGGGGCAAGTGTGTAGAGTTGAAAAGAACCCAAGGCAGGGGAACCAGTTCCTGACTTTTAGTGGACTGGATACTGGTGGGGCCATATGTGATGTGTTTATCTTCCCATCAATCAAATGCTACTTTTTGTTTCCTGGATTGAAGCACCCAGAAAACCCCTTTCATTTGTAAGATTCTGTATCCCATTGGTCCTTTATCAGAAGGTATTAACCAATAGAGAAGGTAACAGGAGTGAGGGTGAGTTCTGAGCTGGATCTCTAGAAGGCCTGCAAGCTTCTCTCCTGTCCTCTCCCAATATAGCTGCTGTATAAGAAACCTGGACACACCTGGAGAAGGATAAGCAATCACTTAAGACAGACACCATTTCAGTAGTCCTGGGAGTTGGCCACAAGTGTATGAATGAGCAGAGTTGGGGTCAGATGGAAACCACCTGCATATCTCACCCAAATTGCCAATCCACAGAAATAAAATCTGAACAGTTGTTTAAGACATTTTTTAAAACGTTTTTTGTTATGTACAAAAAAACAACTGATACTCTCCCTGTCATCCCAGGGTCTTTAAACATCCTGCAGTCTCTGCATAAAAATACTCTTCCCTCTTTCTTCATCTAGTTAATTTCTATCCATGATAGCTCAGATGTCTTGATGAGATTAAATCCTTCTATTTTAGGTTCATTGTAGCTTTTATCTCTCTGATTCCACTCAAGCAGTTGTAACATCATATTTATTTGTGTACATTATTTGATTATGATATTTCTCCCCCACTAGACTATAAGTTTCATGAGTCAAAGGAGAAAGTCTGTTTGTTCACTATTATAATCTAGCACCTAGGATAGTTCCTAGCACTTAGTAGGTGCTCAATGAATATTTGCTGAATGAAGCATTATATTATAGCCCCAGAGATAACAGCCTCTGGGGATTCTTCTTAAAACTCATAATCCTCATATCAGTCCTTTCCTCCCCACTATCATACAGAGGCACTTTCTCCTACAGAGGCAAGCCACTGTAGGAGAATGTGTTCCCTAATTTTTAAAGGACTGTATAAATGTTAGTTCTTAATGGTTAGTGTTGTCTTTCTGGGGTGGCAACAGCTGTCCTTGGGGGAATTCTCTCCTCTGAATTTCCCCTGAAATGGCCCCAGGCAGTTTCCTAGCAGCTATGATCATGGTTAAATAAGCAATTTGCAGGCTGAAAGTCTTGCCTAGAGTTAACACATGGATATGTAAATATCTCCATAGCTGCAACATAGCAAGCAATCTCCAGGCTGGTTAATTGCAGAACTTGTGGTAATGATACCAATGCTGAGTTCAATTAAGGACTATTTACAAAAGCACCAGGGGATGATTTTCTACTTTTTCTGAAACAGTAGACCCAGATTAGAGGACTCTGTTATTACACCTCATAAATCTATGGCTCAGATACACCAAAAATTCCCTCAGACTTGAAGTCTGCAAACTCCATGCCCTGTTTTGGATCCAGGAGTTCAGCTTGGAGCAAGATAACCTAAGTGTAACAGAGAATAGCAAATAGCACCAAAGACAGATACTGTGTGTGCAGCTTTTCTGAGCCTCAGTTTCCTCATCTGTTAATTGTCTGTATTAATGGTCTTACCTCATAGGTTTCTTTTGAGAATAAGTGAGATAATCATTGGAAAGGGCCATTGGAATCATCAGGACAATTTCAGGCACAGAGTAAACACTGCAGAGTTTGGCTCTGAGGTTTGCAATCCTCAGTACTGTAATCAAAACACAGTCACTTCCCCCTTGACCACATGCTACTGGAGAAGCTCATTCTCAAACTCTCCTTGTCCACTCTTTGCCAACTCCAGAGTGAGTGATTTTTAAAATTAATTAATTAATTAATTTGTTCTAATTTGTTTTACATGGTAGCAGAATGCATTTTGATTCATAGTACACATATGGAGCACAATTTTTTATTTCTCTGGTTGTACACAAAGTAGAGTCACACTATTTATGTCTTCATACATGTATCTAAGGTAATGAGGTCTGTCTCATTCCACCATCTTTCCTACCTCCTTTTCCTCCCTCCCCATTTCCCTTTCTAAAGTTCCTCTATTCCTCCCATGCTCCCCCCCAACCCATTATGGATCAGCATCCACTTATGTTTTACAAGGAAAGCGTTCATCCTGAGGCACATGTTGAGCGCACATTGAGCACCTGGCACGCTGATGGGTGCTGGGAACATAGCAGACGATGGTCCCTGTCCTCAGAGACTGCAGGGGAGAGGTGCAGTGCCCCTCTGACCAGCAGTGATCCCAGGAAGCCATGGATGTAGATGAGGGACCAACCCCATGCTCCAGGTCAGAGGTGGCTGGCTCTGGAATGCCTGGGGTGTTCCCAGGTGGAGGAGAGGGTGAAGCCCTTATTAATTTCCACAAAATGGAAGAGGACTTTACTTCCTTAAGTGATTGTTGCAGTGACCCATCTCTCTGACCCTTTTATCACCAAGGTCCATTACAGCTGAAAATGAAGCTTTTAAAACTAATAACCTAAGGACGGAAGGCATTTTCCTGATGCTCAGAGGCTCCAGAGGAAATACTGTGGCATGTTCATCTCACAGGGCCGTTTCAGGGCAGCTTTCGCAGATAACAGTGTGACGGGAAAGACTGTCCTGTCTCAAACGCTCCTGACCTGGGCCCTGTTCTGACCATGCTGGCCAGGCATGTATGCCTCTCCTCCAGCCATTAGCTTTTCTGTGAATTGATCAGCTCAACCAGAGGACTCATAACATGTATTCCTGGCTCACGTGGGGACTCATGCCCACCACATGCTTAGGGCTGCCCCTCTGGGCAGGACCCTGGTCTTGCTCTCCCAACTGGGAGAAATAAAAACGAAAACAAACACTCTCAGCCTCATGTTACTATTCCATCTCCCCACCTTCATTCCTCAGTATCTTGAAAAATAATAATTTTTAATATGCTTATACCATTCTCTTAATCTGTTTTGTGCTACTATAAAAAAAATACCTGAGCCTGGGTGATTTATAAAAAACAGAGATTTGCTGGGTGAGGTGGCACACAAGTGTGATCACAGCAGCTCAGGCAGCTAAAGCAGGAGGCTCACGAGTTCAAAGCCAGCCTCAGCAACTTAGCCAGATCCTAAGCAACTCAGTGAGACCCTGACTCTAAGTAAAATACAAAAATGGGCTGGGTATATGGCTCCGTGGTTAAGCATCCCTGGGTTTAAACCTAGTACAAAAAGAAAAACAGATTTATTTCTTTCATTTCTGGAGGCCCATACCAAGTGAGGACCTTCTTCCTGTGTCATAACATGGTACAAGACATTGCATGGAGAGAGATTGTGAGAGAGAGAATGAAATCAAACTCATCCTTTACTCAAGAACCCACTTCCACAACAGTGGCATTAATCCATTCATGAGGCAGAACCCTGGTGCCCTGATGGTCTCTTTAAGGTCTCAACAGTGTTGCACTGGAGATTAGGTTTCTAACATATGAACTTTGAGGGGCACAACCTAAGCCATAGCCACCACAATTCCATAAAGAAAAGAATGTTCAATATTTATTTGACTCAAGCACTCTTGCAGGATTTCAGTCATTTGATCTTCATAATAGCCTTATGGGAACCAAATTTTTATTATTCCTATTTTTAAAAAATTGTTGATATATCTTTATTTTAGTTATTTATTTATATGTGATGCTGAGAATCGAACCCAGTGCCAGGCAAGTGTGCTACTGCTGAGCCACAGCCCCTATTATTCCCATTTTTATAGCCAGGAAACTGAGGCTCAAAACTTTAAGTTACTAGATGAAATCACATCACTAGTGGGTGGTGGAGCCAGCATTTAAACCCAGGCTCTGCAGTGCAGGTTGGGTTTGGACTGTTTTTGGTGCTGGGGATCAAACCCAGGGTCATGCTAGGCGATCTTCTACCACTGAGTTGTATTCTCAGCCCCTTTTTTATTTCATTTTGAGACAGGGTCTTATTAAGTTGCCAAGACTGACCTGGAATTTGGGATCCTCCTGCCTCAGCCTCCTGAGTAGCTGGGATTATAAGGTGTCACTATCACCACACCTCACTGCCAGTGCAGGCTCACTTGTGTCTGAGGTCCGTGCATGTTGACTGCATGTTATTCTTCCCTCTCCTCCTCTCCTCACTCCTCCAGAGGTTTTGTTCTCTGCGCCAAGGATCTCCAGATGGCCCAAAGTGGAACCTCTTGTAGTGAACATTTGTTAGGTTTTGGTGTCTGGCAATCATTTCCTCTTCCTCAAAGTTCCTGGTTTCCCATGGAATTCTGTTCCCCATTGGCTTTTGTCATGTGAGACAGAAATCAGGGTCCTTGCCTTCTCCTGATTAAGGGAAAGGGAGTGACCCAGGCTGGAATTTGAGTTCTTAGCAGCAAGGTCAACAAGGCTGAAAGAATTTGGCACTCTGATCTATCCCAGTGGCGCCAACAAACTCAGGAATCAAGATTTCAAAAAAATTTTTCAGTCCAATTTTGAAAAGAAAAATCCACAAGACAAATCAAAGATGAACAAAATACTAAAAGTTTAAATGAAGACGGGGTCAGTGTGACTGACTTCCTTTTGCCTTGGGCTCCAATATGGCTGGCCATAGCCCTGCTGGACACACCTCCCTGTGCACAATCTTTGTCCTGAAGTAGTTCAGGGCCACTGTCTTTCCTCACATTGTCCTCTCTTTGTGAAAGGTCCTCTGTCCTTCCCTCCTTCCCTGCTGATGAACTCACCACTGTACTCCTTTCTGGGTCCATTTCTTCATTACACAAAGGGGATCATCAGTAGTCCCTAAGTCCCCGTCTTCTTGTGGGCGTTACATGAGCATTAATAAGTGAACAGAACCTGACTCAGGTGACAGCCGGCTCCAGCATCAACATCACCATCATTGCATAAGAGGACACCCAGCTGCCATGCTTCCCACCTGCCACCCAAAGATTGGGGGTGGTGCTTACGGTTGGCTGGATGACAACTCACACTTACCTCCTCATTGTGGTAGCTTTCATCACTGTGACTGAAACACCCGACAGAGACAACTGGGAGGAGGAAAGGTTTATTTTGGCTCGTGGTTTCAGTCTGTGGTTGGTCAGCTCCTTTGCTTTCAGCCTGAGGTGAGACAGAGAACATCATGGCTAAGGATGTGGTGGAGGGAAGCTGCTCAACCCACGGCATCCAGGAAGCAGAGAGAGAAAGAGAACACGGAAGGGGCCACACCCCAGAGACCTGCTTCCTCCAGCCATGCCTGGCCTGCCTATAGTTCCCACCTCCTCCCAGTAGTCCATTCCAATTATTAATCCAACAACTAGATTAATCCATTGGGGAGGTCAGAGCCTTCGTGATCCAATCACTTCCCCAAAGTCCCACCTCTGAACACTGCTGCCCTGGAGGCTGAGTTTTTAACACTTGAGTTTTGGGGGAACATTGCATATCTATACCAGAACACTCATCCACATTTCTGACCAACCAAATCTCCACTGCAGACAGACTCCTGTCCCTCCACCTGCTTGATAAATATATGTGTTCCCTGAGATTCTTGCTTAAATCTCCTCTTTTTTTTTTTTTTTTTTTTGGTACCAGGGATTGAACTCAGGAGCACTCGACCACTGAGCGACATTCTCAGCTCTATTTTGTATTTTATTTAGAGACAGGGTCTCACTGAGTTGCTTAGCACTTCACTTTGCTGAGGCTGGCTTTGAACTCATGATTCTCCTGCCTCTGCCCCCCCCCCCCCCGCCCCGAGCCTCTGGGATGACAGGTGTGCACCACCACACCTGGATAAACCTTCTTTCTTTCTATCTGCTCTCTCTCTCCAATCCATGTGTAGATATCCACAGCCTCAAAGGGTGTCCTGTTATTCCTGATATATCTGTGAGGTGCATATCTTGGGGCCCCAATTTCCAAATGTGCGTTGAATGTCTCACCAGTGCCTGACTCCCATTGTGAATATGACCAATAGTAGCAAGCAACAACTGAATGCCAACCTCTGAACTCACCACTTCACATGGACTTCTTCATTCCATCTTCTCAAAAACCCCATTTTACAGATAAACACAAAACAGTGAAACAAACCAAGATAAGAGAAGAAAATTACTGTTATAGTTTGGATCTGGAATGTCTTTGTGTGATGAAGGCTTGATCCCCAATGGAGAGGTGGAACCTTCTGGAATGGATGTGACCTCATGAATGGATCAGTCTATTGGTGGATTCATAACTGAATGGACTACTGAGAGGTGGTAGACACTGTAGGAGGTGGGCCCTTGTTAAAGGAATAGGTCCTTAGTGGTGTGCACTTGGGAACTCTATGTTGTCCCCAACCTCAGCCCCTTTCTCTCTCTTCTTCCTGGTTTCCATAAAGTGAGCACCTTTGCTCTACCACGCAACTCCCCAACATGATGTTCTGTTTGTTGCCCAAGGCCCACATGGAGCCAGCTGACCATGGACTAAAGCCGAAATAAAATTTTCTTCCTTTAAATTGTTTTTCTCAGGAATTTTGTCATAGTAATGGAAAGCTAACTAGCACAGTCACACAAGGTCATGAACTAGGGAACTGGCAGAGCCAGGCTTTGAAACTGGAGCAGGTACTTCTGCTAAAAAAAAAGGTAATCCAAAGGTCTACTTGTTAATCCACAACTCTGAAGTGATTTGAGGAAGAGTTGGCAGAAGAGTGGTCCTTTGCTACTCGGTGACATTGTGTAATGTCTGGAGACATTTTTGATGGTTTCAACTGGTAAGTGTTGCTGGCATTTAATGGGTAGAGTCCAGAGATGTTACTAAACGTCCCACAGTACACAAGAAGCCCCCCACAGCAAGGAATGAACTGGTCCAACATATTGATAGCATCAGGAGTGAGAACAGCTGCATTGGAGAACTCATTGTAAAGCGAGACAGTGAGCTGCCAGTGAAGGGTGCTGCCTTCTTAGGTGCCAACTCCCCCTCTCACCAACTGTGCAGGTCCCTATGCCTCCTGCTCCCTCCGCCCTCAAGCCCAAGCCCTGGCCCAGCAAAGCTTCAGACTCTTCCCTACCACCCACACCGCCTGCTCCTCCGCATAAAGTACAAACAGGAACTCATTATCTCCCTGCTCAGAACCTTCCCCTCCCTGCTCTTTATCATAGTTAAAAATACCGCCCTCCTCCTCCTCACAGGTGAGCACCATTGTCCCTCCTTGCGCATGCCCCCCCACCAGCCAACACACTGTGCCTGCTGACTGCCAAGACTCGGCTCAGCCTCGCCTTTCCGCCAAAATAGCTTCTTCTACATCTCTTTTCTAGGCATGAGGCTGAAGTCGCTTTATACTCATCCATATTTGATTGTCCAGAAAATGAGTTTAATGAGGAATTAATTAGACTAGGGAACCCTTAAGAACCCACTAACTCTTAGTCCATGAATCCAGGAAAATCTCATGACGGAACTTCAGATTCTCTACCTTTCCCTTAGCCCTCCTCTCCAGTGGCCAAGGTGGCTCTCTTCCAATCCATGGCTCCCTCCCCTCTCCTCCTTAGGACTTGTTCCATCTATGGCCCATCCTTCCCTCAGCAACCACCCCCACTCTTCTGGGACCTTCCCATCACCCACAGATGCTTGGTGCCTGCCCATCTTTAGCGAAGCCTCCACCCTTGCCTCCCACTTGCTAGACAGCCACATTTCTGAAAAGGGTTGTCTACACTTGTAGTCTCCCACTCACTCCTCAACAACCCACTGCAATCTGGCTTCCAATCCCTTCACTTCATCAACACAGCTCTGGTAAAAGCAACCAGCCTGTAGTTATCAAATGCAATGGACACTTGCTTTCCAATCCTTACTGGATTGAATTTTCTGGGAACTTTGTGAGTGCTGGCCATTCCCTCCTTTTAGAATCATTTTTTTCCCTTAACTCCAGGTTTTCCTTCTGCTTCTCTCTCTCTCTCTCTTTTTTTTCCTTTAATTTTTATGCTCCTCCCATTATCCAAGGGTGAAATTCACCCCTCAGCCCACGTCTAGAGCTTTAGCTCCTAGGAAAGGAAATACAGGGTGGTGAAGAGTCTGGACTCCAGAACTCCTCCACTCTCTAAGTGTTTGGCCTTGGGCAAGTTATTAAATGCTCCTGTGCCTCAGTTTCCTCGGCTGTATAACGGTACAAGCACTTTTTAATCTCATTGCTTTCCACTCTGAATATGCACCATTCCTTCAGATCATGCTGAACTTTACAGAATTACCTGACCATATTATCTGCTCATGCTCAGGGTCAACTCCGGCACACAGGGTGCCCAAGTGGGATCTGGCAATAGGTGAGCGGATGTTTCTCTGAGCTGCACTTCCCCAGAAGCAAACCCTGAGACAAGGAGTTAAGCACAGTTAGTTTATTTGGAAGAACAAAAGCTGGTGGGAAGGTGAGGCAGGGGAGGGAGAAGAAGAGCGAAAGAAAGAACAAGTTAATGAGGAGGTTACTGCTGGGGGAATGGACTTAATACCACTGGGCATCCTCCAAGGAACCGTTTTGAGAGCATTTTTAGAATCATTCCCTCTGCGGAAAGGGAAGCTGAGCATTCATCCACTGATTGGTTGGGTTTGGCCCTAGGCTGTTGGGCATTTCCAGGTGGGCAATATTCCACAGGCCTGAAGGAAGCCTCAGGCAGAGAAGGAAGGTTCATGTTTCAAGTGGACAATTCCTCTGAACAGAGGGCATCCAACTGCAGCCGCAGGTGAGTTCAGAGATGAGTCCAGGTGACACGGAACCAACCATCACTCATGCATGTGCTTGTTGCTCTGCCTAGGGGGCCTATGCCCCTCATCTACCTAGACAGGTCCTTGACACGTCATTCAAGAACATGTACTCACTTCTTGAAAGTGTTTTCCAGTCTCCCTCTAAACCCTACCACCATGTTTTGTGCAGCCCCATGACACCCCAGACGTGCCTCTATGAATACTTAGCTCTGCTTTCTAAATGGAGTTTTCTTACTTGTCTTTCTTGGAGAACAAGTAGTTCTTTTTCATTTTTGTAGTAATGTCCAGAAAAATTTTAAGCACTCTGTATGCAGTTAACCAGTACTAAATGAATTCAAATTCAACTTGCTCTCAGGGTTCTACTCAGAGCAAATGGTCAATAAATGTGGTCCCTTTCCTTCCCTCTACCTCAGAGTTTGTCATTGGACTTAGGAAAGCACCCTGTGAACATTTGATGTGATAAATAAGGTCTTTAATGAACAGAAATGCTGGGGAAGCACAAAGGAGGGAATAATTAACTGGGACTGTACCAATGAGACTACAGTTACCTTGTCTGACAGTCTTAATTACTTATAGTTTTAACTTTCCAGGACCATTAATAGAGCCATCTATCTGGCTTTTCTTCCATCACACTGAGCATTCCCATTGAGTCTATCTGTGAAAGATCCAGACAGCTAAGGGACTGAGTCAATTGCCCTGATTCGGATGGGGGTGGAATCAGCAATTCTAGTCTTGTTTGCCTCTTCCATTCATTTGACATGTCTTTATTGAGGGTACTCTATGGGCCAGCTCTGTTCTTGGCTTTGGGAATAGGCATGATCCTGCTGTAATGCACCTTCCCCATAGGGGAATGATAAATAAGCAGCCAAATAAATAAACTAGGGACAAGAGCTGGGAAGCAATAAAACAGGATATGAGAAGTGTGGAAGGTGGAGATGGGGATGTAGGTGCCAGAAACAAGATCAAATGGTTGAGAAAAGCTTCTCAGAGAAGCTAAGTTCTGAGTTATGAGCTGCCTCCAAGAAAACCACCTAGAGATTCTTCCAGAGGGAGCAGTGTCCGCAAATGACTGGGGCAGGATCCTGGGCTCCTGGTGCCCAGGCTCGAGTGTGTCCTACCACTTCTGACCACTGAAAGAAAGTCTGCAGAGAAGGGATAAAACTCGATCTAAAGCTCATGTCTATTCTTCACTCGGAGAAGAGCAGGTATCCAACTCTGTTCTCAGAGTGTTCATTTCAGTTTTCACTCATCTGCATGTTGTTCCCTTTTCAAAGTGTGGGTTTCAAAGGAATCTGAAACACTTACAGAAAAACCACCAAGCTGCATCCTCCAGGTTATAAACCCCCCCAAATGTGGCATTTCCGTGGGAAACCACAATGAATCACTCCCGCTAGCTACCCAGGCTGGGATTGACTTTGGTTTTTCCAAACTTTGTGAAGCACCTCAAGGCTTATTAACACCCCTTCCTCAAGGTCCTGACCCTTAGGTTAAGAATAAAATTCCAAATTCAGTGAGGTTTGCTGAGTTTCAGATTTCACCAGAAAGGGGTCTGCTGCAGCCACTAACCTTTTCCTCTGTGGAAAGCATGTTTTAAAACACTGCAAAGAAAAATGATCACTCAGTGAGTAGCAGGGATATGGTGCTCTAAGGAAAGACTATGGTCCCTGGCTTTATAATTAGGCACAGGTATGCACAATGCACACCCCACAAGCTAAAATCCTCCTTTCTCTGATATCTCTTAATGGCATTAAGAAGGAAAAACATGGCTACCATTTATTTGTTCATTTCCAACGTGCCAGGCACTGATTTGGCTTCCAAATCAAACCTATAAAGACAGTATTAACTAATACCCATTTCAGATTTGAGGAAACCAAAGCTCAGGAAACTGAAATTAAGTGATTTACTCGAGAGGTCTCATTGGTAGAAAAAGGGAAAGGCCATATTCCAACCCAGGTCGGAGATCAAAGTCCACCCTATACTATCCATGATATTAGGGCACCATCCTGGCCCCAAAGGTCCTGCCTCCCAGTCCTGGGCAAAAAAGAGGAACTGAGCAAAGAGGAAGCAGTGAAACCTGTGAGCGAGGTGATGCTCCTTCTTTTAATGAAAATAGAGGAAACGGCCAGAGCCTGCAGGTCCATCCTCTGCAGGACAGGAGAGGGGTCCAGGTCCTTTCCCGGTGGCCCGGTCTTAGCCCGCCCGCAAGGCCAAGGTTTTCTGTGAATAAATCCCACCCTTCCCACCCCTGGAGGAGGAGGCAGCCGGCGGGGGTGTGTGCCCACGACCAGGACGCCAGGCCCCAGCTGAAGTCCGAAACCGGCCTGTGCCTGCGGGTGTCCAGCGCGCCGCGCCCCCGCCAGTGTGCCGGCCGGCCAAGGGTTAAGCGCGGCGGGAGCCCCCGGCGCGGAGCGGCGGCCGGGCCGGGAATGCTTAGTCAGGATTCCGATTTCCTGTCGAAGTGTTTGGATTTCCTGAAACCCGCGCCCTCCGCGCCGAGCGGGATCGTGCGAGCAGCTCGCGTCGCCGGCCTCCTCCCCCCGGCACATGGTCGCCCGCCCCTTCCTGCGCCGCGCTCGGCTCCCGCGCCTCGCCTGGCCTCGCCGCCGCCGCCGCGGGCCGGCACTCTGCGCTCGGGCACCGGCCCGCGCCTCCAGCCAGTCGGCGGTTCCCGGCCGCAGTCCGGTTTCCGACCCGAGAGCCGCCGCCGCGGGGCCCAGGGGTGCCGGGGCGCGGGCGTCTGCGCCGCCACCGGGAGCCGGCGCCGAGCCCGCGATGGAATAATGCCCAGCGGCCCGCCCGGTCCCGGTGAGTTGCGGGGCGCCGGGCCGGGCGGGGTCGTCCTCGGGGGCTGGCGCCCCCCGCCCGGCCCTCCGCGCGGAGAGGTGCGGGACGGGGCCCCGGGCGGGCTCCCGGCGCCTTTCCGGGTGGGGTGCCCCTCTCCACGGGCAGGACTCCGGCCCCAGGTCTGGGGAGCGTGCGGGGCGCGCGCGGGGCTCTGCCGGGCCGGGCGAGGCCGCCCAGGGGGCTCCGCGCCCCAGCTCCGAGCGCGGCCGGGCAGCGCGCGCCTGGCGGCCCCTGCTCTGCAGAGGCGCCGAGTGGGGGCGGGGGCCGCCCTGGTGGCGCAGCGGCCCCCTCCCGCTGGAGGCCGGGACAGCGCCGGCGGGGCCCTCTCCTAGCGCCGAGGCGCGGGCGCCGGCCGCGGCATTGTCTGTCTGGCGCGGCTGAGGAAAGTTCCCCGCCGCCCGCGGCCCCGGCCCCCGGCCCCCGGCCCTGCCTGGATATGGCGCTGCCAGGCAGGCCCCAGGCCACTTGCTTAAAGCAAAAGAGACAAGTAAGGGGGCAAATTTGCCACCAGGGGCTCGGTGTTGGCTCATGGAAAGACCAGGAAAGTGGCTTGTGTTTTCCGCTTGTATCATGTTGGGACCTGCTGCGTTTTCTGAGAGCAACAAGAAGTTTAAAAGAAAAAAGAAACTCGCTGGTGTCCGGTTTTCTGCGGTTTAATTCATCCCATGAGTTCATCTTGGGCATTCCTAAAGCTGTTTCCTTTAACAATTTATTTTTCCACTAGTGCAGGGAGATGACTAGCCAACCTTGACCTCAGCCTTACCTGTACAAATCAGAAAGACCAGGAACTTTCGCCCACTTGTTTCTCCATCTATTCGGTCAGGTTGTCTTGGCCTAATTGATTCAGGGATGACAGCGGGGCATGGATTGCTGAGTAATGCTTTGGGACTGTGAACCACAGAATTCAGTTTTTAGGCTAGTCTTACCTCTGTTGAAACCTTCAGTCCAAGATTTTTTCTGTTTCGCAGTTAGAGAGCTACTAAGAAGATGCATATCTTTTGGTCACTCAACCAACACTTTAGAAAGAAAAGAACCGTAGAGAATAACTGTTCTCACTCCGTTTTGTTACCTGGATGAGGTCCAGAGAGGAAATCTGACTTGCCCAAGGTTCTTATGGCCAGGAATAATTTACAAGTCTTTCAACTCTCAGGCCACTGCTCCTGTGACAATGTCAGATTAAGTTCTGCCAGCCATGAAACGGACCTGCGAACTTGTCTTCTTGCATTATAGCCTTCTCCACTTGAGTGACTTCTCTGTTCTGTCTTATTGCTGCTATTTTTGAGATAGGCAGTCATCTCAAACTACATATTTTGAGATGGGGAGTTAAACACATTACTTAACCTTACTGTTAAGCTACCAAATGGATTTGAAATCTGAAATGGGTGGCTTTTTATGTAGGGAATTACTTTTCACCAACCCATTCTTTTGTGAAAAATAGAAACCCCTCAAGTCCAAAAAAGGGCAGTGTCTTAGCACATTATGTACCATGTGATGATCAGTTGACTTGATTTTCAGCCCCCCTGTTTCTTGTGGGCTAACCAGCCCACCTATTTTTCTCCTTATGAGAGCTCTGAATGGCTGGTTTTTCATTTTTAGTATGTGATAATGTCGGAAAGAAAGGACTTTTTCGCAAGCTTGCCATTTGGTGAAGGAAATTGAAATTCTCTGCACCTCCCCAGTCCTCACCAGCCACAGTGAGCCAGATTTTCAAAATTAGTGTGAGCCTTGCAGGCCCAAAGATGAATATGTGCATTCAAATGGAGCCCTCCCTCATGGGGACACACCTCCCAGCTGGCTGCTCCACATGCACCCAGGTGGCGCAGTCTCCTGGAAAGAAGGGAATCCAGGTTACCTGGAACACTGTTGTTCCTGCACTTCCCCTCCCCAGTTTTCAGCTGTTTGACGGGACCCTCCTGTGTCCATCTCACTTTTCTTTCCATTTCTTCTCATTTGTCTCTCCATTGCTGTATCTGGCATGGGCTCCAGAGATCTTTTCTAGGGGATGTACAAATAATGTCCACATAAGCAGTGGGGACAGTGACAGCACTTATGGAGCACTTGCTTTGTATCCTGCACTTCTTACCTCTAAGGAGTCCCGAAGGAGGAGAGGAAAACCCTTTGGGAGCCTTGCCCAGAAAGGACAGTGCTTCTCAGATATGTCTGGAATTGAATCATTCTTTCATGCACCCCGTAAACATTTGCTAAGTGGCTCCACTGTACTAGATGCCAGTTGTGCAAAGATGAATAAGGACCCTGTTTTCAAAGCCGCCTATTTCCAGCTTCATCTTTCCATGTCAGCCGCACACTTTTTCATTTAATCAATTCAGCTACCCTGTGTGGAGCACCTGCTTCCTGCTACACCTTGGGCGAAGTCCTGATGATACAGTGATGAACAAGGTAGATCTGGCTCCACCCATCCTTGCATTCCATTGGAGGAGATAAAGAACTGGGAAAAAATAGATAACTTCCAAGAAATTAAAGGTTGTGCTGATATTTATTATTAAGGCAACAGGCCAAATACCAAAGTGGAGGATAGGGATACAATATAGGTTCTAAGTTTGCCAGGGGAAAAAAAGGCTGGTTTGCAGTTGGAAAGTGGAGCAGAAACTAGGGGTAGAGAGGCTGCTGGGAGGGGAGGCACTCCAGGCAGAGGGATCAGAATGTGCAAAGTCTTCTTTGCCGGGAAGAGCTGCAGGTGCTCCAGGTGGTAAGGGAACTCATGCGGCCCTAGTGTAAGGGAGCCATGAGAAAGGCACAAGGTAAATTGGAGGTGGTGCCAGATCACTGCGGGAAGACCTCCTACCCCTGCCAAGTACAGAGGCCATGTAAGATGTACTATCTTGTAGTCTGAAAAGTCTGAAATAGTCCTCACTGGTCTAAAACCAAGGTGTTGGCAGGGCAGCTCCTTCTGTAAGCCCAGGGAGAACCCGTTCCCAGTCTCTTCTAGCTTCTCGGGCCTTCTACATGCTTTGGCTTGTTCCCAAAGCCAGCACTCTTGCTCTCAGTCCCTCTCACGCTACTGTCTCTTGATTCTCCCCTTGTGTTTAAGGACCCTCTAAGTGATGGCATTGGACCACCTGTGTAAACTAGGCAGCTCACTCTATTTCAAGGTTAACTGATTAGCAAACTTAATTCCAGGTAATGGAACATGTTCACAGGTCTTGGGGATTAGGATGTGGCCATCTTGGGGGCTGGTAAAGGAGGGTGCTGTAGGGCCTCTAGGGAGAGGCTCCTGACCCAGTGGGTTCTGCCAGAGCTCTCTGTGCCAGGCTTTCCACGGGGAGTTGGAGTTGAGGATTCACTGTCCTGGGCATTCTTCAGGAGCAGGCCCAGTTGTTCACTTTCACTGGGGACACTGTCTTGTCTCATTCTGGCTGAAGGGTGAATTGAATTTATCAGTGATGCAAATCTTCTACCAGCTCACCTGCTCTCACATCCTCTCCCAGGAGGGATGGGGAGGGTAGCGGGGTGGTCCCTCATTTAAAGTCTGCTGGTGGTTCATTTCCTGGCACGGTGTGAAGCCCAACAGTTGTGCCTTTTGTACAGCTAAACTCTTGGTTCCAAAATCATAGTTAGGTTGTCCTAACCTAAGCCAGCCCTGTTCCCAAACAGGCTACTGGCCACAAGAGAGATGAGCGAGCGTGTAGTTCCATGAGACAGATCTGAATAAATCCTTAGGGGGAAAATAACTGAGAGCCTGGCCTGCTGGAGGTGCTTGGTAGGGCCTTCCTGTACTCTGAGGGTGAGGGAGCAGCTATGGTGCTTTGTATAGCCACGTTGCTGCAGAGGGGTAATTAAGACCAGATTTCTAAAGTCTCAGTTATTTAGAGAAAATGGGCTTCTGTCCCTGATGCTCCTAGGAAATGGTTTCCGGAGACTTTAAGCGCTTTGAAGAGCCACATTGGCTCTGGTGGCCTCCAACACACTGGCTTGCAGAGAGACAAGGTTCTTTACTGCCTGGGGTTCCCCTGCCAGCCCCTCTAGCTCCCATCCCCTGGAAATGCCACAAACCAAGCCCCTCTTGTAGTATTTCTGGTGTTTCCTCTTTCTCCACCACCCTAACTCAGGAGGCGCAAAGGTGCATGGAGTTAGGAAAACAGAAGAGCAGCCAGCGCGCCTGGTGCTGCAGGGCCCCAGCTGGAGTCTGGTTTGGGATAAGGAAGAGTGCCTGTCAGTACTTCCCCAAGCTGTGGCAGGAGGGAGTTCCGTAGAAGCAGGCTGCAGGGATGGGCCGTGGGCAGAACAGGAAGGAGGGTACCTCGACACGCCTGCCTGGGGTTCTGGGGGATGCTCCTGCTTCCCTCTTCGAAGCTGATGGTGATTTTTTGGTCAGGGATTCTGTCTTCATAAAACCACTGGCATGTGACAATGCCGTGGACCTATTTCCTTGTAGTTTTAATTCTCCTTAGGAGTAGAAATGTACTCAGAGGACTCAACCAGTCCTTGATACTTCTTCTCCCCTGAGTTCCATGAACTGCATGGAAACAGGAAGGCTTCAGGGAACCAGAAGATTCTGGGCTCCACTGCTGACCCCGCCTTTTCTTTTCCTCTGCACTGTCCATGTCATCTTACCTGAGACGACTTAGGAAGATCCTACACGAGGATAATGTCACTTGGTACCGTTGTGATTCTGATCTTGCAGGGAAACATGTTTGCTCATTGGTGGCCTCTCCTGTGAGATGGGTACCTTGAAGGGTGCTACGGGATCGGGGCTGAGACTCTAGATTATTCCTTCATGCCCCTGTGCCCAGGACAGTGCCCAGCAAAGAGCAGGCATTGAGCAGGGGCTGAGTCGGGTGTAGGCTGCTTGGCCATGTTGTTGGGTTTTCCTTTGTTGAGTTTTAAGTTTTAATGCCTGTCCATTCTACTTCTAGAAATTCTGTTTGGTTCTCTTTCAGACTAGCCCAGCCTTTAGTCCTTGGGTGATCTTTCTTGGTTTCTGTTCCAGACTTTTGTCTTTGTTTTAAACATACTGACGTTCACTTCCAGATTGTCCCGTTGTGTTCATTCTAGGGGGGCTCACACCTCCCATTCGTGGTGTCTTCTGTGGTTCAGGGCTTTCATGGTGCTCTGTGCCCATGAGCGCCCTACCTACCCTGGGAAGCAGAGTTGTCTTTGCTGAGCAGTTTTGTGCTTCAGCAGAGGCCCTGAGGGTTTCCTGGGTCCTCACTGTTTGAGGGGCTCCACACCCACACCTTGGGGTTTCACTGTTAACTCTGAGCCTTTTTTTCTGCTCTCAAACCCCAAGGCAGAGCCCAGCTTTCTTGCCATTTCTCTGGACTGATGGGCGGAACAGTTTGGGTCTCTTTTCAGAGAAGACTTTGACCCCTGTGGGTCCTGGCTTTGTAAAGAGGTCTTAATTTCCCTTTCCTTCCAAGAGGCACCAAGTTGGAGCCAGACAGCTTAATCCATTCAGCCTTCTTTTAGAGACAGGAAGAGAAAGAACATTCATAAAAATGTAAGAATTGCCATTTTGGGAAAAGAATCAGGATATATATGAGAACACTGGCAAGAAGAGGACGGGACTCAGGCAGAAGAGCTTCCTGAGCGTGCCTGTGCCCGCTGCTAGAGGAGGCTGCTTCAGCTACAAGGGGCCAGGGTGAGCCTGTTCATCTCTGAAGCCCTGTGTCTAGCGTTGTGCCAGGAGAGAGGCAAGAAATGTTTCTGATGGATGGAGGGAAGGAAATTTATGTAGTCCAAGAAGACAAATACTGATACAAAGGATATAATAAGGTAATGAAAAATGGCACCGAATTGAGACTCAGAAGTTCTAAGTTCCAGCCTAGGGACGACAGTGACTTGTTGTGTGACCTTGAATTGCAGCCCTGCATCCTCTTTGCACCTCATTTCCTCATCTGCCCAAAAGGGATGATAGTTCTATCCCAACTCATCCTCCCAGCCAATTTGCCATGAGGGTGTGGAACACGGGACCCTCAGAGGGAAATGGGTCTTGTCTGCATGGCCACTGGGATGAGATATCTTCAGGTGAGCATCTTGCTTTGGAGATTCCCTCTGCAGGGCCTGGGTTTTCAGGGAATAGCTGCAAGCGTTTGGAGTTCTCTAGCAAAGGGGCTGTTCTCTGGTGTATGGGCCAGTAGCTGGGCACTGGGGAGCTGAGTTGGCTTCTGGCTCCTATGATGTTCTTTCCCCTGTGAATTGCTCCAGCATCACACCAATGAGGGCTGAGCTGCTGCTGAGAGCTGTTGCATGGGGAATTACGCAGTCATAGTCTTCATGATCTTTGACCTGCTGTTCCCTGAGCTGCTCCTCTAGACAGCAGTTCTCATGCTCTCTCTGGTGGACTGTCCTTTGGTCAGCTTACTCTTTCTTGCCAAAGGAGATTTGGTGGATGGAAAACATTCATCAAAACACCATGGGAAAACGGCGGGCCTTACGGTCAATAATGACAGCTAATATTTACTGTGCATCCATACGTGTCAGGCACTGCCCTGAGCAGTTTCCCTCTGTGAACTCATGCAGTGCCCACCAAAACCCATCAAATAGGTGTGGTGTTTAGCCCTGTTTGAAATGCCAGGAAACCAAGATGGCTACTAAGTGACAAGATTTTAAGCAAGGTGGTCTGAATTCAATATCCACACTCTTGACCATGATGCAGTATCGGCTCTGAAGACTTGAATGTGAATTTCATGCCCCAATTCCTTGGGTGGCTTTGGTAGTCTCTGTCATGAGCTTTTCTCTTAACCACCCTGAGCTCCAATTTGCTCTTCTGTAAATAGTGAAAACATCTCACTTTTCTTTAAAGGTGTCAAATAAAATAATATATAAGAAAAGCAGCTTAGCAAGGGCCTGGCATGTAATTGGTATCAAACAAAAGTCAGTGTGCTCCAAAATGAGATCAGCGCTCCCATTTGAGTGATCAATAGGGAGAAGAAGCATGGAAGAGCTAATTCAGTTTAAAGAATTTTCACTGCACAAACTTCCTGCATGTCTTGCTGTGTGCCAAGCACTTAGGATTGGGAGATGAAAAAAATCAAAGTCCATGCACTTGAATACCTTGCAGTTGAGCAGAAGAGAAAAGTAACCGTTGGATAACTGTAACTGTTGGATGGATGTCAGCCCGCCCACTCCACAGGAGAGCAGCCCTGGGTGTTCAGGGAGTGGGGAGTCATCCCAGTCATGTGGTGAGGGAATGTTGGGGCACCCAGGGCAGGAGTTCTGTAGGCAGCAGTGGGGAAGGGTGCCCAAGACTGAGAAGAGCTCTGCTGAAGTCCTTGTGGTAGGAATGTGCTGCTTATTTGCTGGGATTTAGGAAAAGGTTTATTCAAGGAGAAAGCTCAAACTCCTGGCTGAAATAAAACAGCATTGGGGGTTTCTCTGGAATACAGTCTCCCTGTGATTTCCTGTCCGTCACTATCACAGAGCTCCTGATCTAGAAAAGCAAACAGCAGGTCGTTTATAGACCTTCCTGTAATAGCCTTAAGCAAGTTTCCTCTCCTTGGACAGTTACTTCCTCAGACCTAAAATAGAGCAGCAGCGGGGTGGAGGTGTGGGGTATTTGCAGATTGCACTCTGCTCTGGTTT
Source organism: Marmota monax (assembly GCF_021218885.2). Taxonomy (NCBI): domain Eukaryota; kingdom Metazoa; phylum Chordata; class Mammalia; order Rodentia; family Sciuridae; genus Marmota; species Marmota monax. The sequence goes on along the minus strand of NW_026694084.1, from coordinate 34,367,730 downwards.
GGATGTAGTGTCATTTGTCCCCCCAAGACTCATGTTCTGGAGATTGGTCCCCACGGTGACACTATTGGATAGTGGTGGAACCATAAAGAGCGGGGGCTGTTGAGATTTTTGTTTAGTCCCTTGGGGGTGTGCTGCAGGAAGGCAGTTCCGGAATCTCTTAAGTTCTCCCAAAAGGGTTGTTGTAAAGGGAGCAAAGCCTGTCCCACCCAGTTCTTGCTGCTTCCTGACACAAGATGTGCCTGCTTGCTCTGGTATGCCCTCCCAATATTGCTGGCTACCATCTGCCATGAGGCCCTCACCAGAACTGAGCTGATGCAGGCTCCATGCCCATGAACCTCCAAAACTGTGAGCTTAATGAACCTCTTTTTCTTCATAAGTAGCCTATGTCAGGTATTTTGTTCTAGTGACAAAATCTGACTAATACTCTGTGGAGGGGAGTTGAGGAGGGAAGGTAGAGAGGGAAATCAGGATTGCTGGTCTGGAGATTGATGGATGATGGCATGAGGAGGAGGGAGAGCCAGGACACCAGGCTTTTTGGCTTGTAATTAAGGCTGCCTGAGGTCTGTGTCTCACCAGACTGTGGCCTTCTAGGCCCCCTGGCCCTATCAGTCTCTGCCTCCCCTAGAGTGCTGTTCCTGCCTCAGTGGAAGTGGGATGAGGAAGAACCAAGTTTGTGTCCTCTTCTTTCTTGTCTTCCCCTCCCACAACTGCAGCTCTTTGGTTCCTATATATGGGGAACAGGAAGTGGACAGGGTTTTCCTGGTGTCCTTCTGTCTTAGATCTGAGCCTCTGGAAGAGAGAACTTTCTTCATGCCTGTCAGTCATCGTCTTTCTTTGTTGCTCTTTTCTCCAAACCAAACCAGTGTGAGGATCTCTATCCCAGCCTCTCTAGCTCAGCCTCTTCTGTCCACTCCTCAGGCAGACTTCTGTGTGGTTTCCCCAGATCATCTAGCCCTTTCCCAACTCACTGCCCTCCCCTCAGTCCACCTTCTAAGCCAGGGCTAGAAGAAGCTTCTTAAAACTTCAGGTGGGCTCACCTTCCAGCTGAACAAGCTTCCATCTCCTTCTCCATGCCCAGGGCGGGCAGGTGAGGAGGAAAGCCCCTGGCCTTCCCAGTCACTCCCCCGAGGTCAGCCCTGGCCCTCTACTTACTCTCTCAGACAAGTCACCTAACTGCTGAACTCTGTTCTCAGGCTGGGAAATGGGCATGGACCACCTTGCGGAGAGATGGTCAAAGTACCCGTTTCTGCCTCCCTCCCTCCCTCCCTCCTCTCTCTCTCACACGGTTTCTTTCTCCCCTGCAGGCTTATTCATCTTGGTGAGTCCTTAATATCCACTTAGCCAAGTGTTGACCCTCTGGTTAAGATGCTTAATTCATCTTTGATGAATTATTCCTTTATTCCTCTTTAGCTTAGGGTTGGAAAATCTGATTTTTGCTACATTTGAAAAACTCTTTCAAACTGTCCATAAGGACAAGGAGGAGTTGGGCCCTGGCACTGAGGTTAGTTCACGTGGAGGAGGAAAGAAAAGACAAGATGCGGCTCCCGGGCTTCCTGACTCCAAGCCCAGCGCTCTTCCCGCTGGCCATCCTGCAACTTCCTGGGCAATCCGGAGCCACCTACTGGGCAGGTTAGGTTGCCTGGGTTCTGGGTTGTATCATTCGAAGCAGGGTGCAGGCTGTGCGGGCAGTGTTTATAGAGGATCGTGAATTCAGGAGTTTGCATGAGCAGGGCCTTATGAATTAGTAAAGTAGACATGCGTTACTCTTTAAAATTCATTTTTCTGGAAGAGTCTTAATGGCATAACATGAATGGGTGGGGTTTTCCCATCCTGGAACAAGTTGAGAGTTGGTTGGGGTAAGTTGATTCAGCAATGGTATTTTAAACTTGCAGTTTGAAGAAGGAAACCGTGTGGAGTGTCTGCAGATGGTAATCGTGTAGACCCAGGATTTGAGTCTGCAAAATGATCACGTCTTCAGGAGCAACACTTTGGTGGTGTAGGTGATTGGCCAGGAGTTTGGCTCCTGGACTTGTGTGAGTCCACTTGGCCTTTTATTTGCTATTAACTGACCTTGGGCAAGTTACAGGACTCTCTGAGCCTCAGTTTTGTTGCCCATCAGATGGAGAGAATTAAGACTTCTGCTTTTAGGGCTGTGGTGAGAGCTGGATGAGTTGATGCCCAGAGAGCCATAGTATGGCTCCTGGCACACGGAGTCGGGCAGTGGAAACGTAAGCTGTCCTGGGGATGGTGACTGCTTAGGGGTTGAGTCATGTCTTCTCCAAAATACGTCTTGAAGGCCCCATTCCCCAAATTGTGTCAGATTGTGTCCTTATTTAGAAATAAAATTTCTCCAACAGAAATAAAATGAACGTGGGGTCAGTGGTGTCCTGATAAAAGGGGAAGTTGGTACACTTGAGGAGATGGCCATGTGGGTGGAGTGACGCATCTAATGTCTGGATTGCTGGCATCCACAAACCAGGAAGAGGCAAGCTGGGAGTGTCCCCACAAAGCATCAGAGAGCTTGCCCCTGCTAACGTTTGGGTTTTGGAATTCTAGGCTCTAGAATTTGATGGTGGACCTAGGAAACTCATATGGCAGCAAGGACAGTGATGATGGTGATGATAATGACTTGGCCTCTCGTCTAAACTCTGGCCAAGAAGATGATCCCATGTATACATGTCTGACTGTAGCCAGGCTTGGGGCACCATTCAGCCAGTACTGGTGTGAACAGACCTTCCAGTTCTGTCTTCTTGACACATCTCCAGGGCATTTATTGAGGACTTCCTTGGCCGTGTTCTAGGAGCGGGATGTTGGATGTCAACGCTCCCAGTCTAGAGGGTGAGATGGACACTGAAGGAAACATTGCTCTGTGAGCCTTCTAAAGGATGGGAAAGTAACAATGTGAGTCCTTTGTGTCTCAGGGCAACATGGTGTGGTAGAAAGAAGGCGAGCCTGGCCATGCTGTGGTCCAGGTGGGAATCTGGGTCTCTCTTAAGGGTGTCTTTGGGCAGCTTCCTTTCTCTGGAGCTCAGTTCCAGTCACCTGTGCTGCTAATATCCACTGGAACTTGAAATGAGATCTCACAGGATGAGTATGAGGCATCAGAGAGGCCCTGAGTAGAAGTGGCTGTTGTCCACTTTGCCCTGTCCAGACACTGGGCTCTAGACAGGTGCTTATCAGTGCTTGTGAAGCCTCATTATCAGGGGCAGAAAGAGCGTGTTGGAATTGGACAGGCGGCACTTGATGGGAATAATGCATTGTCAGTATGAAGAGGGCCTGGGTCCCTGGAGGATGGGGAGAAGCTAGGGCTTCCAGAGGTCTCAATAACTCATTAGAGAGGGAACTCTAAAGTCCCTGTTGCCTTCCAGTTACTGAAAATGTCACAGAAAAGCGAGTAAAAAGAAGAAAAGCAGAACTCCTCTGCATCTTAAAAATAGCTCCTGAGCAGAGCAGCCCTTTCCCTTTGCCCTGGTCCGCTGAAGTGCCCCTTCCCAACCCACTCCTGCTCTGCTCTCTGCTGCCCAGGGATGCCTACCCACACCTCCTCCCAGCTCAGAACTTCAGTATTTATTCCACACATAGGTATTTATTTGAGTTTCTGTTGCATACCAGTATTATTCCAAGAGATGGGCAACTATTATGATCATAACAGAAAAAAGTACCTATCCTCAAGGATTTCTCATTCTGGTGGTGAGAAACAGACTCAAACAACTAGCAAATGGCTGGCATATGAGATGATGAAAGAAGCTTCTGTAGAAAAATTTGCTAAGGAAGATGAGGATGCTGAGGCTGGGGGATGTACACTGGCAAATGGGGTGTTCATGGAAGCTCTCCTAGAGCAGATGTTTGGGCAGAGTGAACTGAGGGAGTGAACACATAGATAATTGAGGACAAAATGTGACCCAGACAGAGGGTCTTGTTAGTGCAGGTGTTCTGGGGTAGCCATGTATGGAAAGTTGCATTAAAGGAACCTCAAGGAGGCTAGTGTGGCTGGGGTACAATGTGTGATGATAGTTCTGGATGAGGGAAGAGGGTGATGGCCTGGGGTTGAGAACATTACCTTTTGGGGAATTTTTTTTGGTATCAGAGATTGGACGTAGGGATGCTTAACCACTGAGCAACATCCCCAATCCTTTTTATTTTTTTTTTTTTATTTTGAGACAGGATCTTGCTAAATTGCTTAGGGCCTTCCTAAGTTGCCGAGGTTGGCCTTGAGCTTGCAATCCTCCTGTCTCAGCCTCCCATGACTGGTATTATAGGTGTGCACCACCACATCTGGCCTTAGATTTTTTTGAGGACTTTAGATTTTACTCTGAATGAAAAAGCAAAGGAGTACTATGATCTTGACTTGTTTTTTTAATCAGGATCCCACTATCAGCTGTGTAGAGGATGGGTGCAGGGTAGAAAGAGTGGAAGCAGGAAGGTAGTTTGGAAGGTTGCTCCAGTCCTTCAGGCAAAAGGCCAAGGTGGAAGCGCTGGAGGCAGTAGGGGTGATGGAATACTGAATTTGTGAATTCCTTCTCCTCCTTCAATTCCCCCAAACCTTCATCAAGCTGGGCCAGTGTCTCTGGACCACCCCTGGGTGACGGGTAGGCTCTGGAGATGCTATGCATCAAGTCTGCTAGACTGAGCTCCTCCTGGAGGGCAGATTGTGTCTTCTCCCGTGTCTTTAGTGCTTATCGCAGTGCCTGACGTGATGGTAGCTGTTCTGAGTGTGTGCCATGTGGATGCTCAGCCTGTTTCCTGACTCCTGAGATAGAATTTGGACCTTGTCAACACACCTGTCATGCTGATGTGCCATTGCCTGCCTCTTCCCCTGCCAACTCCTGAGCTCCACAAGGCTAACCTTGCTTTGCCCACTCCTGTAAGCACAGGATTGGCCCTGTGCCTGCCCCCTGCTAGGTGTGCAGGAAGTGCTTTTGTGAAGGAATGGATGCACCTGGTCCCTTTCATCACCTGCTGAAAAGGGCATTGGTCCCAGCCACTATGGGTTCTGATCCCAGCATGTCACTGGGAAGATTAAGTTGTTAAAAACCACAAGCTACAGGGTGGCCCCTCGGCTTTGAAGGAAGAGCAAAAACAGAGAGGCATGGGGTCTGAGCCAGCCCTGCTCAAGGGCCCTTGCAGCGTGGAGGGCTCTCCTAGGCTCGGCCATATGGCAGAGGCATGTGGGGAGCTGTGACAGGAGAGAGGGGCACTCGGCTGCTGGACTGACAGGCTGGGAATGGTGGGTCCTCACGGCCAGAGATCCTGACTGATGTGGACAGCATCTCCAGAACTTCTGGTTGGCTGTTTGGCCGCATAAACCAGAGGATGCACGGCTGCTAGCCACATGAGAACACAGCAGCTCTCCCACTTCCCAGCCAGCTCACACTAATTGATTTTTTTCTTTTAAACCTTAGGGTCTTTTACAGTGTTCTCTCTCTGTCTGTCTCTGTCTCTCCTTTTTTTTCCCCTTTGGTATTGAGGATTGAACCCAGGAGTGCTTAACCACTAAATCACATCTCCAGTCCTTTTTATTTTTTATTTTGAGACAGGGTCTCACTAAGTTGCTTGGGGGCCTCACTAAGTTGCTGAGGCAGGCCTTGAGCTTGCGATCCTCCTGTCTCAGCCTCCTGAATTGCTGGAATTCCAGGTATGCACCACTGGCTACAATCTCTCTCTCTCTCTCTTTTTTTAAATTAATCTTTAAATTCAATTTTTGATAACAGCTTTATTAACATATAACTCACATAGTATATAATTCACCCATTTAAATTACAGAGTTCCATGGCTTTAGTGTACCCACAGAGTTGTGTAGTCCTCACTATATAGTTAATTTTAGAACATTCTTGTCACCTCAAAAAGAAACCCCATCCATACTCATTAGCAGTCACCCCCATTTCAATAGCCACCCCCTAGCCTAGGCAATCTACTTCCTGCACTGTTTCTTTTTTTTCTCCAAATATAAGTATAATGTGTGCTTATGATAAAATTCAGAAAAGAGCAGGAACTCTTTGACAGTGGTCATTATATTTACCCAGCCACTGAGACCACTCTTGTCTGTCTATGCAGATAAATGGAGAGATACATTGTTTCTGCAAACAGTGCTATCATCTTACACATTCTTTTGAATAATCTTACTTTTTCTCTTAATACATTGGGGCACCCTTTCAATGCGACTAAATATAGATGCGTGTGGCCATTTTTAATGGCCATGAAGATACCATAATTTGTTTAACCACCCTTTTTTAATGGACATGTAGTTTGTTTCTAAGTTTTGCATTTTCTTTTTTTTAATTTAATTTTTGTAGTTGGACACAATAACTTTATTATTTATTTATTAATTATTTTTATGTGGTGCTGAGGATCGTACCACTGAGCCATAACCCCAGCCTCTGCATTTTCTTACATGTCTAAATATTCACTTTGGACAAATGCTTAGGGGTGGAATTGCAGGTCAAAGGGTAGGCACATTTTTAAGTTTGATATTTACCATTAAATGGCCCTCAGAAAAGTTTACCAGTCTATATTTCTAAGAACAATTCTGAGAGTGCACATTTTTAAAAAATTTATCTAGCCCTGGACATTTTAGTTGTATTTACCTTTGTATAGCTAATAGCTAATAATAGGCTAACGATGCTTTTATTTGCATTTTTAATTTAATTCATATTTTTCCAGGATGTGGTATAGAGCATAATAATGTTTGCAATCTGCCCTGAGCCAGTTGGGGCCATAGAGCTCTGTCAATGGCTGGTGTACATCCCAGATGTGGTTGGAGGCCTGACTTTGCCATCAGCTATGACTGCAGCTGCTTCCTCAACCTCTGAGGACCTCAGTTTCCTCATCTGTGAGGTGTGGGAGGTTTGGCAGAGGGACACAGTTGTTTCCAACTGTCGATATTATTCCTTATGAAGAAAGTAAAAGCAGCCGTGAAGTGACGGGGCTTTAGCCTGCCTCCTGGCTTGCTCAGGGTCCCACGGTGAACAGGTGGCAGCTGGGATTCAAACCTGGCACCTGTGACTACAAGCCTCTTGCTCTTTCCTGGGCTCCAGGCCACCTTTTGGGATTTGTTGTGAGGACTGTCAGCCGCCAACCCTGCTTTGGTGCTGGTGTGAATCCCCTGCAAGAGGCTGCCTCCTGGGAGAGAGTGTTGTGGACATAGGGGAAGGAGGAGGGACAGAGATCCCCGGGGACATGCCTGTTTCAAAGGTCAGTGGAGTGAGTCTAGAGGGAATTTAGGAGTAGCAGCAGAGAAGAGCAGAGGAACGGAGGGCACCTGCGTAAGAGGAGCACAGGCCAGCAAGCAGGAGCTAGACCTGCTGGGGCGTCAGCTCCTCCAGACCCACCTTTGTATCAAGGAACTAGGAAGCAGGCGTGGGCTGGAAGGTTCTAGTTCAGGTCTCACCGGGTTTTCTATGAGGCACAGTTACATGCTGCTGGACCATCACAGGTGCCTGCCCAGGTCTGGCTCCCTGTTCCTCCCCAGCTTCCTCTCATGCTCCTGTCCCCTTCCTGCCCTCCTCTCCCCTGCAGCTGGTACTCCATTTCCCTCACCCTTCTCTCGGCTTCAGGCTGGGCCCTGCCTTCAGTGCCTGCGACCTGGGTCTACTGAGGTCTACTGAGGACCCCCTTCTCCTGAGCTGGGGTACCCCCCTCCTGGGAGCCATTCCCACTGACTGGTCCCCAGCAGAAGCTCCTCCCTCAGCCCTGTGAAGGCCTTTCTCCAGACAGCCGTCACGTTCTGATGTTTTGTTTATGCCCGTCTCTTACTATTTTGCGGCTTCCTAAGGGCAGATACTGTTATAATTTTACTCAAAATACACAGGATCTAGCACAGGATCTGTGATGTAGTAGTATTCAGTTTTAGATTTTGGGGGGTGAATTCATGAAATAATTCAGCTCAATAGAAATTTCATATGGAGATGAGGATGGTGTCTTAGTTAGAATACAGTGGAAATAGCTGCAGTAACAAATAGTCCCCACACATTTGATGGCTCACACATGAGAGATGTTTCTTTTTTACTCATGTGAAATTCTAAAATGGGCATTTCTAATTCATGGGTGACTGCCAGCGGTCACACTCAGACCTAGGCCTCTTCCATTGTTGGTGATCCTACTCCACCCAGCACTTTGTCACTTTCTACATCCACAGGCAGAGGGAGACAGAGCTGGTGAAGGAACACTCACTTCTCAAAAGTGTGGGCCTTTGAGCCCACCCTCATTCCTGGCTGAAGTCTGACACATGGTCACACCCAGTTGCGAAGGAGTCTGGGAAATGTCACCTGGCTGCATGCCCAGGAAGATGAGGAAACAATTTTGGGGAACAGCTATCAGTCTACTCCCCAGGTAGTGAGTGGGCGTTGAAACCCTGTCACATGTAGCTTGGTTGAGGAATAAGGATGTTTGGTTTGGAGAAGCAAAACTCCTGGCAGATGACATTTGTGACCAGGGCCATAGTTTGTCACGCCTAGAGACATGACACTGTGATTGCATTTATTATGCAATTGGTGTATGCAGAACACTCTAAGTGTGATTGTTGGTAGGAGGGGAGGAAGACGGAGGCAGAAGACCAAACAAACTTGAACTCTCTTTTGCACCAGTTACAGGCCCTATATTTGTGCTCTTGCTGTGCACCAAGAACTATGCTGGTGCTTGAAGCTTAATCCTTACTTATAATTATTCCTATTTCGTAAATCTCAGAGAAGGAATTTTTGGAGGACACACAGCTAAGAGACAGAGCTAAAGTTTGGACTATGGCAATCTGGTGACAGAGTCTTCCTGTTTACCTGCCACACTGCATGTTCTCCATGTGAGCCTGATACCAGTTCTACCAGGTGGATATCACTGTTGCCACCAAGGGAGTCATAACTGGTGTTAAAAGGATTGGATGAAGTGACCTTTTGAGCTCCAGCTAGTGTTCTAAATGCACTCTATAATTTCTCCTATGTTGCTGTCACAGTAATCCTAAACCAACCTAATGAAGTTGGTTTTATTAGCTTTATTTTAAAAGATGTGGAAACTAAGATTCAGAGAAGCTGAGACACTTGTCTGAGGTTGCCCAGAGGGTAGATGGTAAAGTGGCCATGTCGATTAGGAACTTCCAGCTGCGAGGAGTAAGACTGGCTTTCAGGGAACAACGAGGAGGTGCACTGACTCACACCATTGCAGGTCTGCCGGTGTGTGGAGGGGGTCAGTCATTCCAATAGGAAACACATAGCACTCATGACTAGGATAATTCAAGGAGAACTTCATGGGTGGATTTTTTAAAATCTTGAGGTAAAATTGACATAAAGTGAGCCATGTGGAAGTATGTAATTCAGTGGCATGGAGTACATTCACAATGTTTTGCAACTCTCATCTCTTGTAGAGTTCTAAGTTGTTTTCATCACCCCAAGATGGAACCCCGTGTCCAGTAAGCAGCCCCCCTAGTCACTGCACTCCCAGCCCCTGCTAACCACCATTCTGCTTTCTGCCCTATGGATTGACCTATTCTGGGTGTTTCATACATATGTAAGATTTGGGGTCTGGCTTTCACTTAGCATGTTTAAGCACAGTGCTTAACATGGGTGTTCACCCGTGGCGTGGCAGGTATCAGAGCTTCATTCCTTTTATAGCTGAAAAATTCCACTGTGTGCATAGAGCCTACGTTGATCCATTCTCCAGTTGGTGGACATTTGGGTTCTCTCTGCCTACTATCTGCTATGAGCCTTCATTTACAAATATTTATTTGAATACGTGTTTTCTATTCTTTGGGGCATATACCTGGGGGAGAATTGTTGGGTCATCTGATCACTATATTTACTTTCTGATGAACTGCCACACGTTTCTAAAGTAGCTGAACCATTTTACGTTCCCATCAGCGATATGCGAGGCTTCCAAATTTTCCACATCCTTGCTGAGACTTGTTGTTTGCCATTTTCTTGATGGTGGCTGACCTCGTGGGTGTAAAACAGTGTGTCACTCTGGTGGGATTTGCATTTCCCTAGCGACTCATGCCTCCGAGCAGCTTCTCATGTGCTTGTTGGCTCCACAGGGATCTTTGTGAAGGTGTGGGCAGGTGTAGGGAAGCTCCAGGGCTGGAGTATCATCCGGAGTGACACTGCTGGGGGCTCCTGTGTCACACCAGTTTTGAGGGTCAGGGAGGGAATGGTTCTTAGAACCTGGAGACAGCGAGGACTTGGTGGAGGGGCCTGGCTAGACCTGGGACCTGGGTTGGGGACAAGTTTGCACTAACCTCCAGAGAGGCTCTGGGGCAGAAGAGTGGATGCTTATCCTCCCTCCCATCTCCTGTGGGCTCCCTGCTAAAGCCAGAGGGTTGGGGAGCCCTCACCTTGGTCCCTCAGGTCAGTTGGAGTACAGAGTGGGGAGAAGAATGGGGGACAAGTGGAGTGGGATGGGCACAGTAGGATTCAGACTTAGCTTCAGTTCTCGGAGCCCTGGCTCTGTTTGCTTGGGATTCTTTGGGTCTGTCCTGGTTTGGTGGTCTCTCTGGATAGTGAGATTGGTTACAACGTTGGAGCTCTGCATCTTTATCACAACATCCAGAGAAAGAGAGAAACCATCATTTCCGAAACTTCTACCCCATCGAGAAGGAACTTTCCCAGAAACCTCCAGTCTTACACATCATTGCCCTAAAATGGGTCACATTACCCTTCTAAATGAATCAGTGGAGATGATGGGATGGTCTTGTGCACTGCCGGGCACGCAGCTGGAGTGTGCAGGAACTTGTACTTCATGGGAGGTGAGGGGAATCCCAACGAAACTGGGAATGAGGAGGGCTGCTGGTCAGAAAACCCACAGTGCCACCTCCCTGGAGAGGTTCTGCCTTGTGACTCCAGGCCAGGCCTTCTCTTCTCCACCATGCCCCCGGGGTGAGACACTGCAAGCAGGACCCAGGCCTTCTCTGCACTCTTTGCTGATCCTCAGGAAGGCTCCCAGCCTGCATTGTCCTCTGGCCCACCTCGAGGAAGGCATGAACCAAAGCCCCTTCCATAGTAATGGAGAGACTTGGAGACTGAGTTCAACCAGGAGCTTGGCTAAAGGGGCTTTTTTGTAGTTTGTGCAAAAGAAAGAATGGAAAAAAAAAGGAAACTGTTATATTATTCCATTTATATATACGAAATGCCCAGAATGGGTAAATCTAAAAAGGGAGGAAGTTACCCTGTTATTTTGCGAGGGGTGGTAGAGGGTAGAATGGAGAGTGACTGCTGACAGGTATGGAGTTTCTTTTGAGGCGATGAAAGTGTTCTAAAAGTTGCACAACTCTGAATTATATCAAAACCCATTGAAATGTACACTTTAAATGGATGGATTGTCTGGTATATGAATTACATCTCAGCAAAGTTGTTGTAAACCAGAGAAAAAGACTTGTAAGAGTCACTCTGAGCCAGGGACGGTGATGTATGCCTGCAGTCCCACCTATTCAGGGGGCTGAGACCGGGGATCGCTTGAGACCAGGGATGGCTTGAGCCCTGGAGTTTGAGACCTGCTTGGACCATCCAGCAAAATCCCCCTCTCAACACACCCAGACTCAATCTGCTCTCGTTTTCTTGCTTATATTTAAAGTTGAAGTTCATGCTCCTTTATTCCCTAATTAAACATTGTTGTCATAGAGTTCTTTCCTTCCTCCCCTCCCCTTTCCCCTTTCCCCTTTCCTTTCTTCTTTCTTCCTTCTTCCCTCCCTCCCTTGCCCTCTCCCCCTTCCTCCTGTTGCCTGAGTGCTCTGAGAGGTTCCAGGATGGACACACAGTCAGTCAGTCCTGGGGCTTTAACTAGAACCGCCAGCTGAGCCAGGCTCTCCCTCCAAGGAAGTGGCTACCCAGTGTCAGGATGTCACCCTGAAGGCCGTGGCCCCGCTAGGGCAAGCCTGCCTGAAACCGCCTCCCTGGCCCTTGCAGAGCCCACAGGTGGAGAACACTCCTCCCCTGACCACATCCTGTGAGCCCCTAAATCTAGCTAAGCCTGGAATCCGGTCCTTCCCTGCCTGCAGCCCAAGCCCATCCCACCACCACCCCATTCCGCCTTCTTTTCATCTGGTAGGTTTTCTGATCCTGAGAAGCCTGGGTGTGGCTGTCGCAAACTCGGGCCCTCCAGCTTGTCCCGTGCAGCCGACTGCTTTCTTTTTTTCTTTTTTAAATTTTTTATTGTTGGTTGTTCAAAACATTACAAATCAGTCTTCGTGTGGAAGAGGGGACTGCTCTTCCCGCCCACATCTCCCATGTCAGAACGAGCCAAGAAAACTGCTACCACAGAGGAAACAGGCCGACGCTGGAATGTCCCAGCCCAGTACATGATGTCCTTTGTCAGGGTCCCTGGAGGGGCATCTGGAAGCCAGCCAGCCTCCTTTCTGTGGGCCACGGCTGCATGCCTTCTGTTGCACTTCTGCAAGCCTGAGTGTATGGTTGTGCGCACGTGTGTGTGCACAACTGCACATGCATGTGTGTACTGGGAGCTGTGGCCTCTGTTTCGGCCGGGGGTCCCTCTCTCTTAGCTTCCCCCATTTTGACTGTGTACTGACCCGTTTGGGTTGTGGTCCCTAAAGATTTTGTGTGTGATTACAGACAGGGAAGAGGCCCATCAGCTCAGGCTGCCTTAATACCAGAAAGGGAATCTCTGATGCTCTTCGTGTCCTCAGGAAACCTCCTTGCAATTGTGGGATGTGGGTTTTATGATTCTTGTTTCGCTGCTGTGGCACCCAAGGCCCCAGGGAACCAGTGGATGTTCCATTAGATAGATGCCAAGGCAGGTAGCCAAGGCCAAATCTACTCCTTGGGACAATGACACATCTACCTCAGACTAGGTCTTCAGGGTTCTTTGACACATGGAGGGAAGAGGTTGGAGAAGGTGGGGAGACTTGGTTGACTTCTAAGAACTTTGGTTCCAGAAGGCTCTAGAAGGTGGCGGGCCGTAAGGGTAACCCCCACTGGAGATAATTGCCAAGCCAAAGTCTTGTTGGGACCCCTGGCACTGATTTGATGGTGTTGATCTTTTGACACCTGGTGATGGGAACTCTGGTGGGAAATGTAGGTGGCTGGGCAGCCTTGGCACGAGGCTGTTTGTCTAGGCCTTGACTCAATCACTCACTCACTCACTCACTCACTCAATCACTCATTCATTTACCACAGGTTTACTGGGCTAGGCACTGCGCCAGCCGCAGGGCTTCTTGTTCCCCAAAATCTCCCCCAGAGAAGAGGGGTGAGTGTCAGGTGGCTTTGCTTACGACTCTGTCGTGCCTGCCTGAGTGATTTCCAAGGGCCTTCCATTCTGGTGGGCACCCACTGGCAGCCGCTCCTGTGCTGGTGGTGACGCTGAGTAGAACAGGGAGTGACCTTGAAACTGCAGTGCGTCAGCGGCTCACAGGCTCAGCATCCTGCCCAGGTGTTGCTTCCCACTGAACTTGGAGAAAAACAGCAAAGAGACGATATTTAAAACGTGATTAAAAGGAACGCATCTGGGTTCTAGGGGAACTCTAAAATAAGTCTTGTAGAGATTGGCTGATCCTTCCACGTTGACAGGCGGTAACGTTTCTAAGAAACAGAGATGGATTTTCAGAAAGAAGTTTGGGCATTGGAACTGCCCAGTAGTGGTGTCCCGGGTCACAGGGCTTCCTGTCCCACTCTGGGAGGTAGAGTGACAGGGCCAGTTTTAGGTCTCATGAATATTTCCCCATAGTGTAAAGGGCATCCCCAGTTCCCCATTTTTGCTAAATCATTTAGAAGTCTTCCTGCTGATCCCCTGGCTTGTTTTTATCCGATTCAGATAATGTATTCTGGCACCAAGGTATTTGTTGAGCACCTGGTATGCACCAGACCTTCTAAAAGCTACAGAAGTGAACACAACACTTTTCCACCCTTGAAATGGAACATTCTGATTTATTATCATAGAAGAAAGGAAACCTCATTGTTAAATAAGATGATGTACTTTGGCTTGTTCCAGGGAGGCAAAGGTTGCAACATTTTGAGACTTAGAGGCCCAAGGAAATGCCAAGAGAAGCCCGAGTTTCTGTATTTCCAAATAGAAATCACAAGGTCTAGCTCACAGCAGGCCTCTGAGGCTATTTTGATTATGCCAGTTTTACAGATGAGGAAACTGAGGTTCCAAAAGGTTAAGTGGCCTGCCCAAGCCTGGTTGGGGGAGGAGAGGAGTCAGGACTTAAACCCCAGTCCTCAGATGCCAAAGTCCTGTCCTTTTCCTTCTGCTCCACTGCACCCTTCAAGTTCAGGACCCCCCACCACCACCCCAATGCAAATCTGCACATTGGCATGGGCGTAACATGCTCTTCGACAGAAGCACTAACTTAGTCTCTTGAAATAACACACATTTATCTTCTTATGGTTCTGGAAGTATCCTCACTGGGCCTTGGATATAGCAGACATTTGCCCCATGTGAGGTCTCACTGCCTGTCCACTGAGGGCTTCGTCTTCCTGCCCTTTCTATCTGGTCTTCTCCCGTTCATCTTCAAAACCAGATGCTATTGTCCCCTCCCCAGTGAAGCCACCCTGCCCAGTCCTCTGCATTATTCTCTACTTTGTAGCAGCCTCTGTCTTTGCAGATACCACCAATTATTGATTTACCTGTGTCCCTTGCACCAGAGGAAGGTGCCCAACTCACCTTGGCACTTCCTAAGCATCTGTGGAATTGCCTTAGGAATGAATGCCTGTGTGAGTGAATGAACCTGGCAAAACAGAAGCTATTGTCCTATCTGTTTCACATTTTACAGTATAATGACTACTCATTAGATGTTGTTATCTCTGGACTAACAAATAAGGAATTCACTTCCTTTCTTATTAGAAATGCAAATATTTAGGGATCCCAAGCCTGGGATTTCTGAGTCACAGATAAATCAGAGACTGTGTGGGTGAAACCTCATGCAGGGCCAGGTGTGCTTTGAAGGATTCTTTAGGAGACCTGAAGAGAGGATATAGAGTCCTAATCTCTCAGATTTATAGACCTCTGAGGACTGCCTTGGGCTTCCACCAGATGACATTTGAATGTTGCTTAGACATACTTTACTTCTTTGGATTCTGAGATGCCTTTGAGTACAAGATACATTATGGAGATCGTAACAGGGTCAGGAGAGAAAACAGAAGCTGAATTCCATTGATAGGGAGACACGTTCTGTTTTAGACGTGTTAAAATGTGGAAAAACGACCATCACATAACAGAGGAAATGAGGCAGTCACAAAGAGTGTAGTCAAGTTGCCTCGCTGGGTGGTGACTGCTGATTGGACCCACTCCTGGGAGGTCGGAATGAGCGAGGCTGGTGTGATTAGCTTGTCCAAGGTCTTTTTTTAGTTCTAACACTGGAGGAATCACATATGGCGGAGACCTCTCTGCTGAGGGTATCCCTACTTGGAAAGGCTGGTGGAATCTTAAAGAAAGAAGGGGCTTTGTGATTAGACCTCGTTTCCATTTATTAGCTATAAGAACACTAGCAAGATGCTCATCCTTGTCTTCGCCCATCCCCTTCTCTGTGAAATGGAATGATAATCATTGCTGTCTCCAGGGTTGTCAGGAGATTACGGAAGTTATTGCTCATGTAGTGTCTGATATGCATAGTAACTATGATAGCTTGGTTATTTTAAAAAGCTTGTTGCTTACTCTGTTAGGGCTGTTGTGTCCTCGGTTGTAGGGAGTAATGGCTGCACCCGTGGGGGCCTGTGTGGACCAGGAAGCACTCAGCAATGAGGCAGCCTCCAGGGGGACTCAATCCTCCTGTGTCCTCCATCCCAGTGCTCTAGTCCTTGGACAAGTGGAGGCCAGACGCCAAAGTGTTCCTCCTAGAAGGTAGCTCCCAGACCTTGGTCATTGTAACCTCTTTGACAGTGACTGGGGCTGTGCTCAGTGGACACCAACAGGGTGTCCAGCTCCGTGGAACATGGCCATGCCGCTGGCCTTGCCAACAGGCTGGTGAGTGCTGCTGCAGGTGTCCTTGCTAGTTTGGGTTGTCACCATACTAGCCGTTGCTCATCCCACCTAGGCCCTGTGCTTCTCACACGTACACAACCTCCTTTTCCTTTCCCAGCAGGTCTGCATCAAAAGTATCATCATCCCCATCTTGGGGTGGGTTTCCCCAAAGCCAGCCCTGAGGAAAGTCAAGAGCACTGGTAGACTATTTGGGAGGTGATCTGAGGAAAGAGGTAGAGGTGTGAGGAAGCGAGGCAGAGAAGAGAAGGCAGCCAGCGAAGGGTGTCCTGGCCAGCAGAGAGCAGGCTGCCTTCCTCTTGGGGCCTCTCAGTGTGGTTACCGACCACCCTGTGGGAGGGCTGCACCTGGGAGCATTAGTGCCCTTCAACCCTGCCTACCTCTTGGTGTCTGAGAGCAGAGACTGCAGGTGTAGCTGAGAGCCGGACATGCTGGCCTTTAATGACCTGTGCATCTCCAGGCAATATGCACGGGCACCATCTCAGTCTGCTGCCAGAAACATCTTCCAGAGGAGGACACAGTCTCAGAGAAGTGGTCCTCACTGGAGACCACCCAGAAGTCGCAAGGGAGAGCGGGCATGGCAATGTCTCTGCCCACATGCTGTCCTGCTGGCGCTGCCTGCCATTCCCCCCTCCCACACGGTGAACACAGGGAGCAGCCACACTGATGGCCCAGTGTGCACACTGCTGGTGAACAGAACACATGATGGTTTGAAAGGACAGGCTATTAACATGGGGCAGCCCAGCAAAGCTGGGGCACCCCCCGATTTCACTTTGCACGCTCACAGCTTTTCCTGGGGACCCTATGGTGACATAGGCTGAGAGGAGCCTGCCCCTGCTGGTGTAAGGAGTGGATCGTGGGGCTAGTGGGTGAGCCTCACCTGCTGCCTAGCCTGTGGCTCTCACTTATTCTAGGATTCTCTCTCTTCAAGTCCCTGACGCTTTTTCTTTTGCATTCACTTACTTCTCCAAATTCTCAAAATGTGAAATTCAAAATGCTGAGGGTTCACTAAGCACCTGTGGTATGCAGGCTCCTGTGGCACCTGGACTTTGCCGAGTTCTCATCACTTGTGAGTTTATTTGGTTTAAGTCTGATTCCTTAAGCAAAGACTGTCTCTTTGTTAACCATTACATCCTTGACATTTCATTTAATAAATGCTTTTTCCAATAAATAAATGGATGGATGGGTCTGCCTTGGGATGGATGATTCTCATTGTGGAAAGCTTTAGTGAATGAAAAATAGCATGCAATAGGCACTTAAGAAGTGTTCGTGAGCAGGTCCTGTGATGTGTTCACACCCAGGTTATACCACTCAAAGCAGTTCATCCTGCTGTGTCTCTGTGCCTGGCCTCTGTGCACACTAGACTGAGAGCTCTCTGTGGCAGTGACCTGAGATCATGGCTCAGCCTCACCGTCTGGCCCGGTGCCTTCAGGAGTAGGAACAAAGAAAAGTAGTCACCGTCATCATCAGTTTATAATCCAACAAGACATTAGTTCTGGTCTTTGCAGCATGGGTCCTTTGCAAGGATCTCTTCTTTGGAGAGGGGAGACCCAAATTGTCTCTGAGTGTGACCATTTTAAACAATCAGGGAGGCTGTGGGGCCAGGCCAGGCTGAGGACCAGCAGCTCCAGCACTGTTAGGGACAGTGCCTCAGCCCTTCTTGCCTTTCTTGGGGTGGGCTACTATAGGGTCTTCTCAGTATCCCTCTGTACATTAGTGTTCTGGGCAATCCTGGGCACTAGACTCAGCCTCAGTGGCCCATCCCAAACACTAGCATGGTGGTGGGGCAGAGGGATTAGGAGAAATAGCCAGCATCCACAGTCACCTGGCCAAAGGTCACAATGCCTAACAGGCTGCATGGGTCAGAAAGCAGGGTTTATTGCTTGCTAGTAGACAAGGAAAGTTAAGGACCAAGTAACTGGTACAAAATCACAGTGACCAACAGAGATAGCCCAGTATTTACCATGCAAGTGTGGCCACAGGAGAGGAGGTTTGGCTCACCTATCCAGAATAATCAGAGAACAATACCAAATGGGGTGCATCAATCAGAATCCATACTGCTTTGCTGAGCATAGCAGGTAAAGGCCTCAGCTTTGAAATCAAACTGCCCCAAATCTGCATATTGAGTCTGTCACCACCAACCAGCCATGTGACTTAAGAAATGTTACATAATTGTCTGAGCCTCAGTTTCCTTGACTGTAACAATCAGACAATCATAGTTCTAGGTTTTGAGGATTGAAAAAGAACATGATTATGGCTAGGAGGGGTGGTTATACAAAGAAATAGAACACACACATTTCTGGTTGTGTGTGTGTGTGTGTGCATGCGCGCATGTGTATCAGTTCTATAATATATAGGATATATTCTTCATTTATATATGAAGAGAAAGGTGAAAGGAGAGTAGAAGCTTTTTTTTTATAGGAATTGACTCATTCCTATAATAATTAAAAATGATGAGAGAGACTGAGAGGTCCCATGATTTGTCATCTGCAAGCTGGAGAACAAGACCAGCTAGTGAGGTGGTTCATTCTGAGTCTGAAGGCCTAAGAACCGGGGGAACCAATGGCATCATTCCCAGTCAGCCTCTGAAGGGCCAAGAACCAGGAGCACCAGTGTCTAAAGGCAGGAGAAGATGGATGTCCCAGCTCAAGCAGAGCAGATTCACCCTTCCTCTGTCCTTCTATTCAGGCCCTGAGACAGACTGGATGATGCTCACTCACATTGTAGAGGCAGTCTTCTTTAATCAATCTTCCAGAAACACCTTCCAAGAAAACCCCAGAAACAACATATTATAGGCTGCATGGGCACCCCGTAGCCCAGTCAGGCTGACACATAAAACTAACCATCACAGGACTCAATAAGGGGTACTTTTGTATTAGTCCCACAGGAGTTCAGAAATAGATAGATTGTTGGGTTAGGAAAATTGGAGAAAGTTTCTTGGAAGGGGTGGAATTTCAGTGGATCAGAGTTAGGTGGGCAGGATAGAGTAAAAGGAAAATGCGTAAAAGTGTT
This sequence comes from Marmota monax, assembly GCF_021218885.2. Classification (NCBI taxonomy): domain Eukaryota; kingdom Metazoa; phylum Chordata; class Mammalia; order Rodentia; family Sciuridae; genus Marmota; species Marmota monax. The sequence continues at coordinate 34,348,812 of NW_026694084.1, read as the reverse complement.
TGGGGTGTTTTCTTCAGGCCTCTGCTTTTCTAAGCACAGCATCCACAGAACAGGAAAGAACCACACTGGTAAATAGGAAAAGTGTTTGACATTCTCTGGAAGGAAAAGGTTGTCTAAGCTGTAACCAGCTGCAGACAGATGACTCACAGGTTCATGGCATCCTCTATAAGAGGATACAGTTCCCAACATCCATGAGCCTTGGTGAATAAAACTCAACACCTAGTCAGGATTGGCAGGAAAGGAGGGTTTATGTGCCAAAATATTTATGCCCCTATTCCTGCCTGGCACCAGTAATGGCTGTCCTGATGGATGACCTGTAGGTCACAGAATCGAATCACAGAGGGAAAGCAGAAACATGGGTAGTAACAAAAGTGACCCTCAGGCAACTGATTCTAATTCATACCAAAAGGTAGTTGCTTTAAACCTATCCCGGGGCAGCAGGCAATGAGAGGTCATGGTGAGGAGCCCGTCACTCACTTCTTTGATAGTATTTATTGAGCACCTATTCCCAATCCAACAATGCCCTGCCCATGCCTTTGAGCATTACCAGCGCCTGTTCACTGAGCTTCCTGCATCTCTGAGACCATCCCCTGGCTGTGATTGGCTGGTGAGGGATGGAAGTTGGTGGGTCAGTGTCCCACTTCCTTTCCCATTTAGGTGTGTTCTCCTCTGTCTTTCAGAAGGTGCCAGGTGTGAGGGAGCCCAAGTGGTACCCTGTGTTTGTCTCTGAGCTTCGCCTTGTAGCATGGTTGTGAGGATTAAATGAGGCAGTGGTATCTCCACTGCTGCTTGTCACCACATATCCATCAGTGCCTGGGAACCAAGCTTTGTGCTCAGGCTTCTGCCACATTATCTTGTTAATTCTCATAGTGACTGTACTGAGGTAGGTACCTTAATGATCCCAGTTTTAAGGTGAGAGCACTGAAGTGTTTCAATAGCTCACCGGAAAGTCGTGACCTTTGTGAAGTCCTGCCGTGAGAATTCAGGATAGCAAAGGAAGTACCGTCTTCACTGTTACCGCCATCACCACTATCTAGTTGGTGCCCCATGTTTATTTATTTATTTAAAAAAGGAATTAATGAATGTTAACTTTTTTGAGCTTGTGAACTTTCTGTTGTTCTTGGCTCTGTCTTCAGACAGCAAACGGCCCCAGGCATGTGGTAGGTACAACTTAAGAGTTGGTTGAATTTACTTAAGAATTTTTTTCACTTACTAGTAATCTCCTGGTTCTAAGAGGCTCATGTTGATCAAGATGTGTTATTGGTCTCATGGTTACAAAAGCCAGTCTTAGAAATGAAAAGGCTTCAAACCCCCAAGCAGTATTTATCTTCAGGTGTTATGATCGTGAATGATTTTCATTTTTTTTTCAATAACAGTTTTTCTGATGTTTTTGGATTACTTTCACAACAGGAAAGAAAGAATCCCAGTTTAGAAAAAAAGCTCAGTCTTCAATCAGGTGCTCACCGTGGAGGCCTGTGGGAGAGACCCTGGCACAGGGTGCCATCTGGCTGGCGTGGGCTGAATCAGGCAGCAGGGTGTAAGTGGCTTTGGAGTCACATCTCACACAGCTCTTTCACACCGCATCTCTCTGGAGGGTCACAGCAATGTTGCGATGTAGGCTGGGCTTGTGGCCTCATTTCACAAATGAGGGGCCTGGAAGCCAAAGAGGGTCACCTGTGAAGGTGAGGTATTGACACTTATTTGAGTTCAGGCCCAGTGATAGTATTTATTGACACCTACTCTGGATACCAACACTGCCATGCTCAGCAGCCTGTCTCTCTCACACACACACACACACACACACACACACCCTAAAACAAACCATTAAAGGAGTGGGACAGAGGTGGAGGCGGCCCTGTGGACCAGGGATTCCCACAGCAGCACCTGTAGGACCTTCTTTTGGAGAGGAAGCCTGGTTTGGAGTTTATGAGTCAGATGACCTGCGTCAGAATGTCAGTCTGCCACACACTGTCTTGGCCATTTTATTTCATATTTCTGAGCTTTGGTTTCTTCTCTATAAAGCTGGCCCATTATCTGTCTTGCAGGACTTTTGTGAGGGTCAGCTTGGCACCAAGTGGGTGGACATTCTGCAAGACTCGCTGTATGGCTTGCCGGCATAGCTGTGCTGGCTGGTACACAGCTCTCACTTCTTCTGACCTCTGTTCCTACTCACTGGTGTTCATAAATGAATATTCCTGTGAGTATCGGTCAGTACTAAAAGCCTCAGCATCGCAGTGGCTTGCTTGACTGCAGATATTTATTTCATGGTCACAGATCTGTGGGGTCGTTGTGGGTTAGTATGGCTGCCTCTTGCTGGTTCGGAGGTGCTCCATGTCTCCAATCTGGGGTCCAGACTAAAAGGTAGCAAGTGATAGGTGCAAAGGAGACGTGGGCAGACTTGGGGACCCACACACCATTGTCTCTTCCATGTACATTCCATTGGCCAAGGTGAGTCAGTGGTCCAGTTCAGAATGCAGTGGGGTAGGGAAGTAAAGGACACCCGTCCCAGTGGGAAAACCAGACATCACATAACAAAGGACAGGAATGTGTAACTCAGGTTTGTGTTGGGACAGATCTGGCTGGAGGGATCTGGCCTGCCACACTGTCTCAGAGGTCCAATGGGGTGAAGCAAGCCGAGAGGTGGGCTGGGAGAGGCGTTGACCGTCCATGTAAGTGACAGCTCTTACCTGTCAGTGATGTGTGCTTAGTATAGTGAGGATCCAAGATCTTTGTTCTAGGAGGATTCTGTAAAAACAGTACCACCCTCTACTTACACACTGGGCTGTACCGCACTGTGGCTTTGTCGCCAGTTGTGAAGTCAGGAAATGGACATCCTCCAATGTTGTTCCTCTTCTCCAAGATGGTTTGACTCTCCTGAATCCAACACATCTCCATATGGAATTTAGGATAAGCTTGTCCATCCCCCACCTAATGAAATGGTTCAGGTTCAAGAAGATTCAGTCAATTACCATGAACATCTAGGGTTGAGGGAAGAGTGTTGATTATATATCCAATAAATGTATTAATGTCCTTTTGCCAAGTATTGTGTGGTCGGTGCTGGGGATACACCCGTGAGCCAACAAAACAAATAGTCTTTGTACTCAAATAGCTGATCATCAAGCCAGATCAATAAATATTAATCAGTCTTCATGTTAAAGTCTCTGACTTACCATGAATTTAAAATGCTGAAAAAATGTACCCATATAACTGTTCTGTTTTTATTAAATAAATTACATGAGATATTTAACATTTTTTTTTATAAAATAGACTTTGGGTTAGGTGATTTTGTCCAACTGTGGGTTAATGTGAGTGTTCTGAATTTGTGTAAACTAGGCAGGTTAACCCGTGATGTTCAGCATTAGGTGTATTCAAAATGCATTTGACTTAGGATATTTTATCTTAATTGCATTTATTGGGAAATAATCCCATTGAAGTCAAGGAGCATCTGTAACATTAAAATCTAAGGAAAATGCCATAATCTGATCTGGAAGGGCAGAGACAGTTTCTCTGAGGATATCACATTTAAGAAAGTGCAGGTGTTAGCTAGATGAAGAGGCAAAGAGGGTGGGAGAGGAAGCCCTCGAGGCAGAGGGAACAGCGTGGGCGAGGGACCTGTGACACTGGAAGACCTGCAGCATGTTCCAGGATCTAAAAAAAATGTCCTGTGGCTGCAGCCTGAGCCTGGTGGTCAAAATGAGAACAGAAGGGGCACAAAAGTCCAAGCATGAGAAATGATTTACATTTTTATCCTAAAGCACCGAGAAGCCAATGGAGGATGTTCAGCATGGGGAGGAGAGATGGGAAGTGACACCATCGGATTTATGTTTTAAACATTTCATTCTGCATATCAATCAGTTGTAAGATGTGGGTCTTAATTGGATATGGGTTTTGAAAAACAAATGCCATTTTTTGACATTTATGAAACTAGTAGGAATGTGAATATTGTGTGAAAAATTGATGATATCAAGGAATCATCTAATCATCTTTTTTTTTGTGTGTGTGTGTGTGGTAATGGTATTGCAGTTGGCTTTTTATGGAAGACCTTATCTTAGAGATGCACACTGTGAAATTGATGTCTGAAATGATGCCCAGAATTTCCTTCAGAATTACAATGGGCCAGGGGAAAGGCTGAGGTGTGGTCAGGGTAGGATTGACTAGGGGCTGCTGAAGGTCAAGGTGCTGTCGTGATGGCTGACGGTGATTGGGGCCAGGTGGTGGGATTTTGTGGTGCTCTTTTCTGTTTTTGTGTTAGTACAAACTTTTCATGAGAGACCTGGTTGAGGGGGAGCAATGGCTGAGGGAGATCAGGTGGGAGGCAATTGCAGTGGCCCAGGTAAGAATGACGGTGGCTTGGTCCAGGGCTGTGGGTGGAGAAGGAGAGAGAGAGCTTGAGAGATCTTTAGGAAGCGAAGCAGAGAGGTGACTTGGATCCGATACAGGGATGCGGGAGAAGGTGGACCAAGAGCTTCTGGCCTCAAATGGAGATTCTATTTTGAGCACAGGATCTTGGACCCAAGCAGGTCCCTGGGCTCCTGATTTCTCATTGCCACCTCTCTTTCCCCTTCATTCCTCAACTACTGAAGCTGTTCGCTTATGTAACAGCTTTTATCCCAGACTTCCTGCACTCTGTGCACTCAGCAATTAATTAAGCTTTGGTGTGCCTGCATTAATTACAGTCCTCTCCCGGGTTCAGAGGGGCTGTCCTGAGCCACACACGTTCTCCCGAATCTACTTCCTTCCTGGGGCTGGTTCTCTTTGCCACGGGGGGAGCCCGTCTGCCTTCCCGTGGGCACACCGCTGCAGGTGTCTGTCTGTGGCATATGCCAGCACACTTTAATTTCATGTTAGGAGTCTAGGTCTAGAGAAGTTAATGACTTGTAAATTGCTCTCCAACGTAGAGCTTGAAATAGAATCCAGGAAGGATCCCTGAGCACTTCCTTGCACAGAGACAGCTATGGAGCTACCAGCCCCAAAGTTCTCCCTCCTGCGCCCGGACAGCCACCCAATGTGCAAGGACGTTCCTAGCAAGGGCACTGGCTCCAAGTGAAATCAAGGGCGGGCCTGAGACAGTGTCTTCTGCACAGGCCTCTGGATGACCCTTGTTACCTTTTCTTCCTGCCCCCTCCAGGTGATTTCTGATGTGACGGCTGAGACATGAGATCTTCAGCCTCCAGGCTCTCCAGTTTTTCGTCGAGAGATTCACTATGGAATCGGTGAGTGCTCTCCAGCCCATCCCACCCAGGAAACCCAGCCTGGGACACGCAGAGGGAGTCCTTTTGGGGGTTGAAATGCAGAACTGAAACACTGGGATCTGACAGGAGATCCCTGGTGGGTAGGGCTGTGGGCTTCTCAGTGTTTTCTGTCATGTCAGTGTTGCCTCCTTTATTTGGAAGGAAAGGCGGGGCTGGGCAGAAAGGGTCAGGAAGGGCAACAGTCTGCCAAGCTCTCTGTGCCATCCCTTCCTGGGAAACATTGTTTCATTCAGTTGCAGGATTCCTGCCACGTTAGAATTGCTACATTCATTTCCCAGATAAAGAACCGGCTCCGTGGGACTTAGAGTGGATTGTCCCTGATCCCAGGTCCCCTGCCTTTCTATCTGCCCACTTGCCTCCACTTTGCAACTAGGAACACTGAGGCCTGGTGTAGGTGCAGGCCTCGGAGAGGGAGGACTCTGACCTCAGTGGATGGAGGTCTGTGTCAGAGGTAGTAAGACAGCAGGCTGGACAGGAAGAGCTGTGGGCAGAGAACACTTGTAAACTCAGCCACCCCAAATGGTCAGGGTGACGTGACAAGGGCTTGGCTTGTTTGTGGCTGGTGTTTCCAAGAAGTCATCATGGAATGAGGAAAGAGCCGGCTCAGTGTCTTCTGTTTCCTTATCTATAAAAAGGAGGTAATAATTGTGTCTTAGATTTTTTTGTGTGTGCAGGTTAGAGAAAAAAGTACATAGTAAAGAATCTTACATAAAACAGGCACATAGAGCACTGGAATTAGTTCAGTTTTTAAGATAAAAATAGTTTTTAAGGATGATTAGACAAGCAAGAGTATCCTGAATGGGTGGGAGAGGTAAGAGGCTGGAGGTAGGCAGTTAAGACTGAGGCTTTTGAGGTGACATAGCCATGAGGTGACACAGTCACAAGGTGACAAGGACCTGCTCTGGCTTTCCAGGAAAAAAAGAGGCTTTTCCTGCTTATTTTCATAGTTGGTCTATTCCAGGATTACGCAAAATCATGTTTTGTCCATTTTGTTTGTTAAGTCAAAAGCTGAACACCAAATGGCATTAATTTTGCATGTTGGATTTTTAGGTGACATTAATTATGCTGTAATTGCAAGAATTGAGGGCATTACTGGAATTAGGTTTTGCTGTGAAAAATGTGAAATATAAATGAAAATTGTCTTTAAAAATATAGAAAGTATATTGTCTCTTGTCTAAAAGTTCAGACATAAATGGTGTAGAGCTACTATAGAAATCTGTGAGACACCCAGGCTTTTTCTCTCTTGTTTCTCTGCCCCGTGGTTCTCTATTTCCAAGACAACCTCATGGTCCCATTCTAGCTGCTTTTGCTCCAGACGTCGTATCTGCCAGCAAAAGGAAAGAACAAGAAGAAAGGTAGTCCTCCTTTAAGGATGCTTCCTGGATATTACACCTGCTGTTTCTTCTTATATTCTGTTGGCCAGAATTTAGTCCTGTGGCTTTGCTTAGATGAAAAGAAGGCGTGGGAAATATAATGTTTATTCTGCGAGACTGTATGCTTACTGAATTGAGTGTTTTTATCATAGAAGATGAAAACCGATAACAGAGGACAGATCTTTGTGTGGCCTTGCTAAGAGTTACTGAAAGTTCACTACTGAGAGGACAACCTCTAGGGCCAGACTGCTGGAGTCCTGAGTCCTGGATCCGTGGCTCCACAGTCAGGTCACCTTGGAGAAGTTCCTTGACTTCTGGGTGCCTCTGCGTTTTCACCTTTAAAAATTCTGCGGTGTACAACTCTGTAAGTTCTTCTGAACTCTAGATGAATTTAGCAAAAGCACTCAGGAACGGTGCCTAGCCTATAGTAAATGCCACATAGGGGCAGCTATTACCCCTGCTTCTGTGACCTGCTCCCCTACTCCTGCTGTTCCCGTTACTATTGTCACCACTTCCCCTGTTACCGCTGCTTCTGTTACTCCAGCTGCGGCTGTTAGTGCTGCAGCTGCTACCCGCCCCCAAACCCCATTTGAAGATCAGCATCAGGAGAGGACCCTTGCGTGGGTATAGACACAGTGACTGGAAGGGACACGAGGTGAGTGTCTGGGTTCTGCTGATATTCCGTTTCTGACCTGGGTGCTGGTTTCTTGGGTGTCAACATTCCTTGAATGTTGTACTTGAGATGTGGACAATTTTAGTGTATTTATCTCGTACTTCATGACAACCGGCTGTGTGGCTGGTAATCGGTGGAGCATGGGTGAAGCCTTCACCTGCCCAATTCTGAAGCCCGTGCTGTCATTTCTATCGATTGGCTGATTCGTTCATTCATCTAACATACATTAATCAATTGCATATTACTTAGGTGCCAGGAACTGGGCCAGGTCACGTGGGATACAGGTGTGTATGCAAGTAGCCCTTTGAGGGGCTTTCTGTCTGCAGTAAAAGAGGTGAATACCAAACAGATTGACAGCCACCAGGTTAGTTCCGTGGGGGACACACTGGAGTCACGGTGGGGCACATACACTAACCCAGCCCTGCAGTCCCAGGTCTGCAGAAGTCACAGAGATGCCCCTCCCCTCTGGCTCCTTTGATGGGGGAAAAGTTTCCCAATAGTGGACAAGCTGACCAATGAGGGTTACATCACGACAGTTTTCTGTGCCCCCTTCCGGCACTGAGAAGGGTCAGCTGTCCTTTACTTGTGTGTCACTATCGCAGGTGTGAACCTACCTGGCATTCCATGGAGCAGGCCAGGGTGGGGCTTTGGCCATTCCTCAGTGGAAAAGAAAGGGAACCACAGCACTGGAGACTTCCCACGTTGGTCAGCACGAGTGCAGGCCCTCTTGCTGAAGATGACCTGCGACTGAATGAACAGTGGGATCACAACCCCTCACAATGCTGTCGCCTGCCCTGGGATAATCCAAGTCCGGGGGAGTAAGGGAATAGAGCTATTTCTTTTTTTCACCCTCAAACCCAGAAAAGGTAAGTCTGTAAAGAATGGAAGTGGAGTTGAATTCCTAGCCCACGGTGGAAATGTTGGCCTTATTCTTGGAGTTTCTCTTCATATGCACAAATCCCTGTAGACCCTCCCAAGCCAAGCCCAAGGGAAGCTCCTCTGTGCCTGCCCCACCTCCCCTTGCCTTTCCAAATGTCAAGGCAGACGCCCTGTCATTACCATGCCGCCGGCTGTCAGCCCAAATTGAATTTCCCTGAGCCCAGCTGATGTCCCTGTTTGGCCGCAGGGCAGGGGTCAGGAATGCATGCGGCACATGGACAGGAAACGTGTCCCTGGAGCTGAACACAGAAGGCTGACCTCTCAACTCTGCATTTCTAGCATAGTTGGAAGGGTAAGGAAGCGTTAGGGTTTCTGGATGTAAAAGAAAAAGATAATGCATTTTAGAAAAACAGCATTCAAGTGCCACAGCGAGAGCCTTTCAATGTAATTGAAGCTGTGTCAAATTCAACTGGACGTGGCCCAGCTTTGGCCAGTCCTCAGTTGGATATGTTCAGGAAGGAACTCCTCCTAAACCGAGAGTGGGGAAACTGACCCTGGCCTTGTCTCTCTCTCCCCTTCTTCCCTTCCCTCCTTCAGGAAGTGTCAATCAGCTACTATGTGCCAGTCTTGAGTGTAACCTGGGCATGAAGGAGTCTTGCTGCAAAGCCTCCTCAAACTTATCATCCACTCATTTTTATTTTATTTTATCTTAGTTCATTTACTTACTTTATTTATTTATTTTGGTACCAGGGACTGATCCCAGGGTGCTTACCCACTGAGACACATCCCCAGACCCTTTTATGTTTTATTTTGAGACAGAGTTGCTCAGGGCCTTGCTAAGTTGCTTAGGCTGGCTTTGAACTTGCAGTCCTCCTGCCTCAGCCTCCTGAGCTTCTGGGATTATAGTCATGTGCCCCAGCACCCAGCCCATTCATTTTTAGAAAACTACACTCACTCTACAGATGTCTGTGGAGCACCTCACTTGCTCAAGTGTCTTAGACATAAAAGACATGTTTCCTCCTCTTGCTGGTTTTTGTTTTGTTTTGCTTCTGTGGTGCTGGTGAGGGAACCCAGGGAGGGCCCCATGCCTGCTAAGCAGAGGGCTCTTCCACTGAGCTGCACCTGCAGCCCGTCCTCTTAATTAGTTTATACTTGATTTTTCTGAACTTGCTCACACAGCAGACACTTTCCGAGACCTACTGTGTGCCAGAGACTGCATCAGCTGCTGAGATCCAAGGTGTGCAAAACAGCTCCCTCTGTGATGGCACCAAAGGCCTGGACAATATTGTGAGTTCCCCAGGGCTACTGTCACAAGTGCCACACACTTGGTGGTTCAGAACAGCAGAGTTCACTGTCTCATTCTCTTGAAGGCATGAAGTTTGCAATCAACGTGTCAGCAGAGCTCTGGTGTCTCTGAAACAGTAGAGGACACCCCTCCTCGCCACTTCCTAGCCTCTTGCATTTACCAGCAATCAGCATATTCTTGGCTGACGACCACATCACCCCAGTCTCAGTCCGTTGTCACATGGTGTTCTCTCATCTCCTTTCCTATAAGGCCATGAATCGTGCTAGATTAAGGGACTGCCCTGCACTCTATTACCCCATCTATTTTGGGGGGATGTTACTGAGGTTGAACCTACAGGTGCCTTACCACTGAGCTACATCCCAGCCCTTTTTTAAAATTTTAAGACAGGGTCTTGCTAAGTTGCCCAGATGGCCTTACACTTGTGATCCTCTTGCCTCAGCCTCCTGATTATAGGCAGGCGCAAGTCCATGTAACCTTATCTTAATTCGTATCTTATCTTGTACAAAGACCCTATTTTCAAAAAAAGGTCACACTCATGGGTACAGGGACTAGGACTTTCACGTTTTGTGGGGCAGCACAGTTAATTACAGGCATGTACCGTCACATGGTGGGTCACCTGCACCTTCTTTCCACTTACCTCAGCCCAAGGTAAATGCCTGGAGGGCAGCCACTCCCCCTTACTCTGAGTGCTTCAGGTTCCCTGCTGGGGAAGTGAGACAGCTGTTTCTCATGTGCTTTGGCTGGGAGATACTTGTGTGGTCCTAGTAATGGGGAGAGCTCCTTCTTCCTCCTCTCTTTAGTCTATTTCTTAGGCTGGTGGGTGAGGGAGTCCTGGGGCAGGGGGAGCTGGTCTGGTGGTTAGGACAGTCCTGGCTGTGGTGCTTGCTGGCTGGGGGAGCCTGGGTACACTTCTGTATCTCTGCTCTGGGCATTTCCTCTATACTTACTCTTAGGGGTCTTGTGAAGACCAGGTGGGATCAAATTCAGTGTTTGGAAGAGCACTTGTCCTGCAGTCAATGTTAGGTGCCCCATGGGGGAGTGTGCTGGACATACCAGGCCTCCCTGGGAGAGGGGCCTGCCCGCCTGGTCAGTATCATTCACTCGCAGGACACTGCCCCATAGCTTTCTTAGGGACAGTCTTTCAGAAATAAAGAAAACACCCTCTCATAGAGATGCCCTTCACAGCACTATCTATAATGGCAAACAGTTGCAATAAAACTTGTCCTGCAGAGAGCAGTTAATGAACAACGGGTAGACATCATGCAGATTAGGCTAAAACAACGGAAACCAATGCATCCATTAAAAAGAAGATGATGGCATGTTTTTAAGGTTACGAGCATGCTCATGATATAACTGCCACGCAAAAAAAAAGAGCTTTCTGTTTGAGGAAGTCACTTGATTTTTCTGTGCCTCAACTTCCTCATCTGTAAAACGGAGACAATGACAGTACCTTTCTTACCTAGAGAGTTGCTTTGAGAATTAAGTGGGAGAGCACCTGCATAGTACCTGGCAGGTGTCAGGTGCCCACCAAACGCTACTTATCGTTATTTATCATTTGGTCTAAATCATGCGTGCAAAATCCATAGGGAAGATTGGGATAAGTGACATTGATGAACACAATCACCTTTTCCCCATTCACTGACTTATTCAAAGGAGCTTCCTTCTGCCTGGCTGCATGCACTGGGCAGCCTCTCAAAGCCAGATGAGAAGATGGAACAAGCAGCCCCATGAAGCAGAATGTAGGTGCTGTGGACTGGGGGGCTCCCGCCTCAGGCTCCCCTGCATAACTCTGTAAAAAAAAAGATCCCCACGACTCCACTCCCAGACATGGAAGCAGAAGCCCCAGGCCAAGTCCTTTCCAGGGGGTCCTTGTGGTCAGCTACGTGGAGGACCACTCACTGGTGAGGACTTGAAGAGGCAGCGCAATCCAAAACTCAGGAGACCAGAGGGGCCCTCTGTGCCAGGATCTTCGCAGAAACCCCTTCCAAAGAGATGAGATGGCAATCAGACTTGTGAGAGTGCCTCCATGTCTCACAGCAGCTTTGCCTTCCCCTGCCCCAGCGCCTACCCACAGTGCAACAGGGTAGATTCAGAATAAAGTTTTCCCAAAGCCATTTTCTCAAGTGCAGGAGGCCTGATATATTTCCACTGGCTAGTACTTGTGAGTGCTTATTTTTAAAAAAAATTTATTTAAAAATTTTTAATTGTGAAATGCACATAACATAAAAATTATCATCTTAGCTATTTTTAAGTACAGGTCTGTAGTCTTAAGTAAATTTTCATTATTATGAAACCATCACTAACTGAAACTCTGGGTCTGTTTGTAGCTCAGTGGTAGATGCTTGTTTTACAGGTGAGAGGCCCGAGTTCCATCCCTAGCACTGCACATATACCAACAAACAAATCCATGCAAATCAATAAGTAATTAATAAATAAAAACCAGAAACCCGTAGAAGAACCCCTTGAAACTGTCCATTAAACACTGACTCCTGTTTCCTTCCCCCTCCAGCCCTGGATGATCACCATTATACTTCCTACCTCAAAAATTGGCTATTCTAGCTACCTCATATCAGTGGAATCACACAGTTTTTGTTCTTCTGTGACCAGTTTCACTTAGAATTCTGCCTTCAGGTTGATCCAGGTTGTAGCATTGTCAGAATTTTCCTTGCAAGACTGAATGATATTCCATGGAATGTTTCTGTACCGCATTTTGTTTGTCCATTAATTCATTCATGGACACTTGTGTTGCCCTCACCTATTGTCAGTAATACTGCTATTCACATGGGTATATATAAACGTTCATTTTCGTCCTGCTTTGAATTCCTTTGGGTTATACACTCCAATATAGAGCTGCTGGATCATATGATAATCCTATGTATTTAATTTTAAAGAAAGCATTCTATCGTTTTTTTGTAGCAGCTACACCAATTTTCTTACCCACTAATAATAGGCAAGGATTCCTATGTTTCCACATTTTCACCAATATTTATTGTTTTCTGCTGATGTGATAGTACCATTAGCCAATTGATTCCTAAACATTTATTTAAGCCCCACACATGCAGAATAACAGACATAAACAATTGTTGCCTGGATTCTGCTTTCCAGGCACTTAGAGTGTATTATGGGAAATAGATAGGCAAACAGGTAACCTCAGCCCAGTGGGCTAAGTATGATAATGTAGCCTTAGGAGTGTATTATGCCTTAATTACAGATAAAAGTGGTAGGAAATGTTGACTGCATTTTATGTCTTGGTGTGAAACATATGAGACACATCATTTAAGCAAACTTATAGCTTAGAACCCTGGAATGTTCGGGCCGGAAGGGGCTTTCCAGTACTTCCCAATATAATTTTCTGTGATGGTGGAAATATTCTTTGTTTATGGTGTCCACTGGCCACATCTGGCTTTTGAGCACTTAAACTGTGCCTCATGAAACAGAAACACTGAATTTTTAAATTTTATTTTAATGCATTTACATTTATATTGAAATGAGCCATATGTAGTGGCTACTGTGTTGTACAGTTTATTCTCTTTTTTTCCTCAGACTTGAATCTGCAGCCGAGCCACCTGGGAAACTGGTTGGAAATCAGATTCCCAGGCCCCGCCTCCAGTGTTTCCAGGACCTTAAGTTTGTGGTGGGGTGGGGCGGGAAGGTGATCACCACAGGTGATTCCAATGCAGACGCAGTTGGGGAAATGCCAAGTCTTGTGGCTTTCAAACTTTTGTATCTGCGGAATATTTTCTTCAAATGGAAGCTTAGAGGAAAGCTCAGGGTATAGAACAGAGGAAGGGACAGCTGTTCTACTATAGGCTGGGCTGGAAGCCAGAGCTCCACACCCTGCTCCTGACCTGTGGTTTCTAGTAGCACAGTTCATTCAGTCTTGATCTACCACAACATCACAGTCTTAAATCCTGTGAAATGCAAAATAAGATTTGGTTTTTCTAAGAAATACAGTCACGTGCTGCATAATGATGTTTTGGTCGATGATGGAGTGCAAATACAACAGTGTTCCCATAAGAGCTGAAAAATTCCTGTTGTGTCATAGCCCAGGGCATTACTCATATGCTTGTGGTGATGCTGGTGTAAATAGACCTATTGTGCTGTCAGTCATATAGAACGATGGCACATATAATGATGTCTAGTGCATAATATTTAATGGTGATACTGGATTAGGTATTATATTTTTATTGTTATTTTCGAATGTCCTCTTCTTCATAAGAAAAAGAATTTACTGAAAAACAGTATGACTGTTATACCTGCAGTAGCCTCCTCTGTCTTGTGTTTACTGCATCTCTTGATTGCATCAAGAGGCCACACCCCCAGTGATTATTGACCTATACCATTTAGGTTTGTGTAAGTTCATTCTATGATGTTTGCACAACAGTGAAATCGTATAATGACACATTTCTCAGAACTATCCCCATCGTTAAGTAAAGCATGACTGTCTAAGCATGCCAGCACCAATTCAAAAGCAACAATTACCTGTGGAAATGCAAGTTGAAGCAGAAGCACAATTAGTGGCATTACTCAGCCATTTTTTTCTCTTGCATTGGATGTTAACCAGCCATCTCGGCATCACATGACGGAACCACAGGGTAGTAATTAAGAGCACAGGTCGTCTGACCTGGATGTGAATGCAGCCTCCACCCAAGAACTTATTGCATGGTCCTAGGCAAGTTTTCTCATCTGTGAAGTGAGTATAAAATGGGTATAGATTCCCACCTGGGACAATACATGTGAAATCCAGCTCTTGGTACTTAGCATTAATTATTATAACAGCAACAGAAAAAATAATGATAGCTAACACTGATCTTTTAACATAAGCCAGGAACACTCTTTCTTCTAAGCACTTGCTATTTATTAAGTCATTTGATCCATACTGCACCTGAGTAGATAGAATCGTTATTTCCTTGGTGAAGACAAGCTGAGGCTGATGGAGGTTTGGGAAATTGTTCAGGATTGCTGTAAATGGCAGACATGGAACTGAGTTGCAGACGGTTTGGCCCCAGAGCTTATGGTTTTTTTTGTGGTTTTTTTTTTGACTCATTGTGTTGTTATCCCAAGCTTTAAGGAGAACTTTTTAGGGTACGTGCCTCACTATCCCTTCCCTGGCTAAATAGCCCTAGGTTTAAATCTCATAGCTTCAGATTTAATCTACAAGTCAGCTCAGCTTCCAGGCATTTGACTCAACTACCCACTCCCTCTAAAATTGCTGTTTTCCTTGGGCTTTAGAGGCCAGGCCCATCTGGATTTCTTCTTGGGACTCTGCCTTCTTTCATAGTCTCTCAGTGGGGCACATCTTGCTCCAACCAGCCCTAAAATGTGTTTGAAGATTTCTGTATGCTGATAACTTACAAATTATGTCTCCAACTGAAATTGTCCTCCAAGTTCACATCTTGATGATCTCAAATGACAAATTGGTGTATACATTTGGAAGTCTAGCAGGCCCTTCCAACTTAATAAAGGTTGAACATCCCTAATCCAAAAATCTAGAATTCGAAATGCTTCAAAATCAGAAATTCTTTGAGCACCAACATGATACCACAAGGCAGATTCCATTCCACACAATGAAACTTGGTCTTATGTATAAAATTATTAAAAATACCCTGTGAAATTAACTTCTGGCTATGTGTATAAGGTGTCTATAAGACATAATGAATTCCATGTTATGACTTGAGTGCCATCTTTAAGATATCTCATTATGTATATGCAAATGTTCCAAATCTGAGAATATCTGGAACCCAAAACCTTCTGGTCCAAAGCATGTCAGATAAGGAATACTCAGCCTGCATGTCCAACATGGGTTGTTCCTCCATTCCCTCCCCCGCATGACATGGGGCTGTTTCCTTGTTTAAATCTGTCACTGGCCCCCCATCTCCTGCTCATTGTCTGTTGCATGAAATTCAGATTTCTCCCATTGTCTGAGAAAGCCCTGCCTGATCCCACCTCTGCCTGCCTCTGTGCCCCCACCTTTGTTTGCCTCACCCTGTCTTCTAGAAGGGACACTGCCCTCCTCTCTGTTCCTTACTGGGCAAGCCCTGTCAAATACCAAGGCTTTGCTTCATGTTTGTGTTAGTCAGCTTTATGTTGCTGTGACCGAAATACCTGACAAGAACAACTTCCTAGAGGAGGAGAAGTTTATTTTTTCTTATGGTTTCAGAGGTGCATTTCTTCTTGGGCTGACTCCTTTGCTCTAGGCTCAAGGTGAGGCAGAACATCATGGTGGAAGGGCATGGTGGAGGGAAGCTGCTCCATTCATGGCAGCCAGGAAGCAGAGAGAGAGAAAGAGGGGAAGGGGACACAGGGAAGATGACGCCTTCTAGAATGCCCCCAGTGACCCCCTTATCCAGCCACACCCCACTTGCCTACAATTACTACCCAGTTAGTCCATTCAAATCAGGATGGACTAATTACGTCATAGCTCTCATAATCATTAGATTTGCTTACTGATTTACAATCATTTACTTCTGAAGATTCCTACATCAACACAGGAGCTTTGGGGGACCCTTCACATCCAAATCATACCATTCTGCCCCTGAGTCCCAAAAGCTATGTCCATCTCACAATGCAAAATGCATTTAGTTCATCTCCAAGACTTTTCATATTCCTAACAGTGCCAGCCAGCATTGCCCAAAAGTTCAACTCCAAGTTCTCATCTGGAGTTGATGAGACAAACTCTTAACTGTGACCTCTGTAAAGTTACATATAACCAATATGCAGTGGCACAGAGTAAACATTCCCATTCCAAAAGAGAGAAGGGCTGGGAACCAAACATAGCCTGAACCCAGCAGGACAAACATTTTCTTTAGTTTCACCTCCAACATCTGGGGCACATGGTGGCAAGATGTTTTCTCCAAAGGGCTTGGGCAGTGGCTCCCCGTTGGCCTTGCTGGTTGCAGCATTCACTGGTCTCTGAGCCTGGCTCTCTCCACGGTCAGCATCTCTCCTCAGCAGACAGTCCACGTCACTGTCATCTCTTAATTCCTTGGGTGTCCACTCCAGCTTTGGCTTCACCTTCACAGCTTCATGCATTGCCTTCTCAGGGGCCACCCACAGGGGTGCTGGCCCTCCTACACTTTGAGTGGCCTCCCAGGCCTTCCTTTGAAAACTTGTTGGACACCTCCATGACCCGCAAACTGTATTACAGAACCTGCACCACATGGGTGGCACCAAGTTTTTCTGCCAGTTCTAACAGCAACTGGGCCTCCTGGCATTATTATGGCTGCAGCAGCCTCTGGGTGCCTGGGCAGCTGAGCACAGTGACCAGATTCCTCGGCCCCCTGTCCAAGCAAGCAGGGTATTCCCATGATCTTTTCTCAAAGGAATTTTTTACTTTTACTCTTTTCAGCTTATAATTGCCTGTGGTCTTGCCAATTCCTGAGATGCCCTCAAGCCATCTTTCCTTTTGTTTCTTTTTATAAATATTTTTTAGATGTTAATGAACATTTATTTTATTCATTTATTTATATGTGGTGCTGGGAGTGAACCCAGTGCCTCACACATGCTAGGCAAGTACTCTACCACTGAGCCAAATCCCTAGCCCCTCCTATTTCATAAAGTATTTAGTATCTTTTGTGTGGCTGTAATCTCTTCAACAACCACACTTTTTTGGCCCCAGTTTTACATTTTCTGGTAAATTTTCAAGTTTTTTAAATCTTTCTGCTTTGCTTTCTGTTTGTAATTTTCAAAGGAAACCTGGCTGATGGCTGCCAGTAAAACCCCTGCCTCTGCCTGAATGCTGTGCTGCTGTGAAATTGCCTCCACTAGATTAATTAGTTTATCGCCTTAAAATTTGGCCCCACACAAAGGCTCAGGGAAAAATGTAGACAAGTTCTTTGCCAGAATGTAATGTGAATGGCTTCTAGTCCGATTTCCAGTAAAGTTCCCATTTCTATCTGAAACCTCATGAGCATAGTCTTTACAGTTCACAGTCTTATTGGCATTGTGGTCTGAGCTCACACCAGAATCAATTAAGCTCAGCTTACAATATTCTGAGGCTTCTCCATTTTGCACCTCCAAACTTTTCCAAACTCCTCCCACAAATCAGTTCTAAAGACTCTGAACCACATGGTTAAGGTAGTCACAGTCAAGACCGTCCCACTTGTTGGTGTCAATTTTTGTGTTAGTCAGCTTTGCATCACTGTGACCAAAATATTTGAGAAGTACAACTTAGAGGAGGAAAAGGTTTTTTTCTTTTGGTGGGCTAACTCCATTGTTCTGGGATAAGAGGAAGGCAGAATATTGTAGCAGAATTGTTATTTTTAGATATATATGACAGTAGAGTATATTTTTGACATATTATACATACATGGAATATAACTTATTCAAATTAAGATCCTATTCTTATGGTTGAACATGATGTAGAGTTTCACTGGTCTTGTATTCATATATGAACTTAGGAAAGTTATATCCAATTCATTCTACTATCTTTTATATTCTCATCCCCCTCCCTTCCTTTCACTTTTCTTTGTCTAATCCACTGAACTTCTATTCTTCCCTCCCCACTGCTTATTGTGAATTAGCATCCACATAGAGAGAGAACATTTGGCCTTTGTTTTTGGGGGTTTGGCTTATTTCACTTAGCATGATAGACTCCAGTTACATTCATTTACTGGCAAATGTCATAATGTCATTCTTCTTGTGGCTGAGTAATATTCCTTTGGGTATATGTACCACATTTTCTTTATCCATTTAACTGTTGAAGGGCACCTAGGTTGGAATCTAAACCTTTTTTTGTGGATTTTGGTCTCTTGTTTTTGCATTTTTCTTTGGATTATCCATAATGTTAGACCTTAGCCAGATACTCTTAAGAAAATCAGCAGTCTTAGTATTCAGTCTGTGTTGAAGTTGATTTAATTTAGGTTTAAAATGAAAATGATAAGTTAATGCATTTTTCAGATTGGAAGAGAGAACAATTTTCTCTCTTTCTCTCTTTAAGAATGAAATATGGAATACTTTATATGCTCCTGAAAGGGGTTCTCTGCAAATATTTGGGGTTTGGTGCTCATAAACAGATACACAGATTTTCCTGAGAATTGATAGCCTGGCAACAGTGATGTCCCTCCCACGTGAAAACGTGCTCACAAAGCTCAAGTGATTCTGGCTGAGCCATGAACTGAAAGCAGAGGTTTAGAGTTGCTGCAGAGAGGTCATTAACAGGACTGGCTGCAGTGAGCTTGGCCGCAGCTTCTCATTGCTTTGCCTTTTCACCAGCAGCAAGATAACTGACTGCTAGCCTCTGGAGCTGCAGACCATGGCTGAGGTGAGTTGGCTTCTAGCTGCTTCTGCTGGGGGAGGCTCTGTTGCTGGAAGTTTCCACACGGTGGAAATGGAGTTTTCATTCTTGGGGTGCCAAGTGGAGATTTTGTGTCCCTCCTGTTCCAGGCACAGCTCTTGGCTGGGGGTCCTAGGGTATGTGGGCCGAGGCTACTCACTGTTTGCATTCCTGTGTGCCCAGTCCATTCTCCTGAGGACAGGATGTTGGGTTGGGGCAGGCAGAAGCTCTGCGCTGTGGATAGGTTATGAGGAACAGCGTCAGTGCAGTTTTAGTTTTAGTTAGAAAACTAATTCAGTAAGGCTTAAGTAATCAAGGGATTTCCTTGCTTATGTCAGAGATGGGCCCAGAGGTCAAGCTTGGCCCAGGATAATTGAATTAAAAGGTTTGGGCTCTTGTTTTCCTCTCTGCATCACCACTGAACATCTGCCTCCATCTCCGAGCTGTTCACTCCCCTGGGCTGGCTTTCTTCTCATATTCTCCATGTTGCAACTTGCGGAAGCACCGTTCTCGTGCTAAAACCACCAATTTAATGATCCCAAAAGATAATTTTAGTTCCTGTAAATTCTCACATAATCTCTGAATCCATTCCTATTGGTCTAGCTCAGGTCCCGTGCCCATCCTGGACCAATCACTGTGGACCAGGCATGGAATATTTTGACAGGAAAAGTCTATATCATCTGATCATCCCCTGAATTCAGAGGAGATTGAAGATCAGCTCCGCAGCAAACAGAGAAAGGGGTGGCTTCCCCAACAGGAACTTGGAATACAGTCACCAAGAGGGGGCACTGGCTGCTGGGGTGTGGAAACACAAACGCCAGGTCCCAAACACCTCCCCTGCGTGGCATTCAGAAGTCTCTGTTCTGCTTTGTCTGTTTTAAATGAGCCTCACACACACCCCCATCAGCCAGCAGCACCCTGCTCCCCTCTGGAAGTGCTGGGGCCCTGTCTGTGTGGCACGAGGCCCACAGTGTTTCCCTTGCCTCTAGTTCCTTTGTTCAGCTCATCCCGTTGGATCAAAGAACAGAGTGTGGACCTAGTTCCCCTGCCTTTGATCACCCTCCTCCTCTGAACCATGGGTCGGGGGTCTCTGCCCTCTCCAGTCTGGCACTCTAGCAGCCTCCTCCTGGCAGCAGGAATTTGATAGGCCCAGCGGCTGATCAAGGGCTGGAGGCAGGTGGGAGCAGGAGTGGTTGGGAAGCCGCAGAGGCTGCCAGGTCCAGTGAGCACCCAGGAGCCCTTCCTGGCTGCTTGTCCTCAGCCCCCACCGCAGTGTGACCAGCCTGGACTTCCCAGTGTCTCTTCCATACACCCTTGCTTGTGTGTTTCAGCCAGAGTAGAGATTGCTTGAAAAACTATTCTCTCTGTTCCCAGGGCCTTCCTGGATGCTGCCCCTTGCAAGAACACCCAGTGGTTAACTTCTTACCCCATGCCCCTCCACAGAGCCTCAGTGCAATGCCCATGGTGTGTGTGTGTGTGTGTGTGTGTGTGTGTGACCGTCTTTCTTTTACTGTTGTTCAATCTTTCTTTCTCGCTACATTATCAGTGACTGGAGAGTGGGCCACCTGCCCAGGCAGTGAGGGGCACCTCCTTCTCTGAAGCCCACATCTTCTCTCAATGACCTGTTCACATTGTCCCCTCTGCCCAGTGGGGCCCTGAGAATAGTACGATTAGGAAGGCGACATAACCCAGAGTGAATGCTCATCTGCAGACCAGGCTGTAAATCACATAGCAGTGTTGACAGCTTCAGTGTCCCACCTGAACAGGTGTGATCACCTCTTCCTTCAAGCAGGTCTGTCATATGCATGGAGGGGACATTGGTTTGTTGTTCATTTTAATCAGGCAAGCCATTTCCTGCTGGTAACTTGAGGTCATTCCACCTCGCCTCTGTGTCCGGTCCGGTTTGGGGCTCTGATCACCCTTGGACTGCTGTACTCTCACTTAGTTGTAAGTGAAGCATGGGGTGTTGACTTACCATTATTAGCACATTTAATCTTAGAGGACTCTGGTTTCCCTTGCTTGGGAGTTCTAATAAGAGTTCAGGTGCGTGTTACAAAAGGCAATCTTCACCGTGAGCTGTAAGAAGGGCAGCTGGCCAGCTCTGGAAGGGACTGGGAGATGTCCTTGTGGCACCTAGACTATGGAGGAGATCTGGGCAGGTTCTTTTACCCCCCTGGGAGAAACGAGGTGGCACTGTTCTGATCAGTTGGACATTTGTCAAAGCAAAGCACATGCTACAGGCTCTCCCGGATCCGGGGATGGATATCACTGGGGTTGTCAGGCCTGGGTCCTTTCTTCTGTTGTGATACTGTGTATGCATCAAGGCTCCTCCGTGGAACATGTGACCTTGAATAAGCTACCAACCCCTGTGAGCCCAGATTGCCCCATGTGGGCATAATAATCCCACCTGTGGCTAGGAATTGGTCACCTCATGAAAGTGCCTGGCCCGGGGCCTGGCACTTAGTAAATCTTCAGGGCTCTGCTGTCCTCTCTGCCAGCTCCCCTTGTTGGCCCCTGGAGACTGAGGTCTTACAACCGCTGGCTCCCAGTGCACGGTGAGAGGATGTGGATAGGAGTCTGCAGCTTGCTGGCTGCTGGCACATGCTCTTCCCAGGAGCTGGAGTTTGGGTGACCCCTTGAGGGGAGAGGTCCCAGAAGTGAGCAGGCTGCCTGATGGACTGGGTGGGAAGGGAGCCGGGACCAGACTGAAGGCGAGACATTTCCAGGTGGAAGGTTGAGCAAAGAGCCTGGCAAGCCCTTGCTGGGTGAGGAGGTGCCAGTAGAGAAGGGAGGCTGTGAACATGTGTTGGACATGAATGAGGTGCTCTCCTGTGCCTCTGTGCCTTTGCACATGCCATTCCCCGTGCCAGCGAGGGCTGCCTCACCCTCCCTGAACACACCCAGTCATCCCTGGTCCCAGCTCCTCTGTGAAGTCCTCTCTGGGTAAAGTAGCTGCCACCTTCCCCCATGGCCCTATTTTCCTATTCATTGCTTTTCCATTTTGAACAAGCATCCACTGGGTGACAGTGCTGGGAATATAAACGAGGATATATCATGGCTCTTGGGTCAGACTTAGTTTGATCTCGACTCTCTGCTCGGTTTCTTTTCTACCAGAGCTGTGACTTGTTTATTCCTGTATTCAACATGTACTTACCGGGGTGCCTGCTGTTTTTCCAGGCTTCGTGGTAGAAACTGGGGATTAAGTGGATGATGGGAGAGACAAGGAAATCAATAAATGTCATTAAAGAACAAGATAACTTCTGATGTGCATAATTTAAGAAAGTAAACCAGAGTAGAGAGCAAGGGGTCTGGGGTGGAGTGGGAGGAGGGTGGGAGAAAGGAGGATCCTGCGGAGTGAGACCTGCAGGACGACAAGGCAAGTCTGGGTGCAGGGGGCTCCAGGCAAGGGGGACAGCCCATGCAAAGGCCCTGAGGGGGCAAGTTCCAGGAATGGCAAGTGCAGTGCTGGGTGTGGGAGAGGACAAGGGTTTGAAGAGTGAGGGTGAGAGGTGGCAGCCACTGATCATGTCGGGAGGGCCTTTAGACCTTGTGCAGAGCTTAGGTGTCACTCTAGGTACTTTGGGAAGCTACTGTCACCATGCGTTGTTGGCTTGAGTAAGCACTCCTCAGTGCTCCAACACTGTGTCTTCCAACACTGGCCACCAGCCACAAGTGGCTACCAAGGACTTGAAATGTGGCGTGTCCAAGATGAGCTGTCCTGTGAGCATAAAAGATGCCAGTTTTCAAAGACTTGGAGAAAAAAAGGAGGCAGATGGTCTCATTAATAATGTTTCCATTGATGACATATGGAAATGATATTATTTTGGATATATCAGCTTAAATGACCTATTGTTAAAATTAATTTCATCTGTTTCTTTTTACTTTTCTCCTGTGCTGCTGACGATTTGAAGCCACATGCATGGCTTGGCCCGGATTCTCTGCGGGTGGACAGCTCAGCCGTGGGAACACTTGAGTCGTGGCTTCTGCCTGGCGGGGTTACGGTCGCTCCTCCTTGCCCACACTTGCCCACAAGGACTGGGACTGCGTCTGGGGGACGGGGTCCTCGAACATGGCAGTGGTGCTCTACCTGCGTGGCCCAGGCACATGCTGGTCTCTTGTACCCTGAGCAGCGTGGGCTGCTGCTCCCGAGGGGTGTCCTCTGGTGCACTGTGGCTGCATGTGGCTCTCCTAGGGGTGCTGGGAGTTAATTCCCAGGCAGCAGCCCTCAGCCAGTGACGAGGGTTGGAGGATCTATGCTCCTGCTTCCTTGTCCTTTAGCTGCACAGTTCTGGGGCATGTTCTGTAGCCTTTCCCAAGGTCCCCAGTGGGCCACGCCCGCTGCTTTCGATGTCATCTGCTCTTTCATCTCCCAGCACTGGCTTCCTTCCCATCCCTGTCTTATCCCCCCAGCCATCTACTTGGGGTCACTCCCCAAATAAACTGCTGCATTCAGATCCCTGCCTCAGGCTGTGCTCCTGGGGAACGTGGTGCCCAACGTAGATGCTCATTAGAGGAGGAGAAGGACCGTGTCTGCAGCTCATCTCTGGATGCAGGCTGGCTGCTCACCCCCAGGGGTAGGGGTTGGGGTGGTGGAGGGAGTAGATTTCCTGGCTAGTCTTCTGGTTTTTGGACCTCTGAGCCTGAGGACAAGGAACAGGGACACTGGGTGTGCCAGGTTCAGGGTGTGGCATTTTGCTGGTCCCAAGTGCCTCCAGCTGCCACACCCAGGGGGACAGTTGAGTCAGCAGCTGAGTCAGTAGGACAGCACCACCCAGAAGAGTGTTGTTCTCTTGGTCAGCCTGCTGGCGTGGCCCAGGAGTGTCTCACAGCAGGCACAGGGCGGCAGTGTCCTGCATACACTGTCAAGTAGTATTTATGGGTGACACATCTTTTTTTTCTGGTACCACTTATAACTCCAGATGTATGGAGTTTTTCCATACCCAGCAATTCCTTGATTTTCCAAAATCAACTGGTGTCCAATGATTTGGTGTAGTGTCAGTCACAAGTCCCAGGGGCCACCTGTACTTCTGACCAATCAACTGTAGATTCGGGGATTCCCACAATTCCTGTCTTAGATCCCATGATTTACTACTACAACTCAGAGAACTTAGGAAAAATACTTTAGTTACCATTACTGTTTTCTTAATAAAGAAACAACTCAGGGCCAGGGTTGTGGCTCAGTGGTAGAGTACTTGCCTAGCATGTGTGAGGCACTGGGTTCGATCCTGGCACCATGTAAAAAAAAATGAACAAATAAAATAAAGTTATTGTGTCCATCTACAACTAAAAAAATATTAAAAAAAAAAAAAAAAAAAAAAGAGTACAACTCAGGGACAACCAGATGGAGGAGACACACTGAAGGCAGTATGTAGGGAAGGGGAGGTAGCCTGAGCTGCACACCCTCCTTAGATGCTGCTGCCCCAGCACATCGCTGTGCTCACCAACCTGGAAACTCCCTGTCCCTGTTCCTGTAGTTTAGGCAGTTATATAAGTTTTCATTATGTAAGGCATGATTGATTAAATCTTTGGCCACTGGTGACTGAATTCTGCCTTCAGCCCCTCTTCGTTTCCTAAAGGTCTCTCTGGAGACCATCCTGAAATTATGTAGCCCCCCAAATCATCTCATCAGCATGCAAAAGACACCCTGATGGGGCTGGAGGTGTAGCTCGGTGGCAGAGCAGTGACAGGAGCTCCTGGTTCAGTTCCCAGCACCGCGGGAGAAAAAAAGAGAGACACTTATCACTCAGGAGACTGCAAGGATTTTAGGAGATCTGTGTCAGTAGCCAGGGACAAATACCAGATAGATATTTTTATTATACTTTAGCAATATTAATTATTATGAAAGAGATCCAACAAGAAAACATGTGAAAAGCCCTGTGACTGTAAGATTCCCGGACTATGGCATGTTTTATGTTGCGCGTCAGTTGGACGGGAGGCGGGAGGTGGGGAGGTGGCAGATTTTGCTGTATGGAACTGCTGGTGTGCATCACTCATTCCACCGTGTGCAAAGCACCCACTATGTGCTCATGTTGTGCCCTGCTCAGAGCCAGCATCGTGGCCAGACTGAACCTTCTTAGCATCAAACCTGCTCATGTCCTCGGCCAGCTTAGAAGCTCTTTGTGGCTTTTAGAACAAAGACCAAGCTCTTTGGCTTGAACTTCCAAGACCTTCACTGGCTGCCCCTACCTACCTTTCCCACGACAGTGCTCGTCCCACGGAGGCATATGTTGGCACTGAGCAGCCCAAAGCACCCACCTCTGCTGGGTGTCAGGCCTCTGTGCCCTCTGCCTTGAGCTCCATGGCCAGCTGTCCTGCTAGCTAACTTCTCCAGGAGGCAGCCCAGCATCACTTTCTCTGGGCAGCCTTCCCAATTCCCTTTACCATCACCTGTCCCTTTCTCTGTGTCCTCTGTTCCCAATTTCCCTGGCAACCCTTGACACTCTGTGGAAGGAACTGCATGGTTGACTAAGAATTCCTGCTAGTATCTATCAGCCTTGACAAAGTGTCTAAAACTCGTATTATCTCATTTAATCCTCCCCCTCCCATTAGTCTTAAGCTCATTTTATTTTATTAATAGTATTAAGCTCATCTTTTAGAGGTGTAAACTGAGGATTCAAGAGGTTAACAGGGATAGTAAGTAGTGGAGCTGGAATGCGCACCCCAAGCAATCAGACTGCAGTACTCTTGCAGCTTGCTGGGAAACAATATTATCTTTTATTGTTCTGCATTATACTGTAATTGTCTGTTTGGATGGTTGCTTCCCTGTATCAGTCTGGGCAAGAAACAGATGGTATGCCCCAAAGAGGGGTAGACTCAGGAGAACTGAATTCAGGAGAAGTGTAGGCAGGGGGCACAGAAATCATAAGGGATAGTGGGGCACCCCAGTCTCCTCTAAAGATCTGAAGGGATAAGGGAGGAGATACCTCTGGGAAGCTGGAGCCAGAGGCTTTGTGGGGAGGGTCTTCAGACGGGGCTGAGAGGGCTGGAACCTGGAGAGGAGGGGAACATGCCCCTGGCCAGGTGTCTCCCTGCAGTCACATTGCAGTAACCCATTGCCTGAAATAGACTGGAAGCAGAGGGCCAAGGGGCTCTGAGACATGTCCAGTGTGGAAGGGAAGGATACAGGGTGGGCCTGGAGGGCCATGTGCAACTCTGTCTAGAGCTGTGGCCTTGCTCATTGTGTTGACTCTCCTTGCACAGAGCCTGCAGCTAAGAGGTGCTCTGGCAGGGCGGGTCGCGTAAATAGTGAGGGTCTGCACTCTCTGCTTGTCACTCACACCTGAGCTGGGGAATTCTAAGTGTGTGCGGGTGTGTGCGTGTGTGTGTGGGGGGGGGGCTGTCCTTGCCATTTGGGAGGTTGGTGGTTGTGGAAGATGGTGGCACAGTCCCTGCGACTCTGTGCCAGTCTGATTCCTTTCAGTGGCTCTTAGAAAACTTTTCACACCTCTTGCCCTATTTCAACTTGGATGTCAACATTTTTTTTTTTTTAATTGAAGAAGTAAACGCCAGGCTCATCTCACACCAGCTACATGCAGCCACAATCACTGAGATCACTGGGCCTTGCGGCTCAGCCTTTGCCTGAATTCCTCAGCTAAGCCCAGGAGAAGCAGCCCCAGTGCAAAGTCCATTGGGCCCGGCAGACACACCAGCGCTCAGGGCACCTGGCCCAGCCCAGCTGCGTGGTCCTGTCTCCGGCTTCAAGGGTAGGAGACCTTTTCTTCCAAATTGAAATCTTCTGAAGAAGATCTCCCAGCCAGAGAGAGAGAAAAAGAGCCTGAATTACTGTAGTGTACGCATCTGGAAGCCCATATTTGCTGGATTGAAGAAGCAGAAAGGAAAACTATAATTCCAAATGGCTGATAATTCCTTTTTTTTTTCCTTTTTAAGTGTGAATGCATGCGGTACATGAATATGTGTTTGTGTCTCTGATGAGGCAGGGGTGAGGGTAGATAGCCTCCCTGTCAGATAAGTGGAAGTGTGTGTTCCCACTTGGCTGTTTCTCAGGTACATCAGCAAACATCATGTTGGAGACAAAGGACAGAGAAAAAGTTGCAGCTTTGAAATCACATAGACTTACTTGTCAGGACATAGGCAGAGCTTTTCTGTCAAGATGGGCAAAAGTGCAACATCTGCAATTGAGGGGAGAGTTAAAGAATGTCCACGTGCTTCTGCCCATTCCAACGTTTTATTCACTCAAATCACTTTCACTCTATAGGTTCTTAATCAAGGAATGACAATCCTTAATGCTGGGTATTGCAATAGACATAATCAATTCAAAGCAAACAATTCTAAGTTAATTCTAAGCACTGCAAACACACTTAATCATGACAGACCTATTACAGACATTCCCACAGCATGCAGCATGCTAAGCTTAAGTGCTAGGTTTAAAGTCTTAAGTCTTAGATCTTAAGTCCAGCAGATGCATACTCACTCAGACCGCAGCGACCAGGTCAGGGATCGAGAGGAGAGGGTCATGCAGTTCTCACTAGGGTCAAGATGTGGCTGTAGAGTTTGAGAGCGTTAGGAAGATGCAGAGGATCAGGCAAATGATGAGAAGAGTTGGGGTATCAGTCCAGGTCCTCATCAGGCTCTCTGGCATGTGGGTATCTGTGTAGGTTGGCTGAATGTCTGTTCATTTGCTCCATCATTTACACTAAATTTTGGGGCTTCTGACCGCCCTTCCAAACCCTATCAGCTCTTACCAGGTTTCTCAGTGACATCTTTTGTTCTGAGGTCAAGTCATCTGGTCTGGTGGTCTCTGCCCTGATCTCTTGTCTTTTGCCTTTATCAGGGCAAAGTCAAATGACAGAGACTTACTTTTGAGTTTTATCAGGGTTGTATAAAGTGACTAGTTTTATCGGGCTGTGCCTGATGACCATATTGGAGGGCTCCCTAGGCGTGCCTGGTGGGACTGCAGTTTTATTTCAAAATGGAGTTACAGAGGCCAAGGCCCCTCTTAGATTAAGACTATTCTTACAGTACCTCAGTTTCCTCATCTGATGTCACTCACATTGTGTGAGAAGTAACGGAGCCTCGACAGAGGTAAAGCGCTGGGTAGTGGCCTGTGGGCAGGAGTGGCAGTGTCCTTTTGTCTTCCCTTTCTTGGCCAGGAGGAGCCCACGTGCCTACACTTGCTGTTACACCTTTCAAAACCCTTCCCTGGGAAATGAGAGGGAGGAGACCTCATTTTCTTTTCTTTCTTGCTTGCTTTTATTTTTGCTTTCATTACTTTTTTTTTAAATTTCTCATCTGCTCCTCCCATCTCCAGCCATAGCCAGTTCTCAGGGTCTCCTTCTTCATGGTCCATTCCTACAGTGACCCATAGAATGTTGACCAGGGAGGCTGAATTGTGGCCCAAGGACTATAGATTCAAGGGTTTAGATCCCTGAGACCAAACACAAGTCAGTAGCCATAAATCACCCCTGACATCCATCCAGGTCCTCGCTGTCTGTCCATCAGGTGACCACCAGGAAAGATGGCTGTCTAAGCCGAGACCAGTAATACAGAGCAGTAGGAAATGGGTAGCAAACATGCAGGTGGGGGAGGTAAGGCAGCTGATGATGAGTTCAGTGAGGCTCAGATCCCAGAGCTGTCTCCACTGAGGGACGGAGTGCTGGGGCTGAGGAGCAGGGATACAGGAGTTTTTATGGTGCCAGACTCTTTCACATTTCACTTTGAGGGTGTCCTGGATGCCTTGTAGGTGGGGGCTCTGAAAAGTTACACCACTGTCCTTCAGGGCTGGTCATTGTGGTTTCTTATCCTCTTTGTATGAAAAGAAGCCAAGATGTATTCAGCTCCTGCCATTTTCCAGGGCCGGGAGGCCGGGCACCAGGCAACATGGGGAGGGCTGGGGTTCAGCTCCGGTCAGCCCAACTTTAATATCTGTTCAGTTTCCTCTCCACGAACCAAGTGACAGTGGGCCAGTTCACTGAGTGGCACAAAACCTGCAATTCACTGAGTCCAACAGGCCTATAAGTGGTTGAGAAGCAATTACTCAAAATAGTAGAGTCACTCCAGACCAGAAGTGTCACCGTAGCTAACTGCCTTTTTGCATTTTGAAGAGGAGACTGTATTAAATGGGAACTTGATTCCAGAACTTAGCAATTTTAGGGTTGGTAATGGGACGATCTGGGGTTTAAACACTAGCACACAAAACTTCTGTCCAGATCAAATCCATTCCAGATCCATGCTGAATGGATGTCTCCTCTGCCTATGGCCTTCAATGTGGTTCGGTTGAACTTGGCATCTGAACTGGGTTCTTATGCAGACAAACGCACTTGGTAACTCTGTGATGCTGGACGTGCTCCTTCAGCCCCGTGCAATTATTCTTTCTTTACAGGGCTGTGTTGATCATGAAATGAGATAAATATCAGAAAGCACACAGGCTCTTGCCTGCTGTAAGAGATAGATATATTCATTTCCTTCCTATTTCAACTCTTTAGCTTTTCCCCGCTTAAGACTGGATATAGTCAGCCTCTGTTATGAATGTTGGAACCAGCCTTGGCAAAAGTCAGAAGGCTTAGGGCATAGAGGTGGCATGGATCTCTGAGGACAGGACTGTTTTCTGGCTAGAGCAGTCGGCCCCTGTTTAGAGTCAAAGAATGGAAAAGAGGCCTGGGCCATATCTTCTGTGTGGTTTATAATTACACTTTTGTTTTGGGTTTCAGAGAATAGGGCAGATTACATTATTAAAAATACAGTGGGAAGACATTCCTACAATCTAGGACAACAGGTGTCTGGAATATGAAGACTAGGGATAGAAGTGGGTCTTTACAGGTCTTCACAGTAGCAGAATTGTTATTTTGAAAAGCAGGTTTTTTCCAGTGCCTTTGTACATATTATATTAATTGTATAATATTTCCATGAACATTGTCATACGTGTCTCTTGGCAAACATATGTGCACCTTCTGTTGGGCATAAACCTTGGAGTGAAATTGCTAGCTTACATTTTTTCTTTGACTTTAGTTGACAGCATCAGAGTAAATAACACTTAGAATAATAGTTTTATTGAAAGCATGAAGGTTTATGCCATAGTAAGATCGCACTTTTTTGGACTGAGTGGACATTTATGGGACACACATGTTTCACTCTCACATATCTTAGCTGATTTAATCCCCTAAGTTGCTATCATTCATTAGCTCCATTTTGGAGATGAGGGATGTGTGTCTGAACTAACTTGAGTCTTTGGCCAGTGTCATGAAGCTTGCAAGTAACAGTGCCAGGATTGGATCCCAGGTCTTTGGACTTTTAAGTGTTGTGCTCAGCTTGGGTACTCATGCTCTTCTAAAAGAGCTGCGTTTTGTGCAAGGACTTTGAACACCAAGAATTCTTTATTTTATGTTATTCTTGGAAACCCTTCTACAAAGACCTGCATGTAGCATGGCACCTAGACTATTGCCTCATGCCTCAAACCCTTTCTTGAATACAGAGGTCCATCATTTTCAAATACTGCTTATTATTGAGTCTTGGATCAGATGAGTAGAATGGTCTGCCCTCATCAGTGTACCTGTGTGTTTAGAATTTCTTTTTTTGTGGGGCAGCGTGCTAGCAAAATTCTAGTATGTGGTTGGTACTTCCCCCCCTTTCCTTGTGGGTCCTTTTCAGTATTCCCAGCTCAGTGCTCTGTTTAGTTTGCTGAAAGCCTAAAATCAGCTCACCAAAATTGTTAGAATTATATGTAAGAGGAAACAAGGGCCACGTGCAGGTTGAGGGGTACATCTGTGATGATTGCGTAGTTTTTAGTGCATGGACTTTGTAGAAATGAATTTGCTGCCTGGGGATCTAAGTTGCTTACTTCCTGGCTCCTGTGTTCTAGAAAAGATGAAATTGTGTATGTGTGCACACATGCACTCTTAGAAAAGACCGAGGTAAAAATTTCACACAGGGTCTGGAGAAAGGTCTGTAATCAGTTTTCATCTGAATTCTCTCAGATGATTGCACATAATAGCAAATAAAGCCAGAATTTTGCCCTCATAAAGAATACTTGGGGCTCAGCAGTAGCACACTTGTCTGGCATGGGTGAGGCACTGGGTTTGATTCTCAGCACTGCATATAAATAATAATAAAAAAGGTCTATAAACAACTGAAAAATAAAGAAAGAATACTTGGGTTACCAGCTGTAGCCATTCACAATATGTGCAAAATTAGATATATCAAGCTACAGACAAAAAACAGTGTGGAAAAATCTTTCCTTCCCTCAAATGTTCTATCCTTACTTACGTCATTGTGGTTTGAATCCTAAAGAGCCCTAGAGAAAGAAGGATGATCAAAGAAAAGCCATACTGACCCAACAATACTGTATCAACATGCCATCGGATTACACATAATACACCGACTGACCAATACAACATCAATCTCATGGAAGCAGATAAATAACAAAACTGGGCTTCTATTTCTGTCATGGAAAGGGCGTTGCCATTCGTCTTTCTGGCCAGGAAAATAATTCTGGAATTTTAAGTGATTGCACTGGAAATATCGGGCAGAATGTTGATTTTAAAGCAAAGATGTCTCTGAGCTTAATCATCTTACTTTGTGTTTGGAATCTTCCCTGTCTCCTCTCCCTTAACCAAATTGTGCAAAGGTTGTGTAAATAAACTTGCTTCTTCAGAAATCCACTCTGTGGGAGCCTGTTGGCTCCTCTGTGGCTGATTTTCTCAAGCAATTTCTGAGATGAAATTTAAGCGCATATGAGATGTAATGTCTGTGTTTGGTGAATTGAGACCAGTCTTTACAATGATTCTATAGCTGCACAAAATAGGCCTCGGTGATTGTCTTTAGAATAATTCAATGGAATCCCTAAGTTTCTAAGTATAGAATCTAAAACATAGAGGACAAGTTAGGAAAATGACTCCGTTAGAATAATTTTAATTTGACCACTTCTGAGATTAGCTGTTTTCATACATTCTTAGTTGGATCAGCATTTTTACAGGCCCAGTATATAAGTTAGGATTACATTTCAACTGCATCTAAACAGAAACCCAAATAACATTAGCAATTTGATTTTTTTTCCCTTTTCTTCTCAGACCAGAGAAGTCTGGATAGAATCTAAAACCAGATGGTACCTCTGGTTATCAGGAACCCAAACCTTTTCTGTGTCTCTGGTTCTGCCCTCCTTAGAAATTGCCTCATGATCCAAAATGGCTACCGACATGTCAGCCATCACCTCTAAATTACAGGCAGCAGAATGAAGGAAAGTGGGGAAGGACAATAAGAGTCCTCCTCTAGCCAGGTTGGCTCATTTTTAAATGTACTTTCCCCAAAATTCTAAATAGTACCTCTGTTTACATGTCACAGGCTAGATTTAGCCACTCAGCCACACCAGCTACAATAGAGTCTAGAAGATGGGTCTTTTAGCTGTATCTATTGTTGCCCTAAATTAAATGGGGGCTTTGTTACTGAGTGAAGGGAGACCAGATAGAGGGTATAAACAGCAGTTCCTGCTACATCCAGTAGAGAGTAGTTTTGGTACCTAGAGTGTGGTAGAGTGGAAGGGGAGTGAGCTTTGAAATCAGATAGACTGTTTGAATCACTACATACTAATTGCAGAACCCTGGACCGACATTAACTTCTCTGAACCTCAATTTCCTATCCATTAGACATGAGGAAAGTAATAGCTACTTTGTAGGGTTGTTGTGAGGGCTAAACAAAATCACTGTATTGATTGCCTTGTACATAGTAGATGCTAAATCCTAGAATTATAGTTATTACTAATGGGCAAATTGTGCCTTCTACCTGCATCATTGCAGTGGTTATTTTTTAAATTGATATTATAATTCACATAATATGAAATTTTCTCCTTTGAGGTGTGCTCTTGAAGTTGTACAGCTATCATCATGATCTAATTCCAGAGCTTTTTCCTCACTCCTCAAAAGAAACCCTGTAACCATTGGTCATCATCACCCACTATCCCCTCCCCGGAGCCCCTGGCAATCACTAATCAGCTTTCTGTCTCTACGGTTTGCCTCTCCTGGATATTTAATATAAGGGATCATCCAATTTGTGACTCTTTTTTCTTTCACTTGCATAATGTTTTCAAGTTTCATCTATATTGTAGGCACCTTTCAGTACTTCCTTTCTTTTCACGACTGAATAATATTCCATTGTATAGATATACCACATTTTTGTTCATCCATTCCTAGACATGTGGTTTGCTTCTACTTTTTGACTATGAAGAATAATGCTATAACATTCATGTATAGTGTGGACATGTTTTCTCTTTTCTTGTGTATATCCCTGGGAGTATGTCTAAGTTCAGGCTGCTAAAACAAATCACCATTGATGGGGTAGCTAATGAACCACAGGACTTTATTTCTTCATTCTGGAGGCTAAAAGTCCACTGTGAGGGTTGGATTCTGGGGAGTCCCTCTTCCTGATTACAGCTCCTCATTGTATCCTTACCTGCTGAAAAAGAGCCAGAGAGCTTTCTCATAAGGCAAGATTCCCAGTCAGGAGGGCTCACCCTCATGACCTAATTCCCTCTCAAAATCAGTACTAATACTATCAGCTTGGGGATTAGGATTTCAAATGTGGATTCTGACCCAGAGTGGAACTACATGGTCATCTGGTAACACTGTATCTAGCCTTCTGAGTACTTCCGGATTAATTCCTGAAGCTGCTGTACCATCTTATATCACCACCAGAAACACAGGGCAGTTCCACCTGATGCACATCCTCAGCGACACTTTTAATTTTCTATCTTTTTGATGATCACCAGCCTGGTGGGTGTGAAGTGTTGTTTTGTTGTGACTCTGATTTGCATTCCCCTAATCATTAATAATGTCGAGCATCTTTTCATGTGCTTATCATCTGTTGGTATATCTTTGCAGAAACGTTTATTCAATTCCTTTGACTATTTCTAAAATTAGTTATTTATCTTTTTCTTCTGGAATTGTACATTTTAGACACTCTTTCCTTATCAGATATATGATTTGCAAATATTTTCTCCCATTATTTTATGTGTATTATCTAACTTATGCTTTGTAACGATCCTTCGAGGTGGATATTATTATCCCCTTTTTCTAGTGAAGAGCCAAGGATCTCAGGCAGGAAATATTTGTTCAAGATCACACATTGACTAACTGTTGAAGATGGTACTGGAGCCCAGGAAAAGATTAGCCAGGGCATTTTTAGTTGAAGTGGTAGAAATCCAAATTAGACTAAAAAAGAAGCATAGATTTTCACATAACTGGGAATTCCAAAGAATTGCTGGATTAACAGCAAGGCATAGGGTAGATCTTGTGGACCAGGGGTTCAAATGATGTCACCAGAAATCTATTCCCTACCCCATCTCTTGCCATCTTTTTGTTATGATCATTCTTAGGCAATAGCTCTACCAAGTGGGAAAGATGTTCACCAGCAGCTGAGGGCCTACTATGTTCTTTGAGCTGAGTCTTGTAGAAAAAAAGTCACTTCCCTCTTTACCTGGCGTCTACAGCAATCCTCCACAAGGGATTCTGCTTGCTCTTCTCAAGTTAAAGGCTGAGTGTAAGTGAGCCAGCCAGGGCTGTTTCCAGGAGTCTGGAACACTCTGATGGACAGCCTGGGTCTAGCACTTTGGTTAGGAAGGTGGAAACATATGATTGACAGTTTCTTGAGACTCACAAGGACTCAAAGAGGGGTAGTTCCTAGAAGAAGGGGATGTAGGGCAGTCAGAAAATGTAGTCAATGACCTAAAGTTTTGTCAGAACTGCTGAAGTTTCAATATGTTAAAAATAGTTGAGGATAAATGCAAGTTAATTTTTAAACCCAAATATTAGGGGGAAAGTTTATTCGCATAATAAAACTCCCGAATATATTGAAAATAACGTCCAGAGCCAATCAACTGTAAGTTCTCTGCTATCCACTAAAACAAACAAATTGTATAAATTAGGGTGCATCATACTTTTGAACCTCTAAGGCCAGAGCAAAACTGATAATTTTTCATAAGCAAACAAAAACCAGGAAAAAAAAAAGAGAATAGAAGTTAGGTATATCTGTCAGAAGGTTTGTTAGCAGTTGTAGAGATGATGATGATGATGATTATTAGTTGTTGATAGACCTTTATTTATTTATATGTGGTGCTGAGAATCGAATCCAGTACCTTACACATGCTACGCAAGTGCACTACTGCTGAGCCCCAGTCCCAGCCCTAAGATTTTTTTTTTTTTTAAATGAGAGCTCCTAGTGTGATTTGGAGTGTTCACATTTGAGATGGATGTTAACCAATAGCATATGACAAGAAGAAAACTGTAGTGGGTGGGCAGTTTCCTTTTTCAAGTGGAACAGTACCCTATATCTGACAAAATTACAGTACGATTCTTTCATCATATGGCTCATTATTCAAATACATTGCAGGTGAAATTCTATATTTGAAAACAACAATGGGATACCGTGACAGATTTTGGGTATCCCTAAGAGCAGCACTCACCCAGAACTGATATCCTCCGACAGCTCTTGGCTTGTCAGTACACTTTGAAGCAGAGCTGGGAGCCTGTTGGTGTGTGGGATTGGTTGTTACACTGCTGTCAAAAAATAATTCATTGAGTTATGGGATGTTATTGCCCAAGGGACCTCAGAAAGCATTTGCCCCAGGCTGCTGGTTTTAACCATAAGGAGAATGAGTAAGGAGAATGAGGCCATTGAGGTGGTGAAATGCTTTGGCTGAGAAAAAGAAGCCAACCTCCTTCCCATTCTTTCTGAGGTACACCTCATTGCTGACAGTGGCCATCTATCTTTTTGTTTTTTTCTTGAGTAGTATTTCAGTATTTCAACTTTGAAAAGTGCTTATAGAAATAGGCCTAGCTGGACTTTGGGCAAATCAAAGAGAGACAGCATGACCCATGAAATCACCTTTCCTTGGACTTTACATTCATAGGTCACTTTTTCCTCTTCTGTTTGAATACTTTGAACATTTAATCCATTGTGCTGAAATCTGGCATCTCTGCCTACTTATGAGCTCCTTGATGACAGGGACTGAATCTTATCTTTTATTTTACTTTTTTAAAATTTGGATTCTAGAAATAGTACTTGTTCAGAATTCAAATAATGATATTAGTAGTTAATATTTATAAGTCACTCACTATATACCAGTTACATCGCTAAGCATCTTGCATAGATTACCTCATTTAAATCTTACCACAACCTTACCATATCATCATCTCCCTTTTAAAACTGAACTGAGATTAAGTTAGTCACCCAAGGTAACAACCCTGTTAAGTGGCTGGTGGGACGGAACCCGGGGTAATTGGAATCCAGGTTGCCAGGCTACTTAAAAACTGGAACAGAACTGAGAAGACTGGGCTTCATCCTAATACCTCTGCTCCCATTAGAGAATGTCCCCAGGGAGTCAGAAGGCAATGATCTCATCTCTGAAAATGACCAGAAAGAACAATGTCAGTCACAACCGCGGACTTGGCAAAGGAGAAATTTGACCTGCATCCTGCGTGTGTTGTAGGGCTGTACTGGTTTGGGGTAAGATGTGGTTTGCTTACAAAAAATAACACAGCTGACTTTCCGTGCTAAGGTCACAAAAACGTCTGTACTGTTATAGAATAGCTCGTGAGGAAAGGAAGGGATGACATGGGAGGATTTAGAATTTATTGGCTTTGGAAAGCAGGACAGGAAAAGGAGAGAGTGAGATGGAGAAGAGAGAAGAAAAACAGGAGGCAAGTACTATAGGATGAGGTCTTGTTTCTTAAAATTAAGGGTGTCCGTTTAGTGATGGTGTGCCAAATTTTATCCTGTTACAATTTTTAAATAGTAGATAAGAGTCCGGTAG
This sequence comes from Marmota monax, assembly GCF_021218885.2. Classification (NCBI taxonomy): domain Eukaryota; kingdom Metazoa; phylum Chordata; class Mammalia; order Rodentia; family Sciuridae; genus Marmota; species Marmota monax. Next base: position 34,312,300 of record NW_026694084.1, on the reverse strand, counting down.
CATTCCTTGATGCTTTGATGCAAAGACCAACATAATCTGAGTGGGTGGGAGTTGTCTAAAGATAGGGTCTTTCTTACCAGTTTTGAAATGTAGCTGGGAAAGATGAAGAACTGGGAAACCCTTGGGAACCAGGATGCCTGATCCAAATCACAGGCAAATCACCTGACGGCCTGGGAACCAGTTGCCTCATCAAAAAAACGGAAGGATTGGAAAGCCCGTTATCCGTGAAATTCTCTCTGGCTCCTGTTGTTCATGATACAAGATAATAGAAGCAGCTCTAAGAACCAGGACTCATGCCTCTCTCTGGCTCTCCTGCCCCAATTGCTCTCCACCCTTCCCACATACAGAACTGCCTGTCATTCACTCATTCTCCCATCTATCCCATAAGTACCTCTTAAGCACCCAGGACTCTGCGGCTATCCCAGTGAATGCCCCTGCCCCACAGGTCTCAAGGAGTTCATAGAATAAGTGGAGAAATATAAATATTTAGAAAATGGTGCCATGGAAAAGGGCCCTAACAGGCACATCTTGGTTTTGAGAGGGCATAGAAAAGGTCACCGTTACATGTGATTAGCTCAACTTAAATTCATCAAAGAAAGAGAAGCCTGGATGTTCTGTATGTTCTCATTTTTTAGGTGAATGTTTCTTTTTCAGACATACAGTAGGACTTAGAATCCTTCACTTCTATAGATTGTACATTTTTAGGAATCCTATAAAACACCACCATTTTTCTTTACTTGGAGGTTGTTTTACTTCTATTAGAAATGATGGAGCTTATAAAAGGGAGCCAGTTCAATTCAAAACACATTTATGGAGGCCTTGGGGGGCCTGTGCTAGGCAGGCCTTCTATGGGGAAGAAAGGGCCTGCAGGGTCAGCTTCAGGCCGCTGTGAAGAGCTTTCTCTTACTAACTGCTGACCTTGAGCATAACCTGTCCCCAGATTCTCTCAGCAAAAAACAGGCCACCTCACCCTGTTCCTGGGAAGATTTCAGAAGATGGTGCTTGTAAAATGTCAAGCCTGGGGCTCCAGGAACCTTCTGTCCTTCCTTTAATTCTTGGGGGATGTAGGTGATCCAGAGACTATAGGACTTAGCCTCCGAGTGTCCCCAGGGATTGACAATCTGGGAACTTTGCAGGCAACTCAGTAGGAAGATGAGTTCTCAGCCAAGCCCTGACATTAGCAGAGTTGCTTGTCACAGGGGAGGTTCTCAGTTTGCCATGTGTACCTGACTCTGAGGTTCCCCGAAACTGTGCCAACATCCTTCAGCAGCTGACCACAAAGGGAGAAAGGCTGTATTGAGAATATCCCCAAAGATTAATCCCCAAGGAGTGGGACCAGGGAAGTGCTCCCCAAGCTAGTCAAGCTCGCATTTGAATCAAGCTCCAAGAAGGAAGATAAAGATAACAGACTGCAGCAGAAAATTATCCTGGGGTACGGACCCATTAATTGTCTTTGCTGAGCCACAGAGCACTGTGGCTAATCACCTGGGCTGTGGCATCAGACTGTCCAGTCCTGCTTCAATACTGCCCTACATGACCTCTAAGCTTCAGGTTTCCCCTGTTATAAAACAGGAATAATATACCTGCTGACTAATATGCACAGAAACTATTAGCTGACATTATTGGAATGATTACATGGTGTTGAGGATCAAACTCAGTGCCTCACTCATGTTAGGCAAGCGTTCTACCACTGAGCCCCAGCCCCAAAGAATGATATTTCTTACTGAACAGAAATATATTCCCAAGTTCATTCACTTGATAGTCACACTACATGCCTTATGGGTTCCCAGTATACTCTCTGTATCTTTTGCTCTTACCTCCATCAGAAGGAACAGTCAGGGACCAGAGATTTTTGTCTCCAAACAAACCATGTTCTCCTCTTTACATACTGAGAATACTCTAGTGGTTTTATGTGAAATGTTTAAATTAAATTAAGTACATTTGGGAGTTAAGAGTAGGCTTTTTAAAAATATTACATGAAATTTCATGAGTGCCCTTGAGAAGCACTCATACAAAGAACATGAAGAAAACAGTCTTTAGCTCATAGAATATGGCAACTTGAGCCTGATGGCACAACACACTGAATCAAATTCACTCCTCCCTGCTCCTGCCCCAAAGAACTTTCCTTTCCTCTACTACTCCTTTTAGTTGGTAGAAGAAGAAGTTCATGAGTTATCGGGTGAAATAGGGAAACCACTTTCTTTGGTGGTCTGGGCTGGAAAACACTGTATAGTGAAAATACTGTATCATACAATGTGAAGGGGACAATTTTTCAGGCAGTAGAAAAAACACTGGATGCAGAGTTGGCTGGGGACATTAACTTGCAGTGAGATCTCATTATGTTTCAGGTCCCTTTACTCTCATATTTGCATCTCAGGACTGTTAGGTAAATGATTGAAAACACTGGCTGGCCCAGGAAAGGAGGTCAAAAAGTAGTATCCTGTAGTATACCTGATGATTCATGTTCCTTTCTGGTAAATATGGATAATTACACTTAATTTTTAAAGTTGTCATGAGGTTTAAAGAAGGGAATGTGTGTTCAGAACTCCATACTTAGCATTGTATGTGCCTTAGCTCATTGTATTTTCAAAACACTAAGAAATTCATAGGTACATATTACTTTAACAAGGTCTCATAGCTGCTGCATGTCAGAAATGTGAGTCCAGGTCTTTCCAACTCATGTTCCAGCAAATTTAATGCCCTGTTTTTGCTCCCAGAAGTTGCTTCAGCCAGAATATCCTTCTTTAAAGAAGCTGTGTTTTGTGAAAATGGGGCTATTTTTTTATGATCCCAATTTACTTCTGATTGGCATTCATCTTATGACTCTAGATACTGTTTAGTTACTTCCAAAATCCAAACTATCACTAATGGATCTGGCCTCACAGAGGACACTGAAAGGATTAAGTGAGGTCTCTGAAAACTCTTCACACATCTGAGATCCTAGTCTCTGTAATTACCATGCAGCCTTCTCCTCCCTTTATTCTTCCTTCCTCTAAGTGACTAATTTAGAGATATGAGTTGTGGAATGAACAGAGATGTATTTATAGTTATACTTCACATAAAAAAGAGTTCAAAGGGAATTCACATTGGTTGATTATTCACTATGTGTTAACATCTTTATCCATATCTTCTCATTTCATTTCACATAAAAACTTGAAACACAGCTTTATTGTTATCCATTACCCTAATTTTGCAGATGAAAAAGCAAGGCTAACAAGTCACAGAATAGTGATTCAAACCCAGGTTTACATAACATGAAGCCTTTTCTCTCCCCATTGCCTCTGTTCCAGGAGGGAACTGGGGAGGCTTTGATGAATTCTGTCACTGGCTGGTACTGTGGCTCAGAGCACCAGTGGCTCCTCTTGGTTTCTTGGGCCCAGGGAGCACCCCTGACTATCCATCTCTGGTTCACTGTCAGTCATCTTGCAAATGCTTCCCCTTGGTTATAAGGCAGATGGGAGAGTGAGGCCTGCAACCGGATATGTGAACTCAGAGTTAATTCTCTGGTGACAGTGGGGTCATAGCACCATTGCTATCTAGAATAAGCCACCACCATTCTTGCTTCCTGTGTTTAAGGAGGCAAAGACCATCTAGCTAAGACCACTGTCTTGCCCTGGTGAGCAGCACTCGGTAGGATGAAAGGTACAAAGGTGCTGGACAGTCTTGGAGGGGGATTATAATGACGACAACAAAGATATTGCCTGCTTCATATAAAGCTGGGTGCACACGAGCATAAGAATGAGTGCATATATATGTTTCCTGCGTTTGGCAAGGATGGCATATATTTCTGGGCAGCTCTAGGCAAAGAAATACAGCATTTAAATTTTGCCCACGTCAGACTCTATTTGCTTTCAGATATCCAGGAATGGATTGCAGGGTATTTGAGAAAATGTTAGGTGCAGATGGTTTGCACTGGGCAGTTTCAAATTTAAAGAGGATGCTGGTCCATGAACACCAGAAATGGTGGGTTGAGGTGTAAACCTTTGAAATTTCTAATTGCAGACCAGTCTGAGGCATATATACTTACCAAAGCACAACATCTCATTGTTTGTATATTCCTTTCTTGGTCAAAGGAAATAGGGGAAGAGCAGAAAAATAACATAATCTTCAAATGAAACTGAAACAGCAATTGATGACAGCAGTTTGGGCTCTAGTGAATTCAATCAAGAAAGAAATCCCTGGCTATTTACTATTGCAATTAGCTTAACCTGCTATAATATCTTTATTCCTTGCATCTGCAGGGCCCAATATATACACCAATCAGCTTCAGGTGAGAGGACTTTGTGTGGTCATTTTGACACATTCTCCTCTTTATTTTATAAGTGATAGCACCCAGGCCCAAGGTGACAGCATCAGTTATTAGAAGAGAAAGCTCTGGAACCCAAGACCTCCTGGAACTGAGGCAATTATTCACCAGCTCTTGGCTTTTAATAACAGCCCATATTTGTTTACTATCTGCCAGATATAGAGGCTGGAAAGAGCTACCAGCTTAGTGGAGGTGACAGGTGCTGGGTGACAATTTGGAATACAGAAAAGAAGAATTCAAAGTCTGAATTTATTTCTATCCTGGAGGAAATAAGGTATTCTCAGAGAGGAGGGAAGTCTAAGTGTTCCATGTAATGTTCACTGTTTCCATGGGGGAGCACAGGATTACTGAGGCTCAAGGTAATAGCAGCCATATTTGCTCCAAGTTATAGAACTTTCCAGATGCAGTGGACGAAGAAGTTTCCTCCTAGGTGGCTCATACTTCAAAAGCTATATTCTGCAACCACTTGACCCCCAGGTACCATTTTTAACTACCTGCTATTGCCACCTGGCTATTTTCCCAGAACCTCCAGCTTTTAAAGTATTAATGGGAGAAAGTACTTGTGTTTATTGGGTACCTGTTTATTTATTTACTAATTTTTAAAATAATGCCTCTCAAAGTGCATTTCTCAACACTTCACTTTGCCAGGGAAGGTGATTTGTGTGTGTTCTCTTAGAAAATTCTTCCTTTAGTTGGTGGATGCACTTTCCTACATGAAACATGGTCCCTTGGAGGGCACTGATGAGCACCTGGCTGGGGGCCTAGTGCAGGTTCCAGCCTGGCCAATAAGGGGAGATAAACATCACACTTTCATAATGGCTTCCAATACACAAAGCAGATCTCATGCATTATGAGAACTCATAATAGCCTCCTGGAGTTGGAGTCCTTAACTTTTGCCTTCATAAGAGGCAAATGAGGGTCTAAGATTCCATAGCCAACAGGGTAGCCTGTGGGTCACTCCCTCATTCTTTTCCATTCACCTTGTCGGAGAGGCCTTCTCTGAACATTCTTCACACTCAACGCCATTACTGGGCTCCTGTTTATTTACTCCACGTTTGTTGTGTATTTACTAGTTTTCTGTTGCTCTACCAGAAGATAAGCTCCATGACACCAGGAGCATTGTCACCGAGTGACTCTCCAGAGCACTTTATAGGCTCTAATAAATATTTGATCATTAATGAGGTGATGCATTTCCATTTGACAAGAATCCTCTTAGTGCCAGGCCCAATAGGAGCAGAGAACAGACCCCTAACCATAGAAAATGGCAGGAGCACGGGCTGAGGAGAGGCCACAGGGCCAGCCTTCAGCCCTATCTAAGGTGCTCATCAGGAAGATCAGCTACAAGGCCACTATCAAAGGCTCCTAAAGGCTCCAATTACTGGAGCCAATTATGAGGCACCCCACGGGCCTAGCTTTTTTTCTTCTTTGTAAAATCAATTTCATCTAGAGTCAATGGTGAGGAATTACATTCTTCGCGTTAACAACAGTAAACTGAGCTAGTTTAAAAAAATAGCCATCTGCTGGGGCCGAGGAGTGAGCTATCAATTGGTACTTTTGCAGCTGAAATTTGACCTTCGCTCAGCATTGGACACCATCTGCACCTGGGAAATGCCTCTACACTCCCTGATCCTCGTCTTTTCTCCTGGTTTGGGTGGGGGGCGGAGAAAATGCAAATGAAAAGATTAGGAAATTATAAAAACAAAATCCTTTCACTGGTCTTCGCTCAGCATTTTTAGCGACCAAACCAAAACCACAAGACCAGCCTCCCGCGGCGGCGAGCGCCCGCGAGCTGCGGGCTGCCCCGGGGCCGCCCCTGCGCCACGCCCCGCGCCCCCTCGCGCGGCCGGCGGCCTTCGCAGCGGGAGGCGGCTCTCCCGGCCTCGCTTCCTGCACCCACACCGGACTAAAAAAGAACGCATACAACTTTTTCTGGTCCCCTCTTGCAAAACGCTCGCGTAACCAGCTCGCTGAAGTAACTGCTCGGGGGCGGCCCCGGGGATGCGCGCTTCCGGCGCCCCGCAAGCCGCGCGGCCCCCGTCCGCCCCGGACGCCCGCGTCGGAGCAGGGCCGGGCCGGGGGCGGCGCGGGGGCGCGCGGGGGGGGGGCGGCGCGTGCGCAGAGCACTTCCTTGTTTGTCCCCGTGACTGCGGCGGGAGCGCCGCCCGCCCGCCGGAGTGTGTGCTCAGTCGGTCGCGCCCGCGCCGCCGCCTGTCAGAGCGTTGAGCAGCCGCCGGAGCTGGCCGGCCCTCCCCGACCCTCCCCGACCCTCCCCGACCCGCGCCGCCGAGCAGCTGCGGCGCCGCCGGCATGAGCACAGGGAGCCGGACCCCCCGGCCTCTCTCGCGTCTCGGAGTTTGAAGGGCCCGGCGCGGAGCACCGCCCTTGCCCGCCTTCGCCCGCCCTTCCTCCCGCCGCCGCGGGTGGGAGCGCGCCAGGCTGGGCGCAGGGCTGCGCGCGGGGCGTTCATGAGCCCCGGGCGGCCCGCGGCCCCGGGAGCCTGCGCCGTGACTCACCCCCCGCCCCCGCTTGTGTCTCGTCCCCCCCGGCAGGATGCCGGACCAGATCTCCGTGTCCGAGTTCATCGCCGAGACCACCGAGGATTACAACTCGCCCACCACGTCCAGCTTCACCACGCGGCTGCACAACTGCAGGAACACCGTCACGCTGCTGGAGGAGGTAGGTCGCGGCCCAGGACCCTGGCCCGGCCGCGGGGACCCTGGCTCGCTGCCCCCGCGCGCCGCCGCTGCTTCGCAGTGGGATGCTCTTGCTTTCTGAACTGGGGAGGACCGCGATGTCGGGGCCAGGGGGAGCCACACCCCCTCAAGGACCCACCCCCACGCCCACTCTTGGGTGAATGGGGAACTTTAAACCTGCAGACCCCTTCCCCATTTGTCAGCGGTTTCCCGGGTCCTACATGTTTAAAGGCTCAGGGACGGGAGGTGGGGAAGAGCTGAGCGAGCTTTCTCCACACTCTGAGGAGGCAGAAGAGGGAAGTCCGTTCTGTATCTTGCACCCAGCCTGGAAGTCAGGCAGGTCTGCTCTGCGTTTCCACATCATTGTGACCCTTTGCTAACCCGCGAAGTAGGTGGCGTCGCGCCACCAAGGGCTGAAGTGGGAAGGCCAAGGTCACCAGTAAGGGACGGAGAGATGGGCAGTGAGCGCACTTCGCCGCCGCCAGGCAGGCGTAGCTGCAGAGATTAGGGCTGATGGAAAAATCGCAAAAGAATAAGAAGTCAGGCTGGGACTGTCTCCATCCCAAGACTCCTCCCAGCTAATGCCTGGCACCTGACTTCCCCGAAAGCCCAGGTGGAAGAAGATCTGTGCAAACAACTCTCCAGCCGGCTCCTGTATCAGCTTTGGCTGTGGTAGGGCTCAGGGCTGCTGCGCCAGGTCTGCAGGGGACCCTTAGATTGTAAAGGGAGATATGAGGCGGATGCAGCCTGCAGTGTTGACCAGAGAGGGGAAACCCAAGGCTGCAGAAAGAACAGTTCCAGTTATCTGGACCCTCAAGGAAAGCGTTGAGGGTGTCCAGGGGCAGGGTCAAGGGCAAATCGATTTCTTCAAAAATTTGAGTTAGTGATAAGGTGGGATGGATAAGGAGGAACTCGCAAGCCCAGAAGCTACAGAAGCCTCTGAAACCTCAATTAAAAAAAAAAAAAAAAAAGACATTTGCTTTGGAATTCAGTACCATATCTAAGTGCCATAAAGCACCACTTCTTTAAGCAAGCCAAGCCTATTCCAACTAGAAAGGCAGTATTAGGTGGAAGTTAGGAAGAGAGATGGTTTTCTCAGAGGGGATAGCTCTTTAAGGTTTAGGGCCACCTAATATTGGGAAGCTTGAGTTTTTGAGGGCGAACTGTTATTTGCCTGTAATCCCAGGTATTTGAGAAGCTTAGGAGAATTTCAAAGTGGAGATCAGTGTGGGCAACTTAGACCCCCTTTTAAAAATAAGGGCTGAGATGCTGTTAAGTGGTAGAATGCTCCTGGGTTCAATCCCACCAAAATAACAATAAAACTGCACTTGATACATCAGCTTTGATACTTGTACTTTCATATAGACCTGGTATTCTGAAGCACAGGTCTTCTAGATTTTAGGAGGTAAGAGACTTCTCAGTGCTAGGTTCCACAATGCCTGCCTGCCAGGTGCTGTGAATTAGTCTGAATGTTTCATTCCATTTGGGACTGCTTCTAGGGTTCTCTCCAGAGTCATTGTTAGGTGATTGAAATAAATTTTGAAGTGAATGGAGAAGTATCACCAGACTAAACTTGTTTGAGAGCAAGAGGTAAATGGTTTTTGTTTTGTTTTATTTTTCCTCTGTGAAGTGTCAGTCCGTTTCACTAGTGTGATGCTTAGTGTTTGATTTGAAACAGAGTTGCCAGGCATTCGACCTCATGATGAGACTGTCCTTCACTTAATTGTAATAAATTGGAACATGTTGATACAGGAGCAGTTTGCATCCTTTTTATGCACTAATCCTTTAAAGGATGTGACATTGATTAGGCTGAAGGGTTATATTCCTTCCAGATAAGTTTTTCAGTGCCTGCTAATAGAGCTGTCAGTTACTTTAACTTTCTTTTTCTTTCTGTATATTCAGATAATGTTACTGTATTCTGTTTGTGCAGCAGGTGATAAGGGTATTTGGTGTTGATAGGTAAGGGTATTTGCATGTTGCAGCAACACTTTAGGATAAGTTAATATCAAATTACTTGCAGCTGTTTTTGATCTTTGTTTACATTTAAATGCAAATACAGGGTTTTTTTTTCTTTTTTTCCCATTTTCTTTCTTTTTTGCGAGGAATACTGTCTTGCTACAGTAAGTAGGAAAAATCCAACCATAATGAAAGTGTGGTCCATTTGTGAACTTGAGAAGGATTTGGAACCAGGATGGAAGTTCAAAAATGTCATGTTAGAGTTCATTGATGATACAGTAAATGTTTTCATTCAGGACAGCACATAGTTTTGTAATTCTTTTTGTGATCCCGAGTACAGTATGCTTCGGAAACCATTGTCCCCTATCTGCATCTTTTAACTCTTGAATCATTTTCCATAAGGTTGGACTGTAGTTACCTTTTGCACAAATGTGAAATGCTTTTCCAACCACCATGGTTGAGTTTTTATTTCCCCTTTCAAGCTTATGTATGCAAGGTTGCATATTATAAATATATTATAGATATCTTAAATTGTTCAAATTCAGTTCTAAAAATAAAAATATGGGGTTCATGGTGAAATGAAATATAAATTTAAGGAAACATTTGGAGACATACCACAAAATCTTTTTGTCATATACTTCACAAGTGAGGTATTTGGAAACTTTAAGAATGTGGCTTGTGTTATTTTGTGGTTATTCTTAGGAATAGGACTTCTGGGTACTTTTTTGGTGATGTGGAAATTCCAGAATAAGGATTAATTTGGGTCGCTTGGAATTCTCTTTTTCTAGTTCTAGTAATGAAATATCTTTCTATTTGTTTATGACCTTTTCTGTTCTTTGGATTACTAATTAGCATATATGGAACTCAACTCAAAAGCTGTCTGAGGTCTCCAGGCTTGAAACCCCAAGTTAACCCATCCTCTCTTTTGCCATATCTCCTTGGCAGGAGTATGCTGTGTTGTGCAGATATTAGGGCTTTTATTTAAATTTTCTCGTGATGAGCACTCTAGGAAGTGAATTAGAAATGTATGCTAAGAAGAGGCAAAGAGTTTGCTTTTGGGCTTCTGCTTTGATGATAAAGAATCGTACATGGCTGTGGAAGCCACATCTTGGCTGGCACATATGAGAGGCTGCTTTTGGGAGGCAGAAATGTGTTGACTAGTACTCTGCCAAGTTTTTCAAGCCAAAGCCAATGTTCTGCTTATTCAGCACCCAAAGCACACAATGTGTGCCATTTTACTTGTGATTGTTTGAAAGTTATGAGTAAGTGACTCAAGAAGGGAACAGTCAGGCATTTGGGACTGCTATGAGGGACATTGTAGGCGGAATCCACCTTTTAAAGACTGAGTGGTAATGCTCAGTGCCTTTTATAGAAGGGAGATGGTCAAAAGGTCTGCTTGGTTATTTTATCTTGGGCCAGTATTATATTTTTGTGGTGGTGTTCTGCCCATTTATTGAGCAGCTGCTCTCTACCAGATCTGTGGTAGGCATCTGGTGTGCATGATTACACTTAATCCTCATAGGAGCTCTGTAAAGGAAGAGGGACAGTTATCTCCATTTTCCCAACATGAAAACTGAGACCCAAAGAGATGAAGTGATTTGTGTTCAAGATTTGACTAGTAAATAAACAGAGTTAGCAAACTCTTTCAACATTTAAGACATAAAGTAAATGTCCTAAATGTCTGCAAAGATGTATTTCAGTGGTTTTGGTAGAGCACATGGGAGGCTTCACTTTGTACCTTTTAATTTTGGTCTCATCAAATAGGTGCCTAGGTTTCTTAGAAGCTTAGTTTTCTTCATGACCACATTGAGGGACCTTCTTAAGAGTGGTACTTAAACATACTATTTTTCCCTCTGTGCTTATATATGGGATATGGGTTTTCTGATTTAAATGTGAGAATTTATGTAGGTATGATCCATGAAAAGCATTCGCTTCACACATCTTGGAGAAGTGCTGCTATGTACAAATCATTCTGCCAAGCCCTGCTAAAGCATTAGGGTTATTATATGGATTATATTATAGAGAAGCTAATGGAGTTTAAGAAATAAGTCTATAACTCTTAACAGGGTAGAAAGGGCAAGTTCATGGATGGGAGAAATGATATAGAACATTTTATGTCTGCAATACAATCAAAATCACTCAAATTACCATTGCAGGCAATGTACAGATTGTTAAGTGCCTCCTACTGGCAGGCCCAGGAGTACAAAGGTGGACAGCCCTGCCTTTAAGAGGTGCTATCTAAAAGTCTTCTCAAGGAACTTGGCAGTCAGGTGTGGATCTGGCATCAGAGGCTTATTTTAATTTTTGTCAATGGGGTGTTCAGTCCTTTCTGAAGGCGAAGAAATGAAAGTATAGAATGTAGTAGATTATCAAGCCTCTCTCATTCAGTTATTGATTCTCCTACTATGCGTAAGCCTGATATATGCTGCTATTTAATGCTTTCCCCCTCCTTTTATTGTTGGCTCCTTTTACAGATGAAGAAATCAAAAATTACATATTACATTTTGCCCAAGGTCAGTAAGTAGTGGACTTGGGAATTAATCCCATTTGTGTAGAGTCCTCATGCATACCAGTCAGACTTCATCTGTATGTATTTCTTCACTCTTATATCTAAAACCTTTTGGGTGTTTTCTTCTATACTGATGACTAGAGGTTATCAGTGTTAAAATAAATGGGGTTAGGTCCATAAGTTAGGAATGCCACACATAGGAATCCTGTGGCCAAGGCTTGACATGATTGTTCATCAGCCCCCCTGCTCCCGCCCTGTGTTCTAGAATGGAAGTATATTTTGAAAACAGGTAAACTTAATGGGACGTACTTTTTGATATAGCAGCTACTAAACTTAAGGGGCTCATGAATTATCCCCAAAGAGTGTGTAGTCCTAAAAGAAGAAACCCTTCTCAGGAAGGGTTTAGATAAAATTGAGGTGGGTACTTTTGCTTAAGTACCTCATGAAGATAAAACAATAAAAGGCAACAAATCTCCCCGTCATTCTGCCATCCCACGCAGAATTTCAGGCTCAGTGGCCCAAGCCTCTGCCCCAGTCTGAGAGTAGCTAGGGTATATTTTTTCTGGACATAGACAGCAGTGGTCCATAAAGAGTAAGTTTGCCTGCAGAATGAAAGGAAGAAGTAAACTTGCTTTATGTGCCAGAATCCATGCTCTTTTTAAAGCAAGACCCAAATCTGTTGGGCAGATACTCTCCATGCTAAGGCTACTTGCCCTTTATATATACATCTTCAGTGTTTTAAAAACATTTTATATATCTGTCATCCAATAAAAGGCCACTCTAGTAGCATTCTTAGCATTATTCTTCTACTATGAGTAAATGAAGGCTCAGGTTAAATGACTTGTCTAAGGTCATATGGTAGTGACTGGTAGACTTTTGGGTTCTGAATATAGAATCTCTGAATTGAAAGTTTTTCTTTTCCTTGTGCTGGGATTGAACTCAGGGCTTTGTGTACACTGGGCAAGTGCTCTTTTTCACTGTCTTCTATGCTTCCTTGCTGATTTTTCTTTTTGCTATTTTGCAGGGCTCAAGAAAGATGTCTATCTATTAATTACTTTTGACTCTACTTGATTTCTAGTATCAAAGAAAAAAGTTGGAGAGAGGGAAGAAAAAAATAAGATACTTTTCTCTGTTCTTCTGAGACCTCTTTAAATCTCTGCCTTTTGTAGTCAAAGACTGCTGAAAGTAGTCGTCCTGGGCTGGGCAGAAGTGAAAAGAGGGTGATGCTGGAAGTCACGGGGCTAGCATTTGCAGTCTGGAACTGTTGACCAGCCTATGTTTTGCCTGTGAACTGGCCACTGACCTGGCTGAAAGACTGCTGCTCTCAGAGTTGCAGCAGGGCTCACTGCCTGCCTGCTTCCAACTTCCTGGTCATCCACAGCCTTACCTTTTTGTTGGGTGCTAGTTACTCAGGAAACCACTAAATATCTGAAATGAAAGGACCTTGGAGAAAATCTCGTCTGGGGCTTGCCAGCCTGATCTCCAAGAAATCCATGAAAGGTGTGATGTAGTTCTAATAACAATTGCAGTATTGCAGAAAAATTAATAGACATCTCTGATAATGTTGTTTGGCATAACTCTTGTAGCACATGTGTTTAATTTCAGCTGTAACTGATCAACTCTGGTGTAGCCCTGCTTCTGCTGATCACATGCTCAGAATGCCAATTATAGATGCCTAAAAGTGGGGAAACAAAAGTGTTAATCTTACTCACATGATTGGTTTACTAGCAAACCATGAATCTCACACATGATAGGGACCCATATAGGTCTAATTTAGTCCTGTTGCTCTAGATGTAGAGATTGAGAAGGCCTAAAGTTGAGAAGGAAATTGCACTAGGATTGGAATTCAGGGCTCTGGGCTCCCAGTCTAGGGCTCTTTATACTCTGATCTCCAATAGGCCCTGAGGCTGGTTGTACTTCCTGGGGGGCTGGGGAGGGGCAGGCAACTATTCTCCAATATCACTCTTTGGAACTTGCTTCCAGGGTGGAAGAATTTTAATTCCTAAAATTAGGAACCTCCTCTTGTTAGCCCAGTCGGCTGGTACAAGTCCAGGTCTCTCAAGACATGCCATGCTGGGCTACAGTAGCCCACCCTGGTATCAGGCTGAGAGTCTGTCAACAAAAGTCATTTGTGGTGTGGATGTTCAAATACTACTCAGGCTTTGTGTTTATTGTGTAGGGATCCATGGAGCCTCAGAGAGGTGGTTTTCACTTATGACACCTAGTCATTTGGGGACTTCTTGGCCTTGGCCTTTCCCATACATGTTATTTAAACATGAGTAAAGAGTGGGACTAGAGATCACTCCATGTCTAAGCCTGTGTTTCCTCATTCCATAAATAAATGTTTTTGCGTATTAAAGGAGATAATGCACATAGTCACTCAATAAGTGACTTTGTATGCTGGTAAAAAAAAAAAAAATGGTCATATAAATGTCAAGATTTGATTTGTCAGCCCCTTAGTGGGGCAGGGAGGAAGGAATTGTGAGAGAGGCCAGAAGCATTCTTGGATGGGTAAACAAATGTACAGGAGTGCTTACAGTGGACCAGTGGCAACATTAGGGCCAAGGAGGGTGAAGTCCCCTTGCTGAGGTTAATTGCAACCCTCTTGTTTCTGGAATGTATTGGGCAAATTCCTGAAATATTGTTCCCTCATGAAAATAGTACCACCTCTTAGTGAGTCAGTATATGTAAAGTGCCTACAATAGTGGCTGGCATGGTAATTGCTGTATAAATGATTGCTGTTATTATCCTCATTATGGTTTATTATGATTGCTTTAGACCATCGAATGTGTAACTGAAAAAGAAGAGACTAGGTATACTCGTTTTGAAAGGGTGAGTGACGAGGTCAGATGACAGAGCCAACTGCTCTAAATGGTAGAGGCACAGATGGGGCTAAGGGGAAGACTAGGGCAGCACTAAATACTATAACTGGGGTGAGTCCTGGTCACACCCAGTTAGATCTGAAACACACTCCCAGCTCACACAGCTATATACTCAGCCCTAGGTAGTTGTTACTCTGAAATAAGGGGAGTCAGTGACCAGTGTTGTCCCTCTGACAACAGATGGGCTCTACTGGGACAGCCTTACTGCCCATGCTTTCTCCAGTCTCTGCTAATTCTTGCCATTTACTTCCATACACCCCCCGCCATGCTTCTCCACTGGTACATCAAAGCAGGTACAAGGGTTCAGTGCTGCCCCTTTTGATTTTTTGCTGGATTTTTGGGATAATGAGCTGTTTTCTGTGTTATAATAAAAGCAGGTATTTGATTTTGGTCATTTGGTCATTGGAGGGGAAGCACTTATGCCTTCGTCCTGACTGGAACAGCGTGGCAGCTAGGCTTGTGTGCTTTACTGATTACAGCTTGAAGCACTGAGACCACAAGGAATTCTATTTTGGTTGGGAGGCAGGAATCTTAAAGCAAAAAGGATCTCTCCTTGAATTGGCGTTTCTGTTTGCTTCAGGCTCTTTTCAACATCATTAAAATGAGTTTTAATTATATCTGAGATAGGGGTAAGTCAACGTGGGAGGCACTTGACTCTTCTTGGTCTTAACAGAATGCAGGAGTTCACTGTGGGCTCTTTCTGGGCCATAGCACCATCTGAGCAGTCCTGTGTCATGGTGCTGTTTGTGGTCAGTTATGTAAGAACTGAATTTTAATGCCAAGGCTATGGTATAATTTTCCCCAAAGAACCGAAATATATGTCCCTTTGATAGCAGCACCAAATTTAGCCATCAAGAAGCTAGGAAAACAAAATTAGAACCTCATGTGCCAGGGAGGTAAAACTCGAAAGACAATTGCATTTGGATACCAGTTATTGCAAAAAACCAGAGTTGGCTAAGGCAATTGAAGCCATCCTTTTTCCTGCCAGATGCACTTTGGGTGGAGAAAAACATAAGCTCTTCCCAGCTCTATTATTAATACAGCCTGGATACCTTGTGTTTCTGTAGCATTATGCCCAAGGGCTAGGGCCAGGATGACCACGCTGAACGTCACGCTCAGCATGCAGTGGGCGATAGTAAGTACAGTGATATTATATCATGATATAAGCTCAGCAGGGCTGAGAAAGGTCTTAGAGGATGAGGGTGCCAAGGCCTCGAAGATCCAAGTACATTGGGCTTTTTCACTTTTTTACAGATCCCCATGCCTGCCTCAACACAAGACAACTAGTTAAGTAAAATGGGGATTTATTGGAAAGTCTGAAGTGTTTTATAGACCATCAGAGGAAGAATGATAAATAAAAGAGGTATTCTTTCTTAGACCAATGGCAGATGATACAGGCTAGGCCCTACATAACTTGCAGCTTTAGTACCCCACACGAGTTGGTGTCTCTGTGCCTGATTCTGTCTGGTGGGAGGATCAGAATTGGCACACCAAGACCACCTCTGTTTTGGGAAGTATGATGGGGGTTAAGTGATGGGTAGGCTTAAGTTCTCCCTTTCAGCACCTTCATGGTGGTTCTCAGAGGATGGAGGAGAGGGAAACATATTCTCTACACCCACCTCACACATCAAAGCTGGGGCTGGGATCCAGGTTTTCTAGCCTCATTTTCGTTTTTCACTGACATGAAAGTTAAATGGAGATGACAAGACTTCACATAGAGAGAACCAGTGGGTAATGTAAGGCCAGTGAAATGTCTTAGACCTAGTGGCACTTGGGAGATGTTAGTTTCTTTGCCCTTCTTTCTGCAAGTCTCACCTCCCCATGACCCACTCTGTGCTATATTCACTTGGGATCCTTTGAAGGCTGTGGTCAGAGGTCTGTGCTGCCCAGTTTTAGCTTTGCAGATGTGGTCAAGAAAGACCAACATTCTACACAGGGTGTGGGCAGAGAATAAACACCCTACTGCCATTGAATCCCAAGTGATGACATGGTGCTCTTTCCATAATCTTTCCATAGATACCCAGGCTGGCTTGAAGGTTAGGTGGGGCAACTAGGCTGTTTGGGAAAATTTCTGGTTTGATTGGCTTTTTCCCAGCATTAAATTAGAGACTTCACAGAGGTCCAGTGAGGGCTAGCAGCTCTCCTTCCACTGAGCAGCTTCTTCACTGCCCAGTTATGCATAAAATAAAACTTGAGTGTCTTTCTTGTTTTGAAATGTGGGGAACCTTCCTTTATGTTCCATAAATCATTTTCTTTTTATGCATCCCATTTCCTCTTTCTTGTAATGTTTATTCACATTAATAGCGTTTACATAAAATTAGATACTCCTTATTTCCACAAAGTGCAAGTCAAAATACGCATTCACTCCTGGCCCAGCAGCTGCTGCTGCTTTAATAATAGTAATATTTTTTTTAATAGCAAAGCAAATGAATGCACTACCTCCCAGTAAATAAAATGGTGCCAACTTAAATAATGCTGTCACCATCCCAGGGCTTCTGTATTTTGTGTTTAAGAGTTTGAACACATTGAGAATCTGCCAACACTACTGCTAAGTACCTACTCTGTGCTGGGCACTTGGTGGATGCTCAAGACATGGTCTCAGTTGAATCTTTCCAGCAGTTTTGTTGGGCACGTGCCCTTTCCCCATTTTATTGATGCTGAACTAGGCTTAGGAAGGATTCAGCCCATTCCCTGCTCTTTCTACCTCGGACCCATCCTCAAGAAACAATGTCGTGTGTGTCTATGTATCCATGACATGCTAGTGAAGTCGAGCAAACAGGACATAGACTTCTGCTGAAACATGACCTGTTCAGATTAGAATTGTAAAAGAATTTCCTAACAAGGTGGTAAATACCAGCTGGATGACTGTGGAAGTAGGGTTGTTTCCTCTTTGATTTTTAGGATAAAATATAATGTGAGTGATAAGCTAGTGAAATAAATGATGTTCTCACTCATGTTCATACTTGTCTTCATTTTATTAGATTGGAAGTACCCCAGGACCAGGGACAAACCCCACTCCTACTCCAAATCCAGTTGGCACTAGGTATTTGATTAAAATTATAAGATGATAGCAAAGCTGCTAAACCTACATCTCAGGACTTTAGCTATATGCCTACCGATTGCATAGAGCAGTTGTGAAACCCATTAACTATTGAGTTTCCTCAAGGTTATGCTGTAACAGACTTGAATGCTGAGCTAAATTCTTTGTCCTTTTGGTGTTTGTAATTTGCAGTCTTTCATTGGGTTAGCAGTGACAGTGATAGCTGTCACTTTCTGAGTCCCAACTCTGTGCCGAGTACTTGCATATGTTATTTCCAACCCTCCCACAAGCTAGGATGTGATGGGGCCAGGGATCCAACCGGGATTGGTGGCCCACACCCACCTCCCTCCCACCCTGCCTTGCCTGGTTAGTAACTTAGCAAAGCCCGAGTAAACAGAGGCGAGTCTGGGTAGCATTTCCTTCCTGGTGGAAGTGCACACACAAACAAGCCATGCATCTGCCAGTGGAGAAGGAAACATTTTTCCCTCCTGATTTGTTTCCTTTGCGTGGGAGGCATTTAAACCCATATAATTTACATCAGTCATCTGGGGCAGCCAGTTCACAGGATGGTAGGAGAGGGATTAATGAGAGAATTGATACTTTCAAAGAGAGTCAACCTCTCTGATTTTTCTGTATGGATGCTAAGTAGTGAATCATGGTTCTTAGGAGTGGTTGTGCCCTGGGTTTACTCTCCATGTTTTTATACTGTTTCA
This sequence comes from Marmota monax, assembly GCF_021218885.2. Taxonomy (NCBI): domain Eukaryota; kingdom Metazoa; phylum Chordata; class Mammalia; order Rodentia; family Sciuridae; genus Marmota; species Marmota monax. The sequence goes on along the minus strand of NW_026694084.1, from coordinate 34,294,201 downwards.
ATATATTATTTTGTTTTTATCCACACCATCCTTCATTTGGCAATAAAGCCACTATTTCCCCATTTAAAAGATGGGGATACTAAGGCTCAAAAAATGAAGTGTTAAAGAAACCTTGGCTAAAAAGGCACGATTAGGCTTGAGGTCAGTTCTGCTCCCAGTTCCATGCCCCTCTCCAACAGTTCACCATCTGGAGGAGACAGACCCAAGTGGTGGAGGTGTTTTGCCAAATAATTGGTAATTTTAAAGCTTTAATACCTTTAGAAGTAACAAATGTGGGGTTTAATATGGGCCAATTTTGTAATACTTCATTAGATCACTTACTGCCTACTCCCCAGGCCCCTGATACTCCTTTTCCTGATGAACTCATTCCTCCATGTAGTTTTTCTAAAGGACATTTGCTTTTTAAGACTTTTAAAAAATGTTTTAGTTGTAGATGGACACATATCTTTATTTTTATTTATTTTTATGTGGTGCTGAGGATCAAACCCAGTGCCTCACACGTGCTAGGCAAGCGCTCTACCACTGAGCCACAATCCCATCCCCTTTAATTTGTTTAACTTAAAATCTTACACATATGCAAAGGCAGAGAGATGAGTATGAGTCTTCATGTATCTGTCAACAGTTTCAACACTTACCTGCTACTGGCCAATCTTGTTTTCCTCTCTGCCCTTCTCCTCCTCCTACCTCCCTGATTTTTTTTTTTTGAAGTAGTCCCAGATAAAATTTCATTTCACCCATTAATATTTCAATATGTATCTCTAAAAGATAAGAACTTGAAGAAAAATCCAAACCATTATACTATTATTGCATCTGAAAAAAAATTTCACAATATCATTAAATATTCAATTACTGTTCACATTTCACTAGTTGTCCTTAAAAAAAAAAAAAAAAAAAGTCTCGTTTTAAGCCAGGATCCAAATGAGATGCACATGTTGAGGTTGATGGACTTTTATTTTAAATGTCCTTCAATCTGTAGATTCTCTCTTCTTCTTTCCTCCTTGCCATTTGTCAAAGAGACTAGTTTGTCCTGAAGACTTTCCACATGTGAGCAGTGTTGAATTGCATCCCTGGGCTATCACTTAATGTGGGTTACAATCTACTGGTAACATGCTTTTGTTACTAATAATTTTTCTTGTTAAGGAATAAGAATGTATTCACTTTGTAGAAAATGAGCAAAAGTATAAAAAATTTTAACAAGTTGACCACAGTCCCAATGCACACAAGTCAGGTGTTTCTTCAAGACATATCTGTCTCCTGCTTATTTTCATTTAGCATATCGTAAGCATTCCCATAGCATTTAAAGAGGCAAATCACTGTATTAGTGGCATTTCTCTCCTTTCCTTAGGTTGCTTGCCCCACAGTGTGACCTTTTGTTCACATCGGGCAGTGGATATTTGAATACATCTGTACGTTTCTGTCCTAGTGTAGATAGATTCCTAGAATGATCATTGAGTCAAAGGCCAGTGGTATTCATAAATTTCTGACAGAGTTGTCAGGCTGCCAGATTGTACCACCAGAAATGTCGTGTGTGTCCTGTTATACCCCCAACCCCAGACAGCCCAGGGAGGTGTTTTTCTCTACCCAAGAAGACTTACAGTGAGATCTTGATTTAAAAGCTTATCCAGAGGAAAAAAATTAAACTTTCAGTGTGTTGTTGCCTGTAAATGTGACTAGTTACTGGCAAGCCAGTGGTAAAGTGAAGAAAGAGTGCATGTGATGTGCTCCAACTGTGCTTGCCAGGGTGGAGAACTGAAGGTCAGTGTCATCTCAGTGTCACGGGAAATGAGCAGTTTTGCCTTATCAGCCTCCAGCCTCCTCAGTGGGGGTAGTTTTTTTATCTTACCCATACAGCTTCTCTTCTGAAATTCCTACTTATTATGGAAAGAAATTGGCTAATGCCTCAGTCTTATGGGCTCAGAATTAGTGAATGTTCACCCTAAAAAGGGGAAATGTGCAAAGACCAAAGATGGCTGCCTTCTGGCCGACCTCAGGCAGCTCCTCCTTTCTCCCTGGCTGCCTAAACGTTCTCAATTCCCACTACCAAATCCACAGGAAGTTTTTCCAGCTGAAAAGTCCCTTTGGATCAGCCCATTTTGGGTTACTATAACCATGTACCTAAGGCTTAGTATCTTTGAAAATAAAGTCTTTTATTTAGCTCACAGTTTGGAGGTTCAAGGGTGTGGTGCCCCCAACAGCCAGCTGACCTCAGGTGTCACAGTGCAGGAGCATTCCCAAGAGGGAGAGGTGGTGTTGCCCAACAAGAAGGCAGAGTAGGGAGGGCCCAGTCTCAGGAGAAGTACCTTAATCCCCTCTGAGAGCCGCACCCCCAGTGACCTAAGTGTCTCCCACTAGACCCCATCTCTTAAAGGTCACACCACCTCAACACCACTACACTGTAGACCAGACTTCGAACACACAGATCCTTGGGGGGACACACTCAAAACCACATCCATACCATAAACGACACTGAAACCTTAGCAGTAATTGTCTTTTATAGACCCCGTAGTACTGCCGTGTGGCTCGGGCATGGGTATGGTCATGTTTTTTAGTTTGTTTCCCACTTGGCACTTGGCTGAGAAATAGGGAGGAGGTGTTTTAGAGAGGGAACTCTACTGGAATTTAGTGGGGCTGGTGGGGTGATGAGGCTTTGGGAGCAACTTAGGAAGCAAAGAAAAGGAAAGGGGGCCAAAATTGAGTTGAACTTGTCTTTCCTGAGGGTTGGCACATGGTTTTTGGAAGTCAAGTTTACTTCAGATTTTGGCCTGGAGCTGGCTCTTGGCTATGGAGGCACATCTATATTGTGATGTGGATTTGCTATGTTTTGGGACAACCACTGTGGTTTTCCAGGGTGGTGCTTTTTTGGTTCCAAAAGTTTCAGAGTGGACTTCTTCGTGTGTGTGTGTGTGTGTGGGGGGGTGCTAGGGACTGAACCCAGGGCCTTATGCACGTGAGGCACTCTACCAATTGAGTTATATCCCCAGCCCCAAAGTGGACTTCTTAAGTCAGACTGCCTTCGGGGCTCTGTTTCCCTAGGGGTTCGGGTACTGTTTTCTGGAACATCTGTCCTGGTGGGGTTTCAGGTTAGAGTGTACTTCAAGTCAAGATCCACTCTTGGTAGGCTGAGCCTGGGTCTGTACATATGGTTATCGTCTTATCAAGCCTCAGAGCACATGGAGAGCAAGCAGTACCAACTTCATTTTGCAGATGAGGAAACGGCACAGAGAGAAGCAGCACTTGACCAGGAAGTACAGTCAGCAGGGATGCTGGGGTTTGTGTCTCGAGGCCTCTGTGCTTTTCCTTGATCAGCATCACCTTTGCCCATTGGGTACTTTCTTCATCCTCTTTACTCCTTTAGGACTTCTGGCATCCCTTTAGGATTCCAGAACATTGTCTTCTCCACCTCCCTCTCAGTGCCCTGCCTCAAGACCTGTACCTTCTTTTCGAATTCTGTTTTCAGCTCATTTAGTACCTCAGTGGCTTACTCAAAGATATGAGCGTACCCCTTTTCTTTTTGTTTTTTTGGTATCAGGAATTGAACTCAGGGACACTTAATCACTGAGCCACATCCCCAGCCCTATTTTATATTTTATTTCGAGACAGGGTCTCACTGAGTTGCTCAGCGCCTCACTGTTGCTGAGGCTGGCTTTGAACTCATGATCTTCCTGCCTCAGCCTCCCAAGCCACTGGGATTACAGGTGTGTGCCACTGTGCTCAGTTCCCCTCCCTCTTACAGCAGCGTGTGATGTCCTAACCTAACAGAATGGTGGGTTCAGGTGCCAAGGAGAGGAAATTAGGAAGCAGCATTAGGTGTTAGGTACGGGGCTCCCTTTGCATCTTATAGTGTAGTTTGTTGTCTTCTCCCAAATATCAGAGCATTGAACCCTGAGAAAGCAATGCCAAGTTCCTTGAGTCTCTTAGTTTGACCTTTTGGTATCTTGTTTTCATTTTTCCTCTTATTTGTTAATAAATAATTGCATAAATTAATGTTTTTCCATTGGTGACTGACACCTTGGTCACCTAGTATATCCGGCACTGGAATGGGAAGTTAAAAGATATTTCATTATTTAATCTTTGCATCAGTGGCCTCAGGAGGAGTTTCTGGCCCCCATTTTACAGATGGAGGAACAGACTCAGGGAGCCATGTTCTTGACAGACACAGATGCTTCTCTACTTCTCATGGGTTACATCTTGATAAATCCATCATAAGTTAAAAATGCATATAACACACCTGATCTACCAAACATCCTACTGTAGGAACAAAGCACACTATGGAGCATAGACTGCTCATCCTCATGGCTGACTAGAGCCCTGGCTTCATATCATTGCCCAAGTGTCGCTCAGTATCTGTGACATCACTAGCCAGAAAAAAGGTCCAAATTTAAAATTTGAAGTACAGTTTCTACTGAATGCATATTGCTTCTGCACCATCACAAAGTGAAAAATCCTAAGTTAAACCATTGTTTATAAAAGACAGGGAGTGTCTTTTATTATTTGATCTTCATAACAAGTCTGTAAGGAATAATTTAATTTGCATTTGGGTGACCTGAGGCTTGACAATGGGCAGTTTCCTCTCAGGTTTTATTGCTGAAGGGAAAGAACCAAGGTTCAGACAAAGATCCATCTGAATTTGAAGTCTCCAAGTCCCTGCCCTCAACCATGATCCTGTAGCTGGTGTGGGGTCAAGAATACTTATATGCTTACATGCTGTGGGTGTGTCCCTGGGGCTTCCTGGAAATGAGCATGAGCACAGGACAGTTTGACACTGACACTTGAGCCCTATATCCACTTGGGAGAACAGGGTGGCCTTGTGCCCTGTGCCCACCCAGGCGTGCTATGTGTGGTAGGCCTGCTTCACTCTGGAGCTCCCAGTTGGAAGTATGGTGTCAGCTTCACTTCTTGCCATAGTGAGTAATGTCACTTGGCCTAATAATTTAATGTGATCTATTAGACATTATGGCCATGTGGCATTACCAAATCATATCAAATATTGGTCAAAAAACAAATTACTTCAATCACCCACCCCACCTCCCAAGAAGAAAGGCAATATTTTATTACTGGGAAGCCTTCTGGAAATGTCTGGGTATCTGTTGCAATGATTGAGCAGTCTTAAAGCTTTAGGAGCCATTGTATTGTAACAGCCATAAGTTACTAAGCTTTTCTTTGGAGCCTAGTACTCTGCTAAGTTCTTTATAATATTTATTAACCTTAAACCAGCTTTGCAAAGGTTTCTCTCTTTATAGCATATTTCTCCTTAGAAAATAGATGCTTGGAGACAACCGGTAAATGTACAGCTCTTGTTTGGTAGAGCAAAGTTTCAAACCAGCTGTTGATTCATCGATGTTGCACTGATGCCTTAGGCATTGTAGCCTGTTGAAAAAGTAGATTTGGAATGAACAATTTTAAAATTCATAGTTTATACACTCACATATACATATATATGCACTTTATGCATCAGCTATGAGCGTATGAATGCCACAAATACTAATCATGTATTTGGTTTCTGCTCATGCCCTTTCTCGTAAAACTATAACTTGAAAGAGAAAGACGGTTTTGCTCCATACCTAGCATGAACTGTTCCCAGGGTGAGCTAATTTGTGTTTCTTTCTGAAGCAGCAGTGGTGCTCTCTGAGAGCCTGGCTTTGATTCTCTTGTGCACTGTGTTGGTATGTGAAGTCTGTCTTTGACCTCTCAGAGAGGACCCTGGTAGCCTTTCCTCGAAAGGTAACTTTGCTTTGCAGACACCCATTCTTTCTCAAAATCGTGTGGAATCCTTGGAAGATGATGACTTATTTGGAGTCATTTTCTTCTCCTGGCAGTCTATTCTGCTTTTTTGTCATGTAGCACCCACTGAGTTGAGATGTTGGTTCCAAGCCTATCAAGTTACTGTTTTGAAGACAGGATTTGACTTATTCATCTATTTATTTCCATTCTCAGACCCAGGTCTTGGGACCCTGCTTGAGAGAACCAGTGAGCACACTCATATACATGCAGTGGGGACCTTGAAGAACTCGGGAAGGTGAACCTACCTCCATGTGGGTGGATGGAGGATGAGGAGATTCTGAGGATTGTCTGTAGGACTGGACAGGAATGGAAGGGGAAGAACTGAGGACTTACAAAATTTCAAGGGAAGTGATGAAATATTGGAATTTTAGAGCCAGAGGGAGCCAGAGGGAGCCTGTGGAGACCGTAGAGGTCAACCCCATCATTTTCTAGATCACCGACATTTCTCATTATCCCTGAGCTTCAGCTGCTGCCTGCTGACCTGTAGGGCACAGAACCACCCAGATCTCTTTAATTTATTACATTCATTGACTTAAACACTTACTGACTATGGACAGTGTGTCTTATCTTAAGTAATTGATTTTGTTTTGTGTTTGAGCCCCAAGATGACTTTTGTCACAGAGGAAGTATTTAAAACATTCAGATGAAACCAGTCAGGTAAAACCCTGCTTTTGAGTAGAGGAGAGTTGCCCCATGCTGAACCTTGTGATCGCTGCGCTCGCTTGCCATTGGCTCCTCCTTGTTCCTGACTCCCCACTTCCTGCCTGTCATGTACTCTTGCTGGTCCCCTTGACCTGTTCAAGGATGCTTGTAAATTTGTTGACTCTCACAACTTGCTGTCAATGAAGTGCTAAATTATTTGCCCAGGTCTTTTCCACAGTCTGTTGTTTTTTTAAGACTGAGGTTTCTAGCATCTTGCAATATAACACCTTCGGTTTACAAGGACTTTTTTTTGTATGCTGTCCTACTTAATAAAGAAACAATAGCTGGGAGAAGCCACTTTGCTCACAGTGTGGGTGACATGGCTATGGCTTTTGCCAGGACACAGACCTGTTAGCTCTTCCCAATGAGGAGTCAGTTCATCTGAGGACCCCTGGAGCTGGGGAATTTGTGGCCTGCAGTCTTCTCAGTGCTGTCTTGACTTCCATGCTGCTTACATGGGGAAATGAGGCGCTTAACTGCTAGGGTCTTCTTATCATTCTGCCCCCACCTTGTGATTTTGTCATCCTAGCAGCCCCAAATTCTGTATCAAGTCATTCTGCAGAAAGAGCCCAGCAATAGCTGAGAGGAAATTGCCAAGGAAGCAATCCTCAGGAAGTTTGATTTCATGGAGCAACAAACTGGCCAGAGCAGCGGCAGGTAGGCAGGATCTCTGCTGGCTCTTTCCGAGGAGCACTGGCATGGCAGGGAAGGTGTGACTGTCCTTAGCATTCAGCTGCAAAAACCCAGGCCCAGAGAAATTGTGTGGTTAGGAGGAGGTGAAACTCCACTGCTAACCCAGGCTGTATTTTTTCCATTACACCCCATTGCATGCTTTAAATAGCAGAAGTGAAAAAATTCCACACAGATGTGCCTGACCAGCTAGAGGCATTACAGATACTGGAGGCTGGGATGACTGGCACTGAAGCTATTTTGGAGTGGTTGGAATAATGTTCCTGGAGGAGGGTCCCCTCTTCACTTACCTGACATAGAATCTCTGTTGCTGCTGCTGGCAACTCTGTTGAACACTTCTTATATGCAGGGTACTCCAATTGTAGCAGCTAATTTTTACTGGATGCTTGCTGAATGTCAGGTACTTAACTGCATCTGTTTATTTAAACCATGTAAGGTGCTCTTCAGTGCCTGCTGCTGTTCCTTAACTTACCATCCTATTGAGGTAAGTTGCTTAACTTCTCTGTGCCTTGGCACCTGCTGCAGGCATGCCCAGTAAATGTTCACTTTCTGTTTACCTCTGGTATTTACATTACATCATTGTGTGGATCTGTTGTGAGGGCAAAGCATGTGAAGCATCTTTAGCTCTTTGGACCTCTCACCCCGCTCCTCCGCCCCCACTCACCCCCGTGCCTAAAGGTAGACCACTTCACCCTCCGAATCTTCTCTTCATCTGTAAAATGAGCCTAATACGTATTTAAAGGATTGTTGTGGGGCCACCCTGAGGTATGGCAATTAGTTGCCTTACTCTTTGCCTTGGTGCATGGGAAGTGCTCACGACACATACAGAACTGGTTCTCTCTATTTTTTATGTAGATGATAGAATCAAGTGGGTGTATTACCAAGCCTCGTCACTAGTTACTCTCTGCTCTTAGAGGAGACGGTGTTTGGATAAATGAGTGAGACTTCACGTTGAGGACAAAGGAAGGTTAAATGGTCATTATAAAAACCCCAGAGAAGTGGCACAAAAACAGGTATGTCACAGAAGCTCTTTAAGTAACTGGGGGCAGATTCTGCCATCCTTCAGTAGTTTTGATTTTCATGGGACGGAGGGATGCATCAACCTTTACCCCATTCCATTCCATACACACCCAATTTTTGTTCCTTAAAGGATTATACAACATTTTCTTCCCTGTTATTATGGACGTGTTAGTATTTGATTTTTTGGAAAGGACTAAAATGCTTCCTACCATTTAGAATTTATTATGGGGATTCGCTTTGGATTCTATTCATTTTTGTTATACTGGAGATTTACTTATGATAAAGCCACAGGATGCATTGGTATCAATAAGAATTCAGACATAAGTGGTTGGTGGTACAGGAAATCAACTCAGTTGTCAGTCAAGATAGGAGTTATATTGATAGATATTTTAATAATCTTATGTGAGGCATGTGCCATTTGATTAAAGTCAGATGATAGTTGTAAATAAGTAAACCAAACTTTAAAAATGTAATTTAACATGGAAAACACATAAACATTTTAAGTATTTTGAAATTAATCCTGTTGTGACCAGCCTGTGCCATTATTTTCTCACTGTGACTCTCCAGGCCTTTCCTGATTTGCTAATATAAGTTCTAGAGTGGACTACTCTGTCGTTTGTCATCGCCCCTATTCTGGGATTCCCTGTGGGGGTGTCAAGGCTCTCCCAGAGTCTCTGAGAGGTCCCTGTTTTTATAAATGTCAGGATGTTAATTTGCGTGGAGTGTGATAGCGCACTCCTACAATCCCAGCATCTTGGGAGGCTGATACAGGAGGATCACTAGTTGAAAGCCAGCCTCAGCAACTTAGTGAGGTCTAAAGCAGCTCAGCTACTCAGTGAGATCCTGTCTCTTTAAAAAAAAAAAAAAGTCACTTTGCTGCTTTGACTCTTATTGTCATGAATATGCAGTGGAGCTTTCCAGGGACCATGTGATGTGTGATGGTTCTGTCATCTTCTGACACTTTTGAATGTGCTATAGGGTTTAGAAATTTGTTTTAATTTTTATTGCAGCAAATATTAATAGATACAACCTATTTTAAAACAACAACAATAAACCTTTTTGGGAGTCTTTTAAATTTTTGAGAGTGTTAAGGTAACAGGTTCTGAGATGAAGTAGTTTCAGAATCCTTGCTCCTGGTCAGAGCCCTCCACAGTAGGCCTCTCTGACATCACTGGCCAGCTGGTGGGGGCCCTCCAGCAGTCAGCTCCCCAGGGCAAAGAACATTAGGGCTGTTTTTATGATTGAGGGGACACTGTATATGGCAGGCACTCTGATTTAAATGTCCCCTATAGACCACCAAGCCTGTTTTCTTTCCGTTGTTCTGGCACTTTATTTCTGTAAATGCAGTGGGTTCAACTTGTCTCCCTTGGGGCATGGCATCTTTTTTGGTGTTACATGTTGTTTCCGTTACCATGTAAAAAATCTGAGAACAGAAGAACTGGAGTGTAGTGGAGCAGGACCTCTTCTGCCAGCTGTTTCGAAAGTGTTTTTTTTTTTTTTTTTTAGAATGAAAATAAACTAGGAATTGAGTTAGCAATTTCTTCAGAGATTCAGTTGTATGCCCTTGAGAGGAAATGTGGACATAGCAGTTCTTCCTGGAGATTTTCAATATAGAACTTGAAATTTCCATTGTGCAACTCCATGCTGGTCTGCATGGTAGAATTTTAATGGCGCCAACATGCCCTCTTATTTTGACTTCTTCCTGTCAGTGGTCTGATATGAGGCCATTCCTCCACGTTTTTGTCTTGGTCTGAAATTCTACCTCCAGCAACTAATGATTCTTGTCAGTGCAGCTTTCCTGGATGTCCAAATTGATGCATGAATACCCCCTTGGAGCCTCCAGTTCTGCTGATTTTCAAGTCCATCTTTGTCTGGACCATAATTAAATTGAAAGTTACAAGATAACTATGTCTTGCAGGTTCTTATTTATGCTGGTTATTCAGTGCCTGAGCACATGTGGTTCATTAAATCTTTGTTAAATGACCATGTTAGTCATTTATTGCTTTTTTGTCTGTGAGTGTCAAACCTGACACTAGGGGAGCTCCTCATAATGACACGTATTCAGTAGCCGGTGCCTCAGAGGAGGAGACTTGTTGGTACTAGGATTCTGCCTTCCTTGTCTTGTCCCTTTGCAGTTCTTTCCTGTAAGTCCCAGACTTGTATACCTCACTCAGCCAAACCAAGGGCCCAGCAAGTGACCAAACTCCCCTTTATTGGAGATGGCAAATAAGTGACACATGCTGTGAATCTGACATGCCCCATGTTGTTCTCAGAACTCACACTTGGAAATTTTCACTGCATTCCTTCCAGATACATTTAGAAATAATCTCGGGAAGAATACTATGATATATTTTTCTCTGCTTTACAAGTGTATTTTGATGCTCCATTTACATTTGAGCCCCTTGAGTACTGGCCTGGCTGGCTTGCCCCTTGTTTTGGGTCAGTTCCAAGCAGTTATAGTAGGGTACCCACGCACATTCAATTCTCTATCTTCATTTCTGTTGCCTGAGTTCCTTAGGCCAGGGACTTCCTTGTCTCTCAGCTTAGCATCTATCATATAAAAAGTCAGATCACTGAACTAGAGTGAATAAATAAATGTGTGTGTGTTGCTTGAGAGAAATGACCAGCACCTAACCTTTTCTTATTCACATCACTGCTTTTGAAAAGTTGATCGGATTAGCTGAGTGGCACCTAAGGGAGACCTTGATTTTGAAGAGAAGAGATAGTGCATAGGGAATGCTTCTGTAATGACTCTCACTTCTGGGTGGTTCCAGTAGGAGGGAGATAGCATTCTAGAGCCTCTGTTATAAGGGTTTGAGACCATTGCATCTTGAGGGGGAAGAAGGATAATTTTGCATCTCTGTAGTTCTTTCCCATTTATGGGAGTTAGATGGAGTATCTCTTGCTTTGTCTTTTATTCTCTGATTCAGCTTCGTTGGTTGTAGACCTAGTCATTATTAACTGATGAGTAAACCAGTACTTATAGGAACTCTGCGGAGTCAAATAGCTCGAGTATAAGTACAGCTGGGACTTAAACTGTCCTCTCCTGACCCTCAAGGTTGGTTCCCTTTCCATTACCCATGAACTGAAAGCAAGCCAGCAGGGAGAGCAGGCCCACCATGGTCCTGTCATTTCCTGTCAGGTCCACCTGTCACCCCCACTCGGCATACAAGGAGAGCCTCCTGGGGGAGTGCAGAGTGCCCTGGCCACTTAATCATCTTGTCATCTCCCTGGAGATGGCCCTATGATTTAAGTTTGCTGCCATATATTGCCAGTACCTTCTATGAGGGTGATTTTTTTTTTTTTCGGGGGGAAGAACTGTTTTTGTTAGTTTGTTTTTAGGAGCCAGTGATTTCATAATAGAAACATCATGGGCTTTTCCGGTTCTGCTACCAAATTGAGGTCTTTAATAGACAAGCTGTGCATTTTGTGTTCACATTGGCTGTAATAAGCCCATATCATTGATAACATTTTTTGGGGGGCTACCATAGGGCATTTTTCAAGCTCCTCAAAGTAAGAGGGCGATTCCCTATAGTAGTCCATTTATTGCATTATTAGTTTTTAGTTGAGTGCTATTTAATTATTGATGCGTTATTGAAGGCTGGTTTGTCCAGCAGAAGTAAGCAGATCCACTAGGAAGAGATCCTTTTGTTCCTATTGCAAGGCCAAAACCATCAGTGCAGTATTAGCTGTTCCTTCAGCAGCCACCCCCAGGATCAGTTGGCCTCAGTTTTTGCTGAAGTTCTGCAGCTGCTTTCTTGAGGTGAGATGTGAGATTTTTGCTGTTGACTGGAATTGTTGGGGAGAAATAATTCCTCTTAAATATTCTCAGGTGGTTTCATTTGGAGTTTAACTCATTCCAGGTTTTCTCTGGGGTCTTGTGTGTCTGGTCTAGAATGTTTTGGTGTCAGTGCAGATGGGTACATTTTGCTGTTTGGTAAATAATATTGAAATGAAGACTTTCAAAAAGTATCGTCTTTCCCCTTGAACAACTTCACCATGCTCCTCCCAGATTGTAAGAGCACGGCGTCTTTTCCGATCCCCTTGATGATAGACATCAACACCATCATCTTGCTTTGCTATTATTTCACCCACACAAAGCACCTAATACCATGTCTGGTACCAGGAGACATTTATCACATCTATCCCTTTGTTTTATTGCCTTGGTGCATTGACATCCCAGTAGAAAATAGCCTTCAGGAGGGTGGAGCTGTGCTTTGGTCCACCCTGCATCCTCTGCGCCTAGCATGGTGCCTGACATAGAGCATGTAAACATTTGCTGAATGGATGAATTCTCAGTAGAAGCAAGTGTGACCAGCCTGGGTCTGAATTGGATGGACCCAGGTTTGAATGATGACTGTGTTGCTTGCTGTTTTTCAATTTACTACAGCTCTCATGCCTTCGTTTCTCCATCTGTCAAACAGGGATCATATTCTATACTGACCTTATTGGGTGATAGCAAGAATGAAATGAACTATTCTATTTAAGAACCTGAGAGTCTGCTGCATGTTAAGTGTCTAATTAATAGTCATTCTGATGGTGAGGAAGATGATCAGTGTCATCCAAGGGAAATTCTGATATCATAGACTGGGGGAAGCAGTGGTCAGGTAGGGGAGGAAGTAATGGAGAAGAAGTGAGCTGTAGCTCTCAGAACCCCGGCTCACTGTGATGGGGGACTGGGAATAAATGAGCCATCTTTATATGTTTCTCATGTCAGTGGCAGCAGGAACAGGAAGCATAGGAAGGTCGTAAAGAAAGGGATGGATGCTTGATATTCTGGAGGGGAAGGTTGAAGATCTGACATGCATTTGGACTATCCAAGGGAGGGTTTATTCATGACAGAGGTACTTTGTTAGTGAGGTAATCTTTCTTAACAACATTGCTGTCTTATATTACTAAGGGAGAGCTGTTGGTGTTTGAGCAAGATGCCCAGTTTTTCCATAGTTTGAAAAGGAATTTTGTTGATTTTGCAGTATAAAAAGGACTCTGTGATATGGTACATGGCTGCCAAAAGTGTGGAAGAAACAGGAAATCACTGCACACTTGAAATATAAAAGGTCTTTTCATTCATTTTGTTTTTTGTCTCTCCTGAATTGTCAAATAAAAGTTTATTTTGGTCACATGCTGCGGCTAGAAGTGATTCTTAAGCCATTGGAGTAGTTGCGAGGAACGGGGAATAAATAGCAAGATAACTATATTTGCTTCATCTCATGAAGTTCTTTCCAGATTTGGTTATTGGCATGTGATTTAAAAGTAGAAAATAGACCAAATACATTATCCCCTGAATTGGCACTGCATTTGGGTGGATGGAGGTAGACCTTGGGAGGCCAGGAGGTAGTGGAAGACTATGTGATGAATGAATCAAGAGCCATGTTTTGTCATAGCGTTTCATCGTGCGTTTTTCTTTTTTTATTACCCAAGAAATGTTGATACACTCCATTTTTCTTACCTGGAAGTTAAAGTGGACCTCTTTTCTTTGTTGACCTTGGTAACTTCCCATGGTTTGTGGGATGCCTACCGTCCTTACAGCTGCTCCTAGGGTCCTCTGCCCTCTGCCTGTAGGAACACAGAAGCAAACTTCAGCACTTGCTGCTTCACAAGTCTGTCTCCCTGGAGCCAGATGAGCACTGACTTCCTCTTGGGATGAGCAGATGTCTCCTCAAAGAAACCTTTCCTAATTGCCTTTTCTTGTTCCACCCCCAGCCCCATTGCTCCAGCTGTGCTCCCTGTGCACACTCTGGCCTCGCAGGTGTGGGATGCTATGGTTGTGGATCTCGTTTGTAAACTTGATTTTCATGGGATTGACACCGTGGGCCCTCCTGAAGTTTGCTGAATGAAAGATAAATCTCAGTTGGTGACAGGGTGCTATTGTATCAGTGTGACCAAGAGAAGATACTAATCTTTGGGTATCATTACCATCAGATATAAACCTTTTTGTTTCATGATAAATGCCCTGCTAGAACTTTTAAAAATGATTATTTTAAGCTGCTTATTGTAGAAATAAAGAAGAAAATTGAAAACAAATGAATCCCATGATCCGAAGATGATGAATGTTAACATTTTGTTGCCTAACTCTTTGGAGAATAACCTTTTTAATAATCCAACTGGTTTGGATTTGTGCTTAGGGAATAAGGAGTACATAGTAAGAATCTAGAGTAGATATGTAATTATAATTTCCCCTTGAGTTCTGAGAGCCACTTAAGGCAAAACGGAGCACGACATGGTTTGGCCTCCAAACAGAAGTTCATCGTGGAAGGTTGAATCAGTTTGTGCTTGAATCTTTGTGAATGTTGTTATTCTAGTTCTTTGTTAGTGTGAATATGGTTTTCTTAGACAAGTCACTTTATTATTTTCTCTTTTTAAAAAATGCCTGAAATCCCAGCTACTCAGGAGGTTGAGGTAGGAGGATCTTGAGTTTGCCAGCCTCAGCAATTTAGTGAGACCCTTTCCTCAGTAAATAAAAAGGGCTGGGGACGACGTGCAGTGGTTCAGCACCTTGAGTTCAGTCCCCAGTTTTGTGCAAAAGGGGAGAAAAACAAACCACTCTAGATTTCTTAAATCTTTATAAAAACATCCTATAAAATATTTTTTTTTATAAAAATGCAATGGAAACCAAGCCTCTCATACTGCATGTGCCTTCAGGTTATGAATGGCTATTGGTATGTTAATAGACCGCTTCCTCCAGGTGGGAAAATTATTGATTACTTGAAAGAAGTGATAAGGAAAGTAAAAGCAAGAAGTCATGCTGCATCTCATGTCTGTTAGGTTCTGCAGTCTGTGAATATACCCACCATGTTTGAAAGCCTAATTCTCTAAAATTTCAATGTAGGTGGTTGTAAAGTGAGTTTACTGGCAAATTGAATATTGTGAGTCATTGGAGAGTGGGTTTTCAATGCTAATCAACTTTGTGACTTGTTTTACTTCATGTTTTGGATCCATTTTCTTTACCTAGTGCCCAGGGAGGTGAAGTACGCTGAGCAAGTCACACAGAAATAAGGAATGCTCCCAGCCAGGGTTCTTCCTCCTCCACAGGCTGCCTCCTAGAATTCTAGTTCTGGTTTTGGCATTTCCATCCTGGCTCAGAGGGATAGGTCTATGAGCAAGACGCCATTGTGGTATCCACTGAACTTCTAGGATGTGGTCCAAGTGGTAAAGGGGCCCTCCTTGCTCTTTCCCCTCAAAGTAACGTTCCCCTCATCTCTCCCTAACTGTGGAGCCCATAGCACTTAGACTTATGATGAGATTTCACATGGGCCTGCTGGGTTCTAGGACTTTCACCTATATATTTCTTTGTGTCTATCTTAAGGGAACTAGTCTTACTTCCATTTTGCAGTGATGGAAATGGTGGAGAAGCTTGTCTAACTCGGGGCACAACTGAAAACTGAAAAGGCAGACTTTGAATCCAAGTCTTTCTGACGCCAAATTCCTTTTTTGGTACACTGTATCCAGGAAAGAAAAGTAAGGGTAGAAGTGAAAGTAGGTTTGTTCGCACCTCCAAGAGCATTTCTGATGGGCTGTACAATTGGATTCAGAATATTCTTCATGGCTTCATGAATAATTTTCAATTTGGAGTACTCATATAGGCTCCAGAAGGATTGTATGTGAAGACAGGCAGAATTCCCAGAAGACAACAGATAATAAGCCATGGGTTTATTTGGCCCATCTCCTTCCCCTCCCCCCTTGCATATCCATGTGCACCTTTAACCTGGGGTTGGAGATTGTGATATGTCATAAAGCTTACCTACAGGACAGATTCCCTTTGGGAGTATAAACCTTAAATGCTTGGAAAGTCTTCGTGTCAGACTAAGTTCTGTTTAATTTGATTCTGACATTGTTTGAGCATCTACTGTTATTGTTTGGATGTGAGGTGTCCCCCAAAAGCTCACATATGGGACAATGCAAGAAAGTTCAGAGGAAAAATTATTGGGTTGTGAGAGTCTTGACCCAATCAATGAATTGATACCCTGATAGGGATTAACCCAGTGGTAACTGAAAGCAGATAGGGTGTGGCTGGAGGATGTGGTCATTCCGGGTGTGCCTTCAGGATATACATTTTGTATCTGGCCAGTGGATTCTATCTCTGCTTCCTGATCATCATGTGAGCTACTTCCCTGCACCACATTTTTCCACCATGATGTTTAGTTTCACCTTGAACCCTGGCGAATGGAGCCTCTGAAACTGTGAGCTCTCAAATAAACTTTTCCTCTACAATTTTTCTGGTGAGGTCCTTTAGTCAGAGTGGTGAAAAAAACTGTCTAAAATACCTACTATGTGCTCCATCTGTGGCTGAAGCTGAGGGGAACAGATGAATTCTACATGACTACTGTTCCAGAGGTGTTCACAGATGAATGGGGGAGGCACAGAGTTAACTGTAATACAGCATGGATTCTTCAGTACTGTGATAGTTCAGATCGCCTTGGGAGCATGTGAGGCCCCAAGCTGTAGAGAACTTAGAAAGTCCTTTCGGACCTCCACCATGAAGGATGGATGAAAAACAGTCCATGTAGAGGACTCTATTTGAGCAAAGCCCAGGATGGAATGGGGTCTTGGTTAGGTGGGTGGCATGGCTCGGTATCCATGTGGCGGTGCTATTGACTTTGTTTTGTGCCTGTTCAGTTTGGTTTGATGAAGCAATCAGTCTGTGTGTGTGTGTGTGTGTGTGTGTTTTTCTGTGATAAATGCCTTTTATGTTTTATGTTTTCTTGGAGATGTGTGTGGGAGAGATTCACTTCCAGCTGGGTCCAGCTGCAATGAAAATGTCCTGTTTGACAAATTGAGGAATTAGCTTTCAGGAAAAGATGAGTGTAATTTAGGACTCTGGCTGTTCCATCAAATCCCTCTTTTTGTGGGACAGGGCAGGAGGGAAGTGATGATTTAGGGCTGCTGGGTGTGTTGACTAGAAAATAATTTGAATAAATAAGATTATTGCTCCAGTTGATTAATAAATAAATTTCTCACTGAGCCATGTAGCTTTTTCTCCAAGAAGAATATAGGTTGGCACCATCTGAGGCTATTCTTGTGGAGAACTGTAACTCACCATAGGTGGTCAATATTTTTTTAATTTGAAATATGAATGCATTTGTATGATCTTTCTGTTTACTTCCTATTTCAGAGCTCTTTGTTGTTGTTTTTTTCTTATAATGTAAAGGGCTCTCAAGTTTTTCAAGGTTGAGAACACCTATAGTTTTTCCTTAGCTGTATGTTTATTATGAGCCAGTAATGTGTTTGTAGGGGAGTTCTGTAGTCAGAAGGCCCTTGTCACCTCTGGAACTCTTGAATTGTACAGCCCGCCACCTAGGCCACTTTCTACATTTGTGAGATGATGGATTTTTGAAGCAGCTGACCTCCAAAAGCCTCTTACACAGTAGCCCCTCAAAAATGGAAGGAATAAGTCCAAGGTCCTGGATCTTTGCTCTGTGCTTTGGGGTGTGGCAACTGTGCAAATTCACATAGTCCCAGGGAAAAGGAGCCAAATCCAAGCTATAAAACTCTAGTGTCCCCCACAAGGAAGACTCTATCCCATGTCTGCGCCACAGGTGTGTTCTATGTTTTGGGGGAATGACAGACCTCAGGATGGTAAGAGAGAGAACCATTTTTCAAGGGGCTTAGGGAATTAATGATGTGTTGCCCAGAGAAGATTGAGAGCTAAGTCTTGGGAGGGTTGAAAGGTTCAGATACCCCAAGTACTGAGTTCATTGTGAGGAAGAGCCATCCACCATGTGGTCAGAAGTGAACTGAGGTGGCTTGGGGAGTAGTAAGGGCCTCAGTGAGGTGATTTAAGCAAATGTGGTATTCTGACTTAGAAATTTACCTGAATCTGCTTTAGTCTAGGAGGCTTGCCTCTTCCAGCTGTTAAGAGTCTTTATACCCTGAACAATAGCTAATTGGTTATTAATTAGTCTTGAACCGGCTGTGCCCCTCCTGGGGATGAGGTTGTATGGTAAAAGGGTTGCACTGCTGTATAGTAAAAGTGTTGTCATGCCTTGTGTCATGTGAGTGTGCCTGGGCCCTGTGAGAGGGTAAGATGCTCAGAACTTCTTCCATTCATTTGGCAAAATTAGTCATTTTTCTTTCTTCCCTTATCTGAAAATTAATTCAGGTTTATTCTAACAAAACTAGTGCAAAGGTTGTCATGGATGCTCATTGCTCTTAAACTATTGACCCCTGTTTTCCATGGCACTGTAGTTAAGAGCATAAACTTTGGTCTCACAGTCCTGGATTGAAATCTCTGCCTATATGAACTATTAATTGTATGAACTTGGTCAAGTTTTGCTTCTACAAGTCATTTGCTCATTTACAATCATACCAATATCAAAGAGCTATCACAGTGGGAGATGAGACGTGCATGTGAAGTCTAGCAGTGGCCATCGACAGAGGATGAATGCTCACTGAATGTTACCTGTTGCAGTAGTGGTAGCTGAAGATGATAAAAGTGCTGTGATTTTTCTTTTATGGCTGAAGTGGGATCCTATTAAATATTTTAAAACCTGCCATTTTCCCTTAGCCTCCCCACTATTGTTTTAATAACACCTTTGTGGATGCTCAATACACAGACCATACTTCATCCATTTGAAGTATACAGCCAGCCAGGCAAGGTGGTGCATGCCCATCCTCCCAGGGACTTGGGGAGACTGAGGCAGAAGTTTCGTAAGTTTTAGGCCAACCTGGGAAACTTAAGGACGCCCCGTCTCAAAGTAAAAAATAAAAAGGACTGGGGGTGTAGCTCAGTGGTCGAACACCATTGGGTTCAATCCCCAGTGCTGGAAACAAAACAAAGGTATACAGTGGTATTTTAGTGTGCCGACAGTCAATGTTAAAATATTTTCATCATCCCCAAAGAAGCCCCTATAACAATTATAAGCCATTCCCCATTTTCTTCCAGATCCACCTGGTCATTATCTCCTGCCCCACCCAATCTACTTTCTATCTCTGTGGATTTTTACATTCTGGACATTTAAAAACATTTTTTAATGGTTGCCCAGTGTTCCCATATGTGGATGTACCTGAATTAGCAGCTATTCCACTATTGTTGGATTCTAAGTCATCCTCATTATTGTAGGTAATATTCACATTGGGCCTCTTTAGCTCTTTTACTACCTTCACAGAGGAGTCATAGAATTGGTTAAGAAGTAACACGACATCTTAACTGTGGTCCTGTACACTTGTGCTTTGCGATGCTCCTGGAACCACGGAAGAAAACTAAGCCAAAGGCTCACACACACCTTGCTGAGATCCAGCTGCAGCTATGCAGGGAGCAGAAGCGGCTTTCCTGACAACCTGGCAGCAGTTGGATGACAGGTGATTTACCTGAGCAAAGCTGTTGGAAGACAGACCAAGCATGGGGCCACAGGTATCACCATATCTTCAGACAGTGCCAGTGTTAAACCTAAAGACAAATCCTGGTGGACCCAGGGTCCAGGAAGAATGACTCTCTCTGTACAGGAGGGTGGAACACCCACCAGCCACATACCTTTGCTGTAAGCATCTTATCATTCAGCCCACTCTTTGAAAGCTCCATTAGTTACCTGGATGCTGCCTCCTGGGAGCATTCATTTCATTTTTAATCATCAAAATCTTGCTCCTCAGATGCAGACTAGTGTGGGGAGGGGAAGAAATAGCTACAGCAAGTCTGGTGTGCTGGAGTCTCTAAAGGGCCTAAGTTAAGATGACTTGAAAAAAAGGGGATCTGGAAGAAACAGACCACTCAGCATCTCTGGGTCTCTTCTGTGAGATCATTTTCAATTCTCAGGGCTGGTAAACATGCTGTGGAGACTTGCATTAAGTTTATATTTTGTTTTTAAATGTTGGAATTTATCCTAAGGGATTCTGTTTCTGCTCACTTGCTGTCTGGCTATCTTAATGCGTTCAAGTGTAGAACATTTGCATTTGTTGTTCTTGGTGTTCACCCTTTGCTGGCCTCCAGATGGACACACTGTAATTCAGTTTTGACTTGAATCCAGAAAGCTGTTTAAGCATCTTCCAGGGGAGATGAAAATGAAACTTGTTGCAACAGCTCAGTAATGTTGCGCTGACTACAGTTCAAATGCAGTCTGTTCCTCGTGGTATGTACTGAGATGTGTATTTTATTGGGGATGGAAAATTGCTTCAGGGATGTCACCTTCTTTATATTTGAATTGAGAATTCTAACACAGCATAGAATGTTTCGTAAAATAAGAGGAAGGCAGTAGAAAGGATGGGCCTTGCAGGAAGCTGAGTTTGCACGTTCTGCAAGTAGGCACACGAGTGCTGGAGTTAGGTCAGCGGGCCTGTAAAGGCAAACTTCTTTTCTTTCCCACATTAGCTTGCTGGGGCCTTTCTCATTCCTCAGTACCTGATAATGAAGGAGGATTAACAGTGAGGTGCTTCTTCCTGATCATATGTCACCTCCTCCCTAAAGCCTTCCTTGATTTCCAGCCATACTGCTTAGAAATGCAGAGGTGCTTAAGGATTCAGCTGCAGAGTCAGAAAGACTTTGGATTCTAACCCAGCTCTGGCATGACAGGCTACTTAAATTGTTTCCCTATTTGTGAATTGGGATAGCAGTAATACTTTACCGAAAGTTTCTTGTGTAGATGGAAGGAGAAAATTCCATGTTATGTGCAAAACTCACGACAGTTTCTAGCCTTGTTAGCAAGCTCCATAAAGGCTGGTTACTGTTGATAATTGTGTGGTTCAGGATCACTTAACCTCTTTGAGCCTTGGTTTTGTCATCTACAAATGAGGACAACAACATCATTTTCAATAGCAGTTTTACAGGGAATGGAGGAGAGACTGCTAGAAATGCATGGATCTGACCCTGGCTTCTGTTGGGTGCTTGAGCTGCCTGCCAGCCTGAGGCAGGTAATGTGCTACAGCACTTCCCATAACTGGTTGTTAATGTATCCATCTCCCTCAGGAAACTGTCTAGAAGAGGCAGTGCTTTCTTCTTTGAATACCCCCAATGCCTTGCTCAGCACAACAGCTGATGGACAAGTGGCCATTCAGACAGGTGTATTTGAACTCACAGAGCTCATAATTAGAGAATAGGTATCTCTTTACTTATAGGGTGAGCAGAATATGACAAGTGGATCTGATGTGTCTCTTTCAGCAAGGGTGCTGCGATGTGGCTACCCAGCTCATGGGAGGGAAGGAGGGTGCAGAATTGGTCTCTTCTCTCTGGGTGCTGTTTGAAGTTGGCCTCAGGACCAGCAGTCTGTATTACCCCGTTTAATGTTAAGGCATTCTGATTTCCCTTTGGAAACTTTGAAAGAAAGGAATTCTGATTTATCCAATTCTCCCAGTTGAAGAGAGATTACATTTAGTTCCCAGAGAGAGGTAGACATAACCGGCCCTGGATTTTCAGGAAAGTAAGTAAGCTCACCAGTTGATTTCTGGTACTGCCACCCCGTCCCCGGCCCCCCAACAGCTTGTTGGGAGCTCTGTTCCCTAAGTTACTGAGAATTTGAGGGGAGGGGCAAGATGCTCCATTTTTGGAAGGTGCTGCAGCAGGGCTGCTGCTGAGCAGCTGGGCTCTGACTGGTGGTCTCTGCTCCAAATCTGTGCTTTGCAGGTTCATTTGCCTTGCTTGGCTTTTGCAGAGCTCATGACTGCAAAGCAGATCTAACGGAAGCCCTCCCCAGCTTCTTACACTAGATGCTCACATTCTGCTCCACTAGCTGAGGAAACCGGTGTATGCTCTTGTTTTTTTAAAATGGGTGCTGTAAAAAAATGAGAGAAGATATGAATCGTGTGGATGAATGTTCATTACCAGAATGTTAAACATCTGAATAAAAGAGATGAAATTGAAGTGCTCTGACATTTCATACCCTTGTTCATGTATTCCTAGAACCAGAGAACTCAGATTTCAACTGCTCTCATGGATGATGCTTCCTTTCTAAGTTCATATAGAGTTAAATCAGAATGTAACTAACACTTCTCTAGTGCCTCTGAGCCACCCAGTACAGGCACAGTCTGCTCCTGGGTATTTGATGAAGCTCTATCCACACACTTTCTTAAGTTGGTTCACCTTGAGAAAACTGGGCCTCAGTTTCCTTTTCTGTTGAAGAGGTGTTAGATCATCTTTAAAGTCTTTTAACAGTTGCTTTTTTTTTTTTTTTGATTACTTTTTTCAAGTGGAGCCAGCTCTGCAGTTGGGATGAGATGCAACTCCTTGAATGCCTGCCTGCTTCCCAGAGAGCCTGAGGCCCTTTGGCCATTCACCCAGACCTGCTGTTTCCCTTCCCTGCTGCTGACCTTCTCATTTCAGAAAAGTGAACTTAAGTTTCTTGGAGCTCCATAAAGGTCAGCAGCCAGCCGGCCTGAGGTGGAGCCTGGCTGAGTAATGATCCTTCTTGCAGGACCAAGGGAAGTTCTGCCCCGGCTGTGCAGATCTTCCTAAATAGAATCTCCAGGGCCCTTACAGAAAGTCGGCTTCAGCCAATTTGAGTGACTCAGAGGGTTAGGCTAGTTGGCATCCAGCAGAGCGGACAGGGTGGGAGAGGGAAGGCCTGTTTTGAGACCCCAGAAGAAGTGGGGTGATAACCTGGGGAGCTGCATTGCAAAGAAGACATGGGTGACTCTGGAGCAGACTGAAAAGAGAGTGCTGCTGGTGTGCTGCTGGGTTTTGTCCAGAGGAGTGTTTTTGTGCCTGGTGCTCTCAGGTGGGGCATATAAAAGGGCCCCAGGGCCTCATAGGCAGGAGGGGAGCTGCCCCCTTTTGAAACATCTGTCGAGTGCCCAGGGTGGCATTAGGCGCTGTACATACACATGGATGCCTGATGTTAATACAGTAGGATGAAAAGTTTACTAGTGATGTCTGCAAAGGGCCACGGGAAGGCAGAAGAGGCGGGGCAGCATTCTGCCTGGAGATGGGAGGTCAGGGAACAGATAGCAGAGGGAAGTAAGAGTCAATATGGCCTTTCAAATACCACGGGAGTCTCAGCTCTCTGCAAATGGCTCTGGAATGGTGTCTGCTTTCTTATCCAGCAGTACAGGGGCTAACAAGTAGGACTCTGTCTTGGGTTGACTTGCATTTGTGTGATAGAGCTGGGTCAGTTTAATGCTGCCTTTCCCCACTTTATTAGTGTTGGTTATAGCTTTTAAAGGCTTATCTGTTGCTTTTAGAAAAGTGGAAAGAGAAAGTATTATCCCTCTTGCTTCTTTTACACTGGTGTTTGAAACCACTAGTTTTTGTCCCCTCTCAGTCTGCATCCCTGGATTAGCATCCAAAGGGTAATGTTCATGCTTGAGTTGAAAGGTGGAGCGGTCTGTGTGCTTAAGCATGGGTGCTTATCCTCCAGGCGCATGGCAGGGAGCCAGGAGAACGTCCTCTTGGTACTAACTAGACATCACAAGGAGTAGTTGCTTTCAGTGTTTAGGAAATGCCAGTTCTCTTCCATCTTTGTGCTGTTGTCTTTAATGGTGGCGGATGTGTTTGTGTTTTCTTTATTTTGACCATTCAGGTCCTAGTCTTCCTCATCCAGTTTGATTTCCCTAGTGTCTACTGTAAAGCAGCCTGGGTAGAACTGGTCCTGTAGGTGTTTCATAGGAAAGCATCAGCCAAGGTCTGCCTTGTCTTTGAAGCTTCTCAGTCTTCCTTGCTTGAAGATCATCCCCCTGCCCAGCACAGGACTGTAGAGCTCTCTTTGGGCATTATCACAATCTGTCCTTTATTACTTATTGATATGCATATCCTGTTTCCTTCCAGAAGTAAACTCACTTAGGTGAGGACTTTGTGTTCTATACATTCTTCAGGATCCTCAGCATGAGGGTTTGCCATAATAGGGACTAAATAATTATTTGCTGAATTGGATTGAATCCATATAGCTGAGTCCTCATTAAGTATGAAAGGAATTGTTTTCTAGAAGGTCCATAATATTTACTTTTGCTGTCTGATTCCTTGCCACTAGTTCTGTATTTAAAAAGCTATTTAAGATGTGTGTTTCATCAGAATCCTGGAGGGTAAGGCAGCTCAACGATTAGTAGATAAAGGTAAAGTACACCTGGAATATGAATGTCATCTCCGTAGGAGGGAACAGGGACTCAAGGCATCTGAAAACTGCAGTGACTCCATAATTTATTTGAATCTAAGACAATGAAGGAATCATGGTTAGTTACAGCACTTTTGTTTTTTTACCACATATGGCATAAAATCATATGCACAGAGAAATTTCCTGTGCTAACCTGGGTATGTATTGCTATCTCTGAGGTCCTACCTATGTACTTGGTGACTGTGCATACCTTCCTAGTTGTCTTTTCTCGTTTTACTATTTTTCTTCTGCTTTTGTGCATCTTACTTGCTGCTTTTCTTATATTCTGCCCACCTCACTTTTCTCAGCAAGATAATCTAGTGATTAAGAATCGTGTCAGCAGCAGCATTCTCCATGTAATATTTATGATTTGCTCTACCAGCTCAAGGCTCTCTGATGTTTATTTTCAAAGCACATTTAATTTGATAAAGAAAACAGGTCAGTTAGATTCAGATTTAGCTTCTATCTTTTGACCATCTGTTATGAGGCAGGCAGAGTGCTGGAAACTTGCACATGCATTGTTTCATTTTATCCTAGAAATGTGATTATTGAGAGCTTTGTATCTCATGCTAGGGAATGAATTCTTTGGGGTTTATATGATGATGCACAAGATAATGGATGCTACAGGTCAAACATGGTACATCTTCCTAACACATCAGTTAATCAGATTTGGGTTGGAGGATGTAGATTAATTTAGGAATTTAAATAACTAGTAATCATTTTTATGTTAAACAGTCTTGAAAATATAGAGGAGAAAACAATATATGGACCAATGTTGGTAATAAAACAGACTTAATTAGAGCAAGTACATTAGGTAAGGTGCACCCTGTGACTTCTGAGGGGGACTTTGTATAGGAACTCGAGGGAGAACCTGACCTAGTGAGTCCATCTCTTCTTTCTATAAATGTAGAAATGAGGTCCTGAAGTTCACACGCCTGTTGACTAAGGTAGGACTTGAATGTCACTAACTGTCCTCTTGACCCTGCCATATTGTCTGCTTCTCCTTGCCCTTCAGGAACGTTGGTGCTAGACCAGGTGCCTCTGTGTAAGCTCAGGTGGAAACATGGAGACGAACGCGAACATAAATTATCCTTACAGAGGTAGTGGCTGTGGAGGTGGTTGTGTATGCCAGGCCTGCCTCTCTGCAACCAGTGGGCTCATGTACTCCTACCATCCAGGTTTGCAGGAAACGAATTGCTCTTTGGAAGATCGAATTAGCTGCTCTTCTAGGACAAGATGGATGAACATGCCAGTGATTCAATTTTTTATGTCTTAGAATTACAGGATTTCAAAATGGAAAGGGTCTCCTGTCTTCTGGGCCAATACCCTCACTTTACATGTTTATGGAATGGGATAAAAAGGTTTTCTCACATTTCCAGTTTTCTCTGTTTGAGATTAGACAGATGGCTGGGTTGTTTGTTATTTGCTTATTTTATTGTTCTGAATACCTTTAACTGAGGACTGGGCATATCACGCTCCCTGGCAAAGTGAACTAGGCCAGTGGTGTTGATGTCTGCTGACCTGATCTGTGATTTGGGGTAGATAGTTTTACTCTTTTGTATGGACAAATTCTCCTTTCAGAACAGTCTACTAGAAATTGTGAGAAGCTATGTGAATTTTCTCCTTTGTTGTATTATGGGACACTAGAAAGGAAAGTTACTTTTCCTGGTGTTGTGGAAGCCAGGTCTAGGTTGCTTCAGACATCCCTCGTCTTATCAGTGCTTAAATCTGGTGTCAGGTCTTATCTCCTTCCTTCCCGCCCCCACCCAGTCTCAGTTTCACTATGTTGCCCCCAAGTTGGTCTCAAACTTCTGGGCTCAAAGAACGCCCCTGCCTCAGCTTCCCAAGTGATTGGGATACAGGTGCCTTCCCACGTGCTTGGCTCCCTTTGTTTCTTTAGATCACAAATCCTAGAGGCATGTGACATACACTTGTTAATATTCCACTTTGGTGATGAAACCAAATTGTAAAACATGATAAATTTGATTTTGACTTAAAATATGGTGAATGTTTGTGATTATGAAAGTAATATGTCTCATGAAAATAAAAAACAAAATTAAATAACCATTTTGAGAATTTTAATAGCATTAACTAGACAGGAGTATATTAAAATATACTTCTGCGATTTTTTAATAACAGTTGAGATTTTATATAGCATATGGAAATAATTGTTGGATGAAATATTATCCAAAAGCATACCTCATGTAAAGCTGTATGTTCTGCTTTATTCACTTATTATATGGTTGTTCCTAATGTTAAAAATTCTTGCTGCCCATTATCATGTCTGTGTAGTATTCTGTTGTATGGATATACCTGCTTATCGATATTCCTGTTGTTATGTTGCCTTCTCTCTTCCTTCACTATCATGGTACATGTATATCTCTAGTCATCTTTCCTAGGACAGGATTTTGGAAGTGGAGTTGGTGGGTCTGAAGCCTTCACACATGTCAAGCTTCCCTGAAACATCACATCAGTTCCTGCTCCCCTAGTGGGTATGGGTGGCTCACCTCCGCAGGCGTTTATAAACTGTTCAGTTCTGGGCCGCTCAGCATGCCCTGCACGGAGGACACCCCGCACCTTGTTGAGGGCCTAGATTGAGACCTCCCCACCTTTTGAACTGGCTTCTGTCTCCCATATGCCCTTTGCTCTTCATTCACTCATGCCACAATCTCTCAGGAAGTGCCAGGGATTTTTCTTGATATGCTTTTTCTGCTGCTTTGTTGTTTCTTCAAAGGATAGAAATGGCTGTCTTAAAATTAGCGGCAGCTGGAGGCTGCTTCTGGCCCCAGGATCCAGTGCAACTGTCACTTAAAGGAGGTGCCATTCTATTTCTGGCCACGCAAAGCTTCCCCGCCATCTCTCGAGTCCTCAGCCAGTGCTCAGCTCCTTGCTGTCTCCTCTCCAGGTTACCACAGTCGTTGCTATAGAGGAAGTGACGATTGTAAAACACTCCATAAGACTGACAGTGGTGCTCACGTAGGAGTGACAGAAGTTTTAGTGAGCCATGTTCATTTTTTCTTCTTACGATTTCCATTCAAATAAAGCAGAAGGCCTAGCTGTTAATCCTGCACCGAGGCTCTAGGGTTGACTGCTCTCTTCCCTTCCTGCTTCTCTGGAGGCGAGACCAGGGAACCCTGTGGGCCTCACAGCTGTGTCTTGCTGGTCTTTCTTCCTGACCGTCCCCTTTGACATTTCCACTGATGGTGTCTTATTTCTGAATCGGGGAGCAGAGGCTTCTTTACATAATCTGGTCCTTATTTGAAGTCATGTGAATAGAGTGCTGAGCCCAGGTGACACAGGTCGGCTTTAGGGCCTTGGGGAAGGAACCCTTTCTGTGTGAAGGAGGTGACAGGGCGCGCTGCCTGGCTGGCAGGGTTGGCCAGGATGTGGTGTTGGTGGTGTGCAGAGCTGGCACACCTCCACCATGCTTGTTCTCATTCTCCTCGTTGCACTTGGCTAGGTCATGGCACCTGCAATGCACATTGCTCTGAGGACCAGAGGGGCTGCCCAGGACTGTGCAGAAACATGCCTGGCGAGCAGCAGCCGCTCCTGCACCCCCACCCCAAACCCCACGGCAGGGCAAGAGCTGCTCCTCAGAAAAACACCATCTGGTCCACGGATTCCAAAACACTATTAAGTGCTTTCCTTTTTGTCTTGTCATAGAAACTCTGTCAGTGGGTGGTTTCTGTATACCCATTTGTAAAGAGTTTCCTGTTCCTTATTTTAGCCATTTCTGAAAAGTGTCTAATGATGCAGCAACCATTTCTTCACCGCCCCTTCCTCAGCTTCCCCTCTGTGCCCTCCTCCACCTGTGTCACAGGGTCTTTCCTGCCTTAGTACCTGGTCCTTGTTGGCTCTGAAGCCACCCGTAACCTGGGTTAGCAGTTGCCAGTGCTGAGATGTCTGAAGGACAGCAGAGAGGTCTTGGGAGCGGGTGTGGGGCCTCCTGGACAGCTCACTTATTTATCCACACGGTGACCATCCAGTGAACATCTGTTATGGTCCAGGCATCCTTAGCACCAGTGACACAGACGGGGTGGCAGCAGAGCCCCAGGCCTCCAAAGCTCACAAGCTTTAAGTACAGTGGGCTGTGGGAGGTATCAGCTGAGCACCTGTTCAGGGTCCAGTGCGTGATGCATCCTGGTGGCCTTGGCCTTTCCACATGGGGAGGAAGTTGTGAAAAACCTTCACAGGGGACATGGGCTCATTCTCATTCACAGGGTAGGTCCAGCCACTTCTTTGAAGGACCCCAGGGTGGAATCACAGACACTGAACAGAACTTCTGTAGGTCAGTTCAGCCCTCTTCCTCCGGTGTCTGCAAACCCTGATGGGGTATTGTGTTTTGGTTTATCATCGAGATTTTTTTTTTTCCCTTCTGCAAGGGCCATTCTTTTTTTCTTTTTCTTTCTTTCTTTCTTTTTTTTAAACATGGTGTCATTTTAAAAATGCCTTTATTTTATTTATTTATTCATTCATTTTTATGTTGTGCTTGGGATCGAACCCAGTGCCTCATGAGCTAGGCGAGTACTCTACCACTGAGCCATGGAAATCTTCTGGTGGGGGCCCTGGCCCAACCCAAGGGCATTCTTTCTTGCCAGATTTTGGCTGAGAAAGGGGAATACCATGACCATTTTAGCTGTATGACTTTATCTGATATTTTGGGTAATGTAAGTGAAGAGTAAATGAACCCTCACTTAAGTACCTTTTTCTTTTTAATTATATGAGAAGAAATTCACTGCTTCTGCATGTTTTTTTTTTTTTTAACATATGGTACTTTCCTAAAATTTTACATTATAGACTTTATAGAGAAGTGAAAGAAGATGTGAAGATCAGGAAACAAAAGCAAAATAGGAGTCCATCTGAAAGTATATAGTGTATCACATGATAGGGCCTGGAGCATTCAGTAGGACATCCTACACTGAGGTAAGGAAACATTCGCCTTTCAATCTCTTTAGACCCTTCTTAATTGTGCTAGAGACCTTGTTCATCACTCCATTGTAAGTGGTATAAATTAGGATCAGGTTGAATTGCACATTACAGGGGGTAAGAACTCCAAATAAACAGGCCTAAGTGTGATCGTTCATTTTTCTGTCACCTAAAAGGGTTCCAGAGGGCTGGAATACCAGGTCTGTGTTGCCATTTGGGATTCAGGCCACCTGTCTTCCTGCCCCTCCTTCCTCAGCACATGGCATTTATCCTCAGGGGCACTCCTTAGCTTAAATTGCTGCCAAGGCTCCAGCTATCGTTTTTGAAATGCAGATTCTGAAGCGGAAAGGCAAAATCGGTCCATCCCAACTGAGCCACTTCTTTCTGAGAACCCACATAGTGCCAGAACGTTTTGATCACGTCTGACAGCAAGAAGGGCTGGGAAATATTCCCAGAGGTGAAATGTCTTGCTGTAAACCAGGATTCTGATGTTCAGGAGAAGGGGAATGTAGATGTCGGGGCCAGCAGTACTTGGAGGGGAAGGAGAAAGCTCGGTGCAGCCCGGAGGAGGAAGTCGGGGCCGAATGTCACTGGAAAAGATTCCCAAATTGCTTGGAGTGATGTTGGAGTGGAGAGAGTTGGGGGTTAGATGAAAAGGTCATTGAGATATTAGTGTTCCTGAGCTCCATGGAGAGGGAGGGTTGGCATGAACCATCTTGGAGGAGACTGGTGTGATGACGGATGGTACATTAGTGGTTCCGGGTGGGTCTGTGGATGGAAACGGACTGGTGAAAGGGCTGGCATTCTTTGAGAACAGGTCTTGAGGAAGGGGAATGATTCCTTTTAAGTGGAAAAGGCAGAACTATCTTTTCTGTCTTAGCCACAGAGTAGCTGCTGAGTTAGTTGGTCCTTAGCAGAGATGCAGGGTTGGCTACAGTGAGTGGAAGATGAGGCGTTAAACCAGTGGGAGGAAGGAGGCCTGTAGCTGAGAGTAGCAAGAAACAAAGAGGCCCGTGCTTGAGAGTTAGGGAGAGTGGCAGTGAGGGATGGGCGGGAGGTGAGTGAGCCAATTTGGGTGCTCAGTGCTGCGGGATTTGCTTTTTCCCATTTGTTCACTATGCTGTACACTGAAGTAAAGCTTCCTGTCAGGTAGGCCACGTGTGGGCCCGGAAGAGTGTCTTGGTGTACTGACCTTGGCTGGTGGGGGCCCTGGCTAATGGATATGTTTTGGTACAGACACCCCAAGGGGACCCACAGCTGGGGAACAGAGTCACCTGTGTATTGGCATTGTCTGATCTAGAGTGACTTCTGGAGAAAGGGAGAAGCGGAGGCCCTGGCCTGTGCCCTGCTTAGCTTGTAGGTTCTCTCTTATGTGACACAGTGTTCTCTGGGGGGTAGTCCTGGTTCTGAGACATGCCCCCCACCTTAGACCCCAGTTCTGGCTCTTTCTTCCTGGGATCCAGTTTCATTTTTCGGTTCCTTGATCTCAGCTCTGATCCCTGACAGTGCACAATCATTATTTCATCTGATCCCTCTTGGTTACATACAAAGGGATTAACCATTCTGGGGAGTATTCACAGAATGTTTCTTCTCCATTTTGTAAATTCTACAATGATCTTCCTATGTGACCAGCATTGTTTGGGGCTGCTTGATGCTTTTCTTCCTTAAAACTTACACCTCCCCAGCTATATCAGCATTCCCTCCATTTGCATAGTGTTTTATTGTTTAGAGGATTCTGCACACATTTTCTCCGTTGGTCCTTATGATGAAAGAAGGATGCAGATGTGACTTATCACTTATTTACAAATTGGGAACCTAGACTCAGGCCACTAGGCTAACTGTGAAGACCTGGGGTTAGAGCCCAAGTTGTCCGTCTTTTAAGTTTACAAGTTCACAACAAGCAAACAAATGTTCAATCTTGGCCTTTAACAAGACCTAGTTCAAGATGTTAATCTTTTGTGGCTGAAACCCTTGTCTGCATATCCTGACCACATCTGAACCAGTCTTCGCTTGTTTAATACTTGTTATCGTCTGTGACACAGCTCTCTCCATGAGCATCAGTCACAGTGTTCCTTAGCGATTCCATCTTGGCCAGATCCATCAGATTCATGCATGTCCTGCCTCACCGGTGCCACCGGGAGTGCAGTGTGCCTAGTGCAGAAGCTTGCCCAGGCCTTGGTGCCAGGCAGGCCTCGTGTCTGGTTCTCAGTGTAGGTGTGAGCTCTGTTGACCTTGAGCATCACTTCATGTTGCAGAACCTCTACCTCCCCCGGTATAACTGGGAATGAAATGTAGTTTGGGGACCATTTGTTACTTCTACAAACTTCAGTTCTCTTTCCTCTATAAAATGGGCACAGTGATACCCACCTGGCAGTGTTGTAAAAGGTAGTGAATAAACTCCAGTGCAGTAAGCTCAGTACCATGTCTGGCTATACAGCTGGTGCTTAACAGGCCTTCTGCCCTTCTCTTTCTGCTCATCTTTTTAAGCTGTTTTGTGAGCCTTATAAAAAGTGATGTGGAGGTTAACAAAATGAAGTCAAAGATGTTGTAGCCTGAAAGTTTTTGCCCACTAAGTAGAATTTGTGTGTGGGAAGTGAGGAGATGGAGTAAGAGCCAGAGCCTTGCAGATGGCTCTTTTCTGAAAGATGATCTCTAACCAAATTGAGTGTGACTCACTCTAACCTTTATTGATAATTAGCATTTACATGCAGTTCTTCCATTTTCAAATTGACTTCCTATGACACTGAAGGAGTGGTTGTTGAGCTGCCTGCCCACCTAGGGGTGGACTGTAAGAGTGGGGGTGGGGAGAAGCCAGTGATCTCCAGGCCATCAGAGAAGCTGAGAGGTGGCATTCCCAGGCCCCTTCACAGTGGAGGATTCCTACCTTTTTCCCTCTGCAAAGACTGCTGCAGTGGTCAGAGCTCACGTGTGAATTGAGATGTTTAGTTTACATAGAAAGTATATAGTGTCTAAGATAAAAATTCATATGCTTTAAATATTCTGGGACTGATAGATTTAACAGTGAAGTTTAATATTTTTTTAACCTTTAGTCAAACCTCTAGTTTTCTGTGAGGACGTTGATTACGAGCTCTGTCACCAAAAGAAACTTCCCATTTTCAAATTGCACCTCCTTCATTTAGCAATATAACCGTAACTTGAGAATACCACAAGGCTAGTCTGTTAATGTACAGATGACCCTGCAGTAAATTTGCATGAAGGTGTTACTTTAAAACAGTTTTCTTAGTTTTCTAAGGAATCTCCATACTGCTTTCCAGATTGGTTACACTGATTTGCAGTCCCACCAGCAATGTATGAGTGTGCCCCCCCCCCCAATCCTCACTGGTTGTACCAAAGGGCTTAAAATCAGCATACATAGTAACATAGACACATCAATGTTTACAGCAGCTCAGTTCACAGTAGCTAAACTGTGGAAGCAAACTAGATGCCCTTCAGTAGATGAATGGATAAAGAAACTGGTAAATATACACAATGGAATATTACTCAGCATTAACAAATAAAATTATGGCATTTTCAGGTAAATGGATGGAGTTGGAGAATATCATGCTAAGTGAAGTAAGCCAATCCCCCCAAATCAAAGGCTGAATGTTCTCTCTGATAAGTGGATGCTGATCCATAATGGGGATGGGGCATGGGAAGAATGGAGGAACTTTGATGGAACAAAGGGGAGGGAGCAGTGGGGAGGAGGCATGGGGGCAGGAAAGATGGTGGGATGTGATGGACATCATTGCCCTAGGTACATGTATGACTGCACATATGGTGCAATGCTACATTGAGTACAACCAGAAATGAAAAGTTGTGCTGTAATTGTGTACAATGAATCAAAATGCATTCTACTGACATATATACCTAATTAAAATAAATAAATTTTAAAAAAGTTTTCTTCTCTGACCCATTATTGCAAAGCAGAGTAGCAATTTCCTTTCTAAGTCAGGAGGTTGGGAAGGAGGGCCAATTTTATATGTGATCTCACTGAGAGTGAGGGCTGCAAGGCTGAGGGAAGGAGGTGATCAGGTGGCCCTTGTGAAAGTTTCATTATAAGGTTATCTTGGTGAAGGCCGAGGATGTATTTTATTTTGGGGACCCACCAGAATTACTTAAATTATCTGCAGGCCCTTGGGATTTTTGTTCCTCAGTCTCTTCCACCCCCAGACCTTCAGTGTAGTCTCTGCTCCCGGTTCTTCCATGAAAACCCATTAACACTCCTCAGAGAGGAGGATTAAAATCCCACCAGTTTGTACTTGCTCATAGCAGGTATGTGCTTGCTTCTCTGTCCTCTTGCCTTCATTTGCAAGTCACTTCATAATTTAATGAGCTGTCACTTAGCTGGGATTGGCTCAACTGCAGGTGAGTGAACATCTGGTGGCATTCCCTGATCTCATTTGGTTGAGAATCATAGAGGCAAACTCAAATCCAGAACTCCAGGTATGATTGATGGCAAAACAAGCCATTCTTTTCAGGGGGGAAAGTATCTGTGGTGGGCCTTGTTTTCAGAGTGGTTGAGCATAGGTTTTAGAATCAGATCTGAATTCAGATCCCCACATTGGGACATAAGAGTTGCTACTATGATTGATTTCCCTTGCTACAAATTGAAGTAAGAGTAGTGGTCACCTGTACTGGTTGGTTCAAAGAGATGAAGCATATGAAGTGTCCAGGGTAGAGTTTGTCACCTGAGCAGTACTGGGCCCTTCCTTCCTGCCCCAGTTCCCTGTTTTGTGAAATTGAGTAGTTTTCTTCTAGCTCTATCCAATTGTAATTCAAATCTCCACTTTTCTCAAATGGATAAGCCAGTGGTTCTTAATCACCTGGAGGGCTTGTTAAGACATACTGCAGGGGCCCCTCCTCAGACTGTCCCAGACTGAGCAGTTCGGGAGAGCTTATCCCAGCTGTGAGGCAGTCTCTCAGGAAGGCTTAGGGGTTCATGTAGGAGGATTGGCACTTAAAGTCTAGAAACAGCAAACAGCTGAATGTTTTTAAAAGACATGATTCTGTGGGAGAGGTCACATTTATCTCATCTTTAGATGTGTTTAAGGGTTTGCCTGCCTATGGCTGTTGCTGATGCCCTGTGAGATTCTCTATTTTCATTCTTTTGTGATTTTGGCAGAGCTTATATACCTGTACCTGTATCTATGATTTTTTTTTAAGTTTTTTTTTTAGTTGTAAATGGATCTTTTATTTGTGTA
This sequence comes from Marmota monax, assembly GCF_021218885.2. NCBI lineage: Eukaryota > Metazoa > Chordata > Mammalia > Rodentia > Sciuridae > Marmota > Marmota monax. The sequence goes on along the minus strand of NW_026694084.1, from coordinate 34,259,874 downwards.
TTTATATGTGGTGCAGAGGATCAAACCTAGGACCTCACACATGCCAGGCAAGTGCTCTACCACTGAGTCACAACTCCAGCCCCTCTATGATTGTTTTTTTTAAGTTGCCCCCCCCCCCTTTTGCAATACGAAACCAAAAAGTTTTTTGTTTTTTTAATTTAAAACCATGGAAATTTTCAGACTATAGAGATGGCACAGGCATGATGAACGCCCTTGAATTTAGCGTCAGGTTCAACAATGATGGCCTTATTGACCTCATTCCATGGATGACCTGCCCATTTCCCAATTGTTCCCAGTGGGCCATTCTGAAGCAAGTCCCAGGCACATCAGTTTTCTGGCAGCAGTTCAGTATTAAAAGATGAAGATTCTTAAATATAACCACAGTGCCATGTCGCACTTAAAAATGAACAGTAATCCCTTAATACCATTAAATATTTCATCAGTGTTCCAATTTCCCTAGTGGTCTCTTCAATCAGTGCCAGAGCAGAAAGTACACAGTTGTTTTGGTTGATAAATCTCTGACGTTTCCCTTCCCTGCATCTTTTTTTCCAAAGAGTTTATTTGTCAAAGCAACTGTGCATTTGTGGCATTTCCCCACTCTTCTTTTGCTGGCATTTGGCTGACTGCATCACTGTGATGTGTGACCTGTTGTTCCTCCTCTTCCTGAAAACAGATAAAGGCCTCAGCAGATTCAAGCCTGACTTGTCTTTTCCCCCTATTTTGGAGGGCAGGTGGGGCATCAGTGCTGCATAACTGATGGTGTTCACTGGCACCAAGAGGCGTATGATGCCTGCTATGTTCGTTCTTATCCTCCTCCTCTCATGTTCAGGTTGACAGTGGGTTAGGTGTTGTCAGCGTATTTTGTGTGTGTGAGTGTGTGTGTGTGTTACCTAATGGACCTTTTGATTTCACAACGTTGAGGGAGAACAAAATATAAGAGGGTGTCTGAGGTACATCTTCTGCTGATTTAACATCAGGTGAGTGAGTGCTTGCTGCTCGGGTGCACTGTGCTGATACCATGGCATTAGTTTATGACCTGTGCTGGTATGTTTAATCCTTTTTTAAGGCTTTTTTCTTTTGATGCCTATGAATAATCCCTCCGTGGTAGCTACCTTCGACTGGGTTGCAGTTTATTTCAGGCATATTGATCCAGGTGTGCAAACTATTGCCATGACATTGTCCAAAGTATTACCGTGGGGGAGGATGCAAGATGCAGCAGGGAGTCTGGGACCTACAGGTTAAGGGTTGATCTTTCTCACTTGCAGTCTAGACAATATTCGGTTGCATGGCTGCTTAAGATCACTCAGTATCTTCTTAAATACAGGTATAAACATGCCTGTTTAGTCTGGGCCAAAAACTAAAGACTAAAGCTTATTTCCTTGTAGAATTTGAGTTGGTTACTGATGTACAGATGTCATGTTGTAGAAGAGACAGTGCCGTTACTTTCACGATATAGTAAAATATGTAAGAAATTTGAATGATCATGTAGTCCAGTCACAAGGTCCTAAAAGGGGAGGTGACTTCCTCAGGGTCACACGTTGGATTAATATATAGTGCTGGGCATTGGCAACACTGTTTGGGCCCAGAAGGTGTCTGTAGTTCTCCATGCCTGTTTGTTTCCAAGGGAAAAGCCATCTCTTCTCATGGGGACTGAAAGGCTCTTATTCAGAATTCCAGAGGTCCACAGACTGGTCTCCTTAAGCCATCTGAACTTGACCCAGGCAAAGTGAAGGCTGAGCCATTTGGCCAGTGCACTGCAGTGGTGTTGGCTTCTCAGAATATTTAAAGATGAGATGACAACCATTTGTAGTCCCTGAAGGCATGGAAAAAGAGAAGTCGGAGTCGTTGTCCTTCAGCTCAGGATGGCTGGCAAGATCAGGTGCCTGGGTTTCCATGTCCTCTGCCCAGCTACAGCCTGGAAGAACCAGGGAAATAAGGTGACAGAGTGGAAAGAACACCGAACAAGAGGCAGCCTCTCTGTGCTTGCATCTCAGCTTCGCTTCCGTGTCCACCTGGTTGGGCCTTGGTCTCTTCATATGTAAAGCTAGTGGATTGGACCAGCGATGATGTGGGTTCATATGTGGACCACCTGCAGAGTTCTGTGACCTCTTGCATGTTGTTTAACCTGTCTGAAACACTCTCATGTATCCTGTGGGAAACTGAGCTATGATATCCAAGAACTGTATCCAAACAACAAGAAATAAGGTAAAAATGCTCGGTTAGCTAGGTCTTCGTAGATCTTTCTGTTCCTTTATTACTTCTCCTTTGGCCCTGGGCTTCCTTGTGACTAATAATCAATTTAGAGGTAAAAAATAAAACTGCAAAACTGGCTGTGAGCTAGAATATTTGTTTTTATTTTGATTTTGTTTTAGTCAGAGTGTGAGAAATTACGTTGCCAACCATGGGGAAGGGATGACGCATTTGTTGGGGCTGGAGGAAGCCCAGTAAGTAGCACCACCGCTTTCTGCTTGCGTTCAGAACTAAGCTGTGAACTAAAAGGAATGAGGCCAAATGGACCAGCATCCTTACGGCTAAAGCTTATGTTGGATGCCTTGGCTTCTGGCTGTGGGCAAGGAGGCCGCATAATGCTGAGCTCCAGGATTGAGATGCACATCTGCTCGGCAGTGATGCAGAAATAGCAGAAGGTGAGCAGCTCACTCCCAGGAGGGAGGCATGAGGACAAGACTTGGCTCTGTTCTTTCTGTGGCTTCTCCTCCCTCTTCCCTGTCACCTTTCCTCCCTAGGCTGCGCGAGTATCAGAGTGCAGAGACAGGAGCGTCACTCCAGTGAGCACCAAACTGGGAAGGAGCCAGAGTTAGGACGAGCTTTCCTGTTGGCATGGTTTCTGTGAACAGATATGGCCAGCAGGGTCTGTGCTGGCAGTCTTCCTGGGTAGCCAGGGCAGAGGACTTGGTTTCTTTCGTCTTGGCAAATCCATGGTGATTTATGTTCCTAGGGAACCAGGTGTGAGTGGGGCTATCTCATTATAATATCTGCCCTCTTTTGAGGAACTTCCTTCGTACCAGCTACCGTGCTAAAAGGATTTTGTACTTGCACATTCTCACTGAATTCTTAATCAGAAAGAACTAAATAGGTGCTACTCTTATTGCCAGTTTGTGAATAAGCAAGCTAGGCTTAGCTAGGTGAAGCAAATGCCCAGAGGTCACAGGTACTATAAGTTTTTTAAATCACACCATTTTATTCCATTCTGACTCTGGGTTCCTTGTCTTTGTTGTCCTGTTCCTTAAACCTGAGATCATGGCTCCAGAAGAGAGTTGGAGTATCATTCTGTTAAGGGAAAACCTCAACCCCGCCCTGGCTAGGAAAAGGCAGTAATGGGAAGAGAGACTCCTAAAGATTAATAATATCGACTCCATCCGTGAGCATCCAGGGCTTTTTGGGTAAACCGGAGATACAGACTCTAATGTTCACATTGATACTACTTGTATTTATCCATGGCTTTGTTGGGTGCCAGGACCTATACATACTAGTCTGTGGTTTATTGGTGCAATGACATATCTTGAAGAGACTGATGCAAACTGAAGTCTGTCAAACAGGGCCCTGCTTGTCTGCCCAGAAGCCTTGTAACCTAGTGTGCAAGGGCATCTTGGACTAAAACATTGTTTGGTGTGGTTAAGTAAGGCAAACTATATGTCTTAGGACTGGACACTCCCCAATACAGAGGATATTTGCTATCAAAGGGAGAGAGGGCCCTCTGGGAATAGGCACAGGTTGCAATGTTTCTTTTTAAACCAAAATTTCAAATGTGTGTTTTTGCCCTTCATCCTTTAGTGACATCTTCTACTTACGTGTGTTGGATGAAGTTGACTTCTGGTTTGAGAAGTGGTCAAGCTCTTTCCATGGGGCATCAGTGTCCAAGGCCAGGGGCTCAGCTGCAGATGTCCTGTGGGAGTGGCAGCCAACCTCCTTAGACACATCACTTTCATCTTTATGATGGGGGTGTTTATTGAGAACATAGTAAAGTTAATAAGCAAGAATGTACTTGCACATACATGTTCCAGACTGAATTTGGATCTCTCCATTTAGAAGGAGTAAAGTGCAAATCCTTATGGGTCATATTTCAATTATCAGTGTTTTTAAAAAATTGTTGATTTTAGGCTAGGGCTGTTTTTTATTATGGAAAATACATTTTAGCAGTCTAGCTTGGTTTATGGTTCCTTGGTCTAACACTTTTTCTTCAGTGGTAAGTAACCTGTAATGGACGTTGCTTAGTTTGCCTTTTAACAATAACGGTTTAGCAAGTAGAAAATGCATATGCCTTGAGAAAAGGCTACAAGGAGACAGAAGGCAGTGTCAGTGGAGATTGACTTTGGGTGATAGGATTGGCCATTGTTGTTTTAGATTTATGTTGCAGGACTTTCTAAAGAATTTCTGTCTATGAGAAAAGCTTTTCCTAGTTTTACAAAATATGGGCACTGGAGGAAAAATTGAAAGTAACGCAGAATACAGGAAGATGATTTAGACCTGATGGGCGACTACACCAATCAGATCGCCACAGTGGGTATTTGGTTGTTTTGCATGCGTGGCGCATAGTCAGAGCAGGGAACACACTTCACTTCCCAGGCCTGCGGATCAGGCCCTGGCACACATTCCTGGCAGTCCGAGCTAGCGTGTTCACAGAACGGCTGTCCTCCCCACAATGGAAGCCCTTGCCGAGCCCAACCCATAAGCCTAAACAGAACCTCACCAAGGAAAAGCTGTCCCTCTTGGTGATTCTGGCTCAGGTTGCCTCACCCCAAAGCATGGTGTGTTCTCTAGGAAGGTGTTAACACACATATTGGCATCCCGTGAAGCTCGTTTGTTTATAGGAAAGCTCAAAGGCTTAGGGAAATGGGATGGTTTCTGCAGCGAGACGATTAAGAAAATTTCAGTTGAGGGTGGGCAGAGTTTAAACCGACTGTTTTCTTTGACATGTCAAAGGTCCTGTTGACCCTGCCTGGTCAAAAAAGCTTTCAGACCTTTTTTCCTTCCAAAGAATTTATGATTAAGTGATGGAATCCATAAATAGTGTGACCCGTTTTTAACTAGATTGCTGGTGTGTTTTTCAGCTGGACTTTGTGGTTTGGCTAATGAAATCTTTGCAGAGATGATCCGCTCAGCCTTCTGTCTAGTTAATATTGCCACCACTGCTTTATGACTTAATTGCCTTTGTGGTTAATTCGCTCTGTGACACATTCATCACCATGAAGTTGACACTCTTCACCCCGTCTGTCCTGGTATTTACTGTATGACTCTTGGGGTCAAGGAGAGGTTGGTATGTGGTTTTGTTATTAGAAATAAGTGGTATAGGCTAATCTGTCTTGTTTAATTAAAGCAGTGCCTTTAATTTTCATTAGTGCACTAAAGCTACTTCCTCCTGATAAATTTCTGTTCCACAGTACTATCATCTGAGTGTATAGCAAGCTATTTCTGGTTTTTAGAGAATTAGTTTATAAAGTTCTTTAAGTTCTTTCATATTTATTCTATTATTTAATTACCCTCAGCACCTCTCCCCCCACACACAAAAACAATCCACTATGATAGACATTAACATCTCCACTTTGCAGATGTAGAATCTGACACAAAGAAATCGTAGGCTGGTGTGCCAAGTCAGTGTGGCTAGTACATTGTAAAACTGGACTTCCTGCCATGGGAATTGGACAGTTGGGATATTGCAATTTAAAAAAGGACTTCTGTTTGACCATTGTCTGTTATTGGGATTGGCCTTCCGTTAACTCCATAACAATGTCTCAAGGCTCTTGCTGAATACTGGATTTTTAGAGATTTTCAACTGAACCTGGTAAGTTGTCCTGGGCACAGATTTCATTGTTGTGGACAAGGCCATGGGTCCATGTGGCAGTGACCTTGTTCACTAGGGTTAAAGTCTAGTCTTAGAGGAACCAAAATCTGTTCCTGCTTCAATCCTTTAGGCACAATTTCTGTTTGCTTTGAGTTTTTTTCATTTCCCTCCTCAGCCAGAATTGAGGCACCAGGAAATTCCGAATGCATCACAATGTCAGAACTCCCTCCCTGACAGTGCCACTCCCATCTAGAGCCCCTTGGTGGGGCTTGCGTGGTAGAGCCCAGGCCATGGTACAACCCACAGGTTTGTTGGCAAAGCCCCTCCTCTCCCAGGGCCTCACTGCTTATCTTGCCTCGTCCCCAGCAGTGGCTGTGTTCTGTGCTTCCTCCGTGATGTGTCTGTTGTGGTTAGTCAGGTGTCTGCTTGTTCATCCAGTGTCCAGGTCAGTCTAAGTGCCCCAGCGCCTAAAGTCTTCTCTCTTACTGTTCCACCATCTCAGTCATTCAGGGCTGGTTTAGTACTTCTGTTATTTTATAAGAAGTCACACACCTCTTTCTTGGTACTAATTCTGTTGAAATGATGTGCTTACCTCTCTCTGCCTACCATTCCACCCCCAACACCGAATTTCTCAGAAGTAGGAATTATGGTGCAAAGCACACATTATGATTTTGAATATAGTATGGGCACTGCAAAGATTATCAAGTGGATAATCCCACTTTCCAACAAACTGACTCCTTGATGCATAGTGGAGCTTCAGGGCATGTTACCGAAGGAACCAGTACTGAAATCCCAGGGCCACCATGGTCACTTCTCACCTATGGGCTAGTCGCATGTAAGTACCTTTGGTTTCATTCCAGCCGGCTCCCTTTCCTTCCCCACCGGTGATGGTTATAGGTGTGTCACCCTCACTCTGCACACCCACCGCTGGTTAGGTGATGTGGCCAGAGGATGAAACTGTTTCATATCTGTCAAAAATATACGTGTCAAAAAACTCCATCTATTGCTGAGAAACTATACAGTGATTCTGGATTATCTGTGTTTGGAATTCCTTTCTTCCCTGATATTCATGTTAATAATCTTGACCACATGCTATTTTATATAAATATTTTACACTTACCAATTTTTGCTTATAGTGCCACAATTATTTTCAAAAGAACATCTGTATTTTATTACAAAGGGAATACTTTTTGGTACAGAAACATAGAATCAAAAATGTAAAACTTGATTTTAGTCTACTTGATTTATATTTTATTATAATAAATTTGTGTTTGTCTATGTTTAGATTTCTCATTTTGATCTTGGGGTTTTTTTTTGTTTTTGGAGTTAAGGATCTTATTTTTATAATTCAATGAGAGAAAACACTTTTAAATTAGACAACTGTGACATCTTAAGGAAATTCTTAAAGTTTGGAGTGTAATTTTGAAGCTGCATGTATAAGATGCAGCTTATTAAGATGAATAGTGAGGGCCATGGTGTGGTTCTGCAGTAGAGTGCTCATCTGCGTGAACGGGGCCTCGAGTTTGTTCACCAGTATCTAACACACACCAATAAAGGTGGAGAGTTGCATGTATTTTAAATATTTCTGTAATAACTGAAAGAGCCTGTGATAGCATTATAAATTCAAGAATGAATTGCCAGCAGAAAATTTGAGTTATTTGTTTTAAAATGTGACTATTTCTTAAGTTAATTCTGTTTCAGGAAATGGAGACTACTTGTGAGGGAGGAAGCAGCTCTTGACGCTGTGCAGGAGTTGTTCTCTCAAGTGTATTTTAATACTAATGTGGTTTTTTATTTTTTAAATCCACTCAATGCATTACGAAGGACAACAGCTTACTGCAGGAGAAAGGGTAGGAACTTTGGAGCCAGAGATATCTGGCGTAGAGTTCCAGCACTACCACTTAACTCCTTGTGACTTAGGGCTGATTTTGAGTTTCCTGAGCCTTTTGGTTTCTTTCTGGCAAATTGGAGCATGGGAATTGGGAGAAAGAAGTGCTCAGTGCTCCCTCCTACCTCACAAGGCTGTTACAAGATGAGCTGAGAGGTAAAAGGGACACATTTAAATTATAGAGCACTGCACAGGTGTGTGTATAGTCACCTATCAGAAGAGGAGGTTACCTATTGGGTGCTGGGGAGACAAACTAGAGGCACGTGACAGTGAAGATGTTACCATTTTGCTCAGGACTTCTAGACCCTTTTGAGCTGTTGGAGATGGGAGCAGATAGCTCCGGTTTCCTTGGAATGGCTTGCACTAAAATCCTGGAGCCTGTTGCTTAAGCAATAGCAATAGGTGTGCCCATAAGTCAGTGGCTTTTATTTTAGGACCCTCTTTAATTAGTTAGCCACAAGATCAGATTAAAATTTGATCTTTTAATTAGTTAAATAATATTTCCTGAACATTCACTATATTCATTTTAGAACGAGACAAAGCAAACAGATATCAAGGTAAGTTCCTGGAAGCAATCACTGCTAGGAAGGAAACATTAGGGCGACTTAAAAGAGTGGGGTAGGGAGGGCTTGGTGAGGACTGCCAAGAGATGCCCTGGGAAGAAACGACCTGAGAGCTGCATTCTGAGACTCGAGAAGAGCGAATGCCAGGAGTGAGCCAGGCACACCTGCTCCAGGCTGAGGAACCCCCAGTGCAGAGGTGCTGAGTGGGGTGCAGTGAGCTCTGCATTTCTAGTCCCACTTGGCTCCTTGATTTCAAGGAGAAAAATCCATACGGATAAAATAGAGATGGTGAATACAACACGGTAACTTACAGGAGGGTGGGTGGAGTCCTAAGGGAGTGTGTGGTTCATTGGAATATACTTGGAGCAATGTATGACAGAATTAGCTCCTTCCATTTAATCTTATGCAAAACATGGGTTTACTCCTGAGGATATTTACTTCTCTCTCCTGGTCTCTGGAGCAATAAATTTAAGAAGGAATAAAGGACCACCTCTGCTCAGACCTTTGACCATGTGGATTCTTTGGGGGCTTGGAGCTGACAACAATGGATGAGGTTTGCCTTTGCTTCTGAATTTATTTTGTAGCTTTTAAAAAGAGCAGAACATTTATCAAAGTCTGAAGGGATTGTCGGTATAGGGAGAAGGGTATGAAAAACAGGAGTCCCTTATGATGTATGTTTATAATGACTTGCATAAATAGAAGTCAGCAAATCCTTGAAAGTGAGTGACTCACTAAGTAATAATACTTTACATGAAAGTTGACACCTAGGGAGTGCTTGCTGTTTGCAAAGGCCTTTCTATGCTTAATTCTCCCCAGAACTCTAGGAGGTTGGTGGTATTGTCTCTACTGTTCAGGTGAGAAACTTAAGATTTAACTAGGTTAACTTTTTTGCTGAAGGTCTCACAGTCCTTTGGTGGCCACATGAAATTTGGATTCAGATCTTTCTGATCCCAGAGTCCTAGTTGTGATGACAGCTCATGGCTTGCCCTAACTTTGGTAGGTGCTGTAAAGAACATGGAGTGAATGTCTGGGGAGGAATGAGGACTGTGGATAAGAAGCTTCAGCTAAGAGAGGAGGACCCAAATGTTCTAATCTGAACTTGAGGCCAGGGTGACTTAGTCTTTAGTTTCTTCATTTATAAAATGGAGGTGATTTTTTTTAAATGGAGTGATTAAGTGATGGATTTATTCATTCATTCTTATCATCCATCATTATTGAGTATCTACAATGTGCAGGGGTTATCTAAGTGCTGGGGATAGAGCAGTGCAAACAAGAGTAAAGGGTAAACCCACTGAACTTATTTTCTATTGGAAGTCGACAGTCAAGAAATAAACAAATGTATGGTGTGTCCCAGATGCTATGAAAACAGAGGTGGAATAAGAATGATGGAGGTATGGGAGCTTAAGGGTAGCTTCCACGAGCAATAAGCTGAGACAAAGTTAGCTATGTAGATAAGGGGGCCAACAGTGCAAAGGGACTGAGGTAGGAGCATGGCTGTCAGGTTCAGGAGACAACCAGGAGATCGTGTGACTGAGGAAGCTGAGGTGTGGAAGGAGGAAGAGTTTGGGAAGGTGGCCAGATCATACAGTCTAATGACCATTGTAAGGAGTCAGTAAATAAAATAGGGAGGTAGTTTTCTTTTTTCCTCCCCCGCCCCCCTCCCGGTAGTTTTGAGTAAGACAGATGAACTGAATGGGCTCACATTTAACAAGAATTCTTCTGGCTGTCCTCTGAAAATAGACTTTGGGGTATCAGGCAGAAGACAGGAGCCCAGTTAGGCGGTAGCTGGTGTAGTTCAGGTGAGATTATCATCCAGCTAATACACTTTTTGCATCAAATTGAAAACAAACATTTGAACAAAGTGGAGATGGAAAGTGAGATTGTCATGTATGGACACCCTGTGGACAGGGGGTTTGGTGCTTGGAGATCACGGGTTGTATAAATACAAGTTGGGGAGGGCCAACTAACAGAAGTCACTTTGGCCCAGACCTATCATTATGTGAGACTGTACCAGAACTTGATCAGATTTATGGACTAAATCATTTTTACTGTATTCTTCCAGTATGTTAGTGTTACAGTAGCAGGCTTAGAGAAGAAGCAAGGGAGGGGGGAAATGATGTTCCACTTTTGGGGTGATAGGTAATATTTTCAGGTGATTCTCAGGAAACTGATTAGTTATTTCTACTTTGAAATGTATCAGAGAAATAAGAAATGTATTCAGAAAATAAGAGATGGTCTTTTCTGAATACCGTAAAAGATTAATATATGTTCAGTTCTGTAAAGCCTAGGAGACTTTTTTTTTTTTCCTAACGAAATGAAGTAAGAAGCTATATCCTTAATAAGTTTCTTAATGGGGTTGGGGTGATTTTTGCCCTCCCTCTCTGGGGGCCATTAGGCAATTTCTACAAATAGTTTTTCATTTGCTCAAAAATGTTTTTCAATACATTCTTTTGAAGAGCAGTTTTAAATTTACACAAAAGTTGAGCTACAATTATCATGTGTTCTCATAAGCCTCTAACTCCTCCCACATACACTGCCACCGTGATTTCCCATTATTGACATTCTACAATTATCAATTAATAAGCCAATAGCAATACATTATTATTAACTGAAACCCATAGTATGCATTAGAGTTCACCCTTTTTCGTACAGTCTATGGAGTTTAATGTATAATGACATGTATCCTCTTTTACTGTATTAGTTTTACTGCCCTAAAAAAAAAGTCTGCTCTCCCTGTCCCAATCCCTACTGATCTTTTTACTGTCTCCATAGTTTGCCCTCTTCAAAATATCGTAGTTGGAGCTGTAAAATATTGTAGTTGTATTGCTTTTATTCCTTTGTGTTTTCCTGGTTTGGTAGCTCATTTATTTTGATTGCTGGATAAATTCCATGGTCAGGATGCACCACAGTTTCTTTATTCATTCACCTAATGAAGGACATCTTGATTTTTGTCTCTGGAGACATTTTTGATTGTCACCACTTAAGCAGGGAAGGATGATGCTGTCAGCTGCCCAGAAATACTGCTAAACATCCAACAACACACAGGAGATCCCCACAACAAAGAATCCCACTCAAAATGTCACTAGAGCTGAGATTGATAAGCTCTGTTCCAAATATATCCGAAGTAGTATAGAGAAAATATTTTAAGCACACACTTTAGTTTTATTTTGCTAGAGCACAGTTTGAGAAAATTAGCCCCACAGCAATCCCAGGAGCAAGCTACAGTAGAAATTCCATTTAGTAGATGAAGAAACCATCTAGAGATGTTAGTATCACTCCTCTGATGGTTTTGCTCACAAATAGCTAAAGGCAGGATTCAAATCTGGAGCTTCTGTCTCTAAGCTCAGTAGACACACGAACCTCCTTATCATGTATGGTCTTCCCTTCTGCATTGTGTGTGGAGCCTTTATGTTTAACCAAATCGCTATTATGCTTTTTTCCATAGTGACTTAAATTTTTCGCACTTCAGGACTAGGGGTACAGTCTATGGTAGAGTGTTTGCCTAGCAAACCTGGCATTCGGTTTCCCAGCACCATAGAACAAAAAATTTTCTTGGAATCTTTTCCGCTTAATTCAGGAAAAGCTCTTTGAGTACATATAGGTCTCACAGTGTTGTGGGGACCACAGAGATGAAGAAGCATGCCAAGGTGCCTGTCCTCAGGGAGCCTTGCGTTGCTGGTGTCCTCGTTATTTTCTCCCCTTTGATGCCTCAGAAGGTGAAGGTGTCGTGATGCAGGTCCTCTGGTGAGTCAGCTCCTCTGGCCCAAAGCCCGTTCTCTCCAGAGAACCATTGGCTTAATGAAGCCGATGAAGCTTTAGATATCCCTGCCCTCCCCTCGCCTCCCCCCCCCCCAACTGGGCGCCTGTCCTGGTGTGGCTGTCACCTTGGGTCTTCTTCCTGTGGCCATCTAGTCCTCCTGCAGATGGCAGCTGATCTGGATACTCAAGTTGGTTGTTCTTTTCAGTGCCCATTAGCAGCCTGCCCTCTCGATCTGTTCTTCCTGTTTGCCATGAAGAACAGCTGGCCGCATTGCTTTAAAAGCCAGCATTTTTATTTGTTTGGGTTTGTTGCCTCTTCATATTTAGCATTTCTCATCTCTCTCAGCTTTATAGTGACACATAGTCTGTGTCTGTGAAAATGAACTCTCTGATCCCCAACACATACCACACACACACCCCCTCCCTCTAAAATATTTTTTCTTTTAGCTGCCCTGTTTAGTTTCCATTATGTTTACTTAATCTTTAGAGTTTTATTTTATATGGTTGGTATAGTGCCTTTTTATTGGTTAAAATGGAAAGATGCACACAGTTTTTCATGTATTTGTGCAAATGAGCGAGTGTATCTATCTGTGCGTGTGTGCACATTAGACCATACCAATGGGCAGATTATAAGCATGTCTTTTTCTCCTTTGGAATGTCAACTCCTGGAGCACAGAGATGACTAACCTGTGCCCTAGGTTTTTAGGTCTCATTACAACTCTGACCCAGTCATTCTGTTTCTTTGAAGTTTCTTCTATCTGCATGTTTTGTTTAGAATTGCAGAAACCCTGGCACGCCCTTACTGGGCAACACTGGTGAAATCTATGAATGGAACACTCTAACCAGCAGTGCATGTGTATGTATTGACCTGGAAACAGTCATGTTTTATTATAAGCAGAAAACAGCAAGTTACAAAACAACATATAAAAGAAGTATCATGCCATTGTATGAACATATAAAGAAAACTTTGAAGCCGTGTTTCTGGTTGCATTAGTTATTTCTGGTTGCTGGAGTTTAATGATTTTTTTTTGTAATGAATGTATAATGTATATTTAATATGTAAAGAAGTAAATAGCAAGATAAATACTGTGTAGATGCTTCTGCCCTAGAGGGACTCATGGAAATAGCAGTGACCATTCAACTTAGCAAATGTTTTCTTGTCTATTCAACAGCTACATGTGGAGTGCTGACTAGATGCTGGGCACACAGCAGTGAACACAGTGTGCCCAAATCCTTGCCTCCACAGCACCATTCCAGAGCACCTTTAGAGCCAGCTCTTCAGGAATGGGCACGTGTAGGAAGTGCTGCTGGATAGCAGGGAAGGAGCAGCGACTCTTGCAGACTAGAGCCACCCCAGAGTTTCCATCGTTTCCCTGAAGACACTTGTGTGTGTGGACTAAGGGGAACCGCCACGTTGGGGATGCTCATTGAAAGGATGAGATTTTCTCCAAGCGCAGGCATTGATTCATGTCTCTCATAGGCAGTTGGGGAGAGGTAGCCTAATTAGTTATTCAAGCCACTTACCTTTAGCATAGTCTGGATAAAATGGAAGGCCCTGTTTCCTGTCACGTCCCGTGTATACTCTGGTTGCCCACGCGCTCATCTGAACTAATGGGCTTTTTGGCATCATCTCCCTAAGTGCATCATAGGGAATGAATTTCTCTACTAAGAAGCCCCGTTATGGCTTTGTCAAGCTGGGTTGTGATTTAGTGGTAGCACTACTTGCCTTCCAGACACAGGATGGCAAGGAATGGGGGGCCCTGCTGGTGCTTAAGTGCAGGCAGCCCCTGTCTGAGATTAATCATCACATGGCAGGTGTTCTTGTGTTGAAACCTGGACCAGACAGGAGGCACACAAGTGGATGGTTCTCTCTCTCCTGCCGTCCCAGGGCTGGGCTTCCATTTTTAGAATCCAGTTGTTAGAGCTGGGGCTGGGGCTCCTTGGTAGAGCGCTTGCCTAGCATATATAAGGCACTGAGTTTGAGCCTCAGCACCACATAAAAATAAATAAATAAAGATATCGTGTCCATCTATAACTAAAAGAATATTTAAAAAAAAAAAAAAGAATCCAGTTGTTTAAAAAAGGGATACCAGTTGATTAAAAAGGGGATAAATGAAGCAGGCAGAGATGGTTTCTTTTTTGAAATTAGGATAGTGCTTTCTGACCTAATGATTGAATTTTAAGTTTCTTCAATTTCATTATCTGTCATGACACACGACTAAACCAGTTAGGATCACTCCAGGTGAACTGGGCTGGCATGAAATAATCACCAAAGAAAAATACCTTTTTCTTTGGGTTCTGAGACGGCTCCCCTGACCCAGCTCCCACAAAGGAGGCAAGACAGGTAAGAAAGAGAAAGAGCACACCTTGAACCTGGTGTTATTGGGGAGAAGCCATTCAAATGAGGCAAGGGGTAGGATTACAAAGGAACCAGGTGAGTGTAACTCCACCCCACCAGGTAATGCCTACTCCTGGAGCCACGTCTCATTATCCAAGCGGAGGTAAAGCCCAAGTTATTGCGAGGCGCAATAATTGTTCAGTATCTCTTGCTCGGGACTTAAGGGCATGTATTTCTAGAGCGGCTCCTGACATTTATCTATTCCAGAAATTGAGAGCTTGCGGATTAGTCTCAGAAATGATACGGCCATGGTTCTCTCTTGGCTGTGTTTTAGAATCATGCTGAGAACTATTAAAAATTCCAGCCTCAGCCCAGAACAATTAAATCAGAAGGGGTGGGAGCCTGGATAGCAGTGTCTCAGAGCTCCTGAGTGAGTCCAGTGTGCAACCCACACTGAGAATGTGGGTAATGTCACTGCCCCCTACACAGAGCAAAGAGTTTTACCTTCTAAAACAGATAACAGCAAAAATATAACAATTTTGTTCTTTCTTTCTTTTTTAAGACACATTTCTATTTATTTATTTGTTTGTTTGTATGTGGTGCTGAGGATTGAACCCAGGGACTCACATGTGCTACGCGAGAGTGCTCTACCTCTGAGCCACAACCCCAGCCCCAATTTTGTCCTTTCGTTGGAAGGAGAGGCATGACAGTGAGCTCATTGGGATGTCCTAATGTGGTTTGATTTTTAAGCCACATCTCTGGTTCAGCCATTTCCAAGGCTTGATCACTGTGAAATCCTGAGAACTTGTAACCCTTTGTATGGCTGTGTGATGTGTATATACAAGTTTGAGAGATTTTTCTTGTTTGGCCAATAAACAGTGTGTCTTTCAGCTTGATTTTGTCCTTTCTTTGGCTAAGGTGTTTTTCATGGGCCGCTTGGGTCCTTGGCTCATTGATCTCCTGTCCTGTCCGAGTGGCTCCTTCACACCTGCCCATCCTCCAGTGGCTTTCTGGTCCACTGTCAGATGTGTGTGAAGAAATTCCACCTAAACTATTCATATGGTGTATCTTAGTGTTTTTCATGGTTTCTGGGAAGTGTGTTGTTTCTGATCTTGAAATGCAAGATGCAGCCTTTTAAAATAGGCATTAATTTTCCTCTGGACTGCCTTTGTTGTTGCTTCTTTGGATTTTAAACCTTAGGTTTTGAACTCTATCCTGGAAAGTTCCGGCAAATCTCTGTCTTGCTGATGTGTCTCTCTTTAAAGCCAAAGCATTTTTCATTTTTCCCAGTGTTGAAGTGCAGCCCTTGGTCAGTCTCTTTCCTGTCACATTGACGGGGAGTGACAGTGATGCCTATGATAACAGCATAGCAACTAAATTCACATATCATTGTTTTCTAGCCAACAGCCTCCTGGATGTTTGGCCGTTAGGGATGGAGAGTGCCATGCCAGGCCATGCCAGATCTCACTGGGCACCCAACCAGGACGGAGTAGAGATATTTGTTAGTGATAACCAGGTACTGGCATTGCTGAGTTCATTGCCCACTTTTAAGTCAATGCACTATGCTTCTGTGCAGTGCTAAAGCCATGTTCTGTTGCAACACCTCCAGGCATTGGGAAGATAACTAGCTAGTTTTTCAGTGTAGAGTGAGCACATCGCACATGGCACAGGGCACGATCTGCCCTCGGCTGCTCACAGCCTCCCATTGCATTATGTCCGTTGGCGTTCTCACTCCCAACTCTGAGCAGACCTGCAGAGGCACAGACACACCCTGTTGGGCATCCAGCCCACACCTCCCCATTTTTTGGCCTTTCTAGGTGAGTTTGCCTTCTTCTCATCCTCTACAGTCTTCTCAGTTAAGATACCATTTATTTTGCACGAAAGTGTTAGTATTTCTGAAGTATGTACTGTTTGCCAGGTGCTCTGCTGGGTGCTGGGGCGCTGCTGAGTGTAGGCCAGCTATGATTCCAGCCTCCTTAATACCTGTCATCTAAAGGGGCAGACAGTGGCCAGAAGAAATTATTCTGTGGTTCAGAGCTGGAATTCTTCTTGAATGTAGGATCTGAGATTGCAGGAGGATAAAAGATTGAGGTCCAAAAGGAACTGTCTTGAAATGAGTGATAAACTTGCAGCTGCTTCTCAGCAGGGTGACAACATGGGCTTGTAAAAGCAAAAAGAGTGACGTGGTGAGTTAACAGTTAAGAGCAGGCATGCCCACCTACCGTCCCCCCACAGAAATTTGCTCTAGAGTGAAATGACAGTGGGTTGTAGTGGCCTTGTGTGTCCTCCCATGGCCTGAGCTCAGTGTGACCAATGAGGAAGGTTTTCAAAGAGCTCAGGGTGACAGTCACCAAAGGATACCTGTTCTTCACACAGAGGCACCCAGATGCAAACATCAACTTATCTGGTGTTCAGCCAGGTAAAACTCTGCTTAGTAAGAAGCCTTGTGCTCATTGTGGGGAGTGCTTCCTCCCTAGAGAAGCCAGTACCCTGAGGGCATGATATGAGGAAGGTAGGCCTTGACAGGTGTGCTTCTGCTGAGCAGGGCTGAGCTGGAGGGATTAAAGAGCCTGGCCCAGTGAACTCCGCTGGACTGGGGTTTCAGAGGCGAGCGCTATCCCCTCTTTCCTCATTACACATAAGAATCTGTAATAGTTCCTTGAATTGGATGGTATTTTGGGAACTAAAAGAAAAGGCCTTGGGAGATAAAGATGGGACAATTAAAAAGAGATTCTATTGAATGTAGCCCAGCTCCTAACTAAATATATTTAACTTTGAAATGTAGCGTGGCTAGGACCTGGTCCAAAAATGTTCCCGTATCTCCATGAAACGTAGTTAAGGACTGGTTGGGGGTGGTGGTGGGGAGACCTGTGCCACAGTTTCATGATATTTATAGGAATCTTTCTTCAATCAGTGGCAGCACAAATTGGAGCCCATCATACAGTCCACCTCATGCACATAAACCATTTGCAACTTATTTGGAAAGCCTTTCTGCTCCCCGTTGAGGGCCTTCCAGGGGCCAGTAATAGGTAATCAGCACTCTGTAAACATTGTCTCACTTAACATCACAGTAACTATTATTATTATCCTCTCTCAGAGCTGTGGAAAGTTAGACAAGGATTTTTGTGCAGGGTTGTATAGCTAATAAACGCCAAAACTGACTGGAACCTCTTTCTGTCTGATTCAGGCAACTCTGTTCTTTCTTCTCCTGGTTCTAGGTAATCAGTGTGACTCCGTCTTTGCAAAACAATGAGTTAATAGCTTTAGGGACTTAAACCTCTCTGGAAGAAAATGTGGGATGTATTTATTATATTTATTATTTCTTTCCCTGTTGCATGCTAGGTCCTGTCTACCTGCTGCAAATTGGCCTTGTTCATCTTTTTGATTTCCACAGGTATTAATTTTAAAAAGAAGGCAGGCATCTCATCATCTTTCTTCCCTCCCACCCCAGTACTGGGGATGCTTTACTCAGGACTGCTTTGCCACTGAACTGCCTCCCCAGTCCCTTATGTTTTTATTTTGAGACAGGGTTCCAGTAAGTTGCTGAGGTGGCTCTTGAACTTGTGATCCTCCTACCTCAGCCTTTCGAGTTAACAGGAGTTTACAGATGTGCACCATGGTGCCTGGCCCACGTTCCACGAAGGAGTCACTGGTAATTTGCCTCCATAGTTGGACTGTGACTGTACATGACTGCTAGAGTTGGCTTTTATCTGACTGTACTCTGTTGTCAGATAGTTTTCCTGTTCTCATCAACCAAATGTGAGACTTGTAGACCCTCATACTCTTCCTACTACGGAAGCAAAGCAGTAGCACTAATAAGGGAAACAGAACTTGGATTCGTGAGAAGGGTACTCAGCCCTTGAATGCACTTTATATTATCTCATGCCATTGTCCCCTCCCTCTGCATGAAGGTCTGCTGCTGTCCTCTAGGTAGGTGAAGAAAGAGTTAAGGGTCACCAGAGAGCCAACAGTGTTGGACTCGAGCCCAAATCTGTCCAGCTCATGCTACCTGTACAGGGTTACACTCTTACACTGTGAGAAGTCACATTGGGTGTTATGAGTGGCCAGGGTGGTGGTTTAACAAAGCTGGCTTTATGGCACACAGAGGAGGTGACTGTCTTGTAAGGTGACCAGTTCACAAATTAATCTAAGGAAACCGATGCAGTGATGAGCAGTGGTGGCCTTCCTTGAGGCTGCAGTGGGCAGAGCTGATTTTGAGTGCCTCCCCAGCTCTGAGGTTGGTGGTGAGGTCGGGTCAGTCGGACTTAGTGTGCATTGCTGTCATTTCATGCTGCGTCAAACCTGAACATGTCTTATCACCCCTCTGTGACTGAAGGATAATTTAATATGTCACAAGGCAATTTGGCTTGAGGAAATGGTCTGCTAAGGCCCAGAGGATAGATGTTAGAAGGTAGGGAAGAGCCAGAATTAAAGTACTACCTCAGTTGTGTGGCTGAATCCACTCTTACCCTGTGGGCCACCCACTTGCTGGTTTGAAAAGTTGGTGGGTCTCCAGTTTCTTTTCACATTGGTGTGTGCAGATAGCAGCCTCAGTATCAGCTGGGTTCTTTGAAATGCTGACTTTGAGCATCTATTCTGGACCTAATAAACCAGAACCTGGATTTTTATGAGTTTCCCTGGTAGCTGGGCACACTGGTGCATGCCTGTAATCCCAGCAGCTCAGTAGGGTGAGGTAGGAGGATTATAAGTTCAAGGCTAGCCTCAGCAATTTAGCAAGGCACTAAACAACTTAGAAAGACCCTGTTTCAAGAAATAAAAAAGGGCTCAGGATGTGGCTAAGTGGTTAGCACTCTGGGTTCAATCCCTGGCATCAAAAAAAAAAAAAAAAAAAGGTTCCCAGTGTTTGTGTACAGTGTGAGAAGTGAACTTCAGAACAGGAAGGGCAGTTCTGGAGACTTTGAGCCAAGGAAGTTGTTTATCAGGTAAGCCAATTAGGACTAATTTTTCTTACTTTTTAACACTTGCCAAGTATTTTGTACAGTACTATCCCAGACAGAGCTGCTAACTACACAAACATGGCATGATTAGTGATGATCGTGATTATAGAGTTAGGAAACATTTTTGTGTGTCCTGTACTCTGCACCCACCACAATCTTGTAAAATAATCTCATCCTGCTACAGATAATAAAACTGAAGCATAGAGATTCCATGACATGCCCAGAGTTGTACAGTGAAATCAGTAGCATATTTGAACTTTGGTCTTAAAACCTCAAGTTCAAGTTCAGAGATTGCTTTTCTTTTCATCATCTAGATTTGAGATATTAGAAATCCTCATTGGCACCACTACACCTGTGTAGGTACACTTGTACATACAGGGAACATGAGACAGTTGTAGATGAAGAAAAGTCTGGACCAGGAATGGAATTCTGTATATCCTTGAGTTATAATCTTTGGAAAGCTTCCTGGGTGCTCTGGATTTAGATCCTGGACAGCAAACCACTTTCCCTCCCTTGCTCCCTGGCCTACCATTCCTTCACCTCCCTTTCTCCAAAGCCCACAGCTCAAAAGACTGCTGCTTTAGAAAGCTTCCCCTCTGGAGTGGATTGGGGGCAGGAGACAGGCAGGCAGGTGGCTGCTTCTGTTACAAAGCTGACCACTCCATCTTCACAGCCTGCCTGTAAGCTCCCCGAGGAGCCAGAGAGCCCTGTTCATCATGGCCTGCAGTCTGGCATTTGGGCCCTTCGTGTGTGCCAGGTGAGGGAAGGCAAACATGGTCCTGATACAGACTGTTTTCTCCCCCATTTCTTCTCCCCTGCTCTCTGCTTTCTATGGACTTTATTAATAACATCTGAAAGGGGAAAGAGGGAGAGAAAGAGTGCCGAGTAAGACTCAAGTTCTTTAGCTTTGGGGAAGCATTTTATGAATGGGAGTCTGGCTTGGGTCTTGAGGATGGTCTAGTCCCGGCAGTGAGTAGACAGGTGTTGGCTGTGATTGACATGGAGTGCTTGCACGTTCTTTCCTCAGTGCCCCCTCCTAAGTAGTGGAATCTGACAGGTGACCTTCTAGGGACCCCAGAGTCATCAGCATTTCCCACAGTTTGGCAAATTTTAACATATGGCAGCTTGAGATCTGGGGCAATCTCTCATACGGGGAAACATAAGCCAGTGAATGAGTCTCACTTCTTGCTGTGTAAGTGGGGGCTTTGACTACATACAGTGAGTGAAATGTTTTCAATATCAACTCCACTAATTCACGCTATTAATTGTTGTTATTATTATTATTATTATTGTTGTTATTATTATTATTAACTTCCCTAACTCTCGTTTGTCTAACTTACCTACTACTTCTTCCCAGCTTCTATTCCTTCCCGCATCTCTGTTCTCACTGGTCCCTTGGGAGACAGGAAGATAAGTGTTATTGCATGTAGGAGTCCCCATCCCATTCCTTCTTTTTTTCTCCTGAGGACACCAGGGGAAAGTGGCAGGAGAGGACTTTCTGCGGACCTTTTCCTTTGAGGACAGCAAGTCCTGGAGTGGGGAGTTGTGGAGGCAGAGGTGAGGGGGATGAACAAGAAACCAATCCCGGTCTTAAGTAATTATTTTCCCTGGAATTAATTTATTTTGAAATATAAACTTTATCAACTGTCCATTTCTGGCCCTCACATTTTCCTTGGGTGTCAGTTCTGGTTTCTTCTGAGTTTTTCCGTCGTGAAGAGAATTTGAGGTTTGCATTCTAAGAGTGTTCTGTAATGTTCCATGTACATACCAGCTTTCCTCATTTCTGGCCCGAGGGGTATGTGAATATGTACAAGAATCCGAGGTTCGCTTTTAGCTGCACAGAGGCAGGCCTCAGGGGAAAAGTCAAGATAACTGGATTTCTGAAATGGTAACTTGGCAACTCATCTTTTCTGTTCCTCAGCCTGCAAAATATTCTTTGGTTTTAGAAGATGAGCAGCTCATTCTTGGGAAGG
This sequence comes from Marmota monax, assembly GCF_021218885.2. Classification (NCBI taxonomy): domain Eukaryota; kingdom Metazoa; phylum Chordata; class Mammalia; order Rodentia; family Sciuridae; genus Marmota; species Marmota monax. Next base: position 34,238,595 of record NW_026694084.1, on the reverse strand, counting down.
TCTCCATTAGTTTGATGCATTGAATACATCAAGAACCCTTACACTTCTACTGCCTGTAAGGCAAGCCACAGCTCCTTGGCTTGAAAGTTTGTCATAGCAAGTGGGAAGGTACATATGAGAGGATACCAAAATTGGTCCCGCAGGACTTGACACAAAGAAAGGAAGGAAAACTCTTATCCTGTGGATTCTGTGCAGGGTGTAAGGATTTGTGCTGGTTCAGAGCATCTGCAGGGAAATAGTCCACAGGTAAAGATGACCCAGCAGTTTGGAATTGGTAGAAGTGGTTTGACGTTTTGAAAGGTTTCATAAACGTGTGCAGCTTGGGAGGAATGACTGTCTTGGAAAGAGGGGTAGATGGAAGGACTGTCTTTACTCAGGAAGTCAGCCACACATCCTGCGGTGGACTAGACTAGCTGTAATAGCCCTGATTCGGGTGTGCTCCCTCTTTCCAAGAAGGCTTTCCTGGCTGGATATGAGACCCTCCTGGGGAGGAGCAGCAGTCCTGGACCTCCGCGTAGGGCTGGTGCAGTACGCTCTGGGCATCCCAGGTGACAATGTAGTGGTGCTCAGCAGATTGAGAACATGGCCCGTGGAGGGCTGGGGGACTTGCTTTTTACCTGCATAGTGCCTTTCCTCCAAGGACATATGTTGTTGGAGGTAATGTGAGGAAGAGGAGTAATGCAACTATACAACAACTCACCCAGAGTTTGTGAGCCATAGAGATGTGCACGGGGCCATGAGGAATTTTGGGTAAGTGGCAAATAGATTCAGTATCCCTTTGCATTCATTCACATGGTCTCACGATATCTGTGGAGTGTCCTTCACATCATCATCACTGTTCAGGCTCAGAGACATGAAGATGCACATGGCATTACTTTGGCCTTCAGTGACTGTCTAGTGCCAGGGCACTTCATAAGTGACACCAGGGCAGCGAAGCAGGTGCAGCTGCCGCTTCATGGTTACCTTATTTGCTATTCTAAGTCTGAATGTTAACCATTCTGACAACAGAACATTATGTCAGCACCGTACAGGTGTTGTCGCCTTCCCACTGTGCCTATGTAGCTTGGCTAAGTAGTTTAAGCTCTTTAAGGACAGCCTCCCTCCCACTGCCCTGCTGACTGTCTTGACGGGGATTAACACGACTTCTGAGTGTTCTTACCCCCCTTGATCTTAGAAGTAATAAGAGCGAGCTGTGGAGCTCTGTGAATGCCCAGCTGCAGGGGGACACACAGGAGGAAGCCTGTCCTCCTGCGCATTTGCAGGGAGCTACGACCCGTCTGGAGCTCTGCATCCTCTCGGAATTACCCTCCCATGAACAGTTCTTTCACCAAGGGCTGCTTTTCTCCAGCAGCTGTTTCAGAAGAATGGAGTTATTCTGAGGAGTGAGGTCAGGGCACCTAAATTGAGCGGTGGTACCCTTGAAGTTAAACACTAGGACCAGAAAGCTTAGAACTAGTTTAAAAGTCAGTTTTATTTAAAAAAAAAAAAAAAAAAAAAAAAAAAAAAAACCCAGATGAAGTCTCAAGCATCCTCCTCTCACACTCACATTTAGCAACCGGAGTCCCTTTAGGGCTGATGGAGCTCTTGGGGGGGGGGGGGGAGCCGTGCCAGGGAGAGGCCCTGCATGGGTGGGGATGCAGCAGCCGGGCTGGGCAGAGCTGTGGGGCGGCTCGGTGTGAGGCGAGAGCCTGGTAAGCTGCGTGTGAAGCTAACCGAAGGCATTGCAGGGGGAGAAACCCGAGCAGGAGGAAGGTCACCGCAGAAACCTGATGGGGCAGGAGAGTCTGCATTTGAAATTTCAGGGAGAAGTCAGGTCATACCTAACTGTCCCTGATTTGCTGATGCTAGGCTGAGTGTGAAGGACCGGGAGTACAAAGATGGCACCCAGACATTGCCGTGAGGTGTGCAGTCTGTTAGAGGACACTCACAGCTAATTGTGTTCTGTGAAATGTGACGTGATTACGACTTTTGACATAATCTAGGTCTGGAGTTTGCCACACCAGCTTGGTGAAACAGGCTTTTGTTTTACAGATGAGGAGGGCTTAGGGGATTTGCTCCAAGAACTGGGCTTCACTCCTTGGCCTTTGGAGTTTAGGTTCCCATCACAGCATCAGGCTGTTTCTCATTGGCTGGAAAAATTAGCCTAATTAGCTCCATCATCAGTTTCTCATCATCCCTTCTCAAAGATGGATGGGTGAACCGGGCATGGTGGTGCACGCCTGTAATCCCAGCAGCTCAGGAGGCTGAGGCAGGAGGATCGCAAATTCAGAGCCAACCTCAGCAACTTAGTGAGGCCCTAAGCATCTAGCAAGACCCTCAAAATAAAAAAAGATGGATGGGTGAATGGTAGGGGTGGGTGGATAAATTAATAAATCACTTAGCATTGTTCATAAAGGAGGGTGTGGTTTCTTGAGTGCATACATGCCACCACCTACTTGGTCTAAGTTCTTCCTAATCTGAAACAACCATACCTGCTTTTTCTTATTCACGATTATCCCCCAACCTCAGTCAAAACGTCCTCCACCCTGTCCTTTTACCCTCTATCCACTATCCGTGTAACCAGTGTTTGCCTGTTCTAGGCTATGCCATAGGCAGGGAACATATCAAGATGTGTGAAGTCCCCTCCCTGACTCCTTGGTGTTTATGTATTCATCCTTGATGAGAATCAAGTGATTCAGCTTAACACTCTCTTTCCTGTGTTCCTCCCGGCTCTGATATTAGGAATACACTCCATCTTTTTGAGCAGTACCCTTGAAGGTCCTCCTCAGGTTGGTCTTCTGGGATATCTTCCACAAACGGTGCTTGCTTTCCTGTTTTGAACTCTACAGTCCTCAGTCTGCACCATTCTCTGTATTATGAGGGTCTGTTTTCTTAAAATACTAATATATATCTTGTTAATAAACAGATGCCTAGACAAATGTTCTTTGAGGGTGTGAACTTATTCTTCCTCAGCATTTCATAATGATGAGCACATAGACAGGGCTATGTTTTGGATGTTGAATGTCCTCCAGAGGCCCTTGGTCCCCAGGGCATCGTTGTTGGGAAGTGGTGGACTTTAAGAAGAGGAGGGGGATGGTGAAATGTTCTTAAGTTGCTGAGGATGTGCCCTTGAAGGGGATTGTGAGATCTTGTTCCCTTCCTTTTTTTCTTTTACTTTTTGGCCGTGAGGTGATTTTACTCTGCCACACATTCCACCATGATGTTCCACCTCGCCACAGGCCCAGAGTCATGGAGGGCCAACTGATCATAGACTGGAATCTCTTAAACTGTGAGCTAAAATAACCCTTTTTCTCTTTATGGATTGATTTTCTCAGGTATTTTGTTATAGTTGCAGAAAGCTGACCAATATAGATGTTAGGTTGTTTGCTCACATGTGCATTGGTTTGGGCCCTTACATACCTTCGGTAAACATGTTGAATGTTGTGTATTTTTATTTCCTTCCTCAGTTCTGGTGTAGATATGATGAATATAGAGCTGAGGTGTGACTCAGTAGAGCACTTGCCTAGCATGTACAAGGTTCTGGAGCACTGCAAGCAAATGAATGATGAAGAAGGATCTGAAGGTGATAACGGAGCCCCTGTTGAACACTGTGTGCATCAGGCATTGTCCTGATGCTTGCACACTGTAACCATTGGTGCATACAGCTGCAGCAGCCCTCATTTGATAGGGAAGGAAACTGAAGCATAAAAGTATTAAGTAACCTTCTTGAGCAGGACTAGAAGCTCATGAATTCTGGCTCCTCACACCTGCAACATCAGCACCCTCAGTCCAGAAAAGGGATCCTCTAGCTGCTTGATTTTGTGAATCACGTTTGTGTTTTATGTCACACCAAGTGTTGGGCTCAAGCCTAAGGTAAACCCCAAATCTCTTGTATGTGCTGGGGAAAACAGCTACAGAGTGAGTGCTAGCTTTGCCGTTGGCGAATCCTGAACAACCCTGCGGATTCGTTTTGCAGCAGTTTTTACTTTGGTCCTGTTTTCCCCAAAGCTTGTTGCTAGTATTTTATAAGAAGTCTGAGACACTGGCCTTTACGGAGCCTCTTGAAACCTTGAGGAAACCCCAGCGCTTCTCCAGGCCTTGTTTTTCTCATCTGGTAAATGCAGGCGATAGTTATGCCTGGCAGTCCCTTGTGAGGACTGAGGGAGGCAGTGCCTGTTACCTCCCAGGACCTGGAGGCTCCCAGTAACTGGGAGCTGAAAGCAACAGTCACAGTAGAAACCTGTCCTTGCAAGCAGTGGGTTTGTTGGTTGGTTTTTTAATTTGGAGCAGGCACCAGATGATTATATCTGTGCCAGCAGGGCCTTGGGATCATTATTTTGTATTTACTTTTTATCAATATTTGGGGCTTTGTTGATACTTATCAGCAGGAACAAACCATCCTCAAGTCACAGCAGGAACCAGAGGTGGCAGAGCCTCCACTGTGATTGGCATAAACAAACCTTTCATGTTGTTAAGGAAAGCCTGGCCATCGCCTGCGGAAGACGTGTGCTGGTGCAGCCTTATTCCAGCAAGATTCTGAATGCCAGATTGACTCCGATCGTGGCTGCCTTCCCAAGGCTTTCAGAAAAACAAAACCAACCTGATGTGTTTAATTTCCCAAAGATGTCCGAGTTACAATTGGCTGGGTGTCTGAGCTGCTACATGCATCACGACACTCTTCATTTCTTTATTTAGAACAGTTTCTTTTTTAAATGGCTGTTGAGTAGGTAAATATGATGATGATTATATTTTTCTTTGATTTTATTTAGACCACCAGAAATGTTCCTAATGATAAGGTCATTGTGTTTTGGCCGACATGCAAAGGATTCTCTTCATTCATGAAATTCCATGTTCGCTTGTGCTCACAAGCTGGGACCATTTCAGTTTTTTCTTAGTGGCTTAAAACTCCTGGAGTCTTCCACTTTTACTTGGGTTTCTAGAAGGGCATCATGGAAGGCTGACTACTTCAAGTCATCGCTGGGCTGTCCTGGGGTTATTTTGCTAGTACTTTCCTTTGCGCTCGCTGGTTGAAAGTGTGCGCCGGTTGGCAGCCCTTCTTCCTCTCTGGGGTCTGGTGGTTCACTGAAGTGGCTCATGTTTGGCTGGGAAGGAAGACTGCACCGTCAAGGAATCAGGAGGACCCCTATTGCTGGGGAGGGTCTGTTTACTTTCTCAGGTCTGGAATAGGGCGTGGGTGGCAGAGTTTTCAGTTCCTCCCCCATGGGCATTGGGACTAATCTTTGTGGACAGTCATCCTCTCTCTGCAAGTAGTTTAAAGAAAGGGGTGATCTGTTTTGTTACCCTCTAAGGAGAGCTCACGTTCTTTGTGGCAGGAAGGAGACTCAGGAGGGCTGTTTTTCCGTCTCTGGGGACCGAAGCCCTCATGCTTTGTCAGTGGTTGCTGTGATACAAGTGACCCTCCCGCCACGGCTGTATCTTACATCACTCTGTACGTGTGGTCACCAAGTTTCATTGTCACTGGTTCCCAAACATAGGCAAGGAAGCAGCTGCTTTTGTGGTGGTGACATTTGTCTTCCTAAATCCCCGCTGTACTGGGCTCGGATCTCAGGCCAGCTTCACTCTCACTTGCTCTTCATAAAACTCAGCTCACCTGCCCTGCTTCAAGTCTGTCTTGGGTTCCTGCTCCCCATAGGGAAAAGTTGAGTTTCCACAATTGGGCTTTTGCCTTTGTGGCCTTCCGGTGCACCTGAATTCTGGGGGCTGAATTACATTGTCATTGCTTGACGTCAGCTATGTATGTCATTTTCATTTGCCCAGGTAGCATTTTCCTGCCATTACTGCTCCGGTCATTGCGATCTTGGGGTTATGATTACTAATTTCCAGGTTTTATTATGCATATTTCTAAAGGCATCTTTAGGGCCTCCAAATTTAGGTGCCTGCACATTTAGTTGGTCATGTTCGTCCCTTTTTAGGCTGGGTCTCATCCTGGAGCAATTCTGTGCCTATGAACTGGGAGTTTAGGGAGGATACAGTGGTGATGAGTCTAACAGAGCTGTCCAGATCACACATCGGCTCCCACCGGGTCATCCTGGATGGGAACAGGGAAATGCCCACTCTGGGCTCTTGGTTCCTCGTGGTTCCTGGCGTCTTCCTGCATCTGATGAGTCTCTGCGACTTGGGTTCTCCCAGGAGCTTTGCCTTCCATTCAGGCCTCAGCAGCACCACTGCCAGGCCCTTGGTCTTTGTGGGAGTGCATCACGGCTTTTCTGTGTAGGCAGCTGCAGACTGATTCTGCTCTGCCCATCAGCAAAATCGGAATTCCTGTGCCTGGTTTCAAGGCCTGTTTTTGCCTCTGCTGCACACCCAGTCTCACTAATGACTAATGACTCCGTGTCCTTACCGAGTTGGTGTCCTCTCTTCACTCCCAGGGCCTCCATCCTCCTCGCCTGCTTTGGCCCCTCCACCCTTCTCCAGCTCTGTGTGTTGGCATCTTTTAAAGCCAGGCCCACCTGTCCCATGTTCTCTGCAGAGTGACCCCTACTTCTCCAGCCCACCTGGATATGTTTTTCTCCTCTCCTGTGGTAGTTTCTGCATTGCTCACAAACTAGTGGTCCACTTGCCTCGTCCAGCCAACAGAGGTTTCATATGCTCTGCCAAATTTGACCTAATTGCTCTTATTTAAATTTCAGGAAATGTAACATAAATATCAGATTCTAGGTTTATTTTGAAAAGTCTCTTTAAGACAATCTGATAACTCCGAATCCCTTTTCCCAAATGGCAAAAGGCAGCTAAAGCTAATTAATTCGTTTTCTTAAATGGCGAAGGCTGTTGTCACTTTGCTACAGTCACTCTCCCTATTATGATAACCCAAGCTTGCTGCTCTTACTAACATTATTTTCCTGCCTCTAATTAGCATTTGAGTTGTGATTCCTTGTTTCTTGTCTGTACTATCCTCTTCCACCCACCAGTCTTGCTATTTTCAAATTGCTGTTTGTATGGTTTTCATGAGAATAGGGATGATACCCTTTAAATAATTATGTGTGTGTGTGTGTGTGTGTATTTATATGTTTGTGTTTCTCAAGAGCGAGTAATCTTTTGGATAATTAGCAAATCAGTGATTGGTGTTGGCACTGTGGCTTAAATATGATGATTGATGTACATGTGCCAGAACATTTTTTTCCTGCCTAGCTTAAGCAGTGTTTAATTGTTTTTGCAAGTAGACTGATAATAATAAAGCTATTTTTTTGTAAAGGAAGGTTTAGTATACAAATATAAATGGAATTTATAATTTTTACTACAGCACTTAAAAAATAGTCACAATGTAATTTTGTTCATAGGTCTTTTTTCCTCTTTGGAAAAATAGAGAGATTATTAATTCCCAGATTGATTATTGGATCCCTAAAACTGTGTAACTCTGCTTTGACAGTGCAAATAAAATTGGATTCTAATTGACTAATACTACAAAATTTAGAACATAGGCATATTTTCCTAGAGGAAAATTGGCTAACCTGCTATGATTGTGTGTTGATGCTGGGTTCCCCACATATCCCCATATAGATGTGACCCAGAAGAGAATGGGAGAAAAAAAAAGTAATTGTTAAAAAAAAATTGGGTATATTTTTGAGGATGCAAACCCTGGAATCATTAAGAAATCAAGGACCAAATAAGGACTCCCTCTTCACCAGTATTAAAATTTCAAATCCAGTATATATCAGTCTTTTTGATGGAAAAAAAAAAATCTAGAAAGTTCAATGGCATTGATCATAGGAGATTTGTAAAAACTTAAAAGCCTGGGGAAAGTCACAAATGGTAGGAAACATTGTTTCTTTTGTGGATCTCTATTTGGAAAAATAGAATGTTTGTTATTTTTTTTGGAAAAGTGGATCTGTAAATACCGTATTCATTCCCATCATCTTAGACAAAACAGTGTCTGTTACACTTCATGGATGTGGGTTACTTTAAGTCAAATGATACTGTTAATGCCCAAGAACAGTGAACTGACAAATTCTCATTTCCTGTTTGTTACTTTTAAATTTGAATAACTTGAAATGTGGTTAAATTCTAATGTAGAAATTGAATTCACTTTTGGTGCTCTTGCCAGCCCTAATACCTAATTGTTCTGAATTTTAAATAAATAGATAATCTTTACTATTTTAAATTTTCATTCTTAAATGGGACCCTTGAGTATTTATATACCACTATCCCTCTTTCTTGTTGCATTTTGTTGACTTAGATGAATGATTTTACAAATCAAAGCGTGAGGGTTCAATAGGGTGACTAAATTGTATTGCATGACAGCCATCTCCACACAAATCAGCCCCACTACTAGGGGGTGCCCAGTAAGAACATTGTTGTCCAGTTCTGGAAATGCTCACATGATTGCTTTCTACCATGGTAGCCTGTAGTCAAGGGCATCCCCCAGTAGTGGGGCTGATTTGTGAAGAGATGGCTGTCAAAAGATGTGATAACAGTGATTACACTTAAGCTATCCCCGGCGAGCCGAAAGCACTGGGAAGTACGTCCAGCAGCACTTGTGTTCCGGGTCAGCACTTCCATTTTATCCTGATGAGTTCTCCTGAGATCCATCAGAGGAGGCGTAAAGAAGGTGGGAAGGGACAGCAGAGAATACTGGGAGGAGTGCTGCACAGTCTGTAATGTCATCTTGGTTCAGGTCCAGCTGTGCTGTCACTGGCCTTGTGAGTAAAACAGGCAGGTCTGCCTGCCTCTGTTTTATTTTATTTCAAATAAAATAAAGGAACATACAAACGGCAGTTCGAGATATTCTTATTACTAAATTGAGACACGGGCTCAACTTCTAATCTGGTACATAGTTGATGTTCGCTAGAAGTTAGTTCCCATCTCCTCTTTCTGAGCTGCAGATTTTCTGTGGATTCCTGGTTCAGAGCAGCAGTGGGTTCTAAACAGAGCAGGGGTGCCGTGGGGATCGATGGCCCCATCTCACTAACCTTTGTTCTTCCTTCCCGCCTTCCCTTCTCTTTGTTCTCATTCTCCCTCCACTGTATTTCTGACTTTCTGATCTTTCTTACAGAAATGACAGGATGTTTTCAGAGTCAAGAGAGATCTAGATGGACGTCATCTAGTCAAATACACTTACTTTGCACAGAAGGAACTAAAGACACAGCTAATACGCAGGCAAACCTGGATTTGAACTCCTGTGCTTGTTTCAAAAGCAAATCCACTTTTACCATACTGTGCTGCCTTTAAAAATTGTGTTCCTATGGAATGGGGCTTCCCTGCCCTCGTTTTAAAACATGGTTAAATATTTACCCAGATGTGGATATTTTGCACCTGCCACTGACATGCCCCGTGTTGTGAGACAGCCCTCACATTTCTGAGTGTCATGTCTAGGGCCCCATGAAGGACATCTGATGGAGCTTCAGACAGGCAGCTGGTGGCAAAAAGTGTGAGTACTTCAGACACCCTAACCCCAGGTATAGGAATCGGACCTGACCAAAAAGAGCAGTTTCCTTCTCTCCCCCATAGACTCCTGGCCTAAAGCAACCACACAGTTTCAAGAAGGATATAGGATTTATGTAATTGCATTCATGTTTTTCCCCTCAGTTTTATTGTGAATCAGCTACTTGCTGTTTGGGGGTTTTGCATGAAACATGGGCAGAGCGACAGAAACCCGCTGCGATTTATTCCCGTTAGTTGTCTCACTTTCACTGATGCCCATACATCAGTTTCCGTAGTTGTGAAATGGGTTTCAGCTGCCTGCTTTGTTAGTCTCCAAGGTTTGTTTTGAACAAACCAGTGGATGAGGAGGGGCTGTGGAGCCATGCTCAGTGCCTCTGTGAGGGCTTCTATGAACATACCTGGGTTTGCATTTTTATTCCTCAGCCTGGGTACCGTGGTAAGGTGAAAAGCTGGGTGGCCCAGGAGCAACTGCAGTCTCTCCTCTGTTCCACCCCTGCACATCTCTATTTACAAGGGATATTTAATGCCGATGGGTTAAATATTCTGGGAATTACTTAGGCTTTTTTTTTTTTTTTTTTTAAACCCCAGATCACTCAACTCCTTTATCATGTGTCTGGGTGTAGCATGTGGACTACATCCCTGGGGGATGTATACTAAAGAGAAACAAGAAGAAATGCTGATTTGCATGGAAGACTTGCAAAGACAGAGCAATGTTTTCTCATTGGCAGATATTGTCTTCATGTGTTCCTAATGAAACAGAAGCCAATGGGTCTCTGGTTTATTTCTTTGTTCCCACCCTGACATTGTTGATGTCAGCAAATAATGGAGTTCTTTTTTGGAGAGGGTTATTTTTTTTTTCTCTTTTTCCATTTAGCATAGAAATGGTAGAATCTACCTGCCACACCCCTCTAATTTAATAAAATGTGTTTAGGATACAGGATGTGACTACAGCTTTCTCTGGTTGGTTAGATCCATCTTAAAGATCTGACCTCAAGGTTCTTTTGGAAAAGCTCCTGCAGCCTACGGAGTATTTACTGTGCTTGTTTACTCCTTATTATTAATATTGGGAGTTAAGTAACTTTTGGGGGCTGTTGGTGCTAACTTATGTACTTAACTTTCACATGGCCCTTATATAGTTTAAAGATTTTTAATACTATGTCTCATGGTGCAGTGAAATAAATCTTCAGCCTCGTTGAGATTACTTCCTTTTGGGATTACTTCCTTTCATTGCTAAGCATACTTTGACCCCCTTGAGTTCCACCCAGATGAGGCCCTCTCTGGGGGCTTCCTGCCACTTCTTCTGTCTCTCTAAACACAATTCGAAGTTAGAAAAGCATCCTGGAGAGGTCTGTGTGATGAGCCTCAAGTACTGACAGCTTTCAGCAGACGCAGTAAAAGCTGGAAAGGCTTTTATTGTATCTGAAGATAAATGTGAAAACTCCTGTGAGAAATCTCACATATCACTTCCAAATTGAGCTAATGGATGTTGGCGATGTTTCCCAGGGCATTCGAAGGCCATTCCAATATCCGGACTTCCTTCATTCCCACTCATCAGACACTTTGGTGCCCTGCTAGATTTTGAGCACTGCAGCACTTCTTTTGGATTTTTGTCATGAAAACACTATCAGTCTTACATTGTGTATGTCTTGTGGGTTTGGTTTTTTTTTTTTTTTTTTTTGGTTTTTTTGGTGAGATGGGATTGCCTAAGCATTCTTACTTGTGGTAAAAGGGGAATTCATGTTTGAATTTGGTTTTGTTGCGTCCTAGACTTTGACCTGAGCTTTGTCTGCTTTAGCTTTACTCTTAAACTCACCAGGCGTAGAGAGCGAGCGTGGCTTCCAGATGTTGGTGTTTGTCTGATGTTGCCTGCACACATTGTCCTCATCACAGCGTAGTGTTCACTGGGAACCACCTTGCAGGGAACAGCCAGACTGGGTGAAACAGACCGTTTGGCTCCTCTGACTCCTCAGCCTGTTTGACAGCTGCTTTCTCCCTATTCTTCCTGGGTTACCATGGCCTCTCGTCCCAGCCAGAGCATGCAGCAAAATCAGCATGGGGATTCTTCTCTGGAAGGTCTGGTGCGGGGCCCAGGTGCCTGCAGTTAAAAACAAAGTGATTCTCACGTGGGGTGGGTAGGGGGCTGCCCAAGGCCTTACTCCACCTACCTCCAGTCAGCTAGGCCCCACACAGTTTAGGAAATGGATTTATTTCCCTACAAGGGACTGGCCTCCTTCCCAGCCGGCAGAGCCCCCTGTGTTCTGTGCTGTGGCCACTGGGCTCCCTGAGTCAGCCAAGGTAACTCTGGCACCATGGGTGCACTGCCCTCCCTGTTCCTCGGCTTCTGTTCCTTGGCCTCTGGACTCACGGTTTCCTCATAGTTTAGGGTCACTCATACTGCCATGGGGCTTTTTGGGGAAGCACGGGTGTTTCTAGTCCAGGCTCACATAATCAAGTGATTGGGGTGGGCCTGCAGAACTGTCAAGGTCTGCTTGGTCAGGTGTTCATTTCAGATTTTCTCAGCTGAGGCTGAGATACTGTGACAGAAGTCCCTGGCTGAGCCCATCCAGGACACTCAATACCAGTGTTGCTTTCTCAGCATATTTGTTAGTGACATAGACCATCAGTGGTCTTAGCAGGTGTGCTGTTTGTATTCCATAATCAGCTATAAAAGAAAACCTAGGTTTTGATTTAAGAGTTCTGAGTTCAGTCCTTGTTAGCACTTGTTAGCAGTATGGTTTGGGGCAAGTCATTTAACCTCCACAGTAATGGAGTAGGCTGGGATTTATATGGAGTGTTCTTCTGAACTGAGACAAATGAAAGAGGTTCTGATGGCTGAAGTAGCCAACTCCCCCTTCTTTGTCATTTCTTTAAAAAAAAAAAAAAAATGAGGAACCCTCCTCTGGAGTTTGCTATGTCTAGGGACACTAAACTTTGTTAACATTGCCCAGAATTGGGAAGCCAGTCTCTTGGGGCTCTTCTTGTGATACCTTTTTTCCAGTGAAGGCATCCATTCATGGAATTGGGCTGAGCCTTCTCCCTCTCCTCCCTTGGAAAGCCTTGCCTGTGTGTAACTTGCTCTTTCCTTGACCACCATGTCCTAGACACTTGCCTCTTGACAATGAAGTTGTCATTTTCAGTACTTTTACTTCTGCAAAAAGGTGGCTGGTATGCCCTTCACCTTGGTGTAAGTGTCTGTGTTCTCTTCTAGCTCATTGCTCTAGTCTTTGTGAGGAATTAGGTTTTCTATGTCCTTTTTCCATTGGAGAGTCAGAACAGAAAGCAAATAAAATAGATTTATTTGGTCTCAATATGGCTCCTTTAATAGCCATTTTACTTCTCAGGATGAGCCCTTTGCTCTGTTGGTCTCTCTCACGAGTGCTTCTTGGTTCCTAGACTGGTCATGAGGGAGAGCTCTGCAGACAGGCAGCTAGGGAGATGCCTCAAGGGAGTGCTAATGGCGGAGAGGTATTGACTCTGGGTCATCATTCTGAATGTGCCTAAGTGCTGCCACCCAAAGCCATTATTACTGCTTTCCAGGAACGTTTGGTAAATGAATTAGTGGTTTTTATTATAGTCTTTTTTTTTTTTTCTTTAAGCTCTTATTGACCTGTGAAAAACCCTGCTTACAGGCTTTATTTATTCACCATTTATTTCCTTCTTTGGGGGCCAGGCATATAACCACATGCAGAAGTCTCCCAGCTCTGGGTTTTAAAGCACTTGGAAGGTAAGGAAGAGCTGCCCTTGGTTAACAGTTTTCTGAAAACTAGCTCTGTCTCCTCATTTCATAATCATCAGTGCTGAAAATGATTATGCCTTCCCATGGCACAGAGTAAGTGACTGAGGCTAAGGAAATCAGAAAATCAGCCCAAGGTCACCCAGCTTTGAGGAAGCACAGCTAGGATTTGAATATGGAGCTGTAGTCTCAAGAGTCTGAAGCCAGGCACAGTGGCGCATGCCTGTAATCCTGGCAACTGGGGAGACTGAGGCAGGAGGATTGCAAGTTTGAGGCTAGCCTCAGCAACTTTTCAAGACTTTGTCTCAAAGTGAAAAATAAAAAGGGCTGGGGATGTAGCTCAGTGGTAATGTACATCTGTGTTAAATCCCCATTACCTAAAAATAATTAATAGGTAGGTAGATAGATGAGCAGAAGGAGAAGATGATAATGCTTAAGGCATCGTGATTCATACAATAGAATCATGTACCCTAAAGAAGTTTTACTGCAAGTGTTTCCTTCTTACATATAGGGAAACTGAGGACCAAAATAGATGCCAAGATTTCCGAGCTAGTTAGTAATGAGACAAGACTAGGACTTGGGTCTTTTTACTCGAAGACCCAGCTCTGTGTCTATATCACGTCTTCATCCAGTGGAGAGTGCTGGGACTGATGGGATTTTGAAAAAGTCTTGGGAATAGGAAGTAACCAGCTTTGTTATCAGACCAGACCAGATAAATGGGTTACTTCTGTGTGGCAACTATGCTTCTCCTTTCCCTTCTGCAACCCTGAGTGGAAGAAAGCAGGCCTGGCCTGCCGAGGCACGTTTCTATGAACTTCACCAAATTCACATAGCAAGAAAAGTGTTTCCCGTTTCCCTTTCATACATACAGGGACCAGCATAGCACTTCTGGCTATGAGGAGTACCATCAAAAGGAGCAAGGACAATATATTCCTCCTCCTGAAGTTTTTTTTTTTTTTTTTTTTAAACCTTCTGTCACATAAAACTTTGCTTTTTAAAAATTTTCCCTGTTTTAAAAAAAAAATAGTGTTTACAAAACAAAGAAATGAATATAATCTTGTGTATAATATTTCATAGATTAAAAACAATGGCATTTGAAAAGACAGCATCTCACAAGACACACATAATTGCAAAATGCATTTTCATCTGGCTCCTTTTAAAAGAAGTTTGAAATTTTCATAAGACAAAACTGCTCATATTTATCCTTTAGACATAAGGATTCGTTTAGTGGTTATGCAGATCTTTTGTTTGCTAATATTTTTCTTTCATATTATTAATTTGGGGTAAAGTAATAATACTGGCGATATGCTGAGGAGTTTTAGTTGAAAACAATTCTTGTAGCTCTAAACATGGGAGAGACTCCCTCCCTATCTTGATCCTGCCACTGTAGAATAGAATGTTTATTAAAAGCTGTATTAGGAGTCTCCTACACCTCTGATATTGTGTAAAGTTTTTCTGATATCTAAAATCTAGGGAATGTTGGAAAACCAGGTTTATTATAGTAGCATGAAGTGGACACCATAGTTGAGTTTTTATGAATGTTAGAGACTAAAGGAAATTTAATAGTCCTAGAAAACAAATAGAAATGTGATATATGAGTTTAAAGATGACTTTTAGTAACTTAGTTGCTTTTAAGTCTTCATTTTTTCACAGTAAAATACATCTACCGTTATGCCTTCATAGGACTAATTCAAGGGCTAGGAGTACTCCTGTAGGATACTTATGATTGAGGGTAGAGGGGCGTTGTGTGTACCTCGGTGGTGGAGTGCTTACTTAGCATGTGCATCCTATTCCCATCAGCACAAAAAAAGAAAAAGGAAAAAAAATGAAGATAGGATAGGAAGATGAGTCTGAGCTTAACAAATATTATTGGAATATAAATCCTGCCTATAGTCAACTCCGCGAGGCCCTCTAACTTTTGATGTGGATCATACTTTATCCAAAGGTCTGAATCTGTGCCCTGGGAGGAAATGTTTTTGCTTTTTGTTTGTTTTCTAATAAATGAAGTCATTGGGTGATCTACATGAAGATCACATAAGGCCATCCCAAAACACTCGAACACATACTCGCCTCCCACCCACCAAAATAAGTCATGGACAACACAATTAAGGATAAATAGTATAAGTTAGATCTCTAGCAGTTGAATAGTTTAGGAGTAACTCATCCAACTTGTTAGTGATTCAGTAAATCTTGGGGTTTTTTTTGTCTTCCAATGTAATAACACAGAGGGTTTGTTATTTTTTTAATTCCCACAAAGATTTTTATGTATGGTAAAAAGAAATAGTAGAGCCAGGCTTGGTAGCACATGCCCACAATTCCAGCCACTTGAGAGGCTGGGACAGGACAAGTTCAAGGTTAGCCTCAGCAACTTAGTGGGATTCTCAACAATATAGCAAGAGCCCGTCTCAAACTAAAACATAAATAAATAAAAGTAATGGGGACATTACTCGGTGGTAAAGTGCTGCTGGGTTCAATCCTTATTGCTGTAAAATAAAAAATTAAAAAATAAGAAATAGAGGGAAAACAGTGATAAACTGTCTTGTAAACAGGAGACTAGAGAATGGTAAACTAATTTTAGTCATTTCCCATCAGAGATGATCACACACAATTCATCGGACCATTTCTTAATGATATGAAACCCCATCAGTGAAAGCAAGTTTAGCTCAGTGGGTGATAAACCTAATAGTTTAATGTTTAATTCTATTGTGAAAACCTCTTTGCTCTTATATTCCTAAAGGAAACAAAGATAAGAGCAAGAAATATCGATGTGAGTTGGTGGGTGTGGGAAGCTAAATTGCAAGGTTAGGCTCTGCACGTAGAAGAAATGCTCCTGATTTTCTATACCTTCCTTCCTCTTTGAAGTGGTATGGTATTCTTTTTGCCAAAACTATATAAGGTATAATTTCTTGGTAAAGAACAAATACCTAGGACTTAAATGGCATACAAATGGTACAGTCTTTTAATAGCACACTTTGCCCTTTTTTTTGTTGAAAAAGCCTAGAGTAAAGCTGAAGGTACGTGTGGGGTCAATGAGTAAAACTGAAGGGGTCAATGGCCCCTTCAGCAGAGTACGACCTGAAGGTTCACCCTTGTGTGGGGACCGAGCCCTTGGTGGTAGAGCTCCGTAGTGAGCATAGTCACAGCCCTGTTCCCCACAAGAGTGAGAGCTGGGGAGTGAGGGGGATTTGTCGCTCCCAGGACAGGTGAGACCAGGTCTGAGCAGCAGGTTGTGCTGATCAGGGCCTCACTGGAGACCCTCAAGCAGTTCCTACACAGGAGCTGTGTGGTCCCCAGACTGTGCCAGTGTTCAGGGACCTGGGAAGATACTATTCACTCGTGGGTGTGTTGGTGACTCATCTTACACTCTGGGATGAGGGGCTTCTTGGGTAATGGTTATAGGAAAGATTTGTTTCATAGAAGTAGAATTATTAGGAAAAATTCACTTGAGCAAATTAGGAAAATAACTTCTAAAAGAAAGAGAAACAGGGGAATGAAGTCTGTAGCTCTTATCTAAGGTTTGTTTTTCCCCAGCAGCTTCTACCTGCTGGAGGGTAACCTTCCTGAGGTTCCTCTGTGTTTTGGAGGGGTTTATATCTTTTGTTTTTTAAACTTATGTGTAAGGATTAAATTATCTTCTTCCAAAGAAATATACAGAGTGAAGATCTGGCCTAACTGGTTGAATTTTTAGACCCTTACACATGCTTTAATTGAGAGACTTATTTTTATCCATGCAGAACAAAATATCAAAGTAAAAATCTTGGAATATGTAAGATACTCATTCTTACAACTAGGTATTCAACTAACTTTTAAACTTTTTATATACCTTGTATTTAATTCCTTTGGTACTTTTATATTCAAAGCTGATCTCTAACTTATTAGAGATCACAAAGATCCGACTGAAGGAATGTTAGACTCTGGCACCATCAGAATTTATTTCCTTCAAACTGCAAGTTACAGAGAATTAGTGGGTCCAGAAATGAATTTAGTGTGATTTTCTGCCCTCTCCCCGCCCCCCAACCAAGTTTTATCTACTAAGGATGAGGTTATAGATCCAGATAGGGCAGTGGTTTAGTCTGGGCCTTTTGTCTTAAATGTTTAGTAACTTTATACACTTTGAAGGAACGCCTCAAAATATTGTGATTCTGAGAGCTGGAACACATACTTGGTCCCCTTATCTAATCCAGAGACCTGATAAGGTGACAGTTAAGAACTTTACTCTGAAATGAACGTAAAGGTTTGTTCATAATCATCCAGGCCCCTGCCTTCATGTACCTTTCCACTTTCCCAGAACAGTAACGCAGCTGCCAGAGACACTGAGGCTGCCATTCCTTGTCTGAGCAAAACCTTATTTTAGTTAGGAAACTATCCGGGTACACAAGAGGCAAGAGAGACAATCACATGGTTTTCAAAACCCTTGTTTTCTGCACTGATCTGAGATTATCACCATATCGACATGAAACAGAGCCTTGGTAGGTAGCACGTGTTGCCTGAGTAACAATTTAGAATGTTGGCACGTAGGTTTCACATCTTTTTTCTCTTCTGCGGAGGCCTCTCTAAGCATGTGTGAACAGCCCTTTGGACTGTCACCACCTGTATTCCCAGGACATCTTGTTAACTATAGCTTTCATCTGCATCCTTGGAGCAGATGCACACTCAGGTCACACAATGGCCATATTATTTGGAAACCATATCACAGAAATCTGCATTGGCGTTCTGTCCCTGTTGTGTGGGTAATTCTGAAAGCCTCGGATTTTACTTTCAAATTCATCCACAGCTAAACCAGCCTCTGCCTTTTTTACTTGGTCTGAAGAATGCATCTTAGACAAAAGGCCAATTTCAGTTGGCCTTAATTCTCCCTCTGCGGCATTCCTTTAGTTCTGAGTGTTTGAAATTCAAGGCCTGTTCTGGTTTCAAGTACACTTTTTAAAAAGTCTGAAACAGAAATGTATTATTGGACCGATAATGTCTCATGGAGGCCAGTAATGGTTTTATGTACAAGCCACAGTGCTTTTTTTGTTAGTGGCTTGAGTGCCTCTGACTGTTCCTTCTCCTCCACCCCCTTCTCCTCCTGCAGGTTTCTCCAGTCGTGTTAAGTAACTTGATATTGCTCTTGTCCCGCATAATGCAAGCTAACATTGGCAAGACCCTTGAGGGGAGTGCTGCAGGGAAAGAACACACAGTAGTATAATTTTGTGGAGACTGCAAATGATTCTTGAACTACAGCGCTGTCAAGAAGCCTGAATGCTTTTTTCTCTTCAAATGCAGTGTGCCACACAATAATTAATTTTTAAAATGTTTGGAGAGCGAACATCCATGGTTCACTACCCTAAAACCAACTATTTTCAGGCTTTGTTTTTTTGCACACTTTGTTTAAAACAGTTGCCATCTTAAATACGTGCCATGTTACATTTTGCTTTTTCACTTCAATAGTTGAGATATTGTTCTATAGTTTTGTAGCCCTCATTACTTTTTTTTTTCGCATTTTTTTTTATTTTTTTATTGTTGGCTGTTCAAAACATTACATAGTTCTTGATATATCATATTTCACAATTTGATTCAAGTGGGTTATGAGCTCCCATTTTTACCCCATATACAGATTGCAGAATCACATCAGTTACACATCCATTGATTTACATATTGCCATACTAGTGTCTGTTGTATTCTGCTGCCTTTCCTATCCTCTACTATCCCCCCTCCCCTCCCCTCCCCTCTTCTCTCTCTGCTCCCTCTACTGACATTCGTTTGTCCCCCTTATATTATTTTTCCCCTTCCCCTCACTTCCTCTTGTATGTACTTTTGTATAACTCTGAGGGTCTCCTTCCATTTCCATGCATTTTCCCTTCTCTCTCCCTTTCCCTCCCACCTCTCATCCCTGTTTAATGTTAATCTTCTTCTCATGCTCTTCGACCCTACTCTGTTCTTAGTTACTCTCCTTATATCAAAGAAGACATTTGGCATTTGTTTTTGAGGGATTGGCTGGCTTCACTTAGCATAATCTGCTCTAATGCCATCCATTTCCCTGTAAATTCTATGATTTTGTCATTTTTTAATGCAGAGTAATACTCCATTGTGTATAAATGCCACATTTTTTTTATCCATTCATCCATTGAAATAGCCCTCATTACTTTGAGGGCCACATGATGTCATTTAGAGATGTTCCTTAATTTCCTAAACCATTTCTATGTTATTAGAGCTCCAAAAATGGCCGATTTTTTGATTGATAGCCACCAGCGCTATATTCCAATTCTTTGAGTCATTAGCCATTTTTTACCTATTGAACTATTTCTATGTGATACATTCTCAGAAGTGAGTTGCTTGGACAGAAGAAGCAGAGTGCTGTCTTTATGGGACTTGTCTAGACTGCCATGTTGCATCATGAGAGTTGTGTAGCACCACCAGCCACAAAAAGCCATGATTTAGGAAAGACTACTCTTTCAGCTGCTCTGGCCAGCTCGGTGCTAGTGGCTTCCTGAGTTTGTCCTAGAGAGAGGGCCTTACTCAATAGCCCTTTTAACAAGCTCCTTAGGGTGTTTTCCAGAGGAGAGGAGATATTAGTTACAGCTGAGTTCACTGCTTCTGTGAAGGAAGGGCATTCTCTGGGATGGGCTAGTGGGTTCCACCCTGACTCACTGCTTCTTTAAGGATGCAGCCGAGGAATTCTTTCAACATGTAATTCATTTATTAATTACAAAGTAGATTTTTATTAAGGGAAAAGGGATTCTGTTGAGATATCAGAATAGTTTAGAGCCCAGCTGCAGAGTTGGACTGCCTGGGTCTGACTTCCAGCTCCCTGTTTACCTACTGTGTGACCTGGGCAAGGTGCTTATTAGCATTCCTTATCTGTAAAATCATCATCACAGTCTAATCATCCCTGTCTTATGAGGTTTTTGAGAGAATCTGATTCTTTGTGAAGTGCTGAGCACAATATCTTGTACAGAATGAGCTCTGAGTCTTAGCTGTCAGCATTGTCTCATGGGAGGCCACTGATTTCTGTTTGCCCAGCTCCGTGAATTGCTTGCTCACTGTAGCTCTTACACAGTTTTCCCGTGACCTTCAGAAGCACTCGTTGCTGCTACTAGGGTTAAGAGAAGGCTTTATTTTAGCAGCCCTTTCCGTGCCCCCTACTGTCTTACAGCAGCTTTGCCATCTGGGATGTATGGGAAGGGCTGACCACCTCTCTGTCTGGGACCTGGGCGCCACTTTGATTGCTCCTTTCATTCTGTCCTCCAGGTCTCTGGTCCTCACTTATCCTACTGTTCCTTTTTCATAGCTGCATTCTTAGGAAATTTCATCAGAGGTATCTTCCAGTTCAGAATTTCTCTCATCGGCTATGTATAATGTTTAACCATTACTTTTAGATGGTCCTTTTAGAATTTTCACATCTATTCATAATGCCCTGTTTTTTTCTCATTTTTATTTTAGGTATTTATTTATTTTATACATTATGTGATCTATTCAATGGTTAGCTCAATTCTTGGGGAAATTTTTTTTTTCATATCTGCCGATTCTTTCTTTTAAAAAATATTTTTGTACTTTCAGCACATATCTCATTATCAGGAGCCTTATTTGAGTTGTTAACTTCTAGAGTGATTTTGGATTTGATTTTCCTGGTGTGGTTCTATTTACAGACCTCTGTTGTTTTATTTAATTTTAAAACTTTTTTTTTTTTAAAGATCTTAAACTTATTGGAAACTGGTGAGTACCTTATACAGAACTCTCACCACTATTGCCATTTGAGAATAGTATGCTGACATCATGTCCCTCATCTCTGAATGTCCAGACCTTTGTACCACTCTTGAAGTTGGGAGCCCTTGAAACACACAGGGGACTGACTCACCATGGTTAGGTAACTCAGCTGAGGTGCCCCTCCACCCCCAGTCTGGTCAGAGAAGGCTCAGCTTTCCTGCCTCTCCCTGCTTTGATGGACAGATTTTCCTTTTCCCTAGTCCACTTTAATTGAGATTATATAGCTCCTCAAGAATTCCACCTTTGGGAGGGTATCAAAGTTCCAACTCCCTTACCTATGAGTCATCTTCTCCTGTCCCTACAAGGGTGTTGAAACCCAAGTCCCGTGAGGCTACCTCGTGAAGCCACCAGGGCTGTGGCCCTCGGCTCACATGCTTGCTGCCCTGGTGTTCTGTATTCCTTTCTTTCCCTCTCGCAAGCCCACTATGAGTGCCAGCCACACTTGCCCAGAACCTCTAAGAGTGTTGTGCTAGGTTGGAAGTCCTCCTTCACTTCATTTTGTACTGGGGAAGAAGGCAGGGGACCCCCTTCCAAATCCTGATTGCTTATTTGACCGTTCAATTCCAGAAACACTCGGGAACATCCTGTTATTCTACCTGTGTCAGGTGCTATGAGGAACTGTGAAGGAAATACTGGACTCCTGTCACAGTTCTGTGAGTTTTTTGTTGTTGTATAACCTTCTTAGTGCATTGTAGTTATACATAATTTTGGGGTGCATTTTGATGTACTTGTAGATGTATGGAATAGAATTTGCTCCACTTTGGTCCCCAATACTTGCCCTTTCTCTCATCTCCCTCTCCCTGTTCCCCTTCCTCTACTGTGCTTCATCCTATTGAGGTTTTTTAAATTGGTGCTTTATGGATTTACATAAAGGTGAAACTCACTGTGGTGTATTCATAGCATAATGGGGTCAGTGTCACTCCCTAGTTCTTCCCTCCCACTTTATCTCTGCCACGGATCTCCCTTCTATTTTCATGGGATTCCTCACTCCCTGCCTGCATCCCACCACCATTTTGCTTTAGCTTCCCCATATAAGAGAAGACATTCAACCCTTGATTTTCTGGATCTGGCTTATTTCATTTAACATGATGTTTCCCAGTTCCATTCATTGACCAGCAAATTCCATAATTTCATTCCTTCTTTATTGCTGAGTAAAACTGTGTGTGTGTGTGTGTCCATTTGTCCGTCCATCCCATTTTCTTTATCCATTCATCTATCAGTGGGCTTCTGGACTGATCCAATAACTTAGGTATTGGGAATTGCCTGTTAGACATTGGTGTGCCTGTATCACTATAGTATACCGATTGTAGTTCCTTTATAAATATTAAGGAGTGGGATAGCTGGGGCATGTGGTGGCCTTTCCTTATCTTTTGAGGAACCACCACACTGCTCTCCAGAGTGGTTGTACTGATTTGCAGTTCCACCAACAATGTTTGAGTGTACCCCTTGACAGCATTTATTATTTTATTCTTGACACTTATTCTAACAGGAGATAAAAATCTCAATATAGTTTTGATTTGCATTTCCCTAATTGCTAGAAATGTTGAGTATTTTTTCATGTATTTTTTGGCCATTTGCATTTCTTTTTTTGAGAAATGTCTGTTCTTTGCCTGTTTATTGATTGAGTTATTTGTGTTTATGTGTGAAGTTTTTTTAGTTCTTTTTCTTTTTTTCTTTCATTTGAGGGGTACCCGAGATTGAACTGAGGGGCATTCAACCACTGAGCCGTATCCCCAGCCCTGTGGTTTTTGTTTGTTTGTTTTGTATTTTATTTAGAGAGGGTCTCACTCAATTGCTTAGTTCCTCACTTTTGCTGAGGCTGGCTTTCAACTCATGATCCTCCTGCCTCAGCCTCTGGAGCTGCTGGGATTACAGGCGTGCACCACCACGCCCGGTTTTTTATTTCTTTATATATTCTGAATATTAAATTCCTGTTGGAGGAGTAACTGGCAGAAATCTTTTTCCATTCTGTAGGCTCTCTCTTCGTACTCTTAATCATTTTCTATGCTGTGCAGAGCTTTTTAATTTGACATCTTCCCACTTACTGATTCTTGGTTTTATTTCTGGAGGTTTAGGGGTCTTGTTAAGTAAGTTGGTGCTTAAAGATGCCATTGCTTCTGTTTGCCTTGGGAAGAGGGCTTTGGAAGCCCCTTCTTTGTTTTTCTGAAGGCACTCCCCTCACACACCAGGGATCCCAGCATGGCTTCTCCTTTCCTACCTTGCCTGTGCTGTTCCAGCCCTTTCTTGACTTTTTCCCAGATTCTGGAAGAGCATATACTCTTTAAAGCCAGGCAAAGCACCACGTTCTCTGGCTCATTCTCCCTGACCTTCCCAAGCAGGGATTTTAGAGTCCTCTGTGTACATAGTTACCTTAGAAGGTAAATGTTATGATCTGCACACAGGATCAGACTTGATATGTGAAGCTGGGCTTCCATGTTACGCTTCAATGGCACTGTTCTCAAGACAAGGGGTTAAGGAAGCCTTTGGTTTGAGGAGCTGTTTCTCTTGATGCAAAGCAGACCTTTGGTTGGAATGCAGCAAACTCTGGTACAGTGAGTCAAGACTTCCACGGGTTTGCATTTTTCATTAGCGTGTCATTCAAGGAAATCCTGTCTTCAGGGTCATGGAACAGGCCTCTCTGTTTATCCTTCTGCAGAAGTAAAAAATTTGAAGCATCTAATAATGCATCTAAAGATAAACTTGTGTTTGAGGCTATTCTTTAAAGCTTTGCAGGAGGGGGATTTTGAATGTAGCTTTTTATAAATATTTTCAAAGTTTTGTGGTAGCATTTATCCCAATATGGATCGTGGAAAGTGAGGGGTTCCTACAGACTATTAAAGGCAGTTGAAGAACTAGGAATGCAAACTGGCATTCAAAGACTACTTTCTCTGCACTTAATAAAGAAGTATTTTTCATCCCAAGCATTTAGAACCATGTTTAACTTATCTAGAATCCCACATGTGTTGTTTTGATTATTTTTGTTGAACTGGGAATTGAACTCAGGGGTGCTCAATCTCTGAGCTACATCCCAGCCCCTTTTTAATTTTGAGACAGGGTCCCACTAAATTACTGAGGCTGGCATCCTCCTGCCTTAGCCTTCTGAGGTACTGGGATTATAGGTGTGTGTCACCGTGCCTGGCACATGTGCTGATTGTGTTTTTTGTTTGTTTTGTTTGTTTGGTTTTTTTGTTGTTGTATTTTTTAAGCAGTGCTAGAAACCTGGACTGTCTATAAAATAATTTTTTTCTTACATGCTTGTATTAGCAAAGGAAAAAAATGTATGCATAGTTTGCATTGTCCATGTGTAGCAGTTACTTTCACTTAAGTTTTTCTCGTAATTATAAAGTTCATTTATTTCTTCTTTTCTACACATTAACCGTATTTGTTTCATTCATCCTGTGAGTAAATATTTTGTGTAGACAGTATTAAGAATTGTGAGTTGTTGGGGGTGGAGAGTCAACTCTCAGCCGTAGAACTAATAAAGAACAAAATAAGGACAAGGAGGGAGATGCCTTGACCATATCCTGATCCCTAGAGAACCCCCCACCCCAGGTCCTTTGGCCTCCTTCCATCTGAGCACACACATTGTTTGCATGAATTCTTGAGATTTTTATACTGTGTCAGATTCTTTCTGTAGGTAGACCAAATAATTGCCTGGAGAAACTTCCACTTGAGGGATTATCGACCTCTAATTAAGCTAGATTAAAATGGATAGTTGATACCTATGTTTAGGGTCTTCCTGGCCATGCTTCCTTACAGTTAGGGTGCCCAGGTTCCCCCAAGCCTCCCACCACGCTACACCTCTTTCTAGTCCTTCTCAAGCTTCCCCCCTGGAGGTGGAGCTGGATTTTATGGCGTGGATAGGTCATCATGTTGGGTGGGAAGAGCATATAGGCAGAAACACCCTTGAAAACTGCATAGGAAGCTTCCATTTTGGCGACTAACACCTCAGGGTAGTATGTTTTCTCTCTGAAAAGTATTTGTTCCTGGAGCACCAAAGTGATTGGCTTGTGTTTAGGGGCTGTGGTGTCAGATGTGCGCACACACAGTCATGTGTACACACAGTGAAACTAGAATCACTTTCCAGGTGGTAAGATCTTGAAACACGAGAAGGTGTGCCAGGACCGGGGGTGTGAGCACATGCCCCCATCCTCTTCCACAGTCTGACCGGCACAGCCTCCTCTCGGAGGTCTGGAGGTAGAGACGCCCACACCTTTCCCCTAGTGATTACTCTTCAGAGCTTTCAAACAGTGTATTTGGATCAGTCTGGACTGTATTTCCTTCATCCCTTCCTTCTGGGTACTGGGACTTGAACCCACGGCCTCCCGCATGCTAGGCAAGCGTTTTACCACTGAGCTACACACCCAGCCCCTGGACTACATTTCTGCATGAAGTTCCTTACAGAGTAGGAACCCTTAAGAGATCTTGAAATTTCCTGGAAGTGTTGTGTTTCGTCTTGATAGGAAGAAAGCAAATTTGGCTTTGTACCGCAATTGTGTTTACCTTGAGTTGCTGTAAAACTATTTTCCCCTCCAGACTGGAGCCTTGGAAAGGGCACTCTGTTCATCCTGCAGCCGTGCGGGCCTCGGTGTCCTCCGTCTGCACCATAGAGCCCAGGTTGGAGAGGACAGCCCAGCACCTGCCCCCTCCCTATGGGGCTCTTGAGCAGAGGAACCTGCATGCAGTTCCAGCTGCATCCTGACAGGAAAAGCCCAGGAGCGGAAGTCAGCCCTGGGTTTGGTCCTCTGCTAGACCGTCCAGATTGCGTGAACTTAGGGAAGTCATTCACCCTCATTAGAGTCTAGTCTCTGCTTTTGTTTTAATAATACACATTTAGATTATATCATCCATAAGGTCTCCTCAACTCTGATTTTCTGAAATGAGATGAGCTTTGCTATTGAGAGCAGAAAAGTGTCAGATTCAGCCGAGATCTGTAGTTGGCACAGAGGTTGGTTGAACTGCAGGGTGTGTGAGAGGAGACGGCCCACTCCTGTTGGCACAAAGCTCGAGGACTGGCAGCCCAGGGAGGGGCTCCACCAGACTATGATGGTGAAAGGTGCCCTACTCGTGGTGTCAGAATTAACGGGACACATTCAGAGTACCTACTGAAGGGAAAGAAGAAAATAGATCCTTAGTGTTTTTTAACTTCCCTGACTGGACAGTGTATAAGTGTTTTATTGTTCTTTTTCCTTTTCAGAAGGCGGCAGGGGTGGGGGTGGGGGGGGTCGGTATCTTCTATCAATTATCCCACAACTATTTTTTTTTAACACAATACCTTTATTTTCTGTGTTTGTTTATTTATTTATGTGGCACTGGGGATCGAACCCAGTGCCTCATACATGCTGTGCAAGCGCTCTACCACTGAGCCACAACCCCAGGCCCCGCAGCTATTTTTGAAGAGAGAGGATCACTTGTAGCTGTTGTAATCTGTAGGGTAACCATTGCGGATGGATAAATGCAGTTAATTTGAAAGCCCGAATATTTCTTTATCTTCACAAGAAGCATCCAGAAATCATACAGTGTGCCTATATATGTGCGATTGGTTGCACTGAAGTCTAATCCAATGTTTTATCATTTCTTTCTGAGTGACAACATCATGGAAATGCAAAGACCCTGGCCCCCGTCCATTGTAAGAAACTCTAACCTGTAGCCATCACAGTGAGCGCGCACTGCATAGCTAATCAGCCAGCAAGCGTGACTCCGTGGTGATGGTTCGCTGGGTTGGATATTAAAAACGGCACTTCTAATCGGCATTGATGTTGTTTGAAGGTTTGTGTAGTCATAACACCCACAAGGGCATCGTGGAGCGGTGCCCTGCTTTCTGCTTTGTGCTGTCCGTCTCTTCCCCAGGGGTGGGTTGCAGCCTTGAGAGGACTGGCAGGGGTTTAAAGTGAATTTTAAGCACTTAAGTGTCTACTTTGAGGTTTTCTTTCCACAGCAGTAACTCATGAGAAATTACTTCAGTTTATTAGCTGAAATGAAAGGGGACAGATTTAAAAGGAGTGGAAAGTAGGAGAATCTTTGAAGCTTGTTGGGAGCAAATAAAGACTTTGGGGGGAAATCCCGTGGGAGATTCTCTCATACTTGGTAATCCCAGGGCATGAAACGGAAAGTCCTGCCCATCTAGCACTGAGTCAGCACTCCAGTTCCCTGAATCATAGGCAGATTGTTACTTCTTAAATCAGCTCGGGTCATGAATTCTGTGAACCATACTCTGGGGATATTTTTTTTCCTTACTTTTAGAGAGTTCCCTTCCTATTCCCAGCCCTCAAAATATTTAAAAAATATATATTAATTTTAAGCAGAGGGACAAATGCCCTTCTGGAATTTATATTTGGAATTGACCAGGAAGGAGGAGAGGATAGACATGGGAACTGAGGCAAGGACATTTCTTGATGTTTTGGTGGAAATCAGCAGGTCGGTCGGCAACACATGTATAAATACAAACAAACCACTGCATTGGAAATATGAAAGAACTACAAGTCAGACAGTTATGTGTGGAGATGAATTCTGAGAACTAGTGAGTGCTACTTAACTGAGCACCTACTATGTACCCAGCATTTGCTGCATCTCTGATCCTCCCACTCACCCTGTTAAATAGTGGACTGACGATTCCTAACCCTAGAGGGATTAAGAGATGTGAACCTACTCACACAGCCATTCAGAGGCAGATTGAATCATATGAACATGTGAACATGGTCTGAGTCCTCGGAGCTCTGGTCTCTGTCTTGTTTCCAAGTGCTGACATGAAACAACTGGAAAGGAGTGAAGGGTGGGTTCTCGTGTTCAGATCCATCTTTGGGACTTGAGCCCAGTGGAGGTGAGGAACTGGCAGCTGGGGTGTTCGTACAGCTCATTGGAGCAGACAAGAGTATGGCTGGCTGTTATTAAATATGCCGGGGTAGTGGGCAAAGTCAGGGACTGTCCTTGGCACAGCATCCTGGGCCCCACACTTCACAGAGGAGGTAAATGCTGGGCTTCCTCCACCAGCCAAGTGTATTACAGGCCCTAATAGTCCATCCTGGAACTCTTGCCCTTGAACAGCTGCCCAGGTAGATGACAGAGGAACCTTGTGAGACTGGGCCAGGCATCAGGGACTAACATGGACCTTGTGGTTCAGCGGCAACTGGAGTACTTAAAATAGTATCCCCTTAGGCCCTGCTGATCGGTCCTATCCTTGTTACTGGGGAAAGGTGAGTTTGGTTCAGTCAGGGCATTTGATAGGAAAAGCGAGACTTCTAAATTGTTATTTTAAATCTCCCAACTTTTTAAATGTTTGTAAGCCAATAAAAATTTATAAAAGTACTATGTAAACAAGAGAATTTGAACAGTGGACATTCATTCACATTCTCCAATGGAAATAACAGATTCTCTTTTTTTCTTCCAGCCTTTTTGTTTGTTTGTTTGTTTGTTTTTGGTACTAGGGATTCAACCCAAGGGCACTTACCAATAGAGCCACAGCCCTTTTTATTTTTTTTTTTTTGAGACAGGGTTTCACTAAATTTATCAGGACCACACTAAGTTGCTGAGACTGGCCTTGAATTTTATCCTCCTGCCTCAGCCAACTGAGCCGCTCGGATTATAGGCACGTGCCACCACACATGGCTAATAACAGATTTTCTTGAATGTCATGATCCAGTTTTGTATTATCCAAAGTGTATTACATAGAGGACTGGCTTTAAGATTAGTAGGCACTTCTAAAAAGGATAGAGATGAGCAACTGGTGCTTTTGAGATCAAATAAGTTTGTGAAATAGTGTGATACATAGGTTCCGGCTTTTGAATCTCTCAGGCTTTTAATACTTGAATGCCCTATGAGTCTTTCATTGGGGATATAGTGTGGAGCATTTTCCAAAGTTATTGGAAACAGGAATTTTTGCAGCATTCATTCAGCTAGTTGCACTCAGATTTTGGGAAATACTAATCTAAGTTAATACAATGCCCTCTACAGTCTCAGGTTCGGTATACATGGATTGAAAATGTTACAGTAAAAACCTGTCCTGAAAATGTACACTTTTTTAATCATTATTCTCTAAACAGTACAGCATTACAACTGTTTACATAGCATGTACATTGTGTTATGTATTATAAGCAATGTAGAGATGACTTAGGATGTACACAGGTTTTATTCAAGTACTCCACCATTTGAGCATCCTCAGGGTGTTAACCCTTGGCTACCAAAAGATGACTGTTGTTCTCAAAATTAAGGATATTCTAAATATATGAAAGGCTTAACACTAGCCTTACGAGAGCTACCAGACAAAAGCCTGTGGAATGAAATATTGATCACAAAGTAATGCTCCTCATGCCCAATCCTCCGGAGTAGTACCTTGTGAAACCTTAGCTAGATTCTCTGTCACTCATTGTAGCTGGACTGTGACTGGTCTTGAACATCTTGGTATTCTTAGTGGGCCTGGTCATTGGACAGTTGGAGGCTGTTTGCTCATGTACAAAAGGTGGAGTGATTTGGAGGATCCCTGCGACATGTCACTTGACATTGCTCTCGGTGGTACCAGAATAGCTCATTAGAGGGGAAGAAACTTTCCCAAGTGTGCACATTGTGGCCACTGCACTGGGCCCTCCTGGATCTCCCCAAGTGTCATGCTATGAAGAAGCATTCATGTATAAGAGCATTTTGTGTCCAGCTACCTAATGTGGTTAGGGTGACTGTCACTGAGGCCAGGGATCTCTCTGCATTCCTCAGCTCTGGGATAGAGTATTCCCAGGATATTTATCAAAAGCGTGAATTTTTAGAGTTAGGGTGGAAGTTTTCCACATGGTCTGTCGGTGCACACCCCTTTGAAGTTAGTTTAGGATACCAGGAACCTGATTTCATGAGCCAGGGGCCTGGAGAGGAACCCTGCCCTTTACTAAATGACTTGTACACAAAACCTTCAATCTTGGGAAGAAAACCTCTCCCAAGTGCTCAGGTGCATCTTGAAGAACCAGAGTGTAATTTCAGAGATTGGATTTGTTTAAAAAAAAAAAAAAAAAACTTGAGACCACAAAGATTTACCTTTATGGAGACAACACTCAGTGGGTATTAATAATGTTTGTGAGTGTTTGTGGGCAGATACCTCATTCCCTGTTCTCTAGTATTCCTGAGGTCTGGGACATTTCCTTCTGCTTGGGTGTTCTGTCTGAATTGGCCATCCTCAGGGAGTTTTATTTGAAGGGGTGCACGTTAAGAACTGGTGTGTGTATGTCTGGCTAGCTGGCTGGCTTAGGGCAGGGGCAGTGCACATCAGCCATTGACCCCTTTTAAGATCCTATACTTGGAGTTAGCCATTATCCTAAATTGCACTGAAATGTAATTTGCAGGAGAATTAGTTAGATCTTTGTGACATTTATTTAAGACTTTTTGTCAGTATTAGGACTTAGGAACATCATGAATTATTAATACACTAAAAAAAATTTGGTGGCTACTACTACTTTATAATCATGTTTAAAAGCACATATATGCAAATTGAAAGCATCTTTATTAAAAGCAACTTTTTGTTACTTGACATCCATTCTGAAAATTAGGTTTTCATAATAAATGCTTTTAGTTATAAAAGCAGAAAAACTGCCTGCTAAGCTGATTTTTCAACAACAGGCATGTGTAAGAAGCAGATCAGAATGATGTAATGCTGAGCAGAGGCTGATGTGTGCTCATAAAGAATAAAATGTGAAGGATGATTTGCAGCCTGATATTAAGTGAAAAAGGCAGAGTACAAACTGCATGTAAAACTTTGACTAATTACATAAAGGACCTGTACATGAACAAACATAAATCAACAAAAGGATCCACTCCAGAGCCTAAAGCATGCTAGGCAGTGCTCTACTACTGAGCTTACCCCAGTGCCAAATTGTTTTTGTTTCCTTTTAGTATTGTATTATCTGTAAGGTTGTAGGACACCTGTGAACGAAATCAGTTTTAAAAAATCATATTTTGATTCAGGAGATAAATGTCAAGACAACATTTATTACCCTTGTGGGCTTTAAAAAAAAACGTTGCTTCACCTTTCTAGAGAGCCTTAATTTCCTTGGAAAGCAAAGATGGTGGTAATATTTGGGCAGCTGGGAAAATCAGAAGTAATTTTTTTAAAGGTGACAAGAAAATACAAACAATTGTTTTACTTTTGAATAATGTTAATGCCATTTATGTCACCCAGTTTTCTAAATTTAAGGTTAGTAGACTGGTTGCTACTGTTAAGAAAAACTGTTGGCATCCTTTTAAACACTGAACAGTGCTCTTGTCTGCTTGGCCTGCAGACAGCTTCTGGGCTGTTTTGCCAAAGTCTTAGTCCACCTTCATAGTGCACTGAGCTGGAGGACAGTCAGAAACTATTCTTTGAATTATTCTGCATATATGGAGCCAGATGTTTTATCTTCAGGATTTTCTCTGAAATATGTAACAATAAATATTGAAGAAAAGTAAAACTTACGTTACTGGGATTATAGGACAGTGGTATAGCAGCTGCCTAGCAGGTGCAAGGCTCCAGGTTCAATCTGCACCGAAAGGAAAATTAAAGTAAAATTTCATATTTGTTAACAGAACAGTGATTTTCAAACGTTAGTGCTACTTGTCATTTGGAACCCTTTTGAGCATGCATTTCATCTTCTCTCTCTCACACACACACATTCCCTGTGCTAATACTGTTTGTTTACATAACATAAAGACTACAAACAGAAGTCATGATGTCTTCTCCCTGCAGTGCAGTGGACCCACACCTTGTGTGCATTCTAGGAAGATCACTAAATCTAAAGAGCTAGTCAGAATGGAACGTTTTATACCTGTATCTCCCTTTTCTTTATGTTCTGATAACTGCGTGTCCGTATAAAAATTGTTCTTGCTAGTTATTCACCTCTTGGAAAGCTTGAAAAAAAGGAAGTCTGCACCTGCAGAGTCTAGCTAACATTTGTGGAGGGCTGCTCTGATCTAAGTACCGTTGGAACCATTTTATTTAAATGGATTTCTTCACTTAATCCATATAACTCAGATTGGCTGCTGTAAATATCCCTGCTTCACAGATGAGGAAACTGAGGCACAGCTGGGTTGTGTAACTGAGCCCAGGTCATGTAAGTTACTAAGTTGTGGCACTGGAGTTTGACCCAGGCAGTCTGGCTCCAGATTCTGTGCTCTGCAGCTCCATAGTGAGCTCCCAGCCTCTCTCTGGCAATTCTGATTCTTTGTCTTACATAAAATGGTGTGACTAAGCTCACTTGAGTATGAACCATCAGCCACATGTTTTGAGTCATCAGGTCAAGACCCAGACTTAGGTCATTGTAGGACCTTAGAACCAGCAGGAAGAAGCTGAATGTCCAGCTAGCTCGGGGGTTTCCAGTGTGTCCACCAGCACACCAGCAAAAACTCCTGTTCTCTTCTGCCTGGGCTCCTGATAAGTTCTTATGTTCCTAGAAAGATCTGACTCAGGGACTTCTTTCCAGTCTAGATTTTAATTTTCCAAGGAACTCTTGGGGTATTATAACATGGAAATGGTGTTTTCATGACTTTTTTTCTTTTTTGTCTTTAAATACCTTGCTGTACCTATAATTATTATTTTCCCAAGAATGGAGCTGAAAGTGCTTCTAGATGAAAGAGCCATGGTGTTCGTGGGTGGGTGTGCTACTCGAACTTTAGAATTACAACAGAAATTAGAGGTTCACAAGGTAATTGCTGTGATTACAGTTTTCTTCTTGGCCCCAGACAGGAACTCTTGAAACACAATATTCTACTAATTTTTTAGAATGTACAATTTGCAAGGCGGCACAGAAATTACTGAGGGTATGTACTATTTCTTCCCTACTATCTATGAAAGTTAAAATATCTCATTGGATCTTTTGAAATTGCTGAGGGAAAAGTAGGCATTGTGTGAATTATAAGACACTTCAGAGCCTTCAAAATTTTAGATACTAAGTTAACTTTGTATTTTAAAAGGAAGTTTTTTTTTCCATAGTCACAACATAGCAACAGCTTTGAAACATCTATACTTATGAATTTTTCATTTCTAGATAATTCACACTATCATAATACATGTAATATATATTCTGAATGATGGTGTTTCATAAGGTGTGCATGTACCACATAGTAGATATTCAGTAGATTTTTCCCCTGTGCTGGGGATTGAACCAAGGACCCATTTATGCTGAGCTACATCCCCACCCATTTTTTATTTTATCTTAAGACTGAATCTGGCTTAGTTGCTGAGGCTGACCTCAAATTTGCAATACTCCTGCCTCAGCCTCCCAAGTAGCTAGAATTACAGGTATGCATCACCATGCTCAGCTGTATCTTTTATTCTAATTGTCGTATACATAATTTTGAGGTAAGCTCTCTTATGTTTGTGTTATATTTTACCATTTCACTGTTGCTGGATGTTTTAGTTAGCTTTTTTGCCACTATGACTAATAGACCTGACAAGAACAATCAAAGGGGGAAAAGTTTATTTGTGGACTCTTGTTTCAGAGGTCTCAGTCCATAGATAGCCAACCCCATTCCTCAGAGCAGAACATCATGGTGGAAGAGTGTGGTGGAGGAAAGAGGCTCAAGCCACGATGATCAGGAAGTAGAGAGAGACTACACTCACCAGATACAAAATATACCCCCAAAGCCATGCCCTGCAATGCCCACGTCCTCCAGCCACACCCTATCTGCCTTCAGTTACCATTCAGTTAATTCCATCAGGGGATTAATTCACTGATTGGGTTATGGCTCTCATAAACCTCTGAATGTTCTTGCATTGTCTCACACGTTAGCTTGTGAGGGACACCTCCCATCTAAACCATAACTGGATTAGTTTATTTCTGGTTTTCATGTAAAACACTACTAACTACATATATGGCGTGCAATAAGTCATTTTTCTCTCCTCTGTTACCAAGAAGTGTTAGGAATTTTCAGTAGGATTTCTGTGTCAAATGTAAGCAAATTTCATAACTTAAAATACAGTTCATTTGTCCTCTGTATGAATTCTGGCCCATTTTTTCTGAATATATTGTTTTGTCATTTTCCCTATTTTTTCTGCTTTATAAATGTAAAAAGGCATTTTGTTATTATTTTACTTAGAATTTTCCAGTTATTAGGGTTATTGAAATTATTTGCATTTGGTCGCTATTTTCAGTTTCTTGTATTAATGTATTATTCCTCTACTGAGTATCTATAGCAGCAACAGAATTCCAAGCAGTAATTATATATTAGAGGTGTCAACATCTTCCATAATTCTTGTTGCCTTTATTTTTGCCTTTTAGTTTTCTTATCTTGGTTTTATTTGTTCTTGATTGCAGTCGTTTATCTTTTTCCTGATATTATCTGTTGTTGAACTCAGAAATCTCAAGACTTCTCTAGTTGTATCTAGTATAGTTTGGTGGTTTTTTGCAGGGTTTTCTTGTTTTTTGATTTTTGTTTTGCATTGGGGATTAAACTCAGGCACTTTATCACTGAGTTCCATCCCCAGTCCATTTTAAGTTTATTTTTTATTTTGAGACAGAGGCTCGCTAAGTTGTTTAGGGTCTCACTAAGTTACTGAGACTGGCCTCAACCTTGCAATTCCCCTGCCTCAGCCTCCCAAGTCACTGGGATTACAGGCAGGCCTGTGCCACTATTCCTGGCTTTTAGTATAGTTTTTGAGACCTAACTTTGTTAGAGCTTTTTAAAAAAAAAAAAAAAAAAAATGAGTTTTCTACATTGATGTTCCAACAAATATTGTTCCCTGGGTATGCAAAAATAAAAACAAAAGGTATTCTAACTGTAATTGTTTTATTGGAAATTGCTGGATTATAGATATAAGCATATCATATTGTTTTTGTGGTGGTACTGGGGATTGAACCTAGGGCTTTGTTTGTTAAGCAAGCACTCGATCACTGAGCAAAGCTGCATCTCCACCTCCAACATGTTTATGTGAAGCACCCCATTCTCTGATGTTCCTCTGTGCATTGAGTATCTCCAGCAGGGAAACAGGTTGGATGTAGTGTTTTCCAAACTCTTTTCCCTGAATACTTCCAGCATCTCTGTTTTCCAGATCACAGTATGGAAGCTGCTGCTTCATTCCATTTGCTTGTTTTTTAATCCCATCATTTCTACCCCACCCCCCAGAGAAACTTCTTCATTTTTAGTGATCATCTTCATGCAAATGTGTGGATGGAGTTTCTTGGTCTCCTGTGCCAAATTAGTTCTGTGTGTCTGTAAAAGACATTACTCAATGTCGACCACATAAGCAGCTCAGAGGCTTTTTGGTGAAAAAATGATGGGTCTGAACTCCTAATCAGGAGAAGCCACACAGCTTATAGCTCTGTTCCCTTCTGAATGCTATCCCAGAAGCTGGAGAGGAAGATGAGCCAGCTTTGGGAAGTTCTATGGTGGCAAACTGGGGTGTGACAGCAAGGGAAGTAAGACGTGTTATTAATTGGAGAGGTAATTGCAACATGGCAGAAGGAGCAGGCTTTGGAGTTAAACATGCAAGAGTTAAAGCATTGGTTTTGTTGTTTTCTAGGTTTTTTTTTGTTTTGTTTTTTTTTTTTTTTGCCTTACACCCCTAATTTCAGACTCAGTATCTGTAGCTATAAAAAGGTCTTAGTAAGGCCAGTTTTATTACATTAATAAGGTCTTTGTGAAATTCAAGGTGGACCTTCCAGAAAATTTCTTAGAATAACAGGTGCAAAAACAGGACACAGAAACGAATTAGTGCCCGAGATTAAAGCTCTGTTTATTCTTTGAATCGCATGTAAATCTTATGTAAAACCCTTCCCCAGGGCTTCAATGCTAATCAAGTCACTTTTTAAAATTAAAATTTCTTTGATTTAAAACAGAAGGATAACATTCCCAGGACTTGAAAATATTTGATTTTCAGAAAATCAAAGCCAGAAGAGATTGCAGATTGGACTAACCCTATAAATTTCCAGATCAGGAAGCAGAGAATCAAAGAGATCTGAGGGCAATCGGATTTAGGTGCCTGCCATTGCCGATCTTCTGTGCACTGATGTAAATATCAGATCTCCCCGTTACACATAGCTGCTGTTTGTTGGAGAGAGAAATGTAAGGACAAGTCATTGTAACCTACTTAGTGCTCTCCTGGCACTAGGGAGTGGAGAGATCATTTCTTAGTGGGGGGATGGGGACGTTTCAAAGAAAGTGCCAAATAAAACCCCTTTGTAGAGGTTGAGCATTGGTTTGTAAGATTGTTAGTAACATGGTACAGAGGAAGAAGTATTATTCAGAAAGAAGAGAAATGTATCTCCTGTCTCCAGAGTCACAGAATCCAAAAAGGGTGCAGTGTGTTTGGACGCCATTTGTTTGTAGTGCCATTAAATACAAAGTGAGAATCCAGAGTGGCACAGGGGTCTGCGTGTAGTTTGAGGTGAGCTGGAAAAGGGCTCTGAAAGCCACCGTCAGGGTTTCCACTTCACTGTCCTGGGCTTTCAAGCTGGGGAATTGATATGGTCAGGTTTATATTTTAGAAACACCCGGCTTTGGTATAGAAGAGGGATGGTCAGGGGATGTTGGAGGGGACCCCGGGCACCTGTTGCAGGACCTGGTTGTACAGTAAGGCAGGCGTTGCTGGAGTGGTTAAAGAAGTGCTACAGGGGGACTTGGCAGCATTCCGTCTGTCGGGCACAGAGGGCGATACAGGAGGAATGTGACTCTGGTTCCAGGTGAGCATCTTGAGCATCCACTAAAGTACTGCTGGAGGAGCAGGAGGGACGAGAAGATTTGGAAGAGGCTTTGGTTGCTGAGGAAGTAGATCGAACCACAGCAGAAATACTTCCGAGGGGTGTATTAAGTAATAACCTGGCTCGTTGCTCTTCTTCCCCTTAGTCTTCCTCTTGTTCTTCCTCCATTCTCAACACAACAGCCACAACAGAGTCATTTTTCTGAGGACAAAACTAATCGCCTTGTTCTTCTGTAACCCCACTGACTCCATCCTTGACAAACCCGTGCCGTCAGGTTAAAATCCAGATGCCTTGCCGAGGCCTTTTCCTCCCACAGCCTCTGGTTTGCAGCTCTCTGTCCTCTGCACATCACTTGCTTCAGCTGCCTGATCTCGGTGCCTCTTAACACTAAGCCTATCTCTTCTTAGAAATGTGGGCACTCGCTCCTTTACTGCTCCCCACCTTGAGGACTTGAGGAAGCGGACTGTCTAGTCCTCAGCAGGTATCCCCACGTGGATGGGCCCCGGTGTCGACAGGCGCAGACCCTCCTGGTGGAGGAGCCTGAACTCCCGATGTTACCGTCCATGCCCCCAGCATTCTTCAGCACTTGAGTGCCTGTCTGGGCCACAGGTGGCTTAGAAATGCCAGTTAGAGAAGCTGTTCCTCCTTTACAAACAAGTTCCTGTTTTTTTTGCTTATCCCAAAGGTAAGCCCACCAATTTTTTTTAAAGAATTTTTCTACCAGCCATTCTCAGTGGTGTTCTTCAGTAAGCCACTGATATTTTAAAGGGCGCCCAGAAGCTTCTGTAAGCCTCCTCATCTCCAGGTACTGTTGTGGCTGGTTTTCAACGTTAAACCTATCTTTTGTGTCCAGCGATCACCTCTAGTGCAAGTGGTGAGAACCAGGAAGGCTGCAGGAAGCTCCGTGGCAAACGCTGCTGAGGTTCTGAACCACACTCACTCTGTGGAGCACAGTATGGAGCAGTGGCCTGTGTGAGGTGGCTAGCGGCCGCACGGGCCCGACTGCTCAGGTGGCACAGACCAGCGAGCTGCAGGATGACTCCTTCCTACTCTGCTGTGGTGCCCCACACCAGCCCCCACCTTGCTGAGCTGCTTGGTTGGTGTTTTCCAACTGCAATTCCTCTGACTCCTTCACAGAGAGCTCCCAGAAGAGGAAGGAGAAGGTTTGTGGATCCCTTTGTCTAGCGTCCTGATTACTGAATCCTTGCTGATTTTTGTAAGGATTCTCTATTACTCTGGACCCTGCTGTCAGGTCAGAAGATTAGAGAGCAACATGGTTTTAGATAGGCTTTAGGGTCAGGAGGATCTGGTTTCCAGTCTTGGCTTTATTGCTTGGAAAAGCTGTGTGATCTAGGGTCATCAGAGCTTCCGTTCCCTTATCCGAAGAAAAAACATATTAGTTACTAAGAGGATTAAATGAGGTAATATATAAAAAATACTCATTGCCATTTGTATCATCATCAATATGAGAGAGAAAGAAGGCAAAACTTTTTTGAGGACTATCGGGGAAAGGAGAAGCAACACTCTCTGATGTGGTGTGGCATGAGGAAGGCATTACCAGAACTGTTAGTGTCACAGAGCCAAGGAGGAAGCACATGGGTCTCCTGGGCCTCAAAGCCTGTGTTCGGTGTCACACTTCTTAGGATGGAGCCTCATTCCACAACTAGGCTCTGCCTCTTCTAAGAGGCAAAGGCTGGAAAGGTTAACCAGTGATTGTTGATTGTTAGAACACTGATGATCCCACTGGGCAGCCCTGCTGGTGATATGTGCAGATGGTATGGGCCCCCAGGGGTTCTGGTGATTAGCCGCAGATAATGAGCTTCCTGGTGAAAAGCAAGACTGGGCTTAGCCTCTGGATGTGTGGAACCCCCAAGCTTTGTGGCGAGAGATTTGGCTTTAAGGGTCTTGATGAGCATCTGGTGTTCTTGTTTGTTATGTTTTGTTTTGTTTTGGTAATACTGGGGTGAAACCCAGGTTTGCTCTACCACTGAGCTACACCACCAGCCCTTACTATTTTTTATTTTGAGACAGGCTCTTACCAAGTTGACCAGGCGGGCCTCCAACTTGCAATCGTCCTGCCTCAACCCCCCAAATCTCTGGGATTGCAGGCCTGTGCCACCAAGCCTAGCTTTGACAGGGATCTGTTCTTCCACTTTCTCTGCTGCATTACTGGCATCTGCCGTTGGTACAAAAGGCAGGGTGGTTTAGTGAGAAGAATGTTGGCTGTGACAGCTGACCCAGGCCTGCCCCTTGCTCCTCTCTGGGCTGCTTTTCTCATCTGAGGAAGGGGAGGCCAGGGAGGGAAGAAGTCGGGCCCTTCACCCCCGGGCAGTTTTCTCTGTTAAGTGTAGAGCCTCCTGAGGCTTTCTTTGAACTTAGGGTAGTGCATGGAGGGGGATGTTGTTCATCCAGGCCCTAGGCCTTCACTAGGGAAAACAGACTAATTTCATCATGATGCATCGTAGCTGTGACTGACTTGAAAGACAGGATGAGGCTTGGGGGCCATTAGAGTCACAGTGAGCTCTGGAGAGATTAGAAAAAGAATATCTCTACATACATCACCCAAGCCAAAAAAAAAAAAAAAGTGTTGCTCTATTTGCCTCAATTATGATGGTTATTTTTCACATGGTTAGAATAAACACTAAGGTTTTAAAATATGGCACATGAGAAATAAAGCAGCATATGGCCTTCTGGCTATGTCCTTTTCATACAGAAGCAGATTCACTTGAATGAAGTGAAGGGCACCCTGCTCTGGGCCCAGCACAGTCCTGCCTTCTCACTGTGCCCCTGAAAGTTTGCATCTACACAGGAAAGTAGACTTTTGTGAGTTAGTTTTATGCAGAATCTTTTTGCCTTAGAGAGTTAACAGTTTTGTGGTGTTTGTTTACAGGGAATAGATTCTTAGAGTCATTCACGAGGTATCGTTCCAAGTGTTGCACTGAATCTTTGTTGAAGGTCTGAACCGTAGAATAACCTGCCAAGTTGGGCTCAGGCCCTTAGAAGTTCAGCACCTACAGACCCTGCAGTCTGTGGGCATGTGCATTGCCTCTCGTAAAGTCTGTGGGGTGCAGGAGATCTGAATCTCTGGGACACTTTTTCATGTCCACAACAACACAGATGAATAACCTAAAACCATTATTTCTGTATGATGTGTCAACTTTCCATTTTTGGGTGGCATTATGCAAATCAAACTTTATTTTATGTGGATCATTTCCCCTTGGGCAGCAGCCTCATTCAACTCTTACTGATCTTGAAACTAACAAATGATAACATCTTTACCTCTTCCTTTCCCATGAGCTGCTGTTGCCCCGCTGCTCTTCCTCCACCAGCAGGCCTGGTGGCCACCGCTTCCTGACCGACCCCTCTGTAACTGCTGGCATGGCTGCACTCGGGCTGCAGTTCTCACTCAGATGTAGCAGGCTGTGCTTCCAGCTCCCTGTTTCTGCTCCGCTTCCTTCTGCCTCGAGTTGTCTCCTGTGCCTGCTTCCTCTGTGCTTGTCGGTGCCATGAACATCATCACCCTGACTGCAGGGGTCAAGCCCCAGATCATCTAGAGCGGTACCTCTCAGGCAGCAGGCACCGCAGGACGGAGCCCTTCCCTCTCCCTTTCCCCTTCCTTTTCTCACCCCTAGACCCGTGGAACTTGCTCTGCTTTTCCAAAGGTATTCCACACCTATAGGCCTCATTTTGTTCACATCTGTATCTTTATCGCCTAACCCATAGCCACGCTAAGTAGAGTTTGCTGTGTGAATGCATAGAAAGGTAATTCTAGTTGATAGAAATGATGAGAAGCGTTTTTCGGACTGGTTGCTTTTTAATTGCATTTGTGGCCCCTGCCTTTATCTTCTCAGGCCAAGGGATAGATCTGCCTTTGGCAGGATTCACTGTGCCCTCACAGTCCTTTTGGATGTTGTCACAGCCTCCAGGAAAAGGTGCTGTTTCACTTTCAGGTAGTTAGGAGGTTCTGGGACCCTCTCTTCACTAGAACAGGACCAGGTGGGAAGAGGCACATTGCCCATAGAATGTGCTCAGGCCACTGTTCTCCTGGAACCTCCCTTAGGTCCTCAGATGTCACAGGCACAAAAGAAGTGTTTGTCCTTGCATTGTGCACTTATTTGCTCTTTCACTCCTTCACCTTGATTGAGTGCCACAGTAAGTCTGATGCCATGCTACGTGTTACAGACTTCAGCCTGGGTCAAAGGTTATTAGAGAACACACCCTTGATTCAGCCCTCCAGCTAGATCATTGATTATCACACCTTTAAAATTAATTTATTAAACAGAGGAGCATGAATCATTGGGATGATTTCAGAGAATCTCAGTGCTCTATAGGGTGTAAGAGAGGGTGGTCAAGGGGATTGCCTGGGAATAGGGTGGTCAGGGAGGCCTTTCAAGGGGAGGACTTTGAGCTGAATGCAAAGAGAAGAGGTGCAGATCAAGCCCCTTAAGATTTGGGGGAAGAGAGTTTTGAAGAAAGGGTTTTAGGAGAGAGATCAACAATTGCAGAAGCTCTGAGATGAGATAGCTTGGTGGGTCAGAAAGACTGCTGGGACATCCTGAGTACTGGGGAGAGTGGGAGCAGAAGTCAGAGGAGAGGGCTGGGTCATGTGGGCCTTGAAGGCAGTAGTGAGGACTAACCTGGATATTACTTAAAGGCACTGAATTAAGTCATCCTTCATTACTAAGAGAGAGAGAGAGAGAGAGAATCCTTTTATTCAAGTCAGTATTCTTACAAAGCATTTTTCATGTGAAGAAAGAAAGAAAAATGGGTATTAACCTGATATTTTCCTTAAATAATTTTAAATTGATTAAGTAGCAGAAGAGATATAGGTACCTAAATGTCTAAAATAAAAATGAAATTATATGAGAAGTGTGAATAAAGCCCTAGGCTGGCATAGGAATAATATTTTATGGATAACTTACATCATCAACTGTATCCAAAGTAGTACCAGACACCCCATTTAATGTCAAAAGTTTTTTTTTTTTTTTTTTTTTTTGCGCTTTGCTGTGGCAAGAAGGATGTGAAGGGGGCGTATAGCTGCTTAAGTAGAGGCCGGTGCATTGGTTGGTTTTCACACCTTGCTGGTGCCTGTTGAGGTGCCCGGTTTTCTTACTGGCTGAGTACATGGGTGAATGGTGCAAAAACCCAAGTGTGAAAATCCTCAGAACAAATTCTTGCTTGGCCCACCTGCTCGCCACTCCCACCTGAGGTAGGAAGCAGTGTGCATTGCCTCTCCTTCCTCCAGCCTCTGCTGCAGCTCTCCTGAGGATCACACTGGATCCTTTCATGTTGAGATTACATGTGTGCACATCCCAGCATACGGGCCTTACAGTGGGGGAGTAATGACTGAGTTGACTCGGCCTGCATGAGAGCTGGGTTGTTGTTTCATCCTCAGGGACGTCCTGTGAGTGTAACGAGACATCCTACCTGCAGCCCAAACACCTCGCTCCTCAGGCCTGCCTTCTCCTCATGGGGTAGCATGAGTGCCCAACAAGTAGAAGGCTGAAGTAATGAAAGTCTGAACCCAAACTAGGCCAGGGTGGTCTTCCCTACTAAAAGAATAATATAAGGAAAACATTTGTTTTGTGTTGAATATAGGTCAAATATATCTGTTTAAATGAATTTGGTATTTGAAGTTGTAGCCTAGCAGTAGAAAGTAGACTTAGCATGTGCAAGACCCTGAGTGCAATCCCAGTACCACCAGGGAAAAGAAGTATTTTTGAAATGACCTCTCTGAATACAGCTAAAAGCAATAAAAATGAGTGAAAATTCCTTTCATTAAAGACTTCACTTTGGTATAGGAGTACTTCTTTCAGAGATGTTTTGCAGCACCTGCCCGTACAAGGCATATGCTAGCCACTTCTATAGGCACATTAATACAGTAAATGCTTAGAGTGTCCCTGGAAGGCAGCTGTGATTTCTGTCTACCTCCACAAATCTCTAGGAAATTCTGTGCTATTGTCTTACTGTCATGCACTATTTTCTGGCTCTGTGAGTATATTCATAAGATTGAGCTCTAAAGACTTGTGTTTATTTTCGAAACCAAATCTACCTAAAATAAGAGCAACTTTTCCTACTTGAGTATAATTGAAAATAAATCTAAAATAAAAACCTAATGAATAATGGCAGTAGTATTACCATTGCTCATTCAATGTAAGTGTATTATATTTCAGTAAAATGTTTTTAAAGACATTGCCAGAATAACTATTTTAAGTACAGAACTCACTTAGAATGTGTAAGGTCTGTCTTTCTTGTTACACCATTACTCTTAGCACTTGTGTTCATATCTCATGCACATTTGACATAGACATATAATGTGTACATAAACTTCCGAGAAGAATTACAGAGGCCCATGTTTTCTGAACTCAAAGCTTCATTC
This sequence comes from Marmota monax, assembly GCF_021218885.2. Taxonomy (NCBI): domain Eukaryota; kingdom Metazoa; phylum Chordata; class Mammalia; order Rodentia; family Sciuridae; genus Marmota; species Marmota monax. The sequence continues at coordinate 34,195,715 of NW_026694084.1, read as the reverse complement.
TGTTCAACCATTTTTAAGGCAATTCTTAATATTGCAGAACCTCACATTTTGTGGAACTGTGCTACTGAGTTCATTTGTTCATGTATAAAGTCATTTTGCTTTGAGTTTACACAGGTCCCTGCCTGCATAGAACTTTCAGTCTTCTAGTGGAGGTTGTTAAATACCATAAAAATACATCAGTCATGAACAGGATAGTTTCAGGGTATGGTAGTGCTCTGGAAAACAGCATGAAGTGTATTTGAAAGGAGCCCTTGGGTGACCCAAGGGTTCATGGCTTTAGTATCCACAGAAGGCTCTCTGGAGGGGCTTTTAATCTGAGGCCTGTGTAATAGGAAGGAACCAGTCACTGAAGAGCCCGAGGAAGGTGTTCCAGGCAGAGGAATGAGCCTGGGCAGTTGCCAAGCCAGGAGCTGGGGAAGCTGGGTCTGTGTACGTAACTGAGAACAGCTGTTGTTGCACTGAACTGTAACCGAGAGATACCACTTGGCCTGGAGAGGTAGGAAAGGTCCTAAGTCCTGCCTTAAGTGACCTCAGACTCTAGGAATTTTTCTTTCTGCTGTCCAGTTTGCATGCTGTTTCTGACTCCCTCTGGCTATCTGTTCTCACCTGCTGTTTTCTCCGCATTGTCTTCTCTGTGTCTAGAATTCAAGTACCGAAACTTAAGGCTGTGTATGAAATAAAAGTAGACGGTCTCCATGCCAAGGTCAGAAAGGCTCTCCTAGATGAGCATCCTCCTCTGTAGTTACGTAGAGAATGTGAACTGCAGTACTGCCCAATTTTAACAGGTCAAATGCTATTTTCTGTTACTTAAGATGAGCATAGTCTCCTGTATGCTTTTAGTTATTATTTCATCCTCTTCCTACCCACTACCCTTTTGAGATGGTAAACTTCAGAAACACCCTTAGAATTGCAGGCACCTATTTTATCATACTTTTAATGGTTTGGAAGAGAGAATTTATAAGCCAATATTATCTGCAGTTTTCTCTAAGCCCTTGTCTAATTTTATGTATATGACATTTCATAGGATGTCATTGCAGTTCAGCATCTGAGGGAGTAGAACTTTCCAGCACATTTAGACATGTTATTGCTGGAGGGAACCTTGTTTGAAGCAAGGACAGCATCCTCCAGCTCTCTTTAAAAAAAAAAAGCTCTTAAAAGTGCATTGTACTTGGCTTCTTTTTGCCCAGTGGCCAAACACTAGAGCTCAAAAAAAGAAGTGTCACCCAGACTTGACTGCAGCTGTCAAGAGGAAATGCTGTCAATTACCTCTAAAAATCAGTATGTGAACATTACATCCTGTCAGCTCATGGATGAGTTGGGAAAACATAAGTCTTATTCAACTTAAATTCTGAGACGGTCTCCCTCCCACCCCACCCCAGGTCTCCCAAAAGGGAAAGTAGATGTAGGGTCTCATAAAATGTTACTGCTGGAATCTTCCGCATACTTTTGCTCCTGGAGGGTGGTTAACTCTGAAAAGACCCAGGCCTCAGAGCCCACACACTCATTTCTCTTTGAGTAGGCCCATCGTAATATGGTCATTACTCCCAGGGCCAAACTGACAGGTCGTTTTCTTCCAGGAGCAGATCTTTTCTCCTTTCTTGAGAAGCGAGCAAGGTGCAGGGGAAATGGGGAAGTGCTTCTCCAGTACCGAGCTGTCGTGCTGAGAAGGCACAGGCTGTTTCTGTCATGGGGCACTTGGCAAGCTCTTTCACCTCTCTAAAAACCAGGGGTTTCTTCAGGAAAGAAGATGGTGGTAATGTGTTTATTACAAAAAATGATGGCTATTTTTATTAACATTTTTGCCACAAAAAAATAGCCACCAAGGACAAACCTGTTGGATTCAATCTTGTAAAGGAGTGCTTATCTGCATTCTTTTCTTTGTGCTTTCTTAGAAACCTAAATGTCTTATTTCTTAACTCGGAATTCTGTTCTAAGAACTGGTGAATACCCCTTCCCATGTGATCAGACCAGGCTCTGTTGTTAAGTCCTTGGTTCAAATTCCAGCTCTGCCACCCAGGACAAGTTAACCTTTCCATGTCTCTTTTTTCTCATCTGTTAAATGGATATAACAATAGTACTTATTTCCTAGGATTTACCACAGAATTGAGATAATCTATGTAGATCTCTCAATATGATTTCTGCTTCACACTAAGTATTAATTAAATATTAGCCAGCCTTCCCCTTTCTCTAAAGTATCTTAAATCTTTAACTCAAAGTATATCTTTTCCCTGAAACTGACTCCTTACATGTGGTATGCATTTTGTTCGTGTCAGATGACTTGAGATACCAAGCAGATGAACATTTTGTGTAGGGCATGCCAATCTCCAGGGTGTCTTCTATTAATGAAAGTGATCCTGGTTTTCCATTAATTGTATCGGTTTATGATGCAGTTATTTAAGTTTAAATAAAAAGGTCTACATAGATTTAAAGAAAAATATTAAAAGGACTAAAAGGAAAAATATTAAAGGACTAATGGGCCATGACTATGGCCAAAAAAAAAAAAATTGCAGAGGTATAATGTGACAGGCATGATGGAATTAGCATGGACACTGTCTGCTAACCCTGGTCTCCATACGAGCATCCCAGTAGGAAAAGCAAGCACCTTTGGATTTGATAGACATTAAAGTGAAATGTGACTACAACAGTTTCTGGCTCTGACCTTGGGCAAATGAGTTAAATTTCCCTCCCTCCATTCCTACAAATATTTAATAAAGGCCCATCACAGTTTCTTTTCCAAAAATGGAGCTGATACTTCACAGAGTTGTTTTTTAAAGATTCATTGCAAGAAGATAATTGAAAGCATATGTATCTTATGTAACAAGTATTCTGCCTGACCTGCAGTCAGTTCTCAGTAAACTTTTCTTCTTGCATTATTTAGGACTTGTGGTTGCAAGTGACAGGATCCCAACCTCAACTGACTGGAACAGAAAGAATTTATCTCATATACTCAAACTGCATAAGGTTAGCTGCGACTCAGATGCAGCCAGGACTTTCTCTACCTCATCTCTGTTGCTTTGTTACTGTTAACGTCGGATCTGGCCAGATTCTTTACACATCTAGAAACAAAACCACTGGTAGTCCCAGGCTAACCTTATCAAAAAGAGACTGGGCATTGGATCCCTGTTCTCAAGCCCAGAAATCCTGAGAAGGACTTAGAGCCCAGCATGGGTCAGGTTCCCACCTGACCAGTTACAGGTGTCTGGAGAGCTGAAGGGAAATGGCTCATGAACCACGACTGAACTATATGTTTAGAAAGGCAGGAAAGAAAAAAGGGAACAACAGGTGCCTGGTGTCATTGCATTGTCCTTTTCAACTCTCCACGACCCTCAGGGAAGGCTTACCCCTCTGTGGGCTTCCATTCTGTCATCTGAAGTTCTGAGGCATAAGTACTATGATGGATGTCCGGGTGCACGTAATGTTTTAAACTGTGCGTCTACTTGAGCTTATTGTTCTGCTCTTTGCTTCTGCCTTCCAAAACTTGACACACCATCTAGGGGTTCCCAGCCTGTGAACCACAGACCCTGGGAAAGCAGAAAGGACCTGAAGTTAGTATTACAGAAAAGAGTTCATATCCTAAGTGTATAGTTAGCCCGCGACATCCCACTTAGAACACAAGTAGACTGTGGCACATGTGTTGTTACGTCATCCTTGAATCATTTAAGAGCATCACTAGCATCATGGTGGCATTTCCATACTGTGCTTTCTTAGTAGACAGATTTTTAAACTACAACTGCCATATGTCATACTTAATTTTTTTAACACTAAAATCCTCAGATTTAAAAGCACTTACGAGAAGGTCATTCCTACTTATTACACTTTTCCAAATGTTTTTTTTGTTTTGTTTTGTTTTGTTTTTTGTTTTTGTTTTTTTGTGGCTGGAATTTCCATTGCTAAGATGTGTTGTGTTCCTGGGTACTGTGCAATCATCTTGTGCTCACCTTCCTCCCTCTCCAGGTGGAAACTCAAAAGAGAAGGAATCAGGTCATATCAGTTTGTTGCTGCTTTGGTGCTCATAGTTTTGAATGAATTTCTTTTTCTTTTTTTTTCTTTTATGTACCAAATTTCTAACACCTTTTTTTTTTTTTTCATATTTTTCTCTTTTAGGCTCTAGACCAAGATAGAACAGCCTTGCAGAAAGTGAAGAAATCTGTAAAAGCAATATATAATTCTGGTCAAGGTAAGCACGAATCATAAGTAATGTCCACAGAGTTTTCTATTATTCTGTTTTCCCAGCATTAGGAAGAAAAAAAATTCCTTCTTATTAGGAAGAAAAAAGGTTAGTTGCCATGGATTTTATTATGTATTTAAGAACTTAAGAGTGATAGTGGTTTTCTGTCACAAAGGATATGGGAGATATTTAAAATGTGTGGTTGGATCAGTCTGTGATAGTGGCCTCAGTTAAACATGTGGGAATCTTTTCCTTCTTCATAGCATCTGTGCACATTTGAAATCAGCATTGACCAGGGGATGATGTGAATATCAGAGCAGGTGTGAGTTCAGATTTTTATAGATATGCCAGCAATCTTATTGTTGGTCTGTGGGATGCCAAATAACCCATGAAACTAAATGTTTTAGCTTTGATCTAGTGACTTTGTCAACTTAGAAACAAAAGGGTTAGTGAATAAGAAGAAACACACCAAAGTAAAGAAAACAGTGGGTACCAACAAGAAACAGTAGGCTACAGTACTGCAGGAAGGAGAGGCTTGGAAACATAAAATACATTTCCAGCTCTGACACACATCTTGGTATCATTATTGCAGTACCAACTCACCTGTCTGGAGGCCACTCTTCTGAGAAATCAGTTGGCTGGTATATCTCCTCAGAAAACCCTTCCAGGGTGACAGAGACTAACACAAAGAGCATAGGCTTCACAGAGGCACAGATGCGGGTTTCCTTCTAGCCTTCTTATTAACAAAGTGACCTTGAGATGGTTATAAATGTTCACTTTCCTGAACCTCCTTTTATCTCATCTGTAAGATGGGAATGGGATAGTACTGAGTTGTTGCAGATACTTAAATGCACTAATATCCATAAGGAGCCTAATGTTCTTTATTTGTTTTTGTGGTGTTGGGTATTGAACCTGGGACCTTGTGCATGCCAGGCAAGCACTTTACCACTGAGCCACATCTCCAGCTCACTAAGGGGCCTCATGTTATGGGAGTATAGTAAATGATGTTTCCTCTTAATTTTATCATTGTACACTTACAGAGCTGAAAGGAGCCCCTTTATGGCTCTGACCCACTCATTGGAGCTGGGAATCACTGGCCTATGTAAATGGAAACCTAATAGTTTCTTTTCTTCTTTCAGTCCCCCAGACCTCAAGACAGTCTTTAAAAGTAATTGTTAACACCTTTTGCACCCCAGTTTTTTGATACTACTCCCTAAATCTTTATATTCAATAAAATATCGATTTTTCTTTTTTGTTTTTTTTTGGGGGGGGGGGTGTTGTTTTTTGATATTGGGAATTGAACCCAGGGGCACTTAACCACTGAGCCACATTCCCAGCCCCTTTTGGTGTTTTATTAGAGATAGGGTCTCACTAATTTGCTTTAGGTCTTGCTGAGTTGCTAAGGCTGGCTTTGAACTCGTGATACTCCTGCTTCAGTCTCTCAAGCCACTGGGATTACAGGCATGCGCCACAGTGCCCAACATCAATAAAATATTAATGTCTAATTAAGGTAGATAAATAATGGTGGTCTTGTTGTGTTGTGGCCAAATCTTGTTTTAAGTTTTGGTCTAAATTACCTGCCTAATTCATAACTTCTGTCCTTTGCTTCATCTTAATGAATTTGCACAGTGTGGTAGGCCCTGGATCAATCTTAGCTCTTTAGGGTGGTATGTGGAGTAAATAACTAGAAGGTGTCACAGGGGTCTTTTGAGGGGCTGGTACTCTTGTTTTTCTTGAATTGATTGGTGTTACATGGTAAAGTTGACTTTGTGATAATTCATCAAATGCTACTCTTAGTATTTATGCACTTTCTGAGTTATGCATATTATGCATCAAAAATATATATATTTGAAATATACACAAGGAGCTTCATTGGAGCCTTTGTTGGGATTTGAAGAAACATAAAATAAATGGTATTTGAAAGAGTGTGTATATGTGTAGAACACAGTACACCCTTTTTAAAAAGAAACTCAAAGTCCAAGTTTAAGTCCTAGCTTTGCCCTACTTGTTAAAGTTAAGTAAATTGTTTAACTTCTTGACTTTATATGAGTCTTGAATTTCCTCCCATAAAATAAGAAGATATTATCTAATTTGCAGTGTATTGTATAGACAAAATGAGAACGCTTAGGGCCCCTAATATACTACCTACCACGTGGTGGATGCTTAATAAATTATAGGTAGGAAGCATGGCAGATCCAGTCATTAGTCAGCTTTTGACCACTATAATAAAATACTTGAGAAAATCAGCTTAAAGGAGGAAAGATTTATTTTGGCTCACAGTTTCAGAAGTTTCAGTCTGTGATAGTTTGGCGCTGTTGCTTTGGGCCTATGGCAAGGCACAATATCAGGGTGGAGGGAATGTGGTGGAACAAAGCTGTTCACTCTACAGTGGCCAGGGCGCAGAGAGAGAGAAAGGTGCCAGGATCCCCAAGTACCTGTGTGGCCCTTCTTCCAACTAGGCTCCACTTCCTGAAGGACCCTTCCTCTTCAGGAGTGCCAGGAGCGGGGCACCGAGCCTCCCACACACTGCCCTCTGAGGGACATTTAAGATCCAAACCACAACACACAGCATGAGCGCCATCTCTATTTTATTTCATGAATCTACAGATAACATTGGAGCAGTGTGATTTTATAAAGAGCTTAATGAGCCATTTTCTGCCTGAGGAACAACTGTCAGTTCTCCACATCGTTATGGCTCATGCTGGAGGCTCCAAGCTTGTGAGCCACAGAAGGGAGACCCTTGCTCCAAGCTAGGAGGTGCTGCCATCTCTACCCTTTTCCAAATGTGCTTCCTTTGCCACAATGACCTTGTCATGCAACAGCTCACACAAAGGCTTTTTTACTTGAGGACATGCTTCATTTTGTTGTTTAAAGGGTTTCTTTAGGTCACAGCTGCCCTGAAATGATGTATGACCCCTCTGTAAAGGGGAGAATTCAAGGGTCTCTGCAGAGTTGGGTGTCATCTCCTCTACTACACTGCACTTTCTTTGTGGATGGGGCCACTGATGAGTTTGGGTCCCTCGGCCTTCTATATGATTGCCCCCTGGGTCTGCATTATCCATTAGAGCACCCTCTAGTTGCACATGGTTTTTTAAATTTAAATTAATTAATAGTCAAGTAAGATTTAAAGGCTGTTCCTCGATGTTGCAGCAGCCATGTTTCAAAGACTCAAGGGCCACACATGACTAATGGCTAACATATTGGTTGGTGTAGGTGTAGTATATCTCCCTCATCACAGGAGGTCCTTCCATTCAGTGCTTCTGTAGGAGAACACATGTCCCAGTGTGTTGTGTTTGCTGACCAACTCTGTTGAATTAGACCAGTGATTCCGCCCCCTGGATGTTCATTAGAATCCTCTGAAGTACTCTTAAAAAACAAAAATAGGGACAGATGTCCCTTAGGCCCAGACTCTAAAGTTGTTGCAGATATTAAAGTGTAAATGATATGTATTACTTCCCAAGTGAGTGTAACTTGTAGCTACAATGGAAAACTGCTGCACTGACCTGTGAACTCCTTGGTGAGGGTTGGTACTGTGACTTCCATGTCTGTTTTGTGCATTTGTCAACATTGCTTATTCAGCAACTACTTATTGAGCACCTGTCATATGTTACTGTTTTAGATGTTGGGTACATGGGGTCAGACAGTCTCTATCTCCGTGAATGTTTTGGCCAGTGAGGGAGAGAAATGTTAGTCGGCTCATCAAACTGGAAAGTAACTATAATTAGAAACTAGAAAGTGTTGTAAAGGGAAGCTCAAGGGTACAGTGAGGGGAGTGGCAGGGTGAGGGAGGGGGCTGAGAGCAGGAAATGGCATTCACTGGGTGTTCATGGTGTACTGATCTAGCCCAAAGAAACCTGTGAAGTATGTGCCATTATGCCCATTTAATAGATGATGGAATAAAGCTTGAAGAACCAGATGAACATGTCCAGGGTCATGCAAGAAGAGCCCAGCTGCCCATCTCTGCCCTCAACAGCCACTCTACTCGTCTTCTGAAGTGTGGTAGGGGCTCAGCAAATGTGCAGTTAATTGCTATTATAGGCTGGAAGGGTTCTCCTTCTGAAGCTTTCTGATTGCAGTTGTTAAATATTCACTAATCATGAATATTCATGAATGAGTTGTTCAGATATAATCTGTGGGGTGACTTCAGAGGTTCCCAGATAGGGGCCCCAGTAGTAATTGTGCCCATGACTTGGAAATGTGGGATGAACCCAGATCCTTACAAGCTCTCACAGACTTCTGGGGCCTGATGGGTTTCTGCAATCACAAACCAGTGTGGCATATTCAGAGTTTTGGTCAGCTTGCGTGGGCAGCACTGTGACATTTAATTCTTAAGAATAGCTAGATGAGTAAAACGGTGGTGTTGCATATCTTTCCATGATACATGCTCAGTGGAATCCAAGTTGTTCCCATCCAAAGGTTTTGGCCTCATCCAAGGAAGCCACAAGAGGCTGAACCCTTGTGTCTGTTTCCCAATATGTTTTCATAATTTTCTTGTTTTCTCACAGTGCTTAAGTGACAGAGAAGCCTCGTGATAGTCTTTAAAGATTTAAGAAATGTTTTTTTTTTTATAATTCTAACTGGAAATTACCAGCAACTTAGCTTCCCAAAGTGATTTGAAAGATGGTTGAAAATTGTGAAGGGTCTTACTCTAGAATATATTATTTTTACACATTAGCTTTATCAGTATTAATTAGTAAGTAGTGTTATATTTTAAGAGAAATTATTTTTCAGATGCACATTGTCATATCTCTGTGTAAGCCCTTTAGTTTGAAATTGCTTTGGGAATTTGTCTCTCACTGACCCTGCTGGGTATGAGGACATCTTTTTTAAAAATAAAACTGTCAACTTCTTGGGGGGCACAGGAGAATTCTCCAAGCCATGGAGTTTTCCTGTGTTGTTCCTAAGTTTTGAAGTCTTAATATTACCCATCTAGGAAACATGGTAGTTTAGAAAGTGTACCTTAGTAGTACCTGCAAAGCTTCATTTGTTCTCTCCCCCTTTTCTTTTTTGCTAATGTATGTTTAAAATAGCTAATAGTTTGTTGAGCACTGTGAAGGCTTTAAAATATAATTCTTTGACATTTCTTTCCAGACCAGAGATGGAACCTAATTCCCCTTCCCCTTGAATGCACGCCAGATTTAGTAACTGCCTTCCAATGAATGAAATATAATCAAATGTATATCATATGGTTTCCAAGGCCAGTTCTTAAAAGAGAGAGCACCCTCCCTCTGGCCCTCTTTCTGGTCGTTTTCTTAGAGGAGGTTGACCGCCATGTCCTGAGGATACTCAAGCAACCCTGTGGAGAAAGATCTCATCAAAAGCCAGCACTGGGTTGCCAACCTTGTGAGTGAGGGGCCTGCAAGCAAATCTGCTGCCCCACTCAGACCCGCAAGGGGATATATCCCTGCTTGGCACCTTGATTTCAGTCTTTGTCCTTCATGGGATGTCTGCCCTTGCCACCAGGGGTTTATGCATATGGCTCGTAAGTCAGGTATGGCTTTTGAAAAAGAAGAGCTTACCACTTCAGTGCCATTTAAATCAAGGCTAATACTGTATGTTTATAAAGTGAGAGTCCTTTGGTTCCTAGTAAGCATGGGTAGATTGAATGTTATTTTACCAAATGAGTTTAAAGCATTAATCTTAAGTAAATACACACACACACATACACACACACATACACACACACATATGTTTTTCTCTGGGAATAAAGATTCAGGATAAACCTACTTCTAGGTCATTGTTGTCATCTTTATTTGTAAACAAAATTTATTTCTTTATTGGTGCATTGTAATTATACATGACAGTGGGATTCCTTATGCCACATTTGTGGATGTACATAATTTGATCAATCTTATTCCCTCATGTCTTTCCTTTCCCTCTCCTCCCTCCCCCAATCTGCTTGTTCTAGATCTTTTTCTATATTTTTGTGTGTGTGTGTGTGTGTGTGTGCATGCTTCCCATATGTATCTCAAACCAAAATGTGTATTTTATTATTGTATGATGGCTTCCTTAAAATTTATGCCAAGATATATTTAGAATAAATGTTAGCTTATTAGTAACACATGGTGCCCCCTAGAAATCTATAACATTGTTAATCTGAAAGTTAAGGGACTTAAACCCTTTAATTTGGGGGTGGGGGATGACAGTGGTATGTAATTTGATGAGAGTCTACTACAGCTTGATTGTTATGAGCAATTTCATAGCTTTCTCACTGCAGGAAAGAAAACAGTTGGTTTTCTCATTGCCTTCTGTTTTCTCCCTCCCGTTTTCTTTCAGTTAGAATTATGTAATAAGTAGTTTTATAAGAGAGGATTTATGCTGTTTTTAAAGAAAAAATAATGTGTGGTGTTCCCTACAGGTTTTCCTTCTGTAAAATTAATTTATTTTAAGAAATAGCTCATAATGCAAAATGAAATCTTAGATTTTTAAAGGTAAAGTACTAAACTTATCAGTGGATAGAAAGCAGGGAAATTCATTTCAGTAATTTTTTAAACATTTTTTTTTCAAATTTGAAGGTGCAATATGAAATCTGTTGCAACTAGAGTTGGTAATTAAACTCGGTGTTTTACCATGATGCCATATAATGTTAATTTTAGTACTGTGGTTTTCAGTGGAGAGAGAAATTTTCTTGACAGAAAATAGATAAAAAGACAAAATAGCATTTCATTAAAAAGATAAGAAAGAAATGTCAAGGCATACAAAATCTAATGGTTTAGGAACTTTATCTTTTTGCTATATTCTGTTTGTGAATGATAACTGGAGTTTTTAAAAAATCTTTTTGAATTAAAATAAGCTTATTAGTAAAAATTAATAAATTGTAGGCCCCTAGAAGTAGAGGATTTCAATAGAAATACTGCAGTGGTGATTTTTGAGCCAAGTCGGAACAAATTTCTTTGGGCCTTCAAGGCCCTTTGCATTCTTGTGGGTCCATTATTGCACTTCAGAGCTGAAAACAAACTGAAATAATGAGTTCCTTGAATGGTTCAGGAAAGGGTCCCCCCAGCCCCCGCCACCAAATGAGTATACTTACCCATAAGAACATTGCTCCTCAAATTATAAGGGATGAAATGGGAGGGACTGAAAGAATGCCTTTAGAAAACTGGAATCTCTTTTTAAAATAATCTTAAAACTCTTTTTTTTAAAAAAAAAAAAATATATTTATTTATTTATTTATTTTAGTTCTCGGCGGACACAACATCTTTGTATGTGGTGCTGAGGATTGAACCCGGGCCGCACGCATGCCAGGCGAGCGCGCTACTGCTTGAGCCACATCCCCAGCCCCCTTAAAACTCCTTTTTTAAAGAAGTTTCAATTTTGTATTCTAGCTATTGGCTCAAATATCCTGTTACTTGAAGTCAGAAGCTGTGTGTGTGTGTATGTGTATGTGTGGGGTGTGTGTGTGTACACACATGTCCTCCATTCTGGTCAGAGAATGAGTGCTCTCATTTTTATTGAAAATGAGTCATTTTTTATGATATGCTTCTGAAACTTACAGAGTAGACATGACAGGAAATTATTTTAAATAAATTGTGAGCACTCATTCCAGGACCGGTAGTTTGGGATTTTTTAAAGCCTCAATTCAACAAGAAAACTTCTTGGTGAATATAAGAACGTGCTTCTGTGCCCTAATGGTCCTGTCTTGGTAGAAATAATAATAGCCTCATTTGTCATTCACCAGGTGAAATCGATTGTGGTTTTCGGTCCTTGTCAGCTAATCCTCTTTATGGTTTACATGAAAATTCAGATCCATGACCACCTGTAGTTTTCTCGAAGGACCTGCTCTCAGCCTTACACAGACCCTCCTTGACATTACAGGCAAGATTCTGTGTCCTACCTATACCTTGCCTCACATTGCAAATTGCATTTTGACCACTGTTGGATGACTTATGCTTCATTCAACTAGGATTCCATTTTCCTGTATTAAGTTGTAAAGCTTAATTTCCCTGTATGAAGTCTGTGGAGCAATGCAGGTCTTGGTTTTTATTTCTGTGTGTGGTGCCCTCAAGTTTTGCAGAAATCCTGCCTCCTTCATATACACCAGTGGCCAGGTGGAGTATTACTTGAGTTCTTCACCCGAGACATCATCTGAAGGCAGTCTACCTGGTGGCCTGTAGCAGGCAGTCATATGTGTTTGACTCCCCTTTGTAGTTTGCTTTGTGGACTCGGATCTTGAAAGTGTTTGTTTCCAGGACCAGAGAGACCTCACCAGTTGAGACATTAGACTGAAAGATGAGTATTTTGATTTTGATGCCCTCTTTGGATATGGAAGCAAATAAGTTATTGATTCTGAAGTGTTTATCACTGGTGATCAGTGCCGTAGAACAGAGCACTTAGGTGTTGGCAGAGGGTGACTTTGCTCAGCCACTTTGCCACTATATGCACAGACAACAGGACATTTTCAGATCTGCTGTGTCCCAGACAGTTGATGAGACCTATTCTTTTTCTTTATGGAGAGTTGTGTGTATATGGGGGCCGGGGGCAGTCTAGAATACCTCCCTGGGGCTAGTTTTTCTTGCTGGCATTTTTTTAAGTCCCCCCACCCCCATGGGTAAGTATGATGTGTAATTAACACATCATAAGTTACAGAAGCAGATCATGAAAAATGTTATTAACATGTTTTCTGTAGAAGATTCAGATGAACTAGAAGAGGAAAATATAATCAGCCACATTTCTTTTCAAACTGTTGTGTGCATTCTGAATCGCAACACGCACGCTGCGGAGCACCCTGTGGCCTCGTCCACACCTCCTTTTACAGGAGGTCTCAAGTGGAGACCTATGCTGAGGTCATGTTTGTGGGATTCATGCCACCTTTGGAGTGAGCAGTTGGAGGTGCCCAGGGAGAGGCTGGCACACCATCCCTCCTCTGACAGGAACACCGTAACAGCTGTCTGGCTTCTCAGACCTCAATTTTTCTACTTATGAAACAGAGGATGATCTCTATCCTGTCCCGTTATAAAATGAGATAAAGATACTTTTATAACCTCCAAAATATACTCTAGGTACCCTAAGGAGGGGTTCACAGTGCCTCAGAAATACTGCATTTCCCCAGCAGCCGAAACCAGACAGAACTGCCTCCTTTTGATTTCTTTCATTCCTTGAGACTCACCAGGCTGCACACCCTGAGAAGACAAGCTTCTTGTCCTCTCAGGATCTTTAGATTCAGCTGATGTTTCCTCTGTGATTTTAAATGGTTTTGTGGTCATAGATCCCTTGATATTTTCAAAACAGTACAGATTTAGACTTTCACTGAATTTAAAAAAAAATGCGAAGCAGACTTCAAGGTTTTTGGAATGGCTGGAATTGAGGTCAGAGCCACTGATTTATATTAGCAGTTCATTAGATAATATATTACAGCATATGCATGTAGCATAAAATATTAATACATACATGACTTAAGTAAGTCTTGATTGGAAATATATGCTGTAAAATATTTAACTGACAGGAGTGGATGATCAAAACAGTTTGAGGAACACTGGGCTGGAGGGTATGTGCTCAGGCTAGGCACCTCACTTACCAGGACAAGACCCCAGTGAGGTTTTATTTTATCTCTAAGTCTTTTATACATAATTTACAAATCAAGACGCCAATGCTCAAAAGAATTTGAAGACATATCCAAGACCACAGAGCTAATAACCTAAATTGCCTTTGGATCACAGTGTAGGTGCTTGATGGAAGTTCATTTATTGCTAATAAAATGGGGGGCCACAGTTTTTTTAACAACCCTGTCTATAAGAAGACTTGCCTAAGTTGCATAGTCACACTGCAGAGGCTGCCGCAGGGGAGGAATTGGTTGTCGCCTTGCTAGCTTGTCTTGGGGGCCAGATCTCCAAGAACTGCCATTACCTGCACAGCAATCAGCAAAACAATGTGATGTGTTTTTCCTGGCAACTAAGAAGCCTGAGTGACAAAATCCCAAGAGAACACATCTCTGCCACTGCTTGAGGGAAGCAATGTCCAGGTGCTGTTTGAAAGCTGAGTAACAGCCCTGTGGGACTCTGCAGGTATCTTTCTTGGCACTCTGTTAGCTGATGGATTTGACAGGGCCGCAAAATTGGGAGTGTACATGCTGAGCTTCTAGATAACACACCATGGTCTGGGGCAAGTTCTTACTGAGCCTTGGCTGGAACTGTGAAAGAACAACCCAATTTTAGAATGGCCTTGAGAAATTAAAGGAATGAATCATCCAGAATGGCGTGAAAAGAGGCCTTTTAAAAAAAATATCCTCAGGGCTTTCTGCCTCCAAGGCCTTCCTTTAATCTTACCAGGAGACCTGTACAGTGAGCAGTGGTGGGAAGAGATGAGGAAACTGAGGCTTAGGGGAGTGCAATAACTCACTCATCAAGTAACTCTTGTTTTCAAACTAGTCAATGTCGTATCCAAGTAAATAAATCCAGCCCTCACTCCCCAGTTACATGTTTATAGTTATTATGGAGTGACTGCGTAAAAATTGAAACAAAGCATTTTCAGGGTCATGGATGAGTGGTGCTGGTTTTATGGATGTTAGGTCAAAAAGGATCTGAGCCTCAGTCTCATGAAAAGAATGGAGCACAGCACTTTTTAATACCTCAACCTACCTAGTTCTAGATCATGCATGGTGAGCTCGAGAAACCAAGATCCCATGTCAGTTTGTCTGTCTCTGTTGCTCAGGCAAACGCTAGCTCTTTTACTCCTGGGTGCTTTGCATGCATGTATGTTACACCGTTAGCTTTTACCTTGAATGTTCTACCCCAGGAGTTCTTTTTAGACAGCTGTTTATGGTTCAGGTTTTTATTCCATCACCTTCTCTTGTGAAACCTGACCTGCTCCCTCCGGGTTTTGTCACATGTTCATTTTCAGTCAAAACTAAATGGATGATTTCTATAAACCATGTTAAATAGCAATATATATTTATGTAGAAGAAAGAGAATAAGGCTAGAACTATTTCTCATGTCATAAATAAATCCATTGCAGATGGATTAACTATTTCAGTATTGAAAATAGAATAAAACTAATTATTATAAAGATTAAGAACATGCTTTAAATAATATTACCCAGCTGGGGAAACAGCCTAGTGGTACAGGGCTTGATTAGCATGCAAGAGACCCTGAGTTTGATACCCAGCAGCAAAAAAAATAAATAACTTTGGAACCTATCTTGCAAACAAATACATTGCTTTGCATTTGAAGGTTAAATTTAAAAAAAAAAAACAGTAAAGATTAAAAGGTTTAGGAACATAAGGCAAAAGAACCCAAAAATCTTTGGGAATAATATATATTTAGCTAATGAAATTTAACAGTTTTTGTATGGCGAAACCCACTGTAAATAAATTAAAAGGCAAATTAAAAAAATATTTGTCTGATGTTAAACAAGGAAAAACCAATTCAAACTCAGTTTTTGTATTGTATACTTCCAACACATATTTCTATGACTTTAAAAGGTGTGAGGAGCCCAGTGTGGTGGGCTATAATCCCAGCAATTCAGGAAGCTGACAGGAGGATCAAAAATTGGAGGCCAGCCTCAGCAACTTAGCAAGATCCTGTCTTAAATAATAGAGGGGCTGGGGACATACCTTGGTGGTAGAGTGTCCCTGGATTCAATCCTGAATACTAGGTAAAAAAGGGGGGTTTTCTCACCAACAAGCAAGCAGCTAATTCTGCAGCAGACACTAGCTGAGTGCTGTTTAATTCCATTCAGTTCTGATACTGTCTACCTGAAGATACTGTCAGATTCCAAGCACACGCAGTCTTCCTCCCTCTGATGCTAGTCACAAGACCCAACTTGTTTTATCTGTGCCTCTGACCTGCCAGCTATAAATTGGGGTTCCCACAACCCCTTCCTTGGACTCGATTAATTTGCTCAAGCAGCTCACAGAACTCAACACATTTACCACTTTGTTATAAAGGATATTACAAAGAATAATGGAGAACTGTATAGAATTGTGGTATGAGGGAAGGCACAGAGCATCTATTTCTCTCCTGCTGTGCCAGTTTTCAGGAACTTCTATGTGTTCAGCAACCCAGAAGCTCTCCAAACCCTGTCCTTTCAGTTTTTATGGAGACTTTTATTGCTTAGGTGTGATTGAAGCATGGGCAACTGTGTTAAAATGTGATTGGATAAAAAGGGTATGATGCAATGTTAACAGACAAGGTGGGGAACCCCAGTACTATCTATTCAGATTCTTCTCACCCCCTCTGGAGTAAGGAGGATCTTATGGTCCTATCAAGTCTAGCTCAGAGAAGTTCTCTATGGCCACCTGTGACAGAAAGGGAAAGATTCAAGTTTTTTTTTGTTTTGTTAACCTGTGCCAAGGAAGAAAAATTGTACTTTTTATGATCCTTACTGAAGAGAGTTTTAAGCCAGGAATCCTGGACAAAAACCAAAATACATATCTCACTATATCATGGTTACATGTTAAAAAACATTGCTCTGTCTTACACAAGGCATTCTTACAAGATAAGAAAAAGACAACCAGTGGAAAGCTAGGTTAAGTGTATAAACAGAAAAGCAAATGTTAATATTTTATAAAATACAAAAAGTCTGATTTTCTTAAGTTTTTCATTAAAAAACACAATTACAATAAAATCATGGCATTTGTAGGTAAATGGGTGGAGTTAGAGAATATAATGCTAAGTAAAATTAGCCAAACCCAAAAACTCAAATGTCAAATGTTTTCTCTGATATAAGGATGCTGATTCATAATGGGGTTAAGGGGCAGAGCATGGGAGGATTAGATGAACTCTAGATAGAGCAAAGGGGAGGGAGAGAAAAGAAGGGGGAGTGGGGTGGGAAACACAGTGGAATGAGATGTCCATCATTACCCTAAGTACATGTATGAAGACACGAATGGTGTGACTCTACTTTGTGTAAAACCAGATATGAAAAATTATGCTCTTTATGTGTACTATGAATTGAAATGTATTCTGCTATCATACATAACAAATTAGACTTAAAAATAATAGTAAAAAGCACAATAACATCTGTGTCCTTATGTACACTGCTGTTGGATATAATGAATAATTCCCAACAGTCCTGATTTTGTGAATATCTTTTCAGAGATAAAGTAACAGCATGTAAGAGTGTGTATATAAGAATATCTATTGCAGCATTTTTTTGGTGGGAAAAGCTGAAAGTTTCTTACTAGGAGGCTTGTTACATAAATCGTTGTAGCACTTATTGTGGAAAATAATTACAGTTAAAATAATTAGATTTATTTATATTGAATTTCGTGATTCTTATTCAGGAAAAAATAACAAGCCATGCAATCTCATATTTAATAATGTCTCATTTGATTTTTTAAAAACTGAGAGGAATGGAGTGAAAACTCCTATATTTGTGTGTTTTAATTATGGACAAAGTTTTGCTGAGACATACTCCAGGTTACTATCTCGGTTTATTTTAAAGAAGCAGAATTGGAAAAGGGAAAATTGTAATTTTTATCTTTGTATCTCTGTGATCATATATGAATTATCTTTGGTAATTTTAAAAACAAATAGAATTTACATTTTATAAGTGTGATTGGTGTTACAAAGAGTATATAGAATGGTATAAGAAAATTTATCACTTTCCTCTTTATGCCAACCCTGTAATTTTTCACATACTGCACGGCTTTATTACTGCAGGGGTAGCTCACAGTGCCTGTCATTTTGCATGCCTGTCATGTAGCCCATGCGTGTTTTTTGAGAGAAGGAAAATGGCTTGTTCCAGGAGACTCCACTACCTTCAGTTTGTGCTTTATTGAGTCCTTCCTGTGTGCCAGGCCCTTGCCTGGGAGTGGGCTATATGCAATTAGGTAGGGCTGAGACTCCCAGCATGGCAAGAGGTTTGCCATGCCCTTGAAAGAGGAAGGCCAAGGCCTGGAGGTCACAAACAAGAGTACTTTGGATTGGTTGTGTGACTGGTGCATATGAGCAAGCGTATCCTGGCTGTGCTCATGAAGAGAAGATGATGAGCACATGTTGCCCAGGGCTCTTGGCACAGAAGACAAGTTGAGTCCAGATCCTGGAAGAGCAGCTAGGTTCCCAGGAAAGAGAAAGGAACTCAAAAAGTAAAACTACTTTGGAGTGAGGGATGGTACTTGGCATTTCATAAATACCTACCATGTGCCAGAGATGGAGGAGGCAAATTGTAGGCTCTTCTCATCCATTTCCCATAATAATAACCTGTCAAGTAGGTATTATTACAGTTATGGAAGCAGAATCAGTGATAAATTGCCCTAGACCCACATCTGGTTAATGTAAGACCTGGGATTTGATCCATACTTATCTGAATCCTCCCCAAAATACCATATTTAAATTTATACCTGATGTCCATTAGCATTAGAATCAGATCTCAATCTAACAAAAGTAAAGATATTTTTTAAGGGCTTGCCATGTATTTTATAGCCAGCACCTCATTTACCTATGAAATGGAGGCTCAGGAAGGTTAAGTACATTTCCAAGGTCACACATGGCCAGTTAGGACCCAAGTAGGGATTCAGACCCAGGTCCCTTTGCCCCTCAGGCCTATGCTCTTGTGTTCCTCCACCGAAGGATGCCTGCAGACATTTGGTTGTGCTTGGAGATAGATTTATGATGGTTGATCTGGAGGCCTTATTATACTTCCTGAATAGAGAGCAGCCGTGAGGTTTTATAGTGTCTTTTGTTGTTTTCCAAAGGAGCTTTCATATTCATTGTGACATTTTCACCTCTTGGCAGTCAGTGAGCCGAACATGTATTAAGCTTGTTTTGTAGATGAGGAAATTGAGGTCCCTGAGAAGTTTAGTCACTTGACCAGTGTTACATAGTAGAAGCTGGAGCTGAGACCTAGATTTTTCAAGTCCCCCCAATCACCCAGCCTCTGGTTCAAATTGGAAGTCTTCTCATGGTCCCAGAACTTAACCAAAAGTATGGGTTAAGAGCGCAGGGTCAGGAATCCGTGCCTGTCACCACTGCTTGTTAGCTGTATGACTTTGGGCAACCTGTTTAGCCCCTCTAAACCATTTCAACTTCATAAAACTTGAGCTTTGAACAAGATAATGAAGGGAAAATATTTAGCACAATTCCTGGCATATAAAAGATTCAAAATTTTTAGTGCTACCTGTTTGTGAACTGTTAGCGTTGTGGCTGGCGTGTCATGACAGGACTGTCCTCTGCACTTTGTTCCAGCCCTTAACTGTGGATTCCAAGCAGGTGCCATGGCATAGGAGACTCTCGCTTCCATGAGAGTCTCAGTCTCGTTTGCCAGTGGAAAAAATGTGCTACAGAATCAAGTGACGCTGGGCTCTAGTCCTCCTTTACCCCAAGTTTTATTCATCTGTAAGGTGCTTCCCTTGGGGACCTTTGCATGAGCTTTAGGCTGTTCCCTGTGATGGGTCCTATGCAGTCAGTGCTTCATCAGTGGAAGCCATTATTACAGGACCTAAGAAGCAAAGCTTGAGTCAGCAGTTGAGTGAGGAGGTTTTATGAAAAAGGCCCAATTTGGTGAAGTGTGACACAGGATGACAGGTAGGCAGCGAGTCCTCAGAGAAAGGCCTGCTGAGCATGTGCTGTGGTTTGTAAATATTTGCAAGTTCTCACTGGATGACTGTACCAGGTATGCTTAAAAAGTGTTGGATTTTAGTGTATTCTTGAGGCACTTGCCAACCTCTAGGAAAGGTAAGCTCGGAATTTTACTGATTTCAGAGTATTGTCCGCCACTACTGCCAGCTGGTCAGAGGTAAACGCCTGGCTTCACTGCGGAGGCCAAGGACGGGCAGCTGATGTTGTCATTGTAAATATGCTGTTAGCACTTGGCATGTGGTTTCTCACTTAATCTTTATGACACTTCTGGGACGTAAGTACTGTGGATATTTCTGTTTTGCAGGTGGGAAGGTGAGGCTTAGAAAGATCAGTTATTTGACCAAGTACCACACAGACAGCAAGTGATAGAATGGGAATTTGAAATTAGGTGTGTCCCACTTTGTACTAGGGAGTGCAGGGAGGGGGAAACACCTCTCACCTCTTATATTCAGTGAGAGGGGCCTGTAGATTAAGCTATCAAAAGCCGGGAGAAAGGTTTATAGTATATCAATGGGAGCCTCACAGAAAAGAAGTGAAAACCTCCCAGCCTGGGAGCTTATATACCATTTTAATAAAGGGCCATAGACTGTGGAGAATTAAGAAGAAAGGGAAAAGGAGGCTTGGGTTTCTAGGGCAGTGGATTGTAGGAAGGTAAATAGATAGGGACACAAATGGAAGGTGAGGATGGTTCTAGTGATGTTTGTTTATGCAGACGTACCCCAGCACCCCCTCCCTGTTCCCCCACAAGGGTTTTTCAGCTCCTAAGAGGGGAGAAGGAAAACACCTTCACAAAGAAGGAGGCCTGTGCTGTCTTTGGACAGCAGAGGGTGGGCAGATTCCTGCCTGTCCGCTGCTAATTACCTTCAGCTCCATTCAGTATTTAGTGGTGGCATATTCTGATCCCCATCTGGGGAAAGTGCCCAGCTCTGGGATCAGAAAGGGCCTCGGTTTAAATTCCCTGATTTATGAGTTCTGTGATCTTGGGCATTCTCTGCACATAAGGTGGTGGTGGTTGTTTCCATCTCAGCAGACTTGGTAGTAAGAGGGAATGCAGTTGTATACATAAAGGCCGAATGTGTGACTAGCAGCCACTGAATGACCCAGAAACCAGCTGCTGTCTCTGTTCTGACTTGACTAATGAGTCCCTGCTGATTGCCTGGTATGGGCGTAGGGGTCACATGCTGGAGTGTGTTCGAAGACCCTGTTACAACACAGAGCATGTCAGGTGGTCAGTAAACGCTAATTACCTCCCCAAAGATATGCTGGCAGTTGACATCCTGATAGAGTGACCCTTTCTGATTTACTTGGTAAAACTGTATTTGGGATTTTTTTTGAAGTGAAAGAATTTACCTCTCTGTCTTTCTTACAGTAAGTGTCCTGAATGCCAGAAATCTCACAAATGTTGAGAAAGAGTGGGTCCTCTTACTGGATGGACCAGATTGCTCCCTTTCCCTGTTCTTCCATCCAGTCTCACCCCTCTCCTGGTTACCCATCCCATGCTGCCCCACACTCCTGAAGGTTTTCTAGTGAAGATCTTACAACAGCTTTCTCCCACTGTCTTGGACCTCTTGAAGGATCCATCCATTTCCTGTTCCACTAGTCCCTCTTCAGTCACACTCATCCCTGTTGTGCGTCCCCAGAGCCTGCTACTTCCTCCTCTTTCTGGACCCGGAGCTGGCATCCCCTCAGATAGCTGTATTCCTCCACACTCCGTCCCCCTCTCCCAGCTGTTTCCTCCTCCAGAATCATGTCTTGCCTCTCACTCTGCAACCCTGTTGAAGATCTGCTTGATAAACTCTTAGTTTTGTACAAAGATGTGTGTGTGTGCGCGCATGCATGTAAGACCTTTTTAGTAAATTGTCACTGTTAGATTTATAATGCGTATGTTAAAAATACATTAAAACGTGAGGCCTGCACACCTATGCTATTTGATATTGCATATGCCTTGGTGTTATAACAGTCACAGGTAAGTAACAATGGCTGACATTTTGGGGGTCTGTGCTACAAGCCAGGCACTATTTTAAGCACTTGATATTTAATTTTCATAATTTTTATTCTTGTAGGATTGTTGTTATTATTCCCAAGATATATTTTTCTAAACTGCTATATTTTAAAATGTGTACGTACATAAGAAAATTATGTGTATGTACCCGTAACATATACATTACTATATGGGGACACAGATACACACATATAGACTACCTGGTTATTCAGTTGTACAGTTAACAAAACATACAGGATCTAGCCTGCACTTACTCATCTGGTCTTACCTTCAGCCTCTCTCACATCAGATTTTATGTTTCAGCTATTTAATAAGCATAATTCTTCCCTTACAGAGTCCTGGTGCTGGTGAAATAGGAGATTATGGGAGGCATTTGGGTGAGAGGAAATCCTCAACATGTGCTGGCTCCCTTACCATGACCCCTCTCTTAACTGAGTCCATCTTGGTTTTCGATGAATCCGTCATCACGGGTAGACTGTGCTGCTTGCAGTTCCTCCTAACCTCTGACTGAGACTCCAGTTCAGGACAGTGTCTGCGGCTGGGGCTGGGGGATGGAGAGAGATTGGAATAGGGTAGGGGACTGGGGAACCATTCTGTCATATATTATTTCTTAAACTTCATGGTGAGTACATGGATGTAGTGTTAATCTAAACATTTACTGTTACTTCATTTGGAATATTTTATAATTTTAAGCAAATAGACAACCTGTGTACGAGTGTTCACCACTGAGATGCTTCCCTTGGAAATAGTTGAAATGCACATATTTTTTCACTGTCCTCCTAAAGCAGAAAAAGAGTGTGTGTGTGTGGTGAGCTTCTCAATGGTAAGTGAGGCCTCTCAGGCCCAGAAAGAAGGTATCGGGGACAGCTGTAGTAGGGAGGGTGATCAGACGTGTGTGCACTGTCTGTTGAGCTGCTGCTGTGCCCTTCCATGGGTGTTTTTCTGAGTCACTTTTCTGTATAAACTTAGGCAGTAACCAGAACTGCATTTCTTTTTTTTTTTCTTAATATCTCAGCCAGAAACGCTGATATCTGCTGCAGGCATTGTGAAGTTTTAATGTGCTGATGATTAGAAGGCTACTGGGGCCTCATTTGATTTCTTTGGCCTACTCTGACACTTCCTTCCCAAGTTATTCCCCATCCAGACTCATGTGCTTTTTCCTAAGTGCCCATTGCTCCTGTGCTGTTATGGAGGGTGTTTGAAAGTAAAAATTTAAAATAATTCATCTCAGTTGTGGAACAGCCTAGGAAATTCAGAACAGAATGCTCTTAACTTTGTGAAAATGAGTTTGGTGAATCCAAGTCAAGAAGGACTTACTGAGCCCTAGCTTTGTAAGTCCAGCTCACTGGAAGATCCAGATCACAGTGCCTGTTGGGTGGGGATGCAGAGGTGAACTGCCCCTCGTGGCCGGTTCCAGGGAAAGATTTTATGTGTAAAAAAGTGGTAGGCCGTGGAAAGTAGTGCAGTAGAAGTACAGAGAATGGTGGGTAAGGGACAAGCATTCCAAGCTTAAAGGAGGCTTTACAGAGAGGAAGTAGTGTTTTGGATTAAGCCTTTAAACTTCTGACTTTGACAGACACCTATCTGCTCATTTGTTCATTCATTAAGTACTGTGCATCCACCGAGGGCTTCTGTGCAAATGCACGATTCTCTGCACCACTGGAGGGAAGAGGAGAGAGGGAACTGAACGTGGGACATCTGAAGTGCTTCCATGTAAAGGCAGTTGAGTTGCCTCCACTCAGATTGCAGTGCAAGCCATCTTCCATGCCTTTACTTCAGGGGTGTGGGGAAACGCAGTACTCCTTTCTTTTCCACAAGCCTACCAGGATTGGGAACCTGTACATCCACGATGAATGGTAATGTCTGCCACCAGAGTTAAAAGATCTGCACAATTTGACAGAGTCACACAGGGTGCTGTGTTGATAACAGCGAGAACAGCAATAGAGAGACCAAAGCCAAGAGATGAGATAACGTAAGGCTGTTGGCGTGGAGATAAGAAATTGTCAGTTTTTTAGGATGAACTTTAAAGGTAGATGGAGCAGGGTTTGCCCATGGACTGCATCTCAGGTGTGAGAAAGAGAAAAAACAAGTATGTCTTGGTGGATTTTGTCATTATGCCATTAAGAAGTCAGTGGGACGGGGTTGTGGCTCAGTGGTAGAACGCTTGCCTAGCATGTGTAAGGCACTGTGTTCTGTTCTCAGCACCACATATAAATAAATAAAATAAAGGTTCATTGACAACTCAAAAAATATTGAAAAAGAACAAAGAACTTAAGTCAGTTGTTTGCCATTGACTGATTGAGATAAGGAAGTATGGAAAAGGAGGTTGGGGGAGATGAAGTGTTTGTTTTAGACATGTTAACATTGAATACAGTTATTGGACCTCTAAGTGGTGATAGTAAAGAGATGGTTGAAAGTACAAGTCTGTATTTTAGGGCAGGAGTATAAATTTGGTAGTTTTCAGCTAATAAAAAGTATTTCAACCCTTCAGTCTGAGATCTCGAAGGGAATAGGCATAGGTGGAGAAGAATAAAGTCCCAAAGACAAATCTGGGACTTTCTAGCATGGCGAGGTTAGACAGATGAGGAACCGACAAAGACAGTGAAGACAAAGGAGTGCCATAAGGTGAGGAGAGTCAAATGAGTGACATCCCAGAAGCCACCCAGAGGAAGAGTTGTGCAGGTGGGAGTTAGTTATGGAGCATTCGTCCTAGTAGAGAAATATTTATACACCTGGTGTCTACTCCACAGCACTGCAGTACCACGAGGGAGACATCAGCCCCACTTTATAGATTGGAAAGCAAGAGCTCAGGGATTCATAAGACTTATGCCTATTGTGTGCCAGCTAGGGTAGTAAGCGTGGAAGTTAAAATGGACCAATGAAGTAGCAGGCTCATAGGTGGCGAAACCAGACTTCAAGCATGGGTGCACCTAGTCCAGGCCTGCACGTTCCACACTGCACGTTCCACTACTGTATGCAAAGCCTCATACAGTATTGCTCCTCCTACTTGGGGTGTGACAAGATTAAAGGAAACTAAGATTAGCTGCAGGGAAAGAAATGTGACACAACAAATTCATTTTCCTTTTGCATTCCAAGATTGGTTTTCTAAAAATTTTATGCATGATTTCTTAATCACTTGAAAATATGAGACCTATGTGACTGTCTGACTATACAGGAACTAGTGGATCAATCAGGATATAAATGAGCTAAATAATGTAAAAGAAAAAGGGGAAGTTTCCTTTAGGAGAGTGAGAACATTCAGTGTCCTGCGACCCACCTTCTGTTCAATAAGTAACTGATGCTGTTGCTCTGCTTCTCTTTCTAGAGTTTGCAGTGATCCGTGTACAGAACAACTCTGCACTGTAGCAAATGATAACTCGGTTCCTTTTCTTTTTTAGACCATGTACAAAATGAAGAAAACTATGCACAAGTTCTTGATAAGTTTGGGAGTAATTTTTTAAGTCGAGACAACCCCGATCTTGGCACCGCTTTTGTCAAGTTTTCTACTCTTACAAAGGAACTGTCCACACTGCTGAAAAATCTGGTAAGTCATTTCTTGTGTGATTAAAAAGAATTGTAGTCTAATCAAAGCATAAGATCATATATAGAGAACAGTTCCCTATTCTTTTCCCCAACCCTTGGGCCTAGGGATGAAAAAGAATAAAAATTAAAAGCTGTTTTCTCCTAGATATGGAGGTCATTTTTTTTTTTTTTAATTCCATTGTGACATTACTAGGATTTGAACCTGAGGCCCAGATGATAGCAGGGTCCTTTTGTCAAAGCCAAGAGAAACTACTTAATTTGAACTCTTCCCTATTCTACCGATTTTTGAAGATAATCTTCAGCAACTTTTGCTTTTTAACTAGTTAAGAGTGATAAGATTTCTTTATCTGATATGAATTGCAAGTATTGTACCTCACTTGTGTGAAGACGGTCTTGCATTTTGTTCCTGATTTACAAATAACAAACCTCCCTCAACTCCCCCACATCCTTGACCCTGTCTCCCCTACAAGAGAAAGTTTCAGACTTTGATGACAGGAAGAATACCTGCAAATCAGGGATACTAGAGTCCGTGACCGAGGAGGTGGACACAGGTGGGATGGAGTGCCAGGCAGTAGTGTCACAGGTTTTGCTCTAACCCTCCTCGACCCGCGCACGATTCACACATGGAAAGGCCAGTGCTCATCATGTTGGCTCTCCTTGTGGATTGATTGATTGTTTTGGTGAAATATTCTTGGAGAGCCATCACACTTCCTCATGAATTAATTTAATCAAGTCTCTTTTGTGCCTGAGTACAAGGAGGTCACAGATGCCGGAGGAAGAGGATTTCTGTTGTTAGCTGGCTGAAGAGTAGCTGTTCCACCCTTCTCCTGCCCCCAATCCCTAGCATTCACTTTTGCCCAGTTAGGGATCCAGGTCTGAGCTCAAGATGTCCTCATGCTGGGTCAGTGGCTCATACACCACCTAGGCTTCTGTGCCTTCAGTGATAATCTTGTCATAAAGCCACCTGATACAAAAGAGCTGACACATGAAGACAACCTGTTTGAAAAACGTCAACTGCCCTTCTTCAGCCTGTTGCCCTGCATATTGGACCAGTCAGAATAGTCTTTTTAAATACGTGTGTATGTGTCTGACTTCCTGCCATTCTAATTGGTGGTTTATACTGTCGAATTAGCCTTACACTGACAATCAGCTAAACTAAAGGAAAATAAATGCCAAATATAAAAATGTTTATTCTTTTCAAAAACTTGAGAAGGATAATTTTGAGCACAGGAACTAATGTTTTACACCTTTAACAAGACCACAGTATTGTTGCAAATCTTAGACTGGCAGAATTTCTTTTATTCAAAAGAGGGCCCACTCCTGTCCTTCCTTCTGGGTGTTGCCTGCCTTTTTGCTGGTCATGTTGCACAAAAGGTGGTGTGGTGGGAAGAAAGGCGGTAAACAAGACTGACAGAGTTCACTTTGACAGAGAAGGACTCAGGGAGGAAGTTGTTTTCCCTGATATCTTGCTCCCTTTGTTTCTAGGAGAGCAAATGTATTTGGCCTAAGTTAAGAGTCATTCCCTTCAAGGTTCCTGCACCAGTAGTCCCTGCTACTTAGCTACCACATAGATTGCTTCTAAACTTTGTGCGTGTGTATACGTGTGTATGCACCAGCCAGTTGAGCAAGGGTCCATTGTTGGTGTTTGCGTATCTAATAACACTGCTTATCTCCATGTAAAAACAACAGATCTTCATTGAATACCTTTGATGAACCTGGCCGTGTGGTGGGTGCTTTTTTGTGGATGATCTCCATTTAACATGTTCCAGCAGGCCAGTGTTTATTATCCCTGCAGGCCAGATGAGGACCCAGAGCACACTGAGATTGTGTACTTGGCTCATTCATGCTGTTAGTAGATGCGAACCCAGCTTTCTGTCTCTGAGGCTACAGTCTGAACCTCGCTATAGATGCTGCCTGTCACCTTATGCTCTCTGGTTGTCCTGCCTTCCTAGCTAGAATGCTGATCTAGCTATGCCCTCAGATCAGATACACTCTAAGCTGCAGGCCTGTTTCCGCAGCCACTCCCTGTAGAATAAAAGTCTAGGAAAACCTTAAAGAAATGGCTGGAAGACCTACTTCATTTCAAAAAGAAAATAAAGGCATACTTGGGAGCCTGAGGCAGGAAGATCACAAGCTCTAGGCCAGCTTAAGCAACTTAGCAAGACTGTCTTAAAATAAAAAGGGCAGGGTATGTAGCTCAGTGGTAGAGCATCCCTAGGTTCAACCTCCAGTTCCACAAAACATAAATAGTATACAAAATGAAAGCAAACATTTTCCCTTTGAAGGTGGCAGTGGCAGACCTGGTGATGGGGCAGGTAGAATGGGTTTGCGCTCTGGGTTGGTTATTGAGACAGTCCCAGAGGTGCTGCAGCCTGAGAGCAGCAGTGGCTTGTCACTTCCCTTCCTGTGCTTGACCAGGAGAACCTGATCTGCCTAGATTGGTGGGGCACACCTTGAAGCTCAGGGCTCGGGGGAACCAGAGAGGGGTTTCCTGGTCTGCTTGCAGTACCTGCAGTCCACACTGAGGAACACTCCCATGGGACACTGTCCGATGGGAGTGTTCCTCAGTGGAGTCTTGATCATCCCATTTCCTTAGACTAGTGAAGACTGGAAGCAAGAAGCAAAAATTAATGAGTCAAAACAGAAAAAGGTAAAAGAAAATACTTGGATATTATTTAGACTTTCAAAATTATATCTTCAAAGACACCAGTGTCTCTTGTTCCAAGTCTAAGTGCTAAATACTGAAAAGCCTCACTTTCTAATTAAGATATTGCTTATAAAGGGTATTTTAATAGTTCATACTAAAACATTACTTGTTTTTATGGAAGAAAAGGAAAGGATAGCTTTTGGGCTAGGTCTCATAATAGCTTTCTGCTTTTGACTAACCCTAGGTGGGGAAAGCCTTTCAACACGTGTGTTAATTCTGAGCAGTTGGAATTTCGAGTGCATTGTGTCCAGGCGTTCTTGCAAGAGTGGTTCTGAGAAAGACGAGCACACTAAGCAACGATGGCTTTCTTACCTGCCATGCAGATGTTTTGTTTTGTTTTTCCTTTTTCTGAACTTTGAATGATTGCAAAAGGCATGACAATCAAGTGGAATGTTGCTGAAAACTCACAAGAGCTACAAAGTTGTTGATATTATGTTACATATGGCTGAGACTGCTTTTAGTTAACCAGCTTCTAAGTTTTAACTGACGTCTGAGGATGGGCAGAGGATTGCAATTTTCAATGAGTCCTGTGAACTCATCCTGGAGTTAACACATGAAGTTGGTTTTAAAGTAACTTGCTTTTCTTACTCCCACTTTCCCCCAAGTTATTTAAAATGCTTCTTTTAAAAAGTTACCCTACCTTGTAATGTAGGATCCGAGAGTCTGAATTGCAGGTGGAGAGAGGAATCAGAGTTTGGTCTTAATCACACCTGAAATCCAGTCTCCTACAACCAGCCCAGTAGCCTTAGGCAAATCTCTTAGTTTCTCTAAAGCAACTTCCTACCTGTGAAAGAACTAACAGTGCTGTTTCTTCCCAATGTGGTCAGGGAAGTAAATCACTGAACGTAACACCTGACCCATGGGACGTGCTTAAAAATGGAAGCTTTCATTATTATTCACGTCTTCCCCTTTGATCGTTGTGGTAACTCCAGTGTCAAAGCAGGCATCATTGTTTTATAGATAAGTACACCAATTTCCCAAAAAACACTATACCTAGAAAGTGACAGAATTAGGGCTGTGAGCATAAGTTCTCTGCTACAGGTGATGCTGCTTCAGCAGTACCAAAGCAACCACGGCTGTGGGAATCCCACAGGACTCCACACTCACTAGCTCTTGAGATCCCATAGGAAGGATTTAAGGCTAATCACACAGGATGACAAGCAGAAATCTAGGGGGGTATGGCCCTCACACATTTGGGGGGTACTAAGTATTTTGGACCTCTTATTCTGTTCTCTCATACCCCCTTATGCAGTTTGTCCCCCCCCCTTTTTTAGCCCCCCAGCAAATTTTCTTTGTGAGGGTCATGATCACCTGCTCACAAGGGGTGAGTGTGAACAGGTCTTGAAGCAGTAGTCCCCTGATAGGTTAGGAATAACTGTGACTAGGAGAGGTTTGGCATACCAATTCCCATTTTCCAGATGTGTGTCTGTTTGGGTAAGGCTCCTGTGATTTCCAGTCCTATGACCTGTGGACTCTGATGGATAGGACATTGGTCCTCCCTTTAAACTACCACCCTACATTTTCCTTCCCTCATTGCTCATGGCTGAGGAGCTACCTGACGCTGTGGCCACTGAGAGCTGAACTAAAATAGTTTGTGTTGGGTTAGCTTGAAAACTGTTTGGAGGGGAGGGGTCTATTTCTGTCTTTTGATTTCCTTCATCAGTTTTAGCACATTGGAAATAGTGAAAGTATTAGATGGTAGTTCTCAAACTCTTGGGTCTTGGGGCCCCAATCTCAAAATTGATTTAGGATATGAAAGACTTTTTGTGTATATTATTTCTGTCCACATTTACTGTCTTAGAAATGAAAACCAAGAAAATTTTATGTATTAATTTCTTAAGATAATAAACTTGTGTTCCCTTAGAAGCCTATTTTTTATGAGTACCCCCCCCCAAAAAAAAAAAAAAAAAAAAGCATGGTGGTGGTTTTACATTTTTGCACATGCTTTCAACCTGACTTGGTAGAAGGCCGCTGGCTTCTCACATGCACCTCCGTGTTGGGTGGTATTGAGATGAAGCGGGTAAAGTGTGGCCACACACAGGTCTGTATGGGCAAAGAAAGTATTCAAGGTAATTATGGTAATTATTGTTTTTGATACTACATCAGAATTTAACAAGTGATATCTTAAGTTAGCCATGGAAATTAAAAAAGAAAACAAAAATAGAAGAAGTTACCCATGTAAACCAAACCATATAATGGAGCTTTGACTATTCAGATGCTGTCAAGCCCGTGGTGACAAATACAAGTGTTTCAAATTTTTGGCTTTCTCTGAAAGCTCTCGTTTTATCATTACCAATAGATTCTGTCAGTTGTTTACCTTGAAGTGACAGCCTCCCCTCACTGATTTTAGAGATAAGTTTAACATATGATACCCAGATCTGAACAACCACAGTTTGCCAGTTTTTCTTTCAAGGAAAAAAAAAATGGTGTTTATTTTGCCAACTTTTTGCCTCTGTGACAAAGCACTACAGATAATTAACTTTAAAAGGATTTATTTTGGCTCACGGTATTGGAGCTCTTAGTCTGCAGTCAGTTGGTTGGCCTGTTGCTCTGGCCTGTGGCAAGAGTGAGTGGCAGAGCGAAATTGTTCACCTCAAAGCCAGGAAGCCAAAAGTGTGGGGATAAGAAGCACTTTGGATCCTGGGTCCCCTAATCCCCTTCAAGGGCGTATCCACAGTGACCCAAGGCCCTCCTCACAAAGATTTTCCCACCTCTGGATAACACTACCCTGGGGAGAGAGAAATTTGGGGATACAGAGAAAAACATCCTGAATCTCAATAGAATCACCTATGAACTGTTGGAATGCAGCTCAGGAGCAGTCCAGCCTGCATGCTTGCCCTCCTGTCCTTGGAAGCAGGAAGTACCAAGGTGTGAGGGCAGTGTGCAAACACCAAGAACACTGTGCAAACTGTGACCACCCCCACCTCTAGTGCAGCCCCTGCTATCTATCGATATTTATTAAAACCTCAGACCAAGGCGTTCCTTCCCATGTCTAGAGAGCCTGCATCGTCTGCTTTCCTAAGTACATCTCTGTGCCTCAGTATCTGACACATGCTGAAATTCTTTTCCATCACGTATGTCAAGGACCCTGTCATCCTTAGTTTAGCTCTTCCTCTCTGGGACCTTCTTGCTTTCCCCCTCCCCCACCCAGTGACATGGGGACTAAGCCTTAACACATGGGCCTTTGAAAGACATTTAAGATCCAGGTTTTAACACTCCACTCCTGGCCTCCAGACACTCATGTCCACCTCACAGCACAAAGACAGTGAACCCATCCCCAGGAGTCTCAAAGTATTAACTGTTCCACTGATGTTCAAAACTCCTAGTCCAAAGTTTCCTCCAGGACTCAAACGCAGCTGTGAACCCCTGTAAAAATAAAAAAAAATTGATGTGCTTTTAAGATACAGTGGTGGATAAAACATGCAGGCATAGGGTAAACATTTCTATTCCAGAAGGAGGAATAGGAAATAGGAGGGTTCAGCCCAAGGCAGATGGATACCCAGCAGGGCAGACATGAAATACTAAAGCTCCATGTCTGGTGTCCAGGGCACACTGTGTAATGTGGGCTCCTAAAGGGTTGGGCAGCCCTGCCCCTATGGTCTCGTTGGCAGCAGTGCACATGGGCACTCTCCTAGGCTGGCTTTGCATGGTGCCTGTAGCTTCGCCTGACAAGTGTGGCATGTTGCTGGCACCTCTACTTCCTTGGTTCTCCCTTGTAGGTTTGGCTTGACTCCCACAGCTTCCCTACCCTTTGTCCTGTCGGGGGCTACTCTGATCCTGCCCGGATTCCTGGGTTTTTCTGAAATTTTGGTGGAAGCTGCCCTGACCCCAGAACTCTGGTAGTCTATATACCTGTGTTTTAAACAGCTTTTTTCTCTGCTATCACTGAAAGACCCAGCAAGAACAATATAGAAGAGGGAGAGTTTAATTGAGGGTTCACAGTTTCAGAGGTTTCAGTCCATAGACCTCTGGCTCCATTCCTTGGGGTTCAAGGTGAGGCAGAACATTATGGTGGAAGGGTGTGGTGGAGGAAAGCAGGTCATATGATGATCAGAAAGCAGAAACTAAGGTCAGCTTATCCAGTATATTACCCCAAAGGCATTCCCCCCAGTGGCCCACCTCCTCCAGCCACACCCTACTTGCCCACAGCTACCACCAAGTTAATTCCTATCTGGTGATTGATGTACTGATTAGAGTAAACCTCTTAAAACCCAGTCATTTCATCTCTACACCCTCTAGCATTGTCTCACACAAGGGCTTTTGGGGGACAACTCATACCAAGACCATAATAACTTGCATCATGTGGATGATGCCAAGGTCTACCACCAGCACAAGCTGTACTTAGGCCCATGGGAACCCTGATGGATTGTAGCAGCCTTTGGGTGCCTTGCTGGATGAGCATAGGAAAGTGATTCCCTAGGCAGTATCATCTGGCTCTTTTTTAAAAATTTTTTATTCTAATTTGTTACATACGACAGCAGAACACATTACAATTCATATTACACATATGGAGCACAAGTTTTCATACAAAGTATGAAAGTTTTATACAAAGTAGAGTCACACCAATTCATGTCTTCATACATATACTTAGGGTAATGATGTCCATCTCATTCCACCGTCTTTTCTACCCCTATGTCTCCTCCCTTCCCCTCCCACCCCTTTGCCCAATCTAGAGTTCATCTAATCCTCCCATGTTCCCCCTCCCAACTCCACTATGAATCAGCCTCCTTAAATCACGGAAAACATTTGGCATTTGTTTGTGATTGGCTCACTTCACTCAGACTCCCAGAATAGCTAAAGCAATCCTTAGCAAGAGTGAAGCAGGTGGCATCACTCACTATTCCAGAATTTAAACTATACTACAGAGCAATAGGAACAAAAACAGCATGGTATTGACACCAAAATAGACTGGTGGACCAATGGTACAGAATAGAGGACACAGAGACTAACCCACATAATTACAGATACCTTATATTAGACAAAGGTACTGAAAACATATATTGGAGAAAAGATAAACTCTTCAACAAATGGTGCTGGGAAAACTGGAAATCCATATTCAACAAAATGAAATTAAACCCCTATGTCTCACCATACACAAAACTCAACTCAAAGTGGATCAAGGACCTAGGAATTAAACCAGAGACCCTGAACCTAATAGAAGAAAAAGTAGGCCCAAATCTCCATCATATCGGATTAGGCTCCTACTTTCTTAATGAGACTCCTATAGCGCAAGAATTAAAATCAAGAATTAATAAATGGGGGCTGGGGATGTGGCTCAAGCAGTAGCGCGCGCTCCTGGCATGCATGCGGCCCGAATTTGATCCTCAGCACCACATACAAAGATGTTGTGTCCGCCAAAAACTAACTAAATAAATAAATATTAAAATTTTTTTTAAAAAAGAATTAATAAATGGGATGGGTTCAAACTAAAAAGCTTCTCGGCAAAAGACACAATCAGTGAAGTGAATAGAGAGCCTACAGCTTGGGAGCAAATTTTTACCACTTGCACATCAGATAGAGCATTAATCTCTAGGATATTTAAAGCTAAACACCAAAAAAACCAAATAAGCCAATCAAAAAATAGGCCAAGGAACTGAACAGATGCTTCTCAGAAGGTGGTATACAATCATCTGGCTCTTTTCTCAAATGAAAGTCTTGGATGCAATTTGCATTTCTACACCTTTGAGCCTGTGGTAGGTGTTAAGACTTTGCTGACATCTGAGATACCCCAAGGCTTGTTTTCTACTGTGCCTGTGCAAAGCACTTGGCTTTTTGTAGGTGCTAATAACCATATCCGCCTTTGAACTGTGTACAAAGAAATATTTTAAAAGAAAGAGCATTTGGAAAGACTGGTGGAATCAAGTAAAGTCAGTAGGGATTGTCCAGGGTATTATCTTGCACCAGTATCAATTTCTTGGTTTTCATAACTTGCTGTATAAGATTCTGCGGTGGGGAAAGCAAGTTGATGGGTACGTGGGAACTCTGTGCAATTTTTTCCAACATTTTGTGAGTCTCTGACTTCAAAATGAAAAGTATTAGCCATTGAATTTTAGTTTGTGGGGATTTAGGGGAAAGGGTTTAATAATACATAGTTACGTAAAGATTTTCATATAAAACAAATATTCTGAGCAAAAATAAGAGACTCACTTCTTTGATATTCCTTGAGACAACTATCTGCAACCTTCAGCCACTTCCTTTGTGCTTCAGATTTTTGTAAACCAGTATTTCTCCTCCTGATGAATTTCTTCCTTTGGTTAAAGTCCTGTATGTGGTCGCTGTTCTGAAAAGATAGAGTGATTAGCTGTTCATTCCCACAAGTGAATATTTCTCATGTGTGATTATGTCAAGGAAATGCTGCCTCCCAGTGGTGAGAAGCCAGAGAAATGTGGGCACACTCTGTTGTTCTTTTAATACATCTGTGGTGTGATTTTAAGTACATGGACTTTAAATTCCTAGAGACCCAGGTAAAAGTAATTACTGAGCATCTTCTTACTTTGTGGCCTTGCCGGGTTACTTGGGTTTTCTGGGTCTTTTTTTTTTTTTTTTTTTTTTTTCGTTTTGTAAAGTAGGATTAACCATACCTCCTTGCCATATTCACTACCAATTCATTCAACTATTTATTGAAATTCTCCACATGCACTGTGTTCCCACAGGAGGAATACAGCAGGATAACACAGGTCAGGGCCTCTCACTCTTCGAGTTTTTCTTCTAGTGGCATTTTTAAAAATAAGGTATGTGAATTACCTCTCCTAGCTTTTGGTTTGCTGTATATGCTTAGTGGATAGTGATGTTTTTTTTAAAAAAAGGTTTTAGAACCATTGTTTTAGTTGACCTGCCAGACCCCTTGAACTTGTCCTTCCCCTGGTTAGAGATGCTTCCCATCAGAGCCAGCTCCAGACAGAGCAAGCTATCTGCCGTGCCTGGAGCGTACACTGTCCCACACATCCACACCCTCATATATCCCCTTTTCTCTACTCTGGGGCCCCTTTAGCAGTTAACGTATTAGCAAGAGAACCTTTCTTTACATAGCAGCTTCCTTATTTGAAAAAAAAAAAAAAGATGATGCTAGTTTGGCTGTTTGTTAGTGCTTTTGTTGTTCATTTGATTAAATATAAAGTACCAAAAGTATGTTCAGTTTTTTGTTGTTTAGGCCATTGAGAGGAAAGCATTAAAACCATTGCTTGCTAAATAGTGCCAGCTGGGCCGATTCTACTCCCAGCTTCAGGCCGTCACTGCTTGTGATCTTGGCAAAGAAGTTAAGGAGTCAACAACAGAGAGTTGCATCCAGTATTTTCCCACACCATAAAATAGGACAAGGAAGGAGTAACTGGATTGAAACAGATTCTCAACAGGAAAAGAAAAAACATTTAAATGTCATGCCCTTGGAGAGTCTCAGTGTGGCAGTGGTTTTAGAAAAAACTTTTTAAAAATAGGAGGTGCCCAGAAGGATACTAGTTCAGCCAAGATGTTCCATATACCTGGTTCCTTCTCTGTTCTAAGCCTCTGGACAGTTCTGTATCTTGCCCAAGAGCCAAAGTGTCATCTAACAGTTGGAAGGCAGTTATTGCTTCAGAGCTGTTGAAGCAAAGCAAAGATTTCTCTAGCTGTGGAGCATTTCCTATTGCAGTGTCTGACTGCAAAGTATTGTGGTTTGGGTTAAAGGTTTTATTTTTATTTTTTTTTTAGTTGTAGATGGATATAATACCTTTATTTTATTTATTTTGATGTGGTGCTAAGGATCAAACCCAGTACCTCACACATGCTAAGCAAGTGCTCTAGCACTGAGCTACAACCTCAGCCTCAAGACTTTTTTTTTTTTTTTTTTTTTAAGATTCTTCTTTTCTTCATGCTCAAATGAGAGTAGCTGGAAATGTGCATAGTAGATCTAGAATTCTATCAGATTATTTCTCAAGTTCTTCTTAAAATATTGAGAAGTATAAAGGTGATGGGAGTGCTCAATGGTAAATGGGTAGCCCCTGTGCCTGGAGCCATCCTATTTTGTAAAACCTCACCTTTTTACAAAATAATCATCCGTAATTGGAAGGTTTGGATTTTTGATCCAGCAGACATCTCTTCATGTCCTAACAGGCTTTAGGATAGTATTGTGGGATGTTTTGTGAAGTGAGACCTATTCATGTGGATGGGTGATTAAGAGGGAAGGGTCCCCCACCTCATTATGAAAGTCTTACATGTTTACTCCATTTCAGAAATATGAAAAATAAGAATTATTATATAATGCTAAATTCTGTTAATATTTAAAAGTATAGTATTCCTCTGAAAACATTTGATAAATTTATACAAAGAGATACTGATAATTTAGATATTTTAATGTGTCTGTCTATACTTTATGTAGACGAGAGAGAGGAATTGAGGGGTGCAGAAAAAGATACACTGAATCTGAAAAGGGAGGTATCCATGAAAGGTTGGAATGTAGGAAGCCCTTGAACCTTTGAAATGGAAAACACGCAACTCTGAGCAACCCAACCCTCCTCCTCGGCCACTGTCCTTGCCACAGAAAACAACTTGATGCAGGGAATGGGCAAGGGCAAGCACAGGGAAGACTATATCTTCAGATGGCCTGCGTCCTCCCTTGAATGTCAACTCAATGCTGCTTCCTAAGTCAATCTGTCTGGTTGGCGCATGCTGAAATTCCTTCCCCTTACGTTGTATGTTACGAACCCCACTTTTCCTGATTTGAGGTGCCCTCTCCAGGAACTCTTCCAATGACAGACATAGACACAGTTAACCAGCTCATCCAGGTTGAACTCTTGGCCAAAATCCTTGAGGTTAGGTGTATTTTAAAGTTCAGAGATTTGTATATTTTTCTAAAAATAGGTGCAACAGGTTTTACTGGCCATGTATTAATACCTTTCCAGTGACTTCTCTGGCTTATAATTAAACACAGTTTTATCTTAGCATTGAGAATGTGAATATTTGCATGAAGTAGGATAAATACAAAACTATGAAGAGTCCCACCTCAAGTCAGAGCTTCCAGCCAAATGGACTCAGGTCAGGGCAGGTTTTGCCACCAAGTAAATTTTTTTAAAAAATGAAAAATATACATTATGCTTGTATTTTGCAAGCTTTTCTTTTGTTGCTCAATAGCTCTTGGTAGTCATATAAACAAAACTGAAAAATATTTTAGCAGTCTACATAGCATTTCCGTATAAGTAGACCATAAATAATAATGTGGATTTCGCTTTCATCAATACAGCTATACCTGGTGTTAAATTCATTCAGTACACAGAAATTTTAGATTACTTCAGGCTGAATTTAAACCATTGATTTTTTTTTTTTTTTTTTTTTTGTAACCTTGGTTTTCTGTTAAGATTTACATTAGAAGTGTTTCAGATAGACATTCAGATCATGCATTTTAAACAGGATTAAATTCTCAGGCTGTGGATTTTGCATGCAGTGAATAAGACTTTTTCACCTAAAGTTTGTGTTTGTGGAATGTGTATGTGATTGCCAAGTGTTATTCAACCTGAGACAGACTCACAAAACACCATTTTAGTACTAGGAGACTCCTGTTTTAGACTCTGAGGTCTGAAAGAGGAAGGCAAGAAAAGGAGGAAAGGAAGAAGGGAGGGAGAAATCAGTCACTTTCTGATGGAGAGTTTCATTAACCTCAAGAGAGGGCTGAATTTCAACAGGAATGGTCCTGGATGCTTTATGGTGCCCCTAACATTTGCTAATCCATATGTTATTTACAGAAAGATAGGCTCTAGTCCAAGCTATTTGGAAGAAAAGGTGGGGGCAGCATGGCAAGACCATGTCTCCACTAAATAAATGAATGAATGAATGTAAAAGAGGCTGTCATACCCTCAAAGCCTGCAGGCAAGTAAGGTTAGCAGTTGTTGTTATTGTTGTTAATATTTTTTTTAGTTGCAGATGATGGACACAATACCTTTATTTTATTTTTATGTGGTGCTGAGGATCAAACCCAGTTCAGTACCTTCCACATTCGAGGTGAGCACTCTACCACTGAGCTACAACCCCAGCCCAGATTAGCAGTTTTTTATGTGTAACTTTTACTTACACAAATAATGATAACAATAGCATGTATTTATAGAGTGCTGTCTGTATGCCAAGCACCATTTCAAGCACTTTACATGCTGTATTGGTTAGGATGTGCTGCAGTAGTCAATTAACCCCCAGTTTTCCTGTCCCAGGTCTACTGAGGGGTCTGTTTCTCATGGTAATGCTCAGAAAGGCAGATGGAAGCTCCTCCTCAACAGGATTTGCAATGGCAGGAGAAGAGAGTAGGCAGACATTAAAAAAAAAAAATCACAAGTTTTCCCAGATGTTTTAGGTGTGGTTCCACCTCCCTATTTAGGGACCTGGAATTGGAAAGGAAAACATGGAGTCTTTAGTGATCATTACTGTCTGCTGCCTGTCTCTCAAACCAACACTTCCAGGTAGTAACCGTAGTTATCCTTGTTTGACAGCCAAAAGAACCGAGTCATGGGATGTTAAATAGGTAGAAGATCCAGCATTCAAACCGGGGTGTCTACTTCAGAGAACACTGGACTGCCCCTCAAAAGATATGGACATCCTCTTCTGGAATCGGTTTACTATTTAAAGTTGTGTTGCTTTGGCTGGATGCCCTGGGGCACACCTGTATACCCAGCTACTCAGGAGTCTGAGGCAGGTTGA
This sequence comes from Marmota monax, assembly GCF_021218885.2. Lineage (NCBI taxonomy): Eukaryota > Metazoa > Chordata > Mammalia > Rodentia > Sciuridae > Marmota > Marmota monax. Next base: position 34,157,124 of record NW_026694084.1, on the reverse strand, counting down.
TCATAAGTTCAAGGCCAGCCTGGGCAATGTAGTAAGACCCTGACTCAGAGGGCTGGAGATGCCCAGGGGAAAAGTGCTTGCCTAGCATAATCCCCAGTGAGACGTGCACACACACACTCTCTCACTCACACATACTCTCACATTGATTTAAAGAACAACAATTAAAGCAATGGCACAGTTGGTGGGAGGACAAGGCCAGCACTGTTTGAGATGATTAGCTTTCTGTCTGCATGATTTCTGTCCAGGAGCCTCCAGAGCTCTTTCCAGGCCTGAGTCAGGAGGTGCATTGTGAAAAGCAAATGTCGATACTCTCTTTGACTCAGAATTCTGTCAAACTGCCCCACATTCACTCTTGGACCCCGTGCTCTTCCCCGATTTCCTATTTTCCATCTCTAGGAAGTCTTATCTAGATTCTGTCACTCTTCCTCACTGCTTCAGATTAAAGGTCTTGTCCTGAACTGGTTTTGGATTCCTCTGCAAAATGTTGCCTCTGAGTTTCTCCTCACTTCCACTGACCATTGCCCTCAGACAGGGCCACTTGCTCCATAACTGACTGTTGGGAGGTACTCCAGCCCAGCTGTGGAACCTTCTTCTGGGCTGCTGTCAGCATTGGAAACAGATAAGCAAGGGTATCGTGGCCGAGTTTCATACTCTACTCGAACACACCAGGTGGGTGCTTTGAGCTGTATACAGCCTGCACAGGTGTGCACAGAGGCTACGTCCAGTGCCCCTGACTCCTCCTTGCCTGGAAACAAGAGTATCAGAGTATGAGACTGAAACAGTGATACTAATCCCCTGCCTTGTCCTTTGATAAGAGTTTTACATTGAGCAGCTGTACATGTTTTCTATGGAGATTTACAGTGCATATTGTATGTTTAAGGCTTGGACATCATATAATAAACCTGTCCAATACAGTGCTTCCTAATTTGAGCAAAATCTTTCCCATTGTGTAAGAAACATTAACATCCCATTGAACTACACTGAGAAATGCTGATTTAGATATTTCCCTGGATCAACAAATCCATTTTATTTGTTCCTTGTTTTTTAATTTTATTTCATTTACTCTTCTTCTAAAATTTATTTGTTTATATTTCAGTATGTAATTTCTGATGGTTTTTTTCAGCTGGTGGATTTTTTACACTTTGCCTCTTCTTTTTATTTAGATTGAGACTTTTGGTTTCTTTGGTACCTATAGATTAAAACATGAGGAAGTGGCTGCCTAATTCAGCTTTGAACTTGTATCTCACTACATCATTCATTAAAAATGAATGGACCTTTTTACTGACTTACGACTCCAACTGTGTTAAGTAGTTGAAAAGATTGAAAGTTCAGAGAGTTGGCAGAAGGAAGGCCACTTTGAAGCCAGATACGGCTGAGTTCAGATCTCTGCTCCACTGCTTAGCAAGCTGGGTAGCAGGCAGGTTGGTTTGTTCACTCACTTGCCCCTTCATCCAGAGAGCAGGGTATCCATGTCTTCAAAGAAGAGGGACCTTAATCCTAGCCATATTTAGGAAACTTTATTTTCTTAAGCTAACAGGCTGTTTTCCTTAAATAGAAATACTAACTAGCACTAAGCAATGGTTGATACACTTTATGGAGAAGAGTGGAAATTAAGGTCATCATTTTAAAAGAAGACTTTAAAGGGTACCTTTGACTCAACTGGCATGAAACAAGTGCCCTCTCCATCCCAGGCTCTGCTAAGAATGAATGCCACTTCTGAGTAAGAGATTGCTTGTGGAGAATATTTTAATAGTCTGCTTTTGCAGGGAAAGGTGGGCATGGGTATAGCGCTAGACTTTTGAAACTTCCTGCTTTGAGTGCTCACAAGTAGGGGAAACTTTTATTTGCTTTCCTGGCAGCAATTGGTATCGCAGGCATAAATCTAAGAAGATTCTTCCTTTTCTGCAAGGTGGCCTTGAGATACATCAGCCAACTGATGATGACCATCACAGTCACCATTTAGATGGCTTCTTTGAATTCTGAAGATTTCAGTGAAAATCAAATGAAATGAGTCTCAAAACATGAAGACCAAGCAGATAGGGCAGGGCAGTTCAGGCTGCTGTCTTAGCAGCTAAGTGATGCCCACTGGCACATCACTGTGTCCTCCCAGGACATGGTAACCCCTTGTGGGCTTGTATATTTATTTTATTAAGGATTCTTCAGTTGTGTTAACATGCTTTCTGCATAAAAGTCAGTTGTTGCAAAACTTATGTAACAATGTATGATAGAGACATTCATTGAAGACAAGGAGAATATGCCTTGATATCACTTACAGTATGGATTTGTTCTACTTTAAACATAGCAAATTATAGATGACGTGCATGGAAATGAAATTAAAGGTCTGAAACTTGATCATGAACTGATTATCATTTCAATCACACTGCAGAAATCCTTAGGGTTGGTACCACTTTTTCAAACCAGGGCCTTGGTACATAAGCTCTTTCCTTCTGCTTTCTCATTTATCTTGGTCTTGCAGATCTTAGCTGCTCCCCCTTTCTGTATAATTATCCTCAAATGAAATCAGATGCTGCACATAGTGCGAAGGAAAATAGTGCTTTCATTTTCATTCCGTGTAGGAGATGATGTTAAATCTAACCCACCATTTACCTAAATTGAATTAGACAAAATATGATTGTATGATTTTAAGTTAAGGAATTCTTACATTCCCCTGTACTCCTACACCTCCCCGGTTTTCTCTGTAGCACTCAGTAAGGCTGTACTTTCTGATAAGTTCACCTTTTCAGTTCCCAGTGCTGTAGCGCATGGTGTGATTTCGCTCTTACTTGGGGCTTTCCCAGGTCCTCCCGAGCATTCACTCACCTCTGCACTTCTTGATAGTTATGTCTCAGACTTTGGGCAAGTGATTTCCTTTCTCTGGCTGTCAGTCCTTCCTTCTGTACAGGAATTTTGAACTTTCTTCTACTTCGGACAACCCTTAGTCTAAGGCTAGTGCTTCTCAGACTTGGCCTTGATTCATTTCACTTGGAGAGTTTGTTAAAACTTAGGTCATTGAGTGCCACCTTCAGAGTGGCACTTAATTAGGCTTGGCATTACATTCATTACTAGCGAGTTTCCAGGTGGTCCTGGAACACTGGTCCCGGGACCATGCTTTGAGAAACACTAGGAAACATGCCATCCTGGACAGAGACAAATTCTCGTGTTATAGAAGAGCTGCAACTTCTTTCCTTCAGATTCACTACCTTATTATTTTTTCTATGTGTGCAATCTGATGTGTATCTTGTGTTAAATGGTCAAAGAACGAGTTGAATGAGAAGTGGGCCTCCGGTCAACTGTATCAACTGCTTGTGTTTGTGTCATATGTCTACTTGGTAAGAGAATCAAAAAATAGCACCATTTGCTTACTAGAAACTTGAAAAAATACTGTTCACTGTTAGGGGTTGATTATATTTATATAAATACACATAAATATATATTACATATATCTTTGTAACCTTTTTATTTATACATTTTTATCGTGTATTTTTGAAGTCATGTGGTTTTTTAACATTGGGTCCATACTACAGGGGTTTACCACCTGTTTATCTATTTTGAAAATGTCTTCCTTTATTGTAAACTACTACAGCCAAAGACTCTTTGCTCAGGAAGAAACATGCAGCCCCCTGAAGCAAAGCTGCCGTGCTTGAGGCCAGGAAGGGAGCCGGGTTCCTCTTCCCTCATTATCACTTGAAGTCCCCAAAAAGGGACCTGCAGAATCCAGAGGCACTGCTTCATACCCATCTTTTATTTGTACTTTAAATTTTCTGATGTATTTTAAACATTTCCATTTTTCACTGACTAAAATAGAATAGTTGAGGGCCTCACTTGGAGTCTATGTCGTTTAGATCCTGTCTTCAGTACCCTAGGATTCAGTTCAGTACTTTCAGTTCCCTCGTCACTGGCACTAGAGAGTCAGGAAATGGTGAAAGCTGCCTGGGCCCCAACAGTGATCAGTCCGCTTCTCTGATCAAATTAAGAAGCTCGTGTTCTTGAGATGGATGGGAATTTTTCAGAAAAGTATGTTTATACTGTGCCCAAGGTTTCATACTGGACATTGTAGACCATACCAAAAAATTCAGAATTTTACTGGGAGTTATGAGTTGGCCCTTCTGACTCTCTAGCTTTACTATTGAACTCTGCTGTTTTTGTGGGTGGTTCACTGGTGAGGACAAGTGCTGCCTGCTCTTGTGCAGGGTGAGCACCCCTGGCATTGTTTGACCCACTGGGCCTGAGTTTTTGTCTTCCGTGTTCAGTTGTTCCTCCAGAGCTCGTTTTAGACTGTAGGAGTATTATAACTGAAAAATAAAGACCTCTGACTTTTTAAGTAGTAGAGAAGAGAACTGGCCTGCCTCACCTTCCACAGCCAGGTGCAGGCAGCTTGTGGTTTGGCATAGACAGACCTCTAACCTCTGATACCTCCCACCCCACATTGTGAGACAAAGCCTGACACCTCTTGGATGGAGGGTACCCTTGGTCTATCACCCCTGATCATATCCTAGGAGGACTCAACCCTCCAGTTCCTCCTGAGTCCTGACTCTCCTCCAATTTTGGTGCTGAGCACCCAGGAAAGATTCTGTAACACTTCAGGTCTTGGCATAGCTCTCCTGGTTTGGAGAATTCATCTATTCAGCCATTTACTCAATCAACAAGCCTTTTCTTTAGTATATATAACATGTCCTCTGTGCCAGGAGCTTGGTTGGGCAAGTCTTGCCTAGTCTCTGCCTTCCAGGAGCATTGCTCTAGATGGGAAACAAACAGGTGTTCCAGACAGACTGGCAGAGTATGTGCAAAGAAGGAGAGAGGTCACCAGGTCAAGAAGCTGACAAAGGGTTACATCATAGTGGAAATGGGGACGGGGACAGGTTGGCAGTGCCAGATCTAAACTGGAAGTTTGCGTTTGAATCCAGTTCTCTGGGAAGCAGTGATGAGTGTGAAGCAGGAGAGTGATGTAATCTGATAATCACTTTAAAAAAAGATGATACCAGGACAGTAAATGTAATTTACCACAGAATTAAGGACAAGAATCAAATGATCATCTCAGTAGATGCAGAAAAAGCCTTTGATAAAAATCCAGCACCTTTTTTAAAATCCTGAAGAAACTAGTTATAGAAAGAGCTTTTTTCCTTCCTTCCTCCCTCCCTCCCTCCCTCCCTCCCTCCCTCCCTCCCTCAGCATTACAAAGGATATATTTGACAAACTAAAGGCAAATGTCATACTGAATGGAGAAAAATAAGGCATTACCTCTAAAATCAGGAACAGGACAAAGATGTCCCCTCTAACCACTCATATTCACTATAGTTCCTGGAACTCTAGCCAGAGCAATTAGGCAAAGAAGGAAAATAAAGGAGTGCAAATAGGAAAAGAAGAGCTCAAGTTATCTGTTTGCTGATGACATGATCTTTTATCTAGAAGACCCAAACAACTTCACCAGAAGACTTCCAGAGCTGATAAACAAATTCAGTGAAGTACCAGGATATGAGATCAACATACAAAAACCAATAGCTTTCTTATACTCCAATAATGAACCTGCTGAGAGAAATCAGAAAAACTATTCCACTCATAATAACCTTTAAAAAAAGAAAAAGAAATGAGGAATAACCCTAATCAAGGCAGTAAAATACCTCTAAAATGAAAACTCTGGAACACTGAATGAAATATTGAAATCAACCTTAGAAAATGGAAAGACTGAGGCGGGGGTGGTGGCTCAGCAGTAGAGCGCTTGCCTAGCATGTGCGAGGCCCTGGGTTCCATCCTCAGCACCACATAAAAATATATAAAGGTATTGTGTCCAACTACAACTAAAAAAAAATAAATATTAAAAAAAAAAGAAAGAAAATGGAAAGACCTCCCATGTTCTTGGATAGACAGAATAAATATTGTCAAAATGCCTGCACTACCAAAAACAATAAACACTTTCAATGCAATCCCCATCAAAATACCAACAGTGTTCTTCAGACCTAGGAATTCATTTGGAGGAGAAAAAGACCCAGAATATACAAAGCAATTCTGAGCAAAATTAAAAAAAAAAAAAAAAAAAAAAAAAGAGGAATCACAACACCTGATTTTAAGTTATACTACAGAGCTATAGGAATAAAACCAGCATGGTATTGGCGTCAAAGCAGTCTTGAAGCTGGGTGTGGTGTCACACGCCTGTAATCCCAGCAACTCAGGAGGCTGAGGCTGGAGGATCAAAAGTTCAAAGCCATCCTCAACAGCTTGGCAAGGCCTTAAGCAACTTGGCAAGACCCTGACTCAGTGCTGCTGGGAATGTGGCTTAGGGGTTGAGCACCCCTTGGTTCAGTCCCTGGTAAAAGAAAAAAACAGACTTAATGACCAATGGAATGAAATAGAAGACACAGAGTCAAACCCATATACTTAAAGTCATCTGATACTTCTCAAAGTTACTAAAAAAGACATGTTGGAGAAAAGATGCCTTTTCTAACAAAATGATGCTGGGAAAACTGGATATCTATATGTAAAAGACTGAAAGTAGATCCCTATCTTTCACCCTGCACAAAAGTCAACTCAAAGTAGATCAGGACTTAAGAATTAGATCAGAAACTTTCCAACTGCTGCCCCAAAATAAATAAATAAACAGGATTCACACTCCTACATGTTGCTACAGGCACCAACCTCCTTAACAAGACACCCAAATAGCTCAAGAAATAAAACCAAGAATCAGTAAGAGAGATAACATCAAATTTAAAAGCTGCACAGCAAAAGAAACAAGTATAAACGTACAGAATGGGAGAAGTTCTTTGCCAGCTATTCCTCTGACAGGGATTAATATTCACAGTATATAAAGAATTCAAAAAACTTAACACTAAAAAACAACCCAATCAATAAATGGGCAAAAGAACTAAACAGTCATTTCTTGAAAGAAGAAATATGTATATGGCCAACCCAAGTGTCCAACACTCCTAGCAATCAAGAAAGTACAAATCAAATCTATATTGAGATTTCATCTCACTCCAGTCAAATGGCAGTCATCGGGAATACAAATAATAAATGCTGGTGAGGATGTGGGGAAAAGGGTACAATCACTTTGTTGGTGGGACTGCGAATTAGTACAGCCACTCTGGAAAGTAGTATGAAGATTCCTCAAAAAGACTAGAATAGAACCACCATCTGCCCCAGGCATCCCTCTCCTTGGTACTTATCCAAAAGAACTAAAGTCAGCACACCACAGTGATAAAGGCACATCAGTGTTTCTAGCAACACAGCTCACAATAGCTGAGTTATGGGACCAGCCCAGGTACCCATCAACAGATGACTGGATAAAGAAAATGTGGTTTATGTACCCAGTGAAGTTTTACTCATTTATAAAGAAGAATGAAATTATGGCCTTTGCTGAAAAATGGATGAAACTGGAGAACATCATCCTAAGTAAAATAAGCCTGACTCAGAAAGTCGAGGGTCAAATGTTTTCTCTCATATGCAGAAGCTGGAGCAAAATAAGGAGGAAAAGGGGTGGTGGGGACCCCATGAAAATGGAAGGGAGATGAGTGGAGGAGGGGAGGTTAAGGGTGGTGGGAGAAAGGGAAGGAACCGGGGAATGAGGTTGACCAAATTATGCTGTGTGCATGTACCACAGTGAATTTCACCTTTGTGTATACCTGTAAAGTACCAATTTGTAAAACCAGAAAATAGATGGGTGAAGGCCAGGGGAGTAGAGGGATCATGCAGAGGGGAGAAGGGAAGGGAGGAAGTAAGTACTGGGGACTGAAATGGAGCAAATTATATTCTACACAGGTGTGATTATGTCAAAATGAACCTCACTATTCTATATAGCTATAATGCACTAATAAAAAACATTTTCAAAAAGATTATAGTAGGAAAAGAGACTCGACTTTGGAGAACAGATCTTTATTATTAACTTGACCATCTATTCTGCTCACTGTTTGATTTTAGGCAAGTTCCTAATCTCTCTGAACCTGTTTTCCTCATTTGTTTAGTGAGACTAAGACCCATTCAATAGAATTATTTTGAATAGTAACTTTAGATAATATGTTAAACACAGTACCTACTGTCTGTCGTTTTAAAAAACAATGTAATTCAGGCTGCTCTGCTTAAATGAAACAGGGTATAATGGGATCTTTCATTTTATAGTGACTGTCTTACAGAATGAGGCCAGGAAACAAGAACTAGGAGACAGAAATGGAGAGAATGTGGTGTGATAAGTATAAAGAGTGTTTTATAGCCTTAAAAGTACCTGAAATATTATTATAGTTTGCCGTTTTACTTAGCCTTTAAGGTGTAAAGAAATCTATGAAAATAGCCTAGTTACATTTTATTGAGTGTGTCTTGTTTCTGACATTTTGCATTCATTTATATCTATGGACTCTCTCTCACATCCCTTTGGTAGCATATGGAGTGGGTTTTATCATTCCCACTTCACATTCCAGGAGGTCAGTTCCCAAAAGGTTGAGTAATTTTCCCAGGTGCACACCTAGCACCTGGGAACTGTGTGAACCGTCACTCTGGCAGCTGAGCAATATACTCTTCAAATCCCTGAGCAGCGGATCAGGTGGTAGCAGTAACCCACTCTTGGATGTGGAAGTGCCCTCAATCTGTTAGCAAATATCCCTATTTTCCCTCAATGCCTGTGCAACCAAATAAAATCAGTCTTAGTTTAATAGGTCAGTAATGACTGGTAACAATTGTCCATTCCATGTATATGGTATATATTTGTCTTTAGAATATTCTGATATCTCTAAGAAGATAGTGTTATGAACAGTTTATTGACTATGGAGCTACACCTGGTTTATTGATTGATCCTTCCACTTAACTGGATGTGTGTGTTTGAGCAAGTTTCTTAATGATACCTTGTGGGGTCGTCAGGAGCAAATAAGGAGAGGGTGCTAATAAAAGCATCCCGCACTGGGGCTTCATGTAAAGAACTCACGTTAACTTTATTACTGAAGACAAATGATATGGAAGTTGAGTAAATGGAAATAGAATAGTCGACAGAATTTTTATCAGTGTGGATGGGAGTGAAGTGGTGCTTCCCTGGTGTCAGTTCTGCCTTGGTCCAATCCACTGGTGTGGGCCAGTTGAAGAAAGTGCTCAGACACCAGCAAGGTCAAACAGTTTGCCAGAGTCACCCACTCCAGGAGTGTTGAGTGGCCAGGTACCGCTGGGTTTCTTTGTTCTATATCACAATATCCTAGAAAGTGGCATACCGACAAGGCACAGTTTTAGATAGCTTTAAGGTAGGAAGTACATAGCTGTCCAGGGCATGAAAGAGTTAACACATAGACAGAATACCTAATTTATACCAGGGAATTGCAGGCTTAGGCACTGAGAAATGGCTCATTATTTTAATTGGATTTTCCAGCGTGTTAAGCAAGTCAGCAGATTTGCATTAGCTTTACTTGCAGAGAAACTGTTTCTATGTGTTGACCAGAAGAAGAAGGAGAACCAGTGAGCAGCAGAGAGAGACTGTCAATTAGCGCAGGGTGACAAAGCAGGCAGATTGCGTCCTCGCTAATTAATAAAGTCTTCCATGCACGTAGGTGTATGGTGGAAGTCCCCTTTGTGGGGCTGTGCGGTTCTCGCCTCTTCTCAGAGGCAAGAAATGGAGGCATTGCTGGCTCCTGGCTTTCCCACAACTGCAGCAGGGCCACTCAGGCGTCAACCAGGTGGCCCACGGAGGGGCTCGGAGCCTGGCTGTGGCCTGCCACTGCTCTGGGACTGCTGCAAAGGATGGGCACTCATGGAACAAAAAGACCAGGGCCCTCCCTGCCCTCTGAGGAGAAAGGCAGTGTATCAGTAAGCCAACAGGAATGTTCCGACTGTGGTAAAGCTGAATGAGAGGGTAAAGAACAAAATCAAGGCAGAATATATTTTAAGTTTGTGTACTTAGAGGAAAACTTTCATGAAGTCTTTTTCAGTGGCTGGGATTGTGGGGGCTGTTTGTATAATGTCTGTCAGCATTGAGCAGTTCTGAGAAGAAAATGGTTATTTTTATTACCACTAATTTTAATTACAATTATTTGCTTAAACAGGTTCCTTCTTGCATAATGAAGGATAGACCTCAGCCTCCCTTTGTCTGATTTATTCCAGTTTTCTAGTTGGGCTGGCTGTATTGGCAGAGGAAAGAAATTTAAATAGTAATTTTTTGGGGAAAGGAAACATATTTACCATACCTAAACATCATTCCTGAAATTGTTTTTAAAATGTTGTTTGATTAATAAACTGGGAAAAGTGGTACTCCTTTAAGACTTCTTTCAGACTTGAATCATGCACAGAACTTGTTACTTCAGCGTTATTGTTATAGGAAAGGAGTTGGTTTGGAAGTTGAGTGAATGGGAATAGAAAAATCAGTAGAATTTTATTACCATGAATGGTGAACAATTCCACAGTGGATTTGAAAGGCTTTTAAAGTCTGTTGAGATTGGTCTGCTTCCTCTTTGACTTTGTGTTTTTATAATGGCACGAAGGGGGTTGCTAGTACTTGTCATAGAAGACAACCTTCTTTGTCAGTTTTTTAAAATAAACTTATTTTTTCCTGAGATGTAAGGTAGAAAGAGTTTGTAAGTTTTTAAATATTTTCCTGTGGCCTTTTAATTGGCTAGTCAATCACTGAGAATATTCTGACTTATAATACATAATGACTTATAATACATAAAAAAGTGGGTTTTTTAATTAGTCCCCAAGAATATGTGTATATATGCCAACAAAAGAATACCAAGAATTCCACCAAGAATTCTTAATTCTTGAGCTTTTCAATCAGTGCAACTACGTCCACACCCCATGCCTGACCACAGTGGTGACATAAAAGGTTGCTATTGTAGTCAGTACAGGACTTTGAAGGGACTTTTTCATTAGAACAACTATCACATTCAGCACTAATTCCTTTGTTGGTTTGTAATACAGCTTTCATTTCAAGATAGCAATAGCAATGTATTTTTTTCCTTCATTTCACAAGGTATTTGAGGCATGGATGAAAACCATAATTTAGGATAATAAGTTTAAAAACATTTGTAGTTGTATTCTTTTCATATTTTTAAATTTTTACCTTTTTTTAAAAACTAACAATATGTTACATTGCAAACAGGTTTTTTTTTTTTTTTTTTAAATGCAAAAGTCCCCTCTCCCACTCTGTACCTTTGCCCAGTTTTAATTCCTGGGAGGAACTTATATCAGCAGATAACTGATTTCATTTTACTAAAATTCTACTATTCTCATTTATTCAACTTCCAAACTAGTTCCTTTCCTGTAATGATAAAGTTGTAACAAGTTCTGCTTGGGAAGCTGAGGCAGGAGGATCACGAGTTCAAAGCCATTCTCAGCAAAAGTGAGGTGCTAAGCAACTCAGGCCCTGTCTCTAAATAAAAATACAAAATAGGGCCAGGTATGTGGCTCGGTGGTCAAGTGCCCCTGAGTTTCATCCCTGGTACCAAAAAATAAAAATAAAATAAAATTCTGTGCATGATTCAAAAATAAGTTAAGCACAGACATTCCATCTCTTATAAAAATCCTTGGGTCTGAGGTTGTGGCTCAGTGGCAAAGTACTTGCCTCGCACATGTGAGGCACTGGGTTCGATCCTCAGCACCACATAAAAATGAATAAACAAAATAAAGATATTGTATCCATCTATAACTAAAAAATTTTTTTAAAATCTGTATGCACCTTAAGAACTGTTTTATACCTTCCTTTTAGTAATAATGGACAGATTTCCAAAGTTAATCATAAATAACTCTCTTATTTTTATGGCTGTTTAAAAGTTCCATAATGTGTTAGCCAGCACTCATTGGTGGGCCCTTCACTTTCTATCAGAATAAATAGCCCTGTCGAAAAGAACCTGGTGCCCACATGATATGTGTTACCTCCCTTCTGCAAGTCCTTCTCGTCCGACCCCTCAGTGCTAGGCAGTGTTCTGAAATCTGGGAACAGTTTTGTGAACACACAGACCCTGCTGTCAAGGAGCTCTCCTGAAAACTGGGGCGATAGCCAACAGATGAAGCATACATACACAAGTGTTTAAGGAAGAGTACTTTGAAGAAAAATCACATGGGGATCTTCTTGAATGGGGAAAGGGTAGATTCTGGCTTGAGTAGTGGAGGGCAGGGCAAGCCTCAGCCTCACTGACCCACCATCCACACAAACTTCTACAGTCTGTGGATGGTGGGCTGGGGACTTATACCCCAGGAATGGAATTGAGAACTCAGAACAAGTTGCCCATCTCGGGCAGAAGACAAGTCCTGTTAATCTTTATTTCTTCCCTCTCACACCGAAGGCAGTGTTTTTCAACTTTATTTATTTTTTAACATCATTACCTGTACCCTTCGTCTTTTTCCCCAAAAAGCCTTTTTGGAAGTTTCCCCCCTCATTGTTCCCCACATGTAATACCATTTATATACTGTGGCCATTTGGAGGGCCACAAACGATTATAAAATCTAAGTGGGCTTTTTGCCCTACTTCCCCAAAACCAATGCCCTGAACCCTCACAGAACACGTGGACTCAGCTGTTCTCAGGCTGTTCTCTGCAGGCGTGGTGGCAGAAGCACTTGGACAGAATTGTCTTGGTAGGACTCTTTGTCTTTGCACTAAGAGAAGGAAAAGTGGTCGTTTCCACCGTTTGCACTTGTGTGTAAAACTAGTCGGGGTTCAGGGAGAGTGAAGGGTTAGAGTGACTTAGGAGCTGCAGGAAGCCTGGGCTGAGAACAACAGGAAAGCATCGGGGAGAAGTTCAGAGCCAAAGGAAAGGTCTTCTCGTTCCCAGCCCTGCTGTGTTCCCATGTTGCCTTACTCATTTAGCATCCCCATGACATTTAAAAAATAAACACATTCAGCACTTCCTGGGTTACCAGGGTGTGAACAGCACTTCTCACTGCCTCGGTTGACACATCTGCTCAGTCGGATCTCACACCCCACGCAGTGGATGTGGTTCAGAGGGTCAACACAGAGCCCCTTGGGTCAGAGTTAGTCCTTCTCCCGCCACATTCCCCACGTCTTGCCACGTGCATGGCAGTGTGTGGCGGCCTTGGCTCCGCCCACTCCCTGCCCTTGGAGCACAGACCCCTTAAAGGCAGGAACAACATCCAGCTGATCATCTTACTCATCAAGCACTTGGGCCCAGCAAAGTGCCTGGGCTCAATCCCCAGGACCACCTAGTTTCTAGTGTAGTGTGTGGCCCAGAGCCCAGTGAATGATGGACAGGCAGGTGAACAGACAGGTAGACAGACTGATGAGCACAGATTGAGTGGGTTTCTTGAGTGAGGAGATCCATGGGCCTTTCCATCAGTAATCTGGTCCTGTGGATCCCTGCAGCCTCATTTCTAGGTCACTAAAACTGATGTCGTCAAGGTACTAGGAGGCTCCTTAAAGAGACCAGGTCACAAGCTCTTCTCTGTCCTTGTACTGCTGCTGCTTTCACTGTCCCTCCCCAGGTTGGTTATTCTGTTGCTCTTCTCTTCAGCTGAGCAGCAGCTCCGTCTCCTTTCAGTCTCTCCCTGTACCTTTAAAGGAAGGGGCCCCAGGCCTTCCAGAGCCTTCCAGAGCCTTCCAGAGTTTGTGTGTGAGAAATGCTCGGTCAGCAAGAGCTGGTTTTATTGTCTTACTGCTGCCCTTTTTTTTTTTTTTTTAACTGTCTTCCATCTTTCCTTTGTTTTGATTTTTCAGCTCCAGGGACTGAGCCACAATGTGATCTTCACCTTGGATTCCTTGTTAAAAGGAGACCTAAAGGGAGTCAAAGGAGTAAGTGTCCAAAATTCAGAACTTTTGATTTTCACTTTAACTGGAAGGATTGATATTTTTTTTCCTGTTAAGGTCATAATAGTACTTGTACTTGAGAGGTACTCTGAACATGTTTTAGCGTTAAAATAATGTTCTTCAAAAAACGATCGTTGGAAAAGATGTGCTGCTTGATACAGGGTAGAGAGAGAGGAACGAGAGTAGGCACTTTCAGGAGATCTGTGAGCACCTCAGTTGGTGGGCCTGTGTTGGCTCCTCCAGTGTGACCACCACTGACCAGCCTCGTGGAATCTCTGGGTCCCGCTCTGGGGCGGCATGACCAGGAGCACCCACCTTGCCTCCCTGTCAGGCTTCTGTGTGTAGTAAGTGGTATAATGTGCACCAAGCCTCTTGGGAAAAGTTTCAAATGGCCCATAAAGGAGGTCATTTTTGCTAAAATGTTATTTCAAAATTATTTGTCCTTTTTAAGCAGAAATAAATCGAATTCAGTTTTGTTTTGTTTTGTTTTGTTTTCTCTCTCTTTCTCTTTTCTAAGGATCTCAAGAAGCCATTTGACAAAGCCTGGAAAGATTATGAGACAAAGTTGTAAGTGTTTTTTGTTTTTGTTTTAGGTATTAGTGCTGTTTGTTTGTTTGTTTGTTTGTCCTGAGTTTCATAAGAAAGTAACTGGGAAAAGGATAGAGCCCCTAATATCTTCTTAATAAAACACTTAGTATGCCCTTGGAAGACCTAAATTGGGGGTGCTGACCTAGTTTAAAAGTAGTTATGGCCAGGCCCAGTGGTGCACCCCTGTAATCCCAGCAACTCCAGAGGCTGAGGCAGGAGGATTGCAAGTTTGAAACCAGCCTCAACAACTTAGCAAGATCCTGCCTCAAAATAAAAAATTTACCAAAGGCCTGGAGATACAGCTCAGTGTTAAAGTACCCATGTTCAATCCCTAGCACCACCAAAAAAAAAAAGAAAGAAAAAAACACAATGTGGTAGCCATCAAGCTGGCATTCGCTCCAGGTCTGTCTACCCCAGAGCCTGAGCAGCAGAACATGGGCATTGGGGTGAGACCAGAGGGAGGGATTAGGGAAGTGAGCACTTTGCATGCTGCCTGGCTGGTGTTCATACCATAGGTATTGCACCATGGCCCTTTGTTACTACTCTGGGAAATTTGTAATATCAGGCAATAGAGTAGGGTGGGAGATGTGTGTATTTTAAAGCTTTTAATAAAATTCTTGGCTGTAAAGTTGGGAAACTGTAAACATAAGAGAATAAAGACATTTCTGGAAGGCAGCAATAGCAGCGGAATGAAAAGAGAAGCAAAAGAAGAACAAGTTCAGGACTAAGCTTGTTTCCCAAGCTACTTTTGTAATTGCTTATGTAACGAGTGCGTTGTTGGGCACTTGCCATCCTAGGGATGCTTCTGTGCATGAACAGCTAAAAATGCAGCTGGGAACCAAAAGGCTCTGACAATGGTTGACCAATGCTATGGGCCATTTCTTTCTGTATGAAAAGTGGGTCATGGGCACTCACAAAATATTCAAATAGTGAGTTCAGTGGGTTTCAGTTATACGACCTTGAGGAAGGTTTTTGCTTTTATAATTTAAATAAATTATTTTCTTTCTTTCTATTTATTTTTTTAACTTATTTATTTTGCACTGGTGATTGAACGTGGACACTTACTCCTGAGCTCCATCTCCAGTCCTTTTTGTTTTGAGAGAAGCTCTTGCTAAATTGCTGAGGCTGGCCTTGAACTTGAAATCCTCTGCCTCCACCTTCCGAGTCACCAGGATTATAGGTGTGCACCACCACACCCAGCTAAATAAATTCTTTTCAAATAATTACTTTCCTAAATAGGTCGATTTCTTTCTTGTGGTGCAGGAAGGAAAACAAAAATTGTCTCTTTTGTGTAATAGGTCTCATTTGTTTACATCACAGAAAACAAAATGACTTTTACGTACACACAGAGAATCTATTATTACCTTCCAAATAACCAAAAAAGGCTGGACATTTTCTATTGTCTCCCCTTGCCATCCTCACTAGGGATTGAAACCAGGGTGCTTTACCGCTGAGCTACATCCCCAGTCCTTTTTTGTTGTTATTTGTGTTCTATTTTTTTTTTTTTTTGAGTCGGTGTCTCCCTAAGTTGCTGAGGCTGGCCTCAAGCTTGCCTTCCTAGTGCCTCAGCCTCCTGAGTCACTGGGACTGTAGGTGTGTGCCACTATCCCCAGTTCACAGTCTTCCATTTAGCACCCAGGAGGCAGTGAAACACAATGGTTAGGACCACAGACTTCAGTATTATTTTTAGGTTGTGATCTTGAGCCAGAATAGTAAAGTATGTTTTAATGATCCTCGCTTGTTAAATAATATGAAAATTACTTACTTCTTAAGGTTTTTTCTAAGGATAAGATAATGTATTGACAGTTTTCAATAGGATAGTCTCTCAGTAAATAGTTTCTACTGGAATTGAACCCAGGGGCACTGTACTACTAAGTTATGTTCCCAATCTTATTTATTTTTATTTTGAGGCAGAGTCTTGCCATGTTGCCAAGGCTGGCCTCAAATTTGCAGTCCTCCTGCCTCAGCCTCCCTAGTAGCTGAGATTACAGGCATGTGCCACTGTGTCCAGCTTTCTATTAAACCTTTTAATAATAAATATTTTATTTGGTCAAAATAATACATGTACATAAAATATCAGTGCTCATTTCAGTGAGGACTTATTGTCACAGCATATTGTAGAGACCCCAAATAGCAATGGTTTCAACATTATAGAAGTTCATCAGAGTGGAAAGTGTTCTAGGAAGGACCCGAGGCCCACATAGCAGTTCTCACCTGTGTTGTCTTGCAGAGTGCAAGCTTGGTGCATCTGTGTTGCACTTAAAGGCACAAGGCTCACAAGTGACACAAGCAGCAGGGAGGGCGAGGGGGCAGTGAGTGTGCTTCCAAAGAAGATGCGGTAGTTCTCGCCACCCTCCCAGCCTGCTGGGCCTCTCTCGTTTCCAACCCTTTGACCTGTTTGCTGTTTTAGTCCCTGTCCCTCAGTGTTCTCTTGCTGTCATTCCTTGGTTCATGTATGACGTGCTGCTGTGGCAGCTGAGGATTTAGCTCCTTCCACAGCCACCATCACCTTCCCAACCCTGTTCATCCAGTGTGGTTCATGCAATTCTTGGTTAAACCATTCGTCAGTGTTTATATTTTCATGAATATCTGAATGGTGTATTTTGATTGGATTTTCATTCTTCTTTTTTAATAGTGGAAACAAACAAACAAATTCAAAACTGAAACTTCTATAAGAACCATTTGTTCTCTCCAGTCTCATACCTCTCTTCCCAGTTAGCCTTGGCCTCCCATCGGGCCTTGTGCTTAAGGGTTGGGTCTGTGAAGACATCCGCTGACAACAGTTTTGTCCAAGGGAATATCCACAGTACCTTGTGGGCATGAGATGATCGTAGTTATAAACTTTCACAAAAGAATTGATCTTTGACCTCTTGGCGATTTTCTTGCCCAAGGCAGCTATAATTTTGTGGTGACAGCCGTCAGTTCCAGCCACCAGAGTGTAGCTGCAGGGGCAGTGTGATCTGCCATCGTTATTGTTCTTCATGATGACAGCCTTGCCCTGAGTGGCGTCCAGCCGGGACCAGCACCACCTTCCTGTTTCATGAACTTGCCCATCTCGACTCAAGTATCTGGGCCTACAGCCTGAATTTCCATTCTTATAGTATGATTTTTTTGCTTTTTTATTTGCTTAAAATATTTTGTGAATTTTTAAAAAATGATCACATATCATATACAAATAAGTGGGAACCAGAAAGACATTGGGGTTTTTCCTTAAGTTAACAATACCAGAAATTTTTTAAAAAGTGAGGTCTTTGCTTTTGACATTCCAAAGGGCAACAGTAGTGGCATCCCAGTAGATGTCAGACTCCTGCAGTAGTATTTCTGCTTAGAAAGTACCTTGCACATATTAAAATAATGTCTGTATCTTTTGTATTAAATTATCTGTCAGTTCCTTCCTTTCTGTCTGTAGACCCCCATGCCCAGAGCTCATCTGATCCGCAGTAAGCTGTCGTTGTAGGCTGCCTTTGGCCTCTCTAGTCTTAAATCTGCTTCCTCTTTCCTGGTGCACCCCACGTGTCTCCGGCCCAACACCTCCAGTAGTTTCCACCAAACAGCTTTAACAGAGGTCGGATTTTCAGGCTCACATGTCCAGATTATCTTCCTCCTGCCATCACACAAAAAGGGAATTCAGCTGAATAAAAAGCCCTGATAGTGTAACCATTCTGTCCGAATATTGAAGGCAGTTCCCTTGTTTTTTAATTGCCAGTGTTGCTAATTTAAGAAAAACTCCTGTTTTCAGACTCCCATTTATACCTATGTGAAATGTGTTTTTTTTTACTTATTGATTTATCTATTAGAAAACATTAGCCTTCTTTTTATAAAAGACAGTATGAAATCTTCATGTGCTATGGTGTGTGCATTCACGTGGAATTTTTATTTCCTCGGCTTTGGAAATATTTTTTTGTAATTCCTCTTGGCTCTTCTTTTTACCTCTTTCTCAAACAACTCATCCTTCAATGTTGAGCTTCCTAGGTTGTTCTTACACTTTTCTTCTCTTTTCTGTTATTACATTACAGTGTTGTTGTTGTTTTGTTTTGTTTTTTTAATATCTAAAAGATCTTTTGCTCAACCGGGTTTTTGAATGTTTTGTTTTAGCTGAGGATTTGACATTTGGTTCCTTCTCTCCCTTCCTCTCCAATTGTTTTGGACATTCTCACTCTGATTTTAGAAGCTGTCCTCAATTGTCTTCTAGTCCTTGGCTGCTTGTCCGTATTTCAGAGCAAGCCACCCAGGGCCTGATGAAATGCTCAGGTTCACCCACAGGAATCATTGAGAAAGCACAGAGCCTCTGGGTGTGAGGTGTAGGGCGCCAAGGTGGCCCTCTGGCTAGGAATATTGCAGATGTCAGCATCAGAGGTGTCTTCAGGGGCCCTTAGCGCCCTGCCTAGAGATCAAGTGTGGTGACATCCTGGAAGTGGCTGAGCAAGAGAGGCAGAGCACCCATGGCTCAAGGCCCAGACTTTTCTCTCCTCTTCAGCCCTACTCTTCCAAACACTGCGAATTCTCTCCTCCCTGTTGTCATCAGTTCTTGTCTTCAGGGAGAGCATGATTTTTTGAGGCCTTTACTAACATGTGAAGGGACCCATAAAGGAAAAAGAAATAGCCACACGTGATCAAGTCACTTCGGTGCACCGAGCACTAGCATTATTAACTCATGCCTGCCTCCCCCCCTCCCCATTTCTTCTCAAACTTCTGCAACACTCTGCACCTGTGTCAGTGCACAGGGAACTGAGATTTATTCTCTTTGTGCTAAAATTCTCACCATCATACCTCTTGACAGCCACAGGGTCATGATCAGAGAGTTGCTTAAATACAGCATTAGTAAATTAGAATGAATCAGCCAGATCTGCAGTAGACTTTCCATTGTTGAGAGTGAGTTTTCCCTGCATCTGTATATAGACGAGCATACTGGCTTTCTGTGGTGTCTGGTTCCCCACTCTGCTACCACTACAACTTAAAGAAGACTAGAGGATGAAGTGAATTAATCTTTACATCCATGATTCTTCTGAAATTAGAAGCTCATTTTCAAATTTAAGTGGATTTTTGGACAGAGTTATGATCATTGCTGTGACCAGCAAAATGTCATCTGTCACCCAAGTGCTGGCTTCATGTACTGTAGATTTAATGTGACCTGCTTCTTTTTTTCCTGGTACCCCCTCACCCTTCCCTTCTCACTGAAAGATTTTTCCATAGAATCCCAAATTATACATAAGGATTTTTCCGAATCCTTATTTTGTACAACCTAATGATAAGTGGCTAAATGATTAAAATATGCTGTTGGGATGTAAAAATAGCACAAGTTTAAAATAACTTTTGTCTAATTTTTATGCATACCCACAAAGACTCATTATATACTTTAATTGTCTTGAAATAATTCTAAGTCTCATAATCTATCAATAACTCGGAAAAGCCTCAGTTCTTCCAGCTTTCTGCTGCTATTTCCATCATGAAGTGCTTTACCCACAAGAAAAGGTAAAATATCTGAAATTCCCCCTGTCAGCCAAAATATAAGAGAATTTTTATGGATCCATCACGTGTAAAGTTAAATTTAAAATATAAAGTTTCCTAGATGAAAACCCACACAAGGTGTCAGTGCTTTTTAAATTTAGATTTGTACCAAGGGTTGATTCTGTTGATTTAAAAGTTCTTGCCTCCTGATGTTTAGTCATTAAGAAATAATAGGGGCTCTCCTTAAAGGGGAGACCATCAGTGTGTTGGTTTTTTAAGAGTTTCTTTGGGGGAGGGGAGAGTGGCTGGTAGTAGGGTGCTCCGTGGTAGAGTGCTTGCCCAGCATGCATGAGGCCTCAGGATGGACCATTCTACCACTGAGTTATATCCTCAGCCCAAAAGGCTTCCTTTCTGAGCAGATAGTACCAAGAGTTCCAATATATTCTCTGCCCCACCCCACACACACAGCCTCCCCTGTTATCGCCAACTCCCATCAGACTGGTACATTTGATAGAATTAATAAACCAGAAGGATTCACTCTTGGTTTTGTGCATGAATGTGTTTGGAGAAAAATTATATCTGCTTTTATTATAGTACAAAAATTGAAAAGGAAAAAAGAGAACATGCAAAACAGCACGGGATGATCCGCACCGAGATAACAGGAGCCGAGATTGCCGAAGAAATGGAGAAGGAAAGGCGCCTGTTTCAGCTCCAAATGTGTGAGGTAGGAACGGACTTTTCCATCTCTGGCCTGGAGCTTGGTAACTAGCGTCCTGACAGTCAGCAGGCAGTTGGGGCATTAGAGGAGGGGACTCTTTCCTAAGGATTCTAATCTCCGTTTTTCTCCAAGCCTTTTGGGATCCATCATTGCCCTGTTGTCTCATATTTTGAGCCTTGGTCCTATGGGGCTCTTTAAGCCAAAACAGGATTCTTTGGTGAGAACCTTAATGTTGCTTGGGAGTGAGTGATTGGGGGGATAAATTTTGGTGAGAGGTAACACTGATGACATTAAAAATTTAGAGCATGCTTTTCTTAACCATGAATTCAGTTGGAATGAAGGAAAGACTGAAATGAAGGAGTCATTGAGGAAGTCTGAGTTTATGAAAAACATGCAGTCAAGAGCATGCTGCCTAAGCTTAGAGCAGTGATTCTCCAACTGAGTCCCCACCAGACACTAGCTCCGCTTGACCTTAGCCCGTTCTAACCTGTTCTAATGCTGGCTGCTTTGGGGTAATGGAGATGCTTTTGCAGTTTTTGGAAAATATTTAAAATGGAAAAATTTCTCATTTCAAGTTTTTCTCTCTTGAATTTTCTTGTGTTTTCTTCCTTGTAAACATTTGACTCCTTAAACTTGTTTGATCATGAAATCTTTTCTATAATAAAATAAAGTGAGCAAGAAACAATATCAATAGAAAAATCTTGGCTGGTAATGAAAATCAGAACCAGTGCTGTTTAGTTAACTACATGAATTAATAACAGATTATTATTATTTTTATTTTTTTCATTTTTAAGTTACAAGAATTCTTTTTGATTCACGTCTTTGGATTATAAGTTTTGGTATCTTATGGCATGTTTCTTTTCTCTCTTTTTTTTAAGCAGGTGTCAGGGGTAATATTAGGGATTGAACCAGGGCCTCGCACATCCTGGGCAAGTACTCTAGCACTGAACAAGACTCCCCAGCTTTTTAAAATTTTTATTATTTATTTTGAGACAGGATCTCACTAAGTTTCCCAGTCTGGCCTTGAACTTGTGATCCTCCTGCCTCAACTTCCCAGGTAGCTAGGATTACAGGTGTGCGCCACTGCACCCAGTGTCACTTTTCTTGAAGGGACTCCTGTTTTCTGCACAGAGCTGTCTTTCAGGAGCATGTGAACTATAAGTCTGAAATGCATTGCACCAAGGGGGAATGCTCAGCTGTTCTAGAATGTTTTGCTGTGTTTTATTTCCGCTTGTCTAGTAAACTAATTGTGAAAATTTATAAAATGCTAATGCTCTAATCTGTTTGTTTTACACTCTCTGACTGTGCCAAATCCGCATTCCCTAAATCAAGCTCACCTTGTCTGAAGCCACTGAGGCTCTTTGACTTGTGTAGCCCAGTATGGTGGTTTGCCACCTGAACCCATGATTTAAGAACCCTGCCTGAAATTAACAACATAAAATTCTGTTTTATCTCCACAGTATCTCATTAAAGTCAATGAAATCAAGACCAAAAAGGGTGTGGATCTGCTGCAGAACCTTATAAAGTATTATCACGCACAGTGCAAGTAAGTAGATCATTGCAGTCATAGCCTTAGCCCGTAGCCCAGGGAAGGCCCCTTTGCTTCATTGGTTTTCTTGGCTTTTTTTTTTTTTTTTCCCTTCATTTAGGTCTGTATATAACTATATAATGATATTCCACAGCTCAGTGGACAAGAAATGGTGTTGTGTTCTATCTTCAGAGTTTTATATAAATTAATAGCTCAAAATGGAACAACTGACTGGTCATTTGACACGCTGTCTTCCGTTGACATGCTGAACTTGCAGGCCAGCCTTTGCAGCCTGTGTCAGAGACACAGGAGTCCTGTCCCAATGGGGGCCTTTCGCTGGCCCCTTTTCCTCCCGTACTTGCCGTTTTACTGTCAGTGGGTCATTTACACCATGTATTCCCACCTGGATTTGTTTTGGGTGTTTTCTCATCATCTAAATAAGTGAAATCGAGTGCTTTGGGCATGAAGAATACTTTTCATTTGAACATGGATTTCTATGAAATGGTATTATGTTCCGAGAGACATCCACTGTTGTATGCTGGCTCTACTTTTGTTTGTCTGCATTGCAGGCCTGCCTTTTTATTCTTCTCATGATTCTCTGGCAGCGCATCTGTTTACGTCCTCTTTACTTGTTGGGTTAACTTGCATGAGTTTTCAGGAAGAGTGTTATGTGAAAATGTGCCAGTTACTATTAAAGTCTGGTATTAATTGGTAAAAATTATAGAGAAGATAGGGCAAGGACCTTTCCAAAGTGGTCCAGATGGCTCTGATATAAATTTATGAGTAGAATAATTAATGTCAAGGTCATTTGGACTAGGTTACAATGCCTACTCTCCAAAACATTAAATACATAATTCCCTTTGATCTCTTATTCCTTTTAATAGTAGCATTATCTAGACAGATCTTTATATACAATTGAAACATTTAGGGAGGTCAGCATTAATCTTATGATAACAGCATAAGGCTCAAGTCATGTAGTAGATTAGATCAAGTTCTGACCCTGGAGCCGGAGACACGTGATCAGGTCCTTCACTATCAGGTTCTTCACCAAACCTCAGTGTCCTCATCTGTCAAGTTGGGGTAAGGTTTGTAGTACCACTTAGGGTTCTTTTGAGGATGTGAGATATATTTTGTTGTTGGGATGTCTCTCTTTAGGAAAAGCTTTTTAATGATCACATTGTTATTTACATAAATTTAACTTGGTAACTTTTTTTCTCTTTTCAAAAAATTCTACCCTCGTATAAATGTGTATCAAAAATAAAAAGCATATATTTAAGTGGAAATAGCTTCCGCATTTATAGGATAGTGTTTGACTTGACCGATGAAGGCTCGTACTGAAGACTAGGAACTTCCTTTTGACTTAGTAGTAGAGTAGGACAATTATGAAACTTGGAAGGATATTGTGGTGATCCCTGGTTTTAGTTTTGGGTGGAATTTTTCATCTTTCATCAATTTCAATTTTATTAAGAAACATTTTATTGCTTTGAAACTTTTGCCAAAATAAGCGAATCTCTCGATCTTCTGAATAGCAACACTTTGGTAGCAAATCTGATTTAACCTGATTTTAGAAATCTTTTTTGATCTCAGATTTTCTAAGTCTGAATGAGAGTTTGAGCTACACAAACATGAGTTTTCCAAATATAAGAGGCTTTGTAAAATACACGCATTGTAGCCTTGTTAGCAAAGATGAGAAGAGCAGCCCTAACTTGTATTAGCTCCCTTTACTCTTTTATTCTTTGCTTCTCCCTGCTCAGAAATATTTATTAATCTCCTACCAAAGTCCAGCTACTTTGCTGGGTTCTGGGGCAGAAATTAAATAAGGGTTCTCTTCTTGGGACTTAATTGTCTGGTACAGGAATTAGGTCATGCACATCAGTAATAGCAGTGATTCTAAACAGTGACTGGTGACATAGACATAAAAGGAGACACTTCTGGCCAGGAAGGCTGAGAAGGTGGGTCACTGTACCTTGGAGGAGGTAGTAGTACTCACGATTGGACTAGGATGGCTGACTTTTTCTGGTGAGAAAGTCTCCCCCTAGGACAGAGAAGTATGAGCAGAAGAAGAACTCTGCACGTGAAGAACCTTGTGTGCAGTTCTAAGACCTCATGGTAGAACTGGGTTATACTGAAATTCAACTATAAGTTCCCCCATGGTTGGACCCAGAGTTCCATCATAGCAAGATGCCAGGGTGGGGGTTCTCTTTCAAGGAGCATTTTATTTTTTTCCTACTTTAGCCAGTCCCTCAGAACTCCTAATAGGCATGTTGTGGATCTATAAAGCATTCTCTACTCAGATTTTTGTTTAAAAACTTTCTTCTTCTGAGCATTTATTCCAGTTCCCAAATCATTTTCAATACAGCATCAGCCGGTACTCAAGAGTGAATTTGCAAGGCAATACCTCATGTATCATGACACCTTAATGTGGATGCAGCTACAACAATGAAGAAATAAAGGGAGCAGGAAAGAGCTCTTGACTTTTTCTTACCCATTTCAGCTCACCCACTCTAATTACTCCTTACTTCAAACACGAGCATGGTTGGTAATGTGCTGCTCTCAAAACAAACACATCCTCTTGCTCACCTACTCCCTTTACCACCTGGGTTATCACTACAATCTGCATAGTCAAGAGCTTTTACAAACATTGCTCTATTATCCTTCATCTTACAAACAGTAATAAAACCTGACATTTGCCAAGAGCTTATTTTATAGGCCAGGGTGTATAGCCTTTCCAGAATTCTTTACATGCATTTTCTCATTTCCTATTCAGAGCAGTCAGAAAATATAGCTCAAAAAGGATAAAGAACTCACTGGAAGTCTTGTTCATTCATTTAATAGATATCCAAAAAATGTGTCAAAATAGACATAGCAAGCACAGAAAACCAAAGAAAGAACTGGACTCCCAAATTTATAACTTTGGCTTATGAAAGGATGTTGTCAAGTAAATGAGAAGACAGCTTAGAGAATGGGAGAAGATATTTGCAAACCACTATCTGATAAGGATCCAGTATACAGAATGTAGAAAAAAATTCAACAAGACAACTCAATTTTTTAAGTGTGCAAAGATTATGAATAGCCATTTTTCTAAAAGAGATATACAAATAACCTGGAACAAGCCGGCTGCCCACTGCTAGGCTCCAGCGGCCCTGCCCATCACAAGCATTCAAAGGCATCTGAAGAGGAAGAGTCTGCTCTGAAGGAAGCACTTGAGCCCATCCATGGGACAAGGGTAGGAGACACTCCCCACCAGGCCTGGAGGACTTGCTGCTCCCAGGGGGCAGAGCAAGGCCAAGGCAGCAGAAGGCTTGGAATTCTGCTTTGCCCATTTCTCTCACCAGACGCTGTCCCTGCACACTCTGGTTCAGAACTCAGTGCCCCAGCTAGGAGGTGAGCAGGAGCCCCATAATAGGCTGGGGGCTGCCGCCTCAGGCAGTGTGTGACCTGCCTCTGCCTCTAGTCTTTGATGGGGCCTGTGACTGGAGTGTGTGTCCTGGGCAGGAGGATGTGTTGGCCCAAAGATGGGTCAACACCTGGGAAACCATAAGGGCTTGGCACTCTTCTAGAGAGCCCCGGCAGACATTTGGGGGTGCCAAAAGAATGTGACTTGTGATCTTACCATGGACACGTTATGGGGCTTGTTTGATCTTAGAATCTTGTGCCTGGAAAAATAGCCCAACGTGGTTCAGGAAACAGAGAAAGGGTTACAGACCATCTTATGGCAAAGACCAGGGCCAAAGGCCCCAGGATTGGGAGGAGACCAAGGGGGCAGCTTTCCTGAGGGACACCAGTGCTAACTGTTTGACCCATTTTCCCCTGTGCCATCCATGTTTTCCTACCAGCCTCTGTGGCCAGAGTTGCTGCCCCAGCTATCAATATCGACTTCTTCCAGAGAAATAAAGTTAGTTTCTATTTTATATTTAAAAAGAGAGAGAGAAAAACAGCCCAAAAGTACATGAAAAGATGCTTGACGTCGTTGGTCATTAGGGAAATGCAGATCAAAATCACAGTGAGGGGCTGGGGCTGTAGATCAGTGGCAGAGCACTTGCCTAGCATGTGTGAGGCACTGGGTTTGATCCTCTGCACCATAAATAAAAAATAAATAAATAAATAAATAAGGAGGTTCGTTCACAACTAACATAAATAAAGAACATATTTTAAAAACCACAGTGAGACACCACACCCAATACAGCCCTGTAATTAAAGTAATAAACAAAAATAGAAAGATACATATCCATCAGCTAATGAATGGTTCAATAAATGTGGTGTTACCGCACAAGGGAGTTGTATTCAGCCATACAAAAGAATGAAGTACCAATGCATGCTACAACAGAGATGGATCTTTGAAACATGCTTAAGACGCACAAGACCACATACTGTATGATTCTGTGTAAAATGTCTAGAAAAGGTAAATCCATAGAGACAAAAGGCAGATTTCATGGTTGCAAGGGCAGAGGAGAAGGAAGGAAGTGGTGGACACTGCTGTGTGCAAGACATTGGAGGGTGATGGAAGTCCTGGAATTTGTGGTGATGGTTATTTAATGTTGCACATATACTAAAACTACTAAATAGGGCACTTTAAAACTGAAATTTATTATGTGAATTTTATCTCGAGGGATAAAATGAAATTAAAAAACTATAAAACAAATTACCCTCACAAAACTTATAGCTAGAAAGTAATGGAACCAAATCTTCAACCCAGGTCTCCAGCTTCAGAGTACATGCTCCTAGACAGCATGCCAGAAACCTTGATTTGGTAAGCCTGGGATTGGGCCTAGACATCCACGTTTTTGAGGCTTGATTTCCAGGAGTGGGTTCAGGAGTGCCACTTGGATCTGAATTGTTGAATTAGTGCTGTATGTTCAAGCTCATTGGTGCCGCAGATGTGCAGAGTATGTCTGGAAGGAAGTCACCCTGTTACCTGGAAGGCAGGGAATTAGTTCTTGACTCAGAGCCTGAGGCTGGGAGACCAGGCTTTCAGAAGGTGTGAGAGCTAGTCACTTCATTGTTTAATTTGTTTGGTGGGTTGGAAAATAGGTTCTCTTAGCCTTTAGTCAAACAGCATCTCTTTCTAGGCCAACTCAAACAGAATCTGACCAGGAGGATCAGGGAGACACTCTTGTTTTGCTTGGTTTTCCTTCCCCATTGCTGTTTGGACACAATTAAGTAGGCTAAAAATGAAGGACATAGGGATTCTGGATGCTAAGGCTCTGATTTGTTTTCTGAAGATTGTTCTACCAGTGGACAGGTATCCCTATTAGATGAACATGGCTTTGCACTTTGGGCTGTGGGTGTGTTATAGCCTGTCAGTGTAAATATGAGGTCCCTCTGCCCATCAGCTGGCAACCTAAATTTTCTTAGCATCCTGTATCATTAAAATGTGTCTCAAGCTGCTTGATTAAGTTGTGAAGCCAGTCTTGCCTTCTCTAAGGTCAGAAAACTAATGAAGCTCATTTTGGCCTGGGACTGTCACGTGTTGAACTACATGTCTGTGCCTGTTGTGTTAAGCACATTATCTCCAGGGCTCTCCAGAACTCTCCCAGGCCAAGTGATCATCTCCTTTTCCTATATAAGGACTAGTGATAATTACCTATTACGTTGAGTTGCAGTGAGATTTTGTTTTTTTAACTTACTGACTTATTATAAAAGACACAAGTGACCAGGTAGATGATGAGGCACATAGGGTGAGATCCAAAAAGGTCCTGAGTTTCTATCCCCATGGAATTGGGTATACTGCTCTCCTACACTAACCCAGAAGCTCTCTGAATACATCTATTTAGGGAATTTTTTGGAAGCCCCAATATGTGACATGCTTGATTAAATTATTGGCCACTGGTAATAAACTCAATCTCCAGCCCCACTCCCCTCCCCATAGGTGGGAGGAGAAGGAGGATTGAAGGTTCCTCTGCTCTAATCACATGGTTGGTTCTATAATAAAACTTTTAAAAAAGAGGTATTCCCTGCATGGTGCAAAATAGTGACAGAGAAAATCTCAGTTCATGCCAGCTGCTGTTGTGACTGTTGTAATCATTTCTCAATTTGCTGAAGATCTCATCGTATTTCAGTAAATATGGACAGAGAACATGGCTGAGACAAGTGCCAGACAGGTGATTTCCTTCCATTTGGAGGATTTGCACGTCAAATTCCGTGATAGGTAATCAGAGCTCACACTTGTGCTTCACTCCCAGTTGATAGAACACTTTTCGTCTGTAGTAAGTAGCTTGTCTAGTGCTCCTCAAAGTTAATGTGCACTTGTGGAGGTGAGCATGCCGCTCTTCATGTAGGGCCACTACCCTGCCCCAGGACTCACATCTAGCAAGGTTTAGAGCTAGGACATCATGCTTCTGACTGTCCCAAGCCCATGCATTTCCTTGGAACTGCAGCCAACTGCAGTGGAGAGGAAGAGGGGAAGAGAGAAGCTGCTGCCCTCTGAAATGTGACAGGTAGTGGCTCTGTGTCCTTCTCAAGGAGAGAGAATCAGGCATGCAAAGAAAGGAATCACCAGAGGGATAGTGCGGTTGGTAGCATGTTGGCATTTGCTCTTTATGGTTTTACTCATGGCTCTCTTGGTCATTTTGTTCTCTCTGCAACCCATCCTTCATTTCTGCTCCTGTTTCCAAAACTAGAAATTGGCGCTAAGATGACTTTTTCCCAGGAGCTTGCCTTCAACCTGTCCTCCCAGACTAAACAGCAATTATTTAATCTTTTTTGCTTCAGTAATATGCCATGTTTTAGGGGAAAGCTTTTAGAAAATGAAGCTGAAGGAAAAAAAAACACATTTTTTTCACTCAAAAGATGACTGAACTTAGGTATCCCTGGTGTGCACATCAGTGGGATCACACTGTAGATAGCACTTTCTTTGCATTAGGCTCAGATCTGTTTGCTTATTCATAGAGCAGCACCATCCAGTGGAGCTTCCTGCAGTGATGGACATGTTCGTATTCCTCACCGTCAGCCATGAGTTGAGAAGCACAAGCAACTGGAAATAGTGTGGCATGGCTGCAGGCCAACAATTTCTGTTGTTAATTTTGTTTTTTATTTTATTGCTTTTTGGTTTTGTTTTGTTTTGCAATAGCGATGAAACCCAGGGGTGCTTTATCCAACTGAGCTGCATCCCCAGTCCTTTAGGGTTTTGTTTTGAGACAAAATCTCACTAAGTTGCCGAGACAGGCCTTAGAGTCACAGTTCTCCTGCCTCAACCTCTCAAGTCTCTGGAATCACAGATGTGTGCCTAAAGTTTTTAAGGGAAAATAGTAGAAGTTAAAATCAGAAAAGTATTCAAGGGACATAACATAGAAGTTCTTTAATTCTGTATGAAGAAGTTTCACTTGCATCCCTGTAGAATGTGGTGAAAATCTGAAAATGAGGACTTGAATATGTTTTCCAGTTAAATAGTTGACCAAAAAGGTGTCTTTCCCCCTGTCCCTTTGGCTGGAAGACTTTATAAAATAGTGTTTCTTTTAATTTGGTAAAATTTTTCCACCAAAAGATTTCAGCCTTAAAGAATGCTGGCACTTGTAGAACTTGAGAAACCACTGTGAAGGCCAGTTCTCATAGGTCATCTTATTGGCAATGAATGTAGAGAAGAAGTGTAAAATATACCCTAAAATATCTTGCTGTTACTTCATTTGCAGGCACTTGTGGAGCATCTGCATTATGTAGGGCTGGCTGTGGTATGGAGATAAAATAGTCCTCATTGTCTGTAGGGAGACAGAAAAACAGATACAGTCCATGGAGAAATAATGGACAGCGGGAGCATGATTAGAGAAGCTTCCAGTAGAGCAGTGGAATTCGTAAATACCAGTGTCCTGCAGCTTATTGTACTAAGCTGATGTCACACACTGGGCCCCTGAGGGGAGTGCTCTGCCTGCAGTAGGAAGTCTCCCTCTGGTAGTCGACAGGCAAGGGTGCCAAATCAGGGAGGCCTGAGTCTCAGTCGTCTGTCTCTGTGTGAACAACCTGAGTAAGTCCTGTGCTCTCTGTTCTCCATGTACCCTTCTTAAGAACAGGGATGAGATTGAAGTGCTTCATTCATTCCGCTGACATTAGCTCTTGTTAGCATTCAGGCCTTTCTACCTATGTGCTGACATTCCATTTTCCAGGTCCATTGTACTGTTGCTTTGAAGTCCTCTGTTTTAAGCATGTGTTGGAATACAGATCCCTCTGGGGGACTGAAAGAACTCTGACCTCCCTCCTGCCTGTCCCTCCTGTCCAGTCACATCTCTGTTCGTGGTGGCCACTTTGACTTCATGGATGCCAGTAGTTAAGATGTTTTTCTTTCTTGTATTCAAATGTGGCGCAACCAGGGGGAATTGTTCTACGTGTAGATGGGTGGACACATTATGAAATCATCACGTGAGGACTGCAACAGTAATTTGCAGTGACTATGATATCAGATGTGAAATACTAGCCATAATTTGTTGGTAGTGCGTCTTTACAAAATACTGAAATTTGTTTTATACTTGTTTTGTGAAGGTAAATAAGAGGGTCTGTGTTTTCAGATTTTTCAGGTAATTATAGTTCTTTTTTTTTTTTTACATTGCTGATAAACTGCCAATGTTTTGTATTATAGTTTCTTCCAAGATGGCTTGAAAACAGCTGATAAATTGAAACAGTACATTGAAAAACTGGCTGCTGATTTATATAATGTAAGTTCTCCCTGCAAATTTGAAATCTGTTCGAGAATGGTATCAAAAGCAGAAAAGCTTAAGTGATCCTTCTGTTTAGCTCAGAGCAATTACCACTGGTCAGATATTCCTCCTATGCATCTTTGGGGTGCATAGGAGGAGCAGGAAGGGGAGTATATAACCTTTGGGTCTAGATGGTTCTCTGTTCAGGACTACGTAGCTTCAAATTTCAATGCCGGTTAGTCAGGAACAATTTTTGGCCATGGAAGGATATAAATTACGTAACTGAGTAAGCAGAGTCATGGATTTATTTTGCTTTTTTTTTTTTTTTTTTCTTCAAAATATCAGTGTTTCACTTTTTTAAACCAAAAGGAAAACTTTTCTGGGAAAAAAAGCTAAATATAAACATACAAATGGCAAATTCATTGCCTACACAAAGCTCTTTGTAAGCAGTATTAAAAGAATGTATTTTATGAATCTGAGGAAATATCTTCAAATAAGGTTTTGGCATTGTAAATAATGCCTTATATAGGTTGAACATCCCTCATCCAGACATCCAGAATCCAAAATCTGAAACTTTTGGGGCACTGACTGACATGACCCTGTGACAGGTCACAGTCAAAATGTAGGTGTGGTAAAAATACTGTAGAAAATTACCTTCAGCCTATGTTTATAAGGTATATGTGAAATAAAAGTGAATTTCATGTTTAGATTTGTGTCCCATCTTCAAGGTATCTCATTATATTGTGCATATATTCCAAAATTCTAAAAACAAAAAAACACTCTGGTCTTAGATAAGGAATTTTCCACCTATGTTTTTAATATAACTTTGAAAGCACATAGTATTTATTTTGTAATTTTCTTTTAATAGCTTATGTGGTTCAGATTACAGTTAAATTCCAAGTGATTTTTTTAAAAAGCAGGAGTCTCTTGTCCTCTCATTGTGTGGCATGAACCTTCATTGTGCACTGTCCCATGGGATTCCTGGTTGTCCGTGTGCTTCTCTTCCGGCCCATCTAATCCCATCGTGGTATTCCTACCTCCACACTTTGAAAAGCTAGAAGCAATGATCTCAGTATTATATCAGTTTACCTTCCTGCTTCAGGGTTTTGCCTCGCCTGGATGTATTATTTAATAAGACAGCATAGTGCATTGTTCATGAATTCCAGAACTCACTGGTACTGCCTTAGGATGAGAAGACCATGCCTCTCATATCAAAAATAAGACTTTAGGAAGGACTAATAAGAAAATCTACTGTGTCATTGAATTGTTTGATGAGTGCTATATTTGGATAAATCAAACTCTGCTCATAAAAGTATAAATGATAAGTAACAGAAGATGATTTTTTTCTTTCATAGATAAAACAGACCCAGGATGAAGAAAAGAAACAGCTCACTGCACTTCGAGATTTAATAAAATCCTCTCTTCAGCTTGATCAGAAAGAAGTAGGTGGTTTATATGTTCCCAGCAGGGCTAACAGTGTAAGTGAGGCTGCTTATGCTACTGATACCCTTTCTGTTTCCTGCTCTGCAAAACAGGCACATTTATGGCTTCCTTCCAGGGTGGTTGTGGGGACAAAGAGATGTGAGGGACCAGTGTGCACCTACAGTGATGCCCAATGTAGAAACTCTATTTTAATTTTCTTTCCATTATAAAAAAAGATACCCTGATCTATAATTCTGTGACTCTAGAGTTCTAATTCTGCCCTTGAAGGAAAGGCAGTACACCCCATGTTGCTAAACCTTATATCCAGCCAAAGGGGCATGTCTCATTTTGCCAGGGAAATAAGGATATATTGTGAGGCAGAATCCTACAGAAGCTTTGCCCCATAAATAGAAAAATTTGGGTAAAATATTCCTTGGATATTGAAACAAAGTATACAGTGCATGGTAGATGTTAGATGACTACAGTAACCTTAATTATAAAGGACAGTTCAACCATTCAATTAATACCTACTGTGTGCCAAGCACTGTTTGAGGTATTAAGCTGCAGTCCCTTCCATCAAGGAACTCATTATCTAGACTGAGTCAGAAGCATGAACCCATCAGTCATGCCTAAATCAGTATCAGTGCTATTCAGGATTTATTGGGAGGTAGGTTGCAGCCAGAGAGAAACTCAGAGGTAGGAGACTGCAAACAGTTTGAGGCAGGGTAGGTAGAAGAATAAGCAGTGGGTTTCTGAGATAAAAACTCAGTTCTGATTATGAAGGACCTTGAATGTTGGATTTCATAATAAGGGAAAATTGAAAAATAAGTACCATTTGTTACATGGAAGAAAGTCAAATGTGCCTGTTTATGTTATGAGATTATTATGGATTAAATTTAAGTATTCAAATGCAATATTAATAGTCATTTTTTATATTGTCAATTTCTCATGCTATCTCACAACAGTAGCATTCTCACATTTTCTAATTCCTAAAACTTCTGAAAGGAATTTGAGTCCAGAACAAAGATGCAGCAACCATCCTTTAAGTGTGGGAAGCCCTGCACCAGCCACACGGGGCCTATGCAGCAACCCTGGAGGTTTTCCTCACTGAGTGGATGCAACTTGCTGCTGTTCTGCTTTTCCAATGCATTTTTTATCTGCTGTGGGGTTTTCTCAGGTGAAAGTACCTGCTCACCTGTGGAGAAGGCATGGTGGCCAGGAAGATCTGTGTGTTCTGAGGCAATATCTGTACTCAGCAGTCTCAGGCGCTTCCTGCACCTGTCATCTGAGGCCTTCCTGAGCATCAGATTGAAAATCCCCCACCACACACCTTCTTAGAGAAGATGTCTCCTCCCTGAGTGATTTCTCAGTATAAAATCTGTTGAAGGGCTCAAGTGGAAGGAGGCCTTGGGTAGATTGTATCTGAGAGAAAAGTGAGAATTCTTACTGGTATGCACTGAACCACTTGCTATCTTTGTTTTGTCAACAGGATTACCTCTTCCTATATATGGATACTTTGTTGAAGAAAAAAAAAGTCCCTTTTTTGTTTTGCATAGAGACTAATGTATTCTGCTTAAGCTAACTAAAGAAAAAGTTTTCTCTAAACAAAAGGAATATGTACATGATGCAAAGCAGATGTTTTGATTTGTTTTAATTCTACCCCAAATTAATGAATAAGTTTCCATTAGCAGCATATCCAGAGTGTTTTACAAGAAAAATTGATCTTTCACAACATACCTGTCCCTTTCACATGGCTCTTTATTATCTCTTGTTGCAAACGATGTTTAGAAGCTAATGATTTTTAACAACTTAGATTAAATGTGAGAGGAGAGTATCCACCAGAGAGTTCTCATCATTGCACTACTTTCTGAACAGTGTAAAGTAATATAAAAGGTTACCTGAGAAATTAAAAACATCCAACAAATCTTTTAGCCTGTCTCCCCCACCATGTTCTAACATGGCTCCATTGAAGGAAACTTTAAAAATTTTAATTGTGAATAATATTCCCAGATTTTTGGAAGGCTTTTTTTTTCTTATCAAAATCAAATTAAGTCTTTATTGTCTTTTGGCAAGGTGTTCTATGAAATTAATTATCTTAACCTCTTACAATAGAATAGCCTAACCTCCCAAAAGAACTATTTGTTCCCTAATTATCTTTAGGGTTATAAATATTCTATTTTAAGTGGTGATGTCTGTCAGTCATATTCAGAGTGTACTGAATCATTTCAAAAATTCCAGCCTTTTGTTTGAGTCACTGATAGGCGCTGAATCACCATCACAGTGTGATTTGCAAGTTTGGGGGATTCCATGCATTGCTCTTCTCTGTCTGCTTTGCAATATTTGGCACATTACTGGGCACCCCAGAACTGTTTAATAAGCATTTAGTAAGACAAAACAGAAGGGATCTTTGCCCACCCATCCACACACTTAATTGAAAATTGAAGCAGTAGAAGTTTGGTTTTGAATTGAATACCAGAAACATTTATAACCCCCATTAAATCAGTGAGTAAGTATAATTGCTTGTAGTTTAAAGAGATTGAGATTTTAGTCCTTAATAATAGATTTTATGTTAATACAGTTTCAGATAAGAAAGTGATTTGTCTGCAGTACTAATAAGAGGATAGGAAATTGAGCTAAAAATAATAGGGCAGTTTCATTCTATAGTTTACATTTCCTGCCTCACATCATGAAATTTCCCCAAGGATTTAAGTTCATTTTTTATTTTTAATATTACATATATTTGCCCAAATGAGTTTTCCATTTGCACTTCTCTTTTCTGAATACATACTTAATTTCTGTTATGCTATGAATGAATTCGGGATCTATTTCTTCAGTTGTGTTTTTATATGATTGTGTTGATGATTTTCCAATACCTACTTTCTCAGAAGAGCAAATCCTTTTCATTTATTTATAGTACTCTGCTAAGCCACCTGAAAGGTCATCATTTCTCCACGTGCACAAATGATAATTGATAGAACTTTATTAAGCCATGAAACTCATTAATAGTCATTTTGGTATTACTGATGCTTGACTTTTGCCACATATTGCTTCTTTCTGTTCAGTTTAATAAAATCAAAGCCTAGAATAAGGCATTTTGTTCACCCTTAGAAATATGTTTGCCTGATGTACAGCAAACCCATTCAACTCAAGCACTTGTTATTTAGAATTTAAAGTTTATGTGGGCAAATAATAAATTATATGTAAGGAATGTTTTCACACCAAGTTTAAAGATTATAATAATTTTCATACATCATTCATCTGAATCCATGTTTAGAAAAATATATGAGTACTTTTATTTTTAAAACTTAGACTTGTATTTTAAAGGCTATCAAATGAGTCAAGTTTAGAGACGGTTTTAAGAAGATATCCAAGGAGATTTTAGATTTTGTTTTTAATGTTTCTGGGAGACAGGGGAAGGTCCCTGACTTTAAATCAGTAGTTGTAATTCTCATGTGATTTCACTGGAGTAAAGCAGAGAGCTTTGTGGATTTCACTAATCCCTGCCCTTATTTTGTCCCAGGCCTCAGTTCCCTGCTACCTGAGCTGATTTTCAGTCCTAATTTTTCTTTGTCAGGTTATAATGCCTCCCTCAAGAAAATTGTCCCAGGGCTGGGGTTGTGGCTCAGTGGTAGAGCACTCACCTAGCATGTGTGAGGTATTGGGTTTGATCCTCAGCACCACATAAAAATAAATGAATAAAATGAAGGTCCATCAATGCTAAAAAAATATATTTTTGAAAAAGAAGAGAAAATTGCCCCAACTGTTCCTAGGGACTGTAGCTGGAGGCACTGGGAGAGCAGGGGTCGCTCCTCTGCCTGTCTGGCATGTAGTCCAGTCCCTCAGTCCTGTCTCCATCCAGAAAGCATGGGAATGCCTACCAGGGAGGAGTCCGTGAGCTCAGTTACTATGCAGTTCAAGGCTCTGACCCTGTTTAAAGGTAAACATTTAGGAGAGTTTCACAAGAGATTGCCAGATTTCACTCCATGCCCCACCCCTGCCCATGTTAAAATTGTCTAGTTACATGAAAGGAATCTGGATTGTTAGAGAAATTACTCAAGAGTAAGAAAGTGACTTGAATCTGTGACCTCTTTAACATCAGTCAGCTTGCCTGGTATACATAGTTGGCTCTAGCTGCTTGACGAGAGAGCAGGACAGCAATGTGGTCAGAGTGTGAGCGTCCACCTGCATATCAGGCTGCATCCTCTGTCAGCCCTCAAGCCCTGTGTCCAGGCTTTTAGGTTTGAACACAGAATTTATCACAACTGGAATAGCCTCACAAAGGCGCACTGTCATAGAAATTTTCCTCCCACTAATTTGCCTCACTGATCACACCCAGAGGACTGAATGTCTGAAAGAAGCCACCCTGGCCTTGAGGTGTGTTGTGCACATCCATCAAGAGATAACCAGTGCGGCTGGTTGAGCTTCCCGCAGCACCACCACATTTTAGGTGTCTCTTATAAACTGGATGTATGCACTCAGCTCTCTTTATTTGAACTCTTACAATCTATGGCTCTTCTGAAGTTTTCTAAGTAAATAATTTTGAGTTTCACTGAGTTATTGATTCCCTGACTACATGCATTGAAGCTTGTCAACACTGCATCTTGGTAACCTGTACCTCATGTTCTTCCATTCTGCTATATTTCTGCTGTCACTCAACATGGCCCAGCAGAACCCTATAGGTATAAGATATTTACTGTCCCGTCACCCAAGGGTTATCATGATTCCAAAGGTACACGTTCATGTTTTCTGGTATTATTCTTACAGCAATGTTCTCTTTGTGCATTATATGAAATGTTTAAATTGTGAGTGTCAACATTTTCAACAAAATTAACTGTATTTTCCAACATTCTGCCTTTTCTCTCTCTGCTTTTGCCCTTCCTGATCGAAGTCTAGGAGAGTAAGTCCATACTTTCTGTGAGAATGTATTATCCTACTTCTATGTCTAGACACCCATGTTGTCATGCTACAGTCCAATATGGTTCACTTGTTTCTTAGGCTTTCACAACGTAGTGGCCGCTTGGCCACATAGTCCTTAGAAACTGTGGTGAGGCACCAATGGCATGCCCCCATGGGTTGCACGGGTTTGTTTTGTGGTCCACCTGTCTTTCCATTGCTTCCTGTGCTTGCCTCTGCTGTTTGTGTAAACTGGGTTGAGTCGTCTGGTAGCCCACCAGCACCGTGTGTGTGTTTGAACTCACTCCAGAGTAGAGCTGGGCTCTGAACTAGAAACAGGAGACCCAGGCCCAGCCCTTCCTCGGACTGGCTTTGTGACTGGCAAATGTTTTCCTGCCCTTTTCCTCCTCTAAAACCAAGACAAAGACCTCACAACTCTCAAAGCTTCATAATTCTTAGACCAATGGGCAAAGGCTCAATGGCAGGATAGAGTTGAGGATTTGAAAATTGTCTCCAGCTTTAGCTTAATTAGTGGCTTCTATTTTTCTAGGATTCCCAGAGCCGGCAAGGAGGGTACAGCATGCATCAGCTCCAGGGCAATAAGGAATACGGCAGTGAGAAGAAGGGTTACCTGCTGAAGAAGAGCGACGGGTGTGTATGGGCCTGGTGTCCCAGGGTGTGATCGGCATATTTACTGAGGGCTGTTAACTAGCAATTTTTTTCTAGCCTCTCAAATTGGAAAACACACTTAAATGTTTTCTAATGCACTGACTTTCTTCACATAAGTCTGAGATTTAACCTGCTGTCTTTTAAAAAAAAAAAAAAAGCAGTAGTAGTTTTGTGGCCCCTCCAAATAGCATCTGTCACTTGTAACCTGTACTTTTAGGAAGGCAAGAAGTGAGAGGACCTCCTCTCTACTTTTAGTTATTGCATTGTTCTCTGCCTGGGAGGTGAACCTGGCCATTCAAATCCCAACCTCGGGGGTCACCTTGACCTTTTCTGTTACAGCCAATCTGACAAAAGCCCTTCCATTCTAACTCTAAATATAATGCACCTCTAGCCGTCTCTGCTGCCCAGAGATGGTCCACTAACATCTCTCCTGGACTGTTGGTGCCACCTTCTAACTGGACTCTGTCACTGTCTTCTCCCTCTCCAATTCCCCTCTAACAGCTCTCAGAGTGGTCTGGTCTGGTCTTTTTTTGGTTGGTTGATTTTGGTACAGGGAATTTATCCCAGGGCCAGTTTATCACTGAGCTATGTCCCCAGTCCTTCTTATTTTTGAGACAGGGTCTCACTAAGTTGCTGAGGCTGGCCTCAAACGTGTCACCCTCCTGCCTCAGCCTTCCAGGTCACTGATATTAGAGTTGTGCACCACCACACCTGGCCCAGAATGGTCTTTTACACATCCAGCACACCATGTCATTCGTTCGCTTACATTGCTCCAGTGACTTCCCTTTGCATACAGAGTGTCTTGCTTGGTCTTTCTCTTCAACCTCCTTGTTCCACTTTGTCCCTGGTCCTGCCACACTGGCCTTTGTTGCTTGAACAAATGATCCTATTTATCAGTAAGTGCTTAACTAGACTCTTAAATCATTTCCTTTACTAATTGGCATCCATTTTTAAAAGAAAGCTCCTTTTTTTCTGTGGGTATATGCTTGTGGGTATATGTTCTTGGCCTTATCTAAGCTATAGGTGTTTTATTGGTTTTGTTTATTGAAATTGCAGCCATTTCTCTTACAAATTTCTGGTGTTGCTGTCTTTATGCTCATTCTATTCATGCTTTCAACAAGTATCTTTTGAGAATCCTCTGTGTCTAGGACTCAAGGAACCTGAAATATATAGCATTGAGCAAAAGAAAGTCCTTATATTCTAAAGAAAGAAAAAGGCAACAATATACTATTACATTTCTTTCAAAGCAGAAGTATAAAATAATCAAATTTTTAAGCACTGTCACCTGAAATCACCATGATTTTCTGGAAATTAGAATTGCCTATTTCTGTGTGGTTAACATCTGCATGTCCCAGGAAGATTCGTCTTTTCATCAGTATTGTTTAGTCCAGACCCTAAAATGCTCTTTTGTGAGCATCTGCTGAGTGCCTACCCTACTGTCAGAGACCCGCAGTCATCTCTGTGACTGGTCATACAGAGATCATACAGACAGCAATTACAAGAGCCAGATTTGAACCTGCTATCTGACTTCACATCAGGAGTCTCCCCTTCATATTTCAAAGTGGCCATTACTGCTGTCAACCACTCTTGGCACACCCAAAACAAACTAGCATACTCACCCTTCCACGTGCCTTCATACATTTCGTAGGCATACAGCAAGCACTCTAGTGTGTGAGGCAGTCTGCTGGTGCTGGGGGGTAAAAGGTAGGTGAGATATGGCTTTCACTCTCACCCTGCTGCAGTCTGTTGGCAAGAGATAAGGGAAGAGCTATTGCATCTTAGAGTTGGGAGGTTGGAAGTCAAGTGGTCCAAACTCCTAATAATTGTTCCAGCAGCCCCGGTGAATCGTGATAACCCAGAGTTGCTGGTGGTTACTTCTGTGGAAGAAGATACTGCAGTGCCTATACCTGAAGACAAATTCATTTGCTAATAGTAACCACTGATATGTTGTGATTTTCTCCTAAGGGTCATTTGCATTAGTAATTTCTGACCCCAATTTTAAAATGTTTCTTGTTTCTTAAGGATTGTTACACAATTTGAAAACCAATCTAAAATGTCTAATAATTTAAAACTTTATGGTCTAGAGGCATTTATTAAGAGGCATGGGAGCAATTGTTTTACATATATTTTCTCAACATAATCCCAGAAGGAGGGCATTATTATCTTCATGATTCAGGCAAGGAAAATGAGTCCCTAAGAGGTGAAGTAACATGAGTTAGGTGACAGCTTTGCTGGGATTATGCTAGACAATGACATGGGATCCAAAGCCCAAATGATCCAGCATCAACATCGATACACACTGAGTCGTGCAGTGCTACTTTTTAATAGAAAAGAGCTGTAGAAGATTTACAAAGATCAGGAGCTGCTGTTCTCAGTTGTGCAGGGGCATATCTTAATACCCTCCTCCTCCTGGCGATCTGCAATGCCTCATTAGCAGTCTCTCGGCCAGAAAGGTCAGTGCTTTTGTATTACTTTCCTCAGCTTCATTAGCTGTGCAAGAGAATATGGGTGTTTATTTTATGATTCCTTAATACACATAAGAAAAACTGATGTATAAAAGCTTAACTAAATAAAATGAGTAAACTGAGCAGGGAGAGTTTACCCAAGGTTGAGTAGTTTGACGAGTTGGTGGTTTGGTATTTTGAAATGTGTTCCTAGGAAGGATGGTGCTGGCTTTGGCTTAATGTACTGGGACTGCCTCTCCCATCTTCACAAGCTTCTGTGAGAGTAAAACAAGATCAGAACCACTTATAGATAGCTGGAACCATTAACCAAATTCAGGCATTTTCATTTGATAGATATTAGCACTAATATCCTAGTTAGTACTTGCAAAAGAAAGTTTGTGATTTAGCTGTGATTTGAGGATAGTTCTCAATTAGTGATTCTAAACTATCTCCTGAGGAGACTAGCATTTGAGCATTGTGTTCAGTTTACATCTAGTCAAATGGAGTCAAATTCTCATCATGCTCTGAAAAACATGCTCTGGAACAAACTATACTTCTGGTAGTTACATATATAAGATGACAGTGTTATCTGTGTTGGTTTTAAATCCATGTTTTGGCAGTTTCCTTAGAGTATTAATTTATGATGGAAAAGAAAATGCAAGTTACAATTTTAAAGATCTGGGAAAGATAGAATGGTCCTCTCTGGTGTCATTTGTTTCCATGGCAACAGAAGGCCTACACAGCCCTCTCCCAGCCCAGGGAATCCTATTCCCTGCCCATTTCTGCCTCCCCTGGGGAAGTGGTCCCAAGCAGCAAAGTTGCACCTGCTGCGCGTGCACAGCTCTGCCCGACACTCAGCCTCTTAATCGCACCTGGAGCTTCACAGGAAACTCCAAGTTGAAATTAGTTCTCTTTGGAGGTTTCCATCTTCAGCATCATCATTTTTTTTTTTCAAAATGTGTATCACAGCTCCTTCAGATGGTTTGACCAGAGTTGACTCCTGTATGAATCAGGAACAGTTCTCTTTCCAGGGGCTCTGGCATCATTTTAGCACTGGAAGACCCCTAAAGGGGAGGTGTACGAGTCACCAAAACTAGATCATCTTGTGCCTTGGACCCTCAGCTCATTTTCCTACATCTGAGGCAGCCTCACCCCCGTTCTTCTCCTGCATGACAGACTTCATAACTTTTTAAAAATTCATCTAATTGTAGAATTAATCAGCTAATAGAGTCTTTTGGTAAAAGATTGACAGATATGGTTATAAGCATTACTAACATAATGCCTAATATAGGTCTGGGCCCCCTTTCCAGAGAATAGTATTTTTACCTATATTGTAACTATAATTGATTTTTCATCCTCCTGCTATTAAATTTCTGTAATTTCTGTTTCTCATTTTCACCCTCAAAAACAGTGTTGTAATGAGCATCTGTGTTATGCCTACCTGTCTGAATTACCCTCTAGCTGGGGTATAAAAGGCAATCAGAATTTTCTGATTTATGTAACTTAAGGGGGGTCAGGATTTTTTAATTTTGGAGTGGGGTTTTTTGTAACTCTTGTTCATCATACCATATGACTCTATGTCCCAGATGACTCAGACACTATTTACAGTTCTGTTGGGCTTGCTTCCTAGGATCCGGAAAGTGTGGCAAAGGAGGAAGTGCACCGTCAAGAATGGAATTCTGACCATCTCACACGCAACTGTAAGTGTGTCTGTGGTTTTTCTGCCTGTTTGTTACACTTTCAGCCTCCTGAACCAGAAAGCTCCTGAGGTGATGTAACCACAGTAAGGTTTTGCCCACATATCATTTTGTGTGGATTTGGGTCAGATCATTTAGGATATTCTCTTACAAAACATTGGTTTTATCTTGTCCTGTGGTGGTAGCCTATGTCCTTCTGTGTCACCCCCAGAAACCTTTTTTTTTTTTTTTTTTTTACTAAAAGCAGTATAAACATAAAGTATTAAATAAAATAATGAATTTAAAGGCTTTAGAGAGTTTGGACCACAAAAAGTGTTTCCTGAGCTCAATGGTTGTTATCACCTCAGTGAGCTGAGCTGGGGGCTGTTGCTTCCAGAACCTGGGAGACAGGCTACCCAAGCTTGAGCTCTGTCTCTGATGCTGAATCCAGGCGAGGATTCCCCACCTAGATAAAAGGGAGCCCTTGACAGTGCCTGATTGATGGGCATTTGTAAAGGTGAAATGAGTTCATTGATTATGAGTAATTATAGCAGACGAGGGGCAGGACTGTGCTCAGTGCATGTTCCCTATCTGAACTGTTTGTCGTCTTCCCTAATGTGTTACTACCTCCATTTTAAATTGTGCTTTATT
Organism: Marmota monax; assembly: GCF_021218885.2. NCBI lineage: Eukaryota > Metazoa > Chordata > Mammalia > Rodentia > Sciuridae > Marmota > Marmota monax. The sequence continues at coordinate 34,114,749 of NW_026694084.1, read as the reverse complement.
GGAATTCTTTTGTACCCTTACTCCCTTTACTCCCTTACACGTTACAAAGCCAGTTCGGAGTAAGTATTTTCTCATAGAAATTTAATTTCTGCCCGTTAGGCTTAACTGCAGTTCTGTCACCTCCCAGGGCATTTCACTAAGGCAGGGATTCGATGTGTCTCTGCTTGTCCTTGGGCTCTTCAAATCAGTGGACATCTCCCCAGGACTACTGCTTTTGGACCTATGCAGAGCTCTGGAGATAACAGTCAGCTGCTGGGGCGTTGAAGCATGCACTGAAAGTGCTCCGGAAGCACAGGGGAGCCTGGCAAAGGACCGCTCCTGTCCCTGAGTGGATCGGAACTCACTCCTGCCCATGGCTGGCCTTTACAGCTCTGAGGCTGTTCTAGACTCTCTCTGAGCCCACCTCTTTGTCCCCATTGTCACTGGGAAAAGAGAATTTTTTCGTCAGTGGATTAGAAAGCAACACTGTGACTTCAAAGAGGGCAAACTGCAGCTGGTTAGACCCAGGCTCCACCCTTTGACAAGCTGTAGAGCCTTGGGTAAGCTCTTCAAGCTTTTGGAGGCTTTGGTTTTCTCAAATATAAAGAGGACACACTTTGTTCATTGAAATGTTTTTGTTTGTAGCTGTCTAAGCCAGGCACTGGGCTAGATCCTGTAAGCAGTGATGAATCCGTAGCCCTGCCCTCCCGGAGCTTGGAGTAAACAAAGGGTGGGGACTGTAGGGGCAGAATGCAGGAGGCCATGATAAATGATGGCACAGCGGCTGCGATAGTGTGAGCAGAGAGGCTTTCTGGGCATTTAATGCTAAAGCTGGAGAGCAGCCAGCCCTGCCGAGGGGGGAGAGGAGCCTCTGCTCCTGAGCTGAACAGCATGTTCAAGGAAGGAACTCAAGGGAAAGTAGGACTCTGAAAGCTGTTACCGTCTATCTGCTGGATAACAGAAAAGGAGAAGTCGAGGATAAACTTGAACTAATATTATTTCTTGAACCAGTATTATTTTAATCTCTATTTGAACTGCCTGCTCCCCTATTTCAATAATAATTTTCTATTCTGTGTCTCTTCCGCCTGCTTGAGGTAGTGCCAGTTTTCATATCACAGTATCAACCACCTCACCCTCCTGCCCTTGGGACCTGGGAACTCTCCCTTCTTTCTTTTAGACAAAATACCAGAATCAACTTTCATGAATGAAGTTCAAATGCAGCTGAGCTGAGCTATAGCTCAGTTGTAGAGCACTTGCCTAGTAAGTGCTAAATCAAGGGTTCCATCCTCCATGGCATGGCGGGGTGGGGTGGGGTGGGGTGGGGGTAGCTGCAGGTGCAAAGGCACAGGTACTGAATGTTCTCCACAGCTGTGTTCACCAGCAGGTGGGAAAGGCTGTGTCAGTACCAGTAGAGGTATTTGGACATATGAAAAAACAAGTGTTTCCAAACTCAGGGTCACTGTGGGATATCCCTATAGGCTTCTATTGCAAATGAAGACATTAACATTTACAAGAGGGCTTCACAAATTCAAGTTCTATAAAATGTAAGTTTAAAAATGTATCTGCTTACACCTTATAGGTTATCTGTCCTTCTAAATAATACACCCAGTAGAGGTTTTCACTATTATGCATTCTGATGAAGGGTCTTCTCCTTTTCACTGTTTGAATCCCAAGATTACATATTAGCAGCATCAACATAGTTTATTTCAGAGGAAAACCCATATCACTTGCATCTCAATGAACTGTTACAACTGTTGGAAGAGGCTGCCCCTGGCTAAGTGAGCCTAGTGAGTCTCTGCCCTGACAGCATATTAGACTGATCTGGAAATGGAGCCATCTTCCAAGACTCTGACTAAAAAGAAAAATATTTAAAAGGACTGGAGATATAACTTAATGGCACAGCACCCCTAGGTTCAGTCCCCTATCCGCTGTGCTGCTCTGTGGCTTCCTGTCTGTCCATGAGATCCCCCTCTCACACACTGCCACCACAATGGAATCTACCAGGAGGCAGTGTAGCCAGCCGGGGGGGATTCACCAGAGCTGGCACCATGCAGTTTGAACTTTTGGCCTCCAAAACTGTCAGCTGAATAAACCTTTTTTCTTCATAAGACACCTAGCTTCCAATATTTCAGTGTAGTAATAAAACAGTCTGAGACACTCCCTGCATGCCAGCCCTTTACATATGCTTTCCATTTGCCTTTCATTACACCTTCACAAGGAGGTAGGTCATCTCCATTTTAACAGGAAGAAGTCTGAAAGTCACGTAACCAATAAGTGCTGGAGCCAGATTTGAATTCCAGACCCTGGGCCACCTCTCACAAGGAAGCAGAGCATTGGACCCTTGTCCTGCATCCCTGAGTTCATTGCCACAGCAAAAACAGCTTTATTTTCTCTCTCCATGCTAAAGAGCTCAGAGGGGCTAAGGTGCTTGCTCCTGGCTCCATTTGTAGACGCCAGGTCTGATTGCCTCCATGTGAGGTTTCTTCCCTCCATTCTCCTTGGTACCTCATTATATGAATAAATTGCTTTTTTAAATTAATAGAACATTGCTTCAGACATACCAAACTTTCAGAAGCTCAGTTCCCAAAGTGTGACTCCATTAAAGCTAGGTATTGTGTAGCAGTCTCTCATGTGGGCATCAGAGAAGATCAAGCATTGCAGCCTTGATTTCTTCTTTTGGCAAATCCTCTGGAATAACAAGGGTGTCAGAGAGTTAATGCCTCCTAGGATTTAAGGACCTGCCAGATAAGTCTCTCCTGCTTTCATGTTGAACAGAGATTAGAGGAAACTCCTGCAAGAAACTTGTTTCATAAATGAAGAAGGAAGGATGAAATTGAAGAATTAAATTTAAAAAGAGCCTTCAGATCAAAACCTCAGGCCTCGCAGCTTGTGAGGGTTGTGGTCTCAAAGCCCTGCCTTGCAGGTCCCACACACAGCGTGTCATTCTTGGTGCTTCCTGTGCAGCTCTGTAATTCTAGTAGAAAAGCCAGTAGAGAAGAACCTCATTAATGTAGAGCCCACAAATTAAGAAAACATATCCACTTGGTTACAGAAGATGCCGTTGGTCGTTCAGGGATAAGAAGAAAGAAAATCCTGATTTTACAATTTCGAAAGTAGAAAACAAAAGCCTTGCCGTCTGAAATCAGCCTGCTTTCGTGCTGCCCTGCACCCACCCTCCCTGGTACAGAAAAGTAAAGTTATTTAAAAACGCTCGGCCTTCATCAAATGCTCTGCTGGAGCTAGCTGTGACCTTAAGATGAAGTTAGTTAACCTCTCTGTGCCTTGGCTCCTCATCTGTTAAATGTGGGGCACTATGGTGGTGCTTACTGATGGGGCCATTGTGCTAATTAAACAAACTCGTGGAACCCTTGGCACGGTAAATGCCACACACCTGTCAAGAGACACTGCCCTTGCTCTGAAGGACAGACCTCGTGTGAGGATGAGATGGGTCTGGTAGACATTCTCAGCCACTCACTGCCTGCTCTGTGGACAGTGTATCTGGGATCTGGAATATCTCCCCAAGCTTGTGTACTGAAAGCCGGGTTCTCACATGCAGCAAGGTTCAGAGATGGGGCTTTTAGGCAGTGATTGGAGGGCTCTGCCCTCATTAGTGGACTAACCTGTGTGGCTGGATGGACTCCTTGCAGGCAAAACCTGATTGAAGGAGCTAAGCCATTGGGGGTGTGACGCAGGACTCATGCTCTCCCCAGCCCCTTACTCTCTCTGCTTCCTGGCTGCCAGATTGAGCAGCTCTTCTCTGGCAAGCCCTTTCACCATGATGTTTCCCTTGGAGCCAGCCGAGTATGGACCAAGTACTCTGAAACTGTGAGCCAGAAAAATCTTTCATGTTCTTATTGTCAGGCATTTGGGTCACAGAAACATTAATCTAACACAGTTGACAAAGTGTAATGAGAATATGTTCCTTAAAAAAACATACCAGGGCTCAGATGTTTTATCATTGCATTTTTTATAAATATGGGAGGTCAGGAGGTTTTTGGTGTCTAACTCCTATTAGAGAACAAGGCAGGGATCAAAGAGGCTACTACAGTTAGGAAATGTGAATTTCAAAATTCTTCTTTTACTGACCCAAACTCTATACTGGCAAATAAGCCCTCAATAAATGTTTGTGGAAATGCTTTAAAGGATGAAGAGCACAGTTGTCAGATGCAGTAATAGCATCAGCCCCACAAGAGCTTCTTACCCAGAGCCCTGATCAACTTTTTCCCCCTATTTATATTAAAGCACTGTTTAATGCTGATCCTGAGAGGATCTACATTCTCCCAAAGGTAGAGTAACCCAGCTACACCACTCCTAAAGAATTAAAGCCAGGATATTATAGTGATATGCACATGCCATGTTTATAGCAGCACCATTCACAATAGCCAGACTCTAGAACCAGCCGAGGCGTCCATCAATAGATGAATGGATAAAGAAAATGTGGTGCCTGTACCCAATGGAGTTTTATTCAGCCATTAAGAAGAATGAAATAATGTCATTTGTGGGAAAATGGATGGAATTGAGAGCATTATGTTACATGAAATAAGCCAAACTTAGCAGGTCAAGGGTCACGTGGTTTCTCTAAAATGTGGAAGCTAGAGAGAAAAAAGAAAAAGATGGAGAGTGATCTCATAAAAAGCAAAGGAAGATCAATAGGCTAGAGGAAGGGGACCAGAGAGTGGGATAAGGTGAGGGAGAAAAGAAGTGCTAGGGAGTGATATTGGCCAAATTGTGTTGTTATATTGTGTGCATGTACAAATACGTAACAAATCCCATCGTATGTACCACTATAACGCACCAACAGAAAAGGGGCGGGGGGGGGATAAAAATGTAACAGTTCCTTACTGCAATAATAGAGAGTTTCTTGAAAACTGGAAATTAGTCCCATGGTTAAAGTGATTGGAAAGTTAGGAGGTTAGGGCCTTCATTATCTTCCATAGTCTAGAGAAGTACTTTGGTTAGATCATCACCTGCTTCTCTCCTTAGCTGCAGGAAGGATCACTAAAGGGATAGGGAACTTTGGTTTGGCCACAAGAGTAGTAATTTTGGAATGTGGAGCTTGTCAGGAACAGAGTTTCTGGCATGCCTGTTATGTGATCCAGAGGGAAATGAAGGAACTGGCCAGTCAAGAGCAGGAAGAACCAGGAAAGGAGGAACAAAATATTTTCTACTTGGCAAATTTTCCACGTCTTACCTGGACAGAGAAACAGTGTGATGAGTGTCTAGAGACTTGTTCCACTCCCAGCTTTGCCTCTTTTGTACATGTATCAGTTTACCCCACCTTCCTGACCCTTGATTGCTTTTTAGTCCACTCATGTATGTGAAAAGAATACATCTGTGTGTGTTAAGAAAACAAGCATTTATAAAACAGTAAGTACAGGTTTAATCAATGGATACAAAAAGGGGGGGCACCTGGCATGCACCTTGTTAACATCAGGGTAATAACTGTGAGGATCATTGGGTATAAAAGTCGGGTTAACAAGTGATGTTGAGTTTCCTCTTTCCTCCATCTGTCTCTTCATTTTTCTCCAGTGTCTATGCATTATTTTATTGAAAACTAAAATCGGTCAAAGGACAGGCTCAGAAGAGAGCCTGGAACAGGACCATAAAATCTTCAGCTGACAGGTGTGACACTTGTGTTTAGAGAAGAAGTTCTCAAAGCCTTGGAAAGAGGTGTTACCCACGAGCACCTGCCCTTCCCCTGCTTGTCGTCAAGGCCTGCTCTGGGTAATTCGCACACCCTAGCGCGGTTACTCGAGTCACTCATTTGAAATCCTGTTTAGCCATCCCCAGCCTCTGGCACCACTGCTCTAACTTTGATTCAGACTCTTCTTTGCCACTCCTCTGTCCTCCTCTCTGAATTGCTGTTGACCTCCTCCACAGCCACGTCCTGCAAGGCAGGTCTGATTGGTCACTGCTTGCTCAGCTTCCTTCTGCAGGTTGCCACAGCTCTAGGAATGGAATCCCTCAGCACCCTGTGCAGTGCCTCACCTGCTTCTCTGCTCAGCATCACCTGGGGCCTCTTGTCCCTCCTTGCGCTCCTGGCCTTTCTACCTGCACCTCCACACTCTTTCCACTCATCTGGCTTGGTCCTACTCCCTCCTCCCCGAGGTCCTCACTGGAAGGTCCAGGATGCCTCCAGTGTACACCCAAGAGCTGGGGCTCCAGGACTCCCTGGGCATCAGGCATGTTCTGGAACACATTCAGGTCTGTTTCTCAGAGCCGCTTGAGGGTATGGACCTCATGTTTTTCAGATGTGCTAAGAATGTGGTAGAAACTTAACATCTGTCATATGAATGAGTAGTTATTTTATGTTCTAAAATTTATCAGTTATGAAAGTAAATACTTGAGTGAGAATCAAATAACCTGAGAAGATATTAAGATAGAAGTTAATCTTGGAACTTCTGCTCTGTTGACTTGTAAGTTTTACTCTTCTCAGGAGCTCTAGTGCGGGGACATCCCGGCATTTCTATGTCTGGGAAGGCCATACTGCTGTATCTCCAGGTGTGCTCCACGGAGGAAGCAGAAGAGGAGCAGGGCCTCTAAGCCACTCAAACCACTTCCTTTCTGAGAGATCTTAGGAATGTCACTTCTGTGTGCCTCAATTTCTTCATCTAGTAAAAAATACCTATAAGACTTCCCTCCCAGGGAAAATGTACTAAGGCACCTGAATGTAGTCTTTTCGTTTGAGAACTTTGAACACCCCTGTATGCCCGGCACATTTTAGTAGGGGGTGGGGGGAGTGTACCCTTGATGGGAAGAAAGACAAGAAGCAAAAAGGGGAGATAAGAGCCAGGAAGAAATACGGTAGGGTAAGAAGGACCGCCATGGGAAGAGGGGCCCAGGAACAGTCCCCTGTGGACATGCTGATTGGTGAGCCCTGAAGGGAGGGAGGCGGGAGTTGAGGACATGTGGGCTGGCTTGGACAGCAGGAAGGGCCAGGCCCTCCACCATGGTAGGAGCTGAAGTCAGTCGAAGGGGCCTCTTGTGGCACCTGGAAGTCAGGGTACAGATTGGTTTTTATTCAGAGTGGGACAAGAATGCTCAACAGCAAGGGACTCCATGCACTGAACTGTCCGTGAGTTTTTCTTTTTCTTTTTTTTTTTTTTCTGCCTTTACTTAAACAATATGAAAGTATTTCCTAAACCATCCCACCCTGATGTAGCCCAGAGCAAGTCATTTAGTTTTACTTTGATTTTACTCTATGCTGAAACCCCAGAGAAGATTACATCTTCTTTAATCAGTATACCTATAATTTAGTACTAAATGTCAAGAAAGTTCTTTGAATTTTGGGAAGTTGGACAAACATCTGGAATGACTATTTTTACCACAGTGGTCTCCAAGCCTGACGCCTTGTCCCTGGGCTTTGGTTGATCCACCACTTCCCTTGCTGGCGTTGGCGGGCTCAGCACTACTGGGTCAGCTGCTGAAAGGGCTTCTGAGGGAAGCGAGATAATCCATTGCCACTGAAGTTGTAGCTCAATCATGAATGACTCCAACTGGAACAGACCCTTATCATCCAAAGCTTTCCAGAAAACTAGTGCCGAGGAGTGAGAGGTGGGTGGTACTCTTTAACCTGCTTGAATGCAATTAATATTGAGCTGAAGGGTTTTTCCTTTAAAAAAGATATTGTATCTGTTATTTGGTATATGGGGGGAAAAACATACACACACCAGAGAACTCTAGATTTGGGAAGAATAAGAAATCAGTGTGTTAACCCTCTGCCACATTCAGATGTGAAGAGGGTCAAAATTCTTAAAATTTTCCAAGACAAATTTCTCTACTTAAGAATCCTTAAACCTCTTGTTGTACTTTGTCACTTAAAGCTTGGGAAATTCTTCCGCATGCCTGGCTCAAATTTTCTACAATTTTTTAAGTACATTTATTTTCATTTCTGCAAATGGAAAACAGCTGCCCAGCCTTCCAGTAACAACCTTTGTGAACTTGAAGGTGGTTATTAAGTCACCCCCAGCCACCTTCCTTTGGACTAAGCAGTGCCTTCAACCCATCTTCAGAGTTTCCACTTCCTATCCCTTTAATCATCTCTCCATCTCCCTAAGCTTTTCTACATCCTTCTTTAAATGTGGGTTTCAAAGTGGAACAAGATTTGCACCATTAACTGGGTCACTTCCTTTTCAGATCATTGTACATCGCTGTCATTCATATGGGAAACCTGGCAATTTTATCAACATCCAGAGATGAGATGTAGGACTAGCAGTTTCTTTTACCATGGGCTGGGCTTGGTGTGTGGCTACAGATGCCAGCTTTGGAGTTTGAGACCCAGTTCTCTTCTAAGACAGGGTTCAGGCCCGTGTCCCCTCCCCTCCTGCCTGAGTTCAGCAGCCAGTTCTGGAGCACAGGAACCATTTCCCAAGCACTGTGCCCTCCTAGGGAGGAATCACCCATACTGCACTCCTAGTTGCATTTCTAAATCAAGGGTAAATGCAGTGATCATGAAATTCCTTGGGATCTCACCTCCTCTTCTGAGATGGTTTGCTTTGGAACCAATAGGGGATAAGGGACATGGTTTTCTGTGTCTAGTGTCATTGAAATCACAGAGGGGGAGGATCTTGAATTTGGTCCGAGAGTACAGGAAGGTCAACACAATCGTTGAGGGCCTGTTGTTTAGGAGAGATGCGGAATATCGCTAATTGTCTTGACTTTGTTCCATCTCTGTTGTTTGGGGCTTTTTGGACCTCTCTGTCCCTCTTCCCCTCTGTCTGCCTAAATACTTGGCATTCCTTGGGTGGAAACTTGGGGATTTTTGACTCTCAGCCAGGGCAGGCAGCAGGTCAGAGCAGACAGCTCCATTGCTTGCTCCCACAAGCTTCTGTATCCAAACATAGCCCAACTCAGGCACTCAGGTGACTTATTCTTCAGCCCCTGCAGGAAGCAGGGTCCTTATGTCAGCATTGGCCAGCAGGTGACCATGCACAAGTGTAGGCAGGAGAGCTGGAATGTCTGTGTGGTGAGACTCCTAGGTAGCATGTTGGCTAATGTCAGGTCTGTTTTATGTGTGTGGCCGAGAGGCGTGCTCATGAGTGAAGAGAAATCCTCAGAGTTCTCTCTGCAGATATGGGACTGATAAAGCAGTGACTCCCAGCTGGGACTCACCCCCATACGTTTGAGAGAAGTAATGTAATGTGGATTCCTGGGACATCAGGTTCGGGATGTTTGATTACTGGGGTCATTCTGAGTCAGTAAATGTACTGCGGCTCCCCTACATGTCACTGTAAGGTACCATCTTGATACTGCCAGCTGTGTGTTTTGAATATGTATAGGTTCTAGAAGGTGCATTTCTAGGGACTCTGCCCAGTCTTCACTGGAAGTGAAGTGAATCAATCATTCCTATTCCCGTAAGATGAATCACCAGGATCCCTGTGTGCAGTTAACAGACATTTATTTGGGCACCTAAATATTTTCCTTCTCGATGAGATTCAGAGCTCTAATGCAGTAAATCAAGACTTTACCTACCTGCTTATATTTGAGGACAGAAACTTGCAGATCGGGTGTTGCCTTGCAGTACACTCAGCAGTGCCCAGGTGTCTATTCTTCCTTGCTAAAAATGTGTTCTTGCATCACTCAACAGGCCCTGTGAACTGCATGCTGTGCTGCGGGCACGGTCCGCAGGCGAGAGGGCAGTGCTACACATAACATCTCTGCTTTCTTTTCTCCAGTCCAATAGACAGCCAGCCAAGTTGAACCTTCTTACCTGCCAGGTGAAACCGAACGCCGAGGACAAGAAGTCTTTTGACCTGATTTCACGTGAGTCCTTTAGAACACTTTTGGTAGGTTGTTGTGGGTTCTGACACCTGCAGATGTCCATCATCTGGATCCTGAAGCAGCTTTTCCAAGCAGGAATCCAAGGTCACCATGGTGGAGCTTCTTGTCATTCCTGCACCTTTAGATGGAGTCTTGCTCTGTTGCCCAAGCTGGCCTTGAATTCCTAGGCTCCAGCAGTCCTCCTGCCTCAGCCCCCAAGTAGCTGGCCTACAGACATGTGCCACTGTGCCTGGCTTTCTCAGGTCACTTAATTTGCACCGAGCCCTCTTACAGTTGGGAAGGCATAGCAGTGTCAGATGTGGCCGTGTTTAGGAATATGAAGAGTATGCATTTGTATGTTGTCCTGGTGCAGTTAGTCCACAGCTGGATCTCCTCAGAGAGTTGTTTCCAAGTATGTTCCCATTTCTCTGGATTTCAAAGATTCTTTGGTGTGAGGTCCTGACATAGGGGTTTTAAAGCCCTTCTGTGATTTTTAAAGTGCACCTGGGGGTCAATGTAGACTTGGGAAGGCATGTGTAGCACTATACCATACAGCTAATTTGCCTGGAGTTATATCCCTGCAAAATCAGACTCTTCGAGGAAAAGTCGTCTTGCTTCCAAGCAGGATGGCCTTCAAACTTCATGAATTACTGTCACTGTATCCCCTCACTTCCTTATGCCATATGGTTCAGAGTTTACTTTTCCCTTGAGGTGACGGCATAATAACCTCCCCCACACACACCCTGTAGCCTGTGCTGTCACGGTGACTAGCAGCTGGGGAGTGCTGTTCTGCTAAGTTAGCTCCTGTGGGAGCACCTGCTGGCCACATTGCAGCTGAGGGGACACCTCCTTCTGCAGGGGGAGAGGCCAGCAAGGCCAATGAAGTGACTCACCACTGTCCCGAAATCCTACAGTGCCAGCCTTAGGTTTTGTCCCTCCTCTGTCAGAGCCCAGCAGAGCAGGCCAGGAGCTGAAGTGCATGATTGTGTGGAAGCACAAACTACCTTCCTGCCCTGCAGTTCCATGAATGCAGACTCAAAAACAGTCCGATCTAGGAGTTTGTCTGTCATGAGGCTCTTCAGGTGTAGTGTGAGCTGGGTTCTACAGCATCATGTAAAGTTTAGATTCCCATGATTTTCATGACTTGGAGATTTCTTGGGTTATTAATGAGAAGGAAATAGGAAAAGTTGAAATTATATGGTTTCAAAAAGCCAAGAACCCCTAGATAGGAGAACCCATAGATTATTAATAATAGTTGTCAGTTATTGAGCATCTAAATGTGCCAGATACTTTTAATACATTATGGCTAACTCTCACAGAAGCCCTATCAGTTTTCCATTTTACAGAAGAGAAAAAAACTAAGCTTAGGAGAGGTTCAGTGATTTGGATGAGGTCACACAGCAATAAGGTGGGGATTTGGCCAGGGCCGTGAAGTGCTCCTACCCATGTGTGTACTTGAACATACACATTGTCTTTTTCGTGAAGGACGAGGGCACCCAGCCCAGAGCAGTCATGTAAGAAAGTGCTCAGTAAATATTATTTCACCCTGAATGTCTTGAAGCATCTTGCAAATCTTAGGTTTTAAGAAAGCACTTCTCTCATGGACATCTGTCCCAAATAGCCAATTTACACCTCATCCTCCCTTTCCTGAGTGGCAAAGTTGAACCTTTCTTCCTGGAGAAGAAAGCAGGGGGCAGCCCAACACCTGGGGCAAAGTGGGCAGCAGCCGCCCTGCAGGGGGCTTTTAAGCCATGGAGAAGTGGCTGGTGAATCCTTGCTGAAAAGGAGATGCCACACTCTGCATTTTGTCCCCAAAGCCCACCTGGCCAGATGGGACCTCTTCCCTTCTCACTTTTGTTTCAGAAGAGGTGCCTAATGTTTGCATGGTATTTGTGTTATTATATTCCTCTGGTACTTGAGAACAATAATATTGACAGAGCAAACTGTGCATCTGGCAAAGCATGATGTAAAAAATAATCTTAGATTCCGACTCTTGCTGGATGGGTTTTTTTTTTTTTCCCTAGAACTTTAAAGAGCTGCGTTATACCTGAATGATGATGCTTTCTGAGGTTTCACTTTCTTTTTCTTTTCTTTTAGATAATAGGACGTATCATTTTCAGGCAGAAGATGAGCAGGATTATGTGGCGTAAGTAGTTTGTAGAGTTAGTAGGAACCGCTCCTGGCTCTCCAAGCTCCTTTCCCACACTTTGCTTCTTCCTGCATCTGGGGTGCTCGGTCCTATCTTAGTAAACGTTGACACCTCCTGCCATTTTGGGCCCAGGCCTCTCTGCTTCCGGGGTCATTGCTCCCTCCTCTGTGCCCATGGCTGCTTCCCCCCACTGTTGTCCTCTTGTGCTCACCCATGGCCCTCTGGAGACCAGGAGCTTCCTGAGGACAAGGGCTGCACCTTACTTGTCTTTTAATCATGTCACCCACACTTAGAAAGGCCTTGCTCAGTGTTTGGTGGCCAAATGCATGAGCCAGTGTGCCTGGATGCTTTACTGTGCCTACAAGAGGGCAGGGGAGTCTGTCCTTGAGGAAGAACACTGGCAGGCCCCCTTTCCCTGGGTCACTGCATTGGGAAGAGCCAGGTTTGTGGTCACATGCTACTGGGAGCATTCCCGAGCCACCTTCCTGTGGCTGCCCTGGGCTGCGGAAGGTGGTCTACAGCTATGATGTTCTCAGCTGCTCACAGCCCTGGTGCTAACGAGGGCAGTTGACCTTTATGCTGTTCAGATTTCTCTCATTTCTGGCAAGTCCCAAGGTAATGTAGGCTGAGTTTCACAAACTCTCAAAGTTCTGTCCCATCCATGGCAATCAGTATTGTCATTTTCCTTTTCTGATTTCTTCCCAGAGGGCCACAGGTGCCCTTCACACCCAGTGTGCCTCACACACCTCTTCTCTTTCATTCACTCTCTCACGTGCTTCTCTGCAGCATTATTCTCATTATTCTCATTTATTTATGTATATAATGGATATAATTAATAGGAAATACAAATTGACATCTTGGTTACCAAAACATCTTTGGGAAGTTTTTGCCGTTTTCTGTCCATTCGGAGGCATCTTGTGCAGGGTTGCCTACCTCCCAAAGACCTGTCTCTGACATTGTTTAGTGAACTGGGTGCAACATTTTTCTCTTTCCCTGTGGCAGAGGGGAAATGGTAAAGGGATCAGAAAGAGACTAGGAATGGGTAAAAGGCATGTGGAGTTGGGAAATACAGTCAAAGAGAATAAAGTGGAGAGGTAGGTTAGGGAGACAGAGAAGGAAGAGCCAGCTCTGTGCACCCATTCGTCCACCTGAATACTTATTAAATGCCACTGAGATACCAAGAACAGTGCAAAGCACTGAGAACACAACAAGAAATGTAGCGGAGCCCTGCCCCGAAGGAGACACGAGCCATGTGACGTGGAGCAGGCGCTAAGCACAAGGGCTACTGGGGGGAAGCAGACTCGGGGTGCTCACCTTCTGAGGTTCTTGAGGAAGTGACATTCTAGAGGAGGATAAGCTGTGCTGGCTCTGGCAGGCATGGAAGGGTGTAAGCACTCTGCCCTGCAGGCAGGGTCCTGACGGCAAGAAGCAACAGGCAGAGCAGGGAGAGGCCCCCGGGTTTGATGTTCCGAGCACAGAGTTGGCAGAGGAGAGTGTGACTCAGGAACCAGATGTGAAGGGACCCTGTCAGGAGGGCTGCCTTCCACCCACAGATTCAGAGAGCTGATGTTTATTGAGGTTACTGTGCTAAGTAGGTCACAACCCCAGGAAGGAGGAACTTTGATCCCTAGTTTGCAGATGAGGAAACAGGCACAGTGTGCCTGTGGCCAGGGTCCTGGTAAACCAGGATTTCAATCCAATCAGAATTCCAAACCCACGGGGGAATATTGCTTCCTGAACTTCTCTGATTCCTCTCTTCCCTCTCTCCCCCTCCTCAGAGCTCTAACTGGAAAACAAATGAGAAATTCACGTGAGGTCAGGAGGTGTCCACCTCATCTTTGTGGCCTTCTGTATAAATCCAGGCCTCCAGTGTCTTATTGATTCTCGGGGCTTAGAGGCAGTTCAGCCCCATTTTGTTAGGTGACTGGTTTCCTGCCCATGGGACTCAGCTTTGTCCATCATGAAATTGCCACACATTTTGCACTTCAGCCTCTTCAGGTAGAGGCGGGAGGCTTCATTTTGAGTGATGTAGGAGGTAACTGCACAAAGAAATCATGTGCCCAGAGGGAAGCCTCAGTTCTTTTTTACCTCCAGGTTCACATAGAGGCAGTTTCACTGAATCATTGGGTTCTGACCCAGTGCAAAAAAGTGTCCAGTGGAACTAAATGAAAAAAATTCTTTCTGACCAAGGAAGGGGGCAGTGTCAAGTCCAGCACTGGCCTTGCTCCAGGTTCTGCTCACCAGCGCCTTTCCCCTAAAGTATGGGGCCACGGCCATCTCTTCAGTAAGCTGAGGAGAGTGAGGATTTTGCGAGTGAGGACGAAATGTGTGAAGCTCCTCACAGGGTGGCAATTTATTTTTTTGATCTTGTAAAACTCAAAGTTATTTTTAAGGTATTAAAATACAATTTTGTACTGCTGCTTAGACTTTTTTTATGTCTGTTACTTTAAAATAATTTAAAAGTTACATATTGTCAGAAGTAGTTACTTTGACTCTTGACCCTTTTGAAATATAGCCACTCTAATTCCATCAAATCTGAATTACTTCCCTGGAGACTTAATTGTCCTTTAAATGTGTTTTTTCTGATTATCCTGACAAACTTCTTTCTTTTTTTTTTTTTATCCTGAACCTTGGGGTAAAGAGACAAATGTGGCATAATGGGAGAAATTCTGAAAGGGGGCCAACAAAATGGCTTTCCTCCCAGCCTTCCCAGTCCAGCTGCAGGGCCCTGAGAAAGTCACATAACTGTCCTGGTTTCTGTTGCCTCATCTTTAAGGTATTTTAAACCCCAGCCTACAGGCTCTCGGGGAATTTTGTTTCAAAATCATAAGTCCTTGGCCTATGGTAGAGACTGGTCCATATTAAGGAGCCGAACGTCATGGTGCCTGAGGAAAGCAAACTGGAAATGTCTGCTGTCAGCAGGGAGACCATTAACAGCAGTCTGGCCAGTGAGTTGCACAGTAGCTAGTCCTGTCACACCAGCTTCTTGAATTGTTTTTTAAGAAAACAGTTTGTTTTCTAACTTGACTAAATAATTAAAGATACTGTTTAATTTAAAATGTATCACGTGCCCTGCCCATTCCTAGACATTGGTTCTGAAGTGTTTTCTGCATCTCCTTAGAAAAGGGAAGCTATTCAGGTGTGTCATGATGTCCTGAAGGTGAGCGCCACCTAGAGTCAACGGTGTGATGTGCAAGCCAGTGCTCCAAGCATTTAATTTTAATTCTCAAATTTCGCTATTAGTCTAACATTTTGTAGATGGTGCTTTGCTTTGTATCAGCTTCATCCTACAATATATAGAACAAAATAACAAAAAAAAACCATACCCAACATACTCAGTTCTAAACCTCCATATGACGTTTTGAAGACAAGCTTTCATTTTGAAGCCAGTGGCTGGCAATGTTTTTCATTATCTTTTTTAAACTTTGGCTTTTTCTTCCTCATTCATTAAAGTAATACAAACTTATTTTAGATTAGGAAAATTACATAAAAGTAGAGACAAGGTATTCCTCATCAGTTTTTTCCTAAAGAAAATCACTCAGAGACAACCAGTGTTAGCATTTTGGTGAAATCCGTCCTTTTTAGTCATTACAATACCTGGCTTCAAATTATACAGCAAAGCTGTAGTAGCAGAAACTGGCATAATCACAGACACATACAGATGGTACAAAATAGAAGACACAGAGACAAGCCCATGCATCTACAGTCATCTGATTCTTGACAGGGATGCCAGAAACATACACTGGGGAAAAGAGCCTTTTTAACAAATGGTACTGGGAAAACTGGTTATCCACACGCATGAGAATGAGACTAGACCCCTATCTTTCACCCTGTACAAAACTCCACCTCAACTCAAAATGAATCAAAGACTTGGAAATTAAGCCAGAAACTATGCAACTCCTAGAAGAAAACACAGGGTCAACACTCCAGCATGTAGGCACAGCTAGGACCCCTAAAGCTCAGGAAATAATGCCAAGAGTTAATGAATGGGATAGTCTCAAGTTAAAAATCACAGCACAGGAAGCAAGAATGTGAAGAGAGAACCTATAGAACAGGAAGAAATCTTTGCTAACTATTCTATGACAGGATTAATAACCAGAATATATAAAGAATTCAAAAAAATAATAAATGGGCACATGAACTAAACAGACTCTTCTCAAAAGAAGAAATACAAGCAATTGACAGATACATGAAAAAAATATGTTCAACATCATTAGCAGTTAGGGAAATGCGAATCAAAACTGAGAAAATTTCATCTCACACAAGTTATGGCAGCCATCAAGTACACAAATAATAATGCTAGAGAGGATGTGGAGGAAAAAAAACATACCCAACGTACTCAGTTCTAAACCTCCATATAACATTTTGAAGACAGTGGCTGGCAATGTTTTTCATTATAACTTTTACATCATTGGTGGGATTGTAATCAGCAAAACCACCATGGAAACCATCATTTGACCCAGCTGTACCACTCCCTTGTATTTATTGTATTTAAAGAGTTAAAGTTATACTGTACCAGTCTATGCATACCCATGTTTATAGCAGCCCAGTTCACAATAGCCAAACTGTGGAACCAGCCTAGGTGTCCATCAACAGATGAATAGATACAGAAGATATGGTGTATATGCACAATGGAGTTTTATTCAGCCAAAAAAAAAATAAAGAAATTGTCATTTTCAGGAAAGTGGATGGAGCTTGAGACCATTATGTTAAGTGAAATAATCCAGACTTAAAACATAGGGTTGTATGTTTTCTCTCATGTGGGAGCTGGAGAGGAAGAAGGGGAGGGGGCTGGGGTCGTAGCTTTCGGGAGAGTGCTTGCCTCACACATGTTGGGCATTGGGTTCGAAGGCACCACATAAAAATAATAAAAAGTAAAGATATTGTGTCCATCTTTAAAAAAATCAAAGGGAGATCAGTAAAGTAGAGCACAGGGACCCAGGGAGAGAAGAGGAGAAATGCTGGGGACTAAATATTGGCCAAGTTATGTTTTATATTGTGTGCGTGTATAAATGTGGAACAAATTCCACCATGTATAATTATGATGCACTGATAAAAGGAATAAAATAAATTGACAAATGCAATCATATATATTTATTATCATGTGATATTTTGTTGCCACCATTTAAAAAATCGAAGTTTTTAGGTAATTACATAGTTATGTTTTTACAAGTTCTCTGAACTGCTCAAGGTAAATGAAATTACTTGCACCCAAAATGTTTGTAAGGTAGGGGACATTGTCAGTTTGTGTCTCCTGTGTTCCCTTGGGCTTTCTGTAAATAGACTATGATTTAATTGATTAGGGTTCTGCTGTTTCACATGAGATCTTCCAGCTCCCCCAGGTCAGAGCCTTGCTTGTTCCCCACATCCTTAATCACAGTTAATTTACTTCCTGAGTCTCAACTTCAAAAATCAGAAGGGTCCAATGTCATCAACTAATGAAGTAGACCAGTGGGGACTGTGGCAAAATGATATTTCATGCCCCTTCCAAAAGGGGCAGCTGCCACCAGACCACTCCAGATCCCACCAAGTTTCCCACGTTTTGCTTTGTTTTCCCCCAAAATTGAACTCTAGAATGGCTCTACCCCTGAGCTACATCCAGTCCTTTTTGTTTTTTATTTTAAGACAGGGTCTCACTAGGTTACTGAGACTGGCCTAGAACTTGTCATCCTCCTGCCTCGGCCTCCTGAGTTGCTGGAATCGCAGGATGTGCCTGAGAACTTGCTTGTTCACATTCCCCTTCGTGGTTATTTCATGCTTTATTAAGCAGCACCCGGTCTTTGGACTGGAGGCAGGGGGTTACTGGGGTGCAGGTGACAGTCCTACTGCATATGTTATCAGGGAGCCTTCACGCTCCATTGTGCATTGTAAATGTCACTGTTTGATGTTCCTTTTTCATAAGCATAAATGTTATGGCTGCTAACATAATATTCCTTCATTTTCACCTGTAAGCGTCCTCACAGACAGGCTTCCACAGCAGATGCCTCCGCTGAGCTCTGTCCCATTCCCTCCCCTTCTCCAGTGATCCCTCGCTGGCCCCCTGCCCCCTGGCATCCCCTTGATTCTGCCCGCATAGAAACAAGGCACCACGTGTGTTCCTGCCGGTCCTTAGCTGCACAGGTTTCTACTTGTCTGTCTTCTCCTGTGTTGCTTTCCCCTCTTTAAGTCTTTCCTTCGAGTTTCCTTTCTCTCCTTTCCCTCATTTTATAGCTACTTGGGGTGGGGGGTCTCTTTTGGAAGTTCTTGATGAAAGAGGACTGTTTGCAGTGAAGGGAAAAAGCCACGGCCACACCCCCAAAGGCCTCCTGCCTCTGCTGTTCTGACCGCAGGTGGATATCGGTGCTGACCAACAGCAAAGAGGAGGCCCTGACGATGGCCTTCCGGGGCGAGCAGAGCACGGGGGAGAACAGCTTGGAAGATCTGACGAAAGCCATCATTGAAGAGGTCCAGCGGCTCCCCGGGAATGACGTGTGCTGTGACTGTGGCTCGTCAGGTATTGAACTGACCTGCTAAGCATCCACTCTACATGTAGAATATAGAATAAGCTCATTACTTAAAAGCCTTGCCTCCTGTGGACACCGTCGCACACGCACGCACAACATGTGTTCCCACCATGAATATCCCACCCTTTAGTTGCTCCTGCCTACACCCTTTGCTCTGCCTGGAAGGTGCCCACCTGTTCTCCTAGATGGCCACGGTGCTCCCTTTCCTATGAGGGTTAGTTAAATAAACACCAGGGACCTAAGGGAAGAGCACAGACAGGGTGTCCCAATATAGATCACGAGTCTGCCCTCAGGGCCTGGATGATGTCAGGTCAAGTCCCTTTACCATTCTGATCCTGCAGTCAGGATAACACACCCCATTATAAGACCTTAATAACTGTGTGTGTGAAATCGGCTGACACCTGATACCTGGCCTGCCTTCCTTCCTGCCCATTGAAACCTCCCAGCCTCTGCTTCATGCGATGTCACCCTCACAAACTTCTGCTTCCAGGTAGCACTGTGTCACCAAGGTGTTGGCAACAGCTAGCAATGGCAGAGTGCTTCCCTGTACTGAGGATTGTGCTTGGGGTTTTACTTAAATTATCTCACTGAAGCTTCAGAGAAGTTCTGTGAGAAGATGCTGATGTCCCCATTTGATAGATGAGGATACTGGGACTTAGACAAGGTGATTTGCATATGTCACCAAGACAGTAGAGGTGAGAACAGGGAGCCAAACCTGGTGTTCTCGAGCGTTATGATCTACTTACTGTTCTGCTTGTGACACTGGCCTTCACAGGATGCCACAAGCACCTCAGAGAGGAGTCAGGTTTTCTGCCCTTTTCAGGTGTGTGTGATAGTGACCCACAGTGTGAGGAAGTGGCAGAATGAAGAGTAACTGCTCAGGTGCTGACTGATCAAAAAGAAATAACCGACTCTTGTGGTTGTGCATGATGTGGAGTTTCACTGATCGTATGTTCATATAGGAAAGTTATGCCTGATTATTCTACTGGCTTTCCCATTCCTATCTCCCCACTGCCCCTGTCCAATCTGGTGACCCCCAAACCCCCACCCCACACTTATTGTGAGGCAGTATTCACATATCAGAGGGAACATTCAGCTGTTGGTCTTTTGGAGAGGGGATTGGCTCATTTCATTTAGCATGATAGTCTCCAGTTCTATCCAACCACAAGAAGGGATTCTAGTTAGAATAAATTATACTCCATGTATGTATAATATGGCAAAATTGACTCTACTGTTATGTATATATAAAAAGAACGATTTTTTTAAATGATTTTTTTTAAAAAAGGAAAAACAGAGCATCAAAGCAAGTTTTATACTATTTTAGCTTTCTCTGTAATTGCATGCTAAATTAGATATCTTGTTTGTTTCATTAAATTGTTTCCACAGAACCCACCTGGCTTTCAACCAACTTGGGTATTTTGACCTGTATAGAATGTTCCGGCATCCATAGGGAAATGGGGGTTCATATTTCTCGCATTCAATCTTTGGAATTAGACAAATTAGGAACTTCTGAACTCTTGGTAAGCAATAACCTCTACTTTGAAAGAGAACTTAAAATTTATTTTTTTTTAACTTTTTTTTTTTGAATTTTTAATATTTATTTCTCAGTTTTCGGTGGACACAACATCTTTATTTGTATGTGGTGCTGAGGATCGAACCCGGGCCGCACGCATGCCAGGCGAGCGCGCTACCGTTTGAGCCACATCCCCAGCCCAAAATTTATTTTTATGAATATATTTAATATATTGTTTGGGGATTTTTGTCTCTGCTAGGTACAAAGAATTCTAATTTCCTGAATTGTTTATGAGTTTTAGGAAACAACTTTTTTTTTTTTTTTTTTTTTTTGATGCTGGGGATTGAACCTAGGGGCCTTTAACTACTGAGCCACATCCCCAGACCTATTTTGTATTTTATTTAGAGACAGTGTCTCACTGAGTGGCTTAGCACCTCACTGTTGCTGAGGCTGGCTTTGAACTTGCAGTCCTTCTGCCTCAGCCTCCCGAGCCACTGGGATTACAGGTGTGCACCACCTCACCTGGCTAGGAATTCGTTTTTATAATAAGTTAAAATCACATGTTCACATTACCTAATGACTTACGTTATTAAAAATAATGACTAAAAAGTTCTTGATTTTATTTGTACTGTTTCTGTTTGTAAAAGGACATAGGACTTAGAATTACTAAGTCACAATCACTGTCACAAAACCAGTTACTCCTTAATTCATAACTTCTTGACCTCATAACAGAATAAACAGTGTGAACTTGTGTTGCTTAGCTTTGTAATATGAAAAAAAAAAATGTTATGAACAGTTAAATGTTTTCTTGAACCACTGCTCCTCCCATCATGATTCACCTGAATATTGAGCCCTCATCAGATCCAAGTTAAATCGGTGCTGCCATAAATATGTCAAGAAAGGAAACAGAAGGCCCAGGTGGCATCGGCATGATGCCTGGAGGCCCTGAGCCTTGTCTTGACAAGTTTAACCCTGGGGCACTAAGAGCAAGTCTTTGTATGTAAAGTGAAAATGTCTAAGTAAAATAGAACTCAGAAGGGTCTCCCTGGAGCAGCTCCTGAGTGAACAGGAGCTGAGGACAAGCTGATGACCTCGCTTGTCACTAGCCTTGTCTAGAGAAAAGTGCCAAAAGCTCTGGGCAGCCAGTCACCAGCCAGCAGCCTGCCCCAGCTGAGGGTCCACTGTGCAGTGATGATCCTCCTTGTGCTGTGTGTGCCTCTTCATTCAGAAAATAGGAAATCATGCTGACAATGGGCTCCCGTTTCCCTCAGGATTGCAGAGAAAGGCTCAGACCTGATACCTGAGCACTTTCTCCTTTAGTGCACAGTTGGTGCTACTGAATAAAGTGCATCTCCTTGACTTGTGGAAATGAAACCCGGTCTAACACCTAGAAATAGGAAAGCCCAGTACTAAACACTTGATGTGCAGTAAACCCAGGCCTTGTCTACTGAAGGATGAGTACTTCTTCAACCTCACCTTGCTCTCAAAATTATATGAATAACCAAATTTTCTTGGAAATACCTTGAATCCAGAAACAAAATGTTCCGTAGGTCCTCAGTAGTTACCTGTAGCATCTTAATCTGTATCCAAATACAAAAAGTAATCCTACTTTTCTGCCCACTAGGAGTAAATTTCATCATAAAATGGAGATGAGCTGGGGTTGAAAAATCTGTTTCTGCCCATTAGGAATTCAGCCTGAACTCACAGATGGAGGTTTCTCTCTCTGATCTCAAAGGGTTTATCTGTGTGTAGGACCAGATCCTATTCTATTCTGGCATTTACCACTTGATATTGTAGATGTGACTGATTTTCTTGTCAGCCTCACTAGGGAAAAGAGAGCATGATCTGCCCATTTCTCTCATTCAGAGTTCAGTGCCTGGCATGTAGTAAGTAGATACTCAGTAAATTTTTGTTGACCAGTTGAATGGATGGTTTATATTCTGAGTCAAATGAAGGAAAATATACATTCAGAAATCGCAAAAGCAAATAATAGGAAGCTTTTAACTAATAGTAAAGAGCTTACTGTATTGTGTTTTGTTTATGTTGCAGCTGGCCAAGAATGTAGGAAACAATAGTTTTAATGATATTATGGAAGCAAATTTACCCAGCCCCTCACCAAAACCTACCCCTTCAAGTGATATGTAAGTATCTCTAATATATTAAATTGTTCACTGTTCTATAATTGTTTTTCTATCCTCCCCCAAAATCTTCTTAGTGGTTAAGTTTTCCCATTATTGGGGAGAAGCACAGCAAAATGTATTTTTGGAATCCACAGATTCTTTCCACCATCAGCTTCCGCTAGGTAGGTGCAGCTGAGCACCTGCTCTGTGGAGCATAGAACTTCATGAGGATGGGGGTAGTTTTCTATACTTGGAGCATGTTGTGACACATGAAAGACCTACAAAGACTACTGGAGCTGGGCATCGTGGTGCGCACCTATAATCCCAGAGACCTCGGGAGGCAGGAGGATCACAAGTTCAAAGCCAGCCTGGACAGCTCGGCAAGACCCTGTTCAAAAAGCAAAAGAATGGGGGTTGTAGCTCAGTGGTAGAATGTCCTTGGATTCAATCATCCCTGGTACCAAAAAAGAGAGAGAGAGAAGAAAAGGACCATGGGAGATTCCTGTCAGACTGACAAAACTCCCAATGCTTTCCACCCCAATGCTTTTACTCAGTAAGTCTGTGGGGAAGCAGACATTCTACTAATATGTTGCTGGTGGAAGTACAAGATGGCACATTATAAAAAACAAATTAGTGGGGCTGGGGTTGTGGCTCAGTAGTAGAGTGCTTGGCTGGCATGTGCGAGGCACTGGGTTCGATCCTTAGCACCACATAAAAATAAATAAAGGTGTTGTGTCCAAATACAATTAAAAATTTTTTTTTAAATAAATTTACCTATATTTACCAAAGCTATAAATCTGTTTACCCTTTGACTCAACTGTCCCACTTCTGTGAATTTATTCCTCTTCTGTAGTAGCAAAACTAGAAACAAAGCAAGTATCCATTTATAGGCCTCTGAGTGAATGTTAGGGTATAGTCACACAGCTGAGCACTATGTAGATCATTTTTACATAAAAGAAAGCAAGACACAGAGCATCAAACAAAACGGACTCTCCTGGGGAAAGGAAGAGTGCCAGGGAGTCAGTAAAGTACACCTGTCCCTTCAATCCAGGCTCATGTTCAAACTTGGGAACTGAAATTTGGCTCAGTTTGTTGATAATTCCCCTAAATCTCTCACTACTCACTGCCTAGGTCTTAGATTCTGATAGTAAAAGATGCATAAAGGTAGATGTTTATGAACTTAAAATTCACTTGAGGGAACACTTGAAAGCACACAGGAAATCAATAAAATTGCATGCTCTGGGCAGGAGTGGGTGTGAGACTTCTAAGTATTCTTTGATATCACTTTTATGTTTGAGCCATGTAACTCTATTAATCTATTAAAAGTGTTTTAATTGAATTAAACCCAGGTTATTACGCATGATGATCATGCTCTATCACCGAGCTGCACCCTCAGCCCCCATGATTCAAGTGTTCTCAGTGCTGTGTAGAGTAGGTTAGAGACTGACTGCCCCAGTGGTCAGGGAAGGCCTTGGAGGAGGAAGGCTGGAAGCAGGACACCGCTCTTCCTTGGACACCAGATTTGAGAAACTACTCAAATTATTAGTGGGCACATTCAGTCTGAAATGTGAGATCAAGTCTCACAGAAGCCTCTTGGCAGTGGTCTTTTCTTGGATTCTGCAAATGCTTGCTGTGTGCTTCCTGTCTGCTAGGGAAACAGCAGGAGACAAACTGCATGCAGAGCCCATCAGCCATGATGCCTGGGGTCTGGAGGGTAGCATAGGTGTGACCCAGGGAGTGAGAGTTTGGGGTGCTGGGGGCTTGGATAGCTCCCCTACCTAACATGGAGTCCATCTTGCTTGGCAGCAACGTCCAAGTATATCGTCACAAAAACTGCCAATGTCTTTTCCGCACTAGTAAGAGCAGGTCACCCCGAGAGGTCAACTTGGGAAATCAGCTGGATCATAAAGCTGCAGTAAACAAAGAAGTTCTGAGTCCCCTCACCAGCCTTCTGGCAGCAAGGGCTTGAGCACACAGAGAGCCGTCCTGCCCACGCCAGTGCTTCCAGAGTCTCTGCACACCCAGAACTCAGACCTTGCTAGGAGAGAGTATAACCAGGCTGCTGCACTTCAGATCCCTGCCCTCTGTGACTTGAGCTGTGTGACCTTAGGCTAGGCCTGTGCCTCAGTTTCCTCATGTGAAGACTGTGTCTACCTCTTGGGGTTATGCTAAGGCTTAAGGGGCTTGAATTAAAAAATGACTGGGGGCAGCACTCTGTAGAAGTATTATTTTATTTCATTATTTGGACAGCTACCCAGAGAAATAAAGTGAACCTTCTGTAATATGCAGTTCATCATTTAGTCATTCAGCAAACAACTTTTTTTTTTTTTTTTTTTTTTTTGAGACAGTCTAAGCTCTTTCAGACTGGCCTTGAATTTGCAATCCTCCTGTCCCAGTCTCCCGAATAGCTGGGATTTCAGGCATGTGCCACCTGCCCTGTTCATTCAGTAAATTCTTATTAGGCCACCTCTAAGCTCTGGGTATTGTGTTAGGTGCCAAAGATATAGTAACAACACAGAGTTCCTGTCCTTACATTCTGACCATGGTGAGGAAAACAGAGAATTAAAAACTAGATAGTATAATTTCTCCTAGAATTAGGTGTTATAAAGGGAATACGAGAAGATGAGTAGGGTTTTGGTAGGAGGGGTGGTTAGAGTGGAGAGCTGCAGTAGGTGGGCCTGACAGCGGGCCAGGCTGCTGGACAGTGGTGTGGGTGCAGGACAGGCGCGGCCATTCTAAGCTGTAAGACAAAGGCAGGTGTGACTGCAGGGACAGCAGGAGGCAGAGTGTAGGAGATGGCATGTGAGTTGGGGCCAGATCACAGGTGGCCTGTAGGATGTGTGATGTTTGGGGTTTTATCCTAAGTGTGACTGAGAGGTTTTAAACAGAGAAGCTTGATGATCTAAGTTCTGTTTTTAATGTGTCATTTTAGCACAGGAGTTCTCAACTAGGGGTGACCGTCCCTGGCCACCAGAGGACACTAGGCAGTGTCCAGACCTGGGCAGGTGCCACTGGCACCAGTGGGCAGAGGCCAGTCGTCCTGAGGTTAGAAGCCCTGCTGTAGCTGATTATGAAGGACAGATGGTGGGGCAGATGGAAGCACAGCCAGGGAGAATCTGGTCGGCCAGATCCACTGCGGATGGAAGCAGTGCAGCCAGAGGTGGCAGCAGGGGGACGAAGCAGAATAGTTGGACTTCAGTGTTCTGAGGGGAGTTGCTGGTGGCTAAGGCCTTGCTAGTGGGTCTAAGTGTGGGGCGTCTGAAGAGCTCACTGAGAAGGTAACCCGTGGGCTTTCGCCTAAGCCCCCAGGTACATACAGGGACCACTGATTATGGTAGATGAACAGGGCCAGGTTTGGGGGGAGCTGTCTTTTCCAGCCCTAGGAGGGGATCTCCGGTGTCCAGAGCTTTAGACAGCTGACCTCCCCCGACCCCAGAACCCCAGTGTCACAAAACCTGTGATTGCCAGGGGACTACAAACCAAGAGCCCTGGAAGAATTGAACATATCCTGTCTAGTGAGAGGCCACACATTTCCTGTGGCCACAGATCGGGTGACCCAAGGGTGGCGATCTTCAGGGTGGCCCAGGTGGTATGACACTCGAGTGTCCTCTGCGTCATTTCTGCCAGATGGTCACTGGTGTTGGTGTGTTCCTTCCAGCACCTGGATGCTACCTGCAGAACTTGCTGAAAGTTAGTTAAAACACCAGAGGTCTCCCTCCCACAGCTCTCCATCGTTGGTCCTAGTTCTGCCTTCTGGTAGCAAAAGGAAGACAGCTTTCAAAAGGGGCTTTAACCCGTGTATCACTCTATTCTGTACCTACTCTTGCATCCCTGGAAGGGTACATATGGCAGGGGGCATTAGTCGTATTTTACAGATAAGGGAACAGGCACATCCAGAACTTGGGTCTATCAAGTGGTATCAGTTTAAAGCAAGCCATTCAGTTCTTCAGCCTGATGCTCGACACAGTAGCTGCCTTCACACTTCATGTAAGTCACGAGGGGACTCAGAAGCCAGGCTTAGCCTATTCTTTCACCTTAGTGGAAGTTTTTGTTTGTTTCCAGTTTGTGTGTGTGTGTGTGTGAGCGCACGCACGCACTTGGGATGGAATCCACATACTCACACATGCTGGCAAGCACTCTACCACTGAGCTACCCCAGCCCTCTTTAGCAGTCTTCTAGCACATCAGACTGTGGCCATCCTAAAAGGACTTTGACCTAAGTGTAAAGACACCCGTGCGTGCTAGATCTTGGTTACTTAGCAGACGCTGCACAAAGTTGAGGAAGGGCCAGCAGCTGTGTGCTTTCCTCACCCAGCTCAGCTCTTTTGACCGTCCACGCAGAGTGAGAGAACTGTACAGTTCTGAACAGTGTGGAACACGGGGGCCAGCAGCAGTTACCGCAGGTGTGGTGACTATTTCCGAGCAAGGAATCTTATATCCCTTGTGAGAGAGCCTTCTCTGAAGCAAGAAAGCACCTGTTAGGTGCTGTACTTTCTTGAATTCAAAATGTGCTAAGGAGTATTGTTCACCATTTTTAGATGAAAAAGCAGAAGCTCATAAAGATGAAGTAAGGGCACACAGCTGGCACGCTACAGAACTAGGATATGAACTCAGACTCTGTTTGCTGTCTTTTTAGTAACTGGCTCGTGGAACCAGGAAAATGGTTCATTCACATTAGGGACACACTGGTAGGAATGTAACACCAAACACAGGAGGTTGGTATCTGTTCAGGTACAGCTGGATCTGGAATGGCAGACATGATCATCTGACCCCAGCTCTGTCTCCCTATCTCTTGTCTCCTTTCCTCTGAGCTGACTTCTGTTTCAGAATTATCCCAAAGGTGGCAAAGATGACCATTGTGCCACTTAGGTTGTATTTTCTTTTTCTTTTTTCTTTTTTTTTTTTTAGTGGTTGATTGACCTTTATTTTATTTATAAGTATGTGGTGCTGAGAATCGAACCCAGTGCCTCACACATGCTAGGCAAGCACACTACCACCGAACTACAACCCCAGCCCTTAGGTTGTATTTTCCAGTGGCCAGGAGGTGGGCTTGGTCACACCAGGACCAAGTGAACTGAAGTAGCGAGGGTGACTATTCAAGAAATGTCACACCCACTCAGACCTTGGGCTGGTTGTCCACAGCAGGCTACTGCTGCCAGCCTGAAACCTGTGCAGGGAAGAGAGTCGTTGTCATCCTTCGGGAGCTCAGTGTTGGCCTGTGGGGGTTACTGAAGACAGCCTTTCTGAGCCTCAGTCACATCAACTGTAAAATGGGGTATTGTATCTGAAGACTAAAATCCTTTTCTCAAAGCTCTGAAAACTTTTAATTGGTCTTTAAGGAGTTTTAACTTTTTTGATTTTTCAACTTCTATAAATACTTACATGGATTTGAGTTTGAAATATTAATAAATTTCTTATGATCTCATGGTGGGGAAAAATCAGCTATGGTCTATAAGCCATTAATTTTGTAACTGCACATTACCTGCATATACTAGTAAATATGTATATATA
This sequence comes from Marmota monax, assembly GCF_021218885.2. Lineage (NCBI taxonomy): Eukaryota > Metazoa > Chordata > Mammalia > Rodentia > Sciuridae > Marmota > Marmota monax. The sequence continues at coordinate 34,087,216 of NW_026694084.1, read as the reverse complement.
TCAATTTCTTCCTTTTGTCTCTCTTGTAATAACTTGGTCTAAAACCTGGTTTTTTTGAATATTGAAAAGAACCATATTTTAATGGCTCTTAAAAGCTCTTCTCAAAGAGGAATGTCTGTCAGAACAATGTGTGAAGCTTTAGCTATTGAAAAATCAAGTTCTTGGGTCATCTTCTTTTGTTCTGTTGTAGGACTGTACGAAAAGAGTACATCACTGCGAAGTACGTCGACCACAGGTTCTCAAGGAAGACCTGCTCCTCCTCGTCAGCTAAGCTGAGTGAGTTGCTGGAGGCCATCAAATCCAGGGATCTACTTGCACTCATTCAAGTCTATGCAGAGGGGGTGGAGCTCATGGAACCACTGCTGGAACCTGGACAGGTAGGGCCTGTTAAAATCCCAGGGCAGAACGTCACAGCTGCTCAGATGATGTTACGTTACTGTAGCGCAAGATGACGGGTCCTTATACCTTGATTGTGTGAACATGTCTAAACGAGAATTCAAAGTGAAAGCCGTGCTCTTAATAATTGCTTAGTGCGTGGATGTAGCTGAAGCTGCTGGAGGCAAGTGGGCCTGTTCTCATCCTGCCATCCTTACCCTTCCCTTCTCAGGAGCTCGGGGAGACTGCCCTTCATCTTGCTGTCCGAACTGCAGACCAGACATCTCTCCATTTAGTTGACTTCCTTGTACAAAACTGGTATGGCTTTTGCTTTCTCTGTTGAATTTATATGACTTACACAGTAGCACAAATGGGTCCTGTTAGTGGCCTAGATCAGGACTGAGCAAGCTTTTTCTTAAAAAGTCAGATAATAAAAATTTGAGGCTGTGCAAGCCATGAGGTCTCTATTGCAGCTGTTCGCTTCAGCCATTGTGGATTGAAAGCAGCCAGAGACAGCATGTAAATGAGCGAGCGAGCCTGGCTGTGTTCCAGTAAAACTTCATTTACAAAAACCGGGGATGGGCCAGATATGTTCTACAGGCTGTAGTTTGCCAACCGCTGGCCTCGATAAATGTAAAATCCCGAGGACAAGTCGAAAGAAGGCGTAACAGCAAGGCCAGCCATGTTTTGTGAGTTTTCATGGTTCCTAAGCTCAGTGTAAGGCAGCAGTGTATGTGGCTGGATCATGGTTCATTCAAATTAGGGACACACTGGTAGGAGTGTAACACCAAACACAGGAGGTTGGTATCTGCTAAATTCTTTATTGGGTTGCTCTGTAAGCAGCAGACGAGAGGAGGAGCTGGAGCTTATCCAGAGGGAGTCATCGAATGGGAAGAATGGTGCGGGGACAGGAGCCAAATGGTGTAAATGCCCAGGCTTCCTCCTCAGAGGTAGCAGTGCAGTGGCAGAGAACGTGGTCTCCAGACAAGTCCCCCTGTCCACGTCCCCACTTGCCTGTCCCTGTCTTGGTAGTCGTGAAAACGAGCATGTAGCCTCTGTGTACCTTGGTTTCTCATCTGTGCAATAGAAGCTATGAATAGTACTCATCAAGTGGGTGTGAAGATTACGTGTGCCATACCTGGAAAAGCTAAGAGAGTGTCTGTCCCACAGGAGGCACTCAGTAAGTGCCCACCATTACTATCAGTATGTTATGGACAAAGTTAGGTGTAATGTTAGGAACGTGATTTTCCCTGTGAACAATAAGGGCTCATATTTGAGTCAGTTATCAACACAGAAATAAGTAATTATAAGGCTAAGCCTGGTGGCACATGCCTCTTGTCCCAGCTGCTCGAGAGTCTAAGGTTGGAGAATCACAAGTTCCAGGCCAGCCTGCACAACATAAACAACATAATTTGGCTCTGTATTTAAAAAAAAAAAAAAAAAAAAAAAACACAGAAATGAGCAATTACAGTATTAGTTTCCCCTTAATCTGCAGTTTTGAGTTGTCAGTTACCCATGGTCATCCATGGTCTGAAAATTCTAAAAATAAGTTTTCAGTAACTTTCATTACAGTCTATTGTTGTTATTACTTTGTCATTGTTGTTAATCTCTTTCTGTGCCTGATTTATAAATTACACTTTATCCACAGGTATGTGTATATATGGAAAAAAACATAGTCTCTATAGGGTTTAGTACAGTTTGTAGTTCAGGAATCTGCAGAATTCCTGAAATGCAGGTACATATCTCCCACAAAAGAGGGAGGAACTACTGTCGCACACGGTTTAAGTTGTAGAGGAAATCAGTTCTTCCAACAAAGTTGTAATTTTTCAGTGGGAACCTGGATAAGCAGACGTCCCTGGGAAATACGGTTCTGCACTATTGCAGCATGTACGGCAAGCCCGAGTGCCTGAAGCTGCTGCTGAGGAGCAAGCCCACCGTGGACATCGGTAAGCCTGCCTCGGTGTCTCTTGGTAGCCGTTCTCTGAACATTTCTCCAGCAGGACTGAGACTTACATGGTACTTCAGTTATTGTTCCTTGACTTTCAATATGTGTCCTAGATGATCATGTAATTTATTTTTCCCCGTATTTCAGTTAACCAAGCTGGAGAAACTGCTTTGGACATAGCAAAGAGACTCAAAGCTTCCCAGTGTGAAGATCTGGTGAGCAAAAAATGGAATGGGATATTTTTTTAAACATCAGCAGCCTTGAAAGTGTCATTGAGAGAAAGTGGAATTGGAGATAAAGGAAGCAGATTCATTCCTTTAAACGTTTGCTAAAGAAATTCAGACAAGCACTAAGGTGCATTTGAAAAGTGGTAAAATGACAAACTTGTCTTCTGCATGTCTTTTGAATGCAGTCGTGACGTGGGAGTGAGAGGCTTTGGAGAAGTGTCGATGCCAGCTAGGGTTGAGGATGAGGCCGTGTCCATTAGGCTTGCTCTGCAGCTAACAGTAAAGAATTGTAGGGAAGCCACTTCAAAGCTGGCAGGTAAAGCCCAGTGTGCTGGTTCTCAGGCGCTGAGCACACAGCTCTCCCAGCTCCCCAACCCACAGTGCATGCTTGCCTTTGGACCCCACTAGCTCCTGCTTAATACCCTGGGCCTTCATGTCAGCATGCACTCCTGACCATAGTGACTCAGTCTGTGTCTCTGTTGCTAGCAACACAGTACCACAGACTTGGTAGTTATAAAGAAAATAGATTTTTTTTCAGCTTTTGGATCTGGTTCAGGTCCAGGGGCCACATCTTATGGTGGCCTTTTTGCTGGTATAGCACATGAGAGACTGGGAGCACGTGTGTCATCTCCCTCTTCTTCCAAAGCCATTAGTATTCAGTCTTAGGGCTCCACCTCAATGAGCTTCTTAATCCCAGTCACCTCCCGGAGCCCCCCATCTCTAAACATTATGATTGGATTCAGTCTCCACCCACTTAATACCTCACCATGTGGATTGGATTCTAGCATGAGTTCCAGAGGGGACATACTGTATTCACACCGTAGCTCATGGGAAAGGGAGAGAGAGGAAAGAAGAAGGCATATTCCCTCAAATTTTCTGCTGAGTTCCAGGCCTCACAGTTGTATTTTTTTTTTTTTTTATTCTTAAAAGGACCCTTTAAGACAGTTATCCTTACCCACATTTTATAAATAAGAAATAGCATGCCAGTAATCCCAGTTACTCTGGACACTGAGGCAGGAGGGTTGCAAGTTTAAGGCCAACCTGGGTAACTTAGACCCCATCTGAATATTTAAAAAGAACTGTGATGTAGCTCATGGCAGAGCACTTGACTGGGTTCAGTCCCCAGTACCAAAAATATTTATTTTTGACCATGGGCTGGGACTTTGTAAAGGCCTATCTCTTAAACTTGACAGACTCCTGATTTTGTTTTCCAGCCAGGAATTTGCAGTTCTGAGGTTTATTTTAATAATGTTAAAAATGCTTTTAGTTTTGGAGAAAGGCTCTGCCTGCAGTTCTCTGCAGTCCCCCAAGCCCATCACGTCCAGTCCAGCCTATCCTATCAGAGTCGTGCCTACAATGCAGCTACCACTGATTCATTCAAAGCCAGGAATATGGTGTGGTTTGCTCAGTGTTTGTATGACGTTGGCGTATTTTGGCCTTTCAATTGAAATGGTGTGCACTTGCTGTTACTTCCAGCTTTCCCAGGCTAAATCTGGAAAGTTCAACCCACACGTCCACGTAGAGTACGAATGGAACCTTCGACAGGAGGAGATCGATGAAAGCGATGACGATCTGGATGACAAAGTAAGAGTCGAGGGTGTCCCAGAGCCCCACCTTCCCCTGGATTTTTGACCCTGACAGACAGTGGCCTTGTTTTGTGAGTCGGGTTAATTTTGGTCTTATGACCTGATATGCCAGATGTTGCTTGGTCTTGGATCCCCGTTGGTTGGGCACCACTTAACAGCTATAATCAGTCAGGGTCCTCTGGGAAACAGCCAGTAAGATGGAGAGAGAGTTGTCTTCAAGGAAGGGATTCACATGATCGTGGGAGCTGGCAGGGCAGCAGGCAGGATACCCCAGAGGGGTTTGATGCAGCAGCATTGAGGCTGAAGGCAGTTGGGAGGCAGAATTCCTTGTTCTTCAGGGACCAGTCTTGACTTTACCCCTCAAGTCACTGGTTGAGGCCCACTTGCCTTCTGGAGGGTAGTCCAAAACCTGCTGGCATAAACATATCTAAAAACATACCTACACAACAACATCTAGACTGGTGTTTGACCAGCCAAGGTGACACATCAAATTAACCTTCAAAACAGCTAATGGGTGTGTACTAACAGTTGTCATTTATGAAATACTTAAACATGAGCCTAGGCTATGTTAAGTATGTATTGTTGTCTCCATTTTACAGAAGAGAACACTGTTCACAAAGAAAACTGAGCACCTTGTCTGAAGTCTCATAACTCATGAATATGGTCTCAGGATGAAACCCAGTTCCCTGGGCCCCTCGTGGGTAGTTCTTAACCAGCTCAGAAAGTTCATTCCTATGTTTATTCATCAGACATGCTGGGCACTCCCTCTGTGCCAGGCAGGATACAAGGAATGTCAAAGAGAGACCCTAAAGCCATTTACCACTTCAAGGGGCGATCAGTTATTACACAATGTGATAACTTTTAATGAGAGTTTGGGGAAATTCTGAAACATATTTATTTATTTACTCATTGTTGTGAGGCTGTCTTAGAGCACAGGAACCCGGTGACCACCTGCAGCCACCTGCAGAGGTCCTCCCTGAGCCTTAAGGACAACCCTTGGTTACCATCTCACCCACTGTTGTTTCATCTACCAGCCGAGCCCCATCAAGAAAGAGCGCTCGCCCAGACCCCAGAGCTTCTGCCACTCCTCCAGCATCTCCCCACAGGACAAGCTGTCACTGCCAGGTTTCAGCACCCCGCGGGACAAGCAACGGCTCTCCTACGGGGCCTTCACCAACCAGATTTTTGCCTCCACGAGCACAGACTCGCCCACATCACCAACTGCAGAGGCTCCACCTCTGCCTCCTAGGAATGCCGGGAAAGGTACGGCTTGAGGGGGCTTTGTGGCTCCATCCTCAGAGCTGGTAGTCTGCCCCACTTTGGTAAGAATTCAAGGTACACTTGAGGGGCCAAGGATGAATGTGTTGTGAAAGACAGCTTGAAGTACGCACCTTGCCATCTGCCCAGTGCCGTCAGCAGGACAGGCAGAGTGGTGGGACTGTACACACATTGTCTGAGGTTAGCCTCACAAGAGTCCTGTGAAGTATGTGCTTTAGTGCCTGTTTTACAGAAGAGGGAAATATAGCTCAAAGAGCTAGAGTGACTGAGTCTGAGGGTTAGGGTTAGGGTTAGGGTGACACAGACAGTTAAGTGGTAAGATTGAGATTCAGTCTGAGATCTGCGTGGCCTCAAAACCTGGGCTGTTTGTAATATGGCATGAAATTTTGGTTTGCTTGATACTTCTCTCTGCACTGAGCTGGTCCTGTGTGGAAGATGCTACTCTAGTGTAGTAGTGATAGTGCTGGTTAACAGGATGCATTTTTCTTTGAAAAGCTCTCAGCCACACGTGCATTGTCCCATGGTCTCAAGATAGGCACTGTAGACACTGACATTGTGCAGACAAGGGTGCTGAGGTTCAGAAATGCTGAGCAACTGTCCTGAGGTTCTCAGCTACTTGGATTCTAACCCAGGTACTGTGTAACCAAAACCTATATTCCTGTACACTCTGAAGAGGATGTTTTCCCCCGGGGTGCTACCTGGAAAGGAATCTTCCCTGGAACAGTGTTTTTGTACTCCTTATCAAGTACTCACAGGACTGGCATCTTGGGCTAATGGTCCAGCGTCCTACTCTGTAACAACGGAGTTCTCATCCTGCATTCTCTGACCATGGAGTGTTCCCTGCTCAGAAAGTCAATGTGCCCACCTGCATAGGGACAAGTTGAGGCACAGAGATGCCAACAAAGAGTCACCCGAGCCAAGGGAATTGTTGAGGTACCCAGAACTGCAATTCCCAGTTTGACCTCTGCCAAAAACCACCAAATGCAGGATTCTCCCTGCGCTCAGCCTGTGCTAGCACAGGTTTTGAGGGCTCTCGGTACACAATGCACTGCCTATTTGAATCACACAGAGGCTGTTTTCTGAAATGTGAGCTTTATTCAAAACTGTTTTTCAGAGCTTATTCTTCATTGAAACAGTATTATAAATGAGAGCTGTGTTCCTAGGGAGACCCCAAATGGCCTCATAGATCATAAAATAACAGAGAAAAGTTAAAATAAGGCTTTGGAATGAATACTTCTCATCAAAGAGGACCAGTAGCCATAGCAGTAGTAGCACATGTAAGCCAAAGACGCAGGAGACAGAGTTCCCCGCAATGTGTACACTGTGCTGGAACATAGCCTTACACCCCCACATCCAGCTGCAGGTGTGTAGGGCAAGTGCCCTGCCACTGCCTCCCTTGGGTAATGATGTGCCCCATCAGGGTACCATCTGACCATAGCAGAGACTCCCTCTCTGCAACCCAGAGGACACTGTGAAAACCTCCAAACCAAATAAAATGATGGGGGAAGTGAGTCTGACAAAGTTCACATCCCCTAGTTGTGGTTGCTGATGGCATGATGGCCTATCTGGACAGGTGGGACCTGTACCTACTCACACAGCATCCAGGTCACTGAGAATCTGGAATCTGGGCTACAGAACAAACTGACACCAGAGTCCTGGGGGCCCATAGACTCCCCCACCTTCTCCCACTCCCTTCTGTAATTTTGTCTCAAGGGCACAGAGAAACCCATAAAATACACTCTCTGGCTCAGTGCCAAGCATCTCTTGCCTGCCTTGAATAAATTCTAACAAGTCCTCTACCAGCAACCCAGAAGACAAAGACTAAATTTATTTAGTGATTCAGCTGCTGAAACAAGAGCTTAGAGACTTGGCCATAGCAACCGTGGTCAGCTAAGGACAGACTGCTCATCCCTCCCCCTCCAAAAAAGGCCCACCATTGAATGTGGAACCCCTTCCTGCTGTACGGAGCACGTTCCTCCTGGCTGTGGGTAGCAGGACATGAGGTTTGGGCTGTCTGCTGGTAACTCATGAGGAGTGCAGTTTTCTCATGTCTTCTATGAGGTCCTGCAGCGTGGCTCTCCTGTGGCTAGGAAACTGGTCGTGTCTAGAGTGGAGTTCCTAGGAGACGTGGTTGAAGACCAGATGGTGCTCTGTGCACACATGGTTCTGTTTTGCAGCCCGATGTGTCCTGCACCTCGTCCTGCTCACTGATGGAAGCACTGGCGAGGCTGTGCTCACTCTCCAAGGCAAGGAAGCTGTGGTCCTCTGCAGCACAGGTCACCTCCCTGTGAACTTAGGGATCGGAGGGATAACAGCTTCCAGTGAGACAGAAACAGACACTGGTGACAAAGTCCCCACAAATGAGGAAAGTACTTAGGGGAGCAGTAGAAAGAATTCTCCTGAATCCAGGTCAGGAATATTTTCAAGAAATTCCAGCTGCCTCAAAATTCAGAGAAATTTGACCTAAACTACCACCAAGCAAAGGCCCCTTGTGTTTGAGCAGTGCTCCCCTAAGTCTCAGAAGAACTCAGCCATGCAGAACCCCAAAGTCACCTTCCTTAAGCCACCTGCAGCCATGTTTTGCTGCCTAACCCCTCTTTCAGAGGTGAGGTCCAGAGAGAGTAGAGGAAAGCTACAGAATGGCATGCACAGGTGTCTCCCGCTCCTGGTGAGCAGCTCTCTCCTGCCCCATGCCTTATGTTTAAAAACAATCCTTAAATTAAAATTATGTGTGGAATTTAGAATTTTTTTTTTTTAGAGCTATCAGAATGCCTAAAGATTTACACAGTCGGCATCCTATTAGATAAGGAAACTGAGCCCTGGAATGGTTAAGGAATTCACCTCAGGTCACATGGAGGCTGAAATAGGATAGAAAATTTAACTGGATCTGTCAGACCAGATCTTGCAGTTTCTCCTTTCCTGTGTTGAGGAACATGGTCCATCTTTGTCTTACCTGCTTCACAGGGTTGTCATCAGACTCCAATTAGACAGGGCTGGAGTCGTAGCTCAGTGGTAGAGCACTGGTCTAGCACATGTCAGGCACTGGGTTCAATCCTCAGCACCACATAAAAATAAATAAAATAAAGGTATTGTGTCCATCTATAACTAAAAAAAAAAAAAAAATTAAATCCCAAGGGCCTGGGGATACAGCTCAGTAGGTAGAGTGCTTGCTTCACAAGCACAAGGCCCTGGGGTTCAATCCCAAGCACAAAAAAAAAAAAAAAAAAAAAAATCCAATGAGACAGAATATGGAGAAAGCATAACCCTGCACTGCTCTGGGAAAATTTGCATTCGGATTGTTGGGCTGTGGCAGTAGAGGTACCTGGTGTGGAAGGACTTCGGGGATAGCACAGTGCCACAGGACCCATCTGCACACCAGGGACTTGGAGACACATATTGCCTACATATGTTTGGTTGATTTGTTGGTTGGGTTTAACTGTTTTTAATAACATTAAGCTTTAGAACTGTGGCTTTCTACCGTGGTTCAAGTTGGTGCCTTTTGTGTAGCACACGGAACCCCCGCCCCACTCTAGATCCAGTGGAGATGAGACGAGACGTGTATGAAACATGTAGCTCAGTGCGTGGCACCTGGTGCTCCGTGAGGGGTTCCACTGCTGGCACTGGTACCTCTGCAATGCCACAGCTATGAGCAGGGAATCCTCACAGGTGCTCCAAATAGTGAGACCCACGTTGTGTAGGCACTTCCGCTCCAAGAAAGGATTTGTTAAGTAAATGAAAAAATCTGATCCCAAGAAACATAACTTACTTTAAAGGACTAACCTTTCAAGCTGTGGAGAGGGGAACAACTGATGTGCATTACAGTTCATGCCTGTCGCTGACAACCCCTCCTGGAGTCAGGCTCTGTATGGCTGTCGGTGGCCTGTCAGTCAGCCCTGACAGCCAGCCCTGAATTGCTCACGCGTTTTCTGAAATGTAGGCTTCCTGCCTCAAGCAGGCTCTAGCCTCAGTCTGATAAGCCAGCAGACCATCTGGCATGGTGCCCGCCATCATAGTAAAAGAATCGAGAGATAAACAAACCCTCTGAGGCATCTCAGTCCATGTCAAGCCGGACACACTGCCTGGGCAGCTGTGAACGCATGAGAAGCCTTCAGACTTCATCTTCTCTTCTTCTAAAAAGCTGCCTGTCCCTTGCCCCACAAAAAAAGACTGTGATCCTTGTCCACCAGGGCAGTCCTGCCTCTGTGTCTCATCTAGCCTGAGGGATCCTGAGGGATCTGAGTTCTTATTTTCACCTGAAAAATAAGGATTGCGTGTCCAGCCTGCAGGGCCACTGCAGAGAGCACGCTGAGCACTCAACAAATGGGAGTTTTCTCTGTCTCACCTCATGTGTTCAGTTCAGTAAATATTCCAGGGGCCAGAACATTAGAGGAGTACAGAAGCTGGCACTCCAGGGGAGAGAAACCCGTGGAATAAGGCCATCGGGCCAGTAGGGGGTGCTGCTTGCAGTTCTGAAGAAGGGCAAGGAAGTCTTCATGCACTGTCCAGGTGAAGAGACAGAGCTCCTCAATGACAGGCCACAGGCTGCTGCCTTCACATGCAGAACGCAGAGCAGTTGCCATCCATGTCCATGTTTAAAGCGTGAATAACAAGAAGAATCAGTGAAGGCACGTCCCAAAAGTAGGTGGCCAGAGCAAGGAGAAGCTAAGCTTTCTGTCCCAGAGAGTCGCGTTGCGGAAAGCCTGGGTGTGAAATGGCTGCAGCAGCTGTGCCCAACAGCTGGGCCGGGATTCCCGCAGTGCTTCTCCCACTTTTCTCAGAGTTTATAGCAGCAGTTACAGAGGTCAGAGGCCAGTGGAGCAGGCACACGCCTCAGCTCCCTGCAGGGGCCCGCCATGAGGAGTGTGCAGCCCTGGGAATGCAGAGGCATTTGGGAGGTGTCCGTCAGGAGCATTAGTCCCATGGTGGTGACTCCACAGTTTCCTGGGAATTTTAATCTCCTTACTGCTGCCCATGGGCCGTCGACTTGGATTCATATTGGATTTGTGTTTGGGGTTGTTTTGTTTTTGTCTTGGCCCTTGTCAGTTACCCCATCCTTTCTAAACTATTGCACACTAGTGACCTCACCCCGGCTGAGAACATTGTGACTTTTGCCCTCAGCAGTGGCCACTGACTCAGGCCTTCTGAGTCTCCTGACCGCCAGGGTGTGGAAAGGGACGCAGAGGAAATCCTGTTGTGCTTGCCTTCAGGAATGTGTGAGCAATTGTTAAAAGAACCCACCCAAGGCCCCTCGAATCTGAGGCTTTCTCTTATCACTGGAGTCAGGCATTGTGTTGCCTCTTGGTGGCCTGTCGGTCAGCTCCGGTTGTCAGTCCGTCATAGAAGGAGACTGAAGGACAAATGAGTACTGGTGCTGTTTTCTGTGTAGAGATGGGCCAGCAGTGATGTGCTCTCAGGCACAGGCACCCCTGTGCCTTGCTGGAACTGGCTGGGCCTGTCACTGACTTACTGACGTGTCCCAGCGCTCACCTTGCTGTGCCCACTTCCCCATCTGAACATGAACATGATAACCACATGTTCTACACAGTCCCTCTCTCCACAAAGGCACAGTACTGTGTCTTTATCTACTTTATAAAGTATTGAACATAAATTTTAAGCTCTTTTAAACTCCATACTATGAAAGCCTTTATAGTTGGAGGAATAAGTTTGACAGATCTGTCGTACAGTGTGGTTAACAATAACATTGCATTCTTTTTTTATGTATTTTTTTAGTTGTAGTTGTACATAATACCTTTATTTATTTTTATGTGGTGCTGAGGATCGAACCCAGGGCCTTGCACGTGGTAGGTGAGCTCTCTATCACTGAGCCACAACCCCAGCCCACATATTGCATTCTTGAGAATTGCTGAGAGAGTTGGTTCTCACCACAAAGAAATGATGAGCATGTCCTCACATGTAAATTAGTTCAATTTAGCCATTCCACAGTGTATACATATTTCCCACCAGTTTATTGTACACAAAAAATACAATATTTGTCAATTAAAATAAAACCATTAGAAAAGATGATAAAATTTTTATTCACGTTACCCTGAGTTGTGTAGATGTAACTTCTGTCGTTACCCCTCTTTGTGTGGCATGCTAAAATATGTAAATCATACTTCTACAGACAAGTTTTTAAAGAACTGTCAAGATAATTTTTCAAGCTGTCTTCTAGTGTTGGCTTTTCTTTTAGAAATTTTAAAGACACTTTATTTGGCCTCCTGGTGTGGAAGGCCTCAGGGTTCTCTGCCTTACTAAAAACTGGACACACAAGATGTTGGAGCAGCATCCTGCTCACTTGCACTTGAATTATTTCCGGAGACGTGAGTTGTGCCCAGCATGTGCCAGGTGCAATCACTGGGAGATGGGGAGACAGAAGGGAAATGATCTCCAATGTTAGGCAGAGAAAATCTAGTGTCTTTAAGGCTTGTGGAAGTTCAGAGATAGAAGTGCTCTAGGGGTTGGGTGGGTTAAAGAAAGACCCTGGATAGGGTCACATCTGAGCTGACCATTAAAAGATGAGGATAAGCGGTGAAGAGAGAGTATAGTTATGTCTGAGTGTTCTAGCCAGAGAGGACGTGGCTCCATTCAGAGAGGAACAGGCTGGCTGTCCTCAAGGACACCTTAGAGGTGTGTTGAAGAGTTTGGATATGCTTGGCACTTTATTGCTATCACGGTTGGTCCTCTGCATCTGCAGTAATGCTCCCTGGATTCACCTTGAGTCAAACAGAGCAGGGTTCTACCTGGAACTTACTGTGTCTGACCAAGTTTCTAGACTCTCTGAGGCTGGGTTCTGCTTGGCTTGTGGTGACTGGACAACTCTGGGGTGTGAATACCTCCTAAAGTCACGTACACAGCTGCATTAGTATTTTGTCTGGCAGTTTTTTCCCAGCCAAGATTTGAAATCTGATGAACGACTTTTCAGATGCATTGCTTTTCAACGTCCCTAGGTGGCGCTAAAGTTGAGATTACTCTAGAATCTCACCATTGTCTATTATCTATTATGCATTTTTTTCCAAGAGGAAAGTTACACTTCCTGATACTGAACACTTGTTGTTGTTTTCCTCGTGTGCCAAGTGCAGAAATGCTGCTCTGGCTTTCGGGAACTGACAGCAGGATGGGGTAAGCACCTCACCAGTTCCAGACACCTGTGTTGTCCCAGTTCCATCCCTCATGCCAAGCCCCCATTTTCTTAGCTGCAAAATAGGAATAGTACTGGATCCACTTACCTCACAGAGTTGTTATGAAAATGAAAAGGAAAAACAAGCATTTTGAAAACTACACAGCATTATACAGGTGCACAACCTTAGTAACAGTTACTTTAGGGTTGTAAAGTTAAAATAACCCGGCTGAGTGTGGTGGTGCACCCCTGTTATCCTGGTAACTCTGCAGGCTGAAGCAGGAGGATCACAAGTTCAAAGCCAGCTTGGGAAACTTATAGAGACCTATATCAAAATAAAAGTGAAAAGAATTGTAGACATAGCTCAGTGGTAAAGTGCCAAAAAGAAAGTGTCAATCCCCAGTACCAAAAAGAAAGTTTCAATAACTTGATGCCATAGTAGGGCATTGATTTAGGGCAACCATAAGCCTTCCATCTTGTATTACACCAGTGAGACAGAGAATGAATTACATAGTATGGCTATTTAATCCTAATGCAGATCGTCATTTTATTGAGATATCAGTATTTACTTCTAAGACTAGACTGTCTTCCTGTGAGTCAGTAATTTAGGTCAGTGTTAGTACTGACTAGGAATCAATAATGGGAAATTATCTAAATTTACTTTACCCAGGAGGGAGGCCAGAAGTAATTAAGCTTTTTTATTTATTTTATTTTTTTTTGAATGCACAGAATGTAAAAAGCTCTTTCAGAACCTTTCTGAATCACGAGGTATCTACTACCCTATGCTAAACGTTTGATGTGGCAGTGTTCCTAGCTTTTTCTTTTATTCCTTTTCTTTCTTTCTTTCCCTGAATGTTTGCAGAAGCATTTGTCCATGGACATGGTTAAACCATTCACCTGGTAATATTGTGTACAAAGAAAAAAGAATTTGTCCAAGTGCCCAGCAGGAAATGCTGACACACAGCAGCCTCCTCAGTGTCACTCTGAACAAACAAAACTCAGGACATATGTACTCCCCCCACAACTACATTTAAAAATGAAATCCACTACCTGTTGTTCAGGCTTCCAATATAATAAATGGTTTATGATTTCTAAAACAATTCAAAATTGCAGCAAAAAATAAAAAGGAGTTTTGGGTTTTCAATCTTTGCCAGGTAACTTTACATCATTCATTTAGAAAAGGCCAAGGGTTTAGTTGATCCACTACTCTGCTCTTCCCCTGTTGATTTTGCGGGTAGTGCTGTGTGCCTTCTTCCTACATAGATTTCGTGATGATTCCAGTGAGTTGTTGGTTTAAAATGTGTGTGTTTTATTTTTCCCATTGTACCTAAATAATGATCTAAACCCCTTAGCATCTGTGTTGACTAGCATTTTGTTCCTTAAAAGCACTCTCTCTCCTTTGTTGTGATTTTCTTTTTTTTTTTTTTTTTAAACCAACAGTTTCTTTTAAGTCCCGTTTTAAAGTTGGATTTAAAGATGTTGGACTGACGAACGTGGTCAGATCAGCCTTTTGCTCGTCTTTGTGTGTCGCACCACATGTGGATGTGTGGGAGTAATTGCATACTGGTGTCCTGTGTCTGTGAGCCTGGGATTAACCTTCCTGCCCCCATTCAATTTCCTTTCTAGGTCCAACTGGCCCACCTTCAACACTCCCTCTAAGCACCCAGACCTCTAGTGGCAGCTCCACCCTTTCCAAGAAGAGGCCTCCTCCCCCACCACCCGGACACAAGAGAACCCTGTCCGACCCTCCCAGCCCACTACCTCACGGGCCCCCAAACAAAGGCGCAGTTCCTTGGGGTAAGTTCTCCTGAAGTTAGGGCCAAAGCCGCCCAGGGCCAGGCAGAGCGTGGGGCTCCCCTGGCGATGGATAGCGCATTTAGAAAGCGGGCCACGTACTGGATGAGGGCTTGGATATGTGGGATTATTCCTGCCTCTAATGGCCAAGAAACACTTTGAAAATGTTTGGGGCTCTTAAATACTGCTAATAGCAGTCAGTATAGTTGTTCCTTACTATCACTGGGATTTTGGTTCCTGGACACACCTTCCCCCCAGGGATACCAAAATCTGCAGATACTCATGTTGCTTATATAAAATGGCATAGTATTTGCATACCACCTAAGCGCATATACTTTAAATCACTTCTAGATTACTTATAGTACCTCATACAATGTAATTTTTATTTTAAAAAAAAAAAGTCTGGACGTGTTCAGAACACTCAGGTTTTTCCTCGATATTTTTGGTCCACAGTTGTTTGCTTGAATCCAGGGAGCATTACTGCAGATGCAGAGGACCAACCGTGATAGTAATAAAGTGCCAAGCATATCCAAACTCTCATTCAGTCATAACAATGACCGTGTGGTGTAGGTATTATTAATCTCACTTACAGAAGAGGAAGTAAAGGACCAGAAAAGTAAAGGAGTCCATTGCCTCAAAACAGCCAGAATGGTTTTCTTATAAAATGTGAATCAGATCGTGGTCACTCTTTTCCTTAATACCTGTAAAGATTTCCTGTTGCCCTTCTGATAAAGGTGGACTCCTTGCACCAAGGCCTCCAGGGCCCTGCATGCTGGGGCTCTCACCTCTGCTCTGCCACTGGCCTCCCTCCACATCCTGGCTGCACTCTGGTCTTCCCTCCTTAAGGCCCTTCCACTCCCTGGAGCTCTGTTCTGCTCCCTGAAAAGCCCAGCTCCCTTTCTCCCCCAGTTCTCAGCTTTCATGTTTGTCTCCGTGGTTCTCCTCTCTGAAGGAACAGATTTCTTCCCAAGCACCTGATCATAGTAGAGAAATATTCTATTCACGTGTCTGTCTCCCCACTAGAATGTGTGCTCCACGGGAGCAGTGATCTTGTCTGTCTTGTTCTCACCTGTGTCTGCGTAGCCTGGAATCATGCCTGGTACACAGAGGATAGCCAGCAATCTCTTGAAAATGAATAGCCCTACTCAGAGTCAGCAAGTATAAACAGTTGAGTGACACTGATTGCAAATGTTTCCACAAGAAACATAATTTCAGAGCTGGGAATGTAGCTCAGTGGTGGAGCCCTTGCTAGCATGCACAAGGGCCTGGGTTTGATCTGCAGTATGGGCAAGGAGGGAACAGGAGGAGGAAGCAGCAGCATAGATTCCATCCTTTCCTGCTAGCCTGCCTGCGTTATAGGGTAGGCCCATTGCCCAGCAGGTCCTGGCCCACCCAGCGGTCAGGTGCTGCTGAATGAACATGCTACTCTACCTGTCTTATTTCTTCCAGTGACTTTCATTGTGGCTTTTATTTATTTATTTATTTATTTTTGCATTTTAATTGTTTTGCTAGCTAATAGGGAAGTCCTCTTAATGCTTTTAAAGCCTTTCTTAAAAGCCTACTTCAAGCATTCTAGGTATTTGAATTTGGGGGAAAGCCATACCATCCACTTAAATAAGTTGGCTCACCTGTCCACCATCTGGCCCAGATGCCACAGAGAGGGGAGCGTGAGGGTGTGCAGCGTGCCTGAATATGTCTGTGTATTATCATAGTAGAGAAATATTTTTGACACAGCAGGGTTATTTAGGACACCTGCTTGGGCCTTCTCAGTCCATACGCTCATGGAGCCCAAGGCCCAGTGAGGGACCCCGAGGGGTGAACAGTTCTTGACTGTCAGGTACTCATGTAACCAAACACTGTGGAAATGCTGAGAAACAGTGTGTCTGTGTTCTGCGAGGGAAAGCAGAGAAGGCTTCACAGAGGAGACGTTCAAGGCTGATGTTAACAAATCAGCTCCCAGGAGAAACGAGCAAGGCAGGAAGAGTGTGTGCAGGTGTGCAGGCCCCTGTGCACAGAAATACTAAGGATGTCCTGGACAGGTTAGAGGTGGCACCCCAAGGCCTTCAGGACCCTCCGATTTGTCAAAGAGAATAACAAGTAACATTCCATCAGAAATCACACGTTTCCTGTGTAGACTTTCATATCACAGGTTAACCTTCTTTCTAAATTCCACCACACTTTGATCCTCTCGTTTGATTGGGTTTTATTCTGTGTGGTTTATATACCACTTTATAGGGATCCATGTGTTCCTCAAGAACATTAACCAGATTTGTTTTCTAGCTTGAAAAGCTGAACTTTGGTTTTTCCAGTGGCTCTTGGGATTGAGCCCAGGGAGACTGTACCCCTGAGCTCGAAGTCCTCCTGCCTCTGCCTCCCAGTCACTGGGATTGGGCACCACTGCACGCACCACTGCCGCCAGCTGGCGGTTCTTTTTTGGGATTCCTCCTCTGCTCTGAGCTCTCGGTGGCAGGACTAGGCACCTGGCCTTTCTTCTTCATCTCCAGCAGAGGTGGAGTGGGGGCCTTTTTCACCAAGAAGCAAAGTTGCTGAGGCTGGATGAAAGTTTACCACCTGCCCGGCAGTAAGCTGAGAGCTTCGGAGACCTGCAGATGGGCCTCTCAGCCATCCACTGGGAGCCCCTTGCCGCCAGCCAGCCCCAGGACAAATCAGAGTCTGTCCTCAGGAAAAGAGATACTTCTCCACACAGCACAGCTCTGGTGATGACTCACACTCTCGAATATTCGTTCCAGAATTACCAAGGCTGTTATTTATGCGTGGCACGTGTGCACGTGTGGAAGACTTAGACAGGTGTGCAGACACAGACCTGTCAGTAGCGGGTGTGTGTGCTCACAGACACAGCTGGACTGCTCACAGGTTGAACTCGCTCCAGTCCTGGCATTTGTGCCTCATGTCATGTGACTACTGCTTGGTGATCCTAATGCCTGTCTGCTGCTGATGCTGTGTTTCAGACGCCAAGGGCAGGGTCACGCTGGGGGACAGTGAGGCATGCAGGGTAGCAGCCTGCTAGGCACCTTCTCTCCCTGGAACCTGCATCTCCTTTCAGTGGGCCCATATTTCCTGGTCTTTCAGTTCCCCTGAACCTCCCATCTTTCTCAGCCCATGGAGGTGAGGGCCCTCGGACTGTCCGGGGAAGACACCAGTGGAAGGTATGGTGGAGGAGCGGCCTGTTGCTCTCGCAGCCTTGCACATCCACCCAGAGCAGGCCGTGTCTGCCATCCTGCAGCCGAGCAGGCTCCCAGACTGCATCCTTCCTCTTGGATCTGTGCCCTCAGCCTAGGATCTTCTTACCTCTGCTCCTTTGTGCTTCGTCATCCCTTAAGCCCTGCTCTCCTGGGATCTGCTTAACGGGGCCCGGCCCCGCCACCCCACATGCACCCACTCTGTGTGCCTCAGGCACAGCGGCTTCCCGTGGTTCTCTGCCTCTCCTCCTTTCCCAGGCATGAACGTCTTGTAAGGGTATGTGCTGCTGTGCTCAGTAGAGCCCCCCATGTGGATGCTAGGGTCATATTACCTACATCTAATGCCATCTCTGCCACCTAGTAGCCATGTGGCTTTAGCAGGTATCTTTGAATTATCCTGTGCCTCAGTTTTTTCATTCATTAACTGGGGCTAGTCATTATACCTATAGTTTACAGAATATTCTCATGAAATTTAAGTGAGAGACACATGAAGCAGAGGATCCAGGACATAGGAAGCTCTCAGTAAATGCTAGCTAATGTTACTCTCAGTAGCAACATTTTGTTACTGGGATGGCTAGTTGGTAGACTGTCACATGTATCAGAAACCTGTATTAACATCCTGAGGCTATTGTAGCACAAGCTTGGTGTCTTACAGCACCAGATCTATCAGTTCTATAGTCTACAAGTCTGAAATTCTGCACAACTGCACTTCCTCCAGAGGGTCTAGAGAAGATCCTCTTCCCTGCCCCTCTCAGCTGCAGGTGCCTCCCAGTGTTCCTGGGTTATGACGCACACCACTCCTCCCTCTGCCTCACATGGGCACCTCGCCACCTGCTCTGCTCTGAAAGCTCCCTTTGCCTGTCTTGTAAGGATACCCGATACTGTGTTTAGGGCTTGCCTGAATTCCTGTGGTAGTCGCTTCATCTCAAGAGCTTTAACTTGATGATTGTGACATAGATGCTTTTTCCTAGTAGTTCATATCTGCAAGTTCCAAGAGTTACGACTTAATATGTTCAGGTGGCCATTTCAACCTATCCTCGTTTATTCTTTAGACCCCAAAGATTCACATCCATCCCACATGCAGAACACATTCCAGTGTGCCCAGAAGTCTCACCACCCTGTCGGCCCTCGTTCTTTTTAGTTCTCACTGAACATGCCAGCCAGCGTTATGGCCAGCACTGCGGCCACCCCTGCCTGAGGCACAGTGGTCTCTTCCCTCGGCCAAGAGCAAGTTTCCACCTGTCACTTTCTGAAGTTTGTACACTTGGTGGGTTCTCCTACCACGGTCCTGTTTCAGGACTCAGGCATCTCTGGATTCTGACTCTATGGAGCCCCTGTAGCTATCAGGCCCTGCCTCCACCGATGTCCTCATGCTTTGCCCAACCCTCCATGCTGGACTTTAGACAGGAAGGAGAACAGGCTCGGTGGCACACACCTGTAATTCCAGCTACTCAGGAGGTGGGGTAGGAGGATTGCAAGTCCATAGCCAGCCTGGACAACTTAGAGACTCTGTCTCAAAACAAAAAGGTGGGCTGGAGCTGTTGCCCAGTGGCAGAGAGCTTGCCTTGCACTGTGAGGCACTGGGTCCAATCCTCAGCATCACATAAAAGTAAATAAAGGCATTCTGTCCATTGAGAACTACCAAAAAAATACACACACACAAAGGTCTGCTGGGCACAGTGGCACACGCCTATAATCCCAGCAGCTCAGGAGGTAGAGGCAGGAGAATCATGAGTTCAGAGCCAGCCTCAGCAAAAGCGAGGTGCTATACAAAATAGGGCTGGGGATATGGCTCAGTGGTTGAGTGCCCCTGAATTCAATTCCTAGTATCCCACAAAAAAGGGGAGGGGTCTGGGGATGTAGCTCAGTGGTAGAGCAGTTGTATAGCATGTTTAAGGCCCTGGATTTAATCCCCAATATTGCAAAAAAGGGCTGGGGGCATAACTCAATTGCAGAGCACCCCAGAGTTCCATCCCCAGAACAAAACAAAACAAAACAAAAAAAGAGGAGGTGGTAGAGCTTGAGTTTGTGCTTGCAAGATGAGGGGAGTAGCCGGGAGGAGATAAGCAGGCATTTGATGTTGAGACTCTTGCAAGGATGAGGGCCAAGAGAGTAGCCTTTAATGCATCTACTTCATGAAAGGCCACTTACAGAGACACTGTCTTTCTACCCCTCAAAATCATTTTCTGCCTTCTTCAATTCTTAATGCAGGTTTATGGTGTCATTACCTAGATAAACAACTGCACATGTGTATTTTTAAAGCTGGCTCTTGCTCGTGGAGTGCCAGGCATTGTTGAGCACCCTGTATGCAGGAGGTTGTGCTGGTACCCGGGCTGTGAGGACAGGAGGCTCCGGAAGGTTACGCAGCTTGCCCCAGTTCTCACAGCTGGTGCCTGAGGGCCCCACCCACTGCCTTCTGCACAGAACACCTCTGGGCTCAAAAAGCAGGAGAGTGAGATTCCTCACTGTCCCCTTCTCAACAGTCATTTCTGTACCTGTGAAGAGAAGGTGCTCCACTTAGCCCAGGGAGTCCAGCAAGCAGTGAGTGCTCTGTGGGCTAAGCCCCACTGTCCGTCTGCAACAAGCGCAGCTCCAGCCTGGCCCGGGCAGGAAGGGCCACTCCAGGTGCTCTCTGCCAGAACTGCACCATCCACAGCACCCAGAACAGCCCAGGCACCACTTTGCAGAATCCCCACTTCTGTGATAAATGGGGCCATCTGTGTCCAGAGACGTCCAAGGCAGTCTTGATAAGGAAGCAAATAGAACAATGGGCAGGTTTGAGTCTTGTGGGGGCTTTAGGATCTTTGAAGTGGCACTTCGTTATACCTCCTCCTGTTTTAAAGAACCTACTTTAAAACAGACCAGCTCATATTTTAACACAATTGAAAAAATAAGGAAATGAGAGGAAAGAGAAGAGGAAAAGATAGCAAAGTAAGATGTAGTACAGGAGGAGTGTGATCTCTAAAATCCCTAACATGAGGTCGCATGCCATGGCTGAGAGTGGACCCCAGATTTTACTCTAGGGGTCTCACAGGAATAAACAAAGGGAAAATGCAACAAATCATCTGGTGTGTGATTGATAGGCATAGGATTAATCCTGTTCTTGCATTTGAGATTCCTAAAGTTAATATCTCAGGGCAGTTCCTCCTGGGAACTCAGCCCATCAACATTTAGAGAAATGTCTGCAGTGTGGGTCATGGGAGGCCATCTGTGCACTGGATGAACATTCTAGAAGCCCAAGTTCTGATCTCGGTTCCACCATTCTATGCCTAAGTGACCTCTGGGAATCACTAACATTCTTCACCTTTGGCCACTGGGATTTAAAATTATGTGTTATTATCCTAAAAGATAAGGGACTCTCGTTGCCCCAGTTCACCAATGAGGAAATTGAAGCAGAGAAGTTGCTTAAAGTCATGAATCCAGAAACTTCAGAACTGGGATTTGAACCCATTTCTGACTCCAGGCCTGTCTACTAGTCCATCATTTTAGAAGACTCCTGGGTCTTCCCTGGGCCGGGTCTTCCCTGGGCCAAGTCCTCCAGGCCATTCCTGCTGGGCTAATGTCCTCTGCCTTTCCCACAAATTCCCATCCTGCAGCTTCTGAGCTGTATAGTAAGTGACCAGGAGTCTTGGCTACAAGGTCTCCAGTTGTCCAGCCATGGCCTCCTCCAGGTCTCTCTTGCACACACCTGTGCGATCCACCCACAGCCTTTTCCAGGTTGCACGGAGAAAGAAAAAAGGACTGAGCTGCCGCCATCATTTTTGCTCCTCTTCCTTTTAGTGCTGTCTTTTTTTTAGGAATGTTTCTAAGCCAGGCTTTTCTTCTGGGCACAGCAGGTGGCCTTTGCCTAGCTGTGAGATTCACCAAGAGTGGAAGGGGACAGACATTGCAGGGGAAAGAAAGAAAGAGCAGAGCTACAGAGGCATCAAAACAGTGTCTTTGAAGAGTGGCACGACATCTTGAGTGGCCAGAAAGGAAGATTAAATGAGGACTCGGCACGTGGGACCAGACCACAGCCATGATAACTCACCTATGTGACTTCAGAGAGGAGGACAACAGAAGAGCCAAGGGGTTCAGCCTGCTGGTCTCCAAGTCACTCGTGCCTGTCACATGTAAAAAAGTGAAGTAATAGTCATTGTTTGAAGTGTTTCCACCTGGAGAGGGAATCCATGGATGTGATGTTTTGATAGTTAGGGCTCATTTCAGTCTGAAAGGGTAGGATTTGACATCCAGGACTGTAGACTCAGTACTGAGCATGATGCTGGGGGGGGGGGGGGTGGTGGAGAAAGCCTACCTTAAAGGAATCAGTTCAGATTTTACAAGAGATCCCAAAGAAGTCCTCCATTATCACGTTACAGGCCCATGGATACACTGATGGTTAGCAGTATCTTATCAAAGTTAAACAGCACTGGTTTGAAAGTCTTTGATGCTGGCAATGCAGTTGAATTTATGTCTTTGTGTATAGATACCCTAGAATCGGGGACATTCCCTTCAAGAGACCCCAGCACTGCCAAGCCCTCCTGATTGAACAGGTTCTGTAGGCCTGGGAGGGTGGACGGTGAGGTTTAGAGTGCAGACCTGGAGGTGGTCTCCCTGGCTCTGACCTGCTACTTCACCTTGGGAAATTTTGCTTCTCTTTATGGTTCACCAAGTGTAAAAGAGAGAGGGTGATTATATTACTTCTCATGGGCATGATTACGTTGAGACACTTGGTATATTGCCTTGCTCACAGTAAGTTCTCAATAAATGTAGTTTCTGTGATTAATGTTACCATTGGGGCATCATGAAGGGTGGCAAAGAGCACATAGATTTGTGGTCAGGACTCCAGGGCATTTTGAGATAGGGTCTCATAAGTTGCTGATGCTGGCCTCAATCTTCGAATCCTCCTACCTCAGCCTCCTGATTTGCTGGGATTATAGATGTGCGCCAGCAAGCCACTTTTATTCTAACTGGTCTTTGACTTACGCTGGGCAGAAGCACACTTACATTCACCTGCGGGCCTCTGGTTTTGCCACTCCCCACGAGGGAGTTCATGTGCCATAACCTCCAAGGCGGATAGTCCCTGCCCACCCCTGCCACTTAGGCTGCAGACACCATTTCCTCTGGATTTTCACAGTAGCCAACCTGACTGTCTTTGTTTCATTCCGCGTTAATAGTTGCCACCCACGAGGCTCCCAGGAACAGTGGCATTTCGTGTGCCTCCGTGCCCACACTTCACACTCATGCTTTGCATATAGTAGGTGCTTAAGAAATGTTAAAATATGGATGAATGACGAGTCAGTGGCTCAGGGCCATGACTGTCGTCAGCACCCTCCTTGTTGTGTCCACATGTGTGCCCACAGTGTGGGGGTCGAGTGTGTCATCTGAGTGTGGTTACCAGGGGCAACCTCTACGTGAACTTGACACTTTACTGTTTTCTTCCTGTGCCCCCAGTCTGAGGCCAGGATCTGAGCCAATGGGACACCAGGTCCTGTGCTCTTGGAGGCATTGTTAAGAACCAGGCTGCTCCCCTGTGACGTGCTCCTCCACTCATAATAAAAACACCAACCCCAACGCAATGCTTCATTGTGTTTTGTTTTAATGCCCCAAACGCATACAGCCAGAAGGCTGAGGTCTCTTAAACACCTTTCTGGAACCTCAGGGATCCCACCTGTTTGCAGAAACCGTACATCCCTCCGTCATGTTTCCCTATCTGATTTCCCTCGTAGGTAACGATGTGGGTCCGTCATCTTCAAGTAAGACCGCGAACAAGTTTGAGGGGCTGTCTCAACAATCCAGGTAAGCCCTCTGAGCTCCTCCTGGTTGGACTCAGAGTTGCGATGGGCAGGATTCTGCGGGTGGCTGTGGCTGTGTTCCCAGTCCCACTCAAGGTGTGGTCGTTGGCAGCGTGGCTCACGAGGAGAGGCTGGGCGTCCACTCTCAGGGGCATCCTGTCCTGCATGGGGCACTCCATCCACGGGCAGCGCAGCCTCGTGGCCCTGAGGTCAGAGTCAGAAGAGGGTCTCTGATGGCGTTCCTGCCAGGCGAGCTTTTGCTGTTGCTTCTGATGTTTTAATTCTGTGACTTTGTTATGTCCCCCTCCACCTGTTCACAGACTTGGAAATTGGAAAAGATATTCTCCTCAGGAAATCTGGAAGCCAGAGCTTTTCAAACACAAAACCTCTTTCTAGCTTGGCTGTCTGTAAGATTTTTGTAGGTGGGGCTAACCCTGGTGTTCCTTTCTTCCCTCCTTTCCCTGAAGGGGGACAGCTAAAGGCCATACTGTTTATCCAGCCCACCCCAAAGGGTTTTCTCTGTAGAGGTGCACCCCAAATATCAGACACAAAGAACCACTTCCAGACCCTCAGGAGAAAGAATCAGCTGGTGTGCTAGGGCCATTTTGTAGGGTTTATCAAAGAAAAAACAACACCCCTTTCCTCTTAATGCTGCCGTCACATTGGACCCCTGTACCCCTGTGGGATGGACCCAATCACTGTTATCCTCAGCTTCACAGATGAGGAGACTGAGGTTCAGAGCAGCATGAATATCAGAGCTGGCTGGTTCCATACCCTGCTCCCAACTTTATCCTTACTTGGTCCTCCTCCACCCCTGCTCAGGGGGCCAGAGAGGGGAGGGTGACACAGAGAAAGAACTTGCAATGGCCAGGCGGGGTTGTCCTCCAGGCCGCAGGGAGCTGCAGGGGGGCAGTAGGACCCCGGTGTGCAGAGGCTGCGTCAAAGGAACAAGTGCCTCTTCTCCTTGACTCGGTTGCTTGGTTGGAAAGCTTGGCCATTTTTTTTTTCCTTTCAATGCAGTTAGGACAGCAGGAAGAGAAAGCAGCCGGTCAGAGGCCAGGAAGGGGGCATGAGATCAGGAAAAGGTCCTCAGCAAGGGCCGCTCAGGCTGGTGGCTGCTATTGCTTCTTGGGAGCGCAATGCCCCTGGGGTGCTCAGGGTCACTGCAGCGTCTCCTTAGAGGGAGACAGTGGCTGCCTGGCCCTACTGGCGTGGAGCCGACTTCTGCTCTGGGCATTTGGGCGTTTCCCCTGCACAGGTACATGTCCTCCGGAGGGCCAGCCTGAGGCTTGGAGGCCAGGCCATCTGGCATGGAGGAGGAAGTGGGAGCTCGGGACCTGCAGAGCTGGGGCTGAATTTCCACTGTCCCCCACTGGCCCAGGGACCTTCTGCTAGCTAGTGACACTCCATGCACCTCAACTTCCTCCTCTGAAGATGAGGTGACAAGGGCTGCTTCGTGGGAGCTGATGAGGCAGGGTGCTGTGGTCACTACGTGACGGTCACCGCTTGTGGTGACCAAGTGCTTTCATGCACATTATTCCTCTGAACAATAAAAGCTCTGAGGTGGAGTGTGGCTTTATCAAATTCCTCGGCTTCGGGATCCCCAACCCTTTCCCATGCTTCTCAACCAGGCAAAAGGGAGTCCTGAAAATAGAGTAATTTGGTTGAATTCTGAAAGAATCCTCTAGGTAATTCTGTAAATGCTTCGATTTCTTTGAATAATAGATCACTACTGATATTATAGAACTTCTAGATCCTAAATGGTTGTTATTTCTTGGTCAGCACCGGTTCTGCAAAGACTGCCCTTGGCCCAAGAGTTCTTCCTAAACTACCTCAGAAAGGTAAGGCTTCTCTCTTTTCTATGTTCACATGAAATTGAAGTGTCCCTGCACCTTCCCAAGGGACGGAGGTCTCATCTCTTGTTCATTGATCTGTCCAAAATGTCTACAGCAACACCTTGCACATAGGAGGTGCCCAGTAAATACTTGTTTTTAAAAAGGTTATAAATTTATTTATAAATTCAAAATCTGACTAGCAAAACACTGTAGTTTTTCATTTAAAAAAAAAAAAAAAAAAAAACCTTTCCAGAAGACACACTGTCATGATCTCCAAGTCTCTCCCCTCTGGGACACTTGAGCAGACAGACCTGGGGGGTAGTACTGGCTCTTCCACTTCCTAGCTGTGACCTCAGGCCAGTGACCTGGTGGCCTCACGCACCTCAGCTCTAAAGAGGGGAATGATGCCTACTTCATGGAGTTTATAGGACAGAGAGCAGTCATGGTCAGAGGGCCCCCAGCAGGTGGGTGGCAACAGGACCCCCCCCCCCCTAGGATGGCATCTGTCATGCCAAAAAGAGGCACGAGCTCTGCACAGGACAGAAGGCAGGTCTGCAAATGCTGCTCTGCAGAGCAGAGACACTCCACTCTGACTAGGTCTTCTTCAGTCCTAAACAGAGTTTTCCTCTATAACCAAAATTTCAGACTTCTTCTAGTGCAGAGATGTGCAGAGCCAGCCTTGCCCTCAGACCTGCGGAGCCCATCAGACGTCTGCTTCCCTGTCCTGGGAGCCCGAGGCCAGCATCAGCATAGGTCCTGGCAGAGGCCCAGGGGAGCTGCTCTGGACTGCTGGTGCCTGGGGCCAACCTCTGACCCTGTCCCGTGTTCTGCAGCCTAGTTAGAGTAGAAGTCAGTGTAGAGGAGTTAGAATTTGCCACTCTCCAAAAGTTCTTCAGTCTAGTGGCCATTTGGAAGGACATCAGCAGAAGGGGCCGGCTCCCTGTCAGGAGGGGGCGTCTCAAGTGGCTGCTGACTCATCATCCACGGAGCAGTAAGGGAGCTTTCCCAGAATTTGCTGAGTCTCTCTCTAGAGTTAGGTTTTATTGGTGACAGTGTTTATTTTTATCCTGGTCTCAAGAGCTTGAGTTTGCTAGGCACTGTCCTCCACCTTCAGGCTGCCCAGCTTCTGCCCTGTGTCTCTCGCATGTTACCCCTGAGTCCCTCTCCCTGCCTCCCAGCAGACTTTTCCTGCACCCAGACCAAATGGCCACCTAGGCGGCTGCTGCCTGCTCCCCGCTCCCCACCCCTCCACACCTCCCATCCCTCCTGTGCCATTTTCTGCTCTCTCACCTGCACCTGTCCTGGCAGCTAGACCAGGAATAGGGTAACGCGGCCTCCCAGATACTTGTCACTCATCTCCAGCACTTCCCAGTTTATACCTGATCCCATTCTGTATATATCCCTATCCACTGGCCCCTAGTAGTTCTGCAGCAGACCCCAAACATGTGATTTCATGCATATGCAATTCATCCTCACATATAAAAGGTTAAAAATTCCTCAGTATCATCAACTATACAGTGTTCACATGTCCAATTAACTAACAAATTTTTATGAATTATTTGAATAAGAATCAAGATGAAGTCTACACATTAGATTGATCTGTCTTCTAAGTTTCTTGGACCAAAGTTTTCCCTCTTGGCCTATTTTGTTTCTGTAATAGAATACCTGGGGCTGAATACCTTTATAAAGAAAAAAGGTTATTTGGATCTGTAGTGCTGAAGGTACAATGTTTGGCAGTGCATCTGGTGATGGTCTTCCTTCTGACAGAGTCCCAAGGTGATACAGGCTCACAGGTCTAGAGTCAGGAAGCAGGCTTGTGAGAGCAGGCGTCACGTCCTCAGCGACCTCTTCATTAGGATTAGTCACAGGGGCTCCACCCTGATGACTTTAACCCTGATCACCTCCTAGAGCCTCCATCTCCTAGCACCATAGTCAGGTTAAGTCCCCACCCTCTTAACATCTCCCAGTGGGAGTTACGTTTCAGCACAGAGAGCACTGGGGAATGCTCAAACCAAGATTTCTGTTTCCTAGCTCTGGAGCCTGAACAGAAATGATATTATTACTCTCACAGACTCACCGCCTGCCAGGTCCCATCAGTCAATTCTTTACACATATTAACTTGTGTAATCTTCATGAACCCTTTGAACTAGGGTTTTAGAGATGAAGACACTGAGGCACAGAGATTGGGTAATTCGCCCAAGGTCACACAGCTAGTTAATGTTGAGCTCGACTTGAAGACGTGTCTGAATGCCGTAAGTGCTGCTCTGCAGAGCTGTGCAAGGCTGTGAGTGGCTCAGCAAGTTGTCCCCGCCGAGCTGTGCAGCATGTGCAGCTGGCGAGGGAACAGGGAGAAGCCCTCCCAGGCACATTGGCTGGGGAGACAGTTGCAGTGTTGGGATTGCGGTCCCCTATACTGTGTCAAATGACGTCCTCAGTGTACATGTGCGCAGCGCAGGAGGAGGTCGGGTGGGCCGAGGGACCTTTCTCTTCTTACCTACTGCGTGAATCATATAAAAAAACAGGAAGTAAATTATAACAGCCATAGAATTGATAGAATTCCCCTTCAAAATTATATCTGTGCTACCCGTAAAGGATTTTAATAGCACGGCAGGTACTCTTGCTCAAACAGTAAAAGTCTCGTGTGTAGAAAATATACAGAAAAATCAGAAGGACATATATTAAAATGGCTACCCGTAGAGGTAGGCTTATGGGGCAGTTTTCAACTGTGCTTTCCAATTTTCTGGGAATAGTATCCTCTTAAGGGGGGTTTAAAATTCTGAATTAAGGTGGCCCTGTTGTCCTTGCATGATGGCTTTCCAGCTTCTTCCTCGCACCTGGCCAAGAACCGCAGCCCAGGCTTGGGCCTGGCCCCGGCTTGGTCCCCGCGAGTGCTCACTGGAGATGGCTCCACTGAGGTGCTTGTGCCTCCTGCTGATGACGCGATGCCTGCCCCCTCGGTTCTGTTTGGTGACCTTGCTCTCTCTGATTGTTCCCCACAGTGGCACTAAGGAAAACAGAAACGAGCCATCATCTCTCCCTAGACAAAGCCAACATCCCGCCTGAGATTTTTCAGAAATCTTCACAGTTGGCAGAATTGCCACAAAAGCCACCACCTGGAGACCTGCCCCCAAAGCCCACAGAACTGGCCCCCAAGCCCCAAATCGGAGATTTGCCACCTAAGCCTGGAGAACTGCCCCCCAAGCCACAGCTGGGCGACCTGCCACCCAAGCCGCAGCTCTCAGACTTACCTCCCAAACCGCACATGAAGGACCTGCCCCCCAAACCCCAGCTGGGCGACCTGCTGGCAAAGTCTCAGACTAGTGACGTCTCGCCCAAGTCTCAGCAGCCCTCCGAGGTCACACAGAAGTCCCACCCAGGGGATCTCTCCCCAAACATGCAGTCCAGAGACGCTGTCCCGAAGCAGGCATCTGAGGACTCCAGTGACCTCACGCCCACTCTGCCCGAGACGCCTGTACCACTGCCCAGAAAAATCAACACGGTGGGTGCCCCCTGTGCTCAGGCCACTCACCACTGCCCCTGGAGGGTGTTGGGACGGCTTTGCCCCATGCAGCAGGCTGCCCACCACACCTCTGCCTGGCTCTGGGGCAGGTGCTGGGGCGGAGGCAGCCTGGTGGTCAGAGGCAGGCTGTGCGACCTGCCTCACCTGCCACAGGACCTGGGGAAACTGCAGGGCGGTGGCAAGTTCTTCACCCTGAGACTGTTTCCCCACATACAAAAGGGGGCCCATGGACACCCAGCTCACAGGTGGGTCAGCGGGTGAGCCTTGGGAGCCCTCTGGCCACACAGCCCAAATGCTGCTGCTCTCCGGAGAACCTGAGGGCGGCACTGCTGCTTTCCCCAGGATCACGGGAGAGCAGTTTCCCTCTCAGGGTCCTGAGTAGCTCCTCAGCCTTCCTACAGGGGAAGTCCACCACCCTTCCACAGGCGGCCTTTGAGGAAGTCTCAGCCTTCTGCCATTCTGTCAGAGCAACATTCCTCCTCTGTAGTGCATCATCTTTATTTTACCACAACATGACTTTCTCCACCATCTCTGTGGAAAGGTGATGCTCCAGGGAGATGTGCAGTACTCTGCCCTGCGCACGGCTGCACCCCACGGCCCTGTACCTCAGGTCGAGGGGCACAGTTACTGTGGAAACCCAGAGTCCTCCCTCTGTGCAGATAGCCCCATCCGCTCATTTTATTGTAAAACATGTTAGAGTAAAAGTGTATCCATGGTTCATACTGTAACCCCAGCAACTCAGGAGGCTGAGGAAGGAGGATCACATGTTTGAGGCCAGCCTGGGCAGCCTAGAGAGATTCTGTCTCAAAAGAATAAAGGTCTGAGGATGTTGCTCAGCGGTACAGTGTCCCTAGGTTCAACCCCCAGTGCTACCAAAAAAAAAAAAAAAAAAGTTTCACATGAGTACCAAAGGAAAGGTAAGAAAAATAAATCATCCTCCCGTGGATTTGAGAGCAGCCTGGCGAGCATCACAGATGCTCTTCCTTGTCCTCAGGAGGACGCTACCCCTAGTCCAAAGCACTGCCAGTGGCCTCACCAGCCTTTTGATTTGTGCAGTTCCAGTTGATGCTGGAAGCTTTGCAGTCGAGCCGTCTCATTTAATCCTTTCCATTATAAATGAGCACATCATGGGCCTTCTCGGTTGCTTCTCAGTTGCTTTCAGAGTCTGCTGCCACCATAGTTCTGCCAGGCTTCCCAGACCCCACCATGGCCCTGGCAGGGAGCTCAGGCCTGGCTCATCCAGGGCGGAGCGAGGAGGCAGAGAAGGGGGGTCACCAGACCCAAACACTTCAGAGAGACAGCTTACTCTTTTTATTACTGATTATTTTATTAGCTGGGTCCTAAAAGTTTTCTTTAGAAGGTAAGGTCTCTGTTTTCGTCTTTCTGTTTACTAAGAACTGGAAGCCCAGCCAACGAAAGCCTAAGTCAGAACTGGCCAGAAGTTAGAATGGTGTACGAGCAAGAATCCACCCAGCCGGGCTGATCCTGCCGGGGGTAGCCGACATGTCCTGACCTGCTGTTTTGCATGAGGGGACGGCGAAATTTGTTGATGCTGCACATTCAGTGTGCAGAAGCTGCACATTTTGCTTTACATCATGTTTCCTAAAAACATTTTTAGACTCCGCTGTCATTTCTGCAAGCTGCTGTTGCCAGTGGGGGAGGGCAGGGTGCTTCATGTGTTTTGGGGAAGTTGAATTTTGATTCCTGCCCACATGATGTGATTTCTAGTGAAAATAACTTGGCAGTGGCCAATCCCTAACTGGGCACTAGCCTGCTCCTGATGGAGGAAGGGCCTATCATTCCTCAAGAGCACACGGTGGTACGCTGGGCGCCTGGCAGACACTCCCCCCCATGCGCACACCCTTGAGAAAAATCAAGGCTCGGTGAGGTCCAGTCACTTGCCCCACGTCACCCATCTCCTAAAGAGCACCATGCTCTTCACCCCTGCAGCCTGTTCTTCCAGCTAAAACCCAGTTTCTATATTGAAGGGGAAGAATAAAGTGAGGCGCGTGAAGACCATTTACGAC
This sequence comes from Marmota monax, assembly GCF_021218885.2. Lineage (NCBI taxonomy): Eukaryota > Metazoa > Chordata > Mammalia > Rodentia > Sciuridae > Marmota > Marmota monax. The sequence continues at coordinate 34,056,538 of NW_026694084.1, read as the reverse complement.
TGCCAGGCAGACAATGACGACGAGCTCACCTTCATCGAGGGAGAAGTAATTATTGTCACAGGGGAAGAGGACCAGGAGTGGTGGGTATGTACATTTGGTCCCTCCATTCAGTCACCAACCACACCCTGGCAGATGACACGTGGGGACCTGCAGACCCTGCAGTCAGTAAAGCATCCCTCACGCACAGAGAGCCTGTCAGCCGCGACAATGGCCCACGAGCCTTTTACATTTGATCCTTCTGCATGGTACCTTCCTTCAGAAATGTATGTGATTTCCCGTGGTACACACAACCCACTGTGTGTTGTCGGCATCTTTAAATGTCCAGATGCAGAGCTCAAGCTCAGGAGAGTCAGGCACATTGCCGAGGCCAGGCAGATGATGCGCAGGCAGTCGGGTCTCTGAGTCGCTCCAGAGCTCGAAGCCTGTGCTTTGTTCCCCTTGCACGCTGTCCCCCAGCTGGGAGCCAGAAGGCGGAGGTGCAGGACATGCTCAGCTGTTTGTGGTGCTTGGCCCTCGGGCTCAGTCCTTAATCCAGTCTGGGGTTCTCAGTTTGTAAAGAGGACTTGCAGTACCTTCATCACATAATTCTAGAAGATAAAATGAAAATATCTGTGAAAATTCCCCTCACATTAAGACCTGCCGCTCAGGTATGTGTAAGGGAAGGCACCCTTGTCCTCTCCACCCAGCTCTTTGGAGACCTGTAGGCACCGTCGCACTGGTCACTTCTCAGGCTGATCAGAAAGTGTCTCCCCAGGACGACTGCCAGGCCGAGGTGCAGCAGACGGTCACCTCAAACTTTTCTGTTTAACAGTTTCCCGCCTTCAGCATGGAAATCCTCCTTCTTTGGCAGCCTGAGTCCCCTCCTCCCAAGAGGGGCTCAGTTCTGTGGTTCACAGTTGGGCCAGCAAAACCTGTGGCTGCTCAGAACACCCCCTCACGTGTGTGCCTGGCCTGTACAAGCCTGGCACATGCAAGTGTGCACACTCACCTTGGCTCCTTCTCCCCTGGGCCTGTGGGCAGTGGTTTTGCTGGACTGGAACAATGGTTTTTCCTGGGAAAGATGCATGCTGTGGGCATGTTGTGGGAAGAAGCCAGGGTGATGCCTACACCTTGCCATGCGCAGGGAGCCACGCAGCAGAGAAGTCAGCACTGAGGTCAGGAAACCCTGGGCTGAGGGGGCAGGTGTCCTCTCCTGGGACAGGATGAGCTGGGGCAGGCCCAGGGGCCTCCAGCCTCTGTTGGCAGAGGCAGGCCGGCCCCCAGCATGCAGCCTGGAGAGCCAGTGTGCACAAGGCCAAGGAGATGAACTCTGAGGTCTCCAGCGGGAGTCAGTCACCGTCTCTGTGGCCTTGGGGGAAGCATGTCCCTCCTATAAACCTATTTCCTCTGAAAACCGGGACCTGATTAATCCTCCCTCACAAGGATGTCACCAAACTCACTTTGCTGTAGTGTGATCAAGCAGCCATCATAGTCTTTGCTAAGGATGGGTGACTCCAGCAGAGACGAGTCTGCAATAGTGTGGTCAGCATTGTTCCTGGGAGAAGTTCTCTGGGCCAACAGCACATACGCAGCCAGATGTGAATGTCACCATGCATCCCCATGGTGACATGCCACCCACATAACCCTCATACTGCGTGGTTTCAGCTGAGCGCTCATGGCGTAGGTAGGCCACATCTTAACCATTGACTGCATATCCAGGATAAGGGACCAATAGTACCGATGGCCTCCACCGCCACGGGCCTGGTTGGTAAAGGAGCTGGTTATAGGCTAGACACAGCTCTTGGCTTCCACTCTGTGCAGTTGGTACTTCATGCAGAGAAGATGAGAGCTGGCCTTGACTCATCCTGTCCCATGCTTCAAACCACCCTGCTGGGTGTATTTGCCATTTAAAGCCAGCGTGAGTGGTCTTGTCTTTCCTGCTGTCGAGGACTCCCAATGTGGTTCTCTTTGATGTGATTAACGCTGACCTAATAGAGGTGATGAGAAGATCTTTGCAGGCAGCCTGGCTCTCGGCCTTGTGTAGCAGTCAGTACGGTTGCCCTCAGCCTCAGACTCCCGCAATATCCTCCCCCAGAGTAGCCAGAGGATAAATGATGGGCACGTAGCAGCTTTTCCCATGTAGTTTGTCTTTTCTTTTTTAAAGTAATCACACAAGCCTGAGAAGGGCTTTTCTGGTGCCCTGTTATACAGTTGAGAGGCTTAGCAAGGTGTGTTTGACCCCCACCTCCTCCCCAACTGGAAAGCAGAAGCATCTGCTCAGAACATGGATCGTGAAGTCTGGGCTGGAGGGAGGCCTTGGGCAGGCTGTTCCACCTCTCTGGGAACTCCGTGGGGGCAGGCAGATGGTGCAGAAGTGCCCTTCTGTTGTTTCGTTGCATAGTTTCTGTGGTTCACAAAGGATGGGGAAATGTGTCTGGGTCCACCCCAGGGCTCTGGGTTCTGGGGCTGGGCTCTTACCCCCTGGACTTGTCCCAGGGCAGCTGCCTGCTGCCTCCAGCCTGACCACTATCTTTTTCCTTTGCAGATTGGGCACATCGAAGGACAGCCTGAAAGGAAGGGGGTCTTTCCAGTGTCCTTTGTTCACATCCTGTCCGACTAGCAGAAAGCAGAACCTTATGGTTGTCTCCATCCTCCATGCCAGACTTCTGCTTCCATGCCACCCTGTGCACAGTGTGTGTATAGCTGCTGTTACAGAATAGGAAACTCCTCGAGGGCCACCTCGGGAGGGGAACAGAGTATGTATTGTAAATATCCTGTGGTCTTCTGCCTTTGCCAGTATGAGGGTAGCCTCGGGGCCCGGTGCGCCTTGCTGGTTTGCCAAAGCCGTCCTTGGCACCTAGCACTTACATCTCTCTCTATCTGTGCTGTTTTACAAGCAAGCAAAAATAAAAAAAATTAAAATTAAAATTAAACCAACTACAACAAAAAACCAGGAGTGTAGGAATTGCTGGCTTTGAAAGTAGAGTGTTTTCTGTTCAGCAGCCATTGAAGGGCCTAGAGTCGACTCTGCTCCTTACAGTGCAGTATTCTCAACCTTGTTACTGAAAATGCAGCATTAGCAAAGAGGTGGGTTCTGTTCTCCAGGTGAAACTTCTAGTTAGCTCCATGACAGACCAGCCTGTAGTTATCTGTGTACACAGTTTACAGCTACAAAAACCTACTTTGGTATTTATTACAGACAAGTGCTCAGTTAAATATGTTACTCCTTCAGCAAATGTTCACTGACCCAAAACTCTTTGTGGCATTTTACAATGCACACAGCCTCATGCAAGTTGAGACAAGTGGATTTATACTGTCTTATGATGATGAGTGCCCACCCTTGAGATATTACCTCATTATGCAAAAATAACATATCCTTCATGCCTATTTTGACAAAGTTTAAAATATGTCTGATGAAGTTTAACTTTCAGGAACCAAGGACTGCCAGAAAATATTAGCCTCTACATTATGCATGCATCTAGAAGCTTATACCTGAAATCTTGCCTTTTATAAAGGAATAAATAGTATGAATAAGTTGAACTGTACATTTTTTAAACTTGATTGCCATTAAAGCAGAAATTATAAGGTTGCAACTATATCTGTTTGTAGTCAGTCATTCAACTCTCTCAAAGAGTATGAATTTACATAATGTATTATGAATCAGCATCCCTCAATTGTATTGAAGCATCTAAAGTGTTGGTTTTAAATTATTTTCTTAGTTTTGTTCTTGGATAAATTTACTTTTAAAAGACTATTCAAAATGGAGAATTTAAAAGTCAGCCCTTCACACAGTGTTTCCAGAGTAGGATCCAGGTGCTGAAACCAAGCTCTTCTGCTCTTCTTCATACATTAGTGTTCCCATCTGAAGCGCCAGCCACTAGACAGTTCCCTTTCAAGTCAATTCATAACCAAGTTTTGGAAGCTGCTATGAATTGCACTGTGAAAAAGCTCTCCCTGCAAGGAGTCTGTCTCTGTTTCTCTGTCACTTGTGCTCTTTCTCTCTCTCTCATTTTGTTTTCATCCCAGCCATGCTTATCAGACCATTAAGAACATTGTGTTTTGATCTTTGGCATCAGTCTGAATTTTGGACAAGAATACAACAGTCATATTCCACAACCAGTGGGACTGTCCTTGATTCTAAGGCTCGTGTCGTTCTGATGTTCCATTTGCTTAAACTGCTATTTTGGCAACAGCACAGAAGACTTAATATTTTTAAGCAGATAATCTTAGCCGTGAATGAGAAATGTTAATTTCACAGAAGCACAATTCCCAACCAAATCCATAGGAAAAACCCTCTTTCATAGTCACAGTGCTCAGTAAATATTTAGTTCTGCTTAAGTGGTTACTATGAAAACTTTGAGTAGCCACCTGAAGAATAAACCTTGCATGGCATACCTGAGAAATATTTCATCAGCTACTATTGGAAACTGATTTTAAGCAATTGCTTCCTCAGCATCAGGGCACACGTGCATTCCCACACCTAACCCAGAATGTGAGGGAGGCACCAGGCCACGTGCTGATGTGTGACTGGCCGTGCCAGCAGCCTCAGCATTTAAGCCACACTGGTATCAGGACAGGAAGTCAGCATCTGAGGCTGCCCTGGGTCCCAGCTCATTCATTCACAATTTGAAGTTGCAGTAAAGAGTCGTTCTTCATTGTGGCCAGACTATTTGCAACTCATCTGAAAATAAACTAGTTATTTTAAATACACAAGCTCCGTCTCTAGAGTTATGTGGAGGCGATGTCTATTCTGTTTCCCCTATTGTAGAAACTCTCACAGATGCATTTTTCATACCTTTTTTTTCCCTCCTCCTCCTCCTCTGGTTTGGTTTTGTTTTCCATGAGGAATTTGAGTTCTCTCTAATCCAGCTTACTGTGGGACATAGGAAAACTAGATAGAAAAACCGTTGGCAATCTTGTTGAGTTTAAATCTGATCTCGTTCTTAAACTCAGTGAAGAGCCATGATCTGCCATTTTGTACATGATATAGTATTTTGAAGGAATGGGACCTTACCAAAAAAAAAAAATAGCAAATTAGTTCTTTTTTCCCCCAGAGAAGAAAGTAATGTTCTGCAAGTAGTGTGTGTCTATTTGACTGTTGAACAGCAATTGCTATTTATTTTTGTATTGCCTAGAACTTCAACGTGTTGTATAGGAATCCCATAGTGCCACTAGTTAATTTCCGAATCCTCATCTGGATGTTACCATCAAACATCAGTACACTTTTCGTTTCACATGTATTTAATGTGACCGTTTTTCAGTACTGTATGTGTTAATTTCTACTTTTTTTAATATTTAAAATTGCTTTTAAATAAACATTCTCAGTTGACCCCAAACATCTGCAGTGAGACCATTTTGTGAGTTGTCCACTCCTTCCAACTGGAGAAGGTCGGGACTTCATCGGCTTTACTCTGGAGGGAAGAATGATACTGGTCATCTTACCTCCTGTGAACAGTGTGCGGCACTGTGAACAAGACAGGAAGGAGAAGGGGGCCCCTCCGTGTCCCGGGGTGACATGCTGATGCAGCCGCAGCTCTAGGTGCCCAGCAGCGTGCCGCACAGTGCTTCTGTCGGCAGCTGTCACTCCTGGTGCTGCCCTGAGGTGGGGTGGAGCAGCTCAGGCCCAGGTGGTCTGCCTACAGCGTCTGGCTAAGTCCCCAGTGAGCCCCTACAGGGGCCCTGACCTCTCACTTCACAAGCTTGGAAATGAAACTCGGAGAGATTCGTGGCTCCAAAAATCACTGAGTCAGGAGTGCATGCAAGTGGTTCTGGCTACCATGGCAGAAATCTGAGCCATGGTAGACCATGGAAGATGTCTGCTACACGAAGTTCTAGCCAGGGAGTGACCACAGCATCAAAGATTCTGAAGCGCTGGTCTCCACGTTCCTTCTCCTTCCTTCCTGAAAGTTGGTAACCTCAGGTCTGTCCACACAGCTGGTGTGGGAAACCCAACACACACTGTGTGGCCGGAGGAAGGGGCTTTGGCAGGGAAGCGGTGGATTTGCATCAGGCGGTTTCTGGATAAGTCAGGCAGAGCAGCAGCCTGTTTTCCATCTGGTTACAAAATGTCGTTTCCCATTTGGTTATCTGTGGTTTTAACCCTGCTACAGGGCCTGTTTAAAACCAAGAATTCACCACCCCTTTAAGAGCAGCCCCCTGGTGGCCCAATAGCTATCTCGTTTCTCCAGGGATCACAGAATTTGGAGGCTGGTTCTGGCCTCTGCACCTCACTGGGTTGAGTGCCCACTGAACACAGGCCCGGGCCTCCTCCACCTGTTCAGCTGTGAAGCAGGTGTTGTCTTGTTAGGCACATTTTCTGATGAAATTTTCTGACCTGGAGCAGCTGGAGCGAACTGCTCAGTATCACACGGGAAGTGGTGGGCAGCGGGCAAGCCCACGTCGAGGACAACTGCTCTCCCTCCCTCCCCGCCCCAGCTTTTCCCCTCTGTCCTAACCCTGTGCTCTCCTCCCCTTGCATATGTGTAAGTCTTCCTCACTCCCAGAGTCTGCATGTGTGGCAGGGGGGCTGGTGTGGATGACATTCGTTGGGATGGTTCAGCTTCTCCTACGCTGCCCATTCCCCCTGTGTATCCATCTGTCCCCGATGCAAATCCCAATTTTGCAGCATGCAGAGTGTTCAGAGCTAATGGCCTCGCGTCTCTAGCTGGTGAGCCGAGGCTGAGCCCAAACCAGCTCCCAGGGTTACAGGCCAGGAGACACACTGGGCCTGGCCTCTGCAGCCAGCTGCCTGGGATGGAGGCAAAGTCAACTAAATCATGTCACCTTCCGTCTCTGCGTCCGAGGCTAATGTGTCCCACACGCATCCCCTTTGTGGCCAGATGATGCCAGGCCAGTGGTTGCACAGACCAGCTCCTCGTCCTCTTCTAGAAGCTCCAGGCTGAGAAGGGGATGGATAGGTGAGGATGACTGTGGGGCTCAGCTAGGGGATGGCCTGGAGGAAGGCGGTGCCTGTCCCCAAGGACCTGGGGAAGCTCTCACCAAGGCCAGTGAGTGAGAGGTGGCCCTCCTGAAACAGCTGGAGCAGGCAGGAAGAGGAGAACAGTAGGCTGGAGATGGGCAGAGCCACCTGCAGGGTCTTCCATCAGTGCTGGGCTGGAGAGCAGGGTCGTCCCTACCCCCAACCCTGACCTCCCATGGATCAGGGCCCAGTGCTAACAACGCCTGTGGGCTGGACACTGTGTTGAGTGCTGGGTCACAGCTATTAGAGGGAGCTGTATTCTCCCCATGAACAGATGAGAAGACTGATGCTCAGGTTGATTTGTAACTTGCCAGAAGCCAACCTCCCTCATGATTCAGGAACCCTGATTTGAACCCTAACACAGGGCCCAGTGCAGCTCCTGCCTGGGAGCCTTTGCTGGCCTGCTCCTCCCCTCTCCCAGCAGGTCGGCTGCCAGGAAAGTGCAAACCACAAAATGAAGTTTCCAATTCAGAGAAGTGCCAGCACTTGCCAGAAGAGCCCCATAGGAGGATTTCTTGGACTGCTGCTGCACACTTGGGAACCAGAGGTGGCTATCCTGGCGCACGTAGACTGCCGGAAGAAAACAGTGAGGGAGCGTGCGTATCTGTGAGCACAGCAGCCCACTGCAGACGCTGAAACACATAAGCTCCCGAAAACAGCAATTAGAGCTCAGATAAACACAGATGTTTTGCAAAAATCTTACCACACAGCAAATCCTAGCTGAGGCCAAAACCTTGACCTTCTGCTAAATCATCGGGACAGAAGCCTTATTCGGCTTCACACTCGAACAGGCAGAATGAAAACTTCACTGTGCAGTTCCAGGCAGACTGGAGAGCAAGACACAGCAAGAAAACAGCACCCGGCATTCAGATTTGGGAAGCATCACAGTCCTGGGTCCTGTCCTGGAGATTCTACATCATGGGAGGGACCCAGGAGTCTGCGTTTAACCACGTCCCCCAGGTGATTCCCACACATTCGCCAAGAAAGCCAGGTCACTCCTGGAACACCACTCAGCTCCTGAAAATCTACTCTGTCACCAAAAGGGAGAATTATCCAGAGTCCTGAACCTCCTTACAGACTCACCGTCTAATAGTGAGGAAACCTCTCATTGAGGGCTTAGCACTTAGGAAACTCCAACCGACACTGTCTCACCATACTAAGTGCCATGAAAAGGAAACAACTCGAGTTTGGCAGACCTGGTTCAACACCGCCCTGGCCAGTTGCAAACAGACATGCATAGCACATTGTTGGGCAGACAGTGCACGTGGCTCGGGCACTCTCAGCCCTGAGCTTCCTCATACCATTACTCAGCTCAGGAGCTTGGAACTCAAATGTGCAACAGTGCTTGGAGCCTGTTGGTTCTACATGTTCCTCTCTAAGACATGGGAGAACATTCTCCCAGATTCACCCACTGGTCACCTAGGTCTAGTGGGAACCAGACGGAGGACCTGGTGCCTCCTGTCACTTGCAGCACATCTGCCCACACACAAGAGCCTGGGCAACTTAGGGAGACCCTCTCATAGGAAATAAAAACTCACAGGACTCCCCTGGCAGCTCTACCTCCGATTACTAGTCCCTGGCTTGCCTTCCCAACAAGTTCCATGGCCTTGGCTTTATTTTCTCCCCAAAGCCTAGGAGGACCATTCTGGTGGGCAACAGAGATGCAGAGACCCGGCTAGCAAGGAAGGGACGTCAAAGGCAGTTGACTAGGAATCTGTCAACTATCACTGAGTATGACGATGCCCAGGACCTAGGATCCCTACACAGAAATGTGTACATATGTCAGCTCAAAGACATGGACCTGTGTCCTAAAAGAGCTACTTATAATAGGAAACACAGGAGATGGATGCATAAATGGGGAATGTTCACACATTGTATCTGAAACAAACTACAGCCTAACCACATGGACGAATCTCACGAATAACATTAATCACAAGAAGCCAGACTTGAAGGAATTCACCTTTTAATTCCACTTAATGTACACAAATTGGCCATCGATGTGGTTATCTTTGGGTAACCACTAGGAGGGGACCCTGGAGGAAGGGGGTTTCGGGGTACAGATACTATTCTGTTTCTCTGAATATTGGTCACAAGGGTTTGTTCAATTTGAACACTCATTGACCTGTCATTCTTGGTTTGTGCTTTTTTTATATGTATGCTGTTATTCTCAATGGTCTGCTGGTAAATATTTAAGCAGCTCTTAAAAAATTAAAATTTAGAAGAAACCTTTATTCGTAGCATTTGCCAGTTCCTGGGTGTAAATATTTCTACTGTAGCTGATTACAAACAGCTCCTGTTCACAGAGGAAATCTTCAGATAGCAAAGGATGGGGTGGTGAGAGCTGTAACCTGATCAGTCCATCCTGGTTTGAGTAGACTGGGAGGTAACTGGAAGCAGATGGGGCCTGGCTGGAGGAGGCGGGTCCTGGGGGCGCCCTGGAAGGGTGCATCTGCCCTGCAGCTCCCCTCTCTTCTTCTCTTTCTCCTCCCCTCTCTCCCTCCCTCTCCTCCTTTGCTGCCAAGAGGGGAACAACTTCCCTGTACTGGCCCTTCCCTCACAATGTGCTGCCTCTCTTGGGCCTAGTGCAATGGAGTTGGTCGTCCATGGACTGAGGCTTCTGAAACTATGAGCCCCTAATAAACTTTTCCTCCTCTGAGTTGTTCTTATCAGGTGGTTTGGTCACAGCAACGAAAAGCCAACCAAGACAAACCCTTTCTCAACTTCAGCAGATCACTGATTATACCTTAAAAAACACTTTTAAAACAAGTCTGACGCAGCAATACCACTCCTCAGTATTTATTTAAAAGAATTAAAGTGAGCCTGCTATAGCAATGTCATGCATAGCTGTATTTACAGCAGCTCAATTCACAATAACCAAATTATGGAACCAGCAGCCTCGGTGCCCATCAACAGATGAGTGAACAAAGAAAATGTGATATGTACACACAATGGAGTTTTATTCATCCATGAAAAAGAGCAAAATTATATCATTTGCAGGAAAATTAATGAACTTGACAGAATTATGTTAAGTGAAATATGCCAAACTCAGAAAGTCAAGGGTCATATATTTTTCTCTCATATGTGAAAGCTAGAGAGGAAAAGTGGTAAAAAGGGGTTGGATCTCAGGAAATTAGAAGGAAGACCAAAAGGGTAGAGGTAAGGGACCAGGGGAGGAGGAAGGTAGGGACAGGGTAGGTGTTGGGGAGTGAAATTGACCAAATTATGTTATGTGCATGTATGAATATGAATCCTGCCATTATGTACAACACACCGATGAAAAATTGTCTATTAAAATTTGAGGTGAGTCTAGGGACTGAGTGGGGTAAGCCCTGTCTTGCTTGATCCCCTGCTAGAGCTCACACACACCACACAAATAACTACACCCATTTTTAAAAAACTGTAACAGCATTATTGAGATATAATTCATATACCATGCAATTCAGTCATTAAAGATATGCTTTGCAATCGATTTTGGTATATCCACAGAGCTACACAACCATCATCACGATTGAGTTTAGAACATTTTCCTCACCTCATAAATAAACCCCATACCCATTTAACAGGTGTTCCTCATTTTCCTCCAACCCCTGAAAACCATTAATCTACTTCCCGTATCCATAGAGTTATCTTCTTTGGAACTTTCGTGTAAGTGGAAGCATTCAATAAGCACTTTGCTCTGACTGGCTTCTTTCATTCATCACGATGGGTTCAAGGTGGGCCCCCCTTGTACTACCTGTCCCTGTTTCATCTCGTTTCATTGCTTGTTTTCTTTTTTCCAAGTAATCTTCCACTGTATGATATTCTTCATTTTCTTTATCCATTTGAGGGGACATTTGAGTCATTTTCATCTTTTTTGATTATTATAAATAATGCTGCCGTGGACTTTTGGGTACCTGTTTTTGCATGGACATTGGTCTTCATTACTTGTGTATATATACATCTAGGAGTGAAATTGCTAGATTATAGGAGCATCCTATATGCAGCCTTCTGAGGACCTGCCAGACTGTTTCCCAAAGCAGAGGCACCATTTTCCATCCTCACCTGCAGTGCATGTGGGTCCCAGTTTCTCCACATCCTCACCAGCACCACCCCTCCTCTTCCCCCCACTTCTCCTCTTCCTCCTCTTGTAACAGCCATCCTAATAAGGATAAAGTGACCTCTCGTGGTGGTTCTGATTTGCATTTCCTGGTGATTTGTGATGCTGAACACATCTTCATTTGCCCATTTTTAAATTGTGTTGTCCCTTATTTTGAGTTATTTATATTTTCTACCTACAAGTCCTTTGTCGCTATGTGGTTTGAATTTTCCTCCCCTCCTGTGGCTGTCTTTTTCTGCTGCTTTTCCTTTGATCATGACTCATTTCCCTCTTCCAGAATATGAGCTTTCAGAGCCAAAGTCTTCAAAGGCCAGACAAAATCACCGAGATCTGTGAGGTGGCCTTCTGTTTTTCTCCTGTAACACTGTTGTTCAAGTCAAACTGAGCGTTTCTGTGACCTCTGGGAGTATGAGTGTGGGCTTTGGATTCCCATGGGCCCAGTTTGAGTGGTGTGGTCATCCATTTTCTGTTGCTATCACTGAATATCTGAGACCAGGTCATTTATAAGGAAGTCTGTTCAGCTCCCAGTTCTGGAGGTGGGAAGCCCACGAGCATGTGCCCGCACACGCAGCATCTGGGAGGGCCCTCCTGTGTTCAGGGCAAGCATGCCCCAGAGAGCTGGCTTCCTTTAAGAAGCCGCTCCCTCACTAACCCACTAATCCATGAATGCATCGTTCCATTCCTGAGGGCAGAGCCTAGTCACCCAGTCCTCACCCTGTTGCCACCCCAAGGTCCCACCTTCAAATACCATTAACATGAGTTTGGGGATTAAGTTTCTAGCCCCTGAACTTCGAGAGGTACATTCAGATCACAGCAAATGGTGATCTCCCTCTCAAAGCTGAGTGGACATGGGCACATTGCATGGCCCCATGGAGCCCTCAGTGTGCTTGCCAATGGAGTGTTACACTGCCACCACCTTCCAAAGACCCAGAACAGGTAACCCAAAGTGTTTTACAATAGGTCTTCCTGAATAAATCTTAACATTGTGCACACTTTGTCTTCACAGGCCTTTTTAAAGTAAAATGTAAGCCTTATATCTCGCCTGATGTAAATCAGGGGCTTAAAAGAAAATGAGTGACAATCTGCTCCCTCAACCCTGTACCCCTTCATTCTTAATTTCCCACGGCTACTTTTAGCAGGGGAAGCTTGAAACTGCTGTTTCTTAGGGCGGTGAGGAGGAGAAAGGGGGAAATATCACAGCTTTTGCTTTCGTTATTATTATGAAATCACTGACAAAGTGTTTGTCAGCTTCTTGGGCCAATAAAAAGTTTGCTATCAACTGAAACCAGAGGAAAGTGTCATTTATTTGCCTCCTTCTGGGGGACACAGCCATTTGGCCCTAGCAGGGGCTTCCTCGCTCTCCACCACAGCATCTGTCTCCACCCCACCCTTCTGGGCCCAGCCTGGACATCCTGTGCCCTAGAGCCCTGGGGCCTCATCTTCTGCGAGTTCTACCACCCTGGGGACACCTGGCTGCTCTGCTTCCTGAGTCAGGTTGCAGAGCCTCCTGGGGAGGGGCACAGGCTGGGCTCAGATCCTGGAGCAGAGTCTGGAGGTTCAGGAACCGGACTTCCTGTAACAAACAGGTCTATGCGGGAGTCACAGGCAAGCTGCCCAAGGGTGAGCTGTGAGTTGCAAAATAAAATGAAACTCTTCTAGAAGTTCCTCATCTTTGGCCCCTCGGGCCCTCAACGGTGAACTCCCTCTTTCCGTGAGTCAGGCTGGGAAGTGCAGGTATCAAGGTAACCCCTCCGCTCTACTCAGAATCCTCCCCTCCAGGCAGGGTTCCTGCAGCTCCTACACACCCATGCTGTCCAGGTGCCCACTGCTCAGTGCTCCCGGGATGCTCCAGGAGAGCCCAACCCAGAGCAGTACCCAGCTACCCTTCCCCTCTGCCAAACGAACTATTAGTCTCTGTGCGGACTCCAGGCCTGTCTCTCCCGACACCTAACCTGTGGGTCTCATCTCAAACTGGAAAATGCAAAGCCTGCAACTGGCTCCTAGAGACAGTGAACAGGACAGGGGGCGCTGGAGCTGGCTGAGCCCCAGGACAGGGGGCTTCTGGCAAACCCAGCCTGGTGGTTCTCATGCGAGTGGTCACAGACTGCCCTTTGAAAAGTAGCATTCACAGATTTGACTATTCAATCAAAACAAGTGGACTTGACAGCAAAAGACGGCTTCAATGGAAATGGCCTGGGGCCTGGCATCTTGGGATTCTGCCAGGCTGACAGGGTCATGCTGCTCTCACTCTCCTTAGCCTCCTTCTCATCCAGGAGGTGCCCACTGCCTAACCCACTGCCTTTCCACCATGCCTTGTCTGCCCTCCAACGAGTTCTGGGTTCAGGCCACTGACCAAGCATCAGGTGCCTCAGAGGCCCCATCTGGGTCTGCCATGTGCATGCCCCTGCTGGGATGAGCACATCGTGGGTCCTCAGCTAACAGGTTTAAGGAGCGAGTGCTGAGGACCTGACCCAGCCAGAATTTCACTAAGAGAAGAATGACCTGAGATTCGTGAGAAGTGGTCCTCTTTCCTTCTGGCCTAGTATTCATCATCAGGTGGCCCCTGCTCTTGAAATCAAATGCAGTAGGTGGTGTTATGAATGTGATCCTGTTTGTGCCTGCACCCAATTAGAGGGGGAAGGAGGAGTGGGGGGGCAGCCCCACGGGGCAGCAGGGGCGAGGAAATTGGAGCCCACCTGCTAGGTCACCAGTACCCAGGACTGCAGCAGAGGTGGGAGTGGAAGCCGGGCTCTGGCCCTTGCTGAGAGCCTAGCCAATTGCATGATCTTAGGCAAGACTTTTCCTCTCTAAATTTGAGTTTTTCATCTGGAAAATGGGTTACATAGCTCTGCCTACATCCTGGCACTACTGGGAGCATCAGTTGTGTGTGTGTGTGTGTGTGTGTGTGTATACACACATGGGCTCTTATGTGTGTGCCTGTGTGTGCAAGCTTTGAGCATGGCAAAGAGATGATTAGAAGAGATGATTCTTCCCTTGCCCTGACTTCTTGCCTTGACCTGAGCTGTCCCTGGTTGCTTTCCTGGCCACTCTGCTCTACTGAATCACTGCAGGAAAGTGCAATTGTCGGGACTCTTTCTTCACTCCCATGAACCCCCCATCGGCTTTCCCTGATGGCCTGGCGAGGCCTGAAGCTTCACCTGCCAGGGCTCACCTTCCCCCAAAGCTCCAGGCACCTGCTAAGTGGAGGGCAGCAAAGGGAGAACAGAGCAGGCTGAACCCCCTGGAAACAGCTGCTCTCAGAAGCCCTTCCTGATCCTGGGTGTGTCTGGGTCCAGGGAGTTCAGGTGATTTGCCAAAGTGCTTATTAAGTGCTTACTGTTTGCCAGGCACGCTTCTAAACATGTAGAAACCTTGAAGTGCATTAAGTCTTCAAGCAGCTGGGTGGCCCAGGCTAATAGCCATCCCCACTTCACAGGTACAGCCTGGAAGACGAGTTTCCTACAGCTGCTAAGACAAACTACCACAAACTCAGTGGTTTAAAACAGCACAGATTTATTCTTTTCTGGTCCTGGAGGTGAGAAGTCTGAATCAAGGTGTTGGCTTGCCTGTTTCCTGGAGGCTTCAGGGCGGCATTTTCTTATTCCAGCTTCTAGAAGCTTCCTGCATTCCTCCATCTCTGGTCCTTCTATTTTCTTTATATATATATTAGTTGTAGTTGGACACAATACCTTTATTTATTTATTTTTATGTGGTGCTGAGGATCGAACCCAGGGTCTCGCACGTGCTAGGCAAGCGCTCTACTGTTGAGCCACAACCCCAGCCCAGGTCCCTCTATTTTCAAAGCACATCACTCAACCTGTAGTTCTGTGGTCACCGCTTCTTTTTTTTACTGTGACCCTCCTGCCACTCTTTATAAGGATCCTTGTGATTTCACAGGGCCAACCTGGGCATCCAGGACCATCTGTGCCACATCAAGACCCTTAACTTTCCCCAAGCTGCACCACTGGTCGGGTGTCACCCAGGTGACTCACTTCCTCAAACCACTGTGAGCACCAGCTTGGGACCTGCCAGGTCCTGTGCTCACATCAGCCGCTGTGACAGATCGTCAGGCGCATGTGGGTCTTGCTCCTGGCCCCACCCTTGGCGTAACCCCACTGCCCACCCAGAGGCCACAGTTAGCCCAACCAGTTGGCTGCCTGCTGCCAGGAATGGACAGGAAGGCAAGCCCCAGGTGGCCCCAGGAATCACAGCCTTGTTACCACCCTCTCAGGTCTCTAACCCACTCCCAGGGCAGCTGAGGCGACCCCATCTTCCCAGACTGACACCCAATCCTCCTCCAGAGCCATTTTTTTCTTTTAATGAATATTTATTGTGCATCTACCATGTGCCAGACTCCAGGGACACAGAAGAGTATCAACACAGCCCTGCCTTGGGGAGACTCAGAATGAATTCAGTAAAATAAATGAACAAGATGCCCAAAGGAAACTGGCTTCCGGGAGAGGGGCATTCTAAGTGATAATATGTAATCCTTTGAGGCAGTAAGAGGTGCAAAAATAATTTTTAGTATACTGACCTAAATTCTCATTCTTGGGAATTTTTTCTAAGAAAGATAAATCTTTTTTTTTTCTTTTTTTGGCGCTAGGATTAAACCCAGGGGTGCTTAACTACTGAGTTGTGTTCTCACTAAATTTCAGCGGCTGCCCTTAACTTGGGATACTCCTGCCTCAGCCTCCTGAGTTGCTGGGCATTCTTTTAAAAATACACATCAGTAATTTGTATGATACAGCAACAAAATAATATGTTGCCATGAACGTGCATGTGATTCACTCAGGATGTTTCAGAGCATAAACTAATGTCCACCAACAGGACTGTCTTAGAAAATAAGGTGGATCTTAGTAAAGTAATGCCAACAGCTGTCAAAAAGAAAAAGGTAGAAAGTCTCAATGTGTCCAAAGAGAAATATCTCCACGCCTCACATTTCATGCATAGAAAACCTTCTAAAAGGGTTTGAGGGTAGACTTTGTACTTACATTGGCATAATGTTTTGAAAGTAGGTAGTCATATTTAATAAGGCAAAGCTGCACATATCTAACCTATTTCCCAACCACTCCAACTGGGGTCCAGAGAGATTTTTTTTTTAATTTCCTATTTTTTTTATTGGTTGTTCAAAACATTACAAAGCTCTTGACGTATCATATTTCATACAGTAGATTCAAATGGGTTATGAACTCCCATTTTTACCCCAAATACCCATGTGCGAACAGAAGTCACAGAGAAGGACATCCCTATAAAAGAACTGGAATAACGAAGCAAAATACTGGAATAACGAAAGTACCCCCCATCTGTAGAGGAAAGAGGCTAGAACTGTGTGGAGTCTGTGTGGGGGGCTACTGCAGGGTGCTGATTCATTCTTAGAACAAGTTTGCAGATTTTTCAGGGTACACCCTGTCCTGGGGACTACAGACAAATCCTGCTTCTTCCTGCTCTCAGGAAGCCGAAGCCGGGACTCTAGCGGGGGGGATGGAGGGGAGCAGAGCTGGCCACATGGAAAGACTCCAGGGTCCTCACAGGGTTAGTGAGCGCCACAAAGCACTAAATACACAGACCAGGTCCATAGGGAGCGACATTGAGCATTGAGCAAAACCAAACGTTGATGGAAGGGTTCCTACAAATTGGAGCCACTTCTATGAAGTTTTAAAACTGCAAAATTCTACATCCTGTTTGTGGATACATGGGGGTGACCAAACTCGGGGAGGGTGGAGGGAGATGCACCGACTCAGAAGGGAACACTCAGGTTCCCCACCCAGCAAATAAACAAAGGAAAGAGAACGAAAATGATTGCATGCAAATATGGCAAACGGTGGCCCTACGCAGGACAGGTCTGGGGTTGGGGGAGGCTGGAGATGACCTTCACAGATGTGAAGTCCTGAGCTGGGCTGAGAAAGGAGCCTCGCTGGAGGAGGGGCTGTGGGACAGATGGACGCCCTTTCTCTCATTCTGCAAGATGCTCATAACTTTGAAAAAAGCAAAGACCACACACAATATTTTGGTTTTTCCTAGACATGAGCTAGAGGCAGGCCGGCCTCCTGCTGTCCCCTCTACTCTGACCCAAGCTTGTCTAATTCCATCCATTTGCCTTTTGTCCCCCTCCTTCCTGTGACGATACAGCCTGGGGTGGGTAAGAAGGTCCCAGGGTGTCCTGCCAAGCGCCGACTGCTCCCCTATGCCAACTGCTCACAGCTCCGTGGGGAATGGAGTAGGGAGGAACCTTCCCATCCACCAAACCGCACAACATGCCGGAGATAACCAGTGCCACATTGAAGACCTGCCACAGGATGTCAGGGCAGAGATTACTGCCAGCAGGAGTCAGGGACATCTGATGGATCTGGTGGCACTGGAGCCGGGCTTTGAAGGACAGAAAGGATCCCAGATGAGGAGCAGAGGCTGGGGAGGCCTTGCTCACCCTGGCTCAGGACCACTTCCCTCACCGCCTGTGGCCCGCGGTCTGCAACAGCAGTTTTATATTTCTTGATTTGTTGTTCATTTTCAGTTGCTTAAGACTGGAGGACAAATCAGTTCCTGGTTACCCCATCTTGGCTGGAAGTGCCCCCAAATCACCTTATCCTGGTAAAATTTCTTCTTACCGCTAGTCCCCGCTGTCTCATGGACGGGGATCCGCACTGACCTGGTTCCTGAGTGCTGTGGTTTGCCGTGCCCCCCCAAGGTCCACACGCTGGAAGCTCAATTCCCCCATGCAACAGTGCCCAGAGGTGAGACCAGCGGCCATCAGATCAGGAGGGCTCTGCCTTACAACAGGTTGGTGTGGGTCGGTTATCAAAGGAGTGGGGACCTCAAAGAAGCCAGTTGGACCCTGTCTTGTCACTCAGGCCCTTTTGCCCTTCACAGCACAAAGGCCCTTGCCAGATGTAGACTCCTTGGCCTTGGACTTGCCGACCTTCAGCAATTCAGGATTAGATTTCTTTCCTTTATCCCCTCCCTGTCTGTGGTGTTCTGTTCCAACAACACAGAATGGACAGAGGCGCCAAGTCGCCAAGTGTAGAATTAGAATTTGAGAATCAGTTCTTGTCAGGAGACTGATTCCAGAGACAGTTTAAGCTTAGCTTCTGCCACTAAGTGGCTGGCTTTGGATGGGTTACGGCAGCTCTCTGGGCCTCCATTGTGTGTTCTATCAGGTGGCAGTGCTAGCCGGGCTGGGCATGTAGCTTACCTCGCCTGGAGAAGGCCCTGGGTTCAGGAGGCCCTGGGTTCAATCCCCAGCACTGAAAAAAAAAAAAGATGGTAGTTAATAGCATTTGCCTCATCTTGAAGGGGAAAGTGTAGTTGAGGATTAAAGAAGATGTGTGTAAAACCTCTACAAACTCCAGAGCCCTGTGATGGTAAGGGATTTTCTCCAGCATTTTAAAACCCCTTCCATCTAATCATCAAGTAAAGCTGCCACTGAAAATGTAGTTAGAGGGGCTGGGGTTGTGGCTCTGTGGTAGAGCACTTGCCTCGAATGTGTGAGGCGCTGGGTTCGATCCTCAGCACCACATAAAAATAAATAAAGGTATTGTGTCCATCTGCAACTTAGTTTGATAGCAACTTGAGCAATCTATAATCACAGGTGGAAATGAAAAGCAGTTACAATATTTTGAAAAACTCACAATGTGCATCAAGGAAGAATGTAAATTGTACAAATCTATGTGGGATTAATCTCTGGGCAGTTAACATACTCTTTGCAACCTCTTGATCTTCATTTGTGTTCAGAACCAAGGCTTCATCTGTACTTATATTTTCCATATACCTTTCAGAGGGCTTTTCTTTTGCATGAGTGTGGCAGAAGAATAATTCTCACAAGCACCAAAAGTGATAGTAAGAGTGACAATCACTGACGTGATTGGGGACTTCTCATGTGCTGTGCATGCACTGAGCACATGAGGTGCCTCGTCTGGTTGAATCATCATCACAGTCCAAAGACGGGGGACTATGATCACTCCTATTTTACTGATGAATAAATTGAGGCTTGGAGAATTTGCAGCATAAAGTGGCAGGTCATATTTGTAAAAACTGTTAACCACTAAAGCAAATCAAATAAAGACCCCAAATAGTGGCTGAGGTTGTGGCTCAGTGGTAGAGCTCTCGCTTCACATGTGTGATGTCCTGGGTTCGATCCTCAGCACCACATAAAAATAAATAAAGGTGTTACGTCCAACAACAACTAAAAAATAAATATTTTTTAAAAAGATTCCAAATAGCCAGATTGCTTCCAATTCCAGCCTGCCATCAATTAACTCTGTGTGTGTGTGTTTCCAAGCCCAATAGACTTCAATAAAAAGGAGATAAATGACAATACTCACTTAAAACTTCCTTTCCTTTTTGTTTAACATTGTTTGATGAATTATGCTCCAGTTTATAGCTGTCGCCTGCAAAATTTGTTTTGGTTGTTTCATTCAACTCATTTATTTAGCACCTACTGAGTTCCAGGTACTATGTTTGGTATATTTAAAAAAAATAACATGTTAAAAATGACTTTTAAAAGAAGGTAGCATTAGATTATGGCTAAGAGCACAGGCTTAGACTTCCGTTTACCTGCTGTGTCTCTTGGGTAAGTCATTAGACTCTAGATCTCAATTTCTTCATTTATAAGGTAAGATAATAATAGCACTGACTTTGAAATGAGATCATGTGTATGATGCCCAGCCAGGTGTGTGGCTCTTGGTAAGTGCTCTATAAATGTTACCTGTTTGCACCTGCTGAGGCATAATCAGTAGACCAGGAACCTCTCATCTCCAGGAAGTCAATGCCTGAAGCACATGGTCCTGGGATTCCATCTGGATCACTGCCAATGGCCCAGGTCACCTCATCGGAGTCACTGCAGCTCTATCGGCTCAGAGCTGGGTTTTCCCAGGTGTGTGGCTCGGCAAGGCAGTTGCAAGCATGTGCAGTTTTTAAATTTCTGCCAACATTTAGCCTCTTCCACTGCAACCTTCACAGTAATGTGCCACCTTGAAGTTGGCAGCCACAATGGGTGACCTTGCCCAGCTATGTGGGAGCTGCCTGCCACGGTGAATATTGGCTCACGAGAAGGGCAGAACTCTAGAGCCCAGTTCCCCATGCTTGAGTGCATGAAAGAATCACTCCGTGCTCTGGGCTTTCTTGTTGCCATGTCCTGAGCTGCTTTCCTCCACCACACCCTTCACCCTTGATGTTCTGTCTCACCTAAGACCCAGAGCAGTGGAGTTGGTCCTCCATGGACCGAGACCTCTGAAACTAAGAGCACCAAAGAAACTTTTCCTCATCTGTGTTGTTCTTTTCCAGATCTTTTGGTCACAGCAGTGAAAAAAAGCAACTAAAATTGGTACCAAGAAGTGAGGTTGCTTCTGTGACTAACCTGACCATATAGTTCAGAAGCCTTTGAAGCTTGGTTGTGGAAAGGAGAAATTTGGAAAAGTTTAGAGATTAAAGCTGGAAAATATTTAGAATATTGTAAGCAGAGCTCAATGGGCAATTCTTGTGGAGTTCAAGAGACCAGAATCCCAGTAGGACTGTGGATAGTAAAGACTGGGCTCAGGAGGTTTCAGAGGGGAAAGCAAACTTTATTGGAAATTGGACTAGAGGCCTTTCATGTTACATTCTGGTAAAAAAATTGTCTACCTTTTGTCCATGTCCTGAGACTTTCTGTGAGGCTGAATTTAAAGGTGATGGATTTATTAATCTGGCAGAGGAAATTTCAAGGCAGAACCATATTCAGGGGGTGGCATGGATACTGTTGGCAGTTTTAACCAGGTTTGCTGTGATAATCGGGAGCAGAAAGATTTGAAAATCTTGCAGTTTGCCCAGAAAACTGTGAGTAAAACTGGGCCTAAGGAAGTATGGTTATTGAAGACATTAACAAGATGTTAAGTATTTTACCCAAAACCATCAGAATAGATAGCTTGAGGTTATCTTAGGAATTGGCACGACCACACCTATCCCAGGCTCAATGATAAAAAAGTAAAAATTCCTATCAGAAAAGACCAATGGGGCACCCTGCTTGCTTATGAAGTTGTTTCACCATCCTCAGCTGCCCAGGCACTCAGAGAATGCTGTCACCTTGATCCCAGGAGGTTTGGCCATTGCTTGAGATGGTAGCCAAATTCGGTGGTAACCATAAGGTTCTGGTTCTGCAGGAATGAAGGATTCTGGAGTTAGGGAGTCACAGAGGCTTCTACTGAGATTTTGAAAAAGGCTGGAGGCTGAGACTGTAGCTCAGTGGTAGAGCGCTCGCCTAACATGTGTGAGGCACTGGGTTTGATCCTCAGCACCACATAAAAATAAATAAATAAAATAAAGGTATTGTGTCCACCTATAACTAAAAATCTTAAAAAAAAAAAGCAAGGCCTGGGAGGACACGCAAAGTGTGCCCCAGGGTCAGGGTCCCAGCAGGCTTCCCCTGAGAGGGTAATGCGTGAAGAAGTAAGAAAGAAGCCTAAGTTGCAGTGGAGACCCTGAGATGAAGAGATGCCTGTAGCCTGGGAGGTCTGCTGAGGAAAGCTACAGAAATTGAGCAGAAACAACCTAAGAGAGAGTCCATATAGCCTGCAACCAGCAAGACCACAGGGGTGGAGTTATGCAAGCCCTTCGGAAAGAACATCATAATGCTATGTGCCCCAGATGTTGGATGCGGAGGTATAGGACCTGTTTTGCCAAGATGGATTTTGGTCTTGTTTTCTATGCCCCTATTTCTCCCTTCTGGAATGAAAATATTTACTGTGTGTGTGTGTGTGTATACACACACACACACACACACACACACTTCCTTTTGATTTTTTGATTTGCTTTTGATTTTTATAGGGGCTCACACTGAGAGTTTATCTTGAGTCTTAAAGAAGACTTAGGACTTACACTTTGGGATAATGCTAGAACTGGTAAGACTATGAGGACTTTTAAGAACAAACTAAATGTATCTTGATTGTGAGGTGGTTATGAGCTATCGGGGGCCAAGAGAAGAATGTTATGATTTAGATATAAGCCATCCCCCAAAAGTTCATGAGTGAGAGGATGCAAGAATGTTTTGAGATGAAATGATCGGGTTAGGAGAGTTTTAACCTAATCAGTGCATTCATCTACTGGATTAACTGGGTGGTGACTGTAGGTAGGTTGGTTGTGGCTGGAAGAAATGGATCACTTAGTTTTCGGCTGACACATCTTTGTTTGTATGTGGTGCTGAGGATCAAACCCGGGCCGCACGCATGCCAGGTCAGCGCGCTACTGCTTGAGCCACATCCCCAGCCCTCCTCAATGCCCTTCTGCCTTGATGTTCTGCCTCAGGTCAAGAGCAATGGAGTCGGGCTGGGGATGTGGCTCAAGTGGTAACGCGCTCACCTGGCATGCGTGCGGCCCAGGTTCGATCCTCAGCACCACATACAAACAAAGATGTTGTGTCCGCCAATAACTAAAAGAAATAAATATTAAAAAAAAAAAAAAAAGAGCAATGGAGTCAGCCATCTATGGACTGAGGTCTCTGAAACCAGGAGTGCCAAATAAACTTTTTCTCCCCTAAAAAAAATCACACTCATTAAAATGCAGATCCCTGGGCCCACCCAGACCCAGTGAACAAGAATGTCAGGGGAACGAGAGTACAAATTTAAAAA
Organism: Marmota monax; assembly: GCF_021218885.2. Taxonomy (NCBI): domain Eukaryota; kingdom Metazoa; phylum Chordata; class Mammalia; order Rodentia; family Sciuridae; genus Marmota; species Marmota monax. The sequence continues at coordinate 34,033,890 of NW_026694084.1, read as the reverse complement.
AAAAAATTTACTCTGGGAGGTTTTGATTTAAGTAGCTTTGGGATCACATCATAGGCAAACTTAGTGTTCTCATCTGCAAAATGGAAATAACAATAAAACTACAAAGTGGTGTTATTAGCATTAAATGCAGTTATTTTCATAATACAATTTTCAAAAGAACATAGGATAATAAAGAGTATGGAGAGCTGAGCATTTGTCCTAAATTTGTCTCTAACACACTCTGTGACCTTCCGCAAGTCACTCAACCTTTCTGTGATTCAATTTCCTTATGTGCAAATGCAAGAGAATAGTTCTGCTTTATCTCCATCAAGGGATTGTTCGGGTGAACTCACCAGAGACAATGGCCATGGAAATCTGCTGAAATGTAGGAAGTGCTGAGCTTATGAAACACAATCCCGTGGAAAGTGAACACAGAGCAGGCACGGAGCAGGAGCTCAGGAAAGCCATGCACAGGTAGCCAGCTGTCGGGGACAGCTGGATGCCAGCAGCTCCTTGGCGCTGCCAAGCAGAGAATCCCTGGGGTGGCAGAATACTCTTCCAAGGGTATAAGAAAATAGAAACTGACCAGTAAGGCTTCCCTCCAGCAGCAAGAGGGGGAATAGGTGAAGAGAGACTGGGACCAGGGTGCAGCTCTCCAGGGCGGGCAGAGGACACCACACCACAGCTGGAGCAGAGAGATAGAGCAGCAAAAGCCTGGAGAGACTCCACAGTAGTTAAGTAGTAAACACAATGAGCGAAAGTCAACCGCATCAGACACTGCAAAACATGTCCTCAGAACCAACAGACCCCAAGTTACAGAACACACACAAGGAGACCATTTCTGTAAAGGTTTTCCTTTTTTCCCAGTATCAGGGATTAAACCTAGGGTATCGTGCATACTAGGTAAGTGCTCTACCACTGAGTTATGTCCCAGCCTTTTACAAATATATATATATATATATATATATATATATATATATATATATATATATATATATATATATATATATATTTTAGTTGTAGATGGACAACAGCACCTTTATTTTATTTATTTATTTTTACGTGGTGCTGAGACTCCCACAGATACCAAAGTCTGAGGATGCTCATATCCCTAATACAAAATACTGCAGCATTTGCATAGAAAGTATGAATATAATTTTAAAAACCTCAAACACTTATACAATGTGAATGCTATGTACATGGCTGCTATACTACATCGTTTGGGATATAGTATATACAATGACAAGAAATGTTCAGTATGTATTTGATGTTTCTTCTGGATTGATGGAATTTGCAGTTGCAGAACCCAAGGATATGGAAGATATAAAGGGGGAGATATGAAGAACCCAAGAGGAGTACAATGGGCACATACAGCCTCTCCACATGGCTACCTGCAGGGGTTCTCAGCCTTGGCTGCACATGAAAACCACTTGAACCTTGAGACTTTCTGAAGGCTGAGCCTCACCCACGTCCAAATAACTCAGAATCCTGGGCTGGGGCTCAGGTACTGGAGATGTAGCAAACTCCCTGGTGCTTTTGAGATGCATTCAGGGCTGAGAACCTCTGCTCAAAGTCAGTGGTGCTCAAATGGTGCTCAAAATCACAGGGGGCTTGTTACTACACAGGTTTTGTAGATGAGGAAGATTCCATACCGGCTGCACCCGGAGAGGTTCTGAGTAAGTAGGTTTTGCTTTCCTAAGCAGTTTCCGGGTGATGCTGGTGCAGTTGATTCTGGGGCACTGCTCTGATTGGTTGCAAATGTGGAGCCTGCAGGCAGAAACCTGTCCTTTGTGTGAAGGTTTGAATGTGAAGGTCCAAATGCTTCTCCTCGGGTCCCACTGCTCCCTATTGCTGAATTTGGGGGCGCCTCTCTGGTTTGTGTTCCTTGCCCATCTTGATAGTGCTTGAGTTTGTAGTCCTTGCAAGCTCACAGAATGTTGGAAACCTTTCAACCCCACCCTCTTGTTGCCCATGGGGAAACTGAGAATTGCAGTCGCAGGCTCTGAGACAGTATTAACAGTGTCCATGAAGGAAGCTATGTCAACAGAGCCAGCTCCTTACAAGGACCAACTTCCTTTGCCATTTGATGGCACTGATGCTCATCATTTCCCATCTGTGGTATCAGGACTAACTTCAATAATGAAAATGATTGATAGTTCACATTGGGGGGGGGGGGCTAATTTTGCCCCTTCATAGCTGTGTGGCCTTGAGTAGGGGCCAAGGAAAACCTCTCTATCAGAAGCATAAATGATCCACGTGAAGTACCCAGTGCCTGGCATAGACAGAACAAATTAAAGGGGGTCGGCTTTGGGGGTTATTTTTGAATTTGATTTTCGGGGGATATTTTAACTTTTCCCAGCCTGGAATCTTCTCCATCTTCCAAACCTTATTTGCACCTTGATTTCTTTTGCACCTTGTTTCTTCTTTTCAAGAAATAACAAAGGCAAAGGTGAAAGAAACGCAAACAGATCTGAGTTCAAATTCTGAATCCAGGGTCCTGGAGTGTAGCCCAGTGGTAAGGCCCTTGCCCAGCATGCATGAGGCCCTGAGTTTCCTCCCCAGTGCCACAAATGCATGCATACGTAAGAAAATTTGGAGGGTAGATTTATTTCAACATGACCAAGGTGAGGGACCTCTGTCCTTTATCATGTATCTCTTACCATTTGATATCTCACAGAATCTCAGCAATACCTGAGCAGGGATGAAGTACTCCCCCAAAAGTGAGGTTTTCCTGACAAGGAAAGTCACCCATTTGTGCAGTTCCTCCATGTCTCCAGAGCAATTTGTGCTTTCTGCTCTTCTTGGGGAATAAGGCCCTTGGTGGTGTAAGAAGGGCTGGCTGCTCTCCATGAACTCATCCCAGGGGAGTTGGCGGAACTTCTAGTTTTCTGTCCTGCTTTTAATTGTAGTCAGTGACATGCCAGGCAGCCTCTTCTCTCACCTCAGGTCCCTGGAGACCTATAAGGAGCCAAGGGAGGGGAGGAAGCTATGTCTGCTTTAACCACATCACCACCACCCACCATGCCCTATGTGCCAGGTAGTGTGACAGATGCCTTGTGCAGGTGTTCCCAGGGATCCTTTAGTGACTGTGGTATCTACAGCTCCAGGACACCAGGCTAGTCAGTGCTTCCAAGGTTGTCCTTCAATGGACTGAATGTTTCTGTTTCCCCAAAACCATTCACTGAAATTCTACCCCCCACTATGATGTGCTGGGAAGTAGGGCCTGTGGGCGGGAGGGTGTCCTGAGGGGGACTAGTGGCTCTACAAAAAAGTCTCAGAGGGCCCCCTCTTCCCTCCCCTCCTAGCGAGGACACAGAAAAAAGTTAGAAATCTGCAAACTTGAAGGGGGCCTTTGCCAGAATCCAACAATACTGGCACCCTGATCTCAGACTCCCTCCAGAATGGTGAGAAATAAATTTCCATTGTTGATAAGCCTCCCAGACTATGATACTCGTTACAGCCACCCCAGCGGGCTGACACACCCCAATAACTTCTTTGGTCCATTTTCCTCATGGGTCCACGTTTTGAAAGATTTTGTATGCCACAGTAATGCCAACAATAAATGACGACAACAACAAGGACACCTTCCAGGTGGGATTTCACCCACACCCTCCCACTCAGTCCCTGTAACAATCTCTTGCTGTAGGAATGGTCGCCGGCCCATTTACAGGAAGAAACCTGAGGCACAGAGGGTCCAAATACTTCTTCCAAGATCCTGTGGCATATAAGAACAAAAGCCAGTATCTGAATTCAGACCTAGTTCAACCTGAAGTATTGGCAAGGTGTTACACATTCTGCCCCCACCCAAATAAATTAAGTTATATAAGAATGAAAAAAATAATACCCACACTGCAGTATTCAATACAGATTTCTTTTACTTTTTTAAACACTTTATTTTTTAGTTGTGGGTGGATACAATACCTTTATTTTATTTTTATGTGGTGCTAGGGATCGACCCCAGTGCCTCACGCATGCTAGGCAAGCGTTTACCTCTGAGCCACAACCCTAGTCTCTGGATTTCTTTTACTTTTAATGGTTAAAAGATTATTTGTAGAAACCAGCTGCTCCCAAGTCCTTACCACATCCAGTTGCTGTGATTCCCACGCTGGTTCATTTCTGTAGCCCGATTGTGGATATATTGCAATGAAGTGAAACTCCTGCTCACTAGTGTTTTTCTTTCTTCTTAAAAGAACTCAGGTGAAATTCACATAGCTTATGGTTAACCATTTTAAAGTGAATGATTCAGTGACATTCATATACTATGTCATGAAACTGCCTCCTTAGTTTAATTCTAAAACATTTCTTTCCCCCCCCCCCCTGCGGAGGCAATACTAGGGATTGAGCTCAGGGGCACTCGACCACTGAGCCACATCCCCAGCCCTATTTTGTACTTTATTTAGAGACAGCGTCTCGCTGAGTTGGTTAGTGCCTTGCTCTTTGCTGAGGCTGGTTTTGAACTCAAGATCCTCCTGACTCAGACTCCTAAATTGCTGGGATTATGGGCATGGGCCACTCCGCCCAGCCCAAAACATTTCTGTCACCCCAAAAGGAAACCCTATATCCAGTAAGCATTAATCCTGGCTTCCCCTGCAGACCCTGGAAACACTCACCAGCTTTTGTAGGCCTGTTTCAGAGGCTCCCGTTTCAGCTTGAAAGGCAGCTCCCTGTTGTGACAAGTCCTTGCACCTCACTGAGGGGGTACCCAGCCTGAAGGGCTGGGGGGCATCTACAGGTGCCTTCTACCTGGTCATGCTGAGACTGTGGGTCAGCATCTCTAGCAAGATTGGGCTAGATTTGAGTCCCCTCCCTGATCCCTCTTGGTTCTGAGTGGCCCAAGAGGTGGGAAGCCCGACAAACAGGTAAGCAGAGCATTCCAAAATGTGCTTTTCTCACCACAGGATGAGGAATCGGAATCGGCCTAATTGCAAAATACTAACCAGTAGGACAAAGAAAGTCCCCGTCTCCTTCTACTTCCCCTACCCTCTACACTAAAAGCATTCAGCACCACAAATGCCCAGCAGGGAATCACATTTCTGAGGTGTGTGAGGAATTAAATTGCTACTTTTTTTTACTTGAAAGATGTGATGACTGTGCTATGAGAGAAACAGTTTCTAATATGGAAATTTAAGCATGGCTTCACAGTTTATAAAGCATTAAATATTCATCATCTCTTATAGTCCTCTCAATACAGAAGATAACATCATTATTTCCATTTTGAAGATGAAGAAATTAAAGTAGTCAGAGGTTAAATGCCTTGTGGAGCATTGTGCAGCTCGAAATGGCAGACAGGACTTCCCATCTCCAGTCCAGGACCTCTCTCAGCATGTTGGACTTTTACCTTCTGACGACAGGGCTCATACCCCAGGGGAATGGAACAGATAACTGCAGAATTGCCAGCGGCTCCCTGAGAACTGTCCCCAGGACCCTATGTTTCAGTTTGTCAAATCTCTGAGAATCTGATTAAAAAGCTAAGGCCAGCCTTTTAGCCTCGCTGTAGTCAGTGAATGGAGACTTTCTTCTTTGAGAGGCACATACATGAGAGTTGGACTCCTCATGGCAAGTATCTCTGAATTCAATGGAGAACAGGCTAAGCATGATCCAGCTCCTGCCCACACCCGCACTTTCACCTATGCTGCCCACACCCGCACTTTCACCTATGTTGCTCCAAATTTGCACTCAATGTTATATTCAAACCACAGAGTCTAAGCTTGCCAGAAAATTCCTCATCCCTATGTCTTTAACAATTATTATGATAGCATTAGCAAGAGTAGGCCAGCTCTCTCCTGGCTCCTATGAGTGCTGGGTTCCACATACATTCTGTTCCATTTAATCCCCACCACCTAACCAAGTAATTATTGTCCATTCCATTTCACTTGCGGGGAGTATGCAAGTCCTTGACTTTGGAGTTAAATAATCTGGGTTCGTGCCCAGCTCCACCTCTGTCTACAATCAGTATGACCCCAGGCAAATTCCATCTCTTTCCCAGCTTCAGGATCTTCATGCATAACACTGAGCATGTTGGTTCACCGGGCTGTTGTGAGAATTCAATGAAGTGGGCAGGCATCTGGCTCCTGGTTAGCACTTCATAAACGTCCAGGCATATCAATGCTCTTTTTATTAGCGGCTCAGCTCAGCCTTTTCCTGCTGCTCAAGGTCATAGTTCAAGATCCAGTAGTTTTACCCACTTCTCTCTCACCACTGCAGGATGGGCATCAGTTCCTCTCTTTTAGAGATGAGGGCACTGGTGCTCTGGCAGCCTTAGAGACTGGCTCAGGGTCACACAGGGGTAACTGGTGAGGAAGGATTTGGATTCACTGGCCTCAGCCTTCCAGGTTCTTTCCTCCCACACACTTTGCCTAAATGCCTCTTAAAACTTCTAGGGAAGGGTTTCAATGTTCTCCTTCTGCCCTCTCTTTGGTTCTCTGCACCCTAATTTATGCACCTACCATTCCCTGCTCTGTCTCTGTACACGCCTCATTAATGATGCTTTCCAGCACTGGTTGGGCACCCTGCTACTCCCTCAGGACCTGGAGCCCCGGTGAGAGGCCCCTTGAAGTCTATCACAGCAGTGCCCCTAGCTCCTAACACTGGGCCTGGGCAAGAGAAAAGGCTCCAGATACCTTCTTTTTTTGGGAGGGGGGACGGGAACCAGGGATGGAACTCAGGGGCATCCAACCATTGGGCCACATCCCCAGCCTTAGTTTGTATTTTATTTAGAGACAGGGGTTTTACTGAGTTGCTTAGCACCTCACTTTTGCTAAGGCTGAACTTGCAATCCTCCTGCCTCAGCCTCTGGAGCCCCTGGGATTACAGGCATGTGCCACTGTATTGGGCTCCAGGTACCTTTTAAAGAAAGGAATAAACATAATCAGGCAAATTGGCACTCATTATCTGGGCACTCTGCCACAGCCCCAGGACAGCTGGAGGTGAAGGGTGGGACCATGAAAATGAGACAAAATGAAAGCTTTTGCTATAACCCTGCTTATGCCCTGATAGAGGTCAGGGGCAAGATATTTTAGAGGACATTGTCTATATTCCTGAAAAATCTGGATGGATTTCAAAATAATGATGTGAAGGGCTTGAGGGCTGGGGAGCAAGTCAGAGGGAAGAAAATGCCTTTTCAGTATCTCCTGTTATTTATATGGAGAGAAAAAAATGCATTCTTCATCATTATAGGCAAGGGGAAATATGGAGTCCCCGACAACCACCCGAACAGGGATTACAGTGAGGGACTTCTTATCTGGAAATTTCAAATTACAAATCTTTGGAGACCCATTTAGGGCAGCGCAGGCACTCTCTTCCCCCAGATCCTGCGTTATTCTTCCTCATAGCTGCTCAGCACCACTGCACCCCTGTGCAGGTGTTTGTCCCCTGCTTGGCCCAGATTTTGTTTTTGTTCCCAGCTGTAGCCCCAGGACCTAGAACCGCCCTGACATTTAGAAAGTAAGCCCTCAATAAATAATTTGATGGAGGACTGAATGTTTTGAATGCACATCCTCTGACACTGCCACGAAATGGGCAGAGTCTATCATCATTCCCTAAGACCAGGTGAGAGGGAAGTGAACCCTGGGACAGGAACCTGGCCGGCCTGAAAGTCCAGGGACTCCTCTGGAGCTGGAGCCCTGCCTCAAGGGTGGTGACCTTGCGGGCCATCCCTACGCCTCTCGGAGCTGGCGCTTCCTTCTCCATAAAGGGAGGGCAATGAACCCCCATCCCCAGCGCGCCCCACGCAGCCTCTGGCCGGCCTGCTGTGACTTGCCCAAGGTCACCCAGCTCCGGCCCACAGCGCCCTGATCGGGGAGGGCACCGACCAGCTGGGCGCTGCAGCCCGCGGCAGGTTTTGGGGTGGGGGCCGGCGCGGGGCGGTCCCGGGGCGCGGCGCGCGCTGACGCCGGGCCCCCGCGATGCGGCGGGGACGGGGCGCGGGGGGAGGCGCGTCGCGAGCGTCCTCCTTTTGTGCGAGCGCCGGCGGCTCGGCTTCTCGAAGGTAAACAGCGCTTCCTCTTCCTCCTCGCTGCGTCTCTTCCTTTTATAGTTATTTCTCGCCTGGCACTCGCCGGGGCCGCTGCTGCTGCTGCTGCCGCCGCGGCGGGGGCCGCTCGCGAACCTGTGGCGGTGACGTGAGACCCGCCAACCCGGAAACGGCGGCGGCGGCGGCGGCACCGGAGGATCCGAGGCTGCTGCGCTCCCGCGCTCCCCTCTCCCGCCCGCCGGGGCCGCCAGGTACGTGCCGGGGCTCCGCCGGCCGGCGCGCGCCCTTGGAGCCGCCCTGCACCGGGAGAGGGCGCGGGAGCGGGGCGCGCGTGACGGGGGCGGGCAGGGTGGGGTGCGCTTCGGGCCGCGCGGGAGGAGGGCGCGCGCCGCGGCGAAGGGGGCGTCAGGCCGGGCTGGCTGGCGCGCGGGCACGCGGAGGGGGCGCTCGGGTGGGCTGGGGCCGCGGGGGCCTCGCGGGGAGCACGCCGCGGGACCGCCGCCCGGGTCCACCCAGCTGCGGGGAGCGCGCAGCGGCGTCCTGTGCAGCCGAGCCGTCGTGCGCCCCAAGGCAGGGGGCGCCCGGGTCGCGGTGGCAGCCCTCCCCCCCGCCCCAGGCGAACCCTCCTGTGAGCCAGGTGAGGGCGCAGGGCTGCCCTCTGGCTAACTTCATTGGGGGGCTGGAGGCCAGTCGTTTGGAATTGAGGAACTCGAGGGCTGAACAGAATCTCCATTGGTCTCAAGACTTCCTTCTGGGGTGGTCCCCCGCCTGTGTTTAACGAGCACTTCCTCTTTGCCCTTTATCTTTTCATCTTTTTTTAAAAATGGAAGTTCAGTGTCAATGGGTGGATGCCCTTGCCGTATGCAGAGCCTTGGGGCTTGTATGCGGTGGGTCTGGAAGGAACCTGTGTGTCCTTTGAACGTGCGTCCTGTGTTGGGGTGGGAAGAAAGAGGAACCCAGGAGAGGACTTCCTTTGCCGGAACCCTGGTGGGGTGTCTTTGATCCCCACCTTGCAGCAAAAAATGGAGGGTTGGGAAGGAATTGAGTGGGAAGGAGGCACCTCTTGGACTCTGCCACCTATTAGTTTTGCGACCTTGGGTAAGTCGCTTACCCTGAGTCTTAGGCTCCTGGCTGTAAAATGGGCTAGAGAAAATGAGCAAATCTGGCCTGCAGGGGCCGCAATGATGGGAAGTGTTAGTCACCTTTCATTTCTTCAATCCTAAGGTCTAAGAAGGGGACCTGGAGCACAGGTCAGGCACTCTACAGATAGTTGTGAAATGAATGGGTGGATAGTGAATTTTGAGAAGTGAGCTGGTATGGTTCCTCATTTTGGCTTCCTTGGCCTGCAACATCCATCCTACAGTCCCCCAGAGAGCCATATTTTGCCACCTGGGCTCTGGAATCCATCCTTCCTTTGAGAAGGATTGTCTTGGGGAGATATTGAGTCCTTGTGAAAAAAGAGCTTCAACTCTGACTTTGAGACACTCCCATTCTTGGAAGATTGCATTTGGTGGTAAAGAGGAAGCATCGTTTTGATTGCCACTGCCAGATGACTGGCCGAGGTGGCTGCCAGGGCTGCCAGCTGGGATGATTTCCCAGGCCTGGGGCTTTCTGTAACTGTGGAGGAAGCTGGGGAAGAGGTGGGTTTTCTCCTGTGGTTGGGCATGCAGAAGTGGTCATATGGCTTGTGCTTTCTTCTGGGTAATTTGCATTTTCTGGATCCTTGTTGGTCTTTGAGCAAGGGTCAGGCAGTCTGTGTGTGGTGGGGAGGGAGAGAGCAATATGGAGTGAGAGAGAGATACTTGGAAATGCCTTTTGAATAAAGGCCTAGGGTTCGATATGTCTCTGCAGTTAGCTTGGGACATTTTCAAGACATTTTGCTTTCTCTGCAGCCATTCCTTCTTCTTTCTCAGTTTCCAAAGGCTTCTGTTTCCCTCTTAGGATTCTTAGCCATGTGGGGTTCCCTCTCCCCCAGGAGGACAGGAGATGAGTCTGAGTGGTATTGTTATTTTAAGGGGCAAGAGCAGGTGACTCCATGCAGCCACAAGCTGCAGTCTGAGCATGTGCAGACTTGTTCTGAACTCATGTTGTGGCCAAGGTTACCTGTGTTTGGTAAAAGTCTTATCCTCATTTTGCCCAGGCTTGGAGAGAGTATAGGACTTACCCAGGACCCTGGGCCAGTGAGGAGCAGATTCCCTGTACCCACTAAGTCTCGAGTTGCAAAGTCAAGGTTCTTTCTTGTAGGCCCTGCTGTGTTCTGAATGTTCTTTGTGTCTCTTGGCACCTTGCCGGTCACCTAGCAAATGCCGGAGACTCCGTTCATGCTTTTTTGACAGAATGAATAGAGAGCAATGGTTTCCCCTTTGTTCTTTGTGAGGTACATTCTGTCTGCATCTCAGGGTCAGCATAGTGGCCTGTCGGTGACCTTGAACTTGTTCTCTGGTGGTTCCTCCCAATGTGCCAGTCCCTGACAACTCTTCCATCAGGATCCAACACTGATGCACAGGAAGGACTCCTGAGGGACACTGGTGCCAGGAGGTTATGGGCTCATGCTCAGCATTCCTGGTTTCTCTTGATTGACATTCATGTGGCTTAGGCAGTTTAGACTTGGATGTCTTTAGCGAAGCCATCTGAGGCAGCGCTGTGCAGGTAAAAACTCAGATTTAAAGACTGGGCTCTTTAGCTACATGCTGGCCATGTAGCCTGGAACCTTCTTTTTCTACCAGAGTAAGAGAGTAAGATCCAAATTCACTCCTCTTTTCCTCTCACCAATGATGATGATGATGATGATGATGATGATGATTTGTGTGTGTGTGTGTGTGTGTCTGTCTGTCTGTCTTTCTGCCTAGAGTTCTGGAAATTCAGTTTCCCATTTGTAAAGTGGAGTAGAGGGCATGGGGTTGCTTGCAGTAGCAGAAGCAGAGCACTGAGCACAGCTCTCTCCCATGTCTAGTGAATGGGGTCATGCAGGATTACCACCATCAACCACAGCAATAATGGCTGTTCCCTCAATAGGAGCACAGGTGTCTCTAAGGCAGGAGGTCTGTCTTCACTTGAATTGGAGCTTCCTGAGGGAAGTCCCTTGGGGTGGAGATGGGGCCCTTCTCTGGGGACACCTGGTAAAGGCCTGTGGAAGAAAGAATCAGCTTGATCTTGTTTTTCATCCTTATCTCGGGGTAGAGGGTCTTTCCCTCTCTCTCTTTGTGTCTGTCTCTTGTACAGTTGGCTCTTTATGCCTGTGATACTTCCTTTTGTATTTTTGGCAACCCTCCTTCCTGCTTTCAGCCCAGACTGGATTTCCCAGGTTCTCACATGGACAGAGCTCCTGTTGCTTTGGTGGAACTTAGGAATTGAGTCTTTGAAAGTCTTAAAAGAGTGATGGCCTCTGGGGTTGAAAGATAACTTTGTAGCCAAGGATGCAGGAGGCTAGCAATGACTTTTTTTTTTCTCCCACTCTTTTGTAGTTCTGGAGACAGCAAGGGTATGGGTTTGGGGCCCAGACTGCTGGGGTTCCCACCCTGGCTCTGCTTCTTATGAGCTCTGTGACCCTGGCCAAGGTCCTTCCTCTTTCTTTAGGCCTTCATCTTTCAAATGAGGAGCAGTCAGGGCCACCTGAAGTGTCCTTGGACTCAACTCTCAGGTCGTGTGGAAAGCCTCCAAGGAGAGTGCAAGGCACACAGTAGGTGCTCAGCACATGTTTGCTCCTCTCATGCCCCTGGCTCTTTCTGTCCCTACCCCAGCCCCATCGTCTGCGGTTCCCCTTGGGAACGGCGCCCATGGCTGGCAGGTTATTCCTAGATTTAAGTTGGATCCTCCACGCTTTCCGAAGTCCAAGTGTGCTATTTTAAACCGATTGTTGACCGGCTGTTGTATGGCGCTGCCACTGAATGGAAGATGATTGCACCGTGCTTGTCAGGAAGAGTAAATGCGGGAGTCATCAAGTTTACATTCTGTCCCATTGATTTTTTTTTTTCCTCCTTTTCGAAGACTTACTAGCTGCCATCTGCTCCTTGAACATCATGTTCATAAATATATAAATAATCGAAGTTGACGAGGAGGTTTGCTTAAAGGAGTGTTGCTGAGAGTGAGTTTTATAAATATTTAAGATAATCTGAAACCATTAAAGGAATTGCAGGGCTTATTAAAAAAAAGACTGAAAATGTGTTTTTTGGAAAGTTTCCTTTTCTTCCCAATTTGAATAAATGGCAAGAGTGAAAAATGAGAGGAAGGGGATAGCGATGTCACTGAGTGATAGAGTGCTCATCTAGCATGTATGAGCCCCTGGGTTCAGTCCCCAGCACAACCATAAAAACAAAAAGACCAAAAAAAAAAAGAAAAAAGAAAGAAAGAAAAGAAAATGGGGCTGGGGGAGCATTTTCTTTTCTTTTTTTAAATTGTTGATGGACCTTTATTTTATTCATTTCACACATGCTAGGCAAGTGCTCTATCCCTGAGCCACAACCCAATCCATGGGGAAGCATTTTCTGAGCACAAATACAGCAGGCAGCTGGTCTCATCATCTCTCCTGTTGGATGATGGCAGGCATGCAAGTCACCCATTTTATTTGTGGGGTGGAGAGGGCGGGGTAGTCAAATCCAGGGGACCAGGACAGGCCTCACTGGTTTCTAGAGCTTCCTGAGCTTCCTTGAGATTCTGAGAGGGCCACTGAGTAACATGTGCCTGGCACCCCTCTGGGACCTGCACATTTCAGATCTTGCTGTGATAGTCATGGCCGTCTTCTAGAAAGTTCCTCAGATGAATCTCTTTTGGGTAACGATTGACTCTGTTTTAGTGAGTCCTGCTAAGGTCCACAATTTGGGAGGCTTCTAGGTGGTATATTGGGAGGAATGTTGTCCAGACTGGAGTGTTCTCACAGATCACTTGGGGCTTCCCCTGCAGATTCTGAGTCAGAGGTCTGGGACAGGCTGAGATTCCTCATTCGTAACCCTTTCCCAGGGGTGTGATGCCTCTGGGTTGTGGGTTGCACTTGGAGATAGCTAGTCTGACCTCTCCTCCTCATTCACTCTGGATCTGGAATATGCAGAGGATGCAGATCCGAATATGACCCTGGAGGTTCCCAAGGCAGCTCGGAGCTAAGTTAGTGGAAGAGACAGACGCAGAAAACATATACAGAAAAACCATGGAGGCCCAGGATGGACTTCTGTACAGGCCAGGGTGGGAACACAAGGGCCAGTGGGAAAGAGAGATCTCCTCATCTGCCAGCAGGTGAAGGAAGGCCCAGGCGCTGTGCACCAAGGAGTGGAGATGGTACAGGGAGAGGAGGCAGGAGATAGCTATGGAAGGTTTGAGCAGGATTCTCATGCCCAGAGTTTCGGGCCTTGACTGTGCTCTACTCTCATACACATGATGAGGAAACTGGAACCCACAGGGGGAAGTGTCTTGCTCAAGAGGAAGAGTCAGGGCTGGGACTCAGACCTTCTGGCTCCCCAGCCCAGCTTTTCCCACCACCCTACAGCAACTGCCTGTCTGCGCCTTGAGGATGCCCCTGTGCTGCTGTGCTTTAGTGAGGAGGGGGTGCTGAGTGCTGCCACCCTTCCCAGCTCACAGTGTACCTCTGCCCTTGATGATCTGTGGGCAGGGGTCCAAGCCTCTAAGTCCACAGTGAAAAGGAAGGCCCAGCATGGATGAGTGGTGGCTTGGAAATCAACACATACCACAATAGAAGCGAAGGGCTGGCTCCCAGCGCCAGCATCGTGTGATTGGGAAGGGGAAGGACAGCGTTTAGGGGAAAGGTTTGAGCAGCAAAAGGAAGAAAAGAACCATCTCTGCTCATCTCCTAGGAGTCTTCTGTGATCTGCTCTGTTGGCCCCACCCCTCAGTGCCGTGTGACCTTGGGCAAATCACATCTCCTTGCTGAACCAGAACTGTCCTTCCTAAAGGTGGCCTAATACCTCTTAGGGATGTTTGGAGGACTAAGTGGGGTGGTGTGCATAAAAGCATCTAGCATAGCCCTTAGCAGAAGTGCTCCCTAGACACCTCCTCCCCAAAGGACATGGTCCTTAGTGGCCTAGAGCCATGATTTGTCCAGTGGTCATTTCAGGCCCAGGCTATGCTCCCAGCAGAGGCAGGGTATGAATTGGATGGAAGGGGGTATTTCTTCAAGGTGTTTTTATATTGCCAAGGGAGAGAACCAAAATATGCAAAACAATTCTCTACCGAGGCGGTTGGCACCTTTGAAAGGGGATAGTGGTGGTGTGAGAAGTGTGACCCTTGGAGCCGGGGTCTCAGTTCAGACCTGATTCCTTCACTGTGAAGTCTCGTGCACATTCATGCCCTGCCTGGCGTTGCGGTGCTTGCCTTTCAGCTTGCTGAGGCTCTTCAGTCAGAAAATGCCTGCCTGTGCCTGGCGTGGGGTCTGGCATCTGACAGGTGCTCAGTGGTGGGAGTCTCTGGTCCACACAGCCCCAGGTCTGGGACTCAGGGAGACAGGCGTAGGCCAGGGGATGTCTTTACTGCCAGTCTCTATGGCAGCCTCAGCTTTGCTCAAAACCAGAGTTGAAAAAGAATGTCAAAGACAATGTGGAAGCGAAACTCGGGCAATCACATCCTCAAATGTCTGATTTGCTCCCCTGAACTCTGGGTTTGGGTACTGCCCTGTGTGCCCGGGGCACCCAAGACCCATGGTGTGCATGCAGATCAAACAGGCCTGCGGGGAGGGTGGCAATGGAGGTTGCTGGGTATTCTGCAGGGTGGTATTTCATCATCATCCCTGAACACACCTTCACAGCTCTCAGGTTTTCAGTTCATCATGGAGATGTGAGCTCCGTCCTGCTGTTCAGCAATGGATAATCAATTGTGTAGCCACCTGTGTGCTCGCCCTGTGATGCACATGTGTGGGGAGTAAATACCATATGTCCCATGGCCAGCCACGCCATGCCCAAGGGGCCTGAGCAGCGCAGAGAAGGACGAAGGGGCCTTAGGACTTGTTTCTTCTGGCTAACCCAAGCTCAGCCCTGCTAGGCCTGTTCCCCACTCAGGGCTGGACGGGCTGGTGGGGAGGGGCACCACGAAGGACAGACCAGCGGCTGACTGAAGGGGAGCAGGAGCCGGGGAGTGCGGCGATACTGCAGAGCCTTTGTGGAGGCACTCACAGCCCCGGAAAAGGGCACTCAAAACAAGGCTGCCATAAACACGTTGTGGGGTTTGTGATTGTGGTTTTGCTAGTTCTTGTCTGCGTTGTGTAGGAATAAGTTTGCCATGGAGGTGGGATGGTGTGCCGTGCACTTTGTCTCCTCCCTTCCAGTAACTGGGCAGCAGGGCTCTCGTCCCATTTCACACGTGAGGATGCTTAGGGAACTTGGTGGCTAACTGGAGTTCAATGTTTCATGCCACCGTCGATGCCCGCCTGCTGTTTTTACTGTCTCCTTTGGGTGACCTTAAACATAATTCCGAAAGTCCCTCAAATGGAGTCATCTATCAGGAATAGACACTACTTCTATCTGTGGATCTTGCTAAGGGACGGTGGCATCTCACAGGACAGGCTTAACAGTAGCCATCGACATAGTGAACTTGCCATAGTGAACTACCCACTGTGAACTTGCCAGTCTGGGGCTCAGAATTGAAATGAGGCTGTTGCCAGTAGATCGCTGGGCTCATTTGCCCAGTGAGGTTCTGGTAAGTTCAGTGTGAAACCGACTCATACCGATACTGCACATCTCGAGGTGTGTGGTGTTGGGATCATGGTGTTTTGCGTGGCCTGCATTAGCCTGCCTGTGTGCAGCCCTCAGAAGAAAGATGGGTGAAAAAGGGAGGGTCCTGAGCCCTTGTGCTTTGGGAGGTTGAATTTGAGAGGAAAATCTCAGGGTTTGGGCACCGGTCACTGTAGACTGAAGAACGTGGATGCGGGATGGGTATCTCTGCTTTCAGTGTTTCCCCCACCTATATTCTGCATGTGAACTTGTCAGGATGTTCTGTGCGTGTGATTCTTCTTCCCCAGTATTTCCTTCATGTCATCATAACTGGAAGTTTTTAAGCTTGTGGGGAGGGTCAAGAATCCATATTTTTAAGAAGCACTCATGTTCATGAGCACTCTTGAGTGATTTCTGAGGCAGTGGTCACCGTCACTCAATTAGAGAGACACCTGTTTAGAATAATCTTTGGTCCATGTGATGGCTTTTCCTAACTCTGAGTGTGTGTGTGTGTGTGTGTGTGAGAGAGAGAGAGAGAGAGAGAGAGAGAGAGAGAGAGAGAGCGAGCTGGTGGCTAGTTGACATGAGACAGAACATAGCGAGGTATGTTCTACTCCCCAGCCTTTCCCTGGCCGTGGTCCACATAGGAAGTAGAATTTGTCAGGCATGGGGTGGGGACCAGGCACTGAAAGAGGAAGCAACTCACTGCTGGCAGGGACTGACTGGGGGCCCCGCTGCCCGAGTGCTGAGGCCCACATCTCAGGACAGTGCCACCTCTTCTTAGACTCTCTGGTGGGCTCCCATTCTCCTTCAAGGTGGGCACCTGTTCACATAGGCAACAGGGCCCAAGAGGCCATGTGAGTGGCCCAGGGTTGTGTAGCAGTTTGAAAACCCTCCTCTCTGCTCCTCATTTAAAGATTGGATGGCCAGGCCAGGGAGGTGCCAACCCTGCCAGGACCACACAGCCAGCGCGTGGCCCCCAGGGGGAGCGAGACTCTGGGCCAGATGGCCTGTCTTTGGAGGGGGGTTCTAAAGCCACAGGGCCCTGCCTGGTACCCACCAGCCACTGAGTCCTGGTTTCCTGTTCTGATCTGAGGCGGCCTGTTTTTCTGCTGCTCCCTGAGTTTCAGACGTCCCCCACGAGCTGAAAGCACCCGAGTGGAAACCTGAGCAGCCACAGTCACGTCCATATCTTCATTGTGACTTGGGAAGCCAGCCCGGCAGGCAGAAGTTCATGGTGAAAATGAGTCCTGACAGGTCTCTCAACTGCCTGAAGGGTAGTTTTCCATTCACATGGTTGTGTGTAGGCAATGTCACGTCAGCGCACAGACGCGTGGCATAAACGGTGGGGACAACGTGCGAGAAAGTACAGTGCTCACTATAAAAAAGAAACACGAATATACTGCACAGGGTGAAGTACACATTCATGTTATTTAAAGTTTTTAAGTTATAAAATTTTGTTTAAAGTTCACCCTCTGGGCCTAGTTGAATGAGACTCAGAAAGTGAGGACCTGCTGCAAGCCCACTGTAGGTTGTGACACACCGAGGACGTCTTCAGAATCTGTGTGCAGTGGGCTGCATGTGTTTTATCCACACCTGTGCGGGTATTCCAGATGTTCTCTGCTCAAGGTGTTACCTTGGAGATATCCTGTGGGCATCTGTCCGTCAGGTATGGGAAACTCCGTGGATGCCTCTCTTGACCTGGCAAGGCCCAAGTTTGTTTTTCTGAATGAAATAGAGCCTCTGGTCAGAGCAGCACCTCGATTTAGGCCTTTTAGGACTTTGTCACGTCTGCGTGTCTTGCCTCTGTGTTGATGCCCCATCCTGGGGTTGATCTGAAAGGGCCTCTGCCTCCTGGGTCCAGGGGAACCTCAGCTTTTGGGCCTGAGGCCCTGCCTCCCAGTGGACCTGTATCTCCCTCATGGAGTTTCTCAAAGTCTCAATGGTGAAATGCAGGGGGAGTGTGGGAACATGGCATCCGTGTGCTTCTAGGGTTACCTCAGACCTGCCATTCTCAGAAGTGAAGGAGGAATGCACCAGGTGTGACCCTCAAGTATCCCCTCACCCTGCTGGGTGCCGTGGTGCATGCCTGGAATCCCAGTGTCTGGGGAGTCCGAGGCAGGAGGATTGTGAGTTCAAAGCCAGCCTCAGCAACTTAGTGAGACCCTGTCTCCAAAAAAAAGGGGCGGGGCTGGTGATGTTGTGACTCAGTGGTTGAATGTCCCAGGGTTCGATGCCAGGTATCAAAAAAAAGTCCCCTCCCCCCAGCTGCCATGATGGTTGTGGTTAGACAAGGCCTCTCTCCAGGCGAACATGACTTCATGGCTTTTGTCTCCAAACCTTGGACAGTTTAAAAGGGAAAAGCAAGCAGCCTGGTCCTTTGTACTCCCTGAAAGCTTTGGAGGCGACGGGAAAAGCTGATCTCACCTTCTAGCCTTTTCTGTGCTGTGCATCTCGAGCTCCCAGGCTGTGAGGCAGAGTTGGAGAGAGCCTGAGGTCTCACATGTGGACGTGCAGAGCCCAGAGTGGTCCCTAAGAGCTCCTGCAGAAAGAGACAGAGCCCGGCAGGCCCCGCCTCCACCTGCACTGCCTGGGAAAGGTGTCACCCCTGTGAAGCACGTGCATCTTCTTGCTGGTGGCTGACTGGGTCCTTGAGTGACCCCTCTGGGCAACCATGGTAACCCATGTTGAGAGCCAAGAAGATCGTCATGACCTTTGACCTGGCAAACCCACTCTTGGGAGTCTCTTCTCAGGATGCGACTCAAGGTATGGAAGGAATGTTGCCCAGAGACCCTCAGTGGCTACCATAACAGAATGCAGATGGAAGGAGCCTGTGTCTGACAGTAAGTCTCTGGAAGTCAGGGCATCGGAGGAGGAAACAGAAGAGCAGTCCGTTTCTCAAAGCCCCGAGACTGGAAGGAAACACACGGGAACGGGGTCAGGAGCTGAGTGGCGGGCAGGCGGGGCGGGGGCGAGTCTGGAGGGTCTTCTCTTTGTCTCTTGTCCTTTTCCTCATGTGGGTTATCCCTCTCCTCCTCTTTTCCCCTTTTTTCCTTTCCACTCCCCTCCTCTCTCCTCTTTCTTCTCTTCTGTGAAACCTGGCACCTTCCTGTTTCCAGGGAAAGAAAGAAAACCAAATTTAGGTCACTTCATAAGTGAGATTCAACAAAACAGATCAATCCTTAAAAAGGCCCAGGCATCCTTGAGATAGAATACCAGTGGGGCTGACAGTAGGAGCTTGAGAGACAGCCAGCAGTTCCCGAACGTCACCACCACTGCGCTGGACTCTCCCAGTCCTCTGCAGAAGACCTGATTGTGGCCTGTTTATGAATCAGAGAGGTCGTGTGATTTTTCCAGAATCACACCGTTCCTTCCCTGTGAACAGTGGGTGGGATTAAGGGAATCTAGAGACACCCCATGCAGTAACTTTCTTGAAATCATACAAAACTGTTTTCAGGAAAGGGTCACATGAATGACAGCTATTGACAAACAGGAGCAAAGTATTTTGTTGGGATGTCATTGCCTGTTGGTGTCAAATCAGAGAGGACTTGGGTGGGGTGGAGAGAGCTGCGGTAACCTGTAACCTGCATCACCAAACACCTCTCCCTGCAGTCAGGGGAGGGCGCACCTGACCTCCCAGGGGCAGGAACTGCCTTCCAGAACCCTCTGCCTGTGGTCTGAGGCGGGTGCAGGCAGCAAGGAGAGATGGATGCATCTGCCATAGAGAAACCCATAAAGAGCAGGCGGATGAAGCCGCCCCAGCGGGTGGCAGAGCTGTAACCGTTTATGGGATTGCGAGTTTCTAGGCAGACTCGCTGGTATTTAAAATGCCATCCTCTCTCGAGTTCCGTGTCTGTTATGCTGCCCACTTGTCATCTCTGCCTGCGTCTCGGAGGTGATCGGATTCAACATTCCTCAGGCGCTTTTGAAAGGGAGGCACACAACATTGAGGCTAGGGGGGCACACGCCTGTAATCCCAGCGACTCGGGAGGCTGAGGCTGGGGGATTGTATACTGGAGGCCAGCCTGGGCAACTTAGTGAGACCCTGCTCAAAATAAAAAAAAGAAAAAAGGGCTGGGGATGTAGCTCAGTGTTTGAGCACTGCTAGGTTCAATCCCAGTTCCCCCTGAAATTTAAAAAAAAAAAAAAGGTTCATAGGTATCAGATTTGTTTTGTTTGGTGAATGTGAATATATTCATTAATTTCCTGCTTCAGGTAGACAGTTGAAATTGGCATCTTTAAAAATACGTATATCCCGCCCCACAAGTTTCCCCCTTTTTGCGGTGTTGGCGGTGGAACCCAGGGCCTCACACATGCAGATCTGCCATCTTATATGTGTACATACGTGTTTCTGAGAATAGACACCAAGTGGGCATCTTAGCATGTCACATAGACATTGGTTGAGTGTCTAGAAAGTGCCTGGTTTTGCCTTTGCCTCCCGCGTCTGTCCCTGTGCCCGCGATCTCGTGTCCTGGCAGGGGGCTCCCCGCTCCTCAGTGCAGTCGCTTGTCTTGCTGTGGATGGGTGGTGAGGACAGGCACCTCCAGCTGCTTGCTGAGCGGGGCCTGGGCTTGCCTGACTGAGGGATGCGTGTTTTTCATTCTTCGGGAGGAAAATGCTGATGGCAGAGGCCTCTCCTGGGCTCACAGAGTCTTGGTTGCGGCTGTCAGGTGCGAAGTGGCGGGAAAGCTCCCAGCTCATAGTGACTGCAGCGGCTCCAGGTTGTACTTACCTGAGGGTCCGTGTACCTGTCCTGGCTGTGCCTCGCCTCTGCCTCCCAAAGCTCTGCTGTCTGTTTGCTCCTGGGCTGCACGTGTCCTGCCAACCTAGAGGACAGGGTGCAGTGTGGGGACCCCACAGGAGGCCCTGGTCATCAGCTCCACTGACATGCCTGACAGTGCTGTCACCTCCCACTGCCTGCAGGGCTGTGACTGCTCTCTGTGCCCCAGGTGGGGTCTTCTGTGCCTGCCCTCCCACTCTTCCCCCTCCCGTACTGTTCTCAGGCCAGGGACAGTTCCTGTTAGGGCAAATAATTGAGAGTCCGCTCTAGGGACAGACGTCTATGAATAGAGGTGCTGGGAGGACGCGTTTGGCCAAGTTCGAGCTGAGCCTGAGTATCGTCAGCTCTGAATTCAAGATGAGCTTCCTGGCTCTCTCTTCCTCTTAGCGTTGACCAAGCACCAAGCCCTGCATCTTTAAAAAAAAAGAGGAGAAAAGGAGGAAGAGAAAAAAAGAAAGGGGCTCCTATGATAGAAAATAAAGTGTGCTAACAACACCTGGCATTGGGGAGCACTTGGCATTTAGTGCTTACACTGCCAACCACAGGGCTGTCCTCTTCTGTATTAGATCTACAGGCCAGGCTCAGAGTGGGCCTTGCTCCAAGAGTGTCTGTAAAGTGAGTGCATGATTGTTTTTGTGTTTTAGAAAATCAAAGGCCAGAGAAGTTGAGTGATTTGACTGTAGCTGCACAGCGGGTCAGGGCCACAGTGCAGACTTATTTTCTTAGCTCTGGCTTGAGTTATCCACTTGCTGGCGGATATGCACTTCAGGTGGAGAATTTAAAGGTCAAAAGACACGATTTGTGAAAGGCGCGTTTACTGAGGCCAAGTCCCCCCTTTATTCTGAAGTCTAGCCGTGTCCTTGTTACTCTCAGAACCCACCTGATCTCGTGGTGGCCGTGTAAACCACCTTCTCCCTCCCCACGTGCCCCTGTCTGTTTAAGCATTTTCTCCTTCGTGTGACACTCACCGGATTTCCTCCAAAGATCCCAGAAGCCACAAGGGACTGTATTGTTTAGTGAGTTGAAAGTCAGGGTGGGCCGGAGCTGAAGGAGAGAAGACATCGTCTTTGCTGAGAGGGGCCCTTCTGCTCTGTGCTGTGTGGCCCCGAGCGGGTCATCTCAGGGGCAGCCAGCTGGCCATCCGTCCTTTCCATTTTCTTATCTATGGAGATGGTCACTCATCCACCAGGCTCTTGCACAGCCCCTGCAGGGTGCTGGGTACTGTGTTGCAGGATCCTCACAGGAAATGCCACCACTTCCCTCCCGCCAGCCCTGGTGGTCCCATGCTTGGGATTTGGCACCTTCAGACTCCTAGGATGGTAGGGGGCATTTTGAAGGTACAACATAGGTGGACTCACAACACAGAGAGCCTCTGCACCTCTGTCTCTTGTCCCTTCTCCTTTTGGGTCTTGTGGGTGAAACCTGCCCTTGGGCAGTCTCCTTTTCCCTTGTCACCATGTGCTCATGCAGCATGAACTGCGTGCCAGGCTGTGGATTAGGTGCCAGGACACAGAGATGAACAGGAGACAGATGCTGCACCCCAGAGGGTCCCAGACTGGACAGAGGTCATTGTAGTCATACGCAAAACTTTGAAAAATCAAAAACATGCAAAGCAATGCTGCATGCTATTTGGGAGCACCATCTCATACAGCAAAGTTTAAAGAAATGCACAGAAATGATAAATACCAAATTCAGGATAGTGTTTAGCTCTGGGGTTGAGAGAGTTACAATCAGCAGACCTGGAGACTTTGTAAACACTATTTCCTTCATTAAGCTGGGTGGAGGATACAGGAGGTAGTTTTATTATTATTTGTATCTTAAATACTTTAATTCTGTGCAGTAAAAGTTTTAAGATAGAGTTGCAAGCCAGGTGTTATTTGGATATTCTCGCCTGGTCAGTTCTCTAGCCAGATACGGATGTTTCTCCTCCACCCTTCCAGCCAGGGGGAGGATTGTGTCACTCAGGAACTATTGACCTGAACTCTGCCTAGAGGGAGGGACAGGCTTCATAGAGAAGGTGACAGTTTGAACTGAGTTTCCAAGGCCAGGGTTGGGAGCAGCATTTTCAGATAGGTGCTAACGCAGGCAGGCAGGGGGCACTCTGGGAGTTTCGGGTGTGAAGGGGCAGGTTGATCCCAGCTTTGGAGTAGACCTTCACCTGTCTGGCTTCCTCCTGACCATTCGTCCTCAGAATGGCTTAGATTCCAGGCTGGCTTAGGGCTGACCTGGGATGGACTCAAGTGTGGTGTTAAAACCCAAATAGTTGCCCGAGAGCGCTTTAAGGTTTATCGGGGCCTCACCATTGTGAAAGAGGGGTTCCAGCCCCAGGAGACTGGCTTCATTGTCAGATGCAGAAAGCCACTGGTAAACCGAGGCTGCCATGAAGGGACTTGGACTAGGCCAGTGCAGAAGCTCGCGAGACAGCCTCAGCAACGTAGTGAGACCCTGTCTCAAAATAAAAAGGGCTGGGGATGTAGCTCAGGGTAAAGTGCCCCTGGCTTCCATCCCTGGTACAAAAAAGAAAGAAAGAAGAAAGCTGGTGAGAAAGAAATGAGCCTCTGAGACTCTCGAGGTTGTCATTGTGTGACATGAAAGACCATCTGGAAAACCGATGCCTGCCCCGGGGTTGGGAGGAGGCCGAGGACCAAGCTCCCTGCTTAGTGGCTTGGGGAATAATGTATATTCAAGATGGTTTTCTTTGAAAACACTGGAAAGGCGGGGAAGCTCCTGGGGGAGCCAGATGAAAGCACTGAAGAGGAGTTTCATCAGCGCTTAATCAAAGACATGGATCGTTTTCTGGGCCCGCTGGTTCTCCTATTGTTGTCTTTAATTGTGGAAACTTGTTCATTAGGGTTTCATTAGGGCAGGCCCTGGGAGCACCCCTGCTTGCCCCTTTGATCTCTGAGACACTGTCCACTTCCTTGGGGAGTCCCTAGGCCTCCCCAGCACCTCCACATCTTTGCCACTCATCCAGATTCAGGCCGGACTCTTCACACATATCTCGGAATGGAGGTACTCCTCTGCACCCCAGTTCCTGCACTGAGTTCCTTTTTGCACTGAAGGTGTGGGAAGCTGTCTTTGGAAGGGACCTAGTACAGTGGCCAGCTGAGGAGACTGAGTTCCTCAGAGATGAGAAGACAGTGAATGTTCTCGAAGGGCATCCTCAGCTTCTGACATGAGCCTCTTCTCATCTGAGCACAGGTCCTCTGAAGGTGGTCCCTGTCCAGATGCAAATCCACAGGATTTTCAAGTGCGGTGTTGACTTGACATCTGGAACCCCATTAGCTGAATCGTGAGTCTCTGGCCCGGTCCAGAGGCGCTCAGCACGCGTCTCCTGCCAGGGGAGCAATGACTTCTGTGGGAAGTTATGGTTTACATTTTACCCTGGAAACTCCAGCACTGTGCACAAGTGCCTGGGCCCTCGGAGCATCCTCTTGCAAGTTGTGTTTCATCGCAGTCTTGATTGAAAACCCACAGCACTTCCCTGCTTCTATTAGCTAGTCCTTACCCACATTTCATCTGCTTTCTTTTAAACACTTTTTTTCGGGTCTGTGTTTATCGACCTTGAGTAAATGCAAATCCTTGACTTTAATTAGGAAGCCAGCAGTGGCTAGAAGAGGAGGCTCCTTCTGTTCTGTTGTGCCACGGATATTGGAAGGGGAGGAAACAAGACAAGGGGTCCCCCAGTGGATGATCCAATGGTTTGGGGTTGCCCCCTACCCCAGGACCATGTGCTGAACCAGCTTGAACACAGCTTGAATGAATCACTTCACATGTCCCTGTGTGTCAGTCATTCATGGAGCAAAAGGACGGTCTTCCCACCACATTCCATGATTGACCTTAGAGGCGGTGCTTTTTGCCAGTGTTCACTTCTGCATCTGTGTCTACAGTGTCACGGGGCTCAGGGAGCATCTGTGTAATGAATAAGGGGGTACAGGCATTCTATCGGTAGGAGTTCATATTTTTTTGTTAATCACAAGCTTTAGGGTATCTTTCAAAAATAACCCTGGAGGCTGGGTAACAGAATGCATTAGGTCCCCAATGAGTAGTTAATCACAGGAAGGCAGATGGAACCCTAAAGTCCCCAGGGAGAGGGACTCTAAAAGCTGGCTGCGGTATGGAGTTGGTTTGGAAATCGGTATGGAGTTGGTTTGGAAATCGGTATGGAGTTGGTTTGGAAATCGGCATGGAGTTGGTTTGGAAATCGGCATGGAGTTGGTTTGGAAATCGGTATGGAGTTGGTTTGGAAATCGGTATGGAGTTGGTTTGGAAATCGGCATGGAGTTGGTTTGGAAATCGGTCTGAAGAAAGAGAAGTTAGAGACCGAGCTGGTTTTACTAGTAGGCAAGTCACTCAAGCTTTGAGACAGATTTCTCCCCCTGTAAATGGGGGAGAGAAAGGTAATGCCAGGTTCTTCCCTGAAGAGTCCTCACCCACCCATCCCTACTTGGTTTCTGTTTCTCATGATGCAGCTCTCTTCCCACTGTGTGCCCTGGGGATGGCAAGGCAGAGAAGCCATTTTTCGGTGGTGGTATGGTGACAGTACAGGGTGCTGAGGCAGAGGGAGGCCTGGGTTGCAGTGGGCCCATGGAGGGTGGGCATGAACCTGACCAGAGAAGTCAAGGAGGGCTTCCCAGGGGAAGCGCACCCAAGGGTAAGAGCTGTTTTTTTTTTCCTAAACTTGGATTCCTAGCTCTAAACAAAGTGCCTCACATATGAGTGGTCAGTAAGTGACCGATGACAGGTAACTATGTCAAAGTGTCTTATTAGCTGGAAAGCGCAGTGCTGTGGTGGCGTGGGTGTTATGTGGAGGGTGGAGCTGGGTCACCTAAGACAAGCTGCATCTCCAGCTTCCCGAGCTCTAGCTGCTGCCAAGAGCTGGGATCTGCCCTGAAGCAAGGCTTGTGGGTGACAGGCCAGCCTCTGCCTCCATTCCTCCCACTGGGGACACAGAGTGTTTGGTAAGGAGCAGCGTTCCCTAAGAGGATCCAGATTTGGATACCCAGCCCTAGTCCTCTGGACCACAGTCTCAGGGCTGGTGACTGCTCAGGAAGTCACTCACTAGGGTGTGTGTGTAGAGACGTGGGGTGACATTCAGTAAAAACTCAAAAGGTCTGGAGCATAGATCACACCACTGACCTCTAACCACCCCCCAATACTGTTGCCATCCCCCAAAAGATGCTTCCTCTTTTATCGTCCTCTTCGTAGCCAGTGGAACTTTGGAGATCAGGGAGGGGGACAAATTTGCCACTGGCATTGAACCAGGGGTGCTCTGCCACAGAGCTATATCTCCCGCCCTCTTCACTTAATTTTTTATTTTTTTACCTTTATTTATATGTGTGGTGCTAAGGATCGAACCTTGCCTCACACATGCTAGGCAAGCGCTCTAACCCTGAGCTACAGCCCCAGCCCTTCATTTTATTTTGAGACAGGGTCTTGCCATGTTGCCTGAGCTGGCCTTGAGCACTGGGTGAGGCTGGCTGATCCTGGACCGGGGGATTCGGGGCTCCAGAAGGACAGGACCTGATGTCCTTCAGCGCAGCATCTCCAGCATTTCTCCAGAGCCAGGCACATATGAGGTACTCATTAAGTAGCTGGAGAATGGAGTGTGTTCGTGACGGCAGATTCCTGGTCACCTGAGTGCTGTTCAGAGGGTTAGGAGGTGTTTCTGGCGCTCTGATAGGTGGGCAAGATGCAGAGGGGATATTTCCCCTCCTCGAGTTGGCTCTTGTGAGATCTTTTCAAAAGTGAGGGTCAGACCACCCCTCTGCTTCAAACCCTCGACAGCTTCCTGTTGTCATTTAAAAACTAAACAAAATGCAAGGCCCTGAGGCTTCAGCCATCTTCCTTCCAGTCCTCTTCTCCTGTGCCCTTCTGCACGGGCTTCATTCTGTTCCCTGGAAAACATGCTGTTCCCTCTGCCCCACATTGTGTTTCTGGGTCTTTGCAAGTGGCTCCTTCTCCCTCAGTTTGTCTCTCCTCTGACAGCCTTCCTTGTAGGTCACACCTTTCTTCCTTCCACACCCTCCTCCCCATCTGTGTGGTTTGCACGCCTGTTTGTTAGATCTCCCTATCACCCAAGGTAGGGGCCATGTTCCCTGCTCCTTCAATGTGGCACCCAGAGCCTGGCACAATGCCTGGCACTTGGTAAATATTTGCTCAGTAGCTGTTTGTTGTGTGAAACTAGGCTGGTGGTTCATCCTTTCGATCAAGAGATATCTATTGAGCACAGACTAAGTGCTAGTGGTGCTAGGACCTAGGTATATAGTGGAGAACAAAGGAGTCACAACATCTGGAGTTTCCATTTCAACTCCTCAACCTGTTCTGCCTTTAAACTGTGTTGTCTTCTGTACCAATTCACGCATGCATACCTATTTCTATGTCTCAGTCTATCTAAATGTTATACAGAACATTAACTGAACTCTCACTATGTGCCATGGGTATAAAGCATGCATTTTTGGAACACCAATTACATGCTTCAAATAAGCACTTACATATAGAGCACGCATATTCAGCACATGCACATAGAGTCTATACGACCAGGGTCTGTGGAACACCAACTTGGTGCCCATACTGTGCTGGCACTAGGAGAACACAGTCCGGTGGAAAAGGTGGAGAAGGAAATGCAGTCTGCGTGGTGTGGGCAGTGCACTGAAATCCATTAGGATGAGGCTGAGAGCTGGTCCTTGCCTGCGACAGCATCACCACCTCCAAAAGACCTGGTGTGGGCTGAGAGGAGGCTCAGGCTTTCGGGGGAGAGCGAGCGAGTTCTGGTTGCTTGTTTCCGCTGCCTGGATCGGGAGTCTGGCACGGTGCCCGCCCACCCTGTCCCTGCCGAGGGAGCGAGGCGGAGTGGCTCCTTATGTATTGATTTAGGTGCTTGCCAAAATCAGATTGTCTAGGGACTCACTTAATTTGGGTTCTTTTAAAATAATCAATGAGATGGAAGTTTCAGAACACCAGGAGACTTAGATCCGAGTAGACCTAAAATTCTCTTTTTCCTTAGAACTGACAATAGTGTGTGTGTGGTGGGGGTGTCAAGTCAGTGGCAACTGAAGGCATTTCTCCCACTCGGCCCTCCTCCCCTCCCCCACTTACCCCTGGATCTGTTCCCTAGCTCCCCTGCCAGGATTTGTCATTCTGGTCCCATTCTCCCCTTGGCTTATGAGCCAAAATGAGGAGGACCCTTCCAGGTCATTATGCTGTGAGTGGTGCACCAAGAGCGGCCCCAGGGGCTTTCTGAGTGGTGGGGATTCTAGACAAGACCCTGCAGGGCCCTCCGTATGGGCTGCACCCTACACTGGCTCTTTGCTTTTATAACAGTCTTATGAAGGTTGATGGCAGAGGGGATGATGGCCCCCCCAAAGATGTCCATGCTCCAATCCCCAGAACCAGTGAATATGGTACACAGCAAAGGGACTTTGCAGAGGGGACTAAGTGTGTGTCTTGAGATGGGCTATCTGATAGGCCCTCTGCAGTCATTCGGTCCGTGGAGGAGGGAGGCGGAAGGGTTGGGACAGAGCAGACTGCGGGACACACAGAAGGTGGGGGTGGAGCTGAGGCTGCTGACCTGCTGGCTTTGAATGTGGAGGAAGGAGCCACCAGCCGGGATGCTGGCTGCCACTAGAAGCTGGGCAAGGTAAGGGGTTGGGTGCTGCCTGGGCCCTGTGGCCCGCAGGAGCTTGGTCCTGACGTCACACCTCTGTGGCAGCTCATGAAGCCTATTCTGCTGACCTCTGAATTATACCGTGGACTGTTTTAAGCTGCTAAGTTTGTGATATTTAGCTGCAGAAGCAACATATGAAACTATTGCAAGATACATTTTGCATATAACAAAATCTGCCTGTTTCAAGTGTATACTTCAGTGATTTTTGGTTACCCTTTTTTTTTTTGGTGCCGAGGATTGAACCCAGGGGCGCTTAACCACTGAGCCACATATCCAGCCCTCCCTCTCATTTTTTTATTTTGAAATAGGGTCTAGCTAAATTGCTTAGGGCCTTGCTAAGTTGCGGGGGCTAACTTTGAACTCCCAATGTAGCCTGATCATATATGGTTTTGGAATATTTTCATCACCCCAGTAAGACCCTCTATGTCCATGTATAGTTGATTCCTGTTCCTGCCCCTCTCCCCCAGGTAACCACTAGTTGTCTTTTTGCTTCCATAAGTTTCTCCATGGCTTTGCCTTTGGGGCATTTCCTATGAATGGACTCACGATGTGTGCCCTTGTGCCTGGCTTCTTCTAACTCAGCACAGTATTTCTGTGGTTCCTCCGTATTGTACTTTGCTCCTTTTTATTGTTGCATCATGTTCCACTGTGTGGGAGTTCCTGGCTCTCCTGAGCCTTCGATTCCTTATCTTCAAAAATGGTGGTGACACCCTCCACTAGTTGGAGATATCCCCCAGGGCCCAGCTACTCACTGGTGCAGTGATGGCCACCTGCTCGCTGTCTTTCCATTCCTGCCGTGCGGTGAGCGAAGGAGCAGCCCCAAGTCCAAACTCCAAGCTGCTCCCAGAGTCTGCCTTGCAGGAGGCCTTTCCCTGGGTGACTGTGAGATAAAGCAACACTGAGCAGGGAACGAGCATCCTTATGCCAACTCGCAGGGTCTGGTAGACATTTCTCCAAAGACCTGCCACTGTGCGGTCCACCTGGGACGTGGAGACACTTTTCGTTACCCACCTGCTGCTGCTGACTGTGCTGCTGATGTTGGCAGTGCTTACCTATGGTGCAGAGGGGCAAAGCCACCTGAGGTTAAGGCTGGTGGCTCCTTCCTCCACATTCAAAGCCAGCAGGTCAGCAGCCTCAGCTCCACCAGGAGCTTCTGTTTGTCTCGCAGTCTGTTCTGTCCCAACCCTTCCGCCTCCCTCCTCTAGGGACCGAATGACTGCCAGTGACGACCCAGACCCCATCTTCAGAGACCCTGCAACACAGAGCCGAGTGGGAAGTACATAGAGAGCTTGTCCGTGGCTTGCGTTTTTAAGTGAGTGTGTTAGGGTTGTGATTGAAAGGAGTGAAATGAAGACAGAGGTATTTGTAAAGGTTAGCCAGAAAGGCTGAGAACCTGCCAGCTGTCCTGGTCTCTCCGTCCCCAGCTGCAGGAGAGGGATTTCACTTCTTGGAATCTCAGTTTCTACCTCTGTAAAATCGGAAGGTTTTACCAGAAGATCTCTGAGGCCTGTTTTTGGAAGTAACTCTCCACACATTGCATGTGTCAAAATATGCTCAGTGTCAAAGGAAGTTTTATTTGTGGACACTGGGTTGAATTTCACTTAAAACAGAAAACCCCTCACTTTAATTGACGTAACAGAGGCCGATTTAGCTCAGAGCTTCTGTCTGTGGGAGGTGGATGTTGGAAAGGCCCCGAGAATCCTGGAGGGTCAGGAGCTGATTCAGAGGTCTTTCCCCCTTCATCCCTGCAAGGAGGAGCCAAGGAGTGGGGCTTTGACCCGTGTGGACCAGATGTAAAACGTGAGAGGGTCACTCTTGTCTCCAAAGCGCTCCTAGTGCTACCTGGGATGATGAAAACAATGCTCCTCTCTGGTGACATGTCCCCATGTCAGGAGATGGAAGGACCTCTGTGCTGTCAGGGAATGCTCATAGGTTCCTACACCTGAACTAGAGGCTTTGTGAGAACACAGGCCCTCAGGGTGATATGTAAGCTGTGTTACAGGAACTTGCATCAGATCTGCAGACCCTGTGGAGCCACTGGAGGACTTGTGTATTAGAAAAGGTGGCAGGTGGGAGACGGAGTCTGGGGTTCCACAACGGGAGAGGGATGTTCAGGGCTCAGGGCCTGGACCCACCTCCGTGGTGCCATCTGCAAGGCACAAGTCAGACCTCAATGTGGCCAGGGCAGGAAATGGGGCCTGGTGGCAACAGCAGCCTACCTGACCCACTGAGCTCTGTATTAGTCAGCTCTCTGGGTGGCAAGTGATGGCATCTAAACTCCAGCCAGCCCAAGTTTAAAGAAATAGTTACTGTGTCAAGTACTTACCCCAGGTGTGGCTGCTCCAGGACCTGGCTCAGTTTGTCTCCCTTTGCCTCCTGGCTCAGCTTCCCCTCACCTGGCTGCCCAGGTGGCCTCTCCCTTCCAGAAGGCAAGAGGCTGCTGCCCTAGTGGTGACCTGCACTTGCTGGAGTGAGTAACCTCAGGAAGGGAGACATGGCTGGCCTGGTGACTTGTCCTTGGGTCACTGCCACATGAGCCAGTTGTCCTCCACTGCTGTCTCCCTGCCTCTTCCTTCAGCATTTTTTGGGGTGCTGTTCCACTCTGAACCATTCAGAATCTTGCCCTCTTCCTGCCACTTACCTTACCCTGCCCAGGGCCAATGGCTGGAGTATTTAACATTGAACTCAGAATACTTGCGGAAGGTGTCTCTGCTGCCTCTGACATTAACTCTTTCCTCCCTGGATGCCAAAGTCTGGGAGCACAGGGGAGGGCCCCAAGGGACAGGGTCGCTCTGGCAGCAGCTCTTTCCAGCCTGTCTGGAGGTATTGCAGTATTTGATCAACTGTGCGGCCACGGCCACGCGGTGTGGGTGGCTGCAAGCCAGGAAGTGCTCAGCGGGGCTGGAGGACATGCCTCTCCTCTGCCCCTCCCCACTCCCATGCACCACTTCTGTGGGCCTTTTGCAGAGGATACATGCCATTGGCCCTCCTGGAGGTCGATGAGGACGTGCGGGGTGGCTGCTTCTCTGGGCTTAGAGGTGTTCAGGATCGACCGCCTTCTCCTGGGAGGTGACAGTAGGCCACCTCCGTCACACTCATCTCTTTGCTCCCAAGTACCCCATCCCTTACCTGCTCTCCCGGGAGCAGTTCAGGTTTATGGGTCTTGGAAGGGGTGCAGATATTTGATTTTAATTAAAGAAGTCTGGAATGGGGAATAGAAAAAGGTTACTTCTCCTTCATTATTTACGGATGGTGTGGGCGGGGATACAGAATGCCTCCAGCCACATGGTCAGCCAGCATTGCCACTAGGATGAGGACCAGGCGCCCAAGAGGAGGGGCCAGGTGAGGGCAGAGGGTCAGCTGGGTAGAGGGCAGGGGATGAGAACAGCAGGTGAGGCTTGCCTGGGTCTGAATCCCGCGTGTGGAGAAGATGGGAGAAGGAGGGCACCTCTCATCCGAATACGCTGAGTGAAACCACAGATAAGGGACAGCTGTAGTCTGGTTTCAGTTACCCTCAGTCAGCCATGGCCCAAATATATATATGGAAGTTTCCAGAAATAAGCAATTCAAGTTTTAAATTGCACACAGCTCTGACGAGTGTGTTGGGATCTCTGACGTCCCCCAGGATGGGGACCGTTCCTTGTTCCCATGTGTCCACACTGTGTGCTCTGCCTGCCCCTGGCAGTTGAGACAGAGAGAGGTTCACAGGCCACAGTCACATGACTTTTATGACCGTGTATCATTACAAATGTTCTGTGTGATTATTAGTTATCATTGCTGATCTCTCATGAGCCTAGTTGTGAACGGCGTCCTGGGAAGGACCGTGTGGGAAAAGTGTAGTACACAGGGCTCGGTTCTGTCTACAGCTTCAGCATGTGCTGGAGGACGTGGAGCGCATCCCTGTGGCTGGGGACCTCTGTCATACTTGCCACCTGTGGGTTCTTGCTGCCACTGGCTCTGGCGTCCTTTCCCTTTACTGACCTCAGTCCTCACCAAGCCTTTAGTGCTAAATATTCTAATTCCCATTTTATAGGCAAGCAACCTGAGCCCAGAGAGGTTAAGAAACTTGTTCCAGATCATCCAGCTTCTGCTGGTGAGGCGCCAAATCACTGGCCCCGGGGTGGGGGCTGGGGTTGTGGCTCAGTGCTTGTCTAGCATGTGTGAGGCACTGGGTTTGCTTCTCAGCACTGCATATAAAGAAATCAAATAAAGGTCCATTTGAAATTTAAAAATATTTTTAAAAAATCGCTCCTTAAGGCTTTGAGGGCCTGTTAGGGCAGCCCACCCACTATTTGAGGATGACCAGTGGGGTCCTACCTAGTAGAGCCTGAGAATACAAAAAATAAGATTTTTTCCCTGATGGGCAGAGACTGTCTTTTGACTGTAAAAGGGTGGAAAAGAGGTGTGGGGGATGGGAAGGTCAGTGGGCCACATGGGGGCGTGTAAGAGGAAAGAGAATAAACCCAGGAGCCCAGGGTTCCTGTCCCAGTCCTGCCCCCAGCATCATGTGGCTTTGGGTGAGTCATACCATCTCTGGAGCTGCTTCCTTCTCAGTGAAATGAGGGTAGCAACCACAATAATGGCATTTATTGTGGGTTTCCTAAGTGCCAGGTGCACGGAATCGGGCTCCTGCCGTGCTTTCTGGGTTTGGTGAGGACGCGGAGGTTGTCCCTGCCAGCTCTGCTCCCGAGAGACACTGGATGGGAAGATCCTGGGGAACCGGGAGGTGCTTTACCAATAGTGGGGGAGGGGGAAGCCACTTGTGCTCCTCTGGCTCAGAGCCCTGCAAGCCATCTGACTGTTGTCCCTACAGCCAGAGGGAGGGAGAGAATCATTAACAACAGGATTCCTTGCCACAGCCCTAAATAGTGCACCTCTCTGTCGGAGGTCCTGCCTGGCTTGGCTGCCAGCAGAGTCACTTTTGCAGCATTCAGTGGGAAAACAGAGTACCCAGCTGGGCGCACTGTCACCTGGGAGCTGTCTGCAAACCCTGATGCCCAATTCTGGGGCATAGCATTTTTAAAAAGCTCCCTGGGTGGTTCTGATTGGTGGTTGGCTTCTCTTGGGACCCACTGCCCCTTTCGGCCCAGGGATGTATTAATTAGGGCCTGAGGGGTACCATAGAGGATGGGGGTGCACAGCTGCTCTGGCTTGCAGACCCTGCCCCACACCTGGGGCTGGAGGGGCCAGGTGGCCGCTTCTGTACATGCACCGCAGCACCTCTTTGCCAACTGGGTGGAGAGTTTGCCTGAATGCTCTTTCCTCCCTGCCTGGATCCCTGCCCCTGGGGCTTTGTGGGGCCTGCTAAGGGTAACCTGGCACAGGAATTCCACCCAGTGCCCTGTGCTCTGTGGCACCTGCTTTTAAAATTTTATTTTGTTATTTTTATTTGGCAGGGTATTTTAATGATTTTATTAAGATAAATATAATTGATATACAATCAGAAAAATTACATATACTTAATGTATGCATTTTGGCCAGTTTGTACATACGTATGTTCTTTACCTAGATGGTGATGACCTGGGTACCTTCTGAAGGGACTTGGTGATAGCTGGCAGCAGGCTTGGGGACAGAAATCAAGGTGTGGCAAGCCTAGTGGGCAGCCATGAAAATTTAGAACTACAATTTAAAATGGACAGGGATTCTGGAGGTCTGTTCAGAAGGATGCTCATGCAGTCACTTATTTTTTTTAGTTCAGAATCAGATTTTTTCTAGCGTTGTAACATAAATTTAGCTACTTGTAGGGAAGTCCTATTTCTGGAAGTTCTACTATTGGCCAGCTACTTTCTGAACATTCTTGACAGGTAAATTTCAAGGATTGCTGATGAAGAAATCAGCGTCCCTGAGAAGTCCCATGCCCCATTAATAAACAACCAGGCCCAGACGTGGACCCAGGTCTGCCTGCCTCCTATGCTCATCCCCAGGGATTGGCCATCCAGGACTGAAATTCCACATCAGTAAACCAGAGCTGAGCAGTCCCTCAGAGTAGCCTCTAGCTACTTGGAGCATTTAAGTTTAAATTGGTTAAAATAAAATATTCGGTTCTTCAGTCCCACTAGCCAGACTTCCACTGCTCAGTAGCCACATGTGGGTGGCTGGTGCTGTGGTGATGGACAGTGGAGGTGTGGAGCATCTGCATTAAGGCAGAAGGTTCTGTGGGACAGCACTGAGCAGGATTGGCCTGTCAGGGCTGACTCCGTTGGTGTCCACCACTGAGGTGACCAGCGTGCTGGTTGGGACTGGCATTGCTACAGCTGGGAAACTCCTGGCAAATGAGGATGAGATGGACACCAACTTCATTACTCACAATTTCCAAGTCCATGTCACCACTGTTTCCAGTGCCGGGACACAAAGAGGAATGTGTACCTAGTGACTCCAAGTCCAATACCGTTGGAAGAACAGGTGATGGCCTCCTTCATGTTTATGTGAGCAATGCTGAGAGTGAGGGTTACTTTTCCTGGACCCCAAGCTCCCATTTAACAGTCTTTCAATGTTCAAAAAGGTTACAATCTTAGAAAAGATAGCATGTAAATAATAGCAGCTCCACTAAGCTTTATCCTGTCAGCGGTTAGCACAGCTCAATTATTAAACTAACCCTGGTTATTTTTGAAAACATAAGACAGAGAATTTTTATAAACTTGTGATGGACCCTAGAATTAGTCATCCTATCTCAAAAGGATCCTGGAGTGTGCATGGGATTTGCACATTGGTGGTGAACGTGCTTTGAAAGCCCAAGGTACCCTGTGTGGTTCTGGCATTGGGACTGTAGAAAGTTGTGTTTTAAAACCTGCACACACCTGCACAGAACCTTCGTATTAAACCCTTCACGCTTTAAGGACATTCTTAGGGATTAACTTTGGCTTTGCAGATATCAAGGACACTCCTCAAGTGTCATGCAGGATTGGGAGCTGCAAAGACAGCTAGCACGAGCTGTGATTGGGAAATGGAACAGTCTGGAGTGTGCCTCAGGGCCCTTTCCTAGCCCCGTCCTTGGCAAATGATAGGAGTGTACAGTGGGTCATGGGATACTTCAGAATACCCCAGCGCAAGGTAGAGTCCCTCCAGACGTGTTTATTCCGGAGCTCATCCTTGGTTCTCTGGTCTCTAGGGGTCCTCTGGAGGTCTGTCACAGTAGGGTTTCAGATGGTGCAATTTTTCCAACAACAAATCCAAATCAGCCAAGACGAATTAGAATCACTTGTGTGAGGGCTTCTCCATAATCATCTCACACTAGTAATTTAGTGCTTGGCTGACCAGAATATTAAATGAGACATCAGTTAGAAAGAGAAGGTCTAACATTCAGGTAATGGAAGTGTCTAGCTATTTAACATACCTAGAAGATCAAAACTAAAATTAATACCTCTAGAATACTGATACTGTGGGCCCACCTTGAAAGTACTTAGGATCTCATTGAAAGTGTCAAGGCAAAGGTGATAATAAAAAGTGGTCTGTCATTATCAAGCAGAGGAGTTGAGAAGAACCTATTAGGGCTGCCACTTCGATGCTGTCTTTGTGTGCCCTCGTCACCCTGTCTGAACCCAAGTCACCCTGTGTTGCGGTAGCCAGTCTGCATGTGCTCCTGGGTGAGACCCTTGAAGGTGGAGTCTGGAACACAATGGTCAGTCATGATATTCTTTTTCAGGGTGCCAAGCCATTGTCCCATGTACGATCGCTTTTTATCTTATTAGGATGTAACATACAGAGACCTGTGAGCCATGTTTGATTTTGGATATAAGGTTTTAAGTCCAGTTGGTTTAAAACATGGACTGGCTAGTTTGGAGAGGACTGTAGAAGATCTGCTGACCGTGAGCACCACCACGGGCAGCACATTTTCCCTTGTGCCCACTCCATGCCTGCTCTGCCTAGCACACACGAGGTCAGAGGGTGAGGCAGGAGTCCATTCCCTCGGCAGGGCAGGGAGACCCCTGAAAATGTTCTTTAGTGAAACATTCTCATTGTGAATCAGGAATTGTCTTTCTTGTCGTGTCTGGTTTTCCTTCCTTCCTCCCTCCCTCCCTCCCTCCCTTCTCAGGACTGAGGGGTGCCGTGGACGTACATAAGACTGTCTTTCCCATTAAGCTCAGGGGGAAGTTGCAGTGAGAGACCCTTTGTGACTAAGTGCAGAGCTAGTGTTTTCAGGTAACTCTGGAACAGCTGAGTGCTAACCAGTAGCTGTCTCTGCCCCCCTCAAGTGGGCAGGTGAGTTACCTGTGTGGGGGGGGGGCGGCGGGGAGGGTTACTTGTGCCATTTTCCCATGAAAATGTGAAGAGGAACTGATTTGCATACAAGCCTGTTTCTGTGCCCAGGGGCACCATTCTCCTAATTTTGTATGTTCCTGCTGAGTCGTGTCCTAATAGGATGAACAAAGTTTCTGTCCAGTTTAGAAAAATGACCATGAATTAAAACAATTCTGAATACTCATTATAAATAGCTAATGCCTATGTCCTCTTTACTCTTTATTAGCCACTGTTCTGAGGGACAGTTTTATTAAATAAAATGATTCATGGTTGTTGGAAATATTAGAGTACCTGTAATTGAATGGAATTATGGGTATACATTTGTAATTTTATTAACAGGGACAGAATGAATCACAGTAAAGAAAAAAATAACAAGTAGTAAACAAGCCGATAAAATTACAAGATGAATTCACCGAGGGGAAGGTGTAATTATTTGAATTATATTTTCTTGTTTAATTAACATTTATTGTCTTCTGGGGAACAGGCCCTATTGGGTACTTTCAGATCTGCTATTTTATTTAATTGCAGAGAGTTTGCCACTTCCAGATAAGATTTCCCCTGGGCTTCCTTTGACTAATGAGTTACCCAAGCCTGTGCTTCTTGGTCCTGGCTGCAGAGGAGAATCACCTAGGGAGCTTCCGAGACATCTGCAGCTGGGGTTCATCCTCTGAGAGTCTGTTTGCCTGTGCAGGGTGGTACCTTGTGAGAGTGTTTTAAAACTCGGCTCAAGCCAGAGATGTCATTTCACTTGCAGAAAAAATATTGACTTAAACTTTTCAGCAATAGGCAATGGTTGTGAACTTGAATAGTGTTTGCTGTGCCTGGGGGAATAAGCAGGACACCTATTTTCCTTTGCTTGTGTCTTCTTTTTTTTTTTAAGTATTTATTTTTTAGTTGTAGTTGGACACAATATATTTTATTTTTATGTGGTGCTCAGGATTGAACCCAGGGCCTCGAGCGTGCTAGGCGAGTGCTCTACCACTGAGCCACAACCCCAGTCCCCTGCCTGTATCTTCTTAAGTGGGACGTGTCATAAGAATTGTGGAATGAAGCAGGCTACAAAGAACTGCTCTAAAGGTCTCAAACCCAGAATTTCCAGGTGTGTTTAATTTGTGGCCTGGGTTTTGCTCTGTGGTGTTTATCAGAAACATTATGCTAGTGACTTGCCTCAGAAGAAGGTTATTGTTGTTGATTAGTTTTAAAGAAAACAGGACCTATTTAAGGACCTTCTGTACTAAAGGTGATTCTTTCTAATGGAATACATACATATGGACAGACTACAGGTATGTGAATAAAAAAGCTCAGGAGGACACAGAATTGTAAGGAACTCTTTTCTTTTGGTAGTGAGATCATGGGTAGAATGTCTTCTTTAAACTCCATTGTAGGGAAGTTGCTTCACAGTGAACTTGGGAAGAAAAAAACCAAGTAAGTGGTTTGGAAGGCTCAGCTTCTCTTTAAAAATCATTCTGGCTTTAGATCACAGAGAATTAACTCTAAGAATGATTTATAATAAGAAATATATTCAGTTCTTTAAAAAAAAAAAAAAAACAAAACCTTGGTCGTCTTCATACACAGATTTGATTCAGTGGAGACATTTAGTCCTTCCTGGAAAGCCTGAGGCTCGAGGTGTGGTGTGGCTGGGAAGTAAAAATGGTTGTCAGTTTTCAGATCTCAAGGCTCAGTGTCCTAGGGAGCACCAGGAGGTAGAGTGCTGGGCTGGTGATCCAGCCTCCTAGGAGCTGTCCCCATGTGCTCTGGGTGAGCGCTCACTGACAGAAAGGGACCTAGGTGCCGTTGTTTTGCAGGCATTTTGAGGATCTGCTGTGTGTCAGGCATAGCGCAGGCAGAGGGGACAGACACTGGTTCCACCAAAACACGCAGCAGCCTTCTTCAGCTGAAAGAGGGAGTGGCTGAGAGGCTGATTGTGTGAAGGAGCCCTGGGTGAATCAAATGATAATAGAGGATGGCGCTCTCCTTTGAATTCCAAGAAGACAAGGAGGAGGAAGGACAAGGGCTGATATGGGATGGTTGGGACCCTCCACTTGTGCCCCAGAGCAGACTCCAGCCTTCAGCATGCCAGTGACAGGGTTCTGGGGGAAGAGGCCCCAGGTTATGGAGGACCACAGAATCGGCTCTGAGGCTGGGAAGGGCCCTAGGGGGCCACCTGGTTCCCTTGGCATGTCCACCCTCCTGCACATCCAGTCTTTTCTGTTTCCACCTCCCGTGCTTGACCAGGTGACAGAGTGACCTGTGCAGGTACCCCGAATG
Organism: Marmota monax; assembly: GCF_021218885.2. Lineage (NCBI taxonomy): Eukaryota > Metazoa > Chordata > Mammalia > Rodentia > Sciuridae > Marmota > Marmota monax. The sequence continues at coordinate 33,995,338 of NW_026694084.1, read as the reverse complement.
CTGCTTCCATTCCACTTGCCTCTGGCCAATTCTAATTTGTCTCTTCGTCACTTTCACCATGTCCCTGGGGCCGTCTGTCTGAAGTTCTCCATCACTGTTCACCCCTGCTGAGCTCATGGGTTACCCTCTTCTGTGGTCACTGTGCACCTGTCCTCACCCTTCTGGTGGTTTCTGACCTTCTGGGTTGTAACTGCTTGTCTACCTGCGGTTGCTCCGGCTGATCTCTGAGAGCTCCTGGGTGGCGGGGACTCCAGGGCCACAAGTGTGGCACACAGAGGGCACTCAGGAGCTCTGTGTGTGGAGTGAACATGAGTCCTTGCTCTGGGCAAAGGACAGTGGGGCTCAGAGAGGCGAGGGGACTTGCTAGGAGTCCGGCAGCTCTGGAGCCCACGGTAGGAGTCCGCCGAGGAGACAGGAGGTGGTTTCTAGGGCCACATCCAGGTTCTCTCTGCCCCTATCTTGTAAGGGAAAGACAGGTGCCCTTGTTTTGAAATGCCCACCCTGCTTCTTCCAGAGCCACACTTTGTGTCGTGGGTCTGTTTCCAAGTGGCACAGAAGCCAGCTTTCTCTCAGTGTTCCTAAAAACAAAGCAAGGCAGGAGTTCTGTGATTTGTGTGCTTTTTCTAATTTCTAGGACTTTGCTGAAGGCTCTAAAATTTTTCCCAAGTTAACTATTTGTCCCCATTTCCCATTTTGTCAGTCTAGTCCAAGTAGCAGAGAGAAGGAAAGCTCATCCTCACAGTGACAGGCGCGTGTCTGTAGCAAGAGGAATCAAGAGAATCAGGAGAATCAGGAATCGTCCTGGGATGGGGCGTGTGTGTGTGCATGCGTGTAGCGTGACATACATGTGTGGCGTGTTTGTGGTGTGTGCGCATGTGTGTTCATGGTGATCCATGTACGTGTGTGATGGGGTTCCTGGCATGTGTGGGATGTGTGCTACATATGAATGGCATGTGGTGTGTGACATGTGATATACATGTGCGGATATGTCCATGGCATGTGCACCCATCTGAGGACACGGCTCGTGAGCACGGCAGGTGGCTCTTCTCTGGCCCCTGAGCCCTGGGGTCGGGTCAGGTGGCTGCTGTTTTAAGGGAGTATTCAGCCCCCAGGACAGCAACCGCAGAAGCACGGTGCTGGCAAAGCAGCAGAGGTGGCAGAAACCACCAGCAGACGGTGGCTCCCACGCCAGTGAGACCTGGCCCCCAACCTTTTGTGAATAGAATGCGCTGGTTAAGTGGCTTCCGGTAGCTTCAGCACCCAGTGAAAAGCAAAACGAAACTCCAGGGCCACCACACATTTAATCAAAATAGAGGCCAGGAAAAGGCCTGTGTTTCAGTTCTTCCGGCTACTGCAGGCTTTGCCCCGCTTTCCTGGCTCAGTGTGGTGCATGCGTCTAGTGGGATGTTGTTTAACTCTGGCTTTTCTGAAAACTCTCTTTAATTCATAAACGTTTGCTGCTGCAAGAGATTTGGGGGGTGACAAAGCTGGTGTCATGTACAGGTTTGCTCTCCTTTCTCTGCAAAGTAGAAAACTAAAACAGGAAGTGATTCAGGGGCACAAAGGCTAAAACTGGTTCAAAGTTGAGCTGAGCTTTCTGCTGGGACCAGGACATGCTGCTGCAGTCTCAGAATTTGTAATCTCAAAGGACAGACGGACCCCCCCATCTCTGCCTCTGGGGCAACACTGTCCTATAGTGGTAGGAGTTTGGTCTGGGTCTCTGCTCTTGTTGTGCAACCTTTAGCAACTTGCTTAACTTCTCTGAATCATCATTTCTTTATTTGTAATACCCCTGATTGTTTTGAGTATTACATGAAACTAGTGTGAAAGAACCCCGTAACAGTCTGTAAAATGCTACTTGGACTTGTTATTCCCAATGTATCCGGTTTAGGGAAAAGGAACAGTGACCAGAACTTACTGGGAGCCGTGTGCGTTGTAACTTGATTAATCCTCTGTAACTCTTTTACAGGAGAAGGCACTGAGGCCCGGAGTTGGAGTCATTCGTTCAAGGTTACCACGTTGGTAAGTAACAGACTTGGGATGTGACCGTGGCCTTGTGGCCTCCAAGCCTGTGCTCTTCATCACTTCACCGAGGAGGAGTTAAAGCGGTGGCTGTGGCCTGGGGGTGGGTGTGAGTTCAGCAGCAGCAAAAGCCTCTGCCTCTTCAAGTCAGAACACACACCTTCTTCCATTTGCTCTGTGGATCTCTCTTGTGATTATCAGATCCGATTTTTATTCTAAATAACGATGATTTTGGAGGGAAGGTGACATTTCCAGCCTTCCTATTATCCATATTGAGAGTAGTAGGTCATACTTATGCATTTTTTTCTGGATGTAGACTCTGTGCTAAGCACTGTACAGGAACTGAGCCTAAGAGCAGCCCTACAAAGTTGAGGTTCGAAGAAGGAAAGTCCCTTGCCCAAGGTCACTGTGTTAGGACAGGGTGGAGCCTGTCTTCAACCTCAGTGGTCTTGTCACACCATAGGCCCTCGTGGAAGACCACGAGGCTCTGTGAGCCTCTCTTGGAGCCTGGGTGCCCTCTGCCTGACGGGTACTTCTGGCCTGTCTCTTCTGACCTAGTCTTCTTACTGCCCTCCATTTGGCCTGCTGGCCTTGGGTGAGACTTCACCATAGAATGGAGACGCTTGACCGAAAGCCTGGTGGCACTCTGCTAGGGCATGCGACTTGGATTTGAGTGGAGCTATACATCCTGTAGAACGCGCGAAACTTAATCACGCAGCTTGAGGAATTTTTAATATGTTGCAGCCCTCTAGCCACCCCTAAGCCAGGGTGTTCTGTACGCCCATCCTGCCAGGAAGGTCCCCCATGTCCCTTGGCGGTTAATATTGCCTAAGAGATAACCATGATTCTGACTCTATCATCATAGATGCATGTTTCTTATTTATCAAGACCCAAACATACCTGCTCGACAAAAACAAAACCAAGTACAAGTAAAAACAACGCTTTGACAGCGTGGGTGACCCTGTCATTCCACCTGATGGGTGTCTCTCTTGGAGTGTGTGTGAATAGGGGCCACGGTCTGCTGTGGCCTCTGTTCATCTCTCTTCCCGCGGTTATTTGAGAGTGTGAGCATCTTGTGCCACCGAGTGTTTTTCATATTTATAGATGGTAATTATCCCACAACATGGCCCTAAATCCGAGCCAGCTCTTTCATATGGTGCTCAACCCAAGAAACCAAATTCTGCTGGAGGAAGAACTGGCAGCATTGGACCTCATGAGAGATGGTTTGTCCGTCTCCAATGCAAGACCTTATTGTGGGACTTTCAGGAGGATTTTGGACTCTTTAATTTTCATATTTAGACCCTAATCCTCGAACTAGATGCAGTTTTAATGCAGACAAAACTCAAGTGTGGGTAAGTGTTTATATTGGATTTGGTGACTTAGAACCCTTCTGGGAAATGGGGGACCAAGCTGATTTACATGAATCTTTCCTGGTACAAATGCAGAGTTGATGAAAATATAGGAATTCTATCCAGGGGAGCTTAAGAGAAAAGAAAATCCACTAGTGTCAAAAATGAAGAGAGAAATGGAAGCCCAGTGGTTGCATGTGGGCCAAAGCTGTGACCATTCCTGGGGCTTTTACATCCAGGTTGAGGCCCACAAGTCTGGAGGCTGAGGTCTTAATACCCAGTGGGTCTAGAAATGAGGTCTGGGCTCAAGGTATAATTAAATGCTCTGGAGCTTTGAAGGTCTGATCTCTTCATGATAAGACTCTAGAAAAATTCCACTGCCTGGAAATTTACCTTGAGTTGAAAAATGTCAGCAATGAGAAGTTAAAAACCTGGCACTGAACCATATGTAGTTGTAGGATATATGTGGATATTTGTATATGGATATGTGTGTGTGTGTGTTTGTGTGTATGAACCCAGGAACTTACACTTGTACCTGCTAGGTGAGTACCCTACCACTGAACTAAATCTTCAGCCCTTTTTATTTTATTTTATTTTGAGACACAGCTTTGATATGTTGTCCAGGCTGATCTTGAACTTATGATTTTCTTGCCTCCTCCCAAGTCACTGAGATTACAGGTGTGCATCACCACACCTGGTGTGGAACCTATATCTTTATTACTTATAAGATATGAGATCCTTCTACCTGAGCAGTTAACCCTAGTAAGTGGTCTAATACTATAGAATCCCCTAAAACCAACACAAAATCACTCCATAGGTATATTTGAATAATCTATACCCAGTGAAACTCCCACAGGAAAAACTAACTTTTCTGAAGATGAGTCTACAATTGAAAACTAAAAATTAGGAAACCAAGCATTCCAACTTGGAAATATTAGAACATTCTAAGAGAGACTATAAAGTAGTATATTTAAAATAATTAAGGAAAAACAGTGAGCTGGGTGTGGTGGTGCATGCCTGTAATCCCAGCTTCTTGGGAAACGGAGGCAGGAGATCACAGTTTGAGGCCAGCCTTGGCATTTAGCGAGACTCTGTCTCAAAACTTAAAAAATAAAAAGGATTGGGATGTAATTCAGTGGTAGAGCACTTGCCTTGCATACATGAGACCATGGGTTCGATCCCCAGCAATGCCAAAAAAAATAAAAAAGGAATAATGATACCAAAGAGGTAAAGAGTTGTGAAAAAAAGAATATTAGAAAAGAAACCAAACTGAAGTGAGAAACAATATAATTAAAATCTAACCAAAGAGTTCAATGAAAGACTAGACATAGCTAAAGAGAGAATTAGTAAACTGGAAGGTAATATTAACAGTTAACTTTTATTAAGTATATAGTATGTGCCAGATATCATTCTGCATACTTTACTCAATCCTAAGTACAAAATTATGAGGAGGCAGTGTCATTATCATCTGTTTTATAGATGAGGAAATTACGGCACTTGCCCAAGATAAGTGATAGAGCTGGACTGTTTAATGTAGCCTTGAGCCTGCACTTGCAATCACTACACCACAAGAAATCAGCAGGAAATCAGCAGTAAATAATAAAGAGATGGAAATATGAAAGGATAGAAAAGAAGCATAGAGGATACTACTTAAGTCTACGTACAGGGACTAACGGAGAGGTGGTATAGAAAACATAGGGGTTAGATGGCCTTTGAGGTTTCTTCCTGTCATTAAGTTTTAAGAATTTGTAACCAGGTGGGGGGCGGGGGGGGTCACTGGGATTATGACTCATTGATAGAGCACTTGCCTGGCACATGTGAGGCACTGGGTTTGATCTTCAGCACCACATAAAAATAAGTAAATAAAGGTATTGTGTCCATCTACAACTAAAAAATATTTTTTTAAAAAAGTAATTTGTAACCAGGTCAGCATCAAAGGCAGAATACTCAGTGAAGGGTGGTATAGCCTCAGTTTCCCCTGTAGTATGCATTAATATGCTGGTAAATATTCGAAGCAGGCTCTCTGGGGAAAAAGTCCTGATCAGTAGCAGTTGCTGATTCCTGTGGTGTCCATACTTCCACAAGAAGATGTTGCTGTACTTGGGGTTGGGAAGAAATGAGCAGGCAGGTCTCTTGAGCCAGTGTGAGCTCATACCACTGGCGCTCACAGCCACTGGATTTTAAGCTCTCATTTGTGGTTCTCAGGGACTAGAAGAGACAATGGAACAAGAGAGGAGGAGCAGTGCTCTCCTTTCTTCCCTTGTATTTAAAAACAAAACAAAAAGCTGTTTTTTGAATGTGGGCAGAGCAACTGGCATATTTCTTATGCTACTGGTGAGTGTGAAAATCAGTACAACCTCTTTGAAGAGCAATTTGGCACAATCTGCCAACATGGTAAGTGCATGTACCCTCTGACTGTGCAGTGCTATATCAAGGATCGTATGACCTTATATCTTATGATTTTTCTTAGTTATCACGTGGGTGAAGGTGTGTGTGATGTTTATTCATCATCTGGAAGAGTGAGACTCTGGGAGCAACTTAAATAGACATCAGTAGAGAATTGACTAAATATATATCATTAAAGTAGAATGCTGTGCTATGTTCAAAGTAGTTAGTGTCCTATATGTGAAGAATGAATGGTTTCCAGGATATGCACTTAAGCTAAAAAAAAAAAAAAAAAGTCAATGTATAGCTGATGTCGTGGCACACTTCTGTATTCCCAGTGACTTGGAAGGCTAAGGCAGGAGGATTGCCAAGTGTGAGGCCAGCCTCAGCAAATTAGCGAGGCCCTAAGCAACTTAGTGAGACTCTGACTCAAAATAAAAAAAAAATAATAAAATGGGCTGGGAATATGGCTCAGTGGTAAAGTGCCTGTGGGTTCAATTCCCAGTTTAAAAAAAAAAGTTAATGTATAGAAAAGGATGTGTGGTATGCGGTCATATGTGCAAAAAGAGGGGTATAAGTGCTTTTACACACCTCACCCCACACAGACACAGACACATGGTTGATTATGCCTAGACTATAGATGGAAAGAGACTTAAAAAAGAAAGAAAGGTGTTTGGGGGACCTCACACTTCCTAGAGAAAGGAAAGGGGATTATGGGACTGAGGTGGACAGAAGTCTTCTGACTATACATCTTTTTTTTTTGGAGGGGGGGGACATTTATTTTCCCAGTACTGGGGCTTGAACCAAAGGCTTGGCACATTTTATTTTGGAAGTTTTTTTTTTTTTTTGGTGTGTATGTGTGTGTTTTTTAAAGCATATAGTAGTTTTTGCATTAAAACTAAATTGGTTAAAATTGCTTGGTTGGGGGTCTTTACCATGAAAGCCCTTCCTTCTTTAGAGGGGGCTAGCAGGGCTTCTTGGTGGAGCCTCTAACCCACAATGGGAAACCGGCATTTAGTGAGCTGGGGCCAAGCCCCCGGCACATCCCTGTGCTGTCTGGCTTAGTCTTCAGTCGCCCAAAGGGCTGTAGGTTTCTTCGTTGCCTGGCTGATGAGCAATAATGGTGGACTTCATTTTCAAGGAGATGGGAAGAAAGTAGTTATGCAAGGTCCTGGGATGTGAGCAGAGGAAGTGCAGTTCCAGAATGTCCTGGGGGAGTTTCAGAAGCAAAGGTGATGTGGCTGTGTTGTAGGGGATGGGCAAGGCACCCAAGACAGCAGGAAACCGTTTTATTTGGCTGCAGCCAGGTTCAGAGGGCACAGCTTTCGCTGTAATCAATGAATCCCCTGAACCCCGAGTTCAGGTAGTTTCAGAACTTTATACCCAGCATGTAAGGAGAGGGGCTCAGAAGTTCAGAGTCTGAAGAAGTTCACATAAAAGCAGCTTTTCCTTTCACTGTTCAGGGCAACTTAACCCTTCAAGGGCAACACCTGAGAAGTGGGGAGCTGCTTCTCCCCCTTTCTTTCCTCCCCTTCCAGCCGTTACCGGGGGGCCCAATTGGTAACTTCTTTTATCTTAGAAATGTAGACATCTCTGTGAAGCCCCAGCTCAAGGCCAGAGGCCTTGTTAAAGGTTCTGACTTTTTTTTTTTTTAATCAATTTTTGCACTTGCAAACACACTTCTACAAACGACTATACTGGATAATGTTTGTGCAAATCAAGTGAAGGGGCATCCAGCACCTGGAGTGCTGATTTCTTGCCCAGCCAGTGGCCAAGTAATAGAGCCACAGGAAAACAGGAAGTTTACCTGCTGCATTGAACTCTTCTGTAGAGACTCTTTTGCTGATAGTCCTAAAATCAGTTATGGTGAAGATTTCTGGAGAAGCTCAGTTAAGATTTTCTGTGGGGGAGGGGGTGCCACTACAGCTGCCGTTAGCAATCTGAGGTATCCAGAAGGCATCTCAAGCCTCCCTACCTCCTGCCACTGGTCTTGGCACCTCCCCTGGAACCACATGCAAGGGATTCCGTCACTATTAATTCTTCCAACTGTAAGATTCTTTGCTCTGGAAAGTTGGAGCTCTTTCTGGAACAAATGAACCTCCAGTGTGTTCAGAAAACAAGAAGCAAGGAGAATCTGTCCTGCAGTGTCCCCCTTCTCTGACTTAGTTTTTATCTTCCCAGTTCTGTTGAGGATGCATCGTCAAAGTTCCCAGAGACAATTAACTTCCATTCACGGAAAAAGAGTGACCTTTAGGACTTTTCCAGAGAAAATAGATGTTCCCAGAAGAGCTTGTATTGTTGCTCTTGTTGTCCACGGTAGGCCACATGCCCATCCACCACCAAGTGTTTTCTAGAACACAGGTCTCCTCCTGCCCTCTCTCCTGTTGTCATTTGGACATAAACTCAGGAAGTGGGTCATTCATCTGGAAGGGCTGTTTTTATGATGATGCTCTAGTTTGATCACAATAGTCCAAGTGGGCAGGAAAATGGGAAAGACGAGAAGCAGCCCCACAGAAGCTGAGGGGTCTGTTACTGGTGTCGTGTCGTCTGTAACAATCCCATGAAGTTCTCCAAAGTGGGGCTCGTTTGACCTTAGCACTTTGCTGGGCTCCAGACAGTTATTTTGTGCTGAAGTTTCATTGCCCGCTCTGCCGCAGGGGATGCCGAGGTTTTAGTTTACCGGAAGGTGAATGTGAATCTGCAGTGGTATCTGACTCTCCCAGATTCTGTCTTCGGTGTCTGAGCAGCGGTGGAGAGTATGCCCTGGGAGGCCTTCCTCATGCCCCTTCCTGTGCTCCTGCTGCACTCTGTGGATTTTAATTAGAGTGATTACTCCACTGGCCTCACATGCTGGCCGTGGTGTGTGGCTGTCTCTGTATCAGACAGCCAGGGTCTGGGAGGCTGGTGGGGCTTATCTGGCCTCATCTGTGGGTAGCCAGCGTAGAGCATGTCGCAGCCTTTCAGGTTTCATGAGTCAGGATTCTTTCCATCTCCAAACAGAACCCCAACCCGAACTGGTTTCTGTAGAAGAGGAATTTTGTTGGTTTATTTAATTGAAAAAATCTAGAGATGGAATTTAAGGCATGGAAAACCCAAGGCTTAAACGGTTATTACTGAGCTTTACCCAGTTTTTCACCATCTCTCAGTGCTGCCTAGATTTTGTTTTTGGATTGTGGTATAAGAGGGCTGTTAGCAATTCCAGCAGTTCCACTTTCCCAATAGTTCAACCAAAGTCTCAGATCCGAGTGTCGCTGTTTTTGATTGGTCTTTTTTGGGTAACATGCACATCCCTGAACCAATCGCTGTGGTGAGATTCTCTGGTTGGCCTTCTTGGATCAATTGTCTACCCCTCAAAGAAGCTAGGCTGGGGTCTACACGTCCTGGGGCACAAGGACTGAGAAAGGGGAGCCGGGTGTAACCCAAGCCAGTCCAGGAACCATTTGTGAATGGTGGGTAGGCAAAAGAAAGGAGGTCCAATAGAGTAGGTTTTTAATCAGTGTTTACTCGATGAATGAATTAACAGATGAATGAGCAACCGGGAGCTTGCTGCTGATTCTGTGAGCTGGTCACACAATACTCCAAGTGGGGTTTTAACAGATGGAGCCTTTACAGAGAGGAGAGATAGAAGGGAGCCCTGAAATCAAGTCATTGAATTAGTGGAAATATTTAGCAAGAAGCAGGAGACGGATATGTGGTAGCTGATTCCAGATGTCTGAAGGGCATTCGTGGAGAAGGAACGTTTGTCATCTTCCTACTTCATGGCAGAGGCGCTGGTTAGAGACTTTAATCTTATCACCTCACTTTTATTTTTATTAGACAGTCAATTCACGTTGAGTGTAGAAAATCCAAAAAATGCCCAAGAAAGAGAAAAATGAAAATTTTACCACCTAGCGCTAATTGCTATTAATATTTTGATATGTAGACTTCCAATCTTTCTTCTCTAGAGTTGCATTTTAAAACATTCTTATTTAATTGTGTGTGTGGTGCTGGGGATTGAACGCATGGCCTTGTGCATGTAAGGCAAGCACTCCACCAACTGAGCTGTATCCCCAACCCTCTTACTTCATTTTGATAATTGTGTTTGTCAGAGAAAAAAAAAACAAAAAAAAACTGTGGCTCAGAGAATTCAGGAATCCGCTTGAGGTCCAAGACCTAGGCACTGATAGGGTTAGAATTCAGTCTTCGGGTCTGCCTGAGGCTCAGAGCCCTCTCCCTTTCTAGTCTGTGATTTAACTGCTGCATAGCCAGGAGGCTACTCAATATTAGGGTTTCCCTCGAGTTCTGGTCTGAGAATCTCGATTTTATCACTGGTTGTATGTCCACTCACTCATCTTCACTCGTTTACTCAGGACTTTTCACTGGGTGCTTTCTGGGTGCCAGGTGACAGCCTCTTTTGCCTTTTGGTTTTGTTATCAGATGCCCTTCTTTTATGGCTTTATGGCATCCCTACAGGAAAGAGCTACCATCTCTCCCCAGAGACACTGAACAATATTTCTGAGCTTCGCTATGATTGGACCATCTCAGGGCATGTGTCTATCCCTCAACCAATGATGGTGAACGATGGGGTAGCACTGATTGGTTTAGATCATTCAGGATCTACCTCCAGAACAGGAGGTGAAGTTGTCCTGACTGAGGGATACTGGTTGATGTGGGGAAGGGAGTAGATGTTGACAGAGGCTGTGACAACCTCTCGGTGGTGGTTGGACGTGCTGGGACCAGCAAACAAGGTAAGGCGTTTTCTCTTTTCATAGGACACTCACCTTCTTAGTACACGAACGTTACATTCCTGGAATGCTAGGCACTTTCATGTATTTGCCCTCTTAGTTCTAATAGCATCCCTGTCAAGTAGGTGGCTGTTTCCATTTGACAGATGAGGAAACAAGTTTAGAGAGGTCAGGCTGCTGCTGGCAGCCCCCCTCCTAGGAAGCTGGAGAGAGGTGTCTCTGGGATGGTTGTTGAGAAAATAGATTGTTAATAGAGATCCTGAAAAGATTTGTCTAATGACTTCCATGATAAGCAGGACCTTGGGAATAGTTACTGCTTTTCATTTTAAGATTTTACTAGGGAAATCCTGCCTGCTCTTTTTCTTTAACCAGCTATGGACGGGAGGAAAACTCCTCTCTCAGGTTTAGGTAGGCAGTGGGTAATTGAATGAGCTTCTAAGAAAAGCAGAACCATTGTCAACAAACAATGCTCACAAGAGATGGTTGCATTAGATACTTTTATAAAAATGGCTTCTCTCTCCTTTTGACTTTTCTGCCTGAGGCTGCCATTAGCTTTTAAGGCAGTAGAGTAACTATTATGTAATTATATATAACGCTTCTTTCCCCTGGGCCCAAGTTAGCTTGTGCCTTCGAAAAACAGATCACCTTTTTTTATTTCCCCTTGCAAAGAGTTTACATAAAGCTAGTCTGATTCTTAAAATGCTAAAATGAGGACAAACAAGCTAGGTTTTCTGGTTTTCTCCAGACTCTGCAGAGACGTAAAATCCCACAGGGCAGATAGATGATGTGCTGAAAGTTGTGTGCTGGTGGCAGAATATGTTGCCACTGCGTCTGCATCCAGCACATGTGACCTGCACTTCCTCTGTCAGGTGAAAGGGTGCTCCTCCATTCCTCACTCGCTTCTCTCCCAGAAAACATAATTTCTCCCTGGAAGAAATTAAACAGAGATGGGGAAATCCAAATGACGGCTGGGACCAGTTGACAAATAAACTTTTCAGCTTAGGTGCTGTGATTTTTGAGTTCTTCTGTTTTTCATTTTTTTTCAGATTATTACTAATGATAATTAATTTACCTATCCACATTTTATTAAGTTGTCTACTGTGCTTTGGGTCTTAGAGTGGGGCAAAGTGCAGTCTTCTTCAGTAGTAGCCTCTAGTTGCCCTCCTCCAACCAAATTTCACCTCTGTTTGTTCACATCAGTATGATTTTGGGGTTCTGATTTACTCCAGGCCTGGCAAACTTGTTCAACTGGACCTAGGAAAGGTAGGAAGTAAAAAAGTAAATAGCTGGGTGTGGAGGCACAGGCCTGTAATACCAGCTATTTGGGAGTCTGAGACAGGAGGATCACAAGTTGGAGGCCAGCCTCTGCAACTTAGTGAGACTGGGTCTCAACAAATAAAAAGGACTGAGGGTGTAGCTCAGTGATACAGTATCCCTAGGTTCAATCCCCAGTACCCCCTCGCCCAAATAATACAAGAAAGGCCTGAGGGCTAAAATCTGTTTTTAAATGGCAGTTAAAGACTGGAAAGTTAGGGTTGCTGGGCTCATTGTGACCCTCGAGCATCACCACAGCAAAATCTTGCTATCCTAACTGATGTAACCACTGCTGCCATAGAGGGAACAAGATTATGGAACCTGGGAGAGGTCATTGGGTGTGTGTGTGTGTGTGTGTGTGTGTGTGTGAGAGAGAGAGAGAGAGAGAGAGAGAGGGAGGGAGGGGTGGGGAGAATATGTTGCTTCATTCTCTATGACAGTAGTTCCCAAATTGTCTGCAGATTAGAATCACCTAGTGATATTTAAAAATTCCCAAGACCACACACTAGATGAATTAATTAACGAAATTCTGGGAATGGGGTGGAGACAAGCATTAGTTGTCTTTAAGTGTTTCAGCTGATTCATGATTCAGAAAACACTGTCACATGAGAAATATAATAGTATCATTATTATTTGAAGAGGAGTGGGATAATGGTAGTGAGAGGGACAGGAGCCACTACAGTGGCTGCTGCCTCTGTGCATGTAGGTGCCTGCTGCTGTAGGTGCCTGGGGGAACCTGGGAAATGTGCATGTCTACTTGTTTGTTTGTTTGTTTTCCCCTCCTGTAGCACACATAGCTTCTCACAATTTTTTTAGTGATGGGAGAGAGTTGTGTCATGACTGTTTTACAAATAGTCTCAGATCTAGTCTTTACTGTGCTTTGTAGGTAGATGGAGAGGAAAGAAAGGGGCCATACCTTTCCAATGTCAGCACGGAGTTGGCTGGCTCAGATTGTCAGAAAAAGACCAGAAAGAGGAGGTTGCTGGGCTTTATCATATTGACCCTAGAGGGACCACTATGTTTATCCTTAGGCTGAGATTTAGGTGTCTTTGTTGTCATAGCATAACCTGTCCCATCCTGATGGCTACAACCATCCATTTAAGAACCACAGCAGATTCAGGAGTCAGCATATTTTGTGAAGTTATAAATTGAGGGTGAGTTTATTTTGCTTTGTGGCTTGGAAAGAGAAAAGAGTGGATGTAGTAAACCAGGCTATTAATCTTGGGTTGGTGGATTCAGCCATCAAAACCACTGTGCATGTGTCTCAAAGAATCAGTTTAAATGAATTAATGAATTATTACCTGTGTTTTTGTAGCACTTTTCTCAATGGATACAGTGTTATGCAAACCTCACAGCATGGCTAGTATGGTGGGCACCCCGGGAGGATTGCAGAGGGTAAATGGGACTGCAGCAAGTTACCATGAGGTGGAAAGAGAAACTAAGTTACATTGAAATGCTTATTCAACAGCATAGAGGTCTCTGACCTGTGGCTCCACGTGTAGGTAGGGGCTTGGCAGAAAGCCAGGAGTGCTAGGGAAGTTGTTCCTAGCAGAACAAACAGCTTGGGCAAAGACACACCAGCAGCAAGTTGTATTTACAGGAACTCTGTAAGCAGTTAGTATCACTGCAGGTGACACCATTCCCCACTGCTGTGGGTGCCTGGGGGAACCTGGGAAATGTGCATGTCTACTTGTTTGTTTGTTTGTTTTCCCCTCCTGTAGCACACATAGCTTCTCACAATTTTTTTAGTGATGGGAGAGAGTTGTGTGTAATGAAGACTACATAAGGGTCCTAATTGAGTTGTCCCCCTTTTACCCTGAAAAATAACACTGGCCATTCTGAATGTTGCACATTGCTTATTCGTAGAGTTTTCACAGGACTCCATTGATACCCCAGTGGCCCAGACTGATCTTTGGAAATGAATTCAGCAGTTTTCTGACAGTGTGTTGTAGATGTGAACTCCTGTGAGCTTCCCTTTGGGCTCAGGGTCCAGGCCTGGGGATTGATTGTGCTCTTGCAGACTCCTCTGGGCTCTTGAAGAAGGTTAAGCACTCTCTGGTTTTGTCTGGGTAAAAGATTGGATGGAAGGTGAATTCTGAGATTCCTTCCATTTCTAAAATTAGGTGATTCATTCAGAAATTCTGACGCAGGCACTCAGATATACAAATGGCCTTTTGTATAAAAATGTTAAATAAATACTGAAATGGGCACCATAGACCTTCTCTGTGGTCCATGGGTTGAGCAATACAAGACCCTGGGAAAGGTGACCCTTTTCTTAAACCTGTGCTTTGCCATGAAGTCACTCCAGGACTTTAGGGAGGAAGCTACCTAAACCAGTTCAGCTTCTTAACTTGGTACATATGGCGGCGTCTACTGCCTTTTTGTTCAAACCTTATGCAATATCTTTCCTTTCTCACTTCAAAAAGTCACTGTGAGAATCTAAGCTCTTTACACTTTCAGCTCATGTTGGACTTATCCCCATTGTTCTGTCTGAAGCTCTGTATTTCAAATACTAGGTCACAGAACTAGTGACTTTATCATATAGACTACTTTTGAGGGGTTGTGGCTTATCTGATTCTTTGGTTGCAGGGCTGTAGCCATATTGGAATTCAGAGTTGGGTTAAAACCCTAGGACTGGGCTAACTCAGGAGCAGTGGACAGATGCCATCTCCTTAACTGGCTGCAACTGTGTACTGAGTGCATCCTCATGTCAGTTACTGTGCTAGGCTCAGTGCTTGCACTGGGGAATAGAGGCAAAACAGCATGGCCTCTGCCCTGGAGGAGCTCCCAGTGTTCCAGGGACTGCACAGATAACCATTAATGACCGTGATGATCTGTGCTGTGAACAAGAAGCTCTGAGATACTCGTAGCAGGGCATCTGACCTGGTTTGCTCAAAGTGGCAATTGCTGGACATGATAAAGAGTCCAGGCAGGCGGGTGGGGGCTGTTAAGAGGAGCATAGGATCCCAAGTGCAGAGTGGGGACAGAGGAAAGGGTCAAGATTTAGCCCACAAACAGCATGAGTGTCCCTGTGATGTGGTGAAATGCAGGACAAGGTTTTCCTTGGACATCTTATTACCATCCAGTCTCCTCTTTCCTCCCAAAGTAGGAAGGAACATCCTACTTCCCCATGTGACAAAGGATAGAATGGTTGACTAATTGGGTAATGATGTTGGTGGCACATCAGTTAGCCTTAGTATGTGGCCAAGATGCATTTTTCTTGTATCTAGAGCAATAGAAGACTCTGGGCCCATGGCACATGCCTATAATCCCAGTAACTCTGGAGGCTGAGGCTGGAGGATTACAGTTCTAGGCCAACCTCAGCAACTTAGTGAGACCCTCAACAACTTGAGACCCTGTCACACAATAAAAAAATGAAAGGACTGGAGATGGAGCTCAGTGGTAAAGCAGCCCTGGGCTCAGTCCCCAGGACACACACACACACACACACACAAAACTTTGGACTGGTGAGAACAGTAACATGTACCAGCCCGGAATGCCCCTTTGTTCTCAAACTCACCAAAGCTTCTATTGATTGAAGCAGCTAATGGGGAAATTTATATCCACCTGGGAATAGTTTAATAGCTATTAGCTTATAAATCAAAGTTCAAGGTAAACTGGCTTTTCCTTATTGACATGATATTACCTAGTCTTCTTTCTGCCCCTGTGATTCTGTTGACATTAATATAGTAACAGCCACCAGCCACAGTCTTCTTTCTTTGAGTGCCTCCTGTCCTTCTTTATGTTCTTCATCTCCTTTGGCTACTTCTGATGCTTTTCTTTTTCTTGTTTTTTTTTTTTTTTTTGTCTGTTTGTTGTTGTTTGTTTGTTTGTTTTTGGGGGGTTTTTTTTGGTATCAGGGATTCAACCCAAGGCACAACCCCAGCCTCATTTTTACTTTTTGTTTTGAGACAGGGTCTCAAATGTTCAAAACATTAGAAAAGAACATATTTCATTTGTGCTCTCACCCTATTATCATTGAGTTTTAACTTCTCTGATCCTTTCTGCCGTTTCCCCATATGAATATGTATTGTATATGGATGCTACTCAGTTATACAGACCGTTTTGTACTTTGCTCTTTTAATGTAATATTCACACTTTTTCAATCGATAGATGTTAACTGGGTTCCTGCTATGTACCGGGTTTTGTTTTAGGGGTTAGGAATGCATCAGAGAACAAATCAGACTAAATCTCTGCTGTCGTGAACCTAGGTCTGGAGAGAGATGGTGAATAATGTTGAGAGGGGATAATTTATGGAAAAAGTCTTCTTTAGTCCAGAGTAGGATTAATGAAGATTGGAAATGTTAATTTATAAGAAATTACACTTTTTCATCTTTCTACCTTTTCCCTATATACTTACATGTTATCCTTAATATCAATGATTATAATTTATTTAGAACCTTAGGACTATACAACTTTAAATCTGGAGAGAACTTCTGAGTTACTGAGCAGAAACCCTTCATTTCTGAGACAAGGAAACAGAACAGAGAAAAGAATTGACTTGCTCGGAATCTCATAGCTCCTTGGTAGTAAAGCAGGGTCTTTAAAATTAAAAATAGTCATTAAACAAAGTTTTTCAGAACACTACTATGCTCTTTCCCCACTGTGGGAATTTTAATTTGTTTCTGATTTCTATTGTAATGAACAACTTTATAAACACCATCTTAGTGAAAGTAGCAAATTCATTAATAAAAATCATAGAAAAGACTAATGTTTATCGAGTACATTCATTTGCCAGGAACTATGCTAAGTGCTTTACATGAAATAAATAACTTGCTTCTGACAGTGAGGACCATTACTTTCATCTCTTTGCAGACCTGGCTGAGCCTTCTGACTCAGCCCCTGTGATCTACAGCCTTCCAAGATTGAATATTGTTTTAGTCAGCTTTTTTGCCACTGTGACCAAAAGACCTGACAAGAACAATGTAGAGGAGGAAAAGTTTATTTTGGCTCATGGTTTCAGAGATGTCAGTCCATAGATAGCTCACTTTGTAGTTCTGTGCCCAAGGTAAGGCAGACCATCATGGTGGAAGGGCATAGTAGAGGAGAGCAGCTCAGGACATTGTAGTAGAAAGCAGAGAGAAAGAGAGAGAGTGCACTCTGCTTACCAGAGATAAAATATGAACCCCAAGGAGTGACACTGGCAAATTAAATTTTTTTATTGTGTGCATGTATGAACATGTAACAAAAGATCCCACCATTATGTACAACTATAATGCACTAATAAAAAATGTGGGAAAATATAAACCCCCAAAGGCACACCCCCGTGACCTACCTCCTCCAGCCACACCCTGCCTGCCTTTAGTTACCACCCAGTTAATTCATATCAGTGGATTAATCCACTGATTAGGTTACAACTCTCATAATTTCATTTCATTTCACCCCTGAATGTTCTTGCATTGTCTTACCCGTGAGCTTTTGTGGGATACCACTATATAAACCATAAGAAATATTAAAATAGCAAATGTCAAGTCCCATCATAATCAGTAATATATGTTTATTTAAGAGCGTACCAAACATTTAAACTTTGCTGAGTTTTTACATGTTAGTTTTAACTGTATGTAATTGTATGTAATTGCTGTTTTTTTAATGCCTAATGACATTTTGAACATGGGAAATTTCATATGTTCCTATTATTTCGTTAATTTAATAACTATTATTAAGTGACTACTGTGTCAGTCTTAGGGATGAGTACTGTAGCATTTTAAATGGAGCTTGGACACTGAGAGGTTTAGTTAATATTTACTGAAAGAAAGGAAGAAAGAGGGAGGGAAAGCAAGGAAGGTGGAGTGGTTGATGCGGAGCCAGCACCTGCTGGGACCAGGGCTCAGCTCCTGCCTCTGCCTGCTAGAACCTTTGCCACCTTCGTCAAGATACTTGTGCTCTTTCCCACTCACTTTTCTCGTCTGGAAACAAGGGGTAATGATATATCTGTCATAATGTTGTAAGGCTGAAGTGTAAATGGGTGGAGATCATTTTGTACAGTGCCAGCTGAAATGTAGCAATTGACAGGGATATTGGAGGCAATAGTTCCATCTGTCATTATATTTCAACCAAATTCTTTCCTCCTAAGCAGATTTCTGTTGAGTATATAAAAGAATTTTTAGAATGGCATTGATAAATTGATGACCCTGACTATGATGAGGGGTTCTTTTTCTCTTAGGTAAAGCTTTCATCAAACTCTGATGGTGTGATCTGGAAGGTGGGCGGAGCAGCAGCGCTTAACCTCTGTTTGGCTTTGGGGTCACTGAAGGGTGAAGCTCAGAAATGAATGGCACACTCAGACATTCTTCTTCTTTCTCTTCCTCTGGTGCCATCCCTGAATTTATGGCATCTTGTCCCCACCTTCAGGGGAACCCCCTCCTGGGACTGTTACCCTTGCTGGGGGAGGGGATGTCATTGTCAGAGCTGAAGATGCCAAGTGGGCAGTCTTTGGTGCTGCAGAACCTCCCAGTGGGCTGGAGGAGCTATTTGTGGAGAAGGGCAGCATCTCCTGAGTGTGCCCGCTTGGATTTTTTGGCAGCCAGTGAGTCTGTAAAAGGAGCCATGGGCTTTGACGGCAAACTGCTTACAACATCAGTAACCTTTGGACCAGCCCCTTCCTCCTGGGAAAAACCTTGCCTTGGGGTTGGGCTTGGGACAGGGAAGTGAAGGCATGTGCAGAAGTCTCTTTTTCTTTTTCCAATTAAAATCTTGGCAAGAAAAAGACCTCGTCATTCTTGTCCCCTGTATCAGCAGCAGATTTGAACTTTGAGGCATTGTCCTTGCTTTATCATACTTCAGCTTTTCAGGCTGCAAACAATTTTATTTCCCTCATTGACAGGGCTTCTAATAACTCCAGGTGGTGAATGGGCTGCAGGGGTACAGTTCTGTGGAAGGCGACACTGAAGCCGTACAAACACAGGGAAACAGGAGAAGCTCCACAAGGGGAAGTGCTGGAATGAAATATTTTACCTTTACTGGGGTTGAAGAAACCTCCTCTTTAGCTTAACTCAGACTTGATTTGAGGGCATGTGTACCCAATGGGGCATTATATAGCCTTTAAAAATTATGTACCTAAAGTACCTTTCCTAAGGAAAAGTGACCAAGATATCCGTGAGACGGGACACAGAAGATTACTACTCAGACGTGGGAGCCATTTTTATAAAAATATATGGTATCTTTATATAGATACGTAAAAGACGTTTGGAAGGGTATCCACATGGTGTGGGTGGCTAGATCATGACTATTTATATTTTCTCCCTTTTGCTCATATTTCTTTTCAAATTTTGCTGCAGTCAACATGTATTACTCATACTGTCATGGTGAAAAATGTACCTGAGGCTGGGACACCCCATTTACTGACAACCTGGGCACAGGCCCTTCTTTTATCACTCAGCATGTTTATGTACCTTCCTAGGAGCTGAGCACATGGCAGGGACTGTGGGGAGCATGATAGCCCAGTCTCTGCCTTCACAGAGCTGACATTTCCGAGCTAAAAAAAAAAAAAAAATTGGGAGGGAAGGACAAGGTGCTGTGAAGGAGAAAACCAGCGTCATGGTAGGGAGTGGGCGAAGGGAGGTGGGAGCACATCTGTGGGAAGGGGGATAGGGAGGAAAGTCCAAAGGCAGCTACCAGAAAGTGTGTTTGAAGTTCTGAGAAGGAACATTCAATGTGAGGTGGTGGGATTTTGCCCCTTCTTGCCTATCTCTGGAAAGAACAACTTTATGGCTCTTTGGGGGTTGGTTAATGTTTTGGTAAACAACAGGAAGGTGTGGGGTTTGATTTGTTGGTTTCATTCTTGGGCTCTTTTTAAATAGCAGCTCTGATGTCATCTTTCAGTGAGGAATGAGCTTCTAGCTCTACCCAAGGGATTCCCAGGTCTCCCCTTCCCCCTCTTCTGCATTCATACAATATTCATTGGATCCTCAATCTTAATGCTACACTGAAGTCTTAGCCTTGAGCCCCTGGCTGTGATGGAGATGTTTGGAAGGTGTCTCTTTATTCAAGGATTTCTTGTTCATTCATCTAGAAAAGGAAGGGAGAAGCAGATGATAGACCCCCCTAATGTTAGATGGAGGAGAAGATTGGATGCAGAGGTAACAAAAACTATTCTGTAGGTGCTGGCACATACTGAATGGTATATTTAGTTTGAGTGCTCTCTAAGGCTATTGGCCAGTACAAATCAAGAGCCATAAAAATGTTCAAATTCTTTGACCTAGTAATTTCAATTCTGGGAATTTATGCTAAGATCGTCTTTTTTTTTTTAAGAGGAGAAATGAAACAGATGTTTATTATAGAAAATAACAGTCAAAAATGACTGTTTTGGGGTTTAGAAAGTATTTTCCAATACAGTATTTATAAGAGCTTTATAGCATTCATAGGAAGTGGGTAGATTCTTATGCCCACTGCACAGATAGGAAATTGATGTTTAGAGAGATCAAGTGAGTGGCCCTGGTTCACTGGCAGATTCGGGCTCTGAACCCCGAATGCATGTGTCATTGCCTAGAAGGTTTGGTCAAAAAGTTGAGGTCCAGTGGCAAGAATCAAGAAAGCAGAATGAGAGAACAAAGACTGGAAATAATTATTGAACTTAGCCTATGCCTCGTTCAGTCTGCAGTATTTTGTAAATTTTATCTGGGTTAATACTTAAAATACATTGTGGGGAAAACCAGGCTCTAGAAGGTTAGATAACTTGTGTGAGTTGTAGAGCAGTTTTCAGATCCTGACCGGGTGAATCCAGAACTTACAGGTGGCGTTGGTTTTGCCCTCTTGCCACATGCTTCACAAGAATGTATTGTGGGATGAGTGAATAAATGGATAAATGAACAATGGACTGGAAAGGGTTTGAAGGGTTAGGATGTGAGAACCAGTTCAATGCATAGTTAGACATCAGGATCCCCACGGATGACAGGTTCCTTCTCAGAGCTCTACAGTTTCTACACACGGGACAGTTGCCCAAGCCTGTCCCAGGAGAGTTGCACCCTTATTGTCCCTTATGGCCACACTTTTCAAACACCCTTTTTTGCCTAAAGGCTGTCTTTCCTGGCTCAGCTCATTTCTTGCAAAATGCCCAGAGCTGAGTGAATTTAGAGTAAGCCAGGCACGTAGGGTGTGGACCTTTTGCAACTGAAGGAAACTGAGCCATTTCAACATGATGAGATATTCTGCAGCTATTAAAAAAATGATAAATGCAACTGTGTAGAAATATACAAAAGCATTGGGAAATAGTTGCACATATCTGAAGATGCAGGCTAATGCAGTGTGCATACCTATGGATGAAGGTTCGAGGAGAACAGGATTGAAAATTGTGTAAAGATATTGGGATTGGATGGTGTCACCATGCATTTAGTCCGTTAAGCGAGGTAGCTTGGGATCATCCTCTGAGCTTCTGTTTCCTCTCACCCCAGATTTGACCAGTCATAGATTCCTGTAGATCCTATATCAGTATCTTAATTCTGAGGCCTATTCTTCATCCCCACTACCAGTTTCCTAGACTAGGTTCTCTTTTCTTTTTGCAGAGCTGAGGATCGAACCCAGGGCCTCACATATTCTAGACAAGAGCACTACCACTGAGTTACATCTTCAGGCCATCCTTATCGGGACCCTACTATAGCCTCACAGCTCCTGTACATTCTGTCTTACTGTAGTCCATGTTGGACACTGCGGTCCACGTGATCTTGTTAGAAAATAAATCTGATTCTGTTTCTCCTTTGCCTAGAGGCTTCTATTTACTTGTTATTGCTTTGAGGAGTTAAGCTGAAATGCCTTCGCATAACAGATGAGGCCCTTTACAGCCTCATCCCCTCAGTCTTTCCCCTAGCATGTCAGACTCTGCTCCCTCTGCCTCTGTACCTTTTCTTTTTGTCGCTTCCCCTTTCTCTAAAAGATTAAGCCTTCATAGCTGTCTCGAGGAGAGTTGGTTCTTCTGCCCTAAGTTACCACGAGTTATGCTGTGCTGAAATTGTGAGTTTACAGCCCTTCCTCTCATTTAACTCCAAGCCCCTCAAAGAACAGGACCACATGTCTCACTGTCTTCCACTCAGACCCTCAGTATGGTGCTTAGGACTTAGTAGAGGGGCAAAAACATGTGTTTTTGACAAACTATGGAGTTAACAGATTGGGTTCAGATCATGGGTCTATCACATACTGAGCCTTGGATTCCTCATTTATAAAACGGACATGAAAATAGTATTACATAGGATGACTATGAAAGACAAAGGAGGAAAAGCAAGTCAAGGACTTAGAACAGAGCCTGGCACGGGGTGAGGACTCCAGAAATGCTAGCTAGCCCTGACAATTGCGTCACCACTGAGAGGCCAGTGCCTTCATGTGAACATCCTTTCTTGGTGTCCTTCTGCTTGTTTTTGCAGTCTAAAACTTTAAAAGCTTCAGCCTCAGCTGAAATGTGATTACACTGATGAAAGATGATGAGGGATCATGGAAGAATAAATTCAGCACTTCTTGTAGGGTCTTGTTTTCTGAGCCAGCTTCCCTTCAAAGGATAATGGCAGAGTTTACTCATGTATTCTCTCACAGGCCAGGAATGGGGCTCCAGCTCATGAGGAGAGAGGTACCTCTGAGAGGGGTGCTCCAAACTCCACACAGGATTGTCCTCTTTACTGTTATCATGTATCAATGAGCTCCTTGTGCTGGTATCATGTCTGTGTTGCTCCCTGGAGATAAAATTAGGACTGATGGATGAATGTTGGTGGGTACCAGATTGCTGCTCAGTGTTTAAAAAAGGTTCTTCACAAAGGGTGCTGTTAATTACAGTACCAAGTTCCCCACAATTGAGATATTCAAGCTAAATTGGAGGTCCAGTATGGGATACCAGGGAAGAGTTCTGCTTTTAAGTGGGAGGTTGGTTAGAAGGGATGTGTGGTTTCTCAGAGCTCTTAGGCAGATGTATGAACTGTTCTTCTGGTTCAAATTAAGGACAGTGTGCACATATGGGGACTAATGGATGTAGATGTATCAGAAAAACAGACCAATGTTCTTGGATTGGATTGTGAGGACAGTTTCATCAGTATCAATATTGCACAAATACCAACTCTCCCAATTTAGTCAAAATGGATGGAAATTATAATAGGTACACTATGGAATCCCCAAGTCCTTAAGTGAGATAGTTAAGGTAAAGTTCTGAAGTCTGGGATTCTTGCTTAATGTGTGCTTTGAAAAAGCCACCTAGCCTCTCCATGGCTTCCTTAACCTGTCTTTATGTACTGTGGTGCATATTATATACTGTCTGGTCTCCATGTAACTCAAGAGGACAGGCGCTAGCTATAAGGTAAAGGCTACTCTTTAGTATTGGGGGCCAAAGAGTAATTCATTGGCCACATACAGTAAGACCAGTAGTTCCTAGAAGGATACCTATTTGACTAGAGAGGGCCTCATGATTAGGGCTTCAGAGATGGGCTTCCTGGGTCCATAAGTCTTCAGAAATCTATGCATATTTGTGTACATTCATGCATTTTCCTGGGGAGGAAAGTCCATACTTTCATGGGGTTTTCATTTGGGCATTTGACCTTGTGTTCACAACCCTTTAGTTCCATGTTAGTGATCTGCCAGCAAATTTAAAATACTCGTGGGAGAGGTAAGCTTGCTTATCCTTTACACTTTAATGTTAATGAAAACAAATCTGGGCTTTTCCAGCAGGATTTGGATGAGTTAGTTAGATAAGATATTCTGTTTTTATGTTTCATTTCATCCAAGAGTGATGGGAAGAAGGGAAGTAATGAAATGGCTGTGCCCTCTGCTACATTCAAGTTCTTGGTCCACTGGACATTTCTGTGCAGTCCACTCCAGACAAGAGTTGGCATGCCGCGATCTCAAGTGGTGTCTGGTATCTTTTCTCAGACTGATCATTTAACACCTCCCAAGGGCGTCTGCTTGATACCATCGCTGGCGATAACGGTGCATCTCTTGGCTCTGGGGAGCCTGCCAAGCGCATCTACTCATAGGTACCTGGCCAGAGAAGGAAAGGCTTGCCAAGAGCCCAGCCATTCCAGGCGTGGGGTGCTGGAATGTGGCAGCTCCGCTGGGTTCAGCACCGAGCCTGAGTGTGCGAGTCGCGAGCTCCAGTTCTTGTCCTTTCCGAGCTCGCTAACCTGAGGCAGGTCGCCGCCACTTCTGAACCTTAGTCTCCCACTGGTACAAGGAGACTCCAACCCACCTAGAAGCTCTCTCGGCGCGAAGGTGCTGCCCCTTTAAGGAGGGCGGGGGCGCGGAGGGGTGGCCCGCCCCCTTGCTCTCCGCGCGGCGACCGCGCGACCACCTGTCTCCGGCCCTGCCACGCCCCTTTCCGGAGGGGCGGAGGACTAGGGGGCGGAGAAGAAGGGCTGAGGATTTACCTTGAGGGGCGGGCGCCTGGCGCATGCGCACGGCCGGACAGGTCCGTGGCGCCCTCACTTCCTGGCATTCCCCCCTCCCCCTTCTCGCCGTTACCCTGTACATCCGGGTCACTTGCCCTCCCCGCTCGGAGCCGCCGCTGCCGCCGCCGCCGCCTAGTTCGTCGCGGCGCCGCCACAGGGGCAGGTGCGGAGGGGCTCCCGGTCCGGCCGCCGCCGCTCCCCGCTCCGGGCCCGGGGCTCCCCCTAGCGCCGTTGAGGAGCCGCCGCCGCGGCTCGAGGAGGGCGGAGGAGCGGGGCTGAGAGCCTGGAGGCTCGAGGGAGGGTGAGTGAGTGGTTTTTACCATTTTCTCCTCTTCCTCACACCCTGGCTCTCCTGCCCAGCGACCCGGGTTTGGCGGAGAGACGGTGCGGCGGGGCCCGCGCGGGACTGCTCGTGCCCCGGTCGGTGGGCCCTCCGGGGCGCCCGCCCCCGGCCCCGGCCTGCCCGGCGCTCATTCATTCGGAGCCTCTTTTCTTCTGCCTGGTGCTTGCACTTGCACCTCCTCGGGCTTGCTCGGCGCCCCCCGAATCCTGCCGCCGCCCGCGACCTCTGGCTCCCGGCGGCTCCGCGCGCGCCGACCTCGCCCCTGCCGCGGTTCCCCGCTCCCGGTCCCCGCGCAGTGCCGGCGCCCGGCTTCACACCCGGTGCCTGGGACTCCGCCGCGCAGCCCAGCCCAGCCCTCCGGCCACTGGCGGGGAAGTTGTTTTTATTGCCCCCAACACTTGGTCTTCCACCTGGGCGACCAGACCTGTGCACGTGTTGACCTTTTAATTCCCAGCGTTTAAAGTCCAGATGCTCAGTCCTAGGGTGTGGTGTTAGTGTGTTTCCAAGTCTCTGAATTTCTACTGTAATTACCCAAATCTGAGACTGTCAAACTCTCGTGAAAGTGGCAGTTGCGCTGTGTGTGTGTGTGTGTGTGGGGGGGGGGTTTCTAACTTCATGGCTATTCTGGGCCATATCGAATACCTTTTCTCTTGCTTCCTCCTCTAGAAGAGCATTTGATGAATTGATTTTTCTCTGAGTATAAAATTCGGTTTATTATTGTTGTTATTATTATTATTTTTTCCTACTGGTTCCATTACCGACTTGCAAAGTTACCTGTTAGTATTGTTTTGTCTCATCATCAGCATTTATTGAGTTCCTCCTATATGCAGAAGAATTTGGACCAATACTTCTTAACCACAAAGTGCCATTCTGGATAAGGCCAAGATTTTTGAAATTTGTTTACATTCTCCCCCTTCCTGAACTTTTTTTAGCTTGGCATCTTTTAACTCTTTAAATACTGTGTCAGAAATGTTTATCAGTACATTTTGTTTTCTTTTTAGTCTTGCAGTTTGGCATGCTGACATTGCATACAAATGTTCTGTGTAGCTGAAGGAATTTCATTCACACGGGTGTTTGGTGCCTTATTGCAAATCATTTTAGGCTAATGTACCTCAAGAGAAACACACTGATCCTTTTAATTCTTTAATTAAGTTTAATAATAGAAATAGAAGCTTTGTGTCTAGAATGACTTGATAATTGAAACCTATTTGATATATCAGCCCATTTGTAAAGTGTTGTAGTTAACTGAAACTGCCTAAACAGTGTTCATAAAATGAAATGACAGCACCCCCCATTTTTGTTGTCCATAATAACAAATGCCAAGGGAGACTTTTAATAATAAAAGTCACCTACCTATGTATCAGTATGAGAATGCTATTGCTATCAGTATTAATAGCAGCATTTTCTAACAGGCCTCTTTTTCTTGGGAGTTAGTTTTTAAAAGGGCATTGTTTGTTTGCATTTAGGTTTTGGATAGCTGCTTTAAATGGAAGATTTCTTAACTCAGTATTGCATTCTTTGTGACCAGCACAATGGTGCATACCTGTAATCCCAGCTGCTTAGGAAGCTAGTTGGAGGCAGGCCTGGGCAATTTGGTGGGACCCTGTCCCAAAATAAAGAGTGGGATTGTGCCTTAGTTGGTAGAGTGCTTGCCTAGCATATGTGAAGCCTGGAGTTCAACCCCTAAGATTACCTTCTTAGGTGTTACTTATTTTCTTGTTTTGTTAGGTAATTTTTAAATAAAATTTAAACTTTTCAATAGGTATAGTTGTCTCCAAGGAAACTCTTGCTTTGTAAAATGTTGTTGGATATATAGTATAGATTCTAGATTCTCTGTAATTGGGTAGAGACTAGATTTTTCTTTCCTAAGAAAATGATTGGTTGATCAAAGGGAGATGTGACTAGTGAGATGATTCTTGTTGTGAAGGCAAAAATAGGATTTCAACTGTTGAGTAAAGCTAAGTGAGGGCAGTTTATTTTTGATAAAATACAGCTGATAATTTCTCTGGACTTTCCAAAAATAAATGGGCTTAAAATGCTACATATTATGGTACCACTCTTGAGATTATTTGATATTTGACATGGTCATTTATCTTTACCTAGTAAATAGTAATTGGTGGAGTGATATAGAGAGATGCTCATTTTATTCCTTTTCTCCTTGGGGGAAAATACTGGCTTACCACTGATGAGGTTACCTGGCTCTTATTAAGTATTGGTGCATTCAACCATAAAAGCTTATAATTTTCACTGTTTAAGGAAAACAAGACTATAATATTTGAAGATATTTAATTATGTTGTTGATGGCATGCCCCCCTATTTTTGGTTTCTCCTTTTCTGTTCCTATTTTCAGACTTTAGGACAGTTTCTGTCTGGTGTATAGTGAATACTCTTATTGAACTGTTGAGTGAATGGCAAGGTCCAAGAGTCTTGGACTAGAAAAACATTTTGTAATTATGTGGCAAAAGTTAGAAAGATGTTGATTGCTTTGAGCTTCAGTTTTCTCAAGTATCTTGCATATTTTGAAAATTGCCTGTAATGGGCTATTATTTTAAATTATTTTGTGAGTTTTAGGGGAGAAAGTACAGTAGACACACCATTTGGTGTTACAATTTAGTTCATAGAATGGATTTGTTTACTTAGAAAGGGTATTCAGTACATGCATCTTGTCAGCATTCATGAACAGTAGTCATTTCAGAGAATTTTTTGTGCATTTAAAGTTTCTAAAAGTCAGCATAAAAGTTCTTGGATGTGTGAGTTCATCCTGTATTTTGATCAGTTCACTAAATTAGGTTTATTTTTCAAAGAATTTTTTTTTTTTCATGTAGCAGACATGGAAGGTATAATTAAAAAATACAATGGTAATTTACTGTTTCAGTGGTGGTGCTGATGATAATGTTAATAATAATTAACACTTGTATGTTGTCCACTACTAGCCAGGCAGTGTTCTAAGACATGGTTTAATCTTTACAACAACCTTGTTAAATAGGCATTAGTATTCCTGTCAGACATCTGAGAAAACAAGTAACAGCTAATAAGTGATAGGGCTGTGTCCTGACTCTTAATTATTGTGATGAAATATTGAACACTTACCTATACCCCAGATTGTTTATATATAGTAGGTAGGTTTCACGATATCCTTGCAAGATACAAGTTAATTTCTATTTATTTTCCAGTTAACTTTGGGAAAGTGCAGGTTAGAGAGCTTAGGTAATTTTTCCAAGTATACTTGGAAAAGTGGAATGTAGAAGGTTGGTATTTGAACCCAGGCCTGTATGGCTGATAATCTTTATGAAAGTTTCATTTTGACATACTAATTTTAAGCTGTATATTTTATATTATTTGGAGGGTATACTTAAAACAGCAGATCTCAAAACT
This sequence comes from Marmota monax, assembly GCF_021218885.2. Taxonomy (NCBI): domain Eukaryota; kingdom Metazoa; phylum Chordata; class Mammalia; order Rodentia; family Sciuridae; genus Marmota; species Marmota monax. The sequence continues at coordinate 33,967,473 of NW_026694084.1, read as the reverse complement.
TTCAGCTACCACATAGGAGAAATAATGTCCCCTTGTTCTGTACTGTTCCTTTGAACATATACAGGATTATTATTTATTTCCTACTCACTAGCCATAGCTTCACTCCTTTTCCAGTCATGCAAATAAATGGAATGTAAATGAGTGATATTTGTAAAACTTTCAAAACAGGGAAATCATTCTTAGAATTTTGATTCTTTAATTATATACATTGTTGACATGCGTTCAGGTAATCTAGATTATACTGAATACCAGTTTAGGTCAAATATTTTTAGAAAATATTTATTAAAGAAAAAAATTATGACATTTCCCAGATTCTGTTATTCAGGGGTTATTTGTGCCATTTCTCTATTCTCAGAGTAATAGAGAATTGAATGCACAAAAGTTTAAATTAAAACTGAGATTTACTAGGTCTTGAAAGAGACTTTTCTGTGTGTGTGTGTGTTCAACCCAGGGCCGTGTACAAGTTAGGAATATATTCTACCACTGAGCTACACCCTTAGAAGATTTATGTAGTTTGTTGACTTATACTTTTAGAGATTCTTCTCATTGTAAAATTTTATTACCATATGTATGGGCAAAAATATTGCATTTAATTGATAACATGAAGATCCTCAGATTATGAAGTGGGAATAACACTCTCTCTTTCATGTCTTAACATTGTTGTGGAATTTTTGTGTTTATTTCTATGTAACAAAATAGGGAAGGCAGGAAGACATAATTTCCTTGATACCTGGCACAATATTTGGTATATAGATTTTTATTAATTGCTCAAATAGCTATTGAGCAACATATTATAATGAATAAAACATTCATGGTCCTTCCTTATGGTAGAAGATAGAGAAAAGTAGACACTGCAATTGCACCGAGAATGTGTTACCAGAATACCCACTCTTAAGGAATCAAGATAAACCCTCTTCCACTTTGTATTAAATGCCACCTAAACTAAGACTTGTATAGTAGACTGACCAGTCCAGCAAAAGGGAGAATGAGGGGCTGGATTTGTAGCTCAGTGGTAGAGAGCTTTCCTAATATGGGTGAGGCACTGGGTTTGATTCTCACAAATAAAGTTATTGTGTCCATCAACAACTATATATGAATGAAAATGAATGGCAGTATGAAGACCAAAAACCTTAAGATGAGAGGTCATGTTAGAAATTGATACTGGCTGTGTTTGACTGTAATGTGGAATGTAAAGTAGGAATGGGAAAGATGAAATTAAAGAAGTAAACCTTAGGACTGTATGCAGGAGTCATGTTAACAAACTTCAGTTCATTTTGCACTGAAGGCAGTGGGGAAATCACTCTAGGGTTTAACAGCAGAGAGTAAAATACTATTTTTGAAAGATTTTTCTGCTTTTAGGGAATTAGGGTGAAATAAGATTGGATACAGTTTTCAGAGTTTAGGAAAGAATTGATAGTGATTTATACTTTTGATAAAAAGGGAATGGTGTTAAATTGATAAGATTTGATGATTTAATGAGTGTGGGTAGTTTCACCCGAAGAGTTGGGAGGCACTTTTTTATGTAAAGTTGAGATGCTGCTGTGCGGGGGTGGAGGCTAAAATAGATGTTTTCAAATAAGTGTTTTCCCTTAACTTACTACATTGTTAATCATTGATTATAAGCTGATCCACCCCAAAATAGGAATATCAGGCTGTAGACTCATGAGACCTCCATGAGTCATGTATTCAGTTTCCACAGAGCCCAGATGCAAGCTAATAACTACTTTTCAAAAGTACCTGATACCTGTTCAGGGAGGCAGCGTCTAAAAGTCTAAGGATCACCTCCAGGTGGAGACTCCCTCCATTTGCTATATGCTTCAGTCAGTAAAATCCTGAGTCACTAAGACAGGTAGCTTAAAATGGTCATTAGGGTTGTGGGGCCCGAAATTAACACTTTTTTACATATGACCCATCCTGATTGGAAGAACCTTTCTGGCATTATAGACAGGAAGGTATAAGCATATAACATATCCATCAGTTCCTGCTACAAATTAAGATATAGAGATAATGACAGTACTTTAGACTGACCCAAAGAGCCCCACCCATACATCACTTTTGCTTCTTAAACCATTGGAAACCCTACCCAAATCCTACTAATTGAATCTGAATGTCTTCTCTCCCCTAAGATCAGGTAGACTACTGACCTGGATGCCTTATCCAAGAGAGCTGTAACATTTTGAGTCCTTCTCTAAAGTTTCCTGGGCAACCTCAGATGGTTGTGGCTGGTTTTCAGTCAGTCCCTCCTATCCCTAATCATATTTCTTCTTAAAGAGTTTGAGTGTCTGGAAGCAGAAAGAAATAAGAATATGGAGAGAAATCAACTCTGCCAGTAATCAAGGCTTTGCATTCACTTTCAGTCATTCCCTCTCAATTCAACCACAGAAATTTCTAATGCCTTTGGTCACTAGAAGATATATAATTGGCAGTAAGGATAACATTACTTATACCTTTTATTTTGCTTGAGGGATTTCTTAACTTCGCAGTCCAGTTACTTTTTACTTAGTCCATGAGGCTAGTTTCATTGTGGATTCATCCTTTACTCCTCAAGTCCAAAAGAGAATGAACAGCCAAGCCACCATTTGGGTTGCCAGTTTCAATTTTACTTCTCTTACTGCTCAGTTTCTAAACATTATTACTTCAGATTCTGTAAATGAACAGGTAGATTTATTTATTTATTCCATTCATTTGGGTCAACTTATACGAGAATTGAGAGACTTGGAAATGTAAACTAATCTAGCTCTGGTGGAGCGACTTTTAAATTGCTAGTGGGTAAAAGTAGGTGCCTGGGTATGTACACATAAATAATAACAGATCCCACTGTTGTGTTTTATAATGTTCCAAGAAAAGGCGGGGGAAAGGTGCCCGAGAATCAAGAACTGAAGCATTTTGGAAATAGTCTTCATGATAATCAAGACTTCCTATATTAAAATGTGAATGTAGTTAAATTAAAGCTTTTCCTTTTATTTATAGAACAGTTTGTTGAAGTAGTATTCAAAATACGTAGTCTGGGGTTGGCAGACCTTTGAAATGGGTGTGCCAAAGTTCACTGTGGTATGTGTGATGGTGACAACTGGCCAGTATTCTTTGGCATGTGGTGCTGATCCTTCCTAGTATTCTATTAACATGTATAATATTTGCCTTTTAAGAACTTTATTTTAGCTGATCAATGTTCTTTTTAATCCACTTTTAAAAATAGTGCATGTTGTTTTGTTTTCATAGATTTTTAGTGAAATGAAATTTCTTAAAACCATTTTCAGTTTGCCTTGTTTAGACAGGGAGATAACCTGTGCATTTAGATAATTTATTTTTATTTTTTGCTACTGGTGATTGAATCCAGAGCCTCACACATACTAGGCAAGTGCCCTGTCTCTGAGCTATATCCCCAGCCCTATTTAAATAATTGTTTTTTAAAAAGAAACCCTAAACACTTCAACATTCTTCCCAATTGAGAATGTTTTCATGAAGTCCTATTATTGTCTCCTACTCTCAGATCTCTTCTTAGATCTTTGGGTCCTATAAGTAAGAGACAAGCAAATAGGTTTGTATAACTGATTTCCAGTATTGCAGGAAACTATCCTGAGTCATGAAGAAGAATTAAGCAATTCTCTAAAACAATTTATTTCATAAGTCTTTCCCCCATCAAGGTTCCTTTGCTCATTGAGTCTTGTAGCTAATCTTTATATATGTCCTTTATCCTAATCCTCTTTAAAATGGGAACTATATGTAGATCACTTTTTTAAAAAAATTTATGTTTTAGTTGTAGGTGGACACAATATCTTTTGTTCATTTTTATGTGGTGCTGAGGATCGGACCCAGGGCCTCACGGGTGCTAGGCAAGTGCTCTACCATTGAGCCACAACCCCAGCCCCCTGTACGTCACTTTTTAATGAGTAAATCGAAAATACTGGACTGCTAGCAAGAATTCACTCACTATTTGCCACTAACCTCTTCTCTTAAGATGTGACCCTTCTGGATTTCTATCCAGAGAAGGTTCTGGAGTATGTTTGGGTAGTTCTCTTTTTTTAGTCTCTAGTATAGGCGTGTACAAAGGTGTAATACACATATCTGAGTGTATTTTTGTTTCTGTATAGTTAAATTCATATTAAGATTATGTGTAGCTGGAGGATATAATGTAAAAGAAACAGGTGATTGTTTTAGTCTTTCTTAGTAAAGATCTGATGCTAGTAGTTAATCAGGTAAAAAAGATGTACTTAAAATTTTTCTGCTAAAATGTAGAAAGTAAAATCATGTATAGTTTTGATAGTAGAGATAAATGGTATGTGTATGATGTTGATATGCCATTTAAGTGGACATTTTCATTTAAAATAGTTATATCATTAATTTTTGGCTTTGGCATCTAGAAAAACTCACTTCCTTCAATAAACATAGTTACGAACCAACTTATAAAATTGTCTTTTAAAAAACAGTTTTATTGAGGTATACTTTATATTTGTGCTGTTCATCTTATTGTGTTGTAAGAGTTGGCTCTGAGCTCTTTATCAGATATATTGTTTGCAGATATTTTTCTCTTTCTGTGACCTATCTTTTTATTATCTATCTATTTATTTATTTTGCTGGGCTGAGGATTGAACTCAGGGTCTCAAGCATGCTAGGCAGGCGTTCTCTCTCTGAGTTATATCCCTAGCCCTTTTTATCTTAATGATGTTTTTTGAGGTATGAGGATTTGAATTTTGGTGGACTCCAATCTATTTATTTTTAAGAATGGTGCTTTCAGTGTCATATCTGAGAAATCTTTGCCTAACCAGAGGTTACTCCTGTGCTTTCTTCTAAAAGTTTTGTTTTTAGTTCTTATATTTAGGGCTGTGATCCAGTTTTTTAGTTAGCTTTATAGTATTGAGGTAAGTTCCTAAGTCCAACCTTTTACATTGGATATCCAATTGTATCAGCACCATTTGTTGAAAAGACTGTCCTTTGTTGAATTGCCTTAACATCCTTGTTGACAGTCATTTGATTGCAGATGAATGGGTTTATTTATGGACTTTACTGTTTGTTTCGTCTATCTGTGTCTTTCCTTTTCCTACTATGACATGGCTTAATGATTGTAACTTTTGGGGGCAGGGGTAACAAGGGATTGAACCCAGGGGTGCTAAACTGCTGAGATACATCTCTGTCCCTTTTCATTTTTTATTTTGAGATGGGGGTCTCATTAAGTTGCTTAGGGCCTCACTAAGTTACTCAGGTTGGCTTTGAACTTGTGATCCTCCTGCTTCGGCCTCCCAAGTTGTAGGAATTACAGGAGTGTGCCACCACACCAGACTTGATGATTGTAACTTTTCAATCATTTTAGTAATCAAAGTAATTTCTTACAATTTCTTGTAATCAAAGTAATTTCTTATAAAAGTATATGCTTATTCAAATAAAATAGAAATATTATAGGAAAGCAAAAATCACTGTCTAGGTAGTCACTTGATGACCATCTTTCCAGGCACCTTTACTCATGTATTCATATTATGTGAAAACACGCGCGCAAACACACACACAGACAGACTCTCTCTCTCTCTCTCTCTCTCCACATTTGAACATAAAGACGCATCAGTATTTGCCCACATTCATTGTTCTTGTGTACTTTTTCAGTGAATACACTTATTGTCAGCTCTAAGAGAGAACTGATTATTTTTCTTTCTTTAGGCACTTTTGTAATTCTCTGCATTTTACTGACATAAACTTCTGAGACAAGCCTCTTTGGACTAAGAACTATGAATGCCTTTTTCTTGGTAGCATGTTTAAATGGAATTTACTTCTCATTTCATCTTTAGAAAGAAGACTTTAAAACATTTTAAAATGTATGCTCTATTAATGAATAGCAAGTCATGTGAAACTTAACAAAATCCCCAAGTCCAGTTTTAAACATTTAAAGTTTTCATAAATCTGCCCTAGAGTATTTAGATTAACTTTTTGGCAGTTGGTGACTGTGATAGTGAAGCTAGAAAATGTGTATGTGTGGTGATACTGAATGTTATTTGCAATACTGAGAACTAATCCCTGCTGCAAGCTTAGTTTTACCCTGCTAATAAAGGAACAACAACCTTTGCTTTTTTGCACTTTGTGATTTAATCCTGTAACCCTTGATGAAGCCTGAGATCCTTTCAGCAGCCATAGTGCGACGGGGGCTGAACTCTGACTGGATTGCTCATCAACCAGTGTAGGTCAAATCCTGTTATCAGAAACTTCCCTGACATTCACATTTTTCTTGTAGTAGGATTTTATTTAATGAATATGTGGTTTAAAATCACATTTAGAGATGTAATAGCTGTAAGAGACTGCGTAGGTTATGCTTAATGTTAAAAAAGATTGAAGTTTAACCTCTAGTAGTGGGAAACGATTAAAGGTTGGAGGTTTAGGGAGTGACAAAATGAGACAGATTTTGAGACAAGTTTTAGAAAGACCACCCGCACCTTGATTTGGTAGAAATATGGTGTTTGAAAAAGGCATACTTAAATTATGTGGGAAACTGGATTACTCAATGGAATCGTAAATGAAATATTTTTGTGCCAGGTTTTAAAAAGTTGAAATAAGAAATTTTTCAGATGACAGATTTATAAAAGTGAAGCATTAACAGTGCCTAACTCTGGTTGGATTATGGGTTTTTATTTTCCTGCTTTTTATTGGAAAATTCAGAAATACAAAATGTATAAGAAAATGTAAAAATGGAACTCTTATTCTGGGTTTGGTAAGTCAATAAATGCACATTTCTGAAATGAATTGCAAGACACCATACAGGCCTTGTAAAAGCCAGAAACTAGATCTTGTGACCTTTTTTTTTTTTTTTTTTTAGAGAAAGAGAGAGAGAATTTTAATATTTATTTTTTAGTTTTCGGCAGACACAACATGTTTATTTGTATGTGGTCCTGAGGATAGAACCTAGGCCGCACGCATGCCAGGCGAGCGCACTACTGCTTGAGCCACATCCCCAGCCCTGACTTTTTTTTTAATATTTATTTTTTAGTTGTAGTTGGACACAACACCTTTATTTCACTTGTTTTTATATTTGTATGTGGTGCTGAGGATCGAACCCAGGGTCTCGCATGTGCGAGGCAAGCGCTCTACCGCTGAGCCACAACCCCAGCCCGATCTTGTAACCTTTAATATAAACCTACACATCTATTGATATAAAAGCATTAAAGTTGGAATTTTGAAAAGTTTTTGACCTGAATTCTTGAAGATTGGCAGTGTTTGGACCCAGTTGTGGTGTTCTAGCAGTCCCTCCTTCTTTACCCACCTCTGTGGGAGGGACAGGGAATGAAGAGTGTTCCTCTTTAGTAAAGATGGAAGGGGGTTGATGGTGACAATATGGGGAACTTCATATGGAAATCCTGCAGTTTAAGGAACACAGTAGATTTTTGTCTAACTCATGTCTGAAAATTTTAAAGGATAAAAGAAAATAACAATTGTGAGTTTAGAAATAGATCACGTTATGTCATCAAAAAATACTTTTGTAGCATGGCAAAGTGAGCTTACTGTGTGGGTGACTGCCATTTCTCCCCCAATTTGGGGAGGGCAAGGAGTCTGTGTTTCCAATGGACCAGATGAGAAAAAGCTTGTAAGAATGGGATGGAAGTGGGGATAGGGTGGTGATGAGGATTCCCAGAGATGCCTTGTTTTGCATGGGAATTGAATGAGATTCCTAGGACTGGGATGAATGAGAACTTCTAAGGAATCACTGAAAAGATTCCTTGATGGAATCAACTATGAACATTTATTTATTTATTTATTTATTCAGTCTTGAGAGTGCCTATGGCCTCCAGTGACACTTGATTGCCCCACCAGAACTAGCAGGGTGGAAGGGGATGGGTGAAGGTACAGTCCTCTTGAATTGTGTAGGGCTGGCTTGGCGCAGGTAGAGCTGTGACCTTGAATGAAATTTTTGATGATATATTAGTGATCTGTCAGTTTCTAAACCATTGTTATTTTTCCTTGAAAGTGGCCAAAATCATGGGGATTGCCTAAATAAAAGTTCAGGGACAATAACTTGCCACAGAGTAACTTTAAGGGACAGTGGTGGACAAAAAGTGTTTTTTTTTTTTTTAAACATACCACAGGCTCTGCTTGTTCATTGTAATGGTTAAATTGTTTTTCTAATAGTAAATATATTTTCTTTTTAGCTTTTGCAATATCTTGATTTTTTTAAGTTATGCATGACAATAGAATCTATTTTGATATATTTATATAAGCATGGAATATATTTTATTCTAGCTAGGATCCCAGTCTTAGCAACATACACAATGTTGAGATTCACTGTGCTGTATTCATAAATGTACATGAGAAAGTTATGTCAGATTCATTCCATTGTCTTTCCTATTTCTATCCTCCCTCCCTTTCCTTCATTCCTCTTTGTCTAATCTACTGAACTTCTGCCTGGTCCCCTCTTCCCCAGTGGGTTAACATCAGAGAGAACATTAAGCCCTTGGTTTTGGGGATTGGCTTATTTTCACTTAGCACAATAGTCTCCAGGTCTGTCCATTTACCGGTGAATATCATAAAGTCATTTTTATTTATGGCTGAGTAGTATTCTATTATGTATATATATCACATTTTTTAAATCCATTCATCTGTTAATGGGCATTTAGGTTCCACAGCTTAGCTATTCTGAATTGTGCTGCTATAAACATGGATGTGGCTGTGTCACTGTAGTATGCTGATTTTAACCCCTTTGGCTATATATTGAGGAGCTGAATAAATGGGTCAAATGGTAATTCCATTTCTGGTGTTTTGAGGAACCTTCATACTGCTTTGGAGAGTGATTGCACTAATTTGCAGTCCTTCCAACAATGCACAAGGGTACCCTTTTCCCCACATCCTTCCTAGGATTTATTGTTAATTTATATTCTTGATAATCGCCATTCTAGTTGGAGTGATGTAAAATCTCAGTATATTTTTTTAAAAAATATATATTTTTTTAGTTGTAGATGGACACAACATTTTAATTTTATTTCATTTATTTTTATGTGGTGCTGAGGATCAAACCCAGTGCCTCGTGAGGGGCACCCAGTGCCCAGCTCCTCAATATAGTTTTAATTTTGCATTTCTTTAATTGCTAGAGACGTTGAACATTTTTTCATATGTTTGTTGATCATTCGTATTTCTTTTTTTGAGCAGTGTCTGTTTAGTTCCTTTGCCCATTTATTGATTGAGTTCTTTGTTTTTTTGATGTTAAGCTTTTTGAGTTCTTTGCATATCCTGGAAATTAATGCCTTCTAATAAGAAAAATATTAATGAAAATGAATTTTTCTAAGAAGAATGTGCTGATTGAGGCATTTTGTTGTGGATAAAAATGGCATTGATTTTTGAACAGATTGTTCTGGAGTTATATCAGCCTCTTATTAGCACTGATATGGTAAAAGTAAACTAAACTTTGAGAATTCATTTCCAAATTTGCTTTGTAAAAAGGATACCATCACAACACCAAAAAAAAAAAAAAAAAAAAAAACCCCAAAAAATGACCGTCTATAGCAAAATGTGTGTGCATAGTAGACATTCACATTAGTACCGTCTAAAAACAAATGTTTCCTCTAGTTGTATTTTTATTCTACTTACCATATTTTGTTTTCTGAAATGTATTTATTAAAAATACTAAATAGAGTTATAAGATTTGATATGAATATGGGACATCCTATCAAGGGTGGAAGACATGTTGGTTTTCAGCGTTGACATAAATTCTACTTTTGATTTGAAATATGGAAGCTTTTTCAGAAAGAATGAAAAGTAGTTTCACTGATGTGCATGAGGAAGCATATGAATTAGGAAATTAAAGGAAAGGTGAGCCTAGATGGAGAATCTTTCATTATTGTTCTTAGAGTAATTTGAAATAGATGAAACAAGGAAGCATTTTAATCTTTTTTTTTTTTCCAGTTGTAGATGGATGGAATATCTTTATTTTATTTATTTATATTCATGTGTTGCTGAGGATCGAACCCAGTGCCTCATACATGCTAGGCAAGCACTGTACCACTGAGCTACATTCCCAGACCCAAAAGGAAGCATTTTATACAGAGAGAACACTGTAAAAAACACTATCATTCTTATATTCTTAAAATGTGCTTCCTTGTTCCTGTACTGGAAAGTTGTTTTAGTTTTTTTAAAAGTAATTTATTTATTTTAATTAAGTATATATGACAGAATGTATTTTGATTTATTGTACATAATTGCAGTACAGCTTTTCATTTCTCTGATTATACATGATGTAGCTGGAGCATCACACTTATTTGCAGTCATACATGTACTTAGGATAATGATGTCCATCTCATTCCACCATCTTTCCTGCTCCCATGTCCGTGTTTTAGTTCTTTATTTGTCCATACTTAAAACGTGACCATGGTGTGTTATTTTTTTTCTTGGATATTATATTTATTTAATAATCAAACTTTATACTCTGAAACTTCAAGTTTTTTTTTTTTTTAAATAGTCTTAAGTACTTCTTAGATGACTCAAAAACTGATTTACACCATCTTTAATATCTGGTATCTTTACTTCTGGGTTACATTTGCAACATAGTTAAACTGTGCTTAATTGTAGAAATGACTTTAAATAGAAAGGAAATTACAATTAACTTTCTAATACAAAGTGTGTGTGTGTGTGTGTGTGTGTGTGTGTGTGTTTTGCTGGGAATCAAACCCTAGGGCCTTGGAGAATATTCTTTATAATTCATTAAAGAGTCCTTGGTGCAAGTAACAGAAACTGGGTGATTTGGGTGAAATAGGAATTTATAGGATTGGTGGAGCAACTAGGAATCAAGGTGCACACAATGAGCAGTAACCAAAGGAGGATGAGCAGCAAGAAAGTACAGATCAGGTTTATGTTGCTGTCATGTCTGTTCAGAGCGGGTCCTGTTGCTGTCATTGTGAATCATTTTCCAGGTATCCCTGCTCTTTGGACTGTTCTGTCAGGATACAAAGATTAGGTGTGTCAGGTAATGTTTGTGGTTTGACTTTTCTGAACTCTCTATTTCTGTATCCATCACCTTTTCAACATCTTCCATTTGATGGCTCGTAGTTCTTTCAAATTTAACATGCAACTGAGCTCCTGTTCCTTTTTTAATCCTCATACCTGCTCCTTCCCATGAAAGCAAGTTGTTTTGTAGGTTATTTCATAATCTGGGCTTGGTTTATAAATGATTCTTCAAAAATAAGGCAGATTATACATACTTGGTGAGATTACCACACAAGTTAATGTTGGCTGTTTCATATGTGTCTCATCAGGAGGCTTACATGCCTGTTAACATTTTTGGTGATAACTAAGTTTAATAATTCCTCAGTTAAAATATATCTGCCAGGTCTCTCCATTGTAAAAGGTCTTTGTGTGGTAACACTTTGACATCATGTGAACATCTAGTTTCCCCCAATTTTTCACCCAGTATCTTAGAATAGAAGATAGTAGGCACTTTAAAAAGGGCTGTATGTAGATATATATTTGAGTAGTAGCTATCAGTTATTATTAAGAGGTTATGACACAAAATGTTAATGTTTTATTTTTTTAATTCAGCTGAGAAAAGTGAATGACTTGTTATCATAGATCTCACATCCTGAAAAACTCATTTAGTCAACATTAGCAGTCATTTTCTAATTTGGGACGCAGAGGTAACAGTTAGTGGCTGTATATTTTTTTTCCCCGTGTTGGTGTTGGAACCAGGGCCTTGTTCCTGCTAGGTAAGCACTCTACCACTGAGCTGTTCCAGTTTATTGTTTGTTGTGGTGGTTGTTTGAATGTATGACTAATGTCTGAGAAAAAGATACATTAGAAATGAGGTTGCAAGTCCCTGGAAAAAGGAATATTGATGCTGTGTTAACTTCAGTCATCAATACTTTCTCCTCGTGCCTTATTTAGCATAGATCATCAACATTTTCTCCCATATTCATAGTTTGAGTACCTGTGATGCATTTTTATTTTTTCTGACATCTTTAAAATATTTTCCCCCTTAATTTGAAGAAGCAAAGTCTCCTTCTCAAGTGGCTGACACTTTTTTCTTGGTTCAAGAAGTCTAATTCTAAATAGAATAAATTCTAGCAGATGCAAATGAAAGTCATAAGCTGTGCAGTGAAATTTATAAAATATAGGCACTTCTACATTTGGTAGAGATCAGATAAAATGGAGTGACGAAATGTACAGATGTAAAAGTGGGGCTGGGGTTGTAGCTCAGTGGCAGAGCGCTTGCCTAGTGTGAGGCATTGGGTTCAATTCTCAGCACCCCACATAAATAAATAAATTAAATAAAGGACTATTGACAACTAAAAAAAAAAGTATCAGTGAATGATCTGAAGAGCAAAGGACGAAACAGCCAGGATGTTAACGAGTTCATGGCTTCAAAATTGAATTTAAAATTATCTCTTGCTTATTTATCTTCTTCAGGTTGAAATATGTAAGTAAAAATTGCCAGTGATACAAAAGTCTGTGAAACATAGCAGGGGAAGTACATCTCATTGGCACATTCATTCTGTTTGTGGGTGATCATCTGTTAAAAATAATTTAAACTAAGGTCTTAAAATCTAGGAAATAAAGGTAGTACACTCCTAGTTTCTTCCCTCCATTTTTAATTTTTTTTTGCATTCTGTTCCTGTGTTTACATTAATGTTTCAGAATAAAGACACTTAATGTGCTGTTTTGAACATGAAGCACATAATATGCCTGCTGACAATGATTTCAGGAAATGGACTGCCCTTCTTACTACATAAAAGGCAATATGTATACAGTCACACACCAAGATCTGGAAATACCAAATGTTTTTCACTTGATTATCTCTGCAAAACTTCTGAAAGTTAGAAGGAAAGAATACTCAAATCTTGAGAAATTACATGAATCAATATGATGTGATATTTTTGTAGTTTGTATGTATTGACATTTTAACTGTTGAACCTGCTAGACATCGTGGAGCTACTAGTAATCATATAAAGTAGTTATTAAAAAGAAGAGATAACAGAAAAATAACAAAACATTTCATTCCAGGACATTCAGTAGATTGGAATGTGTGATTTAAATATAAAACTTTAGCTCATTAAACTCTCTGATCATTAAAGAGTAATTTTTAGAATAGTACGTGCCCAAATTTGAAAGCATCTTCTCATTTGATTTATGAGTTCAGGCTTGAATAGTCAACATTTGGAGTTATACTAAGCTCTCCAGTAGAAGTAAGAGAAGGGCAAACATTAAGGCTCAAGCATATACACCAAATTAGATGGTATTTGTTGAAAAAATTAGTGTGGTTTTATATTTTTCAGTGGTACTGAAAATACTTCTCCATTGTTCTGTTGAATTCTTAATGTTGTCTCAGTCTATCAAAGCCTTTTTCTTAGGAAGATATCTTCTTTTGCAGTTTAATGGATATGCTAATACAAAACTTTATAAAGTTATTTTACTTAATTGAAAGCATATGAAAACTGTATCTTTGGAAGTTGTTAGTACCAGTGGTGTTTTTAAAATACACAAGGCAAACTTAAACATCATCACTTCTCTAACTTTCTCTTCTATTCTCCTGTAGACATAATTCAGTTATTTCTCATCTGTTTTCCCACAGCAGTCTAACCATAGTACTCCAGTGTAGCATTTTATTTAGTTACACTGTATTGTAATTTGTGTACATGTCATCTCAAAGACTGAAGGGCTGGAGGGCAGGTCTTGCTTTACTCAGCATTTTGTATTACTCTGCCTTGCATATCACATCAGGCCTTTGCTGATTGAAGGTTGTCCTTTACTGATCTTTGTTGAATTTGAGCACATTTCTTAGATTATGTAATAAAGCCCTTTAAATAGTCTTTTAAAAATCTATTACTTTGATTGCTACCAAGACATGCAGTAATATATTATGACCTATTAGATACACACTGTTTCTTCAAAGAGGTAATTTGTGCTTATTGTGGTTGAGTTATTTTGTCAGCTTGAAAAAACCATCATCCATTTTGAACACCTTAGCATATTTTATCGAAGGTCTTTTTATTATGTTAATTTTTTTTTCCTTTACTGAGAATTGAACCCAGGGGCATTTAACCACCGAGCCACATCCTCAGCCCTTTGCAATATTTTATTTAGAGACAGGGTCTCAGTAAGTTGCCGAGACTGGGTTGGAACTCGTGATCCTCCTGCCTCAGCCTCCCAAGCTGCTTAGTACATTAATTTTTAATAGGAAAAATTACATGGTCTTAAAACTTTTATCTATTTTCTGGTACTTTGTAGCTGTCTTTTCTTAATTTTCTGAACAGATCATTGTGGTGGAATAATAAGTCTTCTGGGGCCTAACAGTAAACAAGTTTCAGCCTTAGATCTTTTGTCATCTTTATTTACTTTTTCAGTGCATCAATGTTGGAGACTTTACTGTGTCAGGTATGGTGTTCAGTGCCGGGGAGTACAATACAGTAACTGTGAACAGGCTGGAGAACCACCCTCAGTCATGGGAAAGGGCTGAGCACTTTGCTGAGTGAGGTACTATTCTCTGGGGTCCACTGGGGAGATCTTAACCCACACTTGGAATATACTCTCTGTCACACTGTCCTGCTCTCTAAATTTCTATTATAATTATAGTCTGTAAAACAACCTGTGTTTACAAATTATTGTTATGACTTGTTACTTTTTTATATATGAAAGTATTATCTCCACAGGAAGTAATTAACTTCTCTCAGAATGAAGATTTCTTATTTGTGTCTCAAGACCTGCTAGAACTACAATAAGGATCATAATCTTGATTGTTGAATTATTGAACACAAACTTCCTAACATTCTGGTACCACATAAACTCTGTCCTCATAAGCACAAAGATGGTAATTAGAGGACCTGTTGTCCTAATATGACAGATAAGACCTGGGAAAAGAACCAGATAATATAATGTGTTCTTCCATTTTTTATTGAGCCTCTCAGTAATCTTATGAGCAGGTATTAACTTCCTTTCTTAGAGTAGCCTGCTTTGTGGGTTTTACTTGATGGTCATGGTTCCTCTTTTCAACCCTTCAAAAATAAAAGAATTGTTTTTATAGTGTTTAGCAGAATAAAAACAGGAGTGTGGGGTTAGGGTTGGTCTGCGTTAGGATTTGCAGAGACCCTTGCTTTAGGTAGACACAACAGTGTTGTCATATCTGGAGTTGATATTTCCATAGCATGTTTCTTAATCTGGGATTGGACAATCCTGGCTGTATATTAGAAATACTGTGTGGCTACTTAAAAAGACATACTTGATGTACTCTTACATGTGAACCAGAATCTGCACAATAGCCACTATACAAAAATGGAAGCAATGCTAGGTGGCGTAGGGTTTTCTTTTTTGTTTTTTTTTTTTTTGTTTTTTTTTTTTAAGTTAAAGTAGAGCTGAAATTTTTAAAGAAATCATACATTTCTTGTATAGCTGCTTTAACAATACATTACCAAATATTTAAGAGAAATCTTGTGAATCTTATTTTTTTTAATTGAGTCAGCCTGAGATTTTTGTTATATCTTGTGACATTAATGTTACTGAAATATGCTGGAACGATGCTAATTCTTATATGCTGTGTAGATGTGATTGGATTGCTATATTAGAAAGATCAATGTGATAGTACTACAGAGAAGGAATTGGAAAGAGGTTAGCCTTGAAGCAGTGAGGTCCTCTTCAGAGGCTACTGAAGGAGTCTGGCTTGAATTAGTACAGTGGTAGTGGGAGTAAAACAGTGTATGGATAGGAGGATCATTAGGAAATACAGTGGCCAGCCTTTTGGACTTAGAGTGTGGTAGGAATGAGGACCACTGAAACTAAATGGATGAATGGTATTGGTGTATATGTGAAGTTCTTTACGATCATAGTTCATATCTTGTACTTTTGGAAGTTAGCATGGTATCTGCTACATGATAGATGTGTAATCAATATTGCTAAAACAGCCTCAGCAACTCAGCAGGGCCGTAAGCAACTTAGCAAGACCCTATCTCAAAATTTAAAAATAAAAAAAGGGCTGGGGATGTGGCTCAGTGATTAAGTGCCTCTAGGTTCAATCCTTGGTACCAAAACAAAACAACAAAACAGAACACAGACATACACACACTTCTCTCAGAAGTGGACATGCTAATATATGTGTACATTGCTAATAATACTGTGAGTTATTGAATATTTACTTTGTGCATTTTGGTAATTACTAACATGCATTCTTACTGATTCTTTTTTTTGCGGGGGGGGGGGGGGGGGGGTACCAGGGGTTGAATTCAGGAGCATTCGATCACTGAGCCACACACATCCACAACCCTGTTTTCTACTTGAGAGACAGAGTCTCACTGAGTTGCTTACCACTTTGCTAAGTTAAGTTGTTGAGGCTGGCTTTGAACTCACCTCAGCCTCCTGATCCACTGGGATTACAGGCATGCACTACCGAAGCTGGCTTCTTAGTGATTCTTGTTTGATCATTTTAGCAGTGCCACAGGAAAACCATTAGCTTCACTTTATAGACGAGGAAACTTATACTTAACTAGCAGTGTGACCCAGAGTTATTGGTAGCAGTTGTCAGAACTAGGATTCATACTAGGATCTGACTGATTTCAGAGTCTGTAAACTAAACCTTTTATAAATCTATGCTGTGCTGTCTCTTTTTGTTGTAACATACTTAATTTGAGCATTAACTAGGGCACAAAATATTTGAAAAACAAAAGTTTCACGCCTTCTAATATTTTAGTTTCTTTCAGTAATATGACTAATATTAGGAATTGCTTTCTAAATGGAACACATTTCAGGACCACAATGTGCTTAGGCTGTTGGGGCTTTGCTTAGACCACTGTAGAAGGATGTGTGTGAGGAGTAGAATTTGAAACCAGAATCTGGTTTCCTAAATGTGCTGATTTGAGAATGTATCCTTAAAAGTACTGGAAACTATTAGAAGGTTCCTCCCCTCTATGCTAGGGACCATACCCAGGACCTTGTGTGTGCTATGCAAAGTTTTTAAATAGGGCAGGGAGAAGATATAACTAGTGTCTCATAATGCTTGACTATCAGCTATTCATGTATTTATGTAATAGAAATAGATTGGGGGAAGATTAGAATTAGGTAAAAGATTTAAAAGATTCTTGTACTTAGGAATGAGAGTGTAAAAACCCTGAACTAGAGAAATAGCACTGAAATTTATCTAGAAGAAATGGAAAGTAGTGGAAAGGAAGCCTTTTTTGAAGAAGAAAGTTGAAGCAGGAGACTTCTCATTTCAGAAGAAAGTGGAACAAAGATTTGCCTTTTAGTACTGACTGCCTAAATTTAATCTTTCTGGGTTTCATCTTTCTCATTTGTGGAGTTGGGATAAAATATGATTTTATAACAAGCTTTTTTTTTTTTTTCAGCTTTAAAATTATTTGACTAGCTGGATTTTCTTTCACTGAACTACTTCACAGATCACCCATAGACCAGATTTCACTATTAAAATGTAAATATAAATGTAAGAATCAGGATGTCTAAATTCTAAAGCTCTGAATTTATGAGCTTCAAATAATGCTTATGTTTCAAAAGCTTCATTTAGGGCTATGTTGTCATAAGTATTAATAAAATAATATCTTGTCAAACATAAGGACTGGTGTTATAGGAAAAATTAATTAGTTTAAGTTTTAGGTATATATTTATAGATTGGAGAGAGAACTTTCAGAGACTCTAGATATTAGATTCTTTACAGAGTGAATACTAGTGTGTTTTAAAGTCTCCTGGCTCTTGGAAAATTCAAGTTCTTAAGATCAACCCCCAGAATTTAGTCCATTGTGACAAGCCAGAGAAGCCACATTTTTAGCAGATTCAGGTGCAAGAGATCTATGAATCATTTTTTAAAACAGTTTTATCAGTGTCTTAATTCATAAACATACACATATGTTTAAAGGATAGAATTTGAAGAACTTTAATATAGATAATGACCCATGAAATCATGGCTACAATCATGATAATGTGTGGGGAGCTACTCTGAATGACCCACGCCTTCCATCCTGAAGCAAGAGGCTACATTCTACTACATTTTGTGGTGACTTGGGCGTTGTCCCAGCCCAGGAAGTAGAAGGCGTGTTTTCAGGAGCTGCACTCACCTATTCCTTTGTAATACTAACCCTTTGCCCTGTTTGGGATAGAATGTTCCATGGAAACTTCCTATGTGTGTCTCCTCTCTTGCTCTGTCTTTAGACGTGGCTTTCCTAGATGTCAGGCAAACATCACAAAGCTAGACTCAATCCCCTGAAACCTGACCCCTTGCCTCATTTGAATGACTTCTCAATAAAAGGGTTCAGCACATGCTCCCTCACTCTCTCTTTCCATGGACCGTTAAGATTAGAGGAGCCATCACAGGACACAAAGAAAAAGGTATCTCTGTCTCTTGTAGTTATTTCATGCAGCCCAGTTCACCTGGAGTGACCCTGAGTGTTTTAGTCATTAGGAACATGAGAATAATGAATACATCCACCAGCACCCCAAAGTTTCTCCTCCCCTTTGAGATCCTTCCACCCTACTTGTTCCTGTACCCCAGACTACTAACTATTTATTTTCTGTCATTATAAGGTTAGTTTGCATTTTATAGAATCTCATATGTGAGAACTCATACAATATGTAGTTTCATACGTCGGTATGTTGGTCAGTTGTTTTATTGCAGAGTAGTATTCCAGTGTGTGGATATACCACACTTTGTCCATTTATTTGTTGATGAACATTTGGGTTGTTTCTAGTTTGGGGCTGTTAGTATAAAAGTCAAGTTGCTATGAGAATTAGCATATGATTTTTTATATGAACATATGCTTTCATTTTTCTTGGGTAAATACCTAAATAGAAGGACAGTCATAAGGCAGGTATATATTTAACTTTTTAAGAAGTTGCCAGAATGTTTTTAAACTGATTTCATGTTTCCAGATGTATATGGGAATTTTAATTGCTTTGTATACTCACCAGCACTTGTTATGGTCATTAAAAATTTTTCAAGCTGTCTAGTATGTTTTTGATTTATATTTCCTCTAATGATTAATAATGTTGAAGATCTTTTTTAGTATTCATGATTCATTAATCTTTGGTGAATTTCTATTAAAATCTTTTGCTTATATTTAAATTGAATTCTTACTATTCAGTTCTAAGAGCTCATTATAAGGCAGTCTGCACTTTGTGCATGTTGTTCTGTGGTCTTTAAAATTAGTTTTTGTCAAAATGTAAACTCTCCCTTATTATTACTTATAATGCTCAGGGAAATGGATGAAATAATAAAACTGGTATTTACTTAGTATAATTTAAGCATTGAGAATTTAGAGTCTTGCATCTTTATATAAAAGCTTATCACGAATAGTTGGACCAGTGCCTGCTTTCTTGTGCCCTATTGTATAACTTACAGTGTGGAGGGAGCATCATTTCTAGGCATTGGCCAAATTGTTGTTATTCTAAGTTTGGATCCACTTCTAACATTTTATTCATTGCTTTTTTTTTTTTTTTTTTTTTGGTACTGGGGATTGAACTCAGGGGCATGACCATTGAGCCACATCCCCTGCCATATTTTGTATTTTATTCAGAGACAGGATCTCATTGAATTGCTTAGCACCTTGCTGTTACCAAGGCTGCGATCCTCCTGCCTCAGCCTCCTGAGCTTCTGGGATTACAGGTGTGCACCACTGCACCTGGCTATCTGTTGCACTTTTAATGTCATGAAATACATCAAGTATATCAGAGTTCTTTTAAAATAAAGATCCCCGCTGCCCCGGCTGGTGTAAGTGCCTCTGGGACATCTTCATCCTCTTCATATAATCACTTCCCTCTTTTATGTAGATATATTTGCCTTCACAAAGTTCCTCTGGCTGCACATTTGATTTCCCTGATGACAGCAATGTCAACATTCTTGCAGCTTTTCTGTAACCCCATTTATGTTCTTCTAGAATTTCATTTTTAGTATTACCACTTTTATTTCTTTGCTACACTTTTCATCCTTGCTGGCAGGAAGCCCCCCCCCCCCCTTTGGTTTTGTATTTTTGTAAAATGTCACATCAGTTTTTTCTTGGGAGACAGCAACTACATCTCCTGTGGTTTGCTGAATAACAGGTATACAGTGACCGGTCATTGATAGGCTCTGAAAGAAGTGATGTTTGGCCACTGATCTATATGTAGAAGATTGGAGAAAATAATAAAATTGTAAAGCATTCTGTATTTTCAGTATCTTCATTGCTTATTAGATTTTATAAAGAAAGAACTAGGCATTTTAGAAAAATATATATGGGTATGGTATGGTCTATAATAATAATAACATCAACTTATAAAAGTATGTATGTGTCAGGGTCTTTTTTAATGCCAAAATACTTGTTTATTTAATCCTTTTAGTAACCCAGTTAGGTAGGTAGATATTGTTGTTATCCCCCATTCCATAATGAGCAAACAAAAGCAGAAGTTAACTTGTCTAAGACTGAGCCTGACAGTTTGGCTCCAGAATCCATGCTTTATTTATACTAGTGTTACTTAAAGTGAACTTTGCAAGCACTACTTCATAAACAGATCATTGGCAGTCTGCAAAGATTTGGAAAGTTTCAGATCATGTTGTATGGAGTTACTCTAGCTCTGACCTGTATTCAAAGTATATTCCTTTGGTCTTCATAAAAGGAATAGTGCATGAATGCACATACGTGTGTGTGTGTTTTGAATGTTTCTATCAGTAATTTCAATTAATTGAACAACTCCTTGCACTGATTATGATGGAAAAGAGGGCCTCTGTGCTAATTATAGCACCTTGAAGAAAAGGCAAAGTATTATCTCAAAAACTCAGCTATATTTAAACATCATTTAAAAAGTGGAGCAGATCCCTGAAAGTCATGTCATACTTAGGGTTCATTGTGCTTTGTATGTAGGCTTATAAGTTTAATGGCAGTAGAAACCATACTTGTTTCCTGTCACCATCAACACAATAATCAGATTAGAAATTTACTGAATCATTTTAACTTGAAACACTTGTTAAATGTGCCTCATCAGTTCATCTTGTTGATCACCGTATAGAATTATTCAAAGGGGGGAAAAGGCAAATATTAAGTCTCAGTGTTATGTTTTCCTTTGAATCCAACCTCTATTCTCAATCCTCAGCCTCAGATTGTGACCCAACCCCTCCTACTAGCCTTTGAATGCTTATTAATTTTGTGTTAATTTTTAAAAAAATAATTGTAAAATATGTGGGAAAAAAACATGTGCAGGTTATAAGACATTAAGAACTAGGAAGCTATTTTGTTCCTTTCCCATACAGTTGTTTCCCCCAGGGAGGGGGGGATGCGTTCTTAAATTTTGTCTTTATCATTCTTTTTCTTTTTGGGCAGGGGCTTGGGGGGAGGGTTGGAGAGACCCAGGGAATGAATCCAGAGGCACTTAATCTCTGAGCTACATCCCCAGTGCTTTTTATTTTGAGACAGGGTCTTGCTAAGTTGCTGAGGCTGACCTCGAACTTGCAATTCTCCTGCCTCAGCCTCCCAAGTTGCTGGGATTGTAGGTGTGCGCCACCAGGTCCAGCTGTTTATCACTCTTACAGCTTAAAAAAAATTATTTATTTCTCTAAATAATGTAAAATTCAGTTTTACTGTTTTTGAGCTTTATAAAAAAATATGTAGGTAGTCTTCTGAGACTTCATGAATTCATTGTTCCAAATCATAGCTCTTTTCATTGCTCTGAAAAGCCACAATTTGTTCATTGTCAGGGAACATTTTTACCCCTTCCCTAACAAATAAGGCCACAGTAAATAAAGCTACTTAGAACGTGCTTTGATGTTTCTTAGCACATTGATTTATGAGATTCTCTTGGTATGTACTTGAGCATAGAATTGTTAGATTATAGGGTATGAAGTGTTTTCAAATAATAAGAATGCCTAATGTTTTCTACAGTGATTATAGCGATTTATAATATCATACATTGGGTGACGAAGAAAATCATCTTACACATCTTCATGGCAACACTTGATATTGTCAGCTGCATTTTTACTTAACCTAATGGATGTAAAATGATATTTCATGTGGTGTTAGTTAAGCATCAAGGTTGAAGGTGTGTCGTTCCCCCCCCCCCATGTGTTTATTTGCCTTTGTGTGTATATGTCTCTGTGTGTTTGGAAATGCCTATTTATAGCTGGGTGCAGTGGCACACCCCTGCAATCCCAATGATTTGAGAGGTTGAGGCAGAAGGATCACAAATTTGAGGCCAGCTTCTTCTGAAGCTTAGTGATACCGTGTCTCAATAAAAAGGTTGGTGTGTCAAAAAAAAACAAGGCCAAATGTTTTCTCTGATAAGTGGATGCTGATCTGATCCATAATGGGGGAGAGGGGTTAGGGGGGTGGGGAGGAATTTTGGATTGAGCCAGAGGAGAAGGAAGGGAACGTGGAGGGGAGTGGGGAGCATGGGAGGAGAAGATGGTAGAATGATATGGATATTATTACCCCTTAGTATGAGTGTAATTGCTCAAATGGTGTAACTCTACATCATGTACAACCAGAGAAATAAAAAGCTATACTCCATTTGTAAAATAAATAAATACATACATTTAAAAAAAAAAGAGGACTGGGGTGTAGCTCAGTAGTAGAGTGCTCCTGATGACTGATCCATTTTAAAAAATTGATTTCATTGTCTTGTTCTACCAAATTTTGCAATTCTTCAGTATTTTAGATACTGATTCTTTTTTTGCGGGGTCGAGGGGACAGAATCCAGAGATTGAATCCAGGGGTGCTTACCACTGAGCCACATCCCAAGCCTGATACTAATTCTTTCTCTAATATATGTGCTGTGATATCGTCTTATAGCCCAGTGGTTTATATGTTTAGTTTCTTTAATGTCTTGATAAATATAAATTCTTGCTGTTATTTTGGTCAAATTTATCCATCTTTTCATTTGTGGCTAATTCTTCAAGTTTTTGCAGCCTTTAAGTTGAGCCCTTCTTCTTTTCCCCGAAATCAAAAAGAAGCATTCTGTATTTCCTTCTAGTAGTTTTGAGTTTTTCCTTATATATTTAAGTTTTTAATCTCATGGAAACTGAGATTAAACTGAGATTTTAGTCTCATGGAAGTCTTTGTACTTCCCTGTGTACAATGATTTAATCAATGCTCTACCAATGAGCTGCATTTAGCCCCCCACTTTTGTTTTTATTGTTTTGTGACATAGAGTCTCTCCAAGTTTCTCAGGCTGGCCTCAAATTTGGGATTTTCCTGCTTGAGCCTCTCAAATAGCTAGGATTACATGTGTGTACCACTACACCTAGCCCATGGGAAACTAATTTTTATGCATGATGTAGGATAGGTACTTTTTTCCTTTATGAAGAACAGCTACCCCAGCCCCATTTATGCAACAGTCTCCTCCTTTCCCCCATAGTCTGCAGTGTGATCCCTTAACATTTGCGTACTTTTTTTAGTCTGTATATGTTTATTGGACTGTGTATTCTGCTTCTAGACAGTGTGTTCTTTTCATTTGCCAGTGTGTATTTATCTAAATACTATTATATTGTAATTACTATGGTATTATTTTGAACCTTGATATCCAGTTTGGCAAGTTGTTCTACATGATTCCATAATCATTTTGACTATTCTTGAATTTTTGCTTTTCCATGTAAATTTTAGAATCTGCTTTTATTTCACAAAAAAATCCTTTTTGGGATTTTGATTGGAAATGCATTTATGTGAATTTGGGAGAATTTGGATTTATGAAAATTGTCATTTTTTGCCGAAGTCTGGCTGTAGCAAAATAACCGGGGGGTGACGAACAACTTGAGTAGATTGATACAGCAGGAGTGGGAGCCGTTTATTGTAGGACACCAGAGGTATTTATACATTCCACACAGCTTATCTTAATTAACATAAACTAGATACAGCAGTCAACCAATAAGGAATCTCCACACTTAATGGCTCGCTGGCGTTACTTCACAGACCACTCCCTCTGGCAAAATGCTAGGCGCTATCTTGACTTGTTTACAGACTCTAACAATTTTTACAGTATGGAGTTTCTAGTTGTGAATGTGGCATCTTTGTATTTACTTATGGCTTTCTATTAAGTTTTATAACTTTTCTATATAGGTATTGTACAACTTTTGTTAGATTTATTTCTTGTCACTATATTGCTTTTCATTACTGCAAATGATAACTTCGAGGACGGGATTTTTTTTTATTTTTATTTTTTACTTTTTACTTGAGATGAAACAACTGATATCTTTATCAATAATAATCAGATTTATGAATCATACAATTTCGGTGTTTTCTTTGTAAGCAACCATTTTGATAAAAGTAGAGGTTTTATTATTTCCTTACATTTTTTTAAGAATTAAAATTTTTTTTTAAACACTGTTTTTTAGTTGTGGGTAGACACAATCTAGCCCCCACCTTTTTTTAAAATTTATTTTTTTATGTGGTGCTGAGGATTTAACCCAGTGCCTCACATGTGCTAGGCAGGTGCTCTACCGCTGAGCTATAAGCCCAGCCCTCAAAAAATTTAACACCAAAAAAACAAGTAACCCAATCAATAAATGGACAAAGGAACTGAACAAGCAATTCAGAGAGAAATAAGAATGGTCAACAAATATATGAAAAAATGTTCAACGTCTTTAGCAATTAGAGAAATGCAAGGTAAAACTACACTGAGATTTCATCTCATTCCAGTTAGAAAGAGAGTTATCAAGAATACAAGTAACAATAAATGCTGGCAAGGATGTGGGGGGAAAGGGTTTACTCAGTCATTGCTGGCGGGACTGCAAATTGGTGCAACCACTATGGAAAGCAGTATGGAGATTTCGTTAAAATACTTGGAATGGAACCACCATTTGACCCAGTTATCCCACTCCTTGGGTTATACTTAATGGACTTTAAAAAAATCAGCATATTACAGCAACACAGCCACATCAATGTTTTTAGGAGCTCAATTTACAATAACCAAGCTAGGTGCCCTTCAACAGGTAAAGGAATAAAGAAAATGTTGTATATATACATAATGGAATATTACTCAGTCATAAAGAAGAATGAAATTATGGCATTTGATGGATAGAACTAGAGAATATGATGCTAAGTGAAATAAGCCAGTCCCAAAAAATCAAATGCTAATGTTCTCTTTGGTATGTGGCTGCTAACCCACAACAAGGGAGGGTAGGGACGGGAAGAACGGAATTTCATTGGATTAGACAAAGGGGAATCAAGGGAAGGGAGTGGGGAGGAGAACAGGAAAGACAGTAGAGTTAATTGGACATAACTTTCCTATGTTCATATATGAATACATGACAGGTGTAACTCCACATCATGTACAACCACAAGAATGGGATCTTAATTAGAATAAGTTATACTCCATGGATATATGTCAAAATATACTTTATTGTCTTGTGTATCTAAAAAGAACAAATACAAAACAATTAAAATTTTTAAGCCTTTAGTTTCTTCCTTTCAATTTTTAACTCTGGCTGGGAACTGCAATTCAGTGTTCAATACAAATAAAGATAGTGGATGACATTCTTTTCTCACTTCAGATTTTAAAGAAAAAGTTTTTAGATTCTTTCCATTAAGAATCATGTTTATCATAAGCTTTTTGGTAAAGGTGGTTAACCTTTTATTATTTCTATTCTTATTTTACAAAGTGTTTTTTATAATCACATGTGAGTATAGCTTTCATGAACATTTTCTGCATCTTTTGAGGGAATCTGGTTGCTTTCTTTTAATCTCTTACTGATGTGAAAACAATTTTTAGATATTCTGAACCAACCTTGCATTTCCAAATAAGTCAGATTGTATCTTATTTTAAAACAGCTTTTTAATTTGGACAGTAAATTAAAACTTGACATAATTTTGGATATCTGTATTTTTAGCAGGATGTATAAATTCAAAGATGTATTTATTTGCTCTATTCTAAAATTGACCCTGGGAGAAATGTTGTTTTCATTATATGTAAAATTGTAAAGTTCTCTTTTTCATTTGTCTTTACCTGCCTTTTGTTCCAGTCCTTTAAAATTAAATCAAGTATGCAGATTTCAGAAGGAATTGTGAGCATACAGAGTAGATAAATGGACAGTGCCCAAAACACTATTTGTATCTTAATTATTTGAATTTGTAATTTTATAGCATTTGAAATTTGTTTTACAGAACATATCTTAAATTTGTGGAATCTTTAGTTCAACCTGATAGCATACAGCATCTGCTGTCAGAATGCATTTTGCAGTCTTTGCATTTATTGCTGTACATTGCAAAACATACCTAAGTTGAAGTATCAAAAAAAAAAATGCCTATTGTAGAATGTTTAGTAGTCAGGGCAAGGTGTTGACAGCAACCAGGAGATCCAGAGTAAGAAAGTTCTAAGTTATGTTCCCAAGGCCAGGTGATCATCTTAAACAAGCCCTTGCCTCGTTTCTCAGTTCTGCTCTCTGTTATTAATGTTAGTAGTAGTAGTACTGGGGATTGAACGTAAGGGCACTTTACCACTGAGCTACATCCCTAGTTCTTTTTATTTTTTTTATTTTGAGAGGGTCTCACCATGTTGCTGAGGCTGGCCTCGAACTTATGATCATCCTGTCTCAGCATCCTGAGTCACTGGAATTGCAGGTGTGTACCACTGTGCCTGGCCATAAGTTATTTTAAAAGGAATCATTTTAAATTTTAAAATAAAAGTTAGGGAGAAAGTAGTATTTGAGTTATAGAATTCACATTTACAGAAAGGAATATTATTATGTATTAAACAGAGTTGTTTCTTGAACAAAAGAAATCTTTCTCTTCTCTCCTGAATTTCTCATTTCCCTTGCCTACTTCCTAATCATGACCTTGGGCAAGATACTTAATCAACCCTTTGAAACCTCTGATTTATCATGAGTGAAAAGGGGCTAATAATTTTATCTTACTAGGTTTTTAGGCTTTAATGAAATAAGTAATGCAGAGTGCTGAGCAGTGTCTCAAACAGTGGGTACTTTTGAAAAGGCAACTAAGTAGAAAAGGATAATTATACTCAGTATTAGAGATTTATATTGAATGTCTGATCTACAAAATTCACACATGACTATGTGAGGCCTTAATAGAAAAATGGGAAAGGACTAGTTTATACAAATATAGGGGGAAGTGTCTACCACATTAGTAGTTAAAAGTCAGTGTGAGCTGAATGTGGTTGGCACATGCCTGTAATCCCAGCAACTTCGGAGGCTGAGACAGGAGGTTCAAACCCAGCCTCAGCAAAATTAAGGCACGAAGCAACTCAGTGAGACCCTGTCTCTAAATTTTTAAAAATATGAAATAGGGCTGGGGATATAACTCAGTGGTTGAGTGTTGAGTGCCCCCGAGTTCAATCCCCGGTACCAAAACAAACAACAACAACAACAAAAATAACCCAAAACAGTATGAAAGAAGGGAATGTGTGTGTGTATGTGGGGGGACTGTGTGTGTGCACACACCTACAGGCACACTTTTTTAAACAGTGAAGCTGATGTCAAGGATGATGTGAGATTGACCTTTGTCAGGTTCAGATGACATTATAAACTGGAATGTATCTGTGGATAGTAGTTAAGGATTAGGTATCAAGACATTGATGTATTCTAAACATTTTTAAGTTATTTTAACAAAGATTTATGTGGGTCATAGAGAGGATAATTATGCAGAGTGTTCATGTGGTCTTCTGCACAGGGGTGCCACATCTGTGTATGTCAAGTGCAATGTAGACATATCACTTCTGAGATTAGGGCTATGTGTGGAGATTCTTGGCCTTCTGGGCCTGGTTCTAGCAGCTGCCTGGTGCATAAATGCATACTGTACACATGGCTTGTCAGGACTCAGGAGAGCTTTGTGCGTATACTCTGACCACACGGATATATATATAGACTTGAGCTCTGGGCACCCCCTGGAGAAAAAAATCAGAGACCCGATCAGGTCTCTGATTTTTTTCTCCTCCTCTGACACCCCCAAAACCTACCCTGACACACACCTCTTGCTCTCTATTCTGATAGATTCAATATGGATGTGGTAGTTCCATCTGAGAAAGTTGGGGCAAGACTGCCTGGCACTGACTTAGGTATTTTGGTGCCTAGATGTTGAAGGATGTTTGTAAGTAGACATTACTCATGGGTACAGGGACACGTATTATATATTGCCTGGGTTATTGCTTATTAATAGGTTCTTTTTTTAAATATTTATTTTTAGTTATAGGTGGACACAATATCTTTATTTTATTTTTATGTGGTGCTGATGATCGAACCCAGAGCCCCACAGGTGCTAGGTGAGCGAGCACTCTACTGCTGAGCCACAACCCTAGCCCTTTTTTTTTTTTAGTTGTAATTGTAGTTGGACTCAATACCTTTTATTTATTTTTAAGTGGTGCTGAGGCTCAAATCCAGTGCCTTGCACGTGCTAGGCAAGCGCTCTACTGCTGAACCACAACCCCAGCCCATGATATT
Organism: Marmota monax; assembly: GCF_021218885.2. NCBI lineage: Eukaryota > Metazoa > Chordata > Mammalia > Rodentia > Sciuridae > Marmota > Marmota monax. The sequence goes on along the minus strand of NW_026694084.1, from coordinate 33,939,179 downwards.
CAGTTCTTTTCATAAGTGCACAGTACTTGCATCTGACCTATATACATCGTCCCATATACTTTAATCTGTAAGTTGCATATGATACCTAAAACAATGTAAATGCTAAGTAAATAGTTGTTATACCATATTGTTGGGGAATAATGACAAAAAAAAACATTCTGCACATATTCAGTACAGATGCATTTTTTTTTTTTTTTGGTCACCCCTAAATATTTTTGATCTAAGGTTGGTTGACTCCACGGTTGGTTGACTCCACAGCTGGTTAATTCTGTGTATGTGGAACCTTGCAAATATGTAGGGGGCTGACTGCATATTATACATACATTGATATTTGTACCTATATAGAAATTATAGTTTTGGTTATAGCAAGGAGGGTACCTCTTAATGTTAACTTTGTTCCTTATTTTGACAAAACCATATGGTGGCAGTAAGCGTGGTGTAGAATGACAAAGAAGCCTGAGATTTTTATTCAGACATTTGAACTCTCATACATCTTAGGCATAGTTATTCTGAGAAGTATACCACTTTAGATATAGTATAGAACTAGAGAAACATGTATATCTTACTATAATTTTAATATTAAGAAGTGGTGACCGTGTTTAATATAACTAACATTTCCCTTAATATTCACACACTCTAGATTATATTTGCTATCTTACAAATAAAGGAAACTGATGCCCAGATAATTTAAATACGTGAAAGTCTTCATTTTACAAACAATAAACAGATACTTAAGGAACTTAATAGTTGAAAAAATAAGTCATGACTCTACCCTGGTCTTCTTCCAAAACCAGTGTTCTAGTTTGCTGTATTGTTTTTATATATATATATTTATTTATTTACTATTTTGCCTTCCTAAATTGTAATAATCTTTCTTCTTGATTATATACATTCATGCAAACTCTCAAGACATTTGGATATCCTTTATTTTTAGTTTTTATAAGAGTAACTGTCTTTCCACTTAAAATTTCTCATGCTTCAAATTTTAGTATTTCACTCTTCCAGAGAAAGTAAAATACTGTCTTATATTTTTTAAGATTTAGTTTTGAGAAGTTAAACTCTAATCCATTCCCAAATATAGACCAAGAAGAGTCTCTCAGTTTTCCATGGTTTATTTTAATGACACTTAAGAAATAAATTTTTCATTCTTCATTGCCCTGTGATGATACATTTCTTACCTAGAATACTTTTGAACTTTTTGTCATCTTTTCACTCTCGTTCAAATTTCTATTCATCCTTCAGAGCCCATTTCAGACACCAGCACTTCAGAAAATCTTTCCTAATACCTACTTTCTATGTTCTACTCTTAACTGGAAATACTAATTGCCACAGTAAGTCAGTCTAGGCACTTCTTAAGAACATATTGCTTTTCATCAGGGTATCTCCTGGGTTATCTGTGTTGGTATTAGGTATACAGTAAATTTTGATAAACATTTGTTTTCTTTTTATGTACATTTGGACCTTTTCTGATTTCATATATTAAAAATTGCCTTAGCATATTTCTATCAAAGATGGCCACAGCTAACCCTATATGCATTTAACTTTGCAACTTTCTCCAAATGATTGTGTATACCAGTTTCACACTTTTTTTTTTCTTTTTTTGTTAATGAGGACCAGTCCTTCTCATCTATTCTGCTTTTTAGAAAAATTTTGGCCAAATGAATATTGAATACCTTTTTAAAAGTTCTTAAATTAAAACACGCATATATTTGTTAGAAGTAAATAATGTTCTCTATGTATGTGTGTGGCGTTGCTAGGCAAGTACTGTACCACTGAGTTATGTCTCCAGCCAATAATGCACTTTTATAATTTTATTGTTTGATGAGGAAACATGGTCAGTAGGCCTGTTAATTCAAGTGTTATTTTCCATTACTAAGGTGGTTTTTAAGATTGTTTTGTGAGGTTGGTGTGATCTTGAGTTCAAGGCCAGCCCGGTCAACACAGTGAGACCCTGTCCCACAAAACAAAATAAAAATGATTGTTTTCTGTATGTCAAGGGGACCTTAAACAATTGAATTTCATTCAATTGTATCATATACCCAAATGGAGTACAGCCTAGGTTGCACAAACCAGTTAGTTTTATGTAACATCACTTGCTAGCAATCAGCAGAGGTAACTCAGAGCTCTAAATTTGTAGCTCTATGCCTTATCTTTTGCTGGAGGCAAAGAAATTTTAACATGTAAAAAACCTTTAGACTTGTCTGGGATTGTGGCTTAGCAGTAGAGCACTCACCTAGCACGGGTCGGGACCTGGGTTCGATCCTCATCACCACATAAAAATAAAAGGCACTGTGTTGTGTCCATCTACACCTAAAGAATAAATATAAAAAAACCCCTCTAGACTTGTAGTCGGATGGTGCTAAGATTCATCCAATTTGTAATCACATTGATGGAAGAGAAGCTTTTGAGAAAAGCCACAGTGGTAAGGCTTTGAACATAAATAGCTTCCACTCATACTGTAACTGATAGACATGAATTAATATATAATAAACTGTAGACAAAATGAAATTTAGAGCAGAAGTTTCAGATGGATGGTTCATTCATAGACTGTTTTATTTGACCTGTTTCTTAAACTTATTTCATTAGTTGGCTATGTCTAAAATCTAAAATGAATGTCTAGCACTGGATCCCCTGCATTTTCGGCATGGGATAATAATAGCAATGACACTGTGCCAATATGTGTGCATGAAACACACAAATATTGATTGCCTTAGTTAGCATTTCTATCAAAGATGGCCCCAGCCAACCCTATGTGCATTTAACTTTGCAACTTACGTCCTAGAGCCTCTTGAACACAGAAGTAGTAGATCTTAACGCTGCTCATCCAGCTGAATCTTCAGCTTTGAGTTAATCAGAGATAATAGGTGGGAGGATTTTAGTGAGAGAGTAGGTGGAATATTGAGTGTACAAAAGAGAGTAGTGGTAGAGGGCACCAAAGTTTTCAACCTAAGCAACGGAAAGGAAAATGTTATCACTTGAGAGAGGGGAGGTTATCTGTAGATCAGATTTTAGGAGGGAAGTTGAGAAATTCAGTCTTGGACATGTTAAGTTTGAACATCTCATTAGAGATGCCGAATAGACAGTGGCTGTGTGAGTGTGAAGTAGGAGAGAACTGTCTAGACTTCACATGAAGTGCCTCCTGGCAGAAGCCATTTCCTTCTCCCCCAGAATCAGAATGTTTTAATCTAGAGGAGCCTAAATTTTGCCAATTCTACTTCCATCTGTTGTTGTTTCTTAAAAACTATAAGAGCATCACCAACAGTTCAGCTTTTGTTGTTGTTTGTTTGTTTGTTTTGTGGTGCTGGGTATTGAACCCAGGGCATTGAACATGCAGGGCAAGCACCCTACCAACTGAGCTATATCCCCCACCCAGCTCAGCTTTTAGAAGACTAATAAGATCATTTACCATCTTAGAAGATAGTGTCCCCTCAAGATGTTACCTAACATGAAAAATGTGTGTTTTGAGTTATAAAATACACAATTAGGAAAAGGTGGCTAGTTACATTATTTAGATGTTTCTCTCTCTCTCTCTCTCTCTCTCTCTATATATATATATATATATATATATGTATGTATATATATATAAATATATATATGTATATACATATATATATAAAATAAGCTAGTTTGTTATGGTGGCTAGACTTGCTCTTGGTTGCAAAGGTATTTAAAACAAAAACAAAAAAACCCTTATTGTAAAGATTTCATTTTGCCTAAAATAATTTTAGGCTTTGAGGTGGTAAAATCAATCCTAGAGAGGAATTTGGGATTTACTTGAAGTTTTGCCAAATATGCCTCTGGTAAATAAATATATCATAGATGATTTTCATGGAGTAAGGATTTATTACCTGTGATAAAACTGGTTTCTAATACATCAACACTAATATGAATTTAACCTGTGCCAAGAATGTATAAACATGACTTTTCTGATAATTTTAGGCCCATTTTCAAGAATAAAAGGGAATTACTAGTTCTTATATTATCCCTTATTTCATAAATTGAGAATTATGTCTTTTTCTTGGTACACCTATTGGTCTTTGTGCATCGTGCAAGGATGGCATCTAGGTTGTCTTGTCATTTGTTTGTGTTTTTCCAAGACTTAACATGGTACCTTTCTCTCTCTCTCTCTCTCTCTCTTTCTCTGTCTCTCTCTCTCTCTCTCTTTTTTTTTTTTTTTTTTTTTTTTGCAGCACTGAGGGATCAAACCCAGGGCCTCACACATGCCAGGCCAGTGTTCTACCACTGAGCTGCATTCCCAACCTTTTTAAATTTTGCTTTGAGGCAGAGGATCTTGATAAGTTTCCCAGGTTAGCCTTGAACTTGTGATCCTCCTGCCTCAGCCTCCCGAGTAGCTAGGATTATAGGTGGTACCAGAACACGTGGGAACATTTTACTCTTAGTAGGTCATCTGTGAACAGTGGCTGAGTTACTCTAAGGAAATAAATATGTATGTATAGAACATGCATATTATAGCATTCATGAGCTATATTTCTAACATTTGCTATATAACTCATTTAAAAGTATAATAATGTTTTAGACTTTCTTCCTTTTTTTTTTCTTTCTTTAAACAGAAAGAAGGACAACAACAGAATCACCAGCACTGGCTGAAGGTAAATATGTCTTTGGGTGAAATGATTATCCAGATATAAATGTAAAATTATGACTTAAGTAAAAACCTACATTGATTAGATAAAATTTAAGGAAAATGTATATTCAAATACTAAAATTGTCATTAAGAAATACTCTGTTATTTCTGACTTAAAAAAGGAAGTAGTGGGGGAAATTAAATTAATTTGAACTCTTTTCCTTACAGCTCTCTTTCAATAGGAGAGGTATGTGTTTTCTTTGAATTCCCTTGTAAGTCATTTTAGCTATCACCTCAATAGTTCATCAATAAAGGTTAAGCTCTAGTTTTCATACTTTTACAAATGTGTGTATTTAAATTCCCCAACCCCATTGGAAACTAGAAATGAAGACACTTTTACACATCATTTTAAAGAATTCTATTATTGGTTTTGGTCCTTATAAGTAAAGGTTACTAAACAGTGTATGTAGTTACTATTAAAGCTTCCTGAGTACCTAAATACTTACAATCCTGCACTTATTGTTCTGCTCCAATTATTTTTCTTAAAACATGTTAATAGGTATTCAAAAATGTATATATTTTTTAATAGCTGTACTTTTTGTTCTTCAGGTAAAAACAATCAGTTTAAAAATGTCTTCCTGTGTTCTTCTAGTCAGAAATGGGATATATATTTATAGGGATATATATATTTTAAAATCAGCCTGTCGTTTTGTTAGAGCTGATAGGATAGTTAATTATGATGGTCCTTGAAAGTTGTCACTGCTTTACCTACTCTGTGTGCCACAGCACTTAACCAGTTTTGGTGCCAAGGAGCTCTTTGGTGAGGACCTAGTCTGGAGAATCCTGTGAATTCTGCCCAAGAATGATGATTCACGATTATATGAAATAAAATACATAGGATTAAAAAGGAAACCAATTAGCTTAAAGCACCATTAACACATATTCAAAATATAAATTTGTGGTTGATAATGTATGTTTGTTACATTAGAGTATAAGCTTTAGGAAGGATTTTGCTACTCACTGTAATTTTAAATCGTGATGAGCCTGCAATATTTGTAATATAATATGAAAATACCTATAATTTCCATTAAATGACAAGTGCATAGATACTTAAAATATTACTGTGGTTTGTTGACCATAACTTGATGAAGGAACTGCTAGTTTTCATAGAGGTTAATAAAAAGCTTTTCATTCAGATTTACATCATTTTATTATTACTGTGACCCCCTGATTAAAAGCCCCAGACTGAGAACCTTTGTTAGTGAAAAGTCAGCTTGACTTTACTTGAGTAAGTGTAGTTATTTTTGTCGTATATAACTATCTTAAAGAAGTAGTTACACATCTATTCCTTAAAAATATCCTAATTGGCCAGGCATGATAGTGCACATCTGAAATCCCAGCTACTTGGGAGGCTGAGGTAGGAGGATCACAAGTTTGAGGCCAACCTGGATAACTGTCTCAAAAAAATTTGTAAGAGGCCTGGGTGTATAGCTCAGTGATAGAATGTTTGCCTAACATATGTAAGGTTCTAGGTTCAATTCTAGTCCCCTTGCCCCCCCCCCCCCCAAATCCTATGGTGTAGTGTAGAAGTTTGTGAAATAGCTTTGGAAGTGCTCTGCGTGCTTTTCAATAATAAGAAAAACAATATATATATATTCATATATATATATATATGAAAAGGGAATAATAAGTAGGGATTAAGCCTTAGAGAATACCTGCCTTCAAATATTCTGGTACAAGGAACATGAAGTAATAAACAAGTTTGTGTATTGTGTGTACACGTATATGCATATGTATATATGTGTGTGTTTATCAATGTGAAATGCTAAAAGTTTTTGACAAGAGAATTTCCATTGGAAGTCTGCAGACAGTAAGTGCTCTGATGCTTCTGGTCTGGAAGCACATAGAAAGGTAACATCTTGCAGAAAGTACCCAGATGTTTTGCAGTTCCTTCAGTGGTATGAAACTATTAGAGTGATAATGCATCTAGAAAGAGCCTAGGATGGTGTCACTAAATTCCAGTGCTTGTCTAACACCTGGTAGCTGATTGCTGTAAATTTAGGGAATGGCAGGTCTATTGAAATTTGGTTGATAGCAAAAACAGCATTCACTTTGGTTTTGGAAAGGACATGATAAGGTATTTAAATCAATGTGATTTGGCTTGATGCCATATTTTAAAGATGTTTTCAAAAACTGCTCTGCCAGGGTTTTTAAATTAAGCCCCACTATTTCACTCATCATCTGCTTTTGTCTAAGTCACCAGATTTCACTTCAGGAGTTGGGGGTACATGATTTATTTTGTGCTCCTGTTTTCTGGCCTTTACCATACCTTCACTTCCTTTTCTCTTCCTCTTTCTTCCTCAGCAACTTTGAACAAATGGTAAAAACATTGAGGGTAGTTTAGTGATTTGAGTTGGGCATGGTGGTGCATTCCTATAATCTTAGCTACATGGGGGAGGAGGCAGGAGGATTCCAAATTCAGGGTGGGCCTTGGCAACTTAGCAAGATCCTACTTCAAAATAGAAAACAAAAAGGGCTAAGAATGTAGTTCAGTTATACAGTGTCCCAGGGTTCAACCTCCAGTACTGAGGAGAGAAAATTAGTTTATTGATTTGAACTTGAATGTATATAAATAATTCTTGTTTGAAAAATATATGAAAATGTAAAAGCTGTAGTAATTAGATATTGTATTTAGTTAAAAAGTTTGACACACACATATTGTTTTTTATCTTCATTATTTGAATTCATTTAAAATTATCCCCAGCACCATAAAACAAGTAGAATAAAGTGATATTAGTGTATTCCATTCTTATTGCTAAGAAAATAACTTTTTGTAGAACAGCTCTTTTGCTTTTTGTTAATTTAAAATGAAGTTTTATTATTTAGTCAATGTTACCAGACCTTGTCATTTCAATAACTATGGAATATTCTTTTTGAATTTACTCAGGAATTTTGTCTCATCTTCAGTTGAAATAAAATAATATTTTTTAAAAGAATATAAAGAAAATTCATACATTCGGCTGTAATTAGTACCTCCTTGGCAAGATGGGAAGGTAATTCAGTGGTAAAGAATATGGTGGGAAAATATTGTTGTCTAGGTACACTTTAATATCTTAGCAATAAACATTTGCCTGGTTACCTTGTTCTTGATTTTCTTAACCTTTGTGGAACTTGAATTATTTCTTAGTAGGTAACACAGTCTATATCCTTACTCCTTAATTTATAAAGCTGCATTTGTTTCATTTGTTTTAAAGTCACTCCTTTTATAGGATGTTTTTAATTTAGGTATTCTCTTTTTAAAAGAATAAACTTTTTTGCTTGATTTGTTAATTTATTCATTCAGTAAAATCTTCATCAAGACTGGCTGTGTGACAGAATGTCCGCTAGAGGCCAAAGTTTCAAAGATGAAAAAGATGTAGACTTTTTTAAAGATTTAGAAGAACTTTTCTAGAAAACTTATCAAGGAACTGTTACTCTACTACTCACAAACTGTTCCAAAGAATATAAAAAGCATATACATATATGCTTTGATAGCCGAACCAGAGGGAAAAATTATAGGTCAGTCTCAGTTGTGAAATAATCCACAATGAAATATTGGCAAACCAAATCTAGAAATATATATTTTTTAAATGACCAAATAGGTCCCAGGATTACAAGGATGGTTCAGTAATCAAAAATGAGTTCATGTAATTTACCATATTAATAGATTAAATGATAGAATGGGTAGTGTTAAAAGATGGCAGTTCTGTCTCAGAATGATATGCATATTTAATGCTAATCAAATAAAAATCCCACCAGGATTTTTTATAGAAGTTGACAGTCACATGGATGATAAAAAGTCAAGAATAGCCAAGGCAGTTTTAAAGAATTAGTACTTTAATAAGCACAGACCACCAAGAAAAGAAGAAGAATTAGACTATATCACATGTAAACAATGATGTGAGACTAGGGGAAGGAAGCATTTGCCTTGTGCATAAGCATCAAAAGATATGTAGGAAAGAAAAGGGTGGTAAATCAGTCAGAGTTGAGTTCAGAAAACAGAACCACTCTGGGAATGTCAAAAGAATTTAACATAGAAGATTGGTTACAAAAGTATTTAAAAGACTGGAAGAGTCAAAGGGAGAGAAGTACTATGCTGGAATCCATAGGTTGTTCTTGCCTCTGATTAGGGAATTGGATATTGGTATCACCCTATTCACATTGCTTTAGCAACTGCCAGCCTATTCTGACCAGAAACTTGTCAGATTGAGACAGCCTAACAGGAACTCAGCTGGCAAGGATGTCTGGAAAATGTTTATGGATTGTGAGTCCCAGTTATACAGAGTAGCGGCAGTATAGTGCCAGTATAGCACCAGTTCTCAGGCATAGCAATACAGAAAGGTAGACATGGGGCTGAGAGATAGTAGGAAAACAGTTGGCAAAGGGAATAAATATGCAATTTACAGATGGCCTGTATACATATAAATAAGAATGTGCACAGTTTTAAAGGTAATGAAGCAAATGTAGATTAAAACAGTGAGATATTTCAGAGTCTGTAAATTAAAGCTTGAGGCTTTATGCATGGGAAAGAGGAAGTATTTTACCAGTGGAACAATGAATTTATAGAAGTAGTTTGAAGAGCAGTATAGCCCCACCCAGTAAATTTGCAGCTACCTTTTCATTTTATAAAGACTCTTGTATGTGGGGCACAAGTGTATGTGGCAGGTGTATGGATGTATTAGACATAATTTGTTAAGAGTAAAAGTGGAAATAACCTCACTATCAGTAGGGAGAATGAACAAATGATTTTTTTTTGAATAATGGAATTGTAAATAATGGCTAAAATGAACAAACATGATAATTCTCAAAAAAATCATTGAGAAAATCCAGTTTTTAGAAAATTAAATACAGTGTTTCATTTATGCAAATTGAAAGCCAGACCAATATGGTGTTATTTAAAAAATACACATAACTTTGTTCTAAAAAATCTTAAAATGTTGGAAGCACACTTTTAAGATACTGATTTCCTTAAGATAGCGAGAAAAGTTAGTTGGGAGATATTAGGAGACTAATTGCACAGAAAAATGGAGAGGTCATTTGAAGCATAGCCAGTTCACTCCCTGTATCCACAGAATCACTATCTGGATTCAACCAATTATGATAGAAAATATTCAGAAAAAAAAATCACATCAATACTGAACATGAACTGACTTTTCTTTTTCTTTGTGGTTCAATAAAAATACAGCAATAGCTATTTACATAGTATTTGCATAAATATTCTAGAGATGATTTAATATAAAAGGTTGCATGTGAATAATGATGTAATTTGAGCATCTATAGATTTCAGGGGATGACTGCATGGCAAAAATGTTATTGCTTTATCTGGATGATAGAGTATATGAATATTACTATTTTTTGTCCCATATTTGATTCTTTTATGTTTGAATTAATGCTTAATTTAAGATATGGTAAATAAGAAAGAATTAAGAATCAGCCACTCTAGGAAACCTTTACTGATTTTAGCGAGGCTGAATTAGGTTATTCCAGAGAAATGTGTTCATAGTGTCCTTTGCTCATTTTACTATGGACAGATGTCACACCATCTTATCTGGTCCTTTCCATTTGTCTCTGAATTCCTCAGTGTCGAATATTCAGCATCTATCACTGTGATTGGCAGACAGGTGATAAGTAAAAGTTGAATGATTTAAAACAACCACTGACACTGCCAAGTGCTGTAAACACTAGATATAAAAATGTTTGAGGTTTTGTATAATGGTGAATTTATGAAAATAGATCATTCAGGGGCTGGGGTTGTGGCTCAGTGGTAGAGCGCTCACCTAGCATGTATGAAGCTCTGGGTTTGATGCTTAGCACCACATAAAAATAAATAAGTAAAATAAAGGTATTGTGTCCAGCTACAACTAAAAAATTAATATTAAAAAAAATAGATCAGGGCTGAGATTGTGGCTCAGAGGGAGAGTGCTCCCTAGCACGGGCGCAACCCTGGTTCAATTCTCAGCACCACATAAAAATAAGGCATTGTGTTATGTCCATCTACAAAAAAAGATTCTCTCCCTCCCTCTCCCCCCCCCCCCCCCACATACGCACTCTCTTTCTTTTTCTCTCTCTCTCTCAAAAAAAAAAAAAAATAGATCATTCATGCTTTGGAGCATGTGTATTGGGAAGAATACAGGATTGAATTCCAGTCCAAGCTTTTTGAATGAACCAGTCTCATGTTCTGTTACCCATCAACAACTTCACATTTTAAAATATTTTTAATTATTGTTAAATACGAAAGAATGTATATGCCCTCTGAATTATAAAACCTAAAAATAAGAGAGTCTCTTGAATTTGCCAGTAATTGAGGAATTAGAATATTATTTGTGATTTTGAAAGCTGTGCATTCCTATGGTTATCTTCCCCAGAAATAATGATATCTTTAATGTTATTTAATTTAATGTTATCATAATTTTCTATTTAGTTTCCTTACTTGGCATTATGTTTCTACTGTTTATCTGTTATATAGCTGAAGTTAATTTATTTGTGAATATCGCATGTGAACTTTCATAAGCAATGTCAAGTTCTTAATCCAAAATGGTCATACTAGCAGTATTCTTATTGTTTTTTGTCTCTTTCATTGCTCTATTGAAATATATAATGGAGTGAAACTACTTTAAAATGTTCTATTTCCAGGTTAATCATCTTTAAAAATTGGCATATATTTGTTTTGTAACATGATATTTAAAGAAAGCCATAATTCAAAGCAGAATGCTACTCCAACAAAATAAAAAGGGGTAACAACTTTGATCATTACTTATGGCACTGGATGGGTAGCCAGGCTGTTCTTTTGAATTGTTGACATGAAGTAAAATTTATTATTAGTTTGTATTCATGGATTTAAAGTAGTTTTAATTATTAAATTAATAAAGTGAATTCAGGATAATATTTTGATTATGTTTTTCAAGACAAAGCTTTGTACTAAGTACTTATAAATTCATAATTTTGAGTTTTGTGTTTGTTTTTTATTTTGTTTGCATATCCCCATCACACACTATTCTGAATACCCCTCTATTACTTACCTTGGGACTTTCTTGCTACTTTCTACTCAGACCCTTTGTTTGTACCTGATATAGCGATTGTAGCAGAAAACATTTATGTGCTTTCATGTTCTATATTGGCAGCTCTGATGGTAATTTGTATTAGTGGTTTAAATTTTAAATGACTGAGGCACGAAAGAGTACAGTAATCTTTGAACCAAACCCAGATGCCATGACAGTCTGATATAATACTATTATTGTGGTTCACTTCCATGTATTGATCTCCTCGTTTATTATGTTTAATGTACATGACTTGATATTCTATGGAATTAAATAGTTGAATAAGATTTTTTAAAGTACAAAGTGTGTGTGCATCCACTAGATGTCAGCGTAGGAAAGATACAGGATAGCATGTATAATTGTAGCCAGAAGCAATATGAGAGATTTAGTCTAACAACTGAACTGACTTGTGTGAAGTCACACAGTTTGTGAGAGTTAGGATGAGAAACCAAGTCTTCCAATTTTTATTCCATTTTTTGTTCATGTCACATTTCTTTAAGTCAAGTCGCATATTAACTGTGTGTACTTTACTAGACTGAAATGAAAATATGTCAATCTTGATGTTTGTTAAGAAATCATAGTGAAATTTTAATTGTACTATTAAAATCCAGGAATACCTGAATCCTTCTGTCCTTGTCTCTTCCTTTACATTTCGTAAAGGAAGGAGAATTGAAGGCTCACTTTATTCATAGCTATATTAGTACCTGAAAATAATGGCTTGAGAAAAATGGTAAAGTTAAGGATTAAGCTGCTCTCTGGAATTTCTCTGGTATCAGTCAGATTCTAACCAAGAAAGCAGAAACCATCTAGGCATTTTAAAACAGGGGGCTTGATATTTCAATTTATTTATAGAAATGTTGGAAGCCTGAGCCAAAGAGGAAGCTAAGGTAACTTAGATACTAATGGAAACTGCAGGAAGCAAGTTATTTCAAGGGCTGGGGGAACAAAAGGAAATAAATGGATTAGGAGAATGTAGGAACTTGGAGGAGGAACCCTGTAGTCCTGGATGCTGAAGCCTCTGAGGGGGGGAGCCCTGCTCTGCACAGCTGCTGGGAGTTCCACAGGAAACCAGAGCCTTGACTCCCATCCATCTTGCTGTGGGAAGACTTTAAGATAGTACTTGACAAACAGAAAGAGGGGTGTTTTTTTTTTTTTTCCCTCACTTTGTAGTTTCCTTTTCTTGACATTGTCTTTAAATGGTGGTGGTGCAGTTTCATAAAAGCAGTTCAATAAGTAGACTGTGCATGCAGTGTTTGAGGTTAATGGTGTCTGAAGGTTTTCAGAAGCAGAGATTTTTAAAATTTACTACTATTCTGGCATGTACTTGTTGCTTTTAGCAACCACTGAAGGAAGAAATGTTCATCTTTAATTAAACCTTAGATCTAGAAAAGTGTCAACAGAGTGATGTAACTGGCTTTTAGGGTAGCAAAGCCATAATGACTACTTACCTTTCAACTTTGGTTGCATCTTCCTAATTTTATAGTGTTTTCTATAGAGTGGTTTGATCAGAAGAATCTTTTTAAAATGTATCATATTTCTGTAATTACACTTTAAAAGTGTATCAATTTGGTAACTTCAGGTAGTCATTGAAATTCTTGTCACTGGAAGGTCTGTGAAAAGAGCACTTCACAGCAGGAGAAAAGCAGGTACAAAGATTCCCCAAAAAGGGAGGCCATTAGAGAAGCTTCAGGAAAAACATGTGGTCTGATGGAGATGAGGTCAGAGTGAGCCAGAGATAGGTCATATAAGGTTTGGGACTTGATAAGGGTTTGGATTTTATTCTGAGTATGATGGGAAGGTATTGCTTAGTTTTGAGCAAAGGAAAGATGTGATGTGGTCTGGTTTATATTTATGTACTCTTGTATATAAATAATATGTATTAGACATATCTATATATAAGTAAATACAAATATAATAAATGATAAATCTATTAATATGACATTGACATAATTTAATTATTATGAATATGATTATAAATTATATTACTATAATACAATTATATAAGTAATGTCATGTTTGTGTGTGTGTAGGATTTTTTTGGGTGGCGGTTCTAGGGATTGAACACAGAGGTACTCAACCACTGAACTGCATCCCCAGTCCTTTTTATTTTTTTATTTTGAGTCAGGGTCTTGCTAAGTTGCTTAGAGCCTCACTAAGTTGCCAAGATCAACTTTGAACTTGGCATCCTCCTGCCTCAGCCTCACATGCCACTGGTATTACGAGTGTGTGCTACCACAGCCAGCTGGTTTATATTTTTAATAAGATTGCTTTGCCTTTTATAATAAGAAATTGTAGGAGGCGGCAAGGGTGACAGCAGGGCCCCTGTTAGGACCCTTGAAGTAATCTGGCAAGAGGTCATGGTGGCAGAGATCAGGGAGGGTGGTATAGCAGTGGAACAGGTGAGACATAGTGTCCTTTAAGCTAATGACAAAAACGTATTGAGAAAGGAAGGAGTGTTATGTCAGATGCTTCTGACAGGTGGTATGGTGAGGAGTTGAGAATTGACCATTTGAATTGGCAACATGGAATTAACTTGGTGGCCTTTTCACAGCCATTTTTGGAGTGTGGGGTTGGGGCAAAAGCCAGATTGGAGCAGGTTTAAAAGAGAATGAAAGGAGAGGGAAAAAAAAAAAAGTGTGAGAACTGGCCTTGAAATTGAGCTAGATGTACAAGTTTTATTGATCAGCAGCTTTGTTGCAGTAATGGGTATAAAAGGCAAATTGGAGTGAGGCAGAAGAATGGGATTTGAAAAAGTGGAATTAAATAATTATAGACAGCTGATTTGACAGGTCTCATTAGTTAGAGAAATACAATGTGGTAGTATAGGGGACTTGATGTCCTTGGGCCAATGAAGACAAGCAGGAGAACCAGGGCCCAGAGGAAAGGTTGTCCCTCAGGAACGAGGTGCAGAGGGTGAAGCACATGATTAAAGTCATTTCTTTCATGGGAGAAAGGGGGTTGTTAGAGATTTGAAGACATTGTTGGTTGTCCCTAGTAAGAGCCTTGAATACTGTCAAGACATCATACCAGGCACAAGGTAGTTTCCTGGGCAAAGAATTGTATAGCCAAAATGTTAGTAGTACTGAGTGTAGGAAACCCTAGTTTAAAGTAATACAGGTCAGTATATGAGCTTACTTTCCTTCTCTCTCCCCACCCACAAGTATTTATTGTTTATAAGCTGCACATGAGGAAAGCCAACAGTTTTAATTTAAATATTTTGGGCTGGGGATGTAGCTTAACCGGTAGAATGCTTACCTAGCATTGCACAAGGCTGTGGGCTCACTCCCAGCACCACAAAACAAAAAACAAAGTAGTGTAATTTAGATTGTGATATGCTAATAGGGTATGTTGGGTGATCAAGTGGAATATAATTGGGGTGGCAGGTGCAACCACTTTCAAGAAGATTGGCAGAGAAAAGCTTCTCAGTGAAGGGCACATCTGAGATGTGGCCCAAAGAATGAAAAGAAGCTAGCCTTTGGTACATCTTGGAATTAATTGTAAGCAGAGGAGACTCAGCAGTGCTAAGCCCCTCAAGCTGGAAGGAGTAAATAAAGTAACATTGCTTGTGAAGTTTCTAGAAAGTTGGAGGAAGTAACTGAATCCTGAAGTTCTGTTTCTTTTATTCTATAAGGAACTTCTTCTTTTAAAGTGTTTTATGGGGGAAATGGTTTAATGTTAGCTTAAAAATACATTCCGCAGAGTACCTGCCAGGAGGAGCTTTCTCTTTTCCAGATGAGTTGTCCACTTGGAAACAAGCCTGTAACATAGGAGTTCATTCATGGTCACAAAATTCCACCATAAATATTACAAACTCTTGAAATAAGCCAAGTCTGGCTTTCTTGTATTAAATTTATATTGTTTTTTTCTTAGCTTATTTAATAAACATAGTGTTTAGTTGAAATTCAAGAATTACAATAAAATATGATCTAAAAGAATTTTCTACTAAATTTAGATAGTAAGATTTATTAAATTACTAAATTTAGTAATTTTCTACTAAATTTAGATGTAAGTAAGTCTTACTTACAGCTTATTATTATTTTCTAAATAATAATATTTATTATTTATAGCCTCCAAAATATCCCAGCCATATTTTGGATCTAGTTTTACATAAGCTATTTAAAAAATCCTTTTAGATCAGATTTATCCATTTATCTGAAACTTAGAAATCTCATTAGTGAAAATTCTTCTTAGATGCAGTTGGCAGAAATCCAGCTCAACAAGTAAAAGGGATAGTGACTAAGGTATCTTTAAACGAGAAGAAAATCAGGCAGTCTGAGAAATTAGTGACTGCGGGACACTTTCTGCAATTCTGTCCTGCATGTTGACTTCCTTTTTCTCTGACAGCCTGGCGTCCTCTATGGCAGGAAGTAGGCTGCCACATGTTCCCAGGCCTCACATTCCTCAGGCTTTGCTACTAGAAATGACTCGTCGTTATGTCGCTCCACACTGCAGCAGTAATGGCAGCAAGTAATCTGCCTGGCATGGTACTAAATGTTTTGATTGTGTTTTCCCTTTAATGATTTTAGGGACCCTCTGCATTGAATATCATTATTATTTTTTATATATTTTTTTATTATAGTTGAACACAATACCTTTATTTTATTTATTTTTATGTGGTGCTGAGGATCGAACCCAGGCCCTCGCACATGCTAGGCAAGCGCTCTACTGCTGAGCCACAACCCCAGTCTTGCAGTTAATTTTAATAATGTATGTTTTACAGATGACAAAGTGGAGGTATGGAGAGGTTAAGAGATTGAACGAAGGTCACCAAGGTTGGAAGTGACAGGGTTTTAAACCCAGGTAATCTTGCATCCCTACTAGAGCTGATAGTTAGGAGCTATAATTCAGTCACATTGAGGTGGGGTTTTTTTCATATTAAAATAAGGCAAACAGGTATGGTTTAAATTTTTTTGTTTATCTTTGTAAAAGACAGGAGAACTAGTAATGTTATAATGGAACAATTTTTTGGATTTTTGAAAAATTCCACGAGTTTTTGTTAAGAAAGATATATGGTATGGTTTCCTACATAAAAAGTTTATGCTCTGTATGCTATAGGATAGGAAGAGTTTCTTCATTGGGCAACAGGGGCATTTGACAAAGACATTTTTGGTTATTATAATAACATATGCTGGGGAGTTGATTCTGGTTTCTAGTGGATTGAGGTTCAGGATGCTGCTGAGTATCCTCCATTGTGAAACAAACCCTACGATAAAAGAATTTTCCAGCTCCAAATGTTAATGGTGCAATGAGAAACACTTTGCCAGATAAACTGAGTCAATTTTCACGATCAGTGTCTGTATATGGGGAAAAAGAATTCTAAATCATTGAGGACGTTTAGCATCAAATATCAAGTATCATGCAGTGGTGAGAAACATAGACCACATTAGACTGGGTGCCTGGAAAGGAGAACCAAATAGTGCAGTAAGTTGCAGAAGGGCCACAGGAAAATGGGGCAGACATGTTGGCTAGTTCCAGTATTTTCTCTATGGGTGGATTGTGTGCACATAGGTAAAATGGTAAAGAAACCAAACCTTTCCCCTCTGCCCCAACTCACATATTGATGCTGATCTCCTACAGAGGACTAATTTTGATAGCATTTCAGCAGTATTCTTGACCAAAATGGGCTAAAGAGAGTTTTACTCTGATTTAGGAAATTGAAATTATTTGATAAATTGAAGACTTGTGTGTCAAAAGAATTATAACCTTTGTTCTTTTTAAGAACTGATATTGGGATTATAGGTATAAAAACAGCCACCATTTTTTAAGTGCTTTCTGTATGCTGGATATTGCAGAGTCAGTGCTTAAATCTTTAAACCTTTGTAATAACCCTTTAAGACTGGTACTATAGTTGTCTTTGTTGTATTATTAATGAATCCCAGAAGTTAATTACTGTTCTTAAATTCAAACAGGTAGTAAACTAGAGTTAGGATTATGGTTTGATTACATAGATGGAACTCTTAGCACTGGATAGTCTATTGCCTTTTTTGTGTTGAAAACAATTATGGTTCATTTTCATGACTTGTTTTGCACCTTTGGTTGCAGTTTTGATACACTAGATAGTTTTTTGTATCTCTAATATCAGTTCTTGTTAATGAGAGATTCATATATTTGGAAACATAATCCATATATATTTGAAAAAATTAAAGCTGTGAAAAATATTTTCAAATGATTCTTTCAAAAACTTATTGAATAAATATAGTAACTAATTTGAGGTAATTTGGATGTGATGATTTATGAAAAGTGCTTTTCCTTAAATATAAAGGCTTGTATTATTAAACTTTTTACGTGTAAGATAGTTATTAAGGAAATGTTTTCTCAGTGAATCTATTTCATCTCACCTAATTCACTCATGTAAAACATATAAGAACATTGAAATTCTATGTAATAGAAATATTAATGTAAATAAGATAAATTTTGGAGGAATATCATTTGAAAATAGAGATACCATTCAGCATTTATCTTCCTTGCAAATAAGTTTGGTTCTTATATAACATTTTATGAGAAATGTATGTTTTGTCTACCTGACTTTCACACGTGAATTTATCTCCTCTGGGAAACTGACCATAAGGAACATACATAACCATTGTTGGGGACTAGGTGGAGGAAGGGGGAACAGAGAGCAGGTGATCATAAATGTTTGTCCTTTTCACACTTCCTACAATGGGTGTGATAAGGTGTCTTCTTTCATTAAAAAAAATATTATGTTTTTTGTTTCATTTACATCTGCCTGCAGCTTAGTTTTTGGAGAAAAAGCTCTGTAGTTGATGGGGGAAGTAAGGTGTGAGTAGCTCTGATGTCACAGTTTGCCTTCCCCTTTTTTACTCCAGTTTCCAGGTTTGAACCTGGTTTCCCAAGTGTTCTGACAGTACTTTCCACCTTCATTCTCACTGAATTATGGCAAATACTTGGACAAGATTTATGCCAGTGCCTTCTTTTTATTTTGTTTTGCTCTGCAAATTTACCAAGTTGTGATAATCGCTCACTCCTTATGTGCTTATTTTCTGTATTAGCTTTTGAGTTTTATGTATGGTTGTATATAGTTGAATATTTAATTTAAGACTTAAATAATAGAAGTTGATTAATCTTAGAAGATGTAAGAAATGTTGGAGTTGGTTTGGTGATTTTTAAAAATGGGTCATGTAAAAAAAAAAAGGGTCATTAATTGGTAACTTCCTTCAGTGTAATGTTTAAATGTGGTTAAATACTATCTTCTCTGTTTTTCCAATAAGATTTAATTCAGCAAGAAGAAAAAATATTGCACTAATTTAAAAATAATGGTCTCAATGTTTACTTATTTGAAAAATTTAGTTTTGCTGTTAATTTAAATTTAAAATATATACCTCAAAAATTTTAAAGGATCAACATTAACACAGATATTAATCAAATGGAAATATTGCAAGTTATATGTAAAAATATAATCCTTTTTTCCCACTTTGCTTTATGTAACACTTTTGACATGTGGAAAAGGACAGGATCTATAAACTTAGACAAATGTGCTTTTGTTGTTCCAAATTTTCAATGCCAGAAGCATATAACCCTGCACCTGTTGGTAATTATGAACAAGCCAGCCTTTGCCGAATCCCAGGCCTCTGCTTAAAAATTTTTTTTACTGGAACTAAATGATGTTGCCATTTTTATTTTTAGGTTTGCTGGCATGGGTAATCTCATTAAGGTGCTAACCAGGGACATAGACCACAATGCAGCACATTTTTTCTTGGACTTTGAAAGTAAGTCTCTTTAGCCCTTCACAGCTGGTGCATAATGGTAAAGGTGAACGATTAATTATATTCACACCACAGTGAAGGCCAGCCAGAATATCTGTTAATTAAACATGGGGGATCAAACCAAGTTTGCATGATTTTTTTTCTTAATTGTAGGCAAACATCACCATCATACGTATAATTCTTTAGTTCTTCATTTGCTAAAATCATGTTGAGTCTGTAGCCAGTGCTGTCCTTTCATTAGTCCATGAAGCAAGTAGCCTTATGATGAACATTCTAATAGTATGCTTTAGTGACTATGCCAAACACTCTGTTTGCTTATAATCCTATAATAATTTTCTTTAAAAAATAAGAATTGTGCTGCATATTTGGAATCAATGCTTTGAATAACCTTCACAAATTATTAATGATTCAAATTTGATTGAAAATATATGCTGTACTTAATGGCATATAGGAAGTAAGTTTTATATTCTGCTATTTTAGGATGAGAGTCAAAGGTGAGCTTTGAAAGCCAAACCTCTTAATATTTGGCTTTGAAATATATTGTTGTTTCAGTGCTATACTAACAAAATTACATGTGAGTAATTCTTGATCAGAATTTCTTTTTCAGAATACTAGCACTATTGGAATACTTAAAGAATTTTTCATTATAAGGCCAATAATGAAACTTGTCTTGGGAGAATTTTAAGAAGAATTAGAGCAACAGTTGTGTCATTGTGTACAGGAAAAACCACATTTCACCTCTAGGTCTTCCATACCAACACCTTGAGAACCCGGTTTGCTGTCTGCCAGAGCACAGTCTGGGTAACCTGAAGGATGAATTCATGGCCTAATGAACATTTTCCCTGTTACCTTTTTTTTTTTTTCAATAAATTTCAGATGTTCTTTTTTATAAAGGGATATTTTCTCTTTTCTCATTCTTGTCTTGACAGGTACCTTAACATGGGGAATCTTCTTAAAGTTTTGACATGCACAGACCTTGAGCAGGGGCCAAATTTTTTCCTTGATTTTGAAAGTGAGAAGATGATTTTATATCTATTTCTCTTTGCCTGCAGTAGACTGCGTTTGTCTTGCACTTAATGAATGTTTCCACTTCGCCATCTTTTTAACTGCTTTGCATGACTGAGCTGTGAATTGTTTGAGTAAAATTTCTGGTGCCTTCTAGAACTGGAAGTTAGATTTTATATAGATTAAATTCTGATGAGAAAAATGTCTTTATTTGAATTTTTATAAGACATTTCATATTTCTTAGTTGGAGATTATTTTATAATTTGAGATATACTCTAATGAAACATTTTTATGAAAAAAATTTTGGTGGAAAAGAAAAATACTACCTCAAGATTTATTAATACAAGCAGTCTTTGGGGGAAAATTGTATTACAGTTGAAAATTGACTAGGTTTCAGTTACTCTGTGTATGTTAAACTATTTTAAATATGAAATCTGTTCATGAAGGCCATTCAGAGCTCAGTATTTGGGCATAATATTAAAAGGTAAGTGTGAACCTAAATTATTTAATCTTTGCAGATAATTTGAAAAGTTAAAAACTTAATTTTATGTATTTATTTCAGGAACTCATTTTTCTAACTCTAAATAAAAAGAAAAATAATAGGTTCACAGACCTTTAAGTAATTTGCCTTCTGTTTGTTTTATGTTGCATGACCTATTGTAATATGGTCTAAGAGTGGCAGGTAAGTGTCATTGACCTCTGTGCATGTGTGCAAAGCTTTTGCTTTTTTGGCTGATGGTATCGCTTTAGCTTGTCTGGTTGTCAAATTGAGAAAAATGATATTAAATTGGTCTTTTAGCGTGAATGTTGCTGTTTTAACTGATCATTAGAAAATTGTTAGGAAAGGGTGAAGAGATAGCATTTAGGTTAAATCTCATGATTCCTTATACTTTATCTGAGATTAAAACATTTGAATAGATTCCTAAAATTTAAGACTTTTTCTTTTAAAAATAAAATAAATCCTTAAAATGAACCCAAAGAAAGACATTGTCTTCACTACCAACTTCTGTTTAGTTTTTATATAGTTTATTCTATGTTATAAATCATTTATACTTTTTTCCCTTTGAGCCAGGGCACTTGTTACATGAACACATCAATTTATAGCATATCTCCATTTTATAGAATATTTGTGGTCACTGATATTTTCAACATTTACTACATTCCTATAAATGATCTGTTACACTTTGTGTACTGTGCAGGCTAGTAAAGAGAAGTAATGTCAATATCAGGACCATATTAAATTGTTGGGTTTTTTTTTTTTTTTAAGGGGAAAATGTTATTAGATATATTAATTTTCTTGACCCTTCTCAACAATTTAACAATGCTATTTTAAGTGCATGTTTAGCATGACTTTTAATCAGCTTCGGGATGTTGAGCAAATTGCTGACTTTTAAGATTATTCTTTCAGAGGAGGCAACTTACATGAAAGCTGTATTTTAGTTTATTTGCATCTGTTTCAAACTTGGTCTTGTCTATTTTTCTGCTCTTCTCTCTCTCCTTTTTCCTCTTTGTCCCAAATTTTTTACATTTGCAGAATCTTGGCTTTGATATAGTCAAGATCTTGTTCAAGACTTGGCACTTGATCTTTTTATAAATCTATCATTATGTTGTGGTCCAGTGGGATGCATGAAGTTAAATGTAGTATTTAAAAGATGATTTGTCTTGACTTTTCCAGTCTTAAGGGGATTGGGTCATTAACATAAAATTTTAAATGGCAAACTTAGTAGCAGGCAAAGGTTAAAATTGCTAACAACAGTAATATCTAATAATTTAGAATTACATTGAAAGTATTAATTTCTTAAAGGCAGATAAATTTAAAAAATGATACCTGTTGCCCCCCATCTGCCAATGTAGAACTTTTATTTTGACGCTTCCTGGTATACTATACTATAAGTGAAATCTAGTGAAAACATACTATTATACCAGAACAGAGTTCACTTGTTGTTACTTTATATTTTTAAATATGTTTTCCTTTGATTCTAACATTGGTGTTTTCTTTTTTCTCTCATCTTTTTGTGTATGTTTCTTCATTTGGAAATATGCATGTGTGAAACATTGCCTTATCTTTAGACTACTTAGGAGCCTTGGTCCATCAAAGGGACCTCTCAAATTTTTTTTTACCACATTAAAAATTGCCCAAACAGTTAATTTACCTGTTCCTAATTATTACTTAGAATTTCTAAAGCCACATTTTTTATTAAATGGAGTAGTTAATAATACTACATTGCTTATTTCTAGATATGTAATAATATTCAGGCCACCAGTTCCATCATTCTAATTGGTTAAATCTTGCTCAGTATACCTCCATACTTAAGCAATATAGAAATAATTCCATGTAGATAAATCTAGCTTTTTATGTACTAATTTACATGCAAATTTTGGTATACAAATTAAGTATTCTAGTGCATTTAAAATATGATTTAATGAAATCTTAAGAGTTTACAAAATGAAGACCTTCTTTAAATAAGTCTTTATTAACTGTCCCCTTTCCATACCGTTTTTCTACTTCAGTTTAATATATGCATACTTTCTCTTGTATACCAGCCAGAAGGTGCTGGGGATGCAAAGGTAACAACATTCAGGGAGTTCTCAGTCTGATAGCACAGCATAGACAGAAAAGTAAACTCATAGTTTACTTCCATAAGTTACATTCAAGGCATATATCAGAAGGTATTAACTTAGCAAAGTGTAGATTGGACATCACCGTGGAAAACTTATCTTATGGTGGTGTTTGAATTGGATTTTATTTAGAAGGTGAAAAAAAGCCATTTTAGTGAAAGACATTGTAGAAAGAAGCAGCAACTTACAAAGTCCTTAAGGCATGATAAGTCATTCTGTGTTTATTAAAACATGCTCTTTGGGCAGGGGGAGTTTTTTTCCTTAAGACAAATTACATCTATATGATAAAATTTCATTTTTATTTTATTTCATAGTGGCAGTTAAAATATAATCCCAGTATCGCTCCATAAAATTTGATAGCAGTTATGCTGATAAAAGTATGTGAAAAACACTGAATGGGAGCCCATAAAGTCTCTTCTCATTCTTGGAATTTCCTACTATTTTATAACATCATTAATTTATTGCTCATTCTAATGACACATCTTTAGCTTGCATAACTTGGAAGAAGTGGGACACTTACTGTTTTTGTGTTCCTTCTTAACCTTAGCAGAGTACTTTGTATGTAATAGAAGTTTTATATTTGTTAAATTTATATCCAGGTAGATCAGAATAGGAAGTGGTCATTCATAAATGAGAACTAGAGTACCCTTTCTCTGATTCTTTGTTTTAACAGTGCCTTCCCATTGACTTGTACGTTTCCTCCAATGTCTTTTTGTGTTGCCTGTTTCCCACCATCATTTAAAAATGTAGGTATCCACTCTTTAGTCTAACTTTATTTTTTTTTCCATTTTCTCACATACATTTTCAATTGCTTTGATCCTATACTTGGAAGTTTATTTATTCTAGTGGCATTTAAAATTTTCTTTTTATAAAATTATGTAGGGTTATATGTTCAGAGAAAAAAATGCATAATAGCCTCCTTTAATTCATGTTGGAGGATTATTTATTGACCCTTCTCATTCATTCAAGTAATATTATGGGAAATTTAGGTATTGATTTATATACTTTACCAGTGGTATGGAATGTACTTTTTAATTTTTTTTTTTACTTTCTTTTTTAGTTGTAGATGGACACAGTGCCTTTACTTATTCATTTTTTATATGGTGCTGAGGATAGAACCCAGTGCCCCAAGCGCTCTACCACTGAGCCACACAACCCTAGCCTGTATAATGTACTCTTTAAATATACATATAATTTTTTAGTTGTAGATGGACACAAAACCTTCATTTTATTTCTTTATTTGTGTGTGGTGCGGAGGATCAAACCCAGTGCTCACACATAAGAGATGAGCACTGTACCACCGGAATGTACACTGGAATGTACATTTTGATCCCTGACTTAATGAAGCTTATAGAGATGGATTGAAATATTTATGAGTGAATGAATATAATGTCAGATTAAAGCAGAAAGACTTTATTATAATTTTTATGTTGATTTGCTTTTTTATTTTTTTCCTTTCATAGCTATTTTGCCATTCCTTTTTAAATATAATATCTTCAATTTTAGCAAATATGTTAGTGAATCATCTTCTGTTACCCTAAGGAAACAGGTGTGAAATTATTAAAATAATTCATTTTTATCTTCAAACAATCAGTTTGTCTACTCTCAGTAGTAGGTATATTATTTTGCAATCAGATAAGTGTTCTTTTGTTATCAGACTGTACATTTTTCTTGAAATAGTAAAGCCATTCTTTGCTATGAAAAATCAAAGTGACAAGTCTTGGTTGCATATTATATAAGGCCATTTTTTGAAAAAATGCTTTGTTTTATACAATCTTTTCCCTCCCTAGTATTTCACTCCTTTGCATGACTTGCTTCCAGTAAAGTAGCGCGTACCTGTCTGCTGTTTTCTGTTTGTCTTCATTTCTACAGCAGTCTTCAGCAGCTTTCAAAATTATAAACGTGACTTTCCGTGACAGTCTAACAAATGTTTAACCAGTGTGGTGCTGGGTGTTTTCCCCAGCCTTAGGGGAAACTTGAATCTTCTCCTTTATTTTTAAATTTCTTTGTACTTATTAAACCTTTACTAGTATTAACTACTTACAAGGTCTATTTAATTCTACTTGAAAATGTTTTGTCTGTGTGTCTCAGTGTCATATTTTTGTGTTAACAACTAGTCACCACACCAGAAATACAGTTTAGTGTTTTCAAACTTCACAATTGCTTTAGATGTATAATAGATAAAATATTTATTGTCCTTTGTCATGAATTCCCACTTCATGAATTCAAACTATAATATGTGTTTATTATTGATGTTATGTCTGTAGTTCCACAATTCCATAATGAAAAAGTATAAAACTGTCATTTTTGCATGTAAAAAGTATTTTCCTCTGCTGCCTCTTGTGTAAGTATTAAAGTTATGGGTGTGCCTTCTTTTCAGTTTTGTGTCTAATTACGACTTTTGAAAATGATGGTCTGGCTAAATGTTATAAAAATTTACTGCTATAATGACAAATCCTGATTTTTAAAAATCTAGTGATGCCTTTGTAGATTTGGACAGAATCTTTAGTGTTTTAATTGGCTTCTTCTGTGTAATTAATTACTTTGTCGTAGCATTTTTATTTTTTTTTTTTACAAAGTTTTGAAAAGAAATTTGAAAAATAAGGGAACAGATATATAAACAAAAATTTTATAAATTGGCTTTGCATATTAGTGTTATTTAATTGTTGTAGTACTGTTTTACATATGTTAAATTTAAAATTTGGTACTGCAATTGTTGATTTTTTTCAAATTATATGTTGTACATTTTTGATTAGTTGGCAGGTTTGATATTTGGAATTATGACTTGCCCCTAGCACAAAATAAAGTTGTAATTTGAAAGCATCTTTATTCCTAGTTTCATGTGTGAATTAAGTTTCTTTTAAATTTTTTAAGTAAAGGAGTAAATAGATCATTTTGTATGTGTGGGGAGGTGAAGTGGTTATAGACAGTCTAGGTACTGGTTTTATATGACAAAGAGATTTATCAGAAGTGTTCTTAATTCATCTTATAAGTTTGGACTGCCTCCCTTCGCTCCTATTTTAGCATGGAGGAATCCTGCCAGCATAATTTTCCTCTAAAACATTATGGTAATCATAATGTTTATCATTTTAAGTGCTTTATGCCTTACCTTCAATGTCAAGTGTGGTCTAGTTGGAAAGATTTATGAAGAAATGTGGCCTTGTGGAGTCCCCCTTTTTCCTTAAAAAGAAAGGAAGAAAGAAAAAGAAACAAATGTGTTAAAAAGGTTTGGCTTTAGAGAAACAGGTGACCAAGTTTTTTAAAATAGGGTTTCTGTTATCTCAAGTCTAGCAGAGAGAAATCCAGATTTCATCACCATTAGCATATGTTTTCTGGCTAACACCACAGGTGGTGAAAATGCCCATATGTTGTCCCTGATTATGTTTTTATAACTGTTTTTTTCCCTCAATTTTTCTCTCAGTACCAAGTGTGTAGAAACTCCGTATTTGCTGTAGTATTTAAATTTTTCATTGATAGTCTTGTAGTTTAGCTTAAAGTATCTTGCTTTCACCAACTCAGGAATTCTGTAACAGTTTTGTAATTTGAACTTCCTCTGTGCAGAAATCTTGGCCTTCTGTTAATCAGCAGTGAAGTTCAATGCCTTAGTTTATTCTTAAATATGTATACCCTGCCCTATGTGATCTTATTTGTCAAGACAATTCAAAATGGTCCCTAGAAAAGAGTATCTAAAAACTATTTTTTGAAGTTTTTACTTTTTCTTATCAAAACTCAGTTGTTAAAGTGAACT
The DNA here is from genome assembly GCF_021218885.2 of Marmota monax. Classification (NCBI taxonomy): domain Eukaryota; kingdom Metazoa; phylum Chordata; class Mammalia; order Rodentia; family Sciuridae; genus Marmota; species Marmota monax. Next base: position 33,912,422 of record NW_026694084.1, on the reverse strand, counting down.
TTAAAGGAAAATAAAGTAGTGTTAGTCTTAAACTGTAGATTAGCGAGATATTTTAGTAGGCTTTCATTTCTGTTGCATTAAAATAAATAATTATTGATGCATCTACAGTCACTAGTGAGTGACAGTGATCAATGTAGTAGAAAAAGAGATTATAAAGAATATCAGAGTTTACATTTTTAATTTTAATTTTTTAATAATTTACCAAGTCATAATTTGTAACCTAAATAGTAATATTTGGTGCTCCCTTAAATCTCTGTAATTTTTATAAATGTGAGGCTAGTTATTCAAATGTATAACTGTGGAAAAATTATTAATCTTTTCTAAGTGCAAAGTTAACATTGAATAAATGTAACATATCTTTGAAAATTTGCGTTAATTGCTTAGAGTTTACATGTATTTAAAAAATTCATGTCACTGTAAATTTTTTTGTGCTTTCCTGCTATTTAGATGCCCAGCCTACAGAATCTGAGAAGGAAATTTATAATCAGGTGAATGTAGTATTAAAAGATGCAGAAGGCATCTTGGAGGACTTGCAGTCATACAGAGGAGCAGGCCATGAAATACGAGAGGTAAAATGTGTTTATGTGCTTTCTAAGTAAACTAAAATTAGCTATGTCTCACCTCTTTTTAATGTTATCTAATTCTTCATTTCATGTGAAATAGTACATATAAAGAAAGAACATTGGGCATTATTTTGGAAGTGTTTGCAGTGATACAAGGATGAAAACAGTGTTGACAAATGTGTAATTTATGTGTTTTTAAGGAAGCTTCATTGTTTTGGTTGCTCTTGCATTTGAAATTTCCATTTCCTTGGGGAACTGTGTATGTTTTTCTTTTTCTGGGCAGTGGGGAGAACATGACTTTTCTGTGGCTTCATTCTGCCAGTATTTTTTTCTTACTCCTAGCTGTTTAGGAGAATATTGAAATCAACCAGGGTGTGGTCTCTTCACCTCCACTTCCCTCCCCACTGCCCTCCTTTCCCATGACTGCACCACAAGGAAGGTGTGTGGGGTGCTCTATTTCAAAAGCTTTCCTGCCCATTCTCTGAACTTAACCAGGCTTCTAGCCCTGTCCTTTTTAATTTCTTCTACTTTTCAGAAATGCTGGTTCCCTACCTCTTTACCTTTATTCTCCATACTTTCCTGGAACTACTTTTCAAATTATTCTTTAATTCTTATTCTTCTTCTTCCTCTTTCCTTTTCTTTTTCTGACTTCTTTCCCTCAGCATGTACTTACTCAGTTGTCTTAAAGACATAGAGAAATTATCTAGCCTCTGGACCTGAATCTCATTTTTTTTCATTACCATATTCTAAGGCAGGGCCCACTGTTTGTTTTTCATTTTCCCCACTTTCTGCTTCTGTTATTTTCAGTGACAATGAGTGCAGTGGTCATCAAAGACCATTCTTTTGATCTTACAGTTCCTATCTTACTTGATTTCTCTTCTGGCACTTGGACTACTGGTGAAGGCAGAGTAAAGTGCAGACTCTAGAAGATGACAGTTCAAGAGATACTGTGGTATTGGATATTTAATGTAAGGGAAGAGGGAGAATTGATTCCATGGCTTTGGTGTGGTTAGCTTCTGGGGACTTACGGAGAGAGTGAATTCCATTTCTTGCCTCTCCTGCACTGGATTGCTTGTGCCCTGCTGTCTTGCACATGCATACTTCCTTGTTTTTGTCTGGGTTGCCCTTCTTTTACTTTCCTCTTGAATTCCTATCCTTCCTTCCAGTCTTCTACTTCCTGTTACCCCTTTGCCTAACACTGCACACACATTTCTTTTTTGATAAACAATATCCTTTGTAAAACCATTGGTACTGGTATTTATTTCTCTACCATTATGCCCCCCAGTTTGAGGAGAGTGAACCTGGTTTCTTGCATATTTGGATATTATCAGCACCTGGCATAATGTTTATTAAAAGCTGTTAACTGCTAAAGAAATAAATATATAGCCTTAGAATAATCTTAGCAATATTATTAGCTTAAAACCTTAAGATTTCAGTAAACAAAGGCATGTAGCTGCTGCTGTGAACCAAGTTCTCTAAACATTTAAACATTTTGAAAAATCAAACATGTATGGAAAGGAAAGATTTAAATGTTAAGTAAATCATAAACAACTAATTAGTTAGTAAAATCGTCTTACCAGTCCACAAGTTGTTCTAACATGATTAATAGTGCTACAAATGTGGCTCAGTGGTAGAGACATGCATGGTGCCTGGGTTCGATTCCCAGCACCATAATATTAATATAATATAATGTAATATAATATAAATGATAGATAGTGTCTTCATGTTGATTCAAGTTTGTTTTATAATTGAATTCTTGTCATGTGTCTCCCATAAACAATAAAGAAAAAAATCTCATCCATAATGGAGACAAAGACCATTTGTTATCTATTTGCTTTTTTTCCCCCAAAGGTAGAATGCTGTTGTTCTTCACTATTATCATTATTGTTGTTGCTGTAATACTTTCCATTAGAAGGATTGTTCTGCTATATTTAGAAAGATTCTTTATAATGAAAAATAGTATTTCCTTCAGTTTGTATATAGAATTGAATGCATATTAAGATTTAGTTGTAATCTTCTACCAGAGAATATAATGATAGGAAAGCTTATATATAGGACATTTCAAAGAGGGCTTTAGGGCTATGAAACCAGGAGCTCTTAACCCTGTGACCAAAGGATGAAGTTCCCCTAGGATGCCAGATCCATGCAGTGGTGCTATTTTCCTGAGGAGATACAGTTTAACCACATGTAGTTCACTCATACTATGCCATGATTGGTGATAGGGAGAAGTACCTAAGTGTCCTAAGGGCTTTTTTCCCCCCAAGTTTATATACTTAAAAACACTGAAGAATACCAAAGTATAAGGAAAAAATTAAAAGTAGTGGTAAGAGATTGACCTTTCCCAGCTTTAAGACTTATAAAGGTACCACCAGTTTGGTAAAAGAATTAAGAACAAAGAAATAGGTGAATATAGATATGTAATATGGAAGATACAAAACTAAAAAAAAAACTGCATTTAAATCTGTAGATGGGGACAAACGTGTAAACTACTCAGATAGTTGAAGAAATTTTCATTGAGAAATGTATGGTGATGTGAATGAAGGTTTAATGATACAAATTATAAAGGTTTTTGAATAGTAGATAAACAAATTAAGAAAGAAGGCTCTAGTGAAAGTTCAGTGTATGTCCAACATATAGAGAACTAATAATTATAATGGTCATAGTTGAATATTAAGATTTAATATTGCTGATTAATTAATAAGACTCAATAGAGCATTGAACCATATGACCCATGAAAAAGCTTAGACAATAGGAAGAATGTTAAGCCATGCTAATAAGTAGACAGTACTGTCAAGAAGTTTTAGTTGTTTTTAAGAAAAAATAATCTCAGTGCAAGTGATAGTGTCGAATGGTGGTAGTCTTTTTGGAGGTCAGGTTGGCAGTGTATAAAATAAGAACTTTAAAATTGTTTGTACTCTTGTGCCAGGGGATTTTGGGAAAATATATTCCAAGCAACTATAATTCAAAAGAAAATACGAACATAAAGCCTTTCTGGTGCCCTTACTCACTGTAACAAAAATATAGAAGCAACTCCTTGAGTTGCAAGTAAAAAAATAAATAATTTGTGTAAACAACGTAACACCATGCCTGACACAAACCTAACATAAACTGGGACTTTCCTATTAGTTATATGCTAATGATGTAGAATTATATTGGTTTTAAACAACACTTTGTTAAACATGATTTAAAATAAAATGTGATATAAGTTAGAAACTAATAATCAAAGCCTTATTTTATGGGATATACTACTGTCAAGGAAAATAAGTACTTTCTACTAATGTTGAGAAGTGTTCTTAACAGTTTTAACATTTTTGAAAAATACCTGCTGCTACAGGATAATCTTGCCACTGACACATATAAGTGCCCTTTTGTATGCTAAGCTTTCCATATGTGTTGACCTGAAACCTTACCTGCCAGCAGTGAAACTCATTTGAGTAGAGGAGGACTGGAAGTTGAAGGAGACCCATAAAATGTTGGTCATTGGGCTGGATTGTGGCTCAGCGGTAGAGCATTCACCCGGTGTGTATGAGGCCCTGGGTTTGATTCTCAGCACCACATAAAAATAAATAAATTAAATAAAAGTATTGTGTCCAACTACAACTAAAATAAATAAATATTTAAAAAAAAAAAATGTTTGTCATAAGAGAGCACCCATGTGCTCTTTCAACGAAATTCAAGCAGGGGCACCACGGAAATTGTGAGCCCTTTTCACTTATGAACATGAATGACATTTGCTGGACATTTTTGGTATTTTGAGAATGAATTTATATTTAGCAAATAACTTGTAGATTCTTGGAAGAAACATTGAATGGGCTTCTTCAGAAAAGGAAATTTTAAGTTTCATCTGTTTGATTACTTCCTGAATAATAAACATTTATATTATTTGATATAAAATGTTACTGAGTCTGAGCTTGAGCCTAAAAGGATTTTTTTCCATTTATATCAGTATAATATCAAAAACTTTTTGAAGTGTTCAGATTAATATGTGAAACTAGGATTGTTATATGTTGTGTCAGATTTTCTTTAATATTATGAAATTTCTAGATAAACATAGAACAGGCTCTAGGCTGCTGTTGAATTTAAGCAGCATTCAAAAATTTTTTATTGAAAAAATCAAGAAAATCTGAAATTACTGACACATATAAATAACTTAAGCAGTATACAGTCCATTTGATTTGTAGCTAGTTTATTCACAGCATGCTTTAAATCTATCTGGTTTAGTTTGCTTTCTTGATTTTTGTTTTTGTTTAGACAGTCTCTCAGAGTACTAGTGCTTTGGAAAATGTGAAATGTGTCATTGAGTACCTCTGATCATGTTCATAAGCAGGCCTTGGTTGTAAATTTCAACTTTCACATGGTGTGTTAGTTGGTTGGAGATCGTAGACAAAGCTTTAAGTTCTCTGAAGGATGAAGAAAGCATCTGAAAGATAAAAGCAAGAAAATATATTTGTGGATAACCCTCAATACTCAGAAAAGATTGTCCAATCGCTTGAAAGGTTGGATATTGAAAGAGACATTTGTTTTTTTATATTAAGGATATATAGATTATGTTATTTTCTCCCTTTTTAAATTTGAAACTAGTTTTATTTGTTGTCTTATTCAGAAGAATCTAAGAAAACTTGAAGTCTAATATAGATTGTAGTTATAGGGAATGAGTATCTATGACAACTTTTAAATCACATTTTTGAGGTTGATTTAGGTTCGTAAATACTTGCTAGGTTTCTTAGAGCTGGCTCAGTCCATGGAATTTGAATTATTATTTCGTAGTCTATTCCCAGAGATGGCATCTTCATTTATTGCCTTACTTTTTTGGTTCACAAACACATGTTCAATTTTTTAATTCCATTATATCTGTTTCAAGAAAACGAAAATGTTTTGTAATAGAGTTGAAGTATTCACGGAGATGACAAGGTCCACTCCCAGTGTTAGTGGGTACATTATTCTAAATTTTATAAATTGTATCAGGGTTTTCTACGTTCTCTAAAACCTGTATTTTAATGTAAAAAATGATACTTGCGATTTTTTTAAATCTAACTATTTTTATTCTTTGGATTTTAAAGGCAATCCAACATCCAGCAGATGAGAAGTTGCAAGAGAAGGCATGGGGTGCAGTTGTTCCACTTGTAGGAAAATTAAAGAAATTTTATGAATTTTCTCAGAGGTTAGGTAAGTTGAAAGTTTGTAATTATTACTTCCCTAGTGAAAAACATCTGTAAGGTCAAAATTATTTAAGAGTATTTCATGTTCACAGTACTAAATTTGGCTGGGATCTGCTTATAATCCCTATCAACCCAGGTCTTTGAATTATTTAGATCATTTTCTGAACAAATTATCACAAGAAAAATTTCATAAGAAAATTGCTTTTATTTCTTTATATACTAAAGGGTTTTAGTATGAGAAAACTATTTGAAAGACTTTGTCTCCAACTCTATAGTCCTTCCCTGTATGATTTTTAAGAACACAAAAATTTGAATAACTCATGGGCCCGAGGAAGACTGTTAAATATAAAGAGAGTGGTTGTTTATGTAAATTCTTTTTATTACTCTAAATAAGAATTGTGATTTATTGTCCTAAGTGTAAAAATTAGTTCTTTTACAGTATTTGCCTTTCAATCAAGTATCTGTATAGTCTAGCAAACCCTTGTACCTCTGTCAGCTTGGGACCTTTCATCTCAGTTATTTTTTCTGTGTATTTAGAGCTTTTCCTGTGCTTAATACATAGGTGCATGTGAAGTTTTTAAAGTGCTTTAAGTGATCTTGGCCTCTTAGCATATGTCATTTAAAAAATAATAATAATTGAAGTATAGGCCAAACAAGTTGGACTTCAGTGTTTTCCTGTATTTAAACCATAAGAAATAACCAGTCTAGTGGCACTGTTCCATTTCAGCTGAGGAACGTAGTAACACAAGTAAATGCAAATAGCTATCCATCTTCCTGTTAACATTTGGAAACCCTGAACCTTCATAATTGTACACAAGGGACTTCTCTAAAGTACTAATTTAGGATCTAATGGTACCCTCATCTTTTGATCAATAAACCTGGTTAATTATATTTTCTAGTTTCCTAGCTGGCAGAAAGCATTTCCTCTCTTGCACACAATAGATATTTATTGTTTGTTAAATGAGTAAGTGATATATTGATACATAAACACACCTGATACAGCACCTGTGTATTAGGTATTTAGAAGCAGTCATAATAGTAATTTTAGGCTTTGGAGACATAATGGCCCATGTTGTTACTTATTAGCTGTGTGGTCTGGATCACATCACTGCACTTCACTGAGTTTCAATATTCTCTCTGGACCTCCTGTTTATTCAGTTCTTTCCATTATGTCCCCTAATCCTTTCTCATTTCATCTCTTACTGTACTGTTGAGCCAGAAATGAAGATAAATTCCACAAACAGCACATGGAACACCACATGGATATCAAGTCGCACATGGTCCTTCAGAATCTTTCGATCCTATGGAGATGTTTGTGTGAACTGAGTATTATAGTCACCAGGGGTTATACTCCAGAAGAGGGACCCTGATCCTTGCTGGTATATATATTTATATGTAGAGAGGCAGGGCATGTGTCACCTGACTAATGTGGAAGGTACAGGGGATTTTTTTTGTTTGTTCATTTTAAGAAGATACTGAGTTTTGCTAACAGGCCTGGGGAACTCTGATACTTGCTTGCTTTGGTCTGAGGCCTTGGAACCATTCTTTTTGAGACAGCTACCTGGTGGAAGTTCTGTGATCACACAGTAGGCACATCACTTCGTCTTGCCTTGGTCTTCTGCACAAGGGGCTTATTTTTGGGAGTGCCCCTTGAGTCATAATGAGCAAATCCATCCAGCGTGTTGAGTTTGTGTCACTGGGCTAAATCTATTTAAATCTACATAAAAAGTTCATAGTACCCATAGTAATTGTGGTTGTGTCTGCTTACTGTCTTAAAGTCTTCCTGTCCACATTTGAGTTGTCATGTGAGGATGCAAGGGCTAGTGTTTGTGGATGGATGGATGGCATTTGGTGAGAACAGATAGCTGTTGTCTCTAAAGTAAAACTCTGCAGAGACCTCCTTTTTGTTTTGCCATCTCATCTTCCCCCTTCTGGTTCTAGTCTGTGAACTGATTTGTCTTCATTATTTCTCCTAGTTGTCTTTTTCTTCCGACTTGACTTTGTAGCTTTGACTCTCATTCTAAGACAAGCTGTCCTTTATTTCTTTCAGAATTCAGAGCTTAGTAGCTCAGTGATTTCCTTCTGTCATCTGCTTTTCCTAAAATTTCTAACCATATGGTTTTGTTTCAGGAGCTTCATTAGAGTTTAATCCCTGAATCACTTCTTTTTTGACCATCCTTTCTTTCCAATTCAGCTAGAGACCTGGGCCACCTTCTGTGGAGTCCTTTGTCCTTTGTTGTTTTTGTTTTGTTTTGTTTTGTGTGTTTTTTTAGTTGAACAAAATATCTTTATTTATTTTTATGTGGTGCTGGGGATCGGGGATCGAACCCAGGGCTTTGCCCGTGCTAGGCGAGCGCTCTACCGCTGAGCCACAATCCTGCCCTGTCTTAGATTTTTAAGGCAGGAAATTGTAGGTCTTGTACCAGCACAGACTGCAGGGTGAGAATACATCCAGCAGCTTTAAAGGCAGAAAAATAGCCTTACCATCTTAAGTTTCCCTCTTCTGGTAGCTCCACCTATGAGGACTTCAGCCATTCATAGAGATAAAGTTCTGTAGCTATTGGTCATTGGCCGTTGGAACTAAGTCACATGATTCTACTCACCAAAGTATTAGAACATGTGGAATACTGCTATTAACCCTGAGATTTAGCTGGGCATGGTGGCACACTTATAATCCCAGCTATTTGAGAGGTTAAGGCAGGAGGATTCCAAGTTTGAGGATAGCCTGGGCAACTTAATAGGAACCCTGTCCCAAACTAAAACGTTAAAAGGTATAGAGTTATAGCTTAGTGGCAGAGCATCCTGGTATCAGATCTGTGGTACCAAAAAAAAAAAGAAAAAAAAAAAAAACAGAAAAGCAAACAAATACACAAAAAACAACCTTGAGACTTGATTAAATATAGGCAAATACAAATTTCTTCTTCTCTTTAGCATCCTATAATAGTTTCTTATAATATCTTTCTATTCTTACGTTTTTCAAACTTTACTTTGCACTTATATTAACACTGACACATGAATTGAATCTTGGGGAGAAGTAAACAGTTTTTTTCAAAATAAATTTTGTTCTTCTTAATTGGTCTTTTTCACATAAACTCTTAGATCTCTATTAGCTCTGTCAATACCCTACAATCCAGTCTCCATACGGCAGGTGAAGTGAGGTTTTAAATACTAATCTGATGATGTCTCTACCATGTTTAAATGGTTTCTCCAGGGACATGGGAATTATAAGGAGAGAGTGCCTGACACGGCACATGCCTGGTATATGTATTGTCTTGGTCTTTGGTTACACTCTTCTTTGCCCTCCCTATTCCACCCTTATTGGTCTTCTTACAGTTCTGTGACTGTCGTGTTCTTCTCAGCTCAGGGTCTGTCTTCCTGCCCTATCTGCAAACTCCTGCTCATTCTTATGTGCACTCCAATCTCAACCCCGATGTCACTTATTCAAGGAAGTCTTTTCCTGCCTTCAGCTAGGTGAGGCCCATTTGTATATTTTTCCACTGTTTCCTGTACCACACACTCTTTTTTAGCTTTTGTCACAACTGGAATCATGTCTATATGTAATAAGGCTCTCTGTGGGCATATATCTTCCTCTGTTCTCAGAGCTTGGCATAGAGGAAGCAGTTAAGTTTTCTGACTGACTTAAAAAAGGTTAATAGCTGCTATTTGGAGCTATTGTGTAGATGGAAAATAATGTCTGTGAAATGTCTAGTTCAGTACCTGGCACATAATAGATGCATATCTTAAATAAGGTTACTGAAGGCTACCTAGAATGTTGCTTTATTTGGAAGAGAGTTTATTAAGTTGGACTTGGGAGTTAGAAACACCTGGCATTTGCTAAATATCACCTTGTGCTCTAACATATTTCAGACTCAGTTTATATGTCTGTAATGCCTAGGTCATAGTTGATGGTGAAAGTTAAATGAGTATCTACTTTAAAAAATGCAGGGCTGGGGATGTGGCTCAAGCGGTAACGCGCTCGCCTGGCATGCGCTGGGTTCAATCCTCAGCACCACATAAAAAAATAAAGATGTTGTGTCCACCGAAAACTGAAAAATAAATATTAAAAAAATTCTCTCTCTCTTTCTTTCTCTCTCTCTCTCTCTAATTAAAAAAAAAATGCAATGTAGGGATCTTTACAAATAGTAGAGCCGGTCCTTTCTTAAGGGTTGATCTGACATAAATCTATTAATTTATCATCAATATTTATTAATCTGGCATTCATTTATTAATGTTGTTATATCGTCATTTAACTCTAAACTCTATCTAGTATCGTTTTCTGATTCTGTAACCTTATAACTAAGTTTGAGGTTTTTTTTTTTTTTAAGTGAAATAATGGTTTTTTCGTTTTTAAACATAGTATTTATTGGTCTTGCATTCCAAAGGTGGAATTATTTCAAAGGAGCTAATTTGCTATTTAACAAATTAGAATATTTATATTACAGTCCCAAATGCAACGCCCAAAGATAACCTAGGAAGCTTATTAAACCCCGTATTTTGTTCCTAGTAACTAAAAGAAAGAAGATTGTGTTTATAAATAAGTGGCGTATTCTTCAAGGTATAAGAAGTTGGTAATCAAGTCATAGCCACATAGATTTGATTGTGGACATAGTGCTGTTGAACAGGTTACTCAGCTAGAGGTAATAATAACTGTTTCATAAAAGCAAATTTTATACTATGTGGAATGGTGAAAGAATTTAAATTTGCCCTTCATTCCTGATGTTATTCACATTCTCATTCTGTGTTATTTTGAAACCTGGGTTTATATATTGAGTAAGTCCCTTTTAAGTTTCATTGTGTTAAACAGTATTCAATTTGAGTATATGCAATGTATGACTAATGGCAAAATTTAAAGTTCTTTCATTGTTTTGATTATATGTAGGTCATTTGTGTTTTAGAGACCTTTTTTGGAATTGAAATCAAAACATTTATGAATTGTTCACTTTTTAATAAACAAATATCAGAGAGATACAAAAACCTTAACATTTTTATCTTTCTGTTAGAAGCAGCATTAAGAGGCCTTCTGGGAGCCTTGACCAGTACCCCATATTCTCCCACCCAGCATCTAGAGCGAGAGCAGGCTCTTGCTAAACAGTTTGCAGAAATTCTTCACTTCACCCTCCGGTTTGATGAACTCAAGGTAGAATTTTCTGCTTGTCGTGGTCAATATTAAAATCATGTTTTCCAATGAGTACTAGGAGGAAAAGCCTGGAATCCTTGATAAAATGTGTTAAATGATGTCTAACTAGACTTTAGCATGAATGGAAAACTGAATTTGAAAGTATGGCAGGTCTTTTGGTATAAAGAGCAAATCATCTAATATTCAGTCTTCATATTTTAAAATCACTGAAATAATAATACTGAATATTCTTTTCTAATGTTTTTTCTTTTCTGCTCATCCCCAGTTTTTTGCACCATTCTTTTAACATAAAGTTGTTAAAACTTTTGTCCCTCCCCCACAACTTTTTTCTTTACTCCTTTTCTTGATCTAGCTAATTGTAGTATTTATAACTGTAAATATCCTATTGTTAGAAGGGTTAGTGTAGAGGAATAAGTTCTGGGTTTTACATCAGACCTGACTTCAGTTTAGGCTCTGGCACAGTAATCAGTTATGAGACCTTGGGTTCCGTCCTGGGCACCCTGTCTAGAAAACGGAAGAGCTAGATTGTGAACTTGGACATTTACAGTTGTATTATAGACGGTTATAATTATTTTATTAATACTTTTGCGCACAAATGATTTGTATGTAAATTTTAGTTTGCTTGAGGATTATTGCCCTGTTGCCTATGTATATATACTTTTATCCAAAACAAGTGCCTCTGTATTCCTTTTTGGTTTTGTTCTTTGGTAATGTTAATTTTTTTTAAATACACTTTTAGGGTAAAAAGAAAGGAAGGTATGCTTACTGCCCATGACTGAAAAACAGTCTGTATGGTTTCTGTATGTTCAGTTAGGACTGAGTACAATCTTTTAAGACTTACTGGGTGATATCAGATTCGTTCTTAAAATGACATTACAAAATAGACAACATTTACATAGCTAGTTAAAACTATATTTAGTAGGGTTTTATTTCACTTAAATTTTACATAAGTATCTAGTTCATAACATATTTTTTCTTTCATGTCTTCTTTAGATGACAAATCCTGCCATACAGAATGATTTCAGCTACTATAGAAGAACATTGAGTCGGATGAGGATTAATAATGTTCCAGTAAGTTAACGCTTTGTATCACGGGGTTGGTAAGAATAATTCTTTTCTCAGTCTATTTATTTTATTCTTTTTATTCATTCATACAGCAAGTATTAAAGTTAGTGATTATGGACAACCACAGCTGTGGGAGGAGAGGGCAAATTGTAGCAAACCATGTGGTTTTTGCCTGTTTTTCTTTTTAGTCTTTTGAACTCCCACCACTACTTTAGTAAAATTGCTTTTTGTCTGTATAATATTGATACTATAACTTTCTCTGTGTATTCTCATTTTAACTGTACAGAAACTTTTAACATTAGTATATGAGGTTTTTTGGTCCCCATATTCTTGGAGTGGATGACTCCTGGAGAGAAATTGACCTGTACTAAGAGAAATAACTGATGTTGACAAGAGAGAAGAGTGAGGTCATGGACTGTTAGCACATCTACACCTCATTATGACTGAAGAAAAACAGCTTCTGGGCCTGTTCCTTGGCTGGTGCAGCTTGTCATCTATTTTTCTTCCTTTTTTTTTTTTTTTTTCCCTCCTGTTACAGGGGATTGAACCCAGGGACACTTTACCACTGAGCTACATCCCTAGCTGTTGTTATTATTTTGCTCTGAGGCAGTGTTTTGCTGGACTCAAACTTGGGATCCTCCTACCTCAGCCTCCCAAATTGCTGGGATTATAGGAATGGGCCACTGCTCCTGGTTCTGCTGTTTTCTTTAGGCCTGTTAATCTCTTGCCGTTCTCCTTTTTAAAGCTGCTTAGTGCTCTTTTTTTCTTAAGGAGTTTAATACCATAAGTAAAACATTAGACATGAAGAAAATATTATCTTCTGCTTTCTGTATTTTGAGAATCTACATTGGTATAAAAAATAGAGAAATTTCAAAGAACAACCCTAACCTCAGGCAGGTAATTTAGCAGAAAAATGCTATAATTATGTGAGGAGGAAAGAGATTTAAAAAAATAAAAATAAAAAAAAATTGCAATGGAGCCATTAATTTTTTTCATTGGAAGGTACTTATGAAATAACCGCTCTAAGACAGGCCCTGCTTTGGGGGTAATGATTTCTCTTCTATGAAGGATCTGGTTGTTTTGTTTTTTTTTTTGCATCAGTTTGGTTTTATATAGACCAGTTCCTAATGTGAAGTTGACTTTTTTAATAAAATTAAAACACCCAATCTTACTGTAGTCATCCTTGCCATGACTAGAGGACAAAGGACATTACAGACATCTTTGTACTGTTTCTCACTCAGTTGTTATAGGTAAAGCCAGTAGTTTCCAAGTGAGATATCTTTCAGATTTCTTCCCCATCCTCCTTTTCATCTCCTGCCACTTTTATCCCAATTGAGCTCCCACTTCCCAATCTTATATGGTCATTCTATAGCAGCATAACTTATTTCTGACCTGCAGACTTCTTACTTTTGATACAGTTCACCTACTGTCATGAGTTAAATTTCATTAAAGAATTGACTTGCTGTTCTTCCAACACTATATGTGGTTCCCTATTCTATTTGGAAGAATAATAGGAACTTATGTTAGCATTTATGGCACTCTACAATCCGACCCCAGTTTAAATCTTTTGCTAGTTGTTGCCCTGCTGTTACACTGATTTTGCTAAAATTTATTCCACCAGGGCATTTGAAAGCATGCTTTTCTTTTTGCTGGTTAGGAATACCTTGCTCATCTATCATCATTATAAAAGTCTAACTCTTTTATGAGGCCTTCTTAGTTTCTTTTAATCTAACTCAGTATTTTTCTTACTTCCTTTTTCTGTCATTGCCTTTTAGCCTGGTGGACAGGATATACTTTCATAATTATCTCTCTATCCTCCATAGCATTTAGAACAGTTACTTGTACGTAGTAGAAAGTCCAACAAGGTTGTATTTAATTTTTTAATATCATTTAAGATATTTTAGAGGTTAATCTTCTAAAGAAACTGCTTACTATCATTTGTAATTTTTTTTTTATTTTTTTAAACAATACATAAGTACTTTGCATATGTGAGGGTCTGAATATAATTTTTAGAGGTATTTATTAGTTTAATAAACATTAATGAGGTAGGCACTCTGTCTTGGTCCTTTTAAAATATTTTCATATTTAATAATTAGTAAACTAATATCAGGCACTCTTTTTTATTCAGGCAGAAGGAGAAAATGAAGTAAATAATGAATTGGCAAATCGAATGTCTTTGTTTTATGCTGAGGCAACCCCCATGCTGAAAACCTTAAGTGATGCTACAACAAAATTTGTATCAGAGGTAAGTATTGCCTAGGAAAGTATTCTTTGCACTGACACTCTTCCACCTATTGCCGACATGCTGATCGCAGCAAGTCTCATGACTTTAAATACCTTCTCCACACAAATGTGTACATTGAATCCTGACCTTTTCCTGAGATCCACACACACAGGTCTGCCCACCTGTGGGCAGTCTCTCACTGAGGTACAGTAGATACCACAGTGATTACATGGCCTAATTGTACTATTGGTTGTCTTTTTCAACCCTGTCCTTTTCCATTCTTGCCTTTCTCAATTAATAGTACCACTGTACAAACAAAACTTTTGGGGTTATCATTTTAAATTCCTTTCTTTACCTCAGTCCCCACATCTATCTTATCAACCAGTCATTTTGACTTGTCCTCAAAAATATATTGTGAATCTGAAAATCTAATCCATGTTATTGCTACCTACTCAGATCAAACCACCACCCTGTCACCTGGATCACTGCATCCAAGCTGCAGTTGCTCTTCAGTTTTTCACTTTTAGCCCCACTGTAGTCCTTCCCCTGTATAGCAGCAGAAAATCTTGAAACATAAACTATTCCATTCTTAGCTTAAAATGTGACTTACTAATACCCTTAGGATAAAATTCAAATACCATTTGAGCCTCCAGCCCGTATCTGCATGGCCACTCTTTTCTCCCTCAGCTAGCATGTAAGCACTCTTGGGGACAGCTGTATTTCAAGTTTGGTAGAACAGTGCCAGTGCTTAGAATCTAGGGCATTATTTAGAAAGTTCGGAGTAGGAGCTAAATAATAAAGTTGCTAATTTTTCATATTATGCTAAGTTTTAAGCTATTGTTAAATAACTTTGTCACTTTTCTTGTTCTCACACTTACAGAATAAAAATTTACCAATAGAAAATACCACAGACTGTTTAAGCACCATGGCTAGTGTATGTAGAGTCATGCTGGAAACTCCGTGAGTATTTTAGCTGACCTTTTCACTCCGACAATACTGTTGAAATGATTAGTATTTCAGAACATACTTAAATATGCATGGTTGCCAGATGCCCCACACTAGGAAGACTAATTAACTGGTCTCTTAGGAGCAGGAATTGTGTGGTGGTCTTTTGGGCAGGGGAGGGAGTAAGGGAAAAGCTGTAGTTACACCTGTTATAAAAACTGTTTATTTCTGTTTAGAAAGAACCTTGCCTTTTTGCCAGAGGGCTTTTTATCCCTTTCTCTCCTATTAGTTCTTTACACTTGAACCTGAATTCTTTTCTGAGAATTTTTTCCTGTCAACAAGCAGAAAGAATCCCTCTTGGATTTTTGAATAATATGTTTTTTATTAGGTAACTTTTTTTGTTTTGGTAGTACTTTTTTAAAAATACTATTCTCTACCTCATTGGAAAACCTCATGAAGCAGGAAGACAACTTTCCTCTTCCTCCTCCTCCTCACATCAGGGAACAAGGTCCTGGGAAATGAAGGACTTCATGCATGATGGCCAACCCACACATGTCTAGCTATCCCTGGGCTGGACCTGGATGCTCTCTGCTATGCCATACTGCCTACCATAAAGATATTCATTTTTTTTTCCCAAATGAGAGAAGAATATTGTTAAATTTTAGTAAAGTTCAAACCCAGTGTTATGATAATACATTTAGATCAAGCTGGGTTCTAAAATAGCAAACCAACTTGCTTTGTTAAGCTGGTGACTTTTCATCATATTATTGGCAGTAGTTATTGTGTAATATCCATCCCCAAACTGTTATTCAGAGGCTACTTTTGATTACTCTAAAATTATCACTGCCTGTCAAGCAGAAGGGTTAATATACTAAGGTAGGTGCACATGGAAACTAGAAAATGTGACTATTCCATCACTTTCTTCTCTCTGGGGACCTCATTGTGGAGAAAAGGGCTTAATGTTAACAACCCTGTTGGAGAATAAAGGGAGAAGTCAGTATCAACTGAAAGTGAAGTCAGCTAAGAGTTTTGTGATGTGCCTCATCTTTTCTGCCCTCCAGGGAGTATAGAAGCAGATTTACAAATGAAGAGACAGTGTCATTCTGCTTGCGGGTAATGGTGGGTGTCATAATACTCTATGACCATGTACATCCAGTGGGAGCATTTGCCAAAACTTCCAAAATTGATGTAAGTTACACATTGTTTTATACAATTCCAAACAATTTCTTACATGAAAACCTCAGGCTTTTATTTAAAAAGCTGGCAATGGACTCTTATAGAACCTAATTATAGTCTGTGATAATGATGGGTTTTCTGCTTTTGCCATATTTCTGGTAGCTTATTTACAAGTGGAATTTAGTGATTGAAGGAGAATGTATTGTCTGTAGAATGTCTCCATAGGGTCCTTCTACATATTTGGCAATATAAATAGATAATCAAATAAGCAAAATTTTCAAAAATTTCAGTTCCTTTGGCCAAAGACCACTTCAAAGAAAATGTTTCTTTTCAAAGTATATACTAGAAGTCAGCAGTGTTGACTCCAAGAAATAAGTGAAAGAGTTTACTTATTTTCTCTCCCCTTTCCATTCATAATAATTTGTGATTATAGCCAGAATTCTACTTTCATTGTCTATGTAAAAGTTTATATTAGAAAAAAAAGTCTTTCTCTGGTTTCTCTATTTTATTAGACAAAACAATTACTTATTATTTATAAGTAATTATATAAAATTTATTTTGTCACCCTCTCACATTTCGTTTGTCAAATTCTGACTAGTATAAGTTCACACTTACTGTGTGTTACCATGTCCCAGGAATTTTGCATTTGTTTTCCTGTGTCACTGTGACAATCCCTTTAGGATATAGGTGTTATCTCCTGTTCACTACTAGTGCAACTAAAGATAAGGAAATGAAGTAATAGAATTGTTAATGAATGGTAGAGTGAGGTGTTTAAACCTGCATTCTCTGGTTTCCCAAGTTCTTTTTCACATTAACCAGGCTAATCTTCTTAAGGGCCACCTTCTTTGAGCTGTTCCCCTTTTTAACAGTTATAGTGTGCCTGGCCTGTCAGTTCTGCATGGTCTCTATGACTCCCCTCTCAGTCCTGCAAGACCTGCAAAATTCCTGGCTGCCATCTGCATGCTGTGAGGCCTCAAAAGTGCCTCTTTTCCTTGCTAGTATTTCAATTCTGTCCTTTAAGTTGCTACTTAACCTCTTTTCCAGGAAGTCTTCCCTTAGCAAACAGTTCACTTTTCCTTAGCGTGGGTGGTACTTGTAGTTTGACTGATTTGGTTCTCAAAAAGTTAAGTCTTACTGACAAACCGAAAATAACACTTAGGTATAGGTGTTTGTGTGTGTGTATGTGTGTGTGTGTTTCTTCTTCTAAGAATGAATGATTTTCGGGCTAGGGTTGTGGCTCAGCGGTAGAGCGCTTGCCTACTAGCATGTGCAGGCCCTGGGTTCGATCCTCAGTGCTCATAAAAATAAATAAAGATATTGTGCCCAACTAAAAAATAAATGTTAAATAAAAAGAATGAATAATTTGCTTTTTCTAGAATGTAATCTCTCAAGTTCTAAATTATTTGTGGTCCTGATTTATTTTGTTTTATTGCTTTGAAAATAAATGTTAGATAAAAAAACGTATTTTGGTTTTTCTGTTTGTTTTTTTTTTTTTTTCCTTAGATGAAAGGCTGTATCAAAGTTCTTAAGGACCAACCTCCTAATAGTGTAGAAGGTCTTCTAAATGCTCTCAGGTGTGTATGTACACAAACATATGTATAGAAGAAATAGGTTAGAAAAAATGTTTCAAATGTGAATAGTATGGATTCTGCCATTTCAGCTGAGTAGAAGCTTTGACTGCTTTTATTAAGATGATGGGAAGTGCTGTAGAAGCAAAGACTGCCTGAATAAAGAAGATCTATTCTAAATGAACGTAAGAAGGATTAGGAGCTTAGTTTTAAACTTTTTATAATGTAAAGCTATTTTAACCATAAGCCTAATGTTTAGAATTTTGTCTGAGGTTTTTATAGCACATACTTCATTGGTTTTTACCAATCCGGTGTTTTCTTTTCGTTCTTGGTTCTTTTCTGGATACTCCTGTTGTCTCATCCTGGTTCCCCCATGTGCTTTTTTTTTCTGATGGGTCTGACTCTGAAGCAGCAAGAGAAGGAAGTCTTCTGTTAAAACAGGAAATTGAGATCTAGGAGGTTTGGTTATTTTGTCACCTTGAAGGAAGTATGCTTCAAATATTAGGTTAGAAACCTAGAATCTAGTATTATTTAGATTTTTAAGGGTAATTTGGTCCCATTTTCCTTAGAGTTAGGACAAAGGAGAGCAATGTTGTTAAGGGAAGGATGGAGTGAAGGAGGAGGGGAGGAGGAGGAGTTAGCCTCCTTGGAGGCAGAAGGCACCTATCAGCTTTGTTAAGCTTTCTTTCCAAATATATAGTGGAAATTAGAAAATAGAATTTTGTGATAAGGAAAATTCTTGAACTCTTTGGTTCTTAGTGTATTCTGTATGTTGTTTCTTTTTCACCTGGGAAGTTATGTAAGCTTAGTCATTATACTTGGACGCTTTGTAGTAGTGGTTATGGTTAGTACCATTTCATAGCAACATAAATTGATAGTGAAATTTCATAAAAAATGTACAAGAGTATTTTTTGCAGCTCACTTAGATAGGGGTGGGTATCAATATTGACAGTATCTCCATTATATGAGCTCAAAATTACCCTGAGTTCTGAAGAACCAGAGATTGTACAGTTAGTAAATGTTGGAACCTGTTTTCAAATTCAGGATTTCATTCTTGATATTCCAAATACTTTATGCTGTCCCATTAAGTCTTGGGTTTATCATGTGTTGAACTTTAGTATGATCACTTTAACAATTGCGAAAAATGCAGATTCCCAAGTCACCACCTTCAGAAATCTCTTTCATTAGGTCTGAATTGGACTCAGGCACTTCATTTTAAACAAACACCCTGGCTGATATTTTGAGAAACATTGCTTAAACTAACTTGACCCAGCCTACAATATGCTGCACTCAGCAAATGAGATAATGTTAAGGAAGTATTTTAGAACCCCAAAAATATATTATGCAAGTGTTATTTAGAGCCCTATAAACTAGAATTTTCCTTTAAAGAATTAATGACCAGAAGATTTTAAATGGAAGTATAATTGCATCTGTGTCCATGTGTATATTTTGAGGGCTGTTCTGCAGTAATTATATAGTATCTACAGCTTGCCGTATTCCTATTTAGAGAAAGTAACAGGTCATGTGTACATTTTACCTGTGGAGAAATGGAAGCAAATATCTTAGTCATGAGAGGTTGAGTAGCAGATGAGTGGCTTATTAAATTTAAGAGTAAAAGTAAATAATAGTTGTTTCTTCAGAAGAAAAGTCATACACACTTGTAAAAGGACTTTGTTTTTATGCACAAAGGGAAAGAACAACAGACTCTTCATAACGTTATTTTCACATACATTTGTTATTATTGGCTTTTTCTTAATAAAATAGTGATGTAGTATGTCTCTGGACTGACTCTGTCCAGGGACAGCTGAGAATGGCTAGAAGCCAGGGTCACATCTACAGAAGAGAGATTTGTGTTATGGTAGATAGAGGAAAACACTCGAGTTCTTTAAGTGTCACAACATGGGGTTGGGGTTGTAGCTCAGTGGTAGAGCCCTTGCCTAGCATGTGTGAGGCCCTGGGTTCACCCCTTGGCACCACATAAAAATTAAATAAAGTTATTGTGTCCATCTAGAACCAAAAAAAAAAAAAATTTTTTTTTTTTAAAGTCACAATGTATTGCATAGAAATATTTCTAATGCTTCTGCAATAGATTTACTGTGTACATTGCTTGTTTTTTTCCAACATAGGAGAAATAGAAAAAAAAACAGAAGAGTTGAATATCAGAACTTTGTTTACTGACATCAGGAGGATCATGTGTAGCTTTATATACTTTATCTGCATACATGGAATAGAAGGGCTAAGTCTTTGCCATATATGAAATTATGAAATTACTACCCATTTAATATAAATATTCCTCTATAGGTTTTTCTTGCTAGCTTGGCAACCTACCTTTTCTTTCTACCACAAATATTGATAGAACCTCTGTTATGTACCAGTTACTCTGGTGTTTATTCTATAAAAAAAGAACAGGTTAGGAGTCATTTCTCAGTGACATCATAAAGAATACTTAATGTTAGATATTTATTAAGCATGTGTCTGTCTCTTTGCCTCTCCAAAGATCTCTGTGAGTAAAGTATTCAAAAATTAATACTTTAATTTTTTAATTTATTTGAAATAAACCTCACAGTTGACTTTAAATTCCTTTAACAGAGAAGGATCATCTTTGTGAACTTGCTTAAAATGATCTAATCCTTAAAAAGATTATATATGAAATGCTTTTAAACCAAATTAATTTGTATGAATTATCTCCAAAATATAACTCATATTGCATATCTGTCTTCATTGTCACTAATCCAATCAAGCCTTGGGCATCTGTCTTGATCCTAAGTAGCAGGAATCCTTAGGATTCCTGTGGTGAATCTTCATTCACCATTTAGTTGGGGGATTCTTAGTTTGGATTTGCATGCTCAAGTGGAATGTATCTGCCTGGAAATAAGGTACTTAAAGAGAATTGAGACATTTTTAGGGATGTGAGCTATAGTCTTTGAGCTATTTTAGTACAGAATAGAACAGAACTGTAAGGGACCAGAGAGGAAGTAAGTAGTTCAGGCTTTCTGGGCCACATGGTTTCTGTCACAGCTATTCAGCTCTGCCATTGTGGCAATAAAGTAACCAGAGATAATAACATAAATTAATCAACTCAGTATATTCCAGTACAAGTTTTTTATGTTAACACTGAAATTTTAATTTCAGTATTAACATCAAATATTACTATTCTTTTGATCTGCTTCTCCACCCCTAGCCATCCAGAGTATAAAAAAATATAAATATGCTTGGCTCACAGGTCATTCACAAATAGGTAGTGGATTAGACTTGGGCCCTAATTTACCAGCCATTATAATAGAACCATTAACTTTCCTCTGAGAGAAAGGTTGCCAGTTGTGTACTTGTGAGTTGAACCAATCATTTCAGCAAGGTAGTTGTAATTAAGTGAAACATCGATTGGCTGTTCTGTTAGGTGGTGAACAACCAAAACTGGGTAGCTGCAATGAGAATGCCTAAATAATCTTGTGAGAGATGTACCTGACCAATTGCTCATTTTGTTGTAATCATAGAACTGGATGTGGATTTTGTTTAGTTCCCTAATTGATCAAGGTTTTCTTTTAGGTACACAACAAAACATTTGAATGATGAGACTACCTCCAAGCAAATTAAATCCATGCTGCAATAACTGTTCTGGAGTAAGCACCTGCTGTAGACAGAAGACAGTATTCTGCAATGACTGAGAATGCAGTTTTTTAGTGATTGCAATTACTATCTCATTTATTCTTGCTTTTATTTCTTTCCTCGGTTCCTCTTCCCTCTTTTTTAATCATGTTCTTGTTCTTAAGACTTCTTTTCTGTGCCAAAATCAGTAAAGTTATACTCTGAGGGGACGTTGTCCTTTCAAACAGGCCATCTAAGGCAGCTAATTATGCATTGCATTGGGTTCTCTACTGAGAAAAATTCTGTGACTTGAACTAAATATTTTTAAATGTGGATTTTTTTTTTGAAAACTAATATTTAATATTGCTTCTCCTGCATGGCAAAACTGCCTACTCTGCTATTTAAAAAACTTCAATGACTTTATTTTCTACTGCCGCTTTTTTCATGTGCAGCCAAAATGAAAATGTTTAAATTAACTGTGTTGTAAAAATGGTACCCAACACAAAACTTTTTTTAAATTAGTTAAGACTTTTGTTTAAAGTTTTAAGTTTGCATTTTGACTTTTTTTAAAGGATGTATGTTGTGTGTTTAACCTTTATTAACTAACGTTAAAAACTGTGATGTGTGCGTAGATATTACGTATGCATGTTCATGTTTAAAGGATGGCTGTTGATGATAAAATAAAAATCAGCTTTCATTTTTCTAAGTGTGGTTTGGTTTACTGATGTTTTGTTTTTAGACTGGTGAAGTTTTCCCCATGTATAGTTTTATGGAATGCATATATACATTGCATAATTTTTCCTTCTGTTAGGGTATAGACAATTGGGTCTCTAGTATTGTCTATGTACATCATTTTAATCGCTTTTAAAACTGCTATGTATATAAGCCCAGGATCTTGTCATTAACTTGCCTTCTCTTCTTGATTTATTCTTCATGGACATAGTGATAGAAGGAAATGCACGCTTGCTTGATTCTCGGTTTCAGGAGTGCAAGGGCAGCATCATGAAGCATGGGGTGTGGAAGGAAGAGTGGCCCTTAACACTGGGAGAAGAGTGAATAGAAGAGGGACTTCCCAGGAGGAAATTAAAGGCCATGATCTCAGTGGTGGTAGAAAACTAACATGTTTTTTAGTTTAAGGGTCATAAAACCTAAATCATGCAATCTGAATCTCTTGGTTGGGAGAAGCTGCTTGAAGGTTGTCTAATCTAATGTGGCAGTAGTGTAATGAAGAGTATCTGAGGTATGTAATACAGTTAAAATGGGTAACCATGGAAGAACATCACTGCAGTTCCCACAAAACCTTCTGGATTCATCCACCAGATCATGGCACACACAGCCCTTCCTGACCAAATTCCTGCTGACTTATCTGGCCTCCTGCCCGATACTCTCCCACTTCACACCCAGTTCTGCAGCCGCACTCACCTCCTTGCTGTTCACAGATCACTCCACATACGTCCATAATTCTGATCTGTCTGGAACCTGAACCTGGTTTCCTCTTTCTCTTCCTTTTGTATCTGACCAATACCAACTCTCTTTCAAGGATCAGTGTATGTTACCTCCTTCATGAAACTTTTTGGATAATATTGGCATCTTTCTAGGCATCTTCTAAGAATATTGTAATGGGTTGAATAGTAACACCGCCCCCCCAATACATCTCTCTGGAATCTATAAATATTACTCCATTTGGAAAAAGGGTATTTGCAAATGAAAATAAGAACTTAGAGATGACATCATCTTGGATTAATATTGGCCCCAAATCCAATGACAAGTTCTTAGAAGAGAAAAGAACGGGAAACACACACAAAGCAGAAGCTAGCCATGGAAGGATGGAGGCAGAGGTGAGCAGTGTATCTACAAACCAAGGAACTCAAGAATTGCTGGAGCCACAGAAACTAGGAGAGTCGTGAACAGGGTCTCCCTGAGAGCCTCCAGAAGGTTCCGACCTTGCTGATGTTTTGATTTCAGACTTCTGATCTCTAAGACTGTAAAGCCACCCAGTATATGGTAATTTGTTACTATTGCCTAAGAACTTAATACAAGTATCTCATAGAACACCTCTGAAATATAACTGTACTTTGGGGTGTCTTTTCTGATACTAGGAGAAGCATAATGTCTGGAGAGAAGAGCCACGTCTTAATTGTCCTTCAGTGACCCAAAGAAGGAACTTGCACAGTACCCAAATTTGAATAGGTGCCAAGAGAATGCTTGAATAGCGTGAATGGATACAAATAAATAATGATTGAAATAGAGGTAGTGATACTGCTGTGGTCTGTTTGGTAATATAGTTCACAATCTGCATGTGGAAGAATAAGTGGGAAAAATCCCTTAACTAGCCCTGGGGTCAGCAAAAACTGGTCTGTGGGCCTGTTCACCCACCATCCATTTTTGTATAGCCTGTGAACTGAGAATGGCTTTAAAAAAAGGTTGGAAAAGAGAATAACAAATGGTTTTTTAAAAGGTTGAAAAAATATTTTGTAGCATGATAAAAGTATATGAAATTCAAATTCCAGTGTTCACAAATAAAATTTTATTGAAACATTGCCTCACTTTTTGTTCATATATTATTTTTGGCTACTTTAGCATTATAGCAGTAGAATTGAATTGTTGTGGTCCTCAGACAAAAACATTTACTATTCCTCTACGGAATTTGCTCATCCCTCCCCTAGTTACCAGAGCAGGTTATTTGAAGACCTCAAGTACTAGGAGCATGGTGCTTCTGTGAGATAAAAGGAGTCATCCCTGCTGCCAGATGGTTTCAGCTTCGGGTCTAATATTGCTGTTCAGATAGCCTAAAGATAGCAAGTAGGAATCTTCTCACCTGTCACATCTCATCTCTAGCATCTGCCATTTGAATGGATAATCATGGGGCTGGGCACAGACTCATCAGGAAAGAGGGCCAGGATTAGTTGGCAGGGTCTGCCCTGCCTTTTGGGGAGAGGTGTAGCCCCATTCTGATGTAGGTAAATGTTATCACTCTTTAGCTGGCCGCCTCTTACCTCATAGGCAAGCCCTCATGCCTCTCTCCTCACCATAGTGAAGTAAGGCATTGCATCATTTACCAGCTCTACTTACGATTATTCATTGTCCCATTTCTGCATCCCTCAATGTGAATCAGTGACATGTAACTGGTCATTTTCTCACTTTAAAAGATTTGGATTAAAAAGTGTTCTTGACTAGCCAGGTATGTGTTGTATACCTGTAATCCCAGTGATTTGAGAGGCAGGGGGATCCCAAGTTCAAGGGCATTCTGGGTGACTTAAACAAGATCCTGTCTCAAAAGTGGGGGGATGGGGATATAGTTCAGTAGTAGAGTTCCCTGAGTTCAATCTGCAACACTGAATTTAAAAAATAAAAGATATTTGGGGCTAATAAAAGATTGTTTTTACATATTATACTTGTCCTAAGAACAATTGGCATTTGTGCTCAAATTTAGGTCTTTTGAATTAGTATGCCCTTCCAGCTCTGTTTGAGGTTGCAGTAATGGCAATTCCAGAAATTCTTATTAAGTAATCCCTTACAGAACATACTTTAAAATCTTTAGAATAAGATAGACCATGGAAGATATAATGGGAATGTCTATGTTAAATCAGGAGACCCCAGTCCTGTCACTTCTTAGGTGCTCTGTTTTCCTCACCAATAAAATGAGAACTGAAACAAATGATCTCTAATATTGATTTCCATGTCACACACAACACCTGTCT
The DNA here is from genome assembly GCF_021218885.2 of Marmota monax. NCBI lineage: Eukaryota > Metazoa > Chordata > Mammalia > Rodentia > Sciuridae > Marmota > Marmota monax. Next base: position 33,887,299 of record NW_026694084.1, on the reverse strand, counting down.
TTTCTCTGCTGTCTGAAAAGGTGAAAGTACTTTAGCCAGTGTCTGGCCTCCCTGGCTTGGATTAAATCTCATGTCCTTATTGATAAAATGAAATAATTCTAACATCTTCCTCTCACATCAGGTATGGTGGTGCACACCTGTAATCCCAGTAACTCTGCTGAGGCAGGCAGGATTGCAAGTTCAAGGCCAGCCTTAGTAATTTATTACCCAGGCCCTAGACAACTTAGTAAGACCTTGTCTCAAAAAAATGGGTTGGGGATGTGGCTCAGTGTTTAAGTGCTCTTGGGTTCAATCTCAGTACCAAAAACAAAACAAAACCTTCCTCTCTAGGGTGTATATATGCATTCCATAAAACTATACATGGGGAAAACTTCACCAGCCTAAAAACAAAACATAAGTAAACCAAACCACACTTAGAAAAATGAAAGCTGATTTTTATTTTATCATCAACAGCCAAACTTTAAACATGAACATGCATACGTAATATCTACGCACACATCACAGTTTTTAAGTTAGTTAATAAAGGTTAAACACACAACATACATCCTTTAAAAAAAGTCAAAATGCAAACTTAAAACTTTAAACAAAAGTCTTAACTAATTTAAAAAAAGTTTTGTGTTGGGTACCATTTGTACAACACAGTTAATTTAAACATGTAATAAATGCTCGGTGTTAGTACTGACTGTGGTCTATTTCAGATATCGTGTTCATGAACATGCATTGTTCTTCATTTATCCACAGTAACCAACATACTAGTTATAACTATTTAGTTAATGCTAGGTAATTCTGCACATTTTTTTTCAAGTACTGAGGATTGAACCCATAGTCTCATACTAGGCAAGCTGTATGGTAATTGAGTATGGTAATTGAGCTACATCCCCAGTCCATTTTAAGACAGTCTTGCTACATTGCCCAAGCCAGCCTCAAACTTGTGATCCTTCTGCCTCAGCATTCCAAATAGCTTGAATTACAGGAGTGCATCACCAATCCTAGCAATGCTGCACAATTTAATCCTTCAGAAAGATACTGTAACTACCAACAAAAATTTACTGTGTGATAACAAGTTTTCTAAATGGGCAGGAGATTACCTGCATATTTGCAATTTGTTTCTTGTAGTGTTGGGAATGAACTCAAGGCCTTGTGCTTGCTAGGCAATCACTCTACCATTGAACTATACTATATATCTACATATATATAGTATATATATATATATATCTGTGTATATATATATATCTGTATATATATATATATATATATATATATACACAGATATATCTATATATCTGTACTGCTATTGTAAACATCAAGCTCTAATATATGATATGTTGCCTTAGCACATTCACAAGCAGTTTTTCTGTCAATAAGTATTTAGTAAATAAGAGGCACACATAATTTGTATCCTAGGACAATAATGATGGGTAAGAAGCACCAGTTTTCGGGTACGCAGAGAGGACATTTGGGATCAAGGAAGCCATATGTTCTCTAGTATCCAGTCTGAATATTAACACAAAATACCAGATCTTTTCCTCTCTCTCTTGTTTTGAAGGGAGGTAAAGTAGGTAGGTAGGCAGTTGTTAAACAAAATAGCAGGATCTATCCATATTCTTTCTCTTTCTCTCTCTCTCTCTCTCTCTCTCTCTCTCTCTCTCTCTCTCTCTCTCTCTCTCGTTGTTTTGGAAAACTCTCAAAGACTAATCTGTGGTATAATGGAAATAAGTTAGATAGGCCTGGGTCATCCAGCTAAATTCTATGGCCTTGGCGGCTCCTTAAAGTTGCTGAAGTCTCAACTTCATCTCCTGTAAAACAGAAAATAGTGGTTGTGAGGAATACGTGAGATTTGGCACCTGCTGTGGAACGTTTGGTTTCATCATTTTCTGAAGCTGACACATCAGGTTTTCACACCTGAAACTTTACCTGTAAGCATGCAGGTGAGTCCACTTTTATATTTTAAGGTGCATAAAGCAGTTTGTTCATATCTTATTGATGTTAACCCTCCCTGGGAAGATCTTGAGACCTTTGGGTATAATGCTTCCATCTATTCTTCCTGAATGCCCCCGTGCCCTCCCTGGGGGGAGTAGTGCTATATGGTCAATTTGCTTGGTGAAGTGGAATCCTAGGGCACATTCAGGCTGAGAATGTTCTGTCTTCCTGGCAGTCTCCTTTACTATGTTCCTTACACTTGGAATTAGCGGAGTGATGGTGTGATTTTTGTTTAATGCCTGCCCCCTCTCCCACTTCAGATGTCAGCTCTGTAAGAATAGGACCTGTTCCCTGCACAGCTGTGTTCCCAGTGCCTTGACATCATAAATCACTAGATTATATGGTGGAAGACACTAAGTGCTATTGAAAATTCTAGGTAGGCTAGGAGTGCTGGGCAAGAGAGTTTGCAATTTCCCAGGGTGGATGAGGGAGGGTAGGTCTCATTAAGGAGCATTACTTAGGCTTAAAGAAGAATGACTTTAGGACACTGGCCAGGAAATGGATGAATCTGAAGACTATCATCCTAAGTGAAATAAGCCAGTCCCAAGAAGTCAAATGTCAAATGTTTTAATATGTGGAAGCTAACCCACAATAAGGGGGGAAGAGGGGAAGAATAGTTTTCAGTAGATGAGAAAGAGGAATGAAGGGAAGGAAGCAGGGATAGGAAAAGGAAAGCAGTGGGATGAATCCATAATAATTTTCCTATATACATATATGAATACACCATAGTGAATCCCACTATCATGTCCATCCACAAGAATGGGGTCCTAATTAGAATAAGTTATATTCCAAGTTTGCAATTACATCAGAATTAATTCTAATCATATATAACTAAAGAGAACCAATTAAAAAAAAAAACATGCAAGTCAAGCTAGGAAGGAAGGCAGGCAATTGTTAGTGAGAATCTGGAAGGAGTCCCACAGCCCAGAACAGGTGCAGAGGCCTTGGCACAGGAGGGGCTGGAGCAGAGCCCAAAGGGAGGAAGATGCAGGCAGGGGTCATGGGTCAGATCATGGGAAGCCTATGGCCCCTGGGAAATTTGGGCTGTTCTTGAGACATTGGAGAGCTCAGAGACAAGGAGTGACATGATCTGATGTAATTAAAACACTTCATTCCAACTGCCCTGCCAAGAACAGACAGGCTCAGGGAGACCAGTTAAACAATTGCTATGATGGAGGCTAGGAATTTTGGCAGGTGGTTGCAATAATGTGGCAAGTTGATGGTTCTATCTTCAAATTACATCCTGAAGTGCCCACAGGATGATGTATGAGAGCGGGGTCCGGAGTGACGCTAGATGGTTGGAGATGGGACATTGGGGTGGAGCAGACTGTGGGGTGGGGGGCTACTTCTAGGTTCCACAGTAGTGTCCTTTTCTGCGGGCTGAGGGTTTTGCCCACAGAGGCTTTGGCTGGTCTGGTCTGGGAACGGACATTTCTCTAGGGGCTTTGAGGAGCTGGGAAGAGTGAGAGGTGTGAAGGACAGACAATGACGCAGCCAAATATAGAGGGACACACCTCTGTACCCCTTTCTGCCCTTAACTGACTCTGTGACTTCCCTGGATCCCATCTTCTCTATCCATAAAAAAAAACCCCTACAGTCCCAACTCTTACCTACCTTTGCTGAGGTGACACCATCTTCTCTTTGGGGAGGTCCAGGAAGCTGTTCAGGAGTGGCATCTACGCACTGAGCAGTGAATTCTATATTGAAGCCTCAGTGGCTGGCTGCCAAGCAGCCCCTCTATGTCACCTCCTCTGCCAACCCCAAGCTAGTACCTCCTGGAGAGAGCAGGCCTTCCTGCTGAAAGGTAACCTCCTCTGAGCACAGTTCAGGTGGGCTCTCCGGGAGGCTCTACCGAGATGAGGGGACACATCTTCACTGAAGAGCTGCTTGTTCTGTAACATGCTCTTCAAGTGGCACAAACATGAGGAAGCAAACTCAGAGAAGTAAGAAACCTCAGATCACCTGCTACTGATAGGGCCAAGTTCACCTCATATCCATTGGCTTCAGAACCTTGCATGATTTTTCTCCAACTTAGATGAAAGGAAACTTACTTTCCATAATGAACTTGACTTTATAAATCCATTGTTGGTTCACATGAAAATCACTGGTAATTTCAGGCAAAGGTTACTTTTGAAAAAAGTCAAACTTTCTTCAAATATTCATCATGTGCACTGGGACGACCTTTATCAGTATGTCACCACAGTGAAGAGACTTTCATTGCTACTGTTCATTCTCTCCCGTGCAAAAGGACAGATTCTTGCTGGGAAAGAAGACAGGTCAGTCTGAATGGTGAAGGTCAAAGGGCAGGTTGAATGACAAAGTGGGGTGAGGGGCTGGCCAGAGGTCGTGTTGAGGAGTGACCAGTGGAACTGGAGGTCTGCTGGAAGTGAGGAGGTGACGGGGATTGGGACTTTAGTTTAGATCACATGCAGGAGTTCTAGTGTCTTTGAGACATGTGAGTAGACATTGAATTTCTTTTAAATTACTTGTGGCTGCCTCACTATACTTCTTAATTAGAACAAGGGGCACTTCTGATCCCATAAGAGCAATGTGCAAAGAGAGACTTGGGTTGGATTGATGGATTGGACCACTTGAACAATGTGAGTGAAGAATATCCATATTCTTGCTTCCCCACAGAGAGGAGCCCAAGCTAGCACTATTTAGGCTGAGGAGACTCTGAAGGTACAAAGTGTGACACGGTGCCTCTTTTCCCTCTCCAGGAATTGTTACAAGGTCTGCAAGGATTTCCTTGCCTGAAGCTCAGTTTTCATGTTACCAGGCATAATTCACTAGCATGTACACAATATGTCACATTTTTAGCAAGTTTACATACATCTATCTCCAAATTTTTATGCAGGTAGTTCATGTATATGCATAGGACTGAAAGGATTAACACCCAAATGTTGATACCAATTTTATCTGGGGTATGGGACTAGGGCTGGTAGTATGGCTCAGCAGTAGAGCTCTTGCCTAGTATGCCCAAGTCCCGGTTTGATCCCCAGCACTACATAAAATAGAGAAAAGAACTTCAAATGTTTATGTTTTCTTTTTTTCCTTTCATTTCTTTTTTTTTTCTTTTTTACAATGAGCATTGTTTTAATCCTAAGTTTTATCATTAGAAGAGAACATGTAAGATGATATTGCTCAGAGTGAGCCATACCAGGTGATCTCTCTGTCTCATGAACTCTGTCTTAATGAGTTCTACTTTTGTCTGGTGTGCTCTGCTTGGAAGAGGATAAGAGCAGGATGTTGGGATTGAGCAGGATGTTGGGATTGAGCCCTGGTCTGGTGGCCTGCCATGCCCTTGGGCTCTTCCTGCTCGGTGTCCATGCCCCCAACATACACATAAACACACAGCCTTGTTGGGGAAACCCCCTGTGAGAAGAAATCCTGTCCTAGGGAGAAGCTGGGAGTGACCCAGCAAGCCCAGGCAGAAGGAAGACAACAGAAAAAGCCCTGGTCTCTGGGGGCAAGGCCCAGCCTCTGGTCCTATGCTGAGGACTCCTCTCTCAGCTCAGCACTTCCCCCACCACCCTGCACTCTGTGGAATCCCTGAAGGGTACAGTTGGGTGAAACCTGAGTTCAGTCCATCTCTCTCATCTTACAGATGGGAAAATAGGCCAAAAGAATGCTTCAGGAAGGTGAAGTTAAGGGTAGCTTGTCTAAGTCTCTGGTTACCCTAGAGAGCAGCTTCCCTCAGAAAGAGTGATATTGTTGTGAATATCAACATCACACAACAGCCAGCAGCCAGGAGCTCTTCCAAGCTTTTACGTATAATTTAAAATATCCTCTCTACATGATTTGCTAGTGATGGTTACCATCCTTATTTCGCAGAGGGTCACTTTATAGGAGGTTGGAGCATAGAGGGGGCAGAAGCAGCCCAAAGCTGCACAGCTGTCAGTGGCAATGGAGCAGGACATCAAACCTCCATTACCTCAGGAAGAATCCTGATCCAAGGCGGGACCCTCGCCTAACAGTTCTCAGCCAGGCCTGACAGCACCCGTGGCCATTGGAAGGTCAGCAACATCCTGTCTTGCATGGAGACTGGGACTGGAGATGCCTGGTGTAGGGATGGCTATGACCCTCCCTGCCCAGACACTGGCCTAGAAAGTTCTGAAAGGCAGAAGTCATGTCACCTTGGCACTGTTGCATGGTCTTGGGGAAGTTGCCTGCCTTCTGCACTCTGCCCCCTCAGTTTCCCCGAAACACTCATCCAGGGTGGAGGTGGCTTCACTTCACACAGGGCTTTCACAAGCACTGTGCCCTGTTGTCCATGGCCTTGAGAGGTGGTTAATAATGAGAATTTGGTGAGTCTTGCTGAGGCTGTTCATGCCATTAATACAGAGCCAGGCCAGAGCCAGGTGGGCCTGAGGCAAGCATGCTGTAACCTCGAGCCACAGTGTCCTGCCTGCTGGGTGACCTGGGCAGTCCTGGGCATCTCTGCACTCAATCTCCTTTTCACCAATGGATGTTGAGCTGATGCCACACCTGGGGCTCAGCCTCACCTTTCTCCACGTACACGCAGCTCCTTCCTGCCTCCTCTTCCCCTCCTGCCTGGGCTTCAGGTGGAAGGCTCAGAGCCAGGCTGAAGGTCCCTCACCAGGGCTACTCTGCCAGGCTGAGCCTTAGACTCCTGGCTGAGGTCTAAGTGCTAAGGCTCTGCTCCTTCCCTGCCCTTTGGCCCTGCCAGACCCAAGCTCCATTTTGCAGGGGTGGGGAGGGATGGGGTGAGCATGGCAGAGCACCAGATGTTCCTGTGTCGTGGCTTGAACCTGGAATGTTCTCCAAAGGCTCATGTATAGAAGACTTGGTCCCCGATGCAGCCATCCTTGATCCCCAGGCACCATCAAAGGTGAGGCTTAGGGAAGTGGTTGGATGTTGAGGACTCTGATATCAGCAGAGGATTAATTAATTTATGGATTCAGTGAATGAATGAGTGAACTACTGAGAGGTGGTAGAAACTGTAGGAAATGGGACTTGGTTGAAGAGGGTTGGTCCTTTGGGGTGTGGCCCTTGAGGACTATACCTTATCCCTATCTACCCCCAGCCCCCATGCTTCCCTGCTGCCATGAGTGGAGCAGTTTTGCTCCGCCACATCCTCTCCACAGTTATATTCTGCCCAGAAATATACACAGGCCCAGAAATGTGACGCTAGCCCACCATGGACTGAACCCTCTGAAACTATGAGCCAGAATAAATCTTTCCTCCTTTAAGTTGTTTTTCTCAGGCATCTTATCACAGTCATGGAAGGCTGGCTAACACACTCTGCCTTCCTGCTGGAGTCTTGCTAATCATAAAATTTTACCCCAGCTGTCCTCCTCTGCCACCAGCTGCAGCACCTGTGGGCCAGGACACCGCCCTGAGGGTGGTCACTGCTTCTCTTTGGCCACGTGGCTCTGTCCCTGGACCATGAGGGAGGCACAGAGAGCAGGGCATCTCACCCTCAGGCGTCCAGGGCTGGTAGGGGTGGGTCTTGGAGGCAGACAGGAGGACAGCAAATGCCCTCTTTGTTGTTGTAGATGTTGAGCCTGGGACCTGGCAAATGCTAAACAAGGACCCTTCCACTGAGCCACACTCCCAGCCTACAAGAGTCCCTCTTTATGAAGAGATTCACTATTCAGGACAGGAGCATGAGAGGTTGGAGCAAAGGTATAGGTCCAAGGTGGGGCAGAGGAACCCCCAAGTGCAGCAAGAATGCCATTCTGCAAAATGTGCTGCACACCAGCTCTCTCAAGGCACCCGGGTCAGGCCAAGGCACATTGGCATGGCAAAAACTCTAGAGTCCCATAGTAAAGGAGTGGGACTTCTTTTGCCTTGTTAAGTATTTTCCAGATGTATACACTGTGGTGTATCCACTGTGGGAACTGCTGGCTGGAGTCACAGGGTCCTGCCGCTGGACAAACTCCAAGTGGTCTCTGAGTCCCTCCCTCGCATTTTATTCGGGGAAGCTGTGAACGGAGGGAGTCAGCCCTGGAAACAGGAAGTCCTCACTGGCCTGGTGGGATTACCATTCCCACTCTCCTCCTGCGGGGAAAGTGCAACTTAAAAGCAAAGGTAATAGAACTCCTGCTTCTTTACCTGGCACACGTCCTACATAGAGACCAAAACTCCCAGCAAGATTTGGCCACATAACCTGTAGTGGCACCTCCTCCTTCACAGAGAATCTAAATTAAGCTTATCAGCAAGAATTTCTGCAAAGGAGTTCAAATGTAGTTAAGCTTCCTATTTCTTGTTGCTCTGTCTTGCAATAACTAAATTTGGTTGTGGGCCTGGAGATCAGCACTCCAGATGCTGAACCCCCCTTTTCACAACGTCTATGGGCTATCTAGTGTCATAAATTTTCTGTCTTAAACTCTATATAATTATGTGTAAGAGTTGTCAGGCGGGAAGTGTGTTTACAAAAGCAGAATGTGATAAGGGAGACTTAGGCCTGAAGCCTTCAAAGGGCATATACACTTCAAAGGAAAGTAGTTAGATCCTGGGGAAAGTCTTTTACAATCCAAAGGGTAAAAGTGAACGTTGCTAATTAGGTTCCTTGGAAATCAGCTGGCGGCCAGGGAGAAATCTCCCTTTCCTAAGAACTAATTTTCTCAGAGTGTCCTGGGTTTATTCAGGTCTGGGTTAATTACCTGCTACAATTAAAAAAAAAAATCTTTTATGTAGACTTCTGCAAACTGTGAGCCTCTGAGCTCCTTTCTTCTTATTCATAATTGTTCTTGAACTATCAGCACTCAGCACTATCAGTATAAAATTGTAAAGATTTCTGGTCTTGGGGTTCAGAGGGACAAATGGATTTAGGCAAAAGCCCCCACATCTGGACCTGGCTGCAGCCAATAAACCTGCTTCCTGTGCTAATTCCTCAGTGTCCAGCCTTGTCTGTCCTATTTCACACTGAGAAAAAATAAATAAATAAATAAAAATAAATTTAACAAAACAATTCATTGCACGGAACTATGTTAATATGATTTTCTTTTTCTTTCTTCTTTTTTTAAGTTCTGGGGATTAAACCCAAGACCTTGTACACACTAGGCCATATGTGCTACTTCTGAGCTAACCCCTGGCCCAGTGAGATTTTAACTCACAAGATTTAAAAGAAAGGAGGTATCCCCTCATACATTGACTGGCGGGACTGCAGATTGGTGCAGCCAATATGGAAAGCAGTATGGAGATTCCTTGGAAATCTGGGAATGGAACCACCATTTGACCTAGCTACCCCTCTCCTCGGACTATACCCAGAGGACTTAAAAACAGCATCCTACAGGGACACAGCCACATCAATGTTTATAGTAGCAAAATTCACAATAGCTAAACTCTGGAGCCAAACTAGATGCCCATCAGTAGATGAATGGATTAAAAAATGTGGCATTTATACACAATGGAATTTTACTTGGCAATAAAAAAGAATAAAAGCCAATGGGAAACGTACAGAAGTGGTGGGCACAAGTTTCAGGCGGTGCCTTTCTCTTTACTCTCTCTTGCTGTCTGGCATATGGACATGATAACTGGACTTAGTGCAGCTTTCTTGGTTCATGAGGTAAAAACCATAAATTGAGGATGGCAGGGTGACAAAATAGCAAGAGACTGGATTCCTGAGAACTGTGATCTGCCACTGCAACCCTTTGGCTCCTGTCTGGACTTTAACATAAGAAAGAAATATTTGTTTTGAGTCACTATTATTTTGGGTATTAATCACTCACTACCAGGGTGACTAAATGTCCCGGTGCTCCTGGAACTCTTCTAGTTTTAGCATTGAAGGTTCTGTGCCCTGGGAAAGCCCTAGTCTTAGGCAAACTGGAATGGCTGATCCCTCCACGGAAACCCAACCCTACAACACTCAGTCTCTACATATTAGAAGATCAACAGTCAGTGTGCAATACCAAGATGTTTCCCTGCTTCCCAGCTGACCCTGCCCAGATGCATGGTGCCACTTTCCTGCAACACACAGGGGCAGGTCTGCATGTTGCAACACCTGCTGCAAAACACCCGATTAGAAGGCCACTCATCTATATATGCAGAGACCACACTGCAGTTTAGCTGGTTTGGCTGAATATGTGGTTTGGAATGAACAGACTCAGGTTTGGACATGGCTCTGTGTCTCCCTGGCTGTGGACTCCCCAGCCAGGAACTTGACTCTTTGGGCTACAGTGTCCTCAGCTAAGGAAACAGTCATAACAGTGCATATCTCCTGGAATCCTCTAGAGGAATGGTTGAGATAAAATCTGTAGACAGCATTTACTCTGCTCTGGTAGCCAGGCTCACCCAGAGGTGGGTGTTTCATAGGAACCTGCATTCATGAGGATGGTGAGGGTGGGTACAGCTGTGATGCTGTCACTGCAGGCAGCAACTCCCAGAATTCTGGGGCTCTAGCCTTCCTGTGTGACAGTGAGGGGGACCTGAGTTCCACAAGGCTAACTGACCTAAGAATAGCGCTGAGGAGAAGCAGGTCAGGGCCCAGGAGCCAGGCAGAAAGAAAACAGAGTGTCCCCAAATCCACCAGGGCCACACACCTTCCTCACATCACTGCTTGGTCCTTGCAGCGACTCTCCAGCCTGACAAGAGAAGCTAAACTGAGGGCCAAGCACCTTGCTCAAGGTCACACACCCAGCCAGAGGCAGAGGCAGAGTTTGTAGGACAGTCAGGGACTATTGTGGTGGAACAAGGGCTGAGACAATGAAATAAATCCCTGGGGCCAATAAACCACTACTCTCTACTACTCTTTGTAGCATGGCATGTGCCTTCCGTCATGCTTTTTCTTTCTTTCTTTTTCAAAATTGCTGGGATTATAGGCATGTACCACTGTTCTTGGCCCTCTTGCCCTTTTCAATGGATCTGTTGTGATACCCTGATAAAACCACAGAAGCAAAACATTTGTACAAGTTGAAATAGTTACTGGGGGACAACTTAAATAAACTTTCTAGCTTCACTTATTTTTTCTTTTTTCTTTTTTGGGGTAGTGGGATTTGAACCACTGATCCACATCCCCAGCCCTACTTTGTATTTTATTTAGAGACAGTGTCTCACTGAATTTCTTAGTGCCTTGCTGAGGCAAAGGCTGGCTTTGAACTTGGGATCCTCCCGTCTCAGGCGTGCACCATGACTTTACTTAATCAACTTGAAAATCCCTGCTTTTAGAGGTCACAGAGCTGGGCAATACATTGTTAGTTTCCCACTAGTTCTAACGTGGATAACGCCTCTGACATGTGGTGATGACAATAACACTTGCCTAAGTTACTTTTCAGGGACTTGAAGTTCACTTTTGCTGAAAACACTGACTCTTCATTTGGGCCTGCAGCTGCCCACAGGTGACTGGAATGGGATCTCTGTTTCCACATGATGTCTGCCCCCTTTGCTGTCTTAATCTTTGGGTCAGATTCTACTCAGCTCTGCATGTAGACAAGCTGTCAGTTGGAGCTGGTGTGTTTTCTCCTGCCCCATTCTTGTGCTTTCTCAGTAGCCACAGCAGCCAAGCACTCAGTATGCTCCAGACCTGTCCTAAGGCCAGTTTGAACCCCAAGGCCAGGATGTCTGCACAGGAGGATGGCGCCAGCTGCAACAGTACACCTTGATCAGAACTGCCTGGGGACCTGAGTCCTATGCAACAAGGCACCGCTGGCCAGAGGAATCTACCAGAGCCTGGCCACCCTCAGCAAGGCAGTAAGATCATGCATCTCCCTGTGCTCAGGTAGCAGCCTGGTTCCCCAATCAGGGTGTCTCCCTTCAGGTGAGCCCCTCCGCCCACTTTGGCTAAAGCTGAAGTTAATACCCTACCTGGAAATTCACATTCACATGATTCAACTTTGTTTTTACCTTCCCCAAGTCAAAAGCTCCTGTCTCTGGTAGCAATATCCTAATGATGGGATATTTTCTTAAATTATTTTGTTGATGATCCTCTCTCCGTTTTTAAAATAAAAGCTTGTGTCCTCTATTTTGCCAACACATTTTGTCTAAATGTTAATCTTCTTGAACTGCTCTTCTAAAAGTTTTCTAGTTTCTTTCCTATTTTTCATCTTTGGGCTTTTGGACTTAAAAAAACTTAACTTTCTGTTAAGTTTTTCATTTCTGCCATTGTTTCTTTAATTCCTAAGAGTTCCAATATATTCTCTCAATGTTCCTTTTAAAATACTATTCTGTTACTGCAAAATTATTTCTCCTATTTCTTTGAGGCTATTAATAATTCTTTTTTTATATATTTATTTTGTAGTGGAAGTTAGACACAATTTATTTATTTATTTATTTATTTTTATGTGGTGCTGAGGATCGAATCCAGGGTGTCGCACATGCTAGGCAAGCACTCTACTGCTGAGCCACAAGCCTGGCCCCATTAATGCTTCTTTTAAATACGATATGTGATTTCTTTGCTCAGGGTAGTCTGAGTCCTTTGAGCAGCTTTTGGTTTGTTTGTGACTCTGCTTCTCAGGTGTCTGATGATCCTGATCCGCTCCCTTTTGGAGAGAGACTAAAACAACAGATTGGAGTTTGAGCAGGTGGGTGGTGTTTATTAATCGCTGGCTTCCATAGGGGTCGGTGGCGCTCAGTGCTGGCTTTGGTTGCATATTCGAATCATCTGGAGCTTCTGACTCTGGATTCCTCACTATGGAACAGCACTGGACAATTAAGTCAGAGCTGGGGGTGGGGCCCAGGCATTCTGTTTTTATGAAGCTCCTGGTGGATTCCTGTGTGCTCTCTGGGCCAAGAGCCTCCACCAAGACTGTCAGCCCTGCTTTTCTTGGGAAATCAGGCCCAATGGCTGGCTGCTGGCATTCAGGGTGCCCCTGGGTTCCAGCTGGATGCAGGTGGCCTTCAGTGTGTATGTGGTCACATTGCTTTGTTTTCAGTTTCATACCCTCACTCACCTTTGTGTCTGGTGGGTTTGCGCAATCAAATCGGAACGATTTCGGACATGTTGGTCAGATCTTCAGGACGTTGAGACAGGAGGATTGCAAATTTGCAGCCAATTTGGGCAATTTAGCAATACCACGTCTCAAAGTGAGATTTTTTTTTTTAAAGGGCCGGATTTAGCTCAGTAGTAGAGTACCCTGGGTTCAATTCCCAGTAGCAAACACACCACCTCAAGTGTGCCTGTTTCCCCGTCTTCTGCAGGACCGAGGTGAAGTGGTGGGGCACAGGAGGGCGTCTGAAGATCAGATCTGTTGCTTAAAGAGATGTTTTCAAAGATCATTCAGGCCCTTGCCCCCTCCCACACCCTCCCCGGCCCTTCCAGGGAGGACCTGCCCTGTGTGCCGAGTTCCATCTGATTGAACTCCCAAGGGAGACCTGGCGCACCTCTCCTGCCCTCCGGTTTTATCGGGGTCCCAGGGAAGTTTCCTCGCTGACTCTTTATGCCTACCTTCTTGGTTCTTTCCTGCATTCGTTTTGTCACTGCTGTCCCTTCTCTTGTTCTCTTGACCCTGTGCCTTTGAAAAATCTCCCCTAGTTGCTTTATGGGTCTTTTAGTGAGTTAAATCTGCCATCTTTAATTAAATATCTACATTTTTAATGTCAATAGAACCAAGTGCTCTTTTGATATTAAAGTAATGCATACACTTTATTAAAAATCCAGAGCATGGAAGCACGTATAGGGTAGGGTCGCCCCTTCCCAGCCCCAACCCTGCTCCCCAGATCCACCCTCTCTTACACTCAGGTTGGTGTCTGGGTTAGCTTCACAGAGCATCACACACTAGGTGGCTGAAAACTATAGCAACTTATTGTCTGCTAGTTCTGGTGCCAACCAGTCTGAAACAGTGGGGCCTGGGAGAGGAGACTTCTACCCTCTTCCTGGCTCCTGGAGGCTGCCTGCAGTCCTCGGGGCACTTAGGCTGTGAGCACATCAGTCTCTGCCTCTGTCTGCATACGGCCACCTCGCTGGGTGTCTTGGTGACTCTGTCTTCTCCTATAAAGACACCAGTCATTGTGTCAGGAGGCTGGGCCTGTTGGGAAACTGAGGCAGCATGAAGACCCCCTTCAATCCCTGATTCTTGCAATCAAATCAGAACGATTTCAGGCATGTTGCTCAGAGTAACAGGAATGAGCTTACTGAAGGGACAGGAAAAGGGAAAGGGGACACTGTCAAGGAAAAGAGGGGTCCTCTCTGAGGAGAGAGGGACAACGTGCTTCTCCTGCTTTGCAGCTTTATTGGGGATTCCAGAGAAGTTTCCAGAGAGTCCTGCTCAGGTCCACCTCTTGAGTTTTGACTGACAGCAAGATGACATCAGACTCTCAGGTTCTTACTGCCATGACAATTCTAGGTTCCCTTGGCCCACACTGACAGGTTCTAACTGGATTCTTCCCCATACGTTCTTATGGATTTTATTGTTAGGAGGAATCATCCCAATGTCTCTGAGTTCAGGATCTGGTTACAAAGGTCTCCTGGCTTCCTCCCATAGACATTATCTTGGGCCTGCATTTCCCCTGCAGATAACAGGTAGTTTGCTGAGGAATGTGATATAGCCTGACCCCTTAGCCTAGGCAGGGCTGCAGGTAAATTGCTTCTTGGAAAAGAAAGCAGGTGAGGGTCAGCACTGTGGGCCCATTGCATAGAATTATTCCCTTCACCTCATGTTCCCCCACTCACATCTGTCTGTCCCCTAACAATTGAACACCTTGTTCAGTGTGACCTGTTAAAAGAAAAAACTATCCCAGACCCTTGGTACAGGAGGGTAAGGCAGACTTTCTTCAGGCCTGTTGTGTGAGAGGTAGGAACCACTGCAGTGGGGTTTTGGAAGAAGAAGAGACGTTGGGCTCAAGTCCAACTACAAGAAAAACTGGGAATTTATAGTCAAGGAGTCGAGTAGGACGTGGCTGGATGGGAAATTGCTGAGAGGAAGCACCGGAGGCGCTGCAGGGGGCTGGCCTGCTGCTGCACAACTGAGGCGCCACAGAAACTCCCGCTTTAAACCCTGATTCTTGTGACCACACCAGAAAGATTTTGGACTTGCTGCCCAGAGGAAGGGCAGGACTTTATTACAAGGGATAAGAAGGAGAAAATGGGACACTCCCAGGGAGACATGGGTCTATCCTTTTGGGGATCATGATGGTACATTCCTCCTGCCCCCCAGTTTTATTGGGGGTCCCAGGGAAGTTTCCAGAGATTCCCATGAAAGTCCACCTCTGAACTTTTAACTGACAGCAGGATTGCATCAGACTTTCAATTCCCCTCTTCACAGTGCAATTCTAGGTGACTTTGGCCCATGCTAACTGGTTTTTACAGATTTTATGATTAGGGGGGATTATCCTTATCTCCCTGAGTTCTGGGATTGAGGCTGTGTAAAGATCACAAAAGTTTTCTCCTTCAGGGTGATTTGTGTTGTTGTTGTTGTTCTTCTTCTTTTTTATTTTAGTTGTAGATGAACACAATACGTTTAGTTTTAATTTTTTATTTTTATATGGTGCTGAAGGTCGAACTCAGTACCTCATATGTGCTAGCCATGCGCTCTACCACTGAGCGACAACCTCAGCTCTCACTTGAGTTCTTTTTTATGGGCATTTCAGGCCTTCATTTCCCTGCAGATGAGAGGTTGTTTGCTGAGAAATGTAGTATATCCTGTTGACTCAAGCCAGGCAGAACTGCAGCTAAATTGATTTGTAAAAAAAGAAAGTATGTGGTGGTCAGCACAGTGGACCAGTTTATAGAATTATTTCCTTAACTTCTTGTTTCCACCTCTCACATTTATCTGTTCCCTACCAGGAGGGATCCAGACTAACCCTGTCTGAGGGACTCTGATGAAGGCAGGCCTGTCATGAGATAGGGGCCTAAGGAGGTTCCCCCAGGACAGAAGGGAATCTCAACTCATCCTGTTATGGTTTCGATGTGAGGTGTCCCCCAAAAGCTCATGTCTGACACAATGCAAGAAAGTTTAGAGGAGAAATGATTGAGTTCTGAGAGTCTTAACCCAATCAGTGAATTAATCCCCTGATGGGATTAACTGGGTGGTAATGAAGGCAGGTGGGGTGTGGCTGGAGGAGGTGGGTCACTGGGGGCATGGCTTTGGGGTATATATTTTGTATGTGGCAAGTGGAGTCTCTCTCCCTCCCTCTCCCTCTCCCCTTCCTGATCATCATATGAGCTGATTCCTTCCACCACACTCTTCTGCCATGATGTTCTGCTCATCTGGAGCACTGGGAAATGGAGCCTGCTGTCTGTGAACTGAGACCTCCGAAACCCTGAGCCCCAAATAAACTTTTCCTCCTCTAACATTGTTCTTGTTAGGTTTTTTAGTCACAGCATTGAAAAAGCTGACTAAAACACAGCCCTTGAAGAGTCCTAACACATATTGTGCACAATTTTAGGACATGTCAGAAAAAGGTACAAGCAGAGATACATTGAGAAAAGCAAGGAATACACACTTGAAGGGACAGGAGTGAGAAGCACTTTTTCAGCTTTGGGCTCTTGTTTTAAAAGAAACTTTGTAAATGGTGAACATAAGAAAATAGGGGATGGTGTCTACCTGGTGTGTTTGACTTTGTTTAAAGCATGGGTAGATCATGGTGGTCTGGTTCTTTTTAGGATCTGTAGGCTGGTGCTATCTAGTTAATAGAAAGCATTTGGAATGTACCTACATCATAGGTCTCTAACTACATTTTCTCTTGGTTTTATTTAGTCTAAGGAAAATATGTTGTGTAAGTTAGCAATGTATGTAAGCATTAATTAACTGGACTAGCCATTCTCTAATGTTCATGGGTTTTTAAAAAATTCCACCAGAAAATTTTAGAACTAATAAATGAATTCAGCAAAGTAGCAGGATATAATATCAATACCCATAAATCAAAGCATTTCTATGCATAGGTGATGAATCCACTGAAAGAGAAATTAGGAAAACTACCCCATTCAAAATAGCCTCAAGAAATATAAACTACTTAGCAATCAATTTAACAAAAGAAGTGAAAGACCTCTACAATGGAAACTATAGAACACTAAAGAAGGAAACTGAGGAAGACCTTAAAGATGGAAAGATCTCCCATGCTCTTGGATAGGCAGAGTTAATATTGTCAAAATGGCCATCTACCAAAACTCTTATACAGACAATGTAATTCCCATTAAAATCCCAATGACATTCTTCATAGAACTATAAAAGGCAATCATGAAATTCATCTGGAAAAATAAGAGACCCAGACTAGCCAAAGCTATCCTTAGCAAAAAAAAAAAAAAAAGTAAAGCAGGAGGCATCACAACACCAGACCTTAAACTGTACTAGAGAGCAGTAGTAACAAAACAGCACAGTATTGGCATCAATATAGACGTGTAGATAAATGGTACAGAATAGAAGACAGAGACCAACCCACATGAATACAGTTATCTCATACTAGACAAAGACGCCCAAAACAGACATTGGAGAAAAGGTAGCCTCTTCATCAAACGGTGGTGAAAACTGGAAATCCATATGTAGCAAAACAAAATTAAACCTCTATCTCTCATCATGTGCAAAACTCAACTCAAACTGGATCAAGGAAATCAGAATTAGAAAGAGACCCTGTGCCTAATAAAAGAAAAAGTAGGCCCAAATCTTCATCATATTGGATTAGGTCACAACTTCCTTAACAAGACTCCTAAAGTGCAAGACATAAAATCAAAACCAATAAGTGGGATGGATTCAAACTAAAAAGCTTCTTCCCAGCAAAAGAAACAATCATTGAGGTGAAGAAAGGGCCTACAGTTTGGGAGCAAATTTTTACCACACGCACATCAGATAGAGCACTAATCTTCAGGATATATAAAGAACTCAAAAGACTTAACCCTTCCAAAAACAACCCAATCAATAAATGGGCTAAGGAACTGAATGGATACTTCTGAGAAGAAGATATATAAGTGGTCAACAAATATATGAAAAAGTGTTCAACATCTTTAGTAATTAGAGAAATGGAAATAAAAACTACTCTAAGATTTATCTCACCTCAGTCCAAATGGCAGTTATCAAGAATACAAGTAAGAGGATACAGGGGAAAAAGGTACACTCATACATTGCTGGTGGAACTGCAAATTGGCGTAACCACTTTGGAAAGCAGTGTGGAGATTCCTCAGAAAACTTAGAATGGAACCACCATTTGACCCAGCGATCCCACTCCTTGGACCATACCCAAAGTATTTCAAGTCAGCATACTATAGTGACATAGCCACACCAATGTTTATAGCAGCTGAGTTCACAATAGCTAAACTGTGGAACCAACCTAGATGCCCATCAATAAATGAATGGATAAATAAACTGTGGTATATATGCACAATGGAATATTACTCATCATTAAAAGAGAATAAAATTATGGCATTTGCAGGTAAATGGATGGAATTGGAGAATATTATGCTAAGCAAAGTAAGCTAATTCCAAAAAACTAAAAGCCAAATGTTTTCTCTGATTAGTGGATTCTCATGTATGATGGGGGGTCACATGGGAAGAATGAAGGAACTTTTGATTGAGCAAAGGGGAGGGTGGAGAGGGGTTATGGGGATAGGAAATATGGTGGAATGAAATGGACATCATTACCCTAGGTACATGTATGATTGCATGAATGGTACGTCTCT
Source organism: Marmota monax (assembly GCF_021218885.2). Taxonomy (NCBI): domain Eukaryota; kingdom Metazoa; phylum Chordata; class Mammalia; order Rodentia; family Sciuridae; genus Marmota; species Marmota monax. The sequence continues at coordinate 33,868,809 of NW_026694084.1, read as the reverse complement.
ACACTGTGTACAACCAGAGAATTGAAATGTTGTGCTCCATTTGTGTATGATGAATTGAAATGCATTCTGCTTTCATGTACAAGTAAGTAAAACAAATAAAAAAAATAATAACCCTGGAAGAAAACAGGCCTTGGAGTAAAGTTGAGGGTGTTCATGAAGCGTCTTGGATTTCAAGTTTCTTTTCCCTTTTATTAGTCTTCTTTCTACCTATCCATGTTTCTTCTATCCTATCTCAGGCCCACGTAGGGGATGCTGGGTGATGAGGACGGCTAGATTTTTTTTTTAACCATATGATTTATTTTTTTTTCAGTCATACGTGACAGCAGAATGTATTTTGACATATAATACACACATGGAATGTTCATACATCGATCATATTGTCTATTCTATTCTGCTGCCCTTCTTATCCCCCCTACTCCTCCCCTCCTCTCCCATCCTTTCTCTCTATCCAATCTAATGTGACACACTTTTTTTTCTTTTTCTCATCACAACATCATATATGTATTCTGTATAACAATGAGGTTCTCCTTCCATCTTCCGTGCAACTCCCCTTCTCCCTCTTTTTCCCTCCCACCTCTCTTCTCTATTTAGTGGTAGTCTTCTTCTTGTGCTCTGAGGACGGCTAGATTTTGAGTCAAGTGTGCTCAGATATTGAGTATGGGGTTTTGGGATGAACTGACTCAGCAGGATTCTTGCTTGACTTGGGTGGTGCTAGACAGACATGGAAGTCACAGGTTGAGGCTTAGTTGGAGAAGGACTCAGAGGAGTCTAGCTAAAGTGTGGCTAAGGAGAGAGTCTTCAGCCAGATCTCATTTTAATCTAACTATATCTTCAAAGACTCTATTTCTGAATAAGTCACATTCTGAGATTCCTAATGGATGCATATCTTTTAGAGAACATGATTCAATTTAGTACAACATCCTTACACATATTTTTCTTAAACAGAATCTTGAGACATTTCCTTTCTTATCCTGCTTTTCTCATCCCACAGCCCCATCCCAGCAAAAAGTCGACTCTTAGTGGGAGGAGGAAGCAGGGAAAAGTCCAGGAAGGTTTCAAGGTTTTATGACTAAAGGTTTAAAACCCAGAAAAGGAAGGGGATTTGTGGGCATCTATAAGATATCTTCACCAGAGTCTCATTGCGAAGGCTTGGAGTATCTTCATGCACCTAATGTGCCTGTCATTATTCTCATTGGGAAGAAGAAGGCAAGGAGAGAATGTTCCAGAATGATACCATTAATTGGTGGGTGAGGAAGGGAAGTAAACCCATGGTCGATTACTGACAAACCCATTTGAATCACACCTTATACTTTGCCTTGATTTTCACATCCACAGTTACATTAAAATTCCCAGACCATACTCTCCTACTGAGTCAGCTGAATGAAGCAGCATTATGAAGATGATCTCTATTATAAAGGAACACAGTTGTTGAGAGATACAACTAAAGTCACATAGCAGTGCCAAAGTGTGCACTTTTTGTTTTATTTTATTCCCTTTTGAAAAAAAAATCAATACTGGGGATTAAACCCAAGGATACTATATCACTGAGCTATACCTTCATCCTTTAAAACAATTTAAAAAAATTGGGGGCAGGGTCTCACTAAGTTGCTGAGGCTGACCTGGCACTTGTGATGCTCTTGCCTCAGCCTCCCTAGTCGCTGGGATTACAGGCGTGTTCCATCGTGCCAAGCTGTTTTCTTTTACTCTAAATGAATTCTACCCAATAAAAAATGTAATTTAAAATTCTCTAGTAGCTATATTAAAAAAGTAAAAGTTAACAGAAGAACTTATGCAACATATGCATGTAATAAATATATCTTAACTACACCCAATATATTACAATATTGTTTTAACACTTTATTGATATAAAAATACATAATGCCCTTTATATTTTTTTGTATAAAATCTCCAAAGCCAAGTATGCATTTTAGTCTCACAGCTCTTCTCAGTTGGAACTAGCTCCATTTCAGGTGGTCAGTTCCATAGGTGGTTAGTTGCTATGCATCTGGAGGACACAGGTGTCAGTCACATACTATCTGAATTGCATTATCCTGCTTGCCCCTGAAGAACTACGGGAAGCGAACAACATGAAGCCCTGGACAGACAGGAGGCCTGGTATGCACTGATTGCTCCAGATGGACATGACTCTGACGTCTCTCTGAGTCTCTAATGGAGCCCTTGGCTTCCTGCCTTCTGTAAGAGTTATTTGTCCTTTTGTGCATTCCTGAAATGGCTTTCCCAATTTTCCCCTGGGCGTTTCTGATTTGAGCTTCTATCCTGAACTCTCCAGGAACCTTTGAAAAATCCAGAAATTCCAATGTTTTGGCACCTGCTCTCTCTCCCCACCCTTTTTCTGACCTTTGTGTATCAAGAATCTGGATATTTGTGTTGCTGAAAATTATGGGCCATATGAAGAAAACTGGGCTATTTCCCATCCCAAATTGACACAGCAATGCAAGAATACAGAGAGAACACTGAGTCTTGCAAGGAAGAATAGCTCTGTTAAACTATAGAATGACGGTTGGGAATTCATGAGCCAAAGGAGCCTAAAGGACAGAGAAGGGCCAGAGTGTAAGGGCATACCAAACATATTTAATAACTTTCCAGTTCACTTTTTCTGGAATGTAGCAAAGGAGGTTAGGGGCCAACATTGGAGGAACCATCCATACCTTCTGGCCTGATCACCTGATCAACCTCCCAGTCCCACTGAACTGCCAGGCACATTGATGTAGGTGGAAACCTGCAAGCCAAACCAGAACCCCACTGGGAAAAATGACCTTGGTGTCAACCACCGTTGGACACTTACCTCCCTTCCTCAGGTCAGCTCAGGAGAGAAGTCTCATTTTACTGAGTAAAGACCAATTAAAAATAAGATTAACTCTCCCACTTGAACACAGGGGAAGAGAGTCCCCCAGCCTCCTTTTTCTTATAGCACAAATTTATAGATAATTTCTCCTCTCTTTGAAATGTACATAAATTCAACCTATATAGGCCACTTAACAGCTGGAGGGCCCAGGAATGACTTTCTCAAGGACCTGGGAGCCATCTCTTTGAAATGCAAACATCATAGGAGTTAGCAGCCCAATCTCTCAGTTTCTGGAAGAGAGAGGCTAGCTGGGTGGACACCTTGCTCACTGCAAAATTACCTTCTGTCTTGAAGATAGGACAGTTTGTTTCCTCTGGAAAAGCCAATTAGCCAACCGGAGATCATCCCAATTACCAGATGAATCTAGGATAAACTCTGCCTGAAAAATGGACCTGTCAAGTCCTCTGACTTGAGGACTAATATTTCTTATCTTCAAAATATGTATGGAATGTTCTGGGTCTGCTGGTGTAAAAAGGTTAGGTTTGTCTTTTAGCTGCTTGCCTGTGATGTGTATTACATTCTGTTTTCAAACATATCTAATAATAAGTTTTTTCTTTGACCTTGGTAGACAGGGTTTTTTTTTGGTTTTAGAAAATATTTTACTTTTAATTACCGTATCTTTCCAAGAGCTGAAATTCAGAGGGACCCTAATTTTCTCCAGTTACACAGCAAGTTCTATGGCAATCTTGCACATGAATTTCTTTTCTGATTTGTTATGAGAGTTAAGTTCGTCTGTGTGAATCCAGCGTTTTCAGCCTGGGTACACTTCACAGGTTGGATTCTTTTCCTGGGTCCTAAGTCATGTAAAGAGTGATGCCCTTCTCGCCCCCTGGTGGTCAGGACGTGACATGCAGGCACTGCTGGGAGACAACCTCCCCTAGAACTTCACTCAGCTCATGTTTTTCAACTCTTATAATAAAATATGATGTTTTTGAAAATAGGGCTCCTTTTTAAACTTTCTCCAAATTGAGAGCAGTGTGTCATTCACCATGATCTTCAGTAGCACCGCCATCTCCTGGTGCCCCCATTTCCATTGCTGGGAAAAAATACCTCAGAAAAACAACTTAAAGGAGGAAAAATTTATTTTTGCTCAGTGGTTTCAGAAATTTCACTCCATGGTCTGCTGCCTCCATTGTTTCTGGGACTGTAATGAGGCAGGAGATCATGGTGGAAAGATGTGGTACAGGAAAGCTGTCCCCCCACTGGTGGAGGCCAGAAGCAGAGAGCTAGGAAGGGATTGAAGACAAAATATACCCTTCCAGGACTGGGCCCCAGTTAGATACATGTCCACCATGAGGTCCCATCTCCTAGGGCTTTCATCCAGTAGTCTGTCCAGCTATGAATACATCCATGGGTTTATCCATGATCCAATCACTTCCCCAGCTCTCCACCTCCAAACACTGCTGCATTGGGGATCAAGCCTTCAACCCATGAGCCTGTTGGGAATATTCTAGATCCAAACCATTGAATCTAGAATAGCAAGCATCTCTGACCTCTCTCCTAACTCTGAATCCCATTCTCCCCACTACACCTCAGTAGAGAGCTGGTTGGGTGTGGATGGTCTTTCTCCAGAAGCCAGGGTCCACCTACTACACAGGAGTAGAAGTCCCGCCACCCTCTATTGCACCCACAGGAGGTCCTGACACCAGGATCCTCCCTTGGCCAGGATCATCAGTGAGGACACTGCAGGAGAACATAGGAGTGTGCTCCTGTCCTGCAGCTCAGCCCCAGCTGAGTTGACTGCCCGCTAGCTGGGACTCCACATCAGAAGGATGGTTGGTCCTGTCCCCTGCACCTACATCATGCCCAGGTATTTGACTGATCCTGACCATCTGCCATGTGACATCCAGCCCCAAGGTGTGTGTTGGGGACTGTGTGTTGGGGGATGGTAGAAGAGGGAGAGATGTAGATAACATCCTTCATGGGGCTGTCAGGGCCTTGGGGCTGTCCTTGTTTGTGATCATGCCTTCACTATCTTTGGGAGTTTTGATGTGGGTTCATGGGTAACCTGAAGGGCTGAGAGGCAGGACTTTGCGTGATGAGATGGTTGGGATTGCACCCAACCTCCTAGTGGACACTCTAAGTTGGTCCCTTCACATGAAGCCTAGTAATATTTCAGCAGGCCATGCTTGGAGGTGGCTGTGGGTGGGGGGACATGTGTGTGCCCCAGACAGTGATAGTGTCAGTGTGTGCCCCTGGACAGGGAAAGCGGAGAGGTGGCATGTTAGTGGTCTCCCTTCTCCACACTCCCCTTTGCTCTATATAGAGTCCATCTAATCCTCTCATGCTACCCCAAACCCCATTATGAGAGAAAACATTTGGCATTTTGTTTTTTTGGGATTGGCTAACTTCACTTAGCAGTATATTCTCCAATTCCACCCATTTACCTGAAAATGCTATGATTTTATTCTCTTTTAATGCTGAATAGTATTCCATTGTGAATATATGCCATATTTTCTTTATCCATTCATCTACTGAAGGGCATCTAGGTTGGTTCCACAGTTTACCTAGTGTGAATTCAGCTGCTATAAACATTGATGTGGCTGTGACCCTGTAGTATGCTGTTTTTAATTTCTTTGGGTATACACAGAGGAGTGGGATAGCTGGGTCAAATGGTGGATCCATTCCCAGGACTCTCCATACTGCTTTCCATATTGGCTGCACCAATTTGAAGTCCCACCAGCAATGTATGAGTGTGCCTTTCCCCCACATCCTTGCCAACACTTATTGTTGTTTGTATTCTTAATAGCTGCTATTCTGACTGGAATGAGATGAAATCTTAGTTTTGATTTGCATTTCTCTAATTGCTAAAGATGTTGAGCATTTTTTCATATATTTGTTGATCGAGAAGCATCTGTTCAGTTCCTTGGCCCATTTATTGATTGGGTTATTTGTGTTTTTGGTGTTAAGATTTTTGAGTTCTTCACATATCCTAGAGATTAGTGCTCTACGTGATGTGCATGTGGTAAAAATTTGCTCCCAAAATGTAGGCGCTCTCTCTCTCTCTCTCTTTTTTTTAGAGAGAGAGAGAATTTTTTAATATTTATTTTTCAGTTTTTGGCGGATACAACATCTTTGTTTGTATGTGGTGCTGAGGATCGAACCCGGGCTGCACGCATGCCAGGCGAGCACGCCACCGCTTGAGCCACATCCCCAGCCCCGTAGCTCTCTCTTCACCTCACTGATTGTTTCTTTTGCTGAGAAAAAGCTTTTTAGTTTGAATCCATCCTGTTTATTGATTCTTTTATTTTATTTTTTAGTTGTAGTTGGACACAATACCTTTATTTTGCTTATTTATTTTTATGTGGTGCTGAGGATCGAACCCAGGGTCTCGCACGTGTGAGGTGAGTGCTCCACCACTGAGCTACAACCCCAGCCCCCTGTTTATTGATTCTTGATTTTAATTTTTGTGCTACAAGAATCTTATTATTAAGGAAGTTAGGACCTAATCCAACATGATGGACATTTGGGCCTAGTTTTTCTTCTATTAGGTGCAGTGTTTCTGGTTTAATTCCTAGGTCCTTGATCCACTTTGAGTTGAATTTTTTGCATTGTGAGAGATAGGGGTTTAATTTTATTTTGTTGCATATATATTTCCAGTTTTCCCACCACCATTTTGAAGAGGCTATCTTTTCTTCAATGTACGTTTTTGGCACCTTTGTCTAACATAACTGTATTCCCGTGGGTTTGTTTCTTTGTCCTCTATTCTGTACCATTGGTCTACAAGTCAATTTTGGTGCCAATACCATGCTGTTTTTGTTACTACTGCTCTGTAGTATAGTTTAAGGTCTGGCATACTGATGCCACCTGCTTCACTCTTCTTGCTAAGGATTGCTTTACGTTTCCAGATGAATTTCATGATTGCTTTTTCTATTTTTATGAGGATTGTCATTGGGATTTTGATCAGAATTGCATTAAATCTGTATAGTGGTTTTGGTAGTATGGTGATTTTGAAAATATTAATTCTGCCTGTTCAAGAACAAGTGAGATCTTTCCATCTTCTAAGGTCTTCTTTAATTTCTTTCTTTAGAGTTCTGTAGTTTTTGTTGTAGAGGTCTTTTACCTCTTTCATTAGGTTGATTCCCAAGTATTTTATTTTTTTTTATTCTATTGTAAATGGGGTAGTTTTCCTCATTTCCCTTTCAGAGGATTTGTCACTGATATACAGAAATGCCTTTGATTTATGGGTGTTGATTTTATATCCTGCTACTTTGCTAAATTCATTTATTAGTTCTAGGAGTTTTCTAGTGGAATTTCTTGGGTCTCCTAGATATAGAATCATATCATCAGCAAATAGTGCTAATTTGAGTTCTTCTTTTCTTATCCGTATCCTTTTAATTTCTTTTGTGTGTCTACATGCTCTGGCCAGTGTTTCAAGAACTATGTTAAATAGAAGTGGTGAAAGAGGGCATCCCTGTCTTGTTCCAGTTTTTTTGAGGGAATGCTTTCAATTTTTCTCCATTGATTTTGTAAATCAATGGATTTTGTAAATGTTTACTGAATTTGCTATGTCCAGCAGTCTTTTTGTGAGCTTTTTAAGCTCTTCTAATTATAGATCCATACCATCTGCAAACAGTGATCATTTGACTTCTTCTTTTTCTATTTTTGTCTTTTTTTTATTTCCTTCTCTTGCCTAGTTGCTCTGGCTAGAATTTCTAGTACTTCATTGAATAGGAGTGTGAGAGCAGTCATCTTTGTTCTGAATTTTAAAGAAAATGCTTTCAGTTTTTCTCAGTCACTATGATGTTGGCTTTGGGCTTATCATATAGCCTTTATAATGTTGAGGTAAATTCCTTCTATTCCTAGTTTATTCAGTGATTTTATCTTGAATGGGTGCTGAATTTTGTCAAAGTATTTCTCTGCATCTATTGAGATCATTGTGATTTTTGTCCTTAATTATATTTATGTGGTGAATTATAATTATTGATTTGCATGTATTAAACCATTCTTGTCACTCTGGAATAAAACCAATTTTGTCATGAAGTATAATATTACTAATATGTTGTTGAATCCAAGTTACTGATATTTGCTTAAGAAGTTTTGAATCTAAATTCAACAGGGATATTTGTTTGTAGTTTTCATTCTTTGATGTGTCCTTATTTGATTTTGATGTGAACGTAATACTGGTTTCATAGAATGAATTTATAAATGTTCCTTCTTTTTATATTTCATGGAATAATTTGAGGAGCATTGACATTAATTCTTATTCAAAAGGTCATGTACAAGATAGCTAAAAATCCATCTGGTCCTGGGCTTTTCTTTGTTGGAAGGCTTTTTATTACTGCTTCTGTCTCATTGCTAGTTATTGGTTAACTTAAGTTTTCTGTTTCCTTGTTTCAATTTTGGCAGGTCAACATGTCTAGGAATGTATCCACTTCTTCCAGATTTTCCAATTTGTTGGAGTATAAGTTTTCAGAATATTTTCAAATAATTTTTTTGGTTAGTCTAGCTAACTGTTTATCAATCGTTTTTATCTTTTCAAAGAACCAACTCTTCAGATCATTGATCCTTTGTATTATTGTATATTCAGCATGTGGCTGTCCTTGCCTGTATGTAGAGTCTCTTGCAAACAATATATAGTTGGGCTTTGCTTTTTAACTCATTCTGCCAGTCTATGTCTCTAAATTGGATAGTTGAAGCCATTCACATTCAATGCCACTAAAGAAAGATATTTATTGATTCCTGACATTTTGTTTTATTTCTAATGTTTAATTTGGTCTAATATTTAATTTGTTTCTCATTCCTTAGCCTCTTTTCCAATGAGATTTGTCCATTTGTGAGCCCTGAGGCTTGGTTTTGAGTTCTTCCATTTCTAGTATTTCCTTAAGTATTTTCTGTAGTGCCAACATAGTAGTCATGAATTCTTTTCACTTCTACTTACCTTGGATTTTTTTTTATATCTTCTTAAATTCTGAAAGTTAGCTTTGCTAGAAATAGCACTCTTGATTGACAGTTATTTTCTTTCAGAGCTTGAAACCTTTCATTTCCAGCTGTCATGGAAGTTAGAGTTTGTGCTGAGAAATCAGAAGTATTCTGATTGAGTTGCCTCTAATGAGACCTGACATTTTTCTTTGGAGACTTTAAAAATTCTATCTTTGTTTTTTGTGTTAGATATTTTAGTCATAATATGTCATAAAGAGATTCTTTTTTTTTTTTTAAATATCTTATTTATATGGAGTTCTGAATACTTCCTGTACCTGAATGTCTATCTCATTCTCAATGTTTGGAAAATTTTCTGTTACTATTTCCTTGAAGAGGTTATTCATCCCATTAGTTGAATTTCACAGACCCCTTTCAATTCCAATGATTCTTAAATTTGGTCTCTTTATGTTGCCCTAGTGATCTTATATATTATGGTCATAGTTACTTCTTTTCTTTAATACTGTCTGAGTGTTCAAGGCTGACCATTTTGTCTTGTAGTTCTGAGATTAATTCTTGAGCATGGTCTACTTTATTAGAGAGGCTTTCAATTGAATATTTTATTTGATTTATTATGCCTCTCATTTCCAAACTTTCTGTCTGGTTCTTTTTCAGTATCTCTGTCTCCGTATTGAAATTCTCATTCATATCCTGTACTGACTCCCTTAATTCATTTAATTATTTTTCTGTGTTCTCTTGGAATTAATTTATCACTTTTGTAATCATTCTTTTGAATTATTTATCTGGCATTTCATCAGTGTCTATATCTTTGGAATCAGTTGCTGGTGAATTATGGACTTCAGGAGACATAAGGTCACCTAGTTTTTTTGTTTTCTTGTATTGCCATATTGTATTTTATGCATTTGTTGAAATGGAATTCTCTTCCACTCTTCATTATAGTGGCACACTTTCTCTACAGAAAATCTTAATTAGGCTTCTCCAGAGACCCTCACCATAATTGTTCTTAGACTATCAGCAAGAATCTCTGCAAAAGAATTCAATGTATTTAAGCTTCCTATTTTCTATTTCTCTGTCACACAATTACTAAAATTGGCTGTGGGACTGAAGGGAATTAGCACTCTAGATGCTGAGCACCCCTTTACTAATTTTTCACAACATTTATGGGCTATCTAGTGTTGTAAATTTTCTAGTCTAAAATGATATATTGATTGTGAAAGTTCTCAGGTGGGAATTTTGTTTACAAAAGCAGAATGTGATAAGGGAACACAAGATCCTTTTATGAGGCTTTGGGTGGGGAGCCTTCACAGGGTTGTTTACAAGAAAAGTAGTTAGATCCTAGGGAAAGTCCTTTACAACCCAAAGATAAGAGGAAATTGTGCAAATTAGGTTCCTAGGAAACCAGCTGGGGTAGGGGTGGGGGCGGGGAACTCCTCCTTTCCCAGGTATTGATTTTTGCACATAATGTCCTTGGTTTATTTTTGTATCTCGACCTGGGTTATATCCAGATTGCCCAGTGCAATAGAATAAACCTACTTTTAGGTGAACTTCTGCAGATTGTGAACCTCTGAGGCCCTTCCCCTACATACTGGGTATAAAATTCTAAAACTTTCTGGATCTGGTGTTCAGAGGAAGAATTCTTAGGTGAGAGCCTCCTCTGAACCCTGCAGTCAACAAACCTGCTTCCTGCTAGTTCCTTGGTGTCTAGCCTCATCTGTGCTACTTCAACATGTGGGTATTTTTAGGGCAAAGCCTTATCTTGCATTAAGATATTAGGTTCTTGGGCTGGGGTTGTAGCCCAGTGTTAGAGCACTTGCCTTGCATGGGTGAGGCACTGGGTTTGATCCTTGGCACCACGTAAAAATAAATAAGTAAATAAAATAAAGATACTCTGTCCATCTACAAAAAAATATATTAATAAAAGGATATTATGTTCTTGTAAATCTTTCCATATACTTCCAAGTGGGCTTTGTGGTATATTTTCCCTGATAGTTCTTTGATGATGATTAGTGGTGTGTTTTGATATGGTGTTTTTTTTTTGTTTTGTTTTGTGTGTGTGTGTGTGTGTGTATGTGTGTGTGAGAGAGAGAGAGGGGGCGGAGAGAGAGAGCTTGAGGATTCTGCTTTTCCGGTAGGTCTCAAATAAATGGGGTTCTTCTTGTATATCTGGTGATTGTGTTATATACAGCAGGTTCTGTGGGATATATCCTCTGTGATTGCTCTTCTTCACTTAAAGGGGTATGTGAGTGATTTATTTATCTATTTATTTTTAAAAATTTATTTTCTAGTTTTTTTCCGGCGGACACAACATCTTCGTTTGTATGTGGTGCTGAGGATCGAACCCGGGCTGCACGCATGCCAAGTGAGCACGCTACCGCTTGAGCCACATCCACAGCCCATGTGAGTGATTTAGATCATAGGTGTGGTGTAGTCTTCCTGTTAATTCTTTCTGTTTTTATGGCAGGAATGGATGTTGTAATTGCTAATCTGAATTGACAACTTGATTGGATATAGAGGCCTAAGATTAAGAGGCTTCTGGCTGTGTCAATGAGGGTGTTTCTAGGAATGATTGGCATATGTGATAGCAAATGGAAGAGGAGACCCACTTTAAGAATTGGCAGCACTGTCCAAGAGGTCAAAATTTTGAACGTAATAGAAATTGGAAGCAGTAGCAGATGCAAGCTTGATTCTTCTTCAGTAGACTCTTGATCGATGCTGTGATCACCTGAGAACAGGTAAATCTCCACAGAGTTTCCAAGCCTTTGGACCCAGATTGGGGTGGCATCATTGATCCTTCTTGTTCTGAGGCTCCAGCATCAGCTCCCCAGCCTACAGACAGCCATTGTGGGACTCTCCAGCTTCTGATTTGTAAGCCAATCTAATAAATCCCTTTTTTATGATCATATATATTTGTATATATGTACACACACACACACACACACACACACACCACATATAACCTGTTGGTTCTATTCCTCTAGAGAACCCTGACTAATGAGAAATTTGTATCAAGAAGTGAGGTTGTTGCTGTGACTAACCTGACCATGTGGTTCAGAAGCTTTTGGAGCTTTTTGGAATTTGTTGGAGGATTTGGGAAAAGTTAATGATGAAGCTGGAAAAGCTTTAGTTTTAAGTGAAACTTAGTAGATGTTCTTGGTGGGAGCTTAGAAGACCAGAAGGCCAACAGAACTGTGCACAGTAAAAACAGGGTTCAAGTGGTTCACAGGAAGAGGACTCTATTGGTAATCGGACTGGAGGCCATCCACGTCGTCTTCTGGCTGAGAAGTTGTCTGATTTTGCCAGTGTCCTGAGACTTTCTGAATCAAAAGTTGATATCAATTTGTTTATCTGGTGGAAGAAATTTCTAGACAGCATAGTATTTAGGCAGTGGCATAGATATTGCTGGTGGCTTTTAGCCAAGTTTATTGTGATATTCAGGAGCAGAAAGCAGAGCAGAAATATTTGAAAAACTTGGACTTGAAAGGCAGGAGTAAAGCTGGGGCTAAGGAAGTTGTAGTTGTTAAAGACTTAATTACCACCACTAAAGAAATGCTAAGGATACTGCCCATAAACAATGAGGAAGATGGCTTGAGTTGAGGTCATTTTAGGAATTGGCAAGACCACACACCTCTCAGATTCAAGGAAGTAAAAGTAAAAATTCTCTTGAGAAGAGACCAGTGGGGCACCCTTATTTTATAAAGAGGTTTAGGAAGTTTTTCAACATGCTCAGCTACCTAGGCATTCAGGGGCTGCTTAAGCCAGGGTCCCTGGAGGCTTGGCTACTACTCAAGATGGCAGCAGACCATGGCATCAACCACGTGGTTCTGGTTCTGCAGGAATTCAGGATGCTGGAGTGAGGGGCTCATGGAGGCTTCCACCAAGATTTCAAAGGAAGGTTTTGGAGGCCAGGGAAGGTGCAGCAGGGTAAGAGTCCCTGGGGGCACCTGCTGAGAGGGCAGTATGGGAGGAGATGGGAGGAGGAAGCTGAAGGTGCAATGGAGACCCACAAGCTTAAGAAATGCCAATAATGTGGCACATTATCCTAGGACAGTGGCAGGAATTGAGCAGAGTCAAGCCAACAGAAAGGCCACTTAGGCTGCAAACAACATGGCCACAGGGGCAGAGCTACACAAGATCTTTGGAGAGAACATCACAATGCCATGTGCCCCAGATGCTGGACATGGAGCTATGGGACTTGTTTTCCCAACAGAATTTCAGTCTTGCTTTGGTCTCATCTTCTTCCTATGCCCCTAATATTATGAATGAAGGTGTTTACTCTGTACCCTTATGTATTGGATACTTTTAAATTTCTTTTAATTTTACAGGAGCTCACAATGCGGGATTGCCTTGGCTTGTTCTTTTTATGGCCCCTGGGATTTCCTCCCTTCCTCATCTCCCCTGTCCATGCTCTCCTCACTACTGGTTGTTGGTGTCCCCTATGTCCACATGTCTATCTTAGTTTTTCTATTGGATTCCGGGTTTAGGGGCACAAGTATGAAAGTATCTGTCTGATTGGGTCTCCCTTTGTGTCAGTGAGAACTTTTTTTAACTGGGAAGTTGACCTCATTGGAAGACCCTCTCCAGGCTCCTTTGGTCTGGCCCTATCCCTGACTTCCTCACTTGCAGTTTTGCCTTGGCTGCCTTCGCCCTCCTACATCTCCCTCAAGATGGGGAACCATGAGTCAAGGCAAGTAAAGAGGGGTGGGGGCTGGTCTGGAAAACTCTGGAGGATAAATTACACATGTGCCACTCTGGGTGCATTTAGTGTACTGGTGAGGATGAGCTGGGTTTTCTTAAGGGGCTCCTTTGGCTCTTTAACAGGTGAATAAATGGGTCTTACTATGTCATGCAGAAAATATTTACATGGTGATTTGAAATCTTCCCAGAGAGATCTAGTTGTGTGTCAGATGTGCACAAGGAAGAAGCAGGCAGACACAAGTGCCTGACAGTGGCTGGGAGGGGTCCTACATTTTGCTTAAGCAACTCTCTAGCAGAATGGTCACTGGGAACAGAGACGAGGTGCCTGGGCTGTGAGTTCTTGCCAGGGTCAAGGGGGACTGCTGAACACCTGGCTACGCTATGAGAGGCACAGGAAGAAGACTTCCCTTCCACAGGCCTGACATGGCCTTCTTTTTTTTTTTTTTTTTTTTTTTTTCATGCATTAGTGCACCTGGCCAATTTTCTTTAATCTTTTTTTTTTTTTTTTTTTTTTTAATTTTTTATTGTGGGTTGTTCAAAACATTACAAATTTCTTGACATATCATATTCCACACTTTGATTCTAGTGGGTTATGGACTCCCACCTTCACCCCATACACAGATTGCAGATTCACATCAGTGACATGGCCTTCTTGAGCCACCAAAGTGAAGGCCAAGCCGGGCAAATTGTCGGACTTCACTCACCAGTTGGAGGGCTGCTGTACAGGTGTGAACTGCCTGTGTTCAGGGCCGCCAAACTGGAGCCTTCAGGATTCCATACAAACCTGATGGAACAGAGTAACACATGGTGTGTTCCTCATGAAGATGGGCAGGGGATGGTTAAATAGGACAACCTGGAGCCTGTACCATGGTTCCAAGTGGACAGTGGTTCTTTAGAAACGTCACCACGGGTCAGAAAGAAATGTGGAATTGAGCTTTAGGAGTCTGGAGGTGTTCAAGGGCCAGGGCTCCGGGAAGTGCATCTGGACATTGCCCTGCAGGGCTTTGCACAACAGATAGTAACATTTTAAACACCAACTCTGTGTCAAGTACCAGGCACAGGTTATATGATCCAGCCTGCAGCAGTCTTTATTTTAAAGGACACTTGTAGAAAGAAGGAAAAGAACTGCCCCATGTCCATGCCTTTTCCAATCACTCCCTGTGACCTTAAGGAGTTAATGAAGTGCTTATTGGGACAAACAGCTGTGCGGCAGGTTTTCTGTAATATCCCCTGACGTGCAATTGACACTGCTTCACTTTTACTTTTTTTTTTTTTGCCTCCTTACTTGTTCCTGATACTGACAGGGCTCAGCTTGTCCAGCTGCCCCTCCTCTGCTCGTCTTCTTGTCCTCTGAGGATCAGCCACATGGCCCTCCTTTCTGCCAGCAGCAGGTCAGGCTTACTCCCATCTGAGACCTTTCACACTTGCTTCACTTGCTTCTTCTTCCCTTGGGTGCTCCTGGCCAGTCCTGTCCTGCTCGGGTGTCTGCTCCTGCAAGGACCACCCAACTCAAGTAGTCTCATCTCTACCTATCGTGTCATTCCCTCCCCCCCCCCCGTCTCTCTCTCTCTCTCTCTCTCTCTCTCTCTCTCTCCTATCTATTCTTGAAACTATCTTATTTGTTCTTTTAAACACATCTGTCACCTGGTCCAACTCCAAGGCAAATCTGTTGGGTGTGGAATTCTGGCTCATTGACCTCTCTCCATCTAGGTTAGTTTCTTGCCTTGACCAAACTCTAGACAGGTTCCACGGAACCTGCTTCTCAATTGGGCCGCTACCTCTGTGTGTTTGCCATGGTATTTTCCAGTTGGAGAAACACTCCTGTCAAGTGAAGTTAGCCAGAATCCCCACTCTGAATATTAGGTCACCTTCAATATCCATCAAATCCCTCATTCCCCCTCCATCACCCAGGGCATATTGATTACCTAGGTTGCCTTCAGCAACTGGACTGTCCGGTCATTTTAGGAAAAACTACCCCTCTTAGTAACTTTCCATTCATTGACCACCCCCAGCCATAAATTCCTACTTTTCCTTCTCACATTTGGAATGGAACCAAGTTCTATACTCAGGTCATTTCCCTCTTTTCAATGGCTCCTGAATAAAATCTGTCTCTGCTGCCTCTTTTCTGTCCAGCTCTGGTTTTCTTAGACACTTCCCAGTACTGGAATCTAGATAATGTGTACGAAAGTAAACCTAGAACCTCAAAACCTTAGCCCGGAGTTGATTTGTATTTGCTGACTCACTCAGTTGGGAGCAAATTTCAAGAAGGGTGAACTACATTGCATAAGTGTCACTGGAGGGAGTCCAGGGAGTTTCCAAGAGGGGACCTCAATCCAGGATGAGTGAGGCTCTTGCAAACCTTGTAGAAATGAATTTAAATGGAGGCATTTTCTAGGGAGAATGTGGGCTATCTCAAGGGTGAGAAACAACCCCCGGGTCTGGGGTACTAATATGTATAGAGGGACAGTAGCTAGAGGCTACTGAGTGGAGTTGTGCAGTATGGCACCAGTTTTCCTTGTGCTTGTGCAATGCCTTTACTCCATGCCACTTTCTGTGTGTAAGGTCAAGGGTGCAAGGAGGTGGGCTGGGCTGCACTTGAGTTGCTTATTTTGTATTCCAAAAGCCCACAGGTGCTTGCTTCTCTTTTGAAACTCCATTTTTAAAATTTCTGTATCCCCAGATGCATACCTCAAGGAAGGGGATAATGTGGGCAAGATAGACAGCTGGAAGCAAAGGGGCAGAAACTTAAACGACCTGGTGGGGAGAGGAAGATTAGGAAAGGGGGTGCCAGAGAAGTAAGTGGAGGGGGAAGGGCCTCAGAGAATAGAGGTTTGCATGAAAATCTGCATATAAAGACTAACCCGAAAGTGCAACTGATGGAACATTGGCAAGGAAATAGCATATGCCTTACAAAGACCGCAGCTACCCCTTCCCAAGTAGATCTTTGTCACTCACTCTTGGTTCTTAAAGCATGGGGTGAAGAGCTAACGTATAAATGTACAACGTGCAGATTCCTGCTGTGAGGTCAGCCAGGAGGGAAGCAGAGACTGGGCAGAGATGAGCAACACATGAGCTGCTCACAGGCTCACACAGCTTCCTTCTAGAAGGAATTTGAGTTTTTAAAAATTCCTCTCTTGTTTTCCAGGATTGCACCTTCCCCAACAAGGTACTGTTCTCAGGGCTGGGGCTGTGGCTCAGTGACAGAGCACTTGCCTAGCATGTGCAAGGCACTGAGTTCGATTCTCAGCACCACATATAAATAAATGAGTAAAATAAAGATCCATCAACATCTAAAAAAAAAAAAAAAGGATACTGTTCTCAGTACAGGAGGTTCCAGGATTTTTAGTTGCTACCATTGTTACCGGAAGGAAATGTCCGGTCTGGGCTGCCTGCCTAATATTGAAGAGCACCAATATTGGGGATTTGCATGTTAGCAGGAAGGAATCAGGTTTATTCAAAGCTGGCTGTAAAGAAATTAGAAGGACTAGCTCCTCCAAGCTCTATCTTGCTGGTCTCAGGGGTGTGAAGGGCTTTGTGGGGAGGGAAAGGAGTCAGTGGAGATGCAGGCTGGTGGTCCTTCCTCAGCTCCGTAGTGTCTTCTCCAGGACATGGCAACAGGCTCCTGCCTCCTGCATTTTAGACAGACACAATACTCTTCTGTGAGTTAATTTACACTCTTGTGTTAGTTGATGATACAATAAGTGCTATTTATCATGGTGCCATCTAGGTGGGGATACTCTTTAACCAAAGCATTAGGGAGAGGTGGAATGGCGAGGGGGGGGCAGACAAAGGACAATTTAGAGGGAGCTCCTCTTATTCTCTGTGTCTGACACAGCTCTGAGTCAGGCTCCCACAGAGTGCACCTTGGATTCCCAAAGTGGAAACAGCTAGACTTTTCCGAATGTTGAAAGGAAACAAAGGTAGAATAAATGCATTGTGAAATTCTGTATCTTCCTCTTTGTGCCCATGATGGGAAATGTGAAGGTAAAGCTCCTGGCTCTACCTTCCATATACTGATGAACTTGATCCTCCTCAGTTTTGAGGCTCATCAAGAGGATCTCAGTGTCCACTGGACTCACATAAATTCCCCCAAAGCAGAGTTATTTTGTTCTGATTTCTAGAATACCCAGTAGCAGGATAGGGCACTCAAAATGCTGGAGAATTGAATAGTTGTACTGCTGCCCCTGACCAGTGCGGGCAGCCAAACTAAGGGTTGCTTGAGTAAATTTCCTAAGGTACCAAATAAAACACAGACACACAATTTACCTTCAATTCAAGCCCCAGGACAGTTCCTCTGCCCTCGGCCTCAAGCCCCCCAAATGGGACAGCGAGGAATGTCACGAGAGGCTGGTGAGAGAGAGCTAGCACGTTGGGGAGTGGGCTTTTATTGGGGGGAGGACTCTTATTTTTTAGAAAATTCCATCCAAAAAAAGTCAAGAGGGGCAGGGTTACAAGGACAGGTAGGGTAATTCGACCCTGGGCAGTAGGAAGGCACACCTGCGCATGAAGACATATTCTGCGACTCCCAGGATCAGGGCAGCCATCTGGGGCCACTTGGATGTGGCCAGATCACTGGAAGTGACCAACAGAGCCTCAACCAATCAGGGAAGGAAAATGCTGGTCACTCAGTGCGAAGGCCCCCCACATTGTACATGTCACTAAACATTTACACCTCAAGTCTATGAATTTTACAGTGTAATTAGAGAAAGCAAGAGTCCCTTTTGGTAAATCTTGCTTGGTGGTGACAAGACAGAGGACACAGCTCTGAGTCAGGCTCCCACAGGAATGTACCTCGGATTCCCAAAATGGAAACAGCTAGACTTTTCTGAATGTTGAAAGGAAGCAAAGGTAGAATAAATGCATTGTGAAATAAAAATTACCCCACCCTAATCTTGCACTGCCTGATAACCCAGCTGAATTTCTACCCCATCTTCATCTCCCTTTTTTTTGAGGGACCATAAAGAACCATGAAAGAAGTACAAGGAGGAGGTGCCCAAGTTCCTGGAATATACCTGCCCATTGTCAGGAAATACAGGACTCTTCTTCCCTCTTACTAGCCAGTCTGTCCCCCTCATCTCTTTTTTCCTGTATCTATAATCTCCTGACCCCCAACAAGTTGAGAAGATTTGTGAGTCTCAGCCCTTGAAGAAAGGCTAAGGATGCAGGTCCTCCCACCTTCCCCATGTGGCTCCATTGGTAAAGCTCCCTTTCTGCTTTTCTCCATTGCGTTTTTCTATTTGGTATTTGGGGCTAGTGGCTGAATCTGATTTCTTGGATCCCCAGAATGAGGCCTCCAGCCTAGGACTTTGGAAACAATTTATCTTTAAAATAAAGACTATTGCAAGGTTGGACTACATAATTATATGCTGGACCTGACACAGAGAAGGTGTTAAGAAAATTCCTGGTGTCCCCAACTCTACCTATGGGCAGTTCGAAGACTCTCCCCGGGGCCCTGGCAAGGGTCCCCACCCTTCCCAAGGAGGGACCTTTCTTGCTGTCCCACAGTCTTCTGTTACAGTCAGCAATCTGAGAGTGGGATATGAGCCAAATGAGTTGATTCAGCCTGAGTCCTAGGGAATCTATAAGTCAAGGACTTGTTCAGCTGGTTTTTGTATAAAGAAAGGGGCACACCTCTGTCTACCCTGAGCTAGAAAAGCCTCACCATTTTGTAATCAAATGCTACCTGATTCTGTTCCAAAGAGGAGTTCTGGCTGGAGAGGACTTGAGAGCCAAGATTCTATGATTCATGGACTCAGTTCCAGACCTGGTGTCCTGGAAAAGAGGAGGGTCCTCCGTTTGCTCACCTTTTGCCAGAATCCTTCCCTGGAAGTTGAATCAGAGACACGTGGGTTGGAAACAAGCACAGAGAGGAGAATCACATTGGTCTGGTCTCTGGGATTGCTGACTGATTTGGCTTGACATCAGAAGGTCTGAAGGCTCAACAGACCCCACTCAATTGAGTTCTTTCTCTACAGAACAATACAATACACAATCTGGTAAGTGCTCACGGGGAACAGGGAACAAGTAAGAAGAGGAGAAGACAGGAATGTCCAGATGGGCTTATGAAATGGGTTGAGAATTTTTCCTACATGTTTTGACCTGCAAGGAAGGTAGCACTTCTTCCTTAAGCGCTCCTTAAGAGAATTAATGGAGAATTCCTGAGAGTGTAGAGGCCATGGGATGTATCTGTGATACGTCTTTGTCCAGGTCCGGTTTTGGAGACTTTGCTTTTGTTCTTGGTATTCTCTGTTGTCATTGACCTTTTCCACGGCCCAACCCAGACCGAACTGAACCAATCACATCAGGGTTGTTACACATATCATTGAAAGTTCTGCCTCTTTGGTACTGAACATATTCAGCATGTTCAAAAACCCAATTCTTTGTAGCCAGAAATCCTGTGCTTATTTACTCAGAAGGAAGCAATTGAAGTAGGTCCCTTTCATTCAGTGTGGTATACCCAGTGCTGTCACACTTTGCCCTACCTGACTATGAAACATTCGTGTTTGTGGCTTCATCTCAAGGTCTCCACTCCCACCTCTATGCCCAACCATTTTTCTTTCCAGGGTAGTTTTCTACTGTGAGGGCCAATCTGTGTAACTGTCTGTTTTACTCTTCTCTTGGATCTCAAAAATCAATGTGACCAAATAGGAATTCATCTTCCTCCTCTATAATCATGTCTCCTAACAGAGTTCTTTTCTATTACTTAAGAAAATGGCACACCACCCTTCCTATTACCCATGCCAGAAATTCAGAAACCCCCTTTGTGTCCCCCCCTCTTCCTCACCACCCATGTCAAAGCCGTCATCAATTCCTTTTGATTTTATGGAACTTCTCTGTCATCATCCAAGGCTAAGGTGCCAATAGCTTTCTCTTGAACATGGCTAGAAGTAGCCTGAGAATTAATTTATGCTTGTCCACTGTTGACCCTTCCATAATGAGTGAGTTTTCTGAATCACAAATCCATTTAGGTTCCTTTCTTCTTTAGTTATGTACTCTTTTTCTCTTTTGGTGGTATGGTCAGCCCTCCATAGCCATAGATAGGGCATCTGTGGATTTAACCAACCACAGGTTGAAAATATTTAGAAAAAAAAAATTACTTCTGTATGTGTACAGATTTTTAAATTGTTGGTATTCCCGAAACTCTGCAACAAACACTATTCACATAGCATTCAAATTTAAAGTATATGGGAGAATATATGTAGGTTATATGCAAATACTGTAGCATTTTAATATCCGGGACTTAAGCATCTTCAGGTTTTGGTATCTGCAGGGGGGTCCTGGAACCAACTCCCCAGGGGTACTGGGGATAACTATATTCAGGAACACAATTTCTAACTAAAAGAGCTGCCAATTTTATTTTTGCATTTCACAATACAAATGTAAACTTCACTTTTTCTGTCCATCTTTTCCCCTCCAAAATAATTATTTGATAGGAAGAAGGGAGCTAGTCTTCATTGTTATGCTTTTAGGAAGCACCCAGAGTTACAGCACCACCATCTCCTGGTGAAGTAGAAAAAGTACTGTGACTCTTATATAAAGAGTCTACCCTTACTGTCTGATTGAGTCATTCCTGGCTATATGGGAACTATCATGGGACAAGAAGTTCTCATCATTGGAGGCCCTTGCCTCATTTTGACGTGTGGCCTCCCACAGGGACCTCATTCCAGAGGTTGGTCCCACTGGCATCATCCCAGGAGAAGAAGACCATCACTGTCCTCTTGGGAGGGCTTTCCCATGGGGTGCTGGCATCATACCAGATGAGGAGGAATTGGTGGACCGGGAGGAAGTTGGATCATTGCCTCTTTTGGAGGAGATACAGAGGCTAGAGTAGGAGGTGTCCTGCTCTGTTGAATGCAGCTATTGTTTTGTCTACCAGCCATCTCTTCCATCAATTTCTTTTTTTTTTAAATTTTTTATTGGTTGTTCAAAACATTACAAAGCTCTTGACATATCATATTTCATACATTAGATTCAAGTGGGTTATGAACTCCCATTTTTACCCCAAATACAGATTGCAGAATCACATCGGTTACACATCCATATTTTTACATAATGCCATATTAGTAACATAGGAGACTTCCAACATTCCCTTTGTGTTTCCTTATCCAGTAGTGTGTCTTTCTCACAGATGACGAGTCATAGGTAGGGTCTGCATCTGGATAGTTACAATAAAACTTGGGCATGTTGTACTCTGGACAGTTGGCCACTTGGTTCCATGTTGTCCACATATGACTCACATTTAATTTTTAAAAATTATTGTATCAAGCAACTTAGTAGTACAGTATTTTTTTTTATTATTAATTTACAATGTAATGGAGGTGGTTGCAGTGGTACCTGCTTATAATCCCAGCTACTCAGGAGGTTGAGGCAGGAGGATCCCAAGTTTGAAGTCAGCCTCCGCAAGAGAGCCTCTTTCAAAAAATAAGAAGGACTGGGGATATAGCTCAGTGGTAGTACACTCCTAGGCTCAATCCCTAGTCTGTCCCCTCTAAATTTTATGGAATTGTTATAAACATATAATATGAGTAATATTGATTCTTGATATTTGTGGAGGTTTGCTTTATGACATTTTTCTGTTTTGTGAAAAATTTTCAATGCATGAATATAATGAGCAGTCTCCTCATCAGGGTATGCAGTTCTTTATAAGCCCATTATATTGTGTTATCTGTAATGTTCATATTTTCTGTATCTTTGTGTTCTTAATGAACTAATTATTAGGTTCTGTATAACAATATTCGTTCTTAAGTTTTTGAGGTTAGATTATGAGATTCACCCATGCTTTGAGTTGTTAAGTTCTTGTTAATAGAAAGTTATTGGGTCCCTTTCATTCATGGTGTCAGTCATGATTTATAGCTACTTATGCATTTATCAGTGAGGTCATTTGGTAAATATCTGTCTTTATCAGTGTACTATGCCCCAACAGACCAGAGACCATAGGAACATGTTCTCAAGGCAGGGCCCTAGCATCTAAGATACTTGTAAAAACTTCACTGACTAAGTGAGCAAATAAGTGATTGAGCAAATCAATTAACATATCAGTTTTCTTTAGGGAATACAGGCTTAAGCACTACTTCTTGGTTTAATGGCTGATGGAGATCCTGGGTTTGTTGAAATTGCAAGAATTTGAAAGCAGCTCAAGAGCGTGGCCCTGTTTTGTTTTGTTTTCTTTCTTTTCTTTTTGGAAGGGCGGGGCGGTATTGGGGATTGAACCCAGGGTGCTTTACCACTGAGTTACATCCCTAGTCCTTTTTATGTTTTATTTTGAGACAGGGTCTTGCTAAATTGGTGAGGCTGGCCTTGAACTTGTGATCCTCCTACCTCAGCCTTCTGAGTCACTGGGATTACAGGCATGTGCCACCTGTGCCTGGCTGAACAGGCCCTGTTTGATGGCTACATGTGCAAGGCATCATGACACTTTGTAAAAGTGATTGACTTTATGGTATTTATAGAGAAACCTTATCCACTAGGAACAACAGTACAAGCTTCCAGGTTGTACTATTTAAGCATCCCCTGCCTATCTTCATGTGCCCATACTGTGTGCTGTTTCTCTTCCAGCAGGTTTGTATAAAATCTTGACAGGCTCCAGTTTGGCAGCCCTGAACACAGGCAGTTCACACCCATACACAGCAGCCCTCCAGCTGGTGGGTGAAGTCGGACAATTTGCCTGGCTTGGTGTTCACTAGGGAGGCTTAAGAAAGGCCATAGGTTAGCCTTTTGGAAGGGAAGTCTTCTTCCTGTACCTCTCACACAGCAGCCAGGTGCTCAGCAGTCCCCTTTTACCCCGGCAAGAACTCATCTCTGCTAGAGAGTTGCTTAAACAAAATTGGGACCTTCCCAGCCACTATCAGGCACTTGTGTCTGCCTGTTCTTCCTTGTGCACATCTGACAGGCACCTAAATCTCTCTGTGAAGATTTCAAATCACCATGTAAAACTTTTCTGCAAGGCATATTAAGACCCATTTATTCCCCTGTTCAAGATCCAAAGGAGCCCCTTAAGAAAACCCGGCTCGTCCTCACCAGTACACTAAATGCACCCAGAGTGGCACATGTATGATTTACCCTCCAGAGTTTTCCAGACCAGCCCCCGTTTACTTGCTCTGACTCATGGTTCCTTATCTTACCTTCCCTCCTTCTTCAACACCCGCCACCCCTTGCTCCCCTTGACTCAACCTCACTTTCTTCAAACAACCCATGTCAGAAATGTTCTCCTGATGTACACACAGCACTTTCCTGAGCCATTCTGGGGGTGAGAGCTATGAGTGCTCATGGAGGCCACCTTGCCAACCCACCCCTTTTGTAGATGTCATCTCTACCTGTGGCACAGACTGGGATCTGATCCCTTCTCATTGTTGGGAGTGCTATGACTTGGTCCAATCCACTCCCAACTCTCACCTGGGTTATTGCAAAACCATCCCAACTAGACCCTCCACTTCTGCCCCTCCTGTCTCACTGCAGTTATCGCCAGCCCAGCAACCGCAAGCACCTTGTCAGAAATGCCCCAGAGGTGTGAGCTCAAAGCCCTCTAATGGCTCCTGATCTTGCTACAAGTGAAAGACAGAGATGACACTGACCAACCAGGGCCTGAGCCAGCTTGCAGCAGTGTCTGCTGCCTCACCTTTCTTTTTGCACCCCCCTTATTCAGGCATGGGTTGTTTCAGAGTCTTTGCACTTGCCGATTTCTCTACCTGGAATACTTTTTTCACGTATGTTCATTGTTAATACCCACCCCTTCTAAATTTCTGTCCAAATGTCACTTGTCAATGAGGCCTTCTCTGCAAAATCTGTAAAATGACCAAGGCCATCTCAGCTCTTCCATTACCCATGTCTACTTAACCTAAGCCCAACCACCCCTCTGCGCTGTCATTTGAAGATAAAATTGAGCCCTTCCTCTTCCTGTCCTTTGGGATCCCTGGGTTACAGATGGAGGTGGACCAGGATTTCCTACCACAGCTATGAGGGGAAGCAAACTTCTCAGGAGTGCTTCTGTCAGAAGCCTGGCCTGTCTTCAGAGCAGAGAAGTTGAGGGAGCTCTGAGCTAGTTACCCCAGGAAGTGAAGACCTGATTGTCTCATGTGCAGGTTCTCTCCTTTATGAAAAGCAGTCGGGTTCAGGGAGAGGTAACTGCTCTCTTCTCTCTGCTCCCAGCAACATGCCCTCCATATTCGAGCGTGTTAGCAAGAAGATGGTCAAAAACTTTGGAGGCAAAGACCTGAGGCCTGTCAAATCCCTGTTGGATGCCACCCATTTCCGTCAGTTTAGTATTTTGCGGAAGAACCCTCAGTCCCAGTTTTGGGAACAGCCTGACATTCCAGTTGAGTACTCCCTCATGGACATCCTGGCATCGGGTTCCTCAGTCCCAGGTACGTTGGCCAGGGGCCAAGGCTTCAGGTGTGAAGAACAAACGTTCTTAAACAGAAGGAGAGCAACATCCAAGAATCCTGGAGACGCCTCACTAGGTCCATCTCTGCTTCCTCTCACCTTAAGAAAAGGGCAAGGAACATTATTTGAGAATCAACTAATTATCTGGAACCAGGCATTCATCAGGTCATAGAATGCTCATAAGGGCCTCTTGAGGTGGAGATATCATCCCCATTTTGTGTAAGAGTTTGAAGTTTATAAAATAATTCATTTAAAGTTACATAGCTGGGCACTGGAAGAAGTAGGATCCAGACAGGTCATTCCGTCCCCAAATCCTAAACATTTTCTAAATTTGGGAAAGAGAGTTCCCAGGGTCTTCTGGACACTGAACAAGTGATGGCACCATTTCTTAGGGTTAAGACTGTCCCTGTTGTGTATCGCTGGAGTCAAACATTTGCCCTCCAAGGTAGTCTACTCTTCAAACATTAATTGATGGGTTAGTGTCTTGATTGAGAGGTTTTAATAAGTAGAGGTGTTGGGGCAGAATTGGCCTCAATTTTCCCTTCCCACACCCAGCTCTTCCGTAGTGAATTCTTGGCTAAACCTCTGGTCATTTTTCTCTTTCCAGAAGTGGAAGTGACAAGACCATTCTTCTTCAGTGACACTGTGATCCAGAAATGGAAGGCAGGTGTGAGTGTCAGTGCTGGGGTAGATGGGAGTGCAACAGGGGAGTTCACTCAGTCCCGTGGATCCACCCTTGAGTTCCAGAAGGTTACCGTCCCATCCCGAAACCTGGAAAGCCTTCAAAACAGGTGAGGCACCTGGAGAGGAAGGGGTGGGACATTACTATCCCAGCAGTGTCTTCTTGCAAGCAAGAGGCATTTACCAGGCCTTGTTGTCCCCCCCAACAAAATGAGGAGCGGACATCTTAGACTGGTCCATTCCTCTTGGGTACCCATTCCTTCCTTCCTTCCTTCAGCCAGGAGCTATCCTTCCCCAGTCAGTACTCAGTGGAGCAGTGTTTACCCATGACTGCTTTACCCAGGACTGTAGCTGGGACAGAGAACAGGACAAACCCACGTCCCTGTCCTGGGGCAACTTGTGCTTAGTGGAGACAGGGATGGGTAGATAATGGGGAAAGAAGCAAAACAAATAAATTAATGAAGTATGATTAAAATGAGACAGACTCTGGAACTCTCTAAATAATATCTCAAAGTCTTGGGATTTATTTTGTTATTTTTTTCTAATTCTCTTGTGGTATAATTGAGAACTGGAATTGTGTAAATTAAAAATAATTTTTTTTGTAGTTGTGTATGGACAGAATGCTTTTATTTTATTTATTTTTATGGGATACTGAGGATTGAACCTAATGCCTCACACATGCTAGGCAAGCATTCTGCCCCTGAGCTACAGTCCCAGCCTGGAATTGTATAAATTTTTAAAAATTCTAGTTGTTATTTTTAGTTATGCATGACAGTGGAGTGTATTTTGACATTTTATATATACATGGAGTATTAACTTCCTATTCTTGCAGTTATACATGATGTAGAGTCACACTGACTGTGTACTCATATATGAACACAGGAAAGTTGAATCCAATTCATTCTGCTGTCTTTCCTATTCCCATTCTCCCTCCCTTCCCTTCTTTCTCCTTTGTCTAACCCAATGAAGTTCTATTCTTTCCTCCCCCCTTATTATGTGTTTGCATTCACATATCAGAGAGAGTACTTGACCTTTTGGTTTTGGGGATTGACTTATTTTGATTAGCATGATAGTCTCCAGTTCTATCCATTTACTGGCAAATGCCATGATTTCATTCTTCTTTATGGCTGAGTAACATTTCATTACACACACACACACACAAACAAACACACATTACATTTTCTTTATCCATTCATCTGTTGAAGGGCACCTAGGTTGAGTTGAGCCACTCCAAACATTGATGTGGTCATATCACTGTATTATCTTATTTTAAGTCCTTTGTGTATATGCCGAGGACTGGGACACCTGGGTTGAATAGTGGTTCCATTCCAAGTTTTCTGAGGAATCTCCATACTGCTTTCCAGAGTGGTTGCACTAATTTTCAGTTCCTTTTCCCCACATCCTTGCCTCCCTGCCAACATGTATTGTTACTTGTATTTTTGATAATTGCCATTCTGATCGGAGTGAGATGACATCTCAGTGTAGTGGTTTATTCATTTATTTATTTTTGGTACTGGGGATTGAACCCAGGGGTGCTTAAGCACTGAGCCACATTCCCAGCCTTTTTTTTTTTAAGTTTAGAGACAGGGTCTCACTGAGTGGCTTAGGTCCTTGGTAAGTTCCTGAGTCAGGCTTTGAACTTGCGATCCTCCTGCCTTAGCCTTCTAACCCCATCAGAGGCATGAGCTCCTCCACCTGGCTCCCAGTGTAGTTTTAATTTGAATTTCTCTAATTGCTAGAGATGTTGAACGTTGTTTCATGTATTTGTTGACCAATCACATTTCTTCTTCTGTGAAGTGTCTGATCAAGTTCCTTTGCCCATTTGTTGATTGGGTTGTTTGGTTTTTTGAGTTCTTTATATACCTGGAGATTAATGCTCTAGTAATTCGGGTGGCAAAGATTTCCTTCCATTCTGTAGGCTCCCTCTTCATTTTACTGATTGTCTCCTTTGCTGTGAAGAAGCTTTTCAGTTTAATACCATCTCATTTATTGATTCTTGATTTTGCTTCTTGTGCTTTATCTACCTGCTCCATATCTCACCCTGATTTTGTCTCTGGACATTTCAGAGTGAACACTTAACTTTGAAAATAGGATCTTCTCAGGACTGGTCTCGACCATCTGGACCTTATCTACTTCTAGCTTTCTGAGAGACCCTCGGGCTGGAAATTGATAAATGGCCCCTTATTAGGATCAGTGTAATTTAGTACAATGCAGATGCTCTTCACAGTGTGTACCACCTAAAAATGGAGTGGCCTTTATCCTGCACATCAGAAAAGGTGTTCTGTGCCCTGGGCACCTTAACCTCACGGTCCAGCATCTTCCTGCCACTGAGCACTCACCTGTCAAAGTTCAAAGGCATGTACCCCTCTGGGTTTTGAGGAGAAGGGTAACCCAGAGTGCCCTGAGAGGCATCGCTTTCTCACTCTGACCACTTACCTCACTTAAATCCCCAGCAAACTGTTGGATCCAGAACCATCCTTTTTGAAGCATTGCCGGGAGAGAGGGGACAACCTGTACGTGGTGACAGAGGTTGTTGAACTGACCAACAGTACTACACTGCATGACAAGAGTAGTGTGAATACTTTGGGAAAGTTGTCTGGCTCTTGGAATACTTTAATTAAGGTATGGCATGGGGACACCAAGAGTATGCCATCTAGCCACTACATCCTCATCTCCCAGGGTCTCTGGGGGGACGACGATTTTCTTCATCTTATATGCCAGCGTATCCTGAGACTATATTATAACGTCTTAATTTACAATGCTTTACATTAGGGGATGTATGTTATTGATGAGATTAGAAATGGATTTAATTATTGTTACTATGTTGTGTCTTGGGTAAATAGTGAGTTTTGCTGAATCAAATGTGAGCCTTGTGTACATATCCAGTTTTATGACTGGAGGAAACAGGAACATTAAAAGCAAACCTCAGCTGTTAAAGTAACCTAAGTTCTATGATGACCTGTTTGTTCGTCATCTTTTCGTCTCTATGAGTGAAATACCTGAGAAGAACTGGATAGAGGAGGAAAGATTCATTTTGACTCATGGTTTCGGAGGTCTCAGTCCATGGTCTATTGACTTCATTGTAGAAACATTATGGCAGAAGGGCATGGTGGTGCTCAGCCCATGGCAGCTGGGAAGAGAGGAGGGGTGGGAGAGAGAGAGGGAGAGAAAGAAGAAAGAGGAGGAGAGAGAGAAGAGAGAAAAGAAAAGAGAGGGAAGATGAACTCTTCCAGAGCACGCTTCTGATGACTTACTCCCTCCAGCTAGGTCCCTCCTCCCACAATCCATCCAGCTCCAGTGGATTTTGGATTAATCCATCAGAGCCACCATGATCCAATCATTGCCCATCAGACCTCTGATCATTGCTGCATTGGGGACCATACTTCTAACACACACTGGTTTATCAGCTTTCTTGCTGCTGTGATAAAAAGACCAACCATAGTAACTGTAAAGGCGGAAACATTTGGTTGAGGGCTCATGGTTTCAGAGGTCTCAATCCATAGACAGCAGGCTCCATTCCTCAGGGCTCAAGGTGAGGCCGAACATGATGGAGGAAGAGTGTGGTGGAGGGAAATGGCTCACATAAAGACCAGAAGCAGAGAATGACTCCACTCATCCTCATATAAAATGTGTACCCTAAAGCCATGCCCCCAATGCCCATTTCCTCCAGCCATACCCCACACACCTTCAGTTACCACTTAGTTAATACTTATTAAGGGATTAATTTATTGATTGGGTTAAGGCTCTCACAATCTTAACATTTCTCGTCTGAACATTCTTGCATTATCTCACATAGGAGCTTTTGGGAGACACCTCATGTTCAAACCATAAGACATTACAAATCTAAACCATGACAACCAATAAGAAATATTTTAAGGAGTAAGATGCAAATGTCTTTAAGAAATGTGATTTACATGATTCACTTACAATAACCAAAAAAAATTTTAAATTAATTTAAGTAAATTTATTTGTAACTTATTCAGATCAAGTATGGACATGTAAAATTCGTGTCTCATCATGTGCTTTTATATACAATATATTTCTGTGTAGTTAGTCTTCACTTAAGAACTTCATAAACTAAAGGAAAAAACTGAAACTGAGATATGCACAAACTTTCCCAAGGCCAGTGAATTATTCCTGGAGGAAACTCAAGCTCCATCCAAGTCCATTGGGTCAGCATAGATCCACATCACAAAATACAAGTGTAGATTTTCAGGATGCTTACCTCAAAAAGAAAATTGTACACGTTTCTAAAAAGGAAAAAAAAGAGTCATATTTCAAGGAATTTCTGCCTAGAATTCTATGTCCAGTCAAATATCACTCAAACGTGAGAGTTAAAATAAAGAGGTCTTTAGGTGTGCAAAGTCTTAAAGCATGTATCCCCATCTTCCCTGGAGAGATGGAGTAATGAGGTGGAGAAGACACAGGGGCATCACATTAAGTGATAAAAGTAAAATCTGAAATGAGAAGCCGTGTCCCTGTGGTCTGTGGTCTTCTACAGTGTTGGGATTCATACACCTAATTTGGAAAAACTATAATATTGCAACATGACAACTGGAAAATGTGTAGGTAAAGCTGGACAGAAGAAGGAGAAGCCAGTGGTAATGGGAAATAGGACCTGGAGGAATGACAGAGTGGGGTCTGCTGTTTTTCTCATGAGCTTTCTAGATGTATTTGACTTTAAAACTACAAGCATGCATTGCTGTGATGAAAAGGAAACAGGATTTTTAACTGTGCTGTGAGGCAGAGAGATGTAAGCTTCTAGGTATGTTTTCTCTCTCCAGGGTGAAGTCCAGGGAGAGATTGTCAAGGATGGAGCTATGACACTGACGATCCCCCAGGGCACAGTGATGGCCTATAAGAAGAAGCAGCTGGTCATCAAAGGGAACGGCGTCAGTGAGTAGAAACCCGGGAGGCACCTGGGGTGGGGTAGGGTGGCCCTGCTCCTCCTGAGGAGAGAAACAGAAGAGAGGCCACTAACATGCCACCTCTGCTGCTTTCCCAGTCCAGGGGAAGGATGAGCAACATTCGTCACTGTCTGGGCACACACATGTCCCCCTACCCACAGCCACCTACAAGCATGGCCTGCTGAAACTTTGCTAAGGGTAGATGCTGAGACGTCTCCTTCATGTGAAGGAACCAACTTGGAGTGTCCACTTGGAGGTGCCCTGAGCACGGGCAAAGCCAGGCTGCAATCCCAACCATCTCATCATGCAAGGTCCTGCCTCTCTCAGAAGCTCAGCAGAGGGAGCCCCAGAGCCCTTCAGGTTACCCATGAACCCACATCAAAACCCCCAAAGATAGTGAAGACACAAACACAAACAAGGACAGACCCAAGGCCCTGACAGCCCCATGCAGGATATTATCTACATCTTTCCCTCTGTCACCATCCTCCAAACACACAGTCCCCAACACACACCTTGGGGCTGGATACCATGTGCGCAGATGGTCAGGGTCAGTTAAGTACCTGGGCATGATGTACGTGCTGGGGATAGGACCAACCGTCCTTCTGATGTGGAGTCCCAGCTGGAGGGCAGTCGACTCAGCTGGGGCTGGGCTGCAGGACAGGAGGGGACGTCCTCACCATGAGCACACTCCCGTGTTCTCCTGCAGTGTCCTCACTGCTGATCCTGGCCAAGGGAGGGTCCTGGTGCCAGGGAGGGTACAACAGAGGGCCGCTGGACTTTTCACTCCTGTGTGGACCCTGGCTTCTGGAGAAAGACCATCCATACCTAACCACCTCTCTACTGAGGTGTAGAGGTGGGATGAGAGAAATTTTAGAGATGCCCACTAAGGGCACTAGGAGATGGCAGTGCTATTATTAAAGATCACAGTGATTAACAAAGTGCTTTTCATTTAGGGAAGGAAAGAAAAAGAGCACTATTTTAAAAAATATTAACAACAAACAAAACAAAAATACATAGTCTGAATATAGGAGACCCCATCGGGCATGGGGTTGTAGTATCCAGAGAGAACCAAGACCATGTTCACTGGTGGCTGAAGTCTGGTGAATTCTGGTGGATAAACTGCATGACTGAGGAGTGGATGCGAGGGAGACAGTGCAGACACAGCACAGATGACCCCTTAGGGAAGCTTTCTGTAGGGGAAAGTGGGTGACAGGAAGCCACAAAGACGGAGCATGGTAATGTGGATCCTGAGATGGCTTGGGCTTGTTGTCAGGCCAGGGAAGAGGCTGTTGAACTCAAGGGGCCGAAGATGATTGGTGTCAGTCATGTTGCTGGATGTTGATTCTTTGTGTCAGCTTGGCTGAGAAGGTCCTGATTCCATTTTACAGTTGAGATGAGAAGACTAGCACTCAGGAGAATTCTAATTTTCTCTGAAGTTACTAGCCTGTGGTGTGGCAAAGTACTACACTGTTCTGCACATAATATTCCTGTTTGTTATGTAAATTTATTTATCTTGCGATTTATCTTGTAAACCAAGCCCTGCCTGCCAGTTCCCTTCAATTGGGCCTGCGTTGTCAGTGGATTTCCCCTGTTGCCCTCTAGTGGTCAGGGTGTGACTGGCAGGCACTGAGGAGCTCAGCGGCGTCTGATTCCATGGATCACATTCTCCAGCACCTGGGATACTGTTCTTCATAAGCTGTTCTCCTAGTTTGGTGTTAGGCAAGTTTCAGACCTCAGTACATTTCTATATATGAAACATGAA
The DNA here is from genome assembly GCF_021218885.2 of Marmota monax. Taxonomy (NCBI): domain Eukaryota; kingdom Metazoa; phylum Chordata; class Mammalia; order Rodentia; family Sciuridae; genus Marmota; species Marmota monax. Next base: position 33,836,639 of record NW_026694084.1, on the reverse strand, counting down.
ACCACCCAAGATTGCAAGGTTGGGAATTGATAAGTAAGGTCAGCACTGTGAGGAAAGATTGACAAAGAGACAGTCCCTTGGGCAGGCAGGAGAAAGCCAGTCCCCTTGACCTGGAGAAGAGAGTTTTTTGTTGGAGGCATAAGGATTCCTCAAGGTTTCATCCAAGGATCTGATTCATAAGACCCAGAGGCTTGGTTGACGAACATCCCAAGTGGTGAATCCATGGGTCCCCAGGCTCCAGGTACAAGGTGTGGGACCCAGCTCTCCTGACTGGATGCTTTTCCATTCAGCCTTTCTTCTCATCTCCACGGATGCTAAGCAGAAAACCTTTCAAGATGGTGAGTCCAGAGCCTGGCAGATTCTCTGCCTAGAACTTGGGCCCTGGTGAGTCCTGACCCCCTTTGGATATTGCATGAGCCCACTCCACCCCCCACTGGGGCCAGTCATTAAAAAACCTTCCCCCCTAACCATCCACATTCCCTGTCTTGGACCTGGCCAAGACCTGGGGCCAGGGAGACCAGCTTTTCTCCTCTGAACACCGGGATAGGTGTGAGTGTGATGGGGGTGGGGTCTGCCTGGGAATCCATTTCTCTGGAGGAACTTCTCAATTGAAGCAGTGGTATGAGGTGAGAAAAAGAGAAAGGAGGGAGGAGTTGGAGAGGTGAGAGGTGGAGCAAAAGAGGCAGAAGAGAGAAGAGGGGAGTGGGGGTACTGGCTCTTGGTGAGTGAACACTTTCTCTCTTTTCCAGAGTTACTTAAATTACAGGGTTGTTCAAGAACACTTTTCGAATCAGGTAGGTGAACCTGATGCCTCTCTGGGCCACTCTGCACAACAGAAACCCAACTACCCGATTGCCTTTGCTGCCAATCCCCCCGGCGTGGGCATCTGGCCCTGTGGGCAGGGGGCGGAGCAGTGAAGAAGAGGGAGTGAGGGGAAGTAGAGGCAGGATTTGGAGAAAACAAGTCTTTGGGACTAACTCTTGGGTTACATTCTCTTTCTAGGCCAGCCTGTACTCTCCAGCCTTTCTATAGGTGAGTGTAGGTGAGGGTGTGTGCTGGAGGCGAAGGTGGGAATCCCAACCTGCAGGTAGCAGGCCTGAGGGTAGATTGCCCCTGACTTGGTTGTCACTATTCTCTGCCCTCCCCGGGTCCTGTGGATGAGAAGGGTCCAGGAGGGCCAACATGGTGAAGGGAAGGACCAGGATGGGGTCACCAAGAGGTTAACCAGGACAGGGGAGACAGCGGGTGGGCAGACCCTCCAATGAGCCTCAAGCAAATTTGAGGGTGAAGAAAAATGATCACTTGTGATTCAATTCCTAGGAAGAATAAAGGAACATTATTCGCAAGGTGAGTGTTTATTAAGAGGGTTTCTGGGTGGGAGACAGCAGGTGGGTAGACCCTCCAATGAGCCTCAAGCAAATTTGAGGGTGAAGAAAAATGATCACTTGTGATTCACTTCCTAGGGAGAATAGAGGAACCTTTTTGGCAAGGTGAGTGTTTATTAAGGGGAATCTGGGGTTTCTGGGTGGGAGAGTAAAGGCCAAGGTAAAGAAGCCAGTCCCAAATTAGAGTTTCCTTGCAACTGAGAAAAAAAATTTACTCCCAAATGACCACTTTGGTTAGCTCCACTCATTCATTCATGCACGCGGTCACCATTTGTTGAGGACTTATTGCCCAGCAGGCTTTACAGAATGCCCAGCTCTTTGGAGATTCCACTGAGGAGATCTCTCACTCTCAGTAAGTCACCTTGAAGCTCCCTGAAGCCCCCTGGGGAAATCAGCCCCCAATATCTACCATTGATCAATTCTTTATGCATGTTGAAGGTACTGGCACAACTGCATAATAAAGGTAGACCCTGTGTGCTTAGTGCTTTAGAAACACAAACTCATTTAATCCTTGCCATATCCCCATTTAACAGATATGGAAACTGATCTCAGAATACCTGAGATTTTTCTCTCTAGAGCCCAACACTGGATTTCATAGTATCCCTGAACTGTCCCAGAAATAGCCACTTGGTCTTTTCCTCCAACTTGCAATGACTGTTTTGAGAATGTCTACATCTGCTCTCAATATGCTGTTCTTTCAGAGCCTGGGATCAGTCATCGTTCCAGCCTCATTATAGTCCCATCCCTGGAGCCCAAGCAAGCCAATAGCAGAGGCGCTTTTGGTCAGTAGCTGAAAAGGATAGAGGTGTTTAGCTGATTTTGGTGGGAAGGGCCGTCATCCCAGGGAGGTTCTAACTAAAGATTGTTCCCACTTTTTGGTTGGTGTTGATGCGGAGGGCAGATTTCCAGCATCTACAAGAGGAGGTTTTCCGGAAAACTGAGGCCCTGGCCCAGCTCTCAAAGGACATTCAGGGTGTCGTGTTCTACAATATCCTGCCCATGCTCGGGGACAGAGGAGCTCTGCAGGACCTGATGGATGTGGTGAGGATGTCCCACAGCTTCCTGGGGCTGTCAGAGCTGTCGGGGGGACATGTAGGACATATGGGCACCGATATACCTGAAGGAGGAGGCGTGAGCAAGAGGCCAGGGAGTGAGGAGGATGTCAGAGTGGGGATTCTGGCCTAGGCACAGTGACCAGGGCCACAGGCAGCCTCCCCCATCTCTAGGGACCCTTGGAATCTGCTGGTGGAGATAGAGAGCCATCAGCCCACTCCTTGGTCATCACTGATGGACACAGGAGACACTGGCAGATCACACCACGATGATGTTATTACTGTTGTCATTAACAAGCCACCTGTCTCCTGTAGCTGGACTTGGACAGCTGGGATCATTTGAAAGGCCCTGGCAGCATAATCCTAAATAAACTGCGACAGGGCTCAAGACCTCCGTGGGTTAAGCCACAGGACAGCATTCTTTACCTTCTTCAAGCCATGATGGGTAAGAGTGATTTGTGGGCAGAGTGGGAGAGGCACAGTTGGCCCCAGACCCTCTGAATGAACGCTTTAGGTGCCACTGCTCCAGAGTACTTCAGTTATCATGATCCTTTTCATCTACCCTCTCTCCAAGTTTAGGAGGGCCCAGTGTGACACTGACCAAGGACTAGAAAGTGACTGACTGTTGATCGTATAACTGATCCTTGAGGCAGAAGATCCCAACCTCCACCCTAAAACCCACACCCTGGATTATGCTGTTCAGTATCTTGGAGACATTCAAGAGTAGAAGGAGAGCTGGGCACGGTGGTGCACGCCTGTAATCCCAGCAATTTGGGAGATTGAGGCAGGAGGATCTCAAGCTCAAAGCCCACCTCAACAAATTAGTGAGGCCCTATGCAACTTAGTGAGACCCCCGCATCAAAATAAAAAAGTTAAAAAGTTAAAGTAAGAAAGAAAAAAATAAAAGAGGCTGAGGATATAGCTCAGTGGTAAAGCACCCTGGGTTAAATCCCTAGAGCCAAAAAAAAAAAAAAAAAATGGTAGAAGGAAGAACTTCAGCCGAGCAGGGTTTATTCTTCTACCTCAGCATTCCCCTCTCACTGGTCTCTAGTCCATGGTGAGAGAGTACCTGAACTCTGTCACTCTTCCTCCACATCTCTCCCTCCCCTAGTGCTGAGTGACACCCAACTTGAACTCCTGGCCCTGTCCATGGAGAAGAGGATTCTGCTCTGGCAACGAGAGTTGGTGAGAAATCCCCAGGGGCCAGCAGTCCAGGGAGGAGGGTGAAAGAAGGAGGGTAAGAATGGTTCTGAGGATTCTGAGAAAAGAGAGAGGGTTCATGTTTCCTCTGGAGGGGAGATGGGCACTTGGAAATCCCTGGCTACATTCTCCCTCTGGGAGCAGGCCTCTTGGGTCTGAGGTTATGTCAAGAGCAACTCTGTTTTCATGCCAAACCCACCAGTGGGCCCCAACAGGCCCAAAATATCCATATAGGAACTATGTGGCTTTATAATAAGGGGACGTGAGTAATCCACACCTTGATTTCACTACAAAGGCACCATTTCAAGCTGCTCTTTTCTTATAGTGTATACAAGTTCTGATTCATATTGCATGCACATATGTATGTACACCCATGCACACACATCTACAAATATTACTCCCTGGCTTGGCCCCAAAGCTCCTGATTCCATTGTTCTGCCTGGTCCCTGATGTTGGGATAGATGATTTCTCCCCCCATCTCCAAGGTTCGACTGTACAATCGGATAACTCTTCTTCTAGGTAAGGATCATCCTAGAGCCGAACTTCAAGTACCCGTGGAGCATCCCCTTCACCCTCCCCCCAGAGCTCCTCGCCCCACTCCAGGGTGAGGGCTTGGCCATCACCTATGGTTTGCTGGAGGAGTGTGGCCTGAAGATGGAGCTGAGTAGCCCCAGGTCAACCTGGGATCTGGAGGCCAAGATGCCCCTGTCTGCCCTCTATGGGACTCTGTCATTGCTGCAGCAGCTGGCAGAGGCCTAAGCCCTCCCTGTGCCCGTCCTTGGTGGGCTTGGGAGACAGTGCTGTGCCTCTTTGCTTTTCCAGGTGGGGTAGAGACAGGGGTCTGCAGAGACTCAAGGGGATGTTCTCGGGTGATGAGAATATGCTCTCCCTTGGCATGGGCTCATGTAACTGTCAAAGCTCCTCAGTAAAGCAAAGCTCTGAGGTGACACTTTGGGAAGTGATTGGATGATGTGGGCTCTGGCCTCTCCAGTGGATTAATTCATCCAGCAGACCACGGGGAGATGGCTGAACCTGTAGGCAGGTGGGGCATGGCTGGAGGAAGTAAGTCACTGCAGGCCTGCTCTTGGGGACCATATCTTGTCTTGGGCCCCTTCCTCTCTGTCTGCTTCTTGGGTTACATGAGCTGAGCAGCTCTCCTCTACCATACCCTTCTGCCATGATGTACTGTTTTACCTCAGGCCTAGAGCAATGGGACCAGCTGACTATGGATTCAAACCACCGAAACCGGAGCCAAAATAAATCTTTTCTCCTCAAAGTTGTTCCTATCGGTTTTTCGGTCACAGAGGCAAAAAGCCGACTAAGGCACTCTCTCCTCCTCGTCCCAGCCTCTAGTAACTGCTAGTCTACTATCAACTTCTGTGACGTCAGTCTCTGCCCAGTCTTCACAGGAACTTCTTCCTCATGGGCCTTTGTCTCTTTGTTTTTATGGGGATACCAGTCACATGGGTCACTCTAATGCAGGGTGACCTCTTTTCAACTTAATGCACTTGTAGAGATTCTTTTTCTAAATGAGATTACATCCTGAGGTTCTGGCTGGATGTAAATTTCTAGGTGAATGTACTGACTGCAGTCTTGGTGAATAAATGGTGTGGGTAGGAGAGACCTGAGGACACAGGGTGTCTCCATAGAAAGCCACTGAGAACCCTGTTGAGACACATGCACAGAGTTGGAACTGCTGCACTTTGGGCTTGCTAGCCACCAGTTAGGAGTCCTTCAGGGGCCAGAGCAACATGTTTAGATTTGCTCCAAGTGAAAGTCAAAGCCACTGGTGACTCTGGGTTGGAAGGGAGCAAGCAATGGATGGGTAGAACACGGAGGAAGGTTCTCTAATTGTTCAGCTTCTACATGGTATATTTTAAAAGTTTGGAGCTTGAAAGGTGAATGCTATGAAATCTATTTTAGATGGATTCTGGTCTCTATTTAATCACCTCTATGGAGGTAATTTGTTGGTGCTTAAGATCACAGCAATGTGGTTTGTATAAATGGCTGGCACTATTTTGTAATGAGTTCCTAACTTTGCCAGCAGATGGCAGCATTGTCCAACATTAAGACTCAAGGGTGGTGCCTGGCACTCTCCTTTAACTGAATGAAGGCATCTCTCTCCCACCCTCTGCTCCTCTGCCTCCCTCCTCCTCCTCCCTTCCTCCCCTCTCAGCTTCCTTCCTGCTGGGTTAATGTGGAGTGGGCTGGGAGACATGGGGCAACAACGGAGGGGTTCACATGGGTCTCTTCATATCTTCAGAATGGAATCTCCTCTTAGACACTACATTGATTGTATTAAATGGCTTCTTTAAAAAAAAAATCTCTGGAAGGCAAAACCTGAATTATGGGGAATTTGGAGCTATTTTTAATATTTCAGAAAAGCTATGACTTGGTAAAATGTCAACCGCTTACGCTGGGATTATTATGGATTCTGAGATAAACTGGGTTGTCTCATGCTGAGCAAAGTCCTGGGCTGGCTGGGAGTTTGAAATGTCTTTGAGTAAGCATGGAATTATTGTTTCTCAGTAAGTTCAGAGACAATTAAACTCTTTCAAAATATTGGAGCCTTGGTTGACACATAAGAAAGAGGGTGGTGGAAACCTGTATCTTCAGATCTGGGTGGGAATGTAGGATTACCTTTGAATATTAAATAGTTCTGATGGGAGAAGTGGGGACAGCAGGAGGAGCCTGGGTTTGGAGTTGGTTGATTGCTAGCTTTGTGATGCTCCTAAATAATTCAAATTCTCATTCTGTTGGGTAGCTATTGGGCTAAATTAAGTGGTGTGGATAAAGAACCTAGCAGAGTACCTTGGGCATTCAGGCTTGGGAAGCTTCCCATGAATGAACTGCACTAGCAGCAATTGTAGCTAATTCTAGCTCACTAGCAACAATGAGTTCCACGTGTACCTTGCTTGCTGTGTGCCTGATATGGTGGCCACAGGGCAGGGGGTGCACAAAAGCAATGAGTAGAAGAGAAGGATGTGATTTCTTGTCTGGGACATTTAAATTATTGCTTTTAACTTTTAGATATTTTGGGGCAATTGAACACATTTAAAAATGTGTGCCTTCTTTGGGAGGGGTGGTAAGTGAGTGAGCTGTCAGGCTAGCTTCTAGTTTTCCTACAGATCTCACAGCATGGAGCAGGGTACAGAATTTCAACTCTGGAAACCTAGTTGTTAAAAGAAAGGAAGGCATGAGTGGGGTCTGCAGTTGACCACAGGTGCCCTCCACTGCCCGAGGTTGCCTAGAGGGCAGGCCTTGCCCTTTGCTCGTATTCCAGGGGCTGCATCCAGCTCGTCCTAGAATAGTCTCCTTAGATACTCAATAGAGAGAGGGAGCATGTGGGCAGGATGTGGAAAATGCTGGCACTGTGTCTACCTTTAGCTTTTTGGTCTGCAGAAGGCAGGAGGGTACACCTGCCACCTGCCTCCAGGTGTGTGGCCAAGAGGCAGGAGGGATGTTCTGCAACCACGGTCAGAAAGGACTGAAGGGCTATCTGGTCCAACCAGCCTTCACACACTTGTGCTCCTGCTGTGACATTGCCTCAGGAGAACTTCTAGGTGATACCCTAGTGGGGACTGCGGATCCCCCTCTCCACTGTGAAGTGCCTTTTCCTTCTCTGAGAAGCGCAAACTGTTCCAGATGTGCCCTTCGTTACATGCTCTTGCCTGAGTATATGTCAAGCCCTTGCTGCTTCCGGCTGAATCTCCCTCCCACCCAGCAAGGAGGAGGGGTTTGCAAGTTCCAGTGGACTTTCCCTGCCGCAGTCTGGCTGGGCACACAATCACGAGCCACCACACAGCTTGTAGATTCAAACAGCAACTCTTTATTCCCGAACTCACACCAGCCGTCTACAATCACGTTCTGGGGAAATCCACGTTCTCTGCCCAAATCCACGTTCTCTGGGCTTCTATCTCCAAAAATATACTGTCTGAATCCCGTGAGAACTCAAGGGGAACTCAGGCAGCAGGATACGCCCTATTCCCAGCAGGAATAATCTTAAACCTTAAACCTGGAACCTAAACTGGGAACGCCCTAAACACGATTATCTTAAAACCGGGAACACCCTAATCTGCCTTGGTCCTTGAGCAAGGTCACCTACATTCAATGTCACTGCAACATGTCAGCAACATGGGGTACGCTGGCAAGGAAATTGTCATACCTACTTGGCTAATGGCTCCCAGCATTTCCCCATAATTTCTAATAGCTCCTTTGATAATTATGCTGCCTGGTGGCTCTTTGTTGAAAAGTGTCTTTTTAATAAAAGAATCATACTCTTGTTTCTGTGGGTGAAAAATATGTACGTATAGGTTTCTATAAAATTGGGGAACAAGCTCGTCATTAAGTGAGTTCCTCCCATTGCTAATTGAGTGCACATAGGATACTGGATGTCGGGATGAAGGAGCCAGCAAGACCCAAACCTTTCCTTCAGAGAGTTTCTATCTGGATGAGCTCTTGTGTTATCCATTGCTGTGTAATGGAGCACCCCAAAACATAGTGGTTTAAAATAACAAACATTTGACTAGTACCTCCTCATTTCTGTGGTCAGGAATTTGGCAGAGGCCTTGCTGGTTGGTTCTGGCTTGGTACCTTCCCTGTGTTTTCCGCAGTCAGATGTTGGCAGAGGCTCCTGTAGTCCTCTGAAGGCCTCTCTGAGCCTGGAGAATCCGTGTTGAAGAGAGTGCCCTCACCTGGCTGTGGCAGGAGGCCTCAGTTCCTTGCCAGTTGGGCCTCTCTGGAGACAGCTGAGCACCCTCACAATATGGTGGCTGGCTTCCCCCAGGGTGATTGATGGCAGGGTGGAGGAGGGGAAAGTTGAGATGCCTTTGTGACCTAGCCTAAAACTGCAATCCTCTATTTGTTAGAAGCAAGACACTAAGTTCCATGCCATGCAAGCTTCATTGCTCAAAGGGAGGTAACTAAGAATTTGTGGACTTATTTTAAAGCCATCAAACACATGCATAACTATACTTTTATACTATACTTTTATACATCTCCAGAAGCTGTGAAAATGCACACCTTTGTGACCACATATTTATTATTTATTGAGCACCCATCATTTTCTAGTAGTCCCAACATTGAAACATACCTCTTTCTGTGTTCACAGGAACTGTGAAAGAGAAAACAAAACAAAACAACAAAACCAACCAACTAAACAAACAAAACACCAAAACACCAACACCCTGCTCCCACCCCCAGTTTGGTGAAAAATTGAAAGACCCAGATAGTAATATTTTCTAGAGTAAGAAACAAACCATCTAACCAAGGTAAGGGTGTCATCCACCAGTTGCTGATTAACGTGCAATTGCACTTAATTCCAGTGTATTCTGGGTCTCTTTGGGTCTCTTTTTATTTTGGAAATCCTTCTGCTTTTGTAATGGTTGCCTAGCAACTAGAGCTTTGCTCAGTTCACACCAGGAGTGTTTGAGCAGAGTGGCTCAATAGCATTAAAATTCCCTGGGTTTCCCAAGCAGCAGAAAAACTGCTCGATGTGGAGTCCTGCTGCCCACCTAGCTTTGCTGTGGGTGGATCATGGTGGAAAGACCTCAGGGGGAGTAGAATTGGCTAAGGTGTGGGGATCGATGTGTATGCCCATGAGTGTTTCTCCTGTCAGAGCTAAGAAGGCATGATTCTCATCTGAGAAAGGATAACATTTGTTTTAAAACCTCCTTGATGCTTATGTCAGCAGGCTTACGTGAAATGGGAGTAACACAGAGGGAGAATGTGGTTAGCAGATCCCTCCCGTTTGTGAGCAGTCCACAGTTCCATGATTAGAAACTGTACATTCTAGGATGCGGCAATTAGGTAGATCATGCTGCTTCTTAAAATTTGCACTGGCTCAAAACAAGAAAATGAGATCAGAATCCTTTTAAAAATTGAATTTGAAATCAGTTAAATCTGATAAGCATCTATTGAACCTGTGCTTTTATGCAAGACTCTGGATTAAATGCTACTGAAGTGAAAAAATGGTGTTTGGCGTCTACCATTCAATCTATCAATAAATATTAAGAGTATAATACATTAAGAGTACATACTTGGTTATGTTTTGGGAACTTAGAAATATATAGGCAGACACCCCATCTTCAGAGTGTACCATTCTAAAGGGGCTTTTGGTGTAACAGGGAAAGGAGAAGAACTGTGTAACTGTTCTAGGGAAGAAGGGAGAAAGACGTCTGTGGGTGAAATGAGGATTTTGACAGCTACACGGAAAACCAACAGCTACCAAAAGCATCTTTCTGGATGAATTTGCTATGAATCCCTTCCATCACCCCATCCACAATGGGTGGGCACCTATGGAACAGACATATTTATAAACTACCAGGGGTTCATTTGGGCTTCCAGAAGTAAAACTGTAACTTCTTCCCCACCCATATTGACAATTATTAAAATGTCACCTCCCTCTCAGAGAAGGAGGGCTCTGAAATGTTCCAGTGTGCCGACAAATGGCCACTGCCTGAGCTTTGCAGGGGCTGGCTCCAGGGAGAAGTCACTGGAGACTCATCGATAGTGGGGAGGAATGAGCTTAGAAAAGCATCTTTAAGATTAGTTCACTGACAAGGCCAGAAATGAACTGAAGGGTGTGGAACTGGAATTTAGAAATACTACTAGAGAGACGCGCTGCACAGACAGTTGACCTTCTGTTACTTTGCTTTGGCTGATTAGTTTCCTTCCCCACTTGGGGTGGCAGCTCCTCGGATGCTTTGGGGGCCATCCTCTGCACTCTCAGGCATTGTGATTTGGTGGGGAGGGTTTGACCCTCACCTGGGAGTAGCGTGAATGGACTTGGTCTGACAAGTGTGAGAACCTACTGTGCATTGTTATCAGGCCACAGTAATCCTAGGACGGGGAACGCTTAACATAGGTGAGCCACAGCAGACGGTGACAGACGGTGTTTAAGCATTTGAAATTAGGGATGGCTTTGACAGAGCTAGAAAAGAATGTGAAAGACCAAGGAGACAGGGATGTGGCAGTGGGACTGAGCAGCCTGAGCCAAGTGATCTGGAGGATGCTGGTGTCCTCAAAAGAATAAAGAGAAGTCAGGAAAATGACCCGCTGGGCATGCAGCCTGAAGATGGGGCCAAAGCAAAGGAGGGAGGCCATTTCTAAAATGGGAGGCAATAAGGAAACAATGACATAGAGAGTGAAATCATGAAGGGAGAATACGATGGGTATCAAAGAGCGGCCCTCGGTTGACTCCAGGAGATGACCAGGCTCAGGAGTGGGGGTGCTCAGCAGGGCAGCCAGCAGAAGTGGTGTCTTACTGCTCGCCAGGCATGCTGGGCCCTGCTCCCCTGGGGCCACTGCTGTGTCCCTCACTTCTGTGGGCAGTTCAGGCAGCCTTCCTGGCCTGCCCCTTACCTGCCCCAGTTTTCCTATGTCAGTTTCCCATTGCGTTTACCGCATTTGATTTTCATTATGTCTGTGAGTCGTCTGCTTCTGCAAAGGACTTGGCTAGGATATGAAACCAAATCTTCCCATTTCTAGAATAGACACCTTTCCCACCATGCTTTGCTTTGCTAGCCTATCTCCACTGTGGGGAAATTGAGATCCTTGCAGGAGCTGATGTATGTGACATTACAACTTAACATATGTATGTAAGCAATATTACTATTATAAGTCTGTTATGGACTGCAAGTGTTAGTGTGTGTTTACAGTGACATTATAGCAAATGCATATCGTATTTGTGCATATGTGCATTAATATGTAATAAAGCCTATATATAACAGCATTAACATTTTATGTGTGTGGAATTATTCTTATAAGTGTATTTATGCATGATCTAGTTATATGGGTGTGAATGTGTATTTATTTCAGTACTCAAAGACAAGTTATTGACTTTTAAAATATGATCTAAACAAGGATTTAGGCTCATGAGGCATGTCCTGTTAATAGAACACTATAAATGCTTCCATTCATAATCTTGGAGGTTGATAATAATCATGATTATTCTTTGCTTGTGAGTTGGTGGTTGTTAGCCTACAGAGCATGATCACAAGCTCTATTCTCTGAGTGTTCTCACATGGAGGATCTGATTGGTGTACTTGGAAAAGTCCAGGCTTTGATGTTGTGTAGACTTAGGAAGCTATTCTGGGCCCTGCCCATTTATTGGCGTGTCTATCTGGAGTACGTTACAATAGGGACATTATCGAGTGCCTTTTATGTTCATTCATTTACATATTGTTGCTAAGCATAGGAGGTCTCTACAGGGGAGATATTGCTTCCTCTTGCAGATGAGAGAGCACTGATTCATGGGGTTTGGAAAGAATGTGTACTATGGTGATAGCTGGGGCTGTGTTCCATAATGTCAATTAGGTCAAGTTGGTTGATAATACCTAAGTCTTCTCAATCCATGCTGAGTTTCTGTCAATTTGTTCTATCAATTATATAGTTATGGATATTAAAAGCTCAGGCCTAGAGCTAATTTTTTAGCTAATTGCTAATTTTTCTACTTCTCTTTTTGGCTTAATCATCCTTTATTTCACATATTTTGAAACTCTTTTTAGGTCTGCAAATCTTTGGTACTGTTATGTTCTCTTGATGAATTAATCTCTTATTATTATGAAATGGCCTTTGTTTATCTCTGGTAATATTTCTTTTCTTTCTTTTTTTGTTGTGGTGCTGGGGATCAAACCCAAAGTCTTCAAGCATGCAAGGCAAGCATTGAAGTACTGAGGTATGGCCCCAGTTCCCCCAGTAATATTCTTTGCTCTGAAATCTATTTTGTTGGAATTCAATATACTACTCCATGGGGCTGGGATTGTGGCTCAGTGGTAGAGTGCTTGCCTAGTATGGGCGGGACCCAGGTTCGATCTTCAGCACCACATAAAAATAAAGGCATTGTGTTGTGTCTATCTACACCTAAAAAAATAAATATTTAAAAAAACATACTACTCCAGCTTATTTTTGATCAGCATCAGTATGTTAATTACCCCATCCTTTTTAAAAAATATATTTATGTCTTTTATTTAAAGAGCATTTCTTGTAAGCAACAAATGTTTGGAGCTTACATTTTGTACAGTCTGAAATTCTCTGCCTTTTAATAGGGATGTTTACAACATTTATATTTAATGGGATTATTGACATGGTATACTGAAGTCTATCATCTTGCTACTGATCATTTAATTGGCACATGTGTTGTTTTTTCCCCCTTTTCTTGAATTCTTTTGGAATGAGTATTTTTATAATTCCTTTTTATGTCTGTTGATGGCTTATTTTACATTTCTTGTAGAATGGCTTTGCTTTCATACATCTGTAAAAGTTTTTATTTTAAAGATTATATTTGACAGGAAATAGAATTCTTAGTTGGTAGATTTTCTTTTAGTACTTGTACTTGGGGTATCGGGATTCATGACTGTGGACTTACATTGCTTGTCAAATTAGGGCATTTTAGACTACTGTTTTTTCAAGTACTTTTATGTCTCCTATCATTTTCCTTAAAGGATTCTAATTATTATTTTTTTGGTTCTGGAGATTTTTTTTTTTGTTTCTGCATTCAGGAGCTGTGTTCTGGGATGCAGCTAAATAACTTGGAGACAGATTCTTTGCGTTTCCTTTGAGAATTTTTAGGCTGGATCAGAACAATGCTCAGTCTGGAACTAACAATTCCTAATAACTGAGGTTAAAAAAAGCCTTGTAAGAGTTCTATCTACTGTTCAGAAAGTCACAAGTCTGTTCTAGCTTGGGGACTCTGCTCTATTTCTGACCCTGGGTGAAGACTGGGTGCTATTCCCTTGTAAACCTCTTATTGGTGGTCTCCCGCCTCCTCGTCCCTGGACCCACAGTCTTGGGTAGTTTCCTTACACATGAGGGCTAGACAGATGAATCTTGATGAAGATCTTCTAAAGGTTTCTCTTTGTTCAGTTTTTTTCTCTCTGACAGTTGTTTGTTCTGCAAGGTTTAATCACCTTTGTGTCCCCAGGCTCTCAGCTGAGAGTTTTCATTTATTCATTGGTTTATTGGCTACATCCATTTGGACTGTTGGTTCATTGCTATCACATGAACCTTTTCCTTCTCCTCTTCTTCCTCTTCTCCTTCCTTTCCCCCTTCCCTTTCTTCCTCCTTCTCTTTCTTCTTCCTCCCCTTATTTTTTCTCTTCCTCCTTGTCGTCATTATTATTATTATTATTATTACAGTATTGGGAATTAAACCCAGGGAGGCTTTTCTACTGAGCCACATCTCCAGCCCTTTTATTTATTTTTTAAAATTTGAGACAGGGTCTACTAAATTTCTGAGATTGGCCTCAAACTTGCAATTCTCTGGCCTCACCTTCTGAGTTGCTGGGATTGTAGGCATTGCCGGCATGCCTGGCCTTTTGGTGGTTTCTCTAGGCATTACTATATATATATATATATATATATATATATATATATATATACATACACACACATACATAAAACAATATGTATTAATATATTATATATATATGTATATATATATATATATACACACACACATACATTTACAATTATATTTAGGCTTAATATTCTATCCCTTCAAGTAAAGCATAGAAGCCTATGGTCACTAGGTAACATCACCCTCTTCCCTTCTGTCACAATTGACATAGGTATTATGTGCAGTATGTTGGAAGCCTCCCAGGTAATGCTACATTTTTTTTTTTTTGCTTTCAACAGTCATAAATATTTGAAGAAATTAGGAGAAAAAATAGTTTATTATATTCACCAAGTATTTACATTTATGCAGTTCTTTCAAATCTGAAGTTTTGTTACCTCTGCTCCTATTTCCCTTCAGCCTTAAGAACTTCTAGCAAATCTTTTAAGAGTTGATCTATCAGTGACAAGGCCCCTTAGCATTCCTTCATCTGGGAATGTCTTTATTTAACAAGATAATTTTTTTGAGATGTAGCATTCTGGTTGACAATTCTTTTGGCCCAATAAAAATGCAATTCCACTGTTGTCTTATTCCACTTTGTATCGCTATAATAAAATACCTGAGACTTGATACTTTATCAAGAAAATAGGTTTATTGAGTTCACAGTTTTGGAAGCTGAAAGTCTAAAAAAGCAAGGTACTATCCAGTAAGAGCCCCCTGGCTTCTTCACAATATGGTAGAGAAATGGAAAGTGAAATATCCATGAACAGAAAGGGGGGGGGCACATGTGTCAGTGAGGAAGCAAGAGAGAATCCATTCCTGTAAGACCTAACCCACTCTGTGAGCCCAGTATTCATCCCTTCCAAGGGTGGTGCTCCTATGACCTTATCAACTTCAACTAGGTCCACCTTCTACAGACCCCCCAACTTCTGCATACTGTTATGTGGGGATCCCATTTCTGTCATATGAACCTTTGAGGGATCTGGCTCCATGGTTTCCGCAAAAGTGTAATGATCCAAGCTATTTTTCCCTAAATGGAAAGTGTCATTTTTCTCTGGCTGTTTTCAAGATTAAAACAAATAACTTTTTTTTTTTGTAGTTTGATTAAGATATGTCTGGGAATAGTTTTTTTTCAGTTTACCCTATCTGGATTTCACTAAACTTCATTGTTTCATTATGTACACCTGTCTCTATACTTTTGAACTTGTGTCTTTCTTATCTTTCTGGAACTCCAATAATGCACTGTAAGATTTTTTTTTTTTTTTTTTTTTTGGTGGTGGTACAGGAGATTGAACCCAGGGCTCTCTACTACTGAGAGACATCCTCTCAGTCCTTTTTTTTTTTTTTTCCTTACAGATAAGACCTTGCTAAGATGCTGAGGCTGACTTCAAATTTGCAATTCCGCTGCCATGGCCTCTCAAATTACTGGGATTATAGGCACATCAGGTATGTGCCACCACTCCTAGCCTGGCCAGAGTTAGACTTTTGATGTTATCCATCATGTCCCTGATACTTGTTATTTTTTTCTTTTTAAATCACTCTTCTTCTTCATATTGTATAATTTCAATTAATCTGTCTTTGTTTACTGATTCTTATCTATTGTTATTTCTATTCTGTTATTGACACCATTCAGTGACATTTTGATTTTATTTTGCATTTAGCAGTTCTAAAATTTCTATTTGATTGTTTTTAAAAATAGATTTCATTGCTTTGCTGAGAACTGCTATCTACTCATTTTACTTCAAGAGTGTTGACTCTTACTTCATGGAACATGGTTTACATGGCTACTTTAGAGTCTTTGTCCCATAGTTCTAATCTCTGGATGATTAGGTGTTGGTACCTATTGATTTTCTTTTGAGTGTTGGACAGAGATTTCTTGCCCTTGTGAGTAGTTTTGGTTTCTATACTGGACCTTCCTTTATGAATTCTGTTTTTTCAAACTCTGGGTCTAGTGACAATCTTCTAATTAGAGATTTCTTTTTTTCTTCAGGCCATCCACTTAGTTGGTTTCAGAGTACAAGTTTTTCCCATCCACTGTGGGCTGATGTTCTCATGTCAATTCAGATTTTAAAGGTTTTGCTGTGCTTCTTTGAGTTTGTATGCCTATGGACAGTTTGATGGTGGACCTGGAACTCATATTAGCTCATATTCCACAGCTCTCTGCCTTCTGAGATTGCTCCTGTACATTCAGACCCCTGTAGGCTCCTTTTCCTGTTCCTCTGGGTGAAAGATGGAGCTGTATCAGAGCCATTCAGTTCCATGCCACTGAATTGCCCCTGGGTCAAAGGTAGCGCTACGTAGAGAGACAGTAGAACAGGGATTCTCCGGCATTCTTTGCATGACAAGGGCTTCCTTTCCCAGTTTTCCCTGGAGAGATGATTCTTCTCTTGGGATTTTTGGTGCTCCTGCCTCCTCCATCATGGCAGTGCAGCCTGGGGCTGAGTGGGCCTGGTAGGACCTGGAATCATAAGAGAGGAAGAAAAGAGAGAAGAAAGGGTTTCTACGTCATTTTCCAACATGTGGGAGTGCTCTTTCCCGGAGTGCTTTTTTCCTTTTCCAGGTTCTTTGGTGGGAGGGTGGTGGTTCGTCCTGGACTTTTGCTGTGCCCACCCACTGCACGATTCTTCAAGGTTTGAATTCTCGTTGGGTCAAATCTGAGTGGCAACAGAGAAAAAGTTCCTCATGACATTCCCACGTTGTCATCAGTTATCGCTCAGGTTTTGGCCTCAGCCCCCAATCTTCCTGCCGCGGTTGCCTTTCCAGAACCCTCCGTAGTTGTCTTTTTGTTCTTTCCAGAGTTTTCACTGCAATCAGTGGAAGAAGCTGTGCTCAGCTGTTCCCTCCTGGCAGGCACCTCGAGTTCTTCTGTGCTTTTTCCTTACGAGACAGGAAGTTCCACGAGGCAGGGCTGTATGTCAGGCATCTCAGTGTCCATTTCATGAGGCGAACTATGCAGCTATTTAAGGACATGAAGGGTAAGAAGCCTGACCTGCTCTGATGAGCTCGTTTTCTAACCAGAGGGTAATAAACACTGATTGCCACGTGACGATGGAGGAACACTTTGTGTGGTTGACATGACACATATAAATTGACTGATAGGAATGAATAAACTTAAAGAAAGATTGCACATATTATCAGCCATTTGTTTTAGGGAGAAAATTTGAAGTTTCACTTACAGAATTCATTGAAACAGATAATATCAGGCATTTATTTAGGATAAAAATGATTTGATACTATACAGATCATAAAATTAAAAAATGACTTTATAGGAAGAGATTTTTCCCCCCTACCAAATCCCACTCTCGTGGGTGCCTGAGGACCTGCGTCGCAGACCAGGGAATCCCAGGTGAAGTTGGCCTCTTAGAACAGCCCTTCATGCTCGTGGGCTGGTGGCAGGTCCCAGCCAGTTCTCAACACGCACTTTGGAATCAGTTGACAGGGTGCGTCTGAGCCTGAGATGCACACACGAAGTGACTCTCAGTCTGCTGGCGATGCTGTGGCAAAGCACTGTGGATAAAATGGCTTAAACAACAGATAATCATCTTTTCACAGTTCAGGAGATTGGAAGTCCAACATCAAGGTCCTGCCAGGGTTGGTTTCTCCTGGGTCCTCTCTCCTGGGCTTGCTGATGGCCGTCTTCTGTGTCCTCACATGGTGTTTCCTCTCTATATGCACATCACTGGTGTCTCTGTGCACAAATTTCTAGTCGAATTGGATAGGACCATGGCTTCATTTTTAACCTTACCCTTTTAAATTATTTTTTGTGCTTAACTTTACCTTTTAAAGTTTCCGTTTCCAAGTACAGTCTCTCCGAATTACTGGAGATTAAGGTTTCAATTATGAGATTTTTTTTTTTTGGGCAGGGACACATTTCAATCCATCATAACGACTAAGCATTAATTAATATTAGATTATATTCATGACAAACAATATAAGTGAACAGAAGAAGAGAAAAATCCTATTAAGCATATAAAGAGGAATTTCAGAAAAATGGAAGCTATGCCTTGGCCCTAGTTACTAACCCTATAACTATAGTCAACAAATCTTTGTTCAATGTGATGTTTTCAATGCTTGGTCTTTACTTAACCAACTTAAAGATTGTTGCCATATTCTTATAAAAGCTGTAATATCATTTACTATTTTTTTAGATCTACTTCTTTGTTTTTATGGGAAGAAATTTGAAGAAAAAGAAAAATTTCTATCATGGGTATCACTTGCTGTATGTAGATGACAACTAAAATATATACACAATGGAAATGGGACATTGTTAAATTCTCTCTTGCTGGCCAGGTGCTGAGCATGAGGTCTGCCTTCTCTCTGTGACACGTTCCCTTTGGGAAACATGGGTTGGATGGGTAGATGGATGGAGTCATTGAACACGGGTTTATGGAGCCTCCATGCACAGAGATCATGGGACCTCAGGCTACGCCCCTGGGGCACTGTCATCTAGCAGTGCCATGGGAAGGAGTGGAACGGATACTCACCTGACAGCAGGTGTTGATGGGGCAAAACTGGGGCATGAGGGGTGTGGGGGAGTGAGAGTCATCTTTGAAAGACATGGAAGGTTGGGGAGCCACCAGGATGGGCCGTGGACTGCCTCAGGCTGCTGCTCCCGTGCACAGCCACCCAGCTCTCCCTCCCTGGGCTGTGGTGCACAGTGTGCTGCCTGCGATGTTTGGAATGGTCTCTTGGTGGTGTCACTGTGCCAGACATTATTGCTTAGTGTTCAGTGAGAGCCCGGCTTCCCCCGCAGGTCGCTAGCAGCACCAGCAGGCGGAGTGTGCTCTTGGTTAGAATAAATCCCCCGGAGTCAGGGGCAATAGATCATGGGCCCCTTCATTTATGGCCTATAAATTAAAGGGTGGCTAGGAAACCTGGCCTCGGTGCCTGGCTGCTCGCTGCTAAGATACACAGGGTCACTCTTTTACCGGGAGTGGCGGGGGCAGTTGTTTGGTCTCCTTCGGAACCCCCTGAAAGACAGTATTTACAGGCTATGGAAATACCTTTGCCACATGTTTATTTCTTTGAGACAGTCTGCCCCGAGCTCATTGGCTCCTTGTTCTTGTCTCTGTCCCGAGCTGTCTGGGCATTTAATGGCCTTGGGTGGTGCGCTCTCCACATTTCCAAGGCTCCTCAGTGGCAGCAGAATATGCTTTTAAAAACGCCACCACACCCAGAGTGTTTGGGGTTTCATAATGGCAAAGAGTGGCTGTCTTTGGCACTCCGGAGGTTGCATTCCTGAGACAGGGTGTTCCTCTCTTTCCACTGAGGCCACAAGGCTCCATTGATGGCTGGGACTGTCCCATCCCTGCTCCTCGACAGGCTTGGCACCACTCTTGGGGCTACTGCCTCATGCAGCCTGTCACATCACCTTTGAAAACAGAGGCAGGAATGTGAATCCTAGATTGCAGGATCAACCTTGTCACGATAGGGAGATTATTCTCAGAGACATCTCTGCAGGGTTCAGATTCTAGAGGATTGTGCTGTCTCCACTTTTGGAACTTGAATGTTACCATGTGTGCAGTCCTCGGATGCCTAACACGACCCCCTCCAGGGTCAAGCCTGTTATGATCATGGGACTGTAGAGGCGGAGGTAAATTGAAGGTTCTCTGGTCCAACTCTTTACCAGATACATGGAGCCTCAACAGGACATCCCTGACCAGGGCTGGTCAGCTTCAGCCTGCTTCCACTCCTGGATCCCAGCCTTGGCAGCTCCTCTCTGCCAGTTGGAACCTCAGCCTCATCCATGCCAGCCTCCATGCCAAGCTCCCGGGAGCTGTGCTGCCCCAGGCAGAGAGTTTTAAGAAACTCTAGATAAGGCAAACGAAACTCAACTTCAGGTCCCACTGGGGATGGTTGTCTAATTGCCACTTTTTGTCCAGTTATCTGGTAACTGTGATGAACTTGACCCTGATAACAGCCACCCTTACTAATTCTCTGTGCCCAAGCCCTCATTTTCATAATGCATCTTCCCAGTGATGCCTTGACCTAGTAAGATCTTCCTCTCCAAGGTAGCCTTGACCTTGAGCCACAGCCCAATGAGTCAAGCTAAGTTACTTAGCCTCTTCATGTTTCAGTTTTCTCATCCATGAAACAGGGCTACTAACGCCTATTGCAGTGGTTGTTAAGAGGACTAAATCAGCTGACGAATTCAAAGCATTCAGAACACTGCTTAGCTGGGTCTGGGGATGTTAAGCATCATGGCAGCAGCACACAGGCAATGGTGAAGCTGGGCTTGCCGCGAGGACCCTGGGGTCTAAGGCCATCCCTCCTCGGCACTGCAGGGTGCTCCTTCCAGGCTTGAAGCCTGGGAAGTAGCCTGGTCACCTCTTAGGAGACAAGTCTTGGCAACCAGTGAATGCCTTGCTTTCCCTAATTTTGAACTCATCAACCTCCATCTGCAAAAACCATGTAATCAGTCTGTGTGCCAAGAAAAAGTGTCTAGTGTCCTGGTTGAGGGAATGAAACTGGCTTTCAGCACACCAGGATCCGGGATCAGGCTCTGCCACTTCCCAGTTGGTGATCTTGGGTAAGTCAGAAAATCTCTCCTACCCACCATACAAGAAAGAATAAAAGTTTTCTTCCCTGGTGGCAGTTAGAAGGCAGGGGCAGGAGGAAGAGTGCCAAAGGCTCTTGTTAACGTCCAGCTTCTCATTTGTGAAGTGGGTGATTATATTAAACCTTCCCGTAAGGATTAAGTGAGAAAATCCACATAGAGAGCTCAGCGCAGTGCCTGGCGCAGAGTAATGCTGGATAAACGCTAGCCATCGTCACCGTGGTCACGATCATTAAGACATCCCATGCAGATGTATTCAGTCATTTACCTCTGATGAGGGGTTCGGTGATGGCATCCACTCTGTACTCGCCTCTTGTGCACAAACGCGAGAATCTGCAAGATGGTTGCCCCGCGTTGGGGCCTGGAGGAGGGCTGTGAAGCAGATTTTCCCTTTGCCTGTAGATAACTAGCCTCCAGGGGGCCTCGAAACTGTGACCCTGTCTTCATTAGCCATGTGAACTTGCTGGCCTGGTCTGCCCTTGGTAATAATTCCTGCCAGGTCACAAAGAATATCTTACCCCATGAGCCTTGGGTTAATACCAACCTTTGACCCTATTCACTTAAAAGGTAATAAGCAACAGAAGCATTCATTCATTTATCCAGCAAACATTTATCAAGGGACATTCTTGAGTTTCTTAGTTCATCATGCCTCGGTGCGCCTGCTGCTGACTCTTTCAGGCTGCCGCATCCTCCCCGAGATAAGAACAAAGTCAGGTATCTGAGTTTCCGTGAATTTGGGCCATTCATCACCTTTTCTTTTCTCTCCACACCCAATCGAGTCAGGAACTCCCATTAAAAGGGCTTTGAGCTGATGACTCTGAGTAATCCCAGGGCCCTGACTCCCCTTCCTTTATGATCCCATTAGCGGGCTGATGGGTGAAAGCCATGTGGGGGCCTGAACGCAGGAAAGCATCATTGACAAACGCAGAACACATGTTTGCTGTCGCGAGGACACTGCACTTCCTTCACCCTGCAGGTTTACTTAACTCCGCGCAGCCCAGCAGGGTTTGGATGCGTGCCCGTTTGCTCACTCATTCAATGATTCATTCACCAAACATTTTTTGAGTGTTGTATACAAGCACTGTACCATACTGCAAACTAGACGGGGAGCAGAAGAAATCCATAAAGCCAACCCTGTCTGCCTTCTAACTGGAGATGCTGTTTGTGTTGGCAAAATATCCAGCAAAGAAGTACGTGGGTAGAAGAGAAGAAAACATTATTTAGCTCATGTATCACTCACTCATTCATTCAGTTTATTAATTACCAACGGACTGTCGTGTGCAATGCCAGCTGCTGGTATCCAGAGATGGGCAGCAAAGGCAGCTCCTCCTATCCTGGGAACTTGGGAGACAGCCTTAGACGAGTGATCAAAGAACTCCACAATTAAACTGAGCTCTCCAGGGTGACAACAAACTGGCTTGGCCAAAAGTGGGGAAAGGGAATTCAGGAGAGGGAAGAGCACAGGCAAAGCCCTTTTGTGGGGGAAAGGATGACATTTTTGAGGGGATATTTTGAAAACAGGCTATGGAGATGATGGAGGGGAGAAGGACAGGGATGAGATTGGAGAGACAGAAGGGGCCAGGTGAGGCTGAGTGCCTCTGCAGGTCATGGCTGGAATTAGTGGACTGTGTACATGGAGGGCAAATGGGAAATGTTGAAGGATTTGAAGCTGCACACTGTCATAATGCAATTTACCAAGTGCCTCTGATATGTCGGGGTTTGGGCTGAGGATTCAAATAATGAAAGGAATGCTACCGAATTTATGTGTCCAAGGCTATTTACCCCCTTTGCACAGAAGCATTCAGCAAGCTGAACATCACTAATTGCTTCCATGTGTGGGGTAGAAGGTTTTTCTTGAACATCAGGAGGAGAGAGAACTCAATTCAGTGGGTGAGACTTGTGTGGGACCTTCTTGGATTCAGAGTTTGGTGAATGAACAAATGACACAATGAACACAAAAGTGTCACGTTAACCGCAAGACACTATGGTAATAGGGTCATCACAGGGCTACAGAGACCATAGCTCTCCCCGCTCCACAGAGCAGAGCAACAAGGCAGACTCTGCTCCCCATAAATTTTCTTGTTCCCTTTCTTTGTGGGGCTGGAGATTGCCCTGCCACTAAGCTGAGCTGCATCCCCAACCCTTTTTATTTAGTTTTGAGACAGGGTCTTGCTAAATTGCTCAGATTGGCCTTGAACTTGTGATCCTCCTTCCTTAGTCTCCCTAGCCACTGGGATTACAGGCCTGTGCCACTATGCCCAGCTTCCTATGAATTTTCACTCCCCCCTCTCCAGGCATATTGTGGGGAGTTGTGTGGTACCTGGCTTCTTTGTGCAGATGGGGCTTCTACCTTGAGGGTCAGAGGTGCCACCTGATATCAGATGACTGTGAGCGGCTCAGTGTCCCTTACATAGACATGTGCTGAGGACCTTGGGCCTGGCTCCAGTTTGGGACTGTGAACTACAAATATCCAGACAGAGAAGATGGACCTTGAAATCATTGAGACTGGGCTGCTCCCTGGGCTATTCATTGATGGTTCTGCGGGCTTGCAGCAGAGTGAGGAAAGTGAGCAGAGGTTTTGGAAGCTCAGTTTATGAATTCAGAGAATCCCCTTCATTCTGAAATCATGTCCTTCCTTCTCTTCTGTTAAAATGTAATGTTTTTATTTTGGGGTTTATTTGTGTTTTTACAGAGTGACTAAAATAGTAGATGGTAATGGAATCTATTTTAAAGATCTATTGTTGGAAAAAAGATGGCAACCCTCTGTCATCTCCATTTTGTGTGTGTGTGTAGAAAATTTTTATTGGTTCAGGAAACATGAAATCTGTGAATAATCTGTGTCATTCAGTTAAATTCCTCTGTGTGCCTTGACCAGCAGCATAAGCATTCTGAACAGGACACTATTAGTAATCCTTCTAAGGAAACTCCTTGCTTCTTTGTAAAAATTAATTTTAAAATATCTCCTTTTTTTTTGCTGGGTGCGGTGGCACATACCTGTAAACCCAGGGGCTCTCTCTGGAGGCTGAGGCAGGAGGATTGTGAGGTCAAAGCCAGCCACGGCAATTTAGCAAGGGATTAAGTACCTCAGTGAGACCCTGTCTCTAGATGAAATATTAAAAAAAAAGGGTTGGGGATGTGGCTCAGTGATCAAGCAACCCTGGGTTCATTCCCTGGTACCAAAACCAAAAACAAAACAACAAATAAAAAAATTTTTTTTCCCCTTCAGTACTGGGATTAAACCCAGGACCTCATGCATCCTGGGCAAGTGCTATACCACTGAGCTACATCCACAGCCCCCCATTTTCTTCATGTTAATTACTATCTTATCACTTAAAATGTCTAATATCAGCTCTCTGTTCATCTGTAAGAATGCATTCACTAAGGTTTATTAAGCATGGTGTAAGTGCCAACCAGGACCTGGGTCACAAAGATGCAGATGACCAAAGACCCCTTCTTCTATTTGAGGACAACTCCTGTCTCCCCTCCTTGGCTCCACCCCTTCCCTCCTCCAAGTTTCTCTGTTTCAGATTAACCCATCAGTCTCCTTTTACACAGGAGAACAAGTTTTTAGACCACTTGGATCTATCTTCTCAAAATGCTCTTCAGTTTATCTAACTTTTTTTAGGCTATTTCTCTGGAAATTCCAATGCAGTCTGACCCGTGGAGATTTTCAGAATGTCATGTCTCTCACCTCTACTATTATGATATTCTGATTAGCTGATATATTTTTTTTAGTGCTGGGGATGGAACCCAGGGCTTCCAAAATGCTAGGCAAGTGCTCTACCATGGAGCCACCTCTGAGCTTACTTATATCTATAAAACTGAGCTTTTTTTTTTGGTACTGGGGTTAAGGGGTGCTTAACCACTGATCCACATCTTCAGCCCTTTTGATATTTTGTTTAGAAACAAGGTCTTGCTGAGTTGCTTAGGCCCTCATTGAATTGCTGAGGCTGGCTTTGAACTCAAGGCCCTCCTGCCTCAGCCTCCAGAGCTGCTGGAATTACAGGTGTGTGCCACTGAGCCAAGCTTGAGCTTCTATTCTTGTTAATACACTTTAAAGAACCATTAATTTTTTGGCGCTGCAGCCTGCCACTAATAATAATAGCAATTGCTTAGGCAGGGTTTTCCACGTGGCGGCCAGTGCCCAAAATACATCACATGTACGAACTCATTTAATCCTCTCCTAAGCCTATGAATAGGTGCTGTCATTTTATAGAAGAGAAAACTCAGGCAGAGAGAGGTAAATGGCTTAGGCCCGCGTCTCACAATGCAGCAGAGAACCGTGCAACCTGGAGAGCCTGGGGATGGGGACATCTTTGCCTGCTCACTGCCTGAGACCCCCAATCTTGAAGTGACTCTATGAGGGGAATGTTCCAGATGACTGTGGGAATGGCATCTCACATCAGGATTTAACATATAAATGGTTTAGAGTGCTATATTTGTGTGACACAAAAAGAAAGGAGGGAAGAAGAGAAGGGAGGCCAGGCAGAGGGAATCTGGCTCCCAGCTTCCCTCAAGGTGAGTGGCGGCCTCAGCTGCTTTATTGCACCAGTGAGTGAGAACAGGGCTGTCTGCAGATGGGCCTGGCGAGCAAGACGGCCATTAGCTGCAGTGATTTATTGCAGGTCAAAGAGCTGCACTTTCATGCCTATCACAGAAGCCCTTGAAGCTGCATGATGAATTAGAAGCCAGGTACTGTAAGGGGAGACGCTCGGGACTAGGGCAGCATGACCAGCGGGCAGAGAACCAGCCTGGGGCAGGGGCGGAAGTTGCCCTCATCTTGGCTTTAGACTAACAGCCGGGCTAATGTCTTTGGGCAGCCTCCTTCTCTTGCAACCAACTGGGTTTTCCAGCCTGTAAAGTCAGGGGCTGAGCAAGATGATTTTCTGTGTGTGTGTGTGTGGGGGTGTCAATTCTTTCCTCCACTAACACCGTTCTGTGCATATTATCATCAGTGAATAACAATATCTTGATATTCTACTGTGTCTGTATTGTCTTTGCAGGGCCAGTGGCAGCAGGTCATGTCTGTGTCTCCTTGTTTGCTTTGCTTAACTTCCTCTCCCTTTTGATGATGGGGCCACTGAACACTGGCTCTTTGCACGACGGGGGCCCTTGCCTTCCTCTGCCCTATGACCAAATTCATCTCACCTCCTTCTTCTTGGGCATCCCTGAAAAATGGATCAGGTAATTCCCATACCATCTCAGGGCATTAAAACTTAACCTCTAAAGTTGAGGCATACAAGAGGCCAAGAGGGATTTCTTCGTTTTTTTCCCTTTAGTCATAAGTAACTTCAAACCTTCATTTTATATTTAAGCTGACACAGCTCTATGATGGAGTGGAGTGCACAATTCATATAAAACTTTAAGACTGGAAATTTCAAAGAAGTGCCCTCCTTCCAAGGAACTAATTTGGGCTTCCATGATTCCGTATTTATTTCCTCCTGCCATTTGTTCTCCCTCCTTTGTAAACCCTGGGAAGCACTTCTTTGCCCTATTTCTCTTTCTGGCTACATATTTGTTGCACCTGGGAACTTCTGAAGCCCTGACGCACTCTCTCCACTGTGTGGAGCATTAGTGGGCAAGAGGCCTGCTCACGTGGCAAAGTTCTTTGGGGCCAAGGGTGGGTCAGGAGGGTGTGGGGGTGGGTAGAGAGAAGGCTCCAAGACTGGAGAAGACAAGCAAGAGATGAGAGGGAAAATGGGGTGCAGAAAGCCAAAAGAGGAATCCCTGGGCCAGACAGATTTATAAAAATAAAGGTCCTCCTGCTGGCCAGCTTGCATGCACACAGTTTGGCTGGAGGAACACAAACAAGATGGATTTCTCAGTCAGGTGCTCTCAGGTACAAAACCTGGATTACGGTACATGGTGGCCATGCTGTTGGGCTGTTGAAATGCAGGTTCTGGAAGCCAGCCTAAGTGCTAGGGCAGAAGCCAAGAGTCCTGAGAGTGGGGGCCTTAGGAAGATGAGCTACTGTTGATGTGAAAAAGGAGACTTTGAGGCAATACCTTCCTCGAAGAAGCAATGCTTTTCTAATGGGGTCAGGGGACCAACTTACCTGAAAAGGTCTCCTGGGGATACCTGTTCCACATGTGGATTCCCAGCTGCCCAATCCCCAGCTAGACCCAGGGAGCCAGGGACTCCTCTGCCAACTACAGGGTTAAACCCCGGGAAGGGCAAGACAGAGGTGTGGGGGGGCCACCTGAAGGGAGGGGCACAGGGTACAGCCGTACTCTGAAGCCCTGCTGTACTGGAAGGAGTTTCAGGCTCGCAGGCTGGGAATGAAGGGGCTTTTGACCCCGAAGAGCCCTCTGACTCCCTTGATGTCATCTGTGAAAGCACGTGCCTGGTGCCTGCAGCTCATAGTTGGTGCTCTGGGGACACCTGTCCGTTTCCCTCCATTCTCATCCCATGTGAGTGCAGGAAGGATCCTGGATCCTTGCCCACTGGCCTCATTTCCAGTTGACCCAGAGCCCCAGGGCCTTCTGCAGTCCACAGGTTCAGCACAGCCCTCAGCCACCAGGGATCGAGCCTCCTGCCCACCCCCCCGCTTATGCAGAGCAGCAGGGCCCACTCCTCAGCCCCTGGGACGGATGATGAGCCTCCTCTTGGGGGTGTGGTGAGGTGATTTCATCCTGCTCCTCAGCTGGGCCCGGCTGTGTCCAGCTTGGGAAGGACCCTTTGTTTCCGTTCTTCATTTGTTCCAGGATAAAGCTCAGTATTTCTAGGCCACCCAGGGCTTCGGCCTTACTGGATGAGGCGCGGGAAATGTTCTTGGCTCTGGCTGCTACGTTTTGGGAGGGGAAGCCAGGTGCAGCAGCTGTGGTGGGCTTTGGGCTGGGCTGCCCCACTGGCTTGGATCCTGGCTCTGACCAGTGGGTCATTCTGGACACCTTGATCCTTGGGGACCAACGCCTCTTCTACATGGTGGGAATGACTGACCATCTCAACAGGCTCGTGGGAGGGTTACGTGAAATGAGGCGCAGGCAGGATCTCAGATCTGTCTGTAACCTTAGCAAA
Organism: Marmota monax; assembly: GCF_021218885.2. Taxonomy (NCBI): domain Eukaryota; kingdom Metazoa; phylum Chordata; class Mammalia; order Rodentia; family Sciuridae; genus Marmota; species Marmota monax. Next base: position 33,809,097 of record NW_026694084.1, on the reverse strand, counting down.
GATGGACAGTGCAGTCCCCTGGCCAGGAGGGAAACCGCACTGTTGAACGAACATGCATGGGGCCAGAGTCCAGAGGAAGGCAAGAGGCGGCATTCCCTCCCACTGCAATGGAGACGTCCACGAGTCCCTCCTCCCTGACCCTGTCCTTCACTCTGGTTCCGTGGTGCTCCCCGGGGCCCTCCTGTGCCTTTGCTTCTCTTCCCACCACGCTCACTCTCCGGTCCCTCTTATTATCCCTTAACACTTGGGGTGGAATGAGAGCCCTGCTCAGGTCAGTTCCTAGACTAGAGTGGGGGCAGAGGTGGAGCGGCAGGCCTGGGGGCGCGCTCAGACCTTCTCTTGTCTAGGAGGGAAACTGCCACAAGACCAACGTCTTCATTCTTCAATTGCTAATGGATCATCTTTTATGGCACAGTTCCTTTGTGTCAACCCTGGGAAATGCCCCTTCAGAAAAAGAGTGGGAGGCTGAGAAGACTCCACCCTCTCACACAGCCTTCAGGGTGGTGCCGGGAAAGTGCACCCACTCCCCAGTGTCATTGTTGGTGGCAATCGTAAGCAGCAGGATTTCAGGGGCAGGCAAAGGCTGATGGCTCTGGTGTTCCTAAGTAGAGTGACATGGTGGTGAACTGGCCAGCTCATCTCAAGGTGGCCCAGAGCTGGGGACAGCTGGCAGTCAGCAGTCTTCCAATCCTGAGTAGGGCCCTGGGGAGCATGGGCAGGAGGAGCTGAGGTCCCAGCAGGCATGGCCACAGGCACTAAAATATTACCCCTTGGGAAGCACCAGGGATCTGGGTTTCCAGTGTGAACCTCCAACAGCAATGAAGAGTCAGACACCAGAAATGATTGGTGGCCTGTGCCCAAGTGGACGGCAGTCACCAAAGCTCCAAAGAGCTGCACCTTGAACTAATCAGCTCTTCAGGGAAGAGGCAAAGGGCGCCATGTATTTTTTTTTTTTTAATTTTTTATTGTTGGCTGTTCAAAACATTACATAGTTCTTGATATATCATATTTCACAATTTGATTCAAGTGGGTTATGAGCTCCCATTTTTACCCCATATACAGATTGCAGAATCACATCAGTTACACATCCATTGATTTACATATTGCCATACTAGTGTCTGTTGTATTCTGCTGCCTTTCCTATCCTCTACTATCCCCCCTCCCCTCCCCTCCCCTCCCCTCTTCTCTCTCTGCTCCCTCTACTGACATTCGTTTGTCCCCCTTATATTATTTTTCCCCTTCCCCTCACTTCCTCTTGTATGTATTTTTGTATAACTCTGAGGGTCTCCTTCCATTTCCATGCATTTTCCCTTCTCTCTCCCTTTCCCTCCTACCTCTCATCCCTGTTTAATGTTAATCTTCTTCTCATGCTCTTCGACCCTACTCTGTTCTTAGTTACTCTCCTTATATCAAAGAAGACATTTGGCATTTGTTTTTTAGGGATTGGCTAGCTTCACTTAGCATAATCTGCTCTAATGCCATCCATTTCCCTGTAAATTCTATGATTTTGTCATTTTTTAATGCAGAGTAATACTCCATTGTGTATAAATGCCACATTTTTTTAATCCATTCATCCATTGAAGGGCATCTAGGTTGGTTCCACAGTCTAGCTACTGTGAATTGTGCTGCTATGAACATCGATGTAGCAGTGTCCCTGTAGCATGCTCTTTTTAGGTCTTTAGGGAATAGACCGAGAAGGGGAATAGCTGGGTCAAATGGTGGCTCCATTCCCAGCTTTCCAAGAAATCTCCATACTGCTTTCCAAATTGGCTGCACCAATCTGCAGTCCCACCAGCAATGTACAAGTGTACCCTTTTCCCCACATCCTCGCCAGCACTTGTTGTTGTTTGACTTCATAATGGCTGCCAATCTAACTGGAGTGAGATGGTATCTCAGGGTGGTTTTGATTTGCATTTCTCTGACTGCTAGAGATGGAGAGCATTTTTTCATGTACTTGTTGATTGACTGTATGTCCTCCTCTGAGAAGTGTCTGTTCAGGTCCTTGGCCCATTTGTTGATTGGGTTGTTTGTTCTCTTATTGTCTAATTTTTTGAGTTCTTTGTATACTCTGGATATTAGGGCTCTATCTGAAGTGTGAGGAGTAAAGATTTGTTCCCAGGATGTAGGCTCTCTATTTACCTCTCTTATTGTATCTTTTGCTGAGAAAAAACTTTTTAGTTTGAGTAAGTCCCATTTGTTGATTCTAGTTATTAACTCTTGTGCTATGGGTGTCCTATTGAGGAATTTGGAGCCCGACCCCACAGTATGTAGATCGTAGCCAACTTTTTCTTCTATCAGACGGCGTGTCTCTGATTTGATATCAAGCTCCTTGATCCATTTTGAATTCACTTTTGTGCATGGCGAGAGAAAGGGATTCAGTTTCATTTTGTTGCATATGGATTTCCAGTTTTCCCAGCACCAGCGCCATGTATTTTTAACGGGAAGAGTGATACAACTTTTAAGAGTCTTCTTTGTGCTTTTGAAGCCATCGCTTAAAACGGATATGTTTATCTTCATTTTAGATGTGTAACAATGAGGCCCAGAGAGGCTAAGTAACTTGTCCCATGACACAGAGTAATTTCTGGAGACAGAGCGCCAGAACTGGTCCTCTCTCCATCTATCATGCTGCCTCTCAAGAGACACAGTCATAGGAAGCAAGCCTTAGTTCTTATTAACATCTGGATCAGTTTCCTGTCGCTGCGGTGACAAATTGCCACAAAGGTTGTGGCATGTAAGGATATAAATGTGTTGTCTCCTAGTTTTGGAGGCCAGAAGTCTGAACTGAATGCCCAGGGGCTAGCATCAAGGCATCTGCTGGGTACGGGCCGCCTGGAGCCCTCCTGCCATTTCCAGCTTCCAGGCTGCCCTGTGACATGGCTCGTGAATCCGCGTCGCGTGGCCTTCCTCCCTCTGCTTCCTGTCGCAGCGCCTCTGACTTGGACTCTGATCCCCTGCCTGCCCCTTATAAGGACCCTTGTGATTACATTGGAGCCCCCTTCTCAAGACCCTTCACCACACCTGCAATGTGCTTTTGTCACATAAAGTCACAGATTCCTGGGGCGGGGATGTGGACATCTTTAAGTGGGCACTGTCCAGCCCACCACAGCACCAAGTGGTGTTTTGAGCCAGTGCAGTCTCGGGAGATCTCCCCCCCGTCACTTCTGTATTTGCACCATCCAGAGTTGCTGCTCTAGAAGGAGGACCCTCAGGACTGGCACCGTGATGACCACTGCTCACCTTTCTTAAGGGCTGGCCCGGCTTTGAGTTTTCAGCCGCAGCCTCACTTGGTCCTTGCGACACCTCACGCGGTCAGAACTCAGTGTCCGTAATTCTCCGGCGAGGGAGTGTGGCACTGCAAGGTGAGCCACCTGCCTAGGTCACTTAGCAGCCAGGGAACCCTGGCGTTTGCCACGAAGCCACCTTCGTGGCTGTGAGCTCCAGGAGGAGAGTCCAAGTCTGTTGTGCCGACTGTCCTCGCTGTGCGTCTCTCTGGGGCCCGACGAGCTGCGCGCTGGGCAGCATGTTATGCTAACAAAGGCGCAGGGCACCCAAGAGCAACGGCTTCTTAGTTTTCCTGGGGAAATCGTTAGTGAGAGAAAAGCCGTTGGGTATGCTGGAGAGAATGTGCGTGAATCCCAAGAATTCAACTAACTGCATTTTCATTTATTAACCTTTTCCTCTTTTACCGAAATGTCTATTTTCTAAGCATTTTGGCCAACGATGTGTCTTGGTGCAACTCCTTGAGAGTGAGGTCACAGCCGTGACTCAGGATGGGCACTGAGGGCTGGGACTGGCCCTTTAAGTCAGTGGGTAGTGTGGGGTCCTGGCCTCTCGTTCTTGTCCTTGCCTTTGTAAACCTCTTGCTTAGCAGTGCCCCTTCGTCCCTGGCTCCTCTTTTGCTAGAGGCAGCTGTTAGGCCCCCATGTTTGTTTGGCTGCACTTTGGCCCCAAGAACCATGTTAGCCCCAGTGCTAACCCCAGGAGTTGAGCTCTTGCACATTTTCTGACCTAAATCACGGCTAGCCCCCCTCACATTCAATGGGGGCTCATGCCTCTGTGTTCCCTGGAAATGTTTGATATTTAATTCTGTGGCTACGGAAGGGGTAGAGTGTCCAATGGGGCATGGGAAGGGAGAAGGTTCTTCACCTCCTACCTGCTACATGGGCCTGGGCTGAGCCTGTTGGGGTTGTGGGTTTGCCAACCTGAGCCACCTCCTGCACTCGGTGGTGATGCCACTCATGTCCAGCAGATGGAGCTCTTACCACACCAAGGGGAGTTTTGGATGGGGACTTGGATCACCAAAAAAAAAAAAAGAGAGTTTTTTTTTTTTTTAACCTCCCCCTTTCTTCTTTGAAAACCAAGGAACAGCTTTGTATACTTCTAAGCTTTAGGTAAGGCTTAAAGTGAATTTGAAAAAAAAACATGCCCTTCTCAGGCTCAGACTCTCTCAGCCCTCTGCCTGTTCAGCAAGATCCATGGCTCCCTCCCTGTCTCCCTCCCTCCTTCCTTCCCTCTTCTTTCCTCCTGTGTTGGCACCAGTTTATTTATTTAACACATGGAGTTTTAAAATAATGTAATATAAATTAGGAAAGATGGCGTTCGTGCTTGTTAATGGTGCATCTGACCCCGTTTCATACATAGGAAAGCAAAAGCTGAGGCGGCAGCATGCTGGAGTGCTAGAAGTGGTTTCCTCGGTGGGTAGGTAGACCATAAGGGACTTTTTCCTTTTGTATTTTGTTAATTTTATTTAAAAATTATCATGCAGCAGAATTGACTTATTTTAGCACATGGTTCTGTGATTCTAGCTTCTGTGCTGGTATACGTCTCCACACATGGCCGCCCTCTCTCCTCACCCTCACCGGCTCATTCTCCATCTCTCTGCTGTTTGTTTTACTGCTCTCCTTGCCATCTTTTCTTTCTTTAAATGCTGGTGGTTTAGCTTGGATTTTTATTTATTTGTTGGGTACAGGCTCTAGCCAAGCGGCGATCTCATTCACATGTGAATTCATTAATCACCTTCATGCCAAATGGCCCCAAACTATGTCTCCGAAGCCGATGTCCTGGATCTACCGCGGGTCCATCTGCTGCGTACCTTTTGGACATCCCTGGATATCCCATGGATAACTGGAACACTGCACGTGGCCCACTAAACCCGCTGTCTCTTCCCAACAAGGCTGTGTTGTTCCTGCATTCCGAACCTCCTCCATGTTGACCCAGGAAGCCTGCATCGCACCCCCCCCCCCCCCAGCCAGAATCCAGAGGCGTTTTTGTGTTCTTTCTATCTCCTCCTGCCCAAATCAACTGCCAGGTCCTGTGTGTCGTGTCCTAGGTGTGTCTCAAGGGTATCTCTTGGTCCATTAGGTCCCTCCTAATCCTTATTGTCTTTTGCCCTGATTGGGGCCCTTATCAACTCTTGCTGGTTCAGCTCCAGGACCTCCTGACCAGTGCCGTGGTGTCTCGCTGTGCTTCTCTCCCATGCATCCTCCCCATTATCAGAGAGGGACTGAGATTCAGCACACATAGACTCGACTCACCCTCAGCCCCGGGAGGGCATTCTGGGAAGTTACCTGGAGATTTCACAATGAGACTTTATCCACCTCCTCTTCCTCTATTGCCCTGGCCCAGCCCCCTGCTTCAGCTCTGCCACACTGACAGGCACCCCAGACCCTCCATGCCCTCTCTGCAGGCCCATGCACATTCTTCCACCTGGAAACCTCCTTTGTCAAAAGTTAGTTCAGAATCTCCTTGTCTATGCACTGTCCTTGACTCTCACAGGAGAATCTACTCGAGCTTTCTTTCAGACTCTCCTGGGTGCTGACCACTGGGAGATGGCAGTCACTCCCCAGATGGTCAGAATCTAAAAAACCTTGGTAATGTGGGAAATGACCAGAAAATAACAGTGAGATAAAGATCAAGAAGGGGCAGTATAGGAAATAGGAGAGGGAAATTAGAAATCCAGAGGTTGGTGGTGGGAGTCATCACAGAACAAGTACTTCAAAAGTGCCAGAGATGGTGGTGATTTTTATCACTTGGTCTTCACAACCATAATCATCATCGTCATCATCTATTTTTCAGATTAGGAAGGTAATTTTCAAAGAATTTTGAGAAACTTGTCTAAAATAACACAGTTTCTGGGAGTCCGAAGCTTGTGCTTTGCAGAGTGGGAAACTGGCTTGCAGGCACTCTTCAGCTCAGCTCTGGAGGAGCAGTTTGTAAGCCAGAGGTCCCCTCCCTGGGGGTATTGACATGGCCACGGGAGCAGCCTGTGGTGGCTTGCTAGTGGAATGCATTCTCCCTTTGCATGGTTTCTGGTGTTCAAAAGAAGCCTCTGTAGCACAAACTCTCTCAAATCCCTTGAGCCAGGAAAGAGGTGGAGGCAGCTCCGTGGGGCTGGAGTGGTGGCGTGCAGCTGCGGCATAGGCTTCCCTCTCAGATGAGCCGATGTCCCGCTTGGTGGGGAGCAGGGTGTCAGGCTCCAGAGGCACCTCTGTCCCTGCGAGGGGCACTCCTGGAAAGTAATGTGGATTTCTAGACTCCTGCACCTATCTGCTTTCAAATATAAGAATTAAAAAAAATAGTTCAAGCAGAAAAGGGGCGGAGGAGAGCTAGCAGGAAATGGTGGTGCTAGGACTCAGGAGACTTGGATTCCAGTTCTGCCCACCACCAGGAGGCTATGGTACTGGTGGGGGCCGTCACCACACAGGCACATGTGTGCCCTAGTGAGGCCACACGGAGGTTCAACAGGGGCCAGAACAGGGATAGTGATGGATAGCTCAGGAGGAGCAGGGTTTGGTTGGCTTAGATGGGTGGGGAAGGCATTTCTAGGTGGGGACACCAAATGTGAGACTCGAAAGATGAATAATGGACGGCCAAAGAGTGGGGACAGGGGCTGGAAGTGGATGGAAGAGTGGGGAGAGGAGGGATGCAGATAGAGGCTTTCCATGCAAAATCCATCCTAAGGGTATGGTTTTGATTTCACATAAGGGAGATCTGTCCTGGAACTGCCCTTTAACAGAGAGCTTTGTAAAATGTGCTCCAGCAGGAACTACAGTCTGGGTCTAGGCCACGGGCAAGGACAGCAGCATCTATACAACTGATGCTGTGGTCCCCACGGGCTCCGGGGAGAGGGAGGACTCCGTCCAGGGTCTTGGGCCATGTGTAGGAGCTGCCCATGACAAAGAGACTCCTGTTCTCCCAGGCCTGTCTTCTGCGCTGGGCCAGAGGCACCGCCATGCACTCGACCCTTCTTCGGCTGCGTCTGTAGAAAGACCCCCACTCCAAACTACTTCAATGGCAGGAGGCGGCTGGGAACAGCTGGGAACTGTTGTTAGCTTCTGGCAACGTCCTGGAATTTCTTCCTGTGGTTCCTGTGCCCTGAGCGGCTGGGGGCCCCTGTCTTGACCTGCAGTTGAACCTAGCTCAAGGGTCCAGGCTAGTAGCTGCCTTCTTGTCAGCCCTGATAGCAGCATGAAATTGCACAATTGTTCCAAGAAAGCCGAGGCTGCCTTTCTAGCCATCCCTGGGACGGGAAGACTATCAGAGGCAAATCCATTCATGTTTTCCAAGGGCAGGATGGTGCAAGAGAGAGTAACCAGATAAGACGCTTGCTTTTGTTCACACACACCCTGAGGAGGTCTCACAGGAGATAGCAGAGCTCCTGGTGGGTCAGGCGAAGGCTGGTTTCAGATAAGCCTCCGGGAGGAGGATTGCTGATTTCAAGGGAGAGGTCTCAGATACCGTTAATACGGTTTGTCCAAGGGCATCTTTTCATTCACAGAATTGGAGGCCAGGGAGGTGAGCAATTGTCCTCTAACCCTTTCTTTTGAAAGACAAGTAAAAAGAGGCCAAGAGCAGGGCAGAGAGTTTACTGAGATCGTGCTGAAAGTCAGGGGTAAAGTCCTGGGTTAGAATTTGGAGGTTCTGACGAGGAGTCCCCTGCTTATCGCCCCTGGGTCTCCTCCTGTCTGTGCATTTATTTATTCATTGACTACCCCGGCCATCCATTCACACATTTCTTCACATGTTGGCTCACCAGCATTTATTCAGAGTGCAGAGATGACTGACAGCTCTTCAGGGAAAGGGGAATGGGACGAAGGAGAAGCGGGAGTGTGACAGCCAGTGGCGTGGAGGGCCCAGGAGGCACGGTCCTGATTGCCTGGGAGACCTGGTGGGGGCGATGGCACTTGAGCTGTGCTTTAAAGGAGGGGGAGGATTGAACTTGCCAAAGAGGCTTTAGCACTGGGCCTCCAGGGGCCAGGGAGGGAGGGACTGGAGAAGGGAAATACTGTCACCCGAGAGCTGAGTCCTGCCAGGCGAGGTGCCCAGCAGGCCAGCGAGGCGTGTGCAGGTCTTCAGAGGCCATCCTTGGTATGGGGTGCTGTGGGGACATCAGGCTGGAAAGACAGGCCATCCTCTGAGGGAAAACCAAGGGCACTCCAGTCATGTCATAGAAGGCCACACTAGCGCGAAACTGCAGATCTGAGCTCGGCAGGACCTGCCCGGTGTTGGGGGCTTGGTTATTCCTGTGCAGTGGTGAAGCCAGACCTGTCCCCTGTGCAGAGAGCACCAAGGGGTGTCTGACCTGGAGTCCACCCTTCCTGGTCGTGTGCCCACGAGGAGCCCTCTCATCACACTGGGGCTCAAGTCCCCATCTTCAGTGTGGGGGCCAGAAGCCATGTTCCAGGGAGTTCAAGGATGATCCCGAGTGACTGAGGGGGACATGGGAACGCTCCCTGGGACAGGCCCCTCAAAGAAATGCTCTTTGCCCCACTGTCCCACAGCTCTGGGTTTTTTTGGAAAGGGTGGATGAATCAAGCCAGGTAACACATGTGGCATCTCCTTGTGGTGGGAAATGCCCTGTGTGAGTGCCGGGGAGCCCTCCTGCAGAGGTGGACACAGGAGAATCTGCGAGGACATGTCCCTTTCCTGTGTCCTGCCTTCCCCCCTCCATGGTCCCCTGGGTTGGAAACTTCCCTGGAGGCACACAGAAGGTGACAGAGACAGCTGGACATTCTGCCTCACCCTCTTAACTAGCCTGGATCTCTGGTCAGGAAAAAGCTTGCTATGGATTAAACTCCCACAAGCGGTGACAGTGACTTTTCTCAAGTCACCTACCTGCTTCTCTGGTTCCTTCCAGCCTTCCTGCACTGAAACCCTCTCTGCTGGTTTACTTTTATAAGGACACTTATTTTATTACAATCCATGTTTTTTTCTGCAGAAAGACTGAGTGCAGACTCCTGGCATTCAAGGCCGTGTCCACACTCAGCTTACCTCCAGCTTGTCCACAGTACACCTATTCGAGTATAGGGTGATGATAGGGAGTATGAATTTTCAGCCCAGACTGTTCAAATCCTCTTTCTGCCACTTACCAACTGTGTGATCTTAGACAAGTTACTTAATCTTTCAGGGCCCCATTATTCATTCTGATCTTTCAGAAATGATACCCTACCCCACAGAATTAATGTGAGGGTGTAATAAGAGAATACATGTGAAGTTCTCAGAACTTCGCCTGGCATAGGAAGCACTTGATTGACATTACCCATTCCAGAAGCCTCCAAGCTAGTTAAATGCATCTCTGTTAGTGGTCCCAAGACTGCTTTTGACTTTTCTGCCTCTGTGATTTAAGATTTTCCTTCAGTCTGTCTACAACGACCCTTCTTCCTTCTGCTTTTATCCCAGCCCTCCTTGCACTCAGGAAATGGCCCAGGCCCTGGGGTCAGGCAAAGCCTCGCTTCCCACTGTGTTGGGAGCTGAATTCCTGTGGGAGAGGTCACTTGGCCTCTCCATGTTTCAGGCAACTCTTCGTGAAGTGGAGCTACTTATGCAGACCTTGTGGAATTTTTGAGAGAGCAACTCCTGAATTCTAGCTATTATTAAGTCCATAACATCAATAAATGAAAGATGTTAAGCCCAGCTTTGCTGGCTAGTCCTTTCTGCCTGAACGTGCCCCTTTGAACTCTTCTAGTAATCATTGACTCCACCATTTCTAGTTACTCATTGACAGTGTAGTACTTTGTACCCTCTGCCTCTGTCTCTCCCAGGGTTGGAATGATTCTTGGGCTCTCATGACCACCTCCTTTTCAAACAGACTCAGTATCCTCCTGACAGCATCAAGGGCCGTCAGGGATCCCTGATGGAAGCCAGGGGACAGTCCCTTCATGCTAAGGGCTCAGGGAGGTGCTTGGAGTGTCATTGGCTCCTCACGGTGGCACAGTGGCCTGGGGCAGCCTGGGCTCTGAGCAGGCAGCTCTCTCTGGGCGCTCATGGTCTTGCATGCTTGACTTTGGGTGGTGGGTTCTCCTGGCTTCTGAGGACTTTACCCACCAATTCACTGACCAGCTGCGAGGTCGACTTCAGTCTGTGGGTCCAAGCCGGGTCAGAGCAGATAAGGGCTCCTTCTCAGAACCAGTCTGGTGATCGCTGTGTGCCTCCCCTCCTCCTTTCTCCTCTCGGAGACCATGCGCCTCACCACTGTGTTCTGAGAACTATCTCAACGGTCCTACGACCTGGACATTTCCTCAGCCGAGATAAAACTGGGTGTTGGCTCCAAGGAAGGGGAAGGCTCCCGTGGAGAGAAAGGTCTGATCAGCTGGAAGATTTCCAGGCAACCGCCACTCTGGCAGCAGTGGCCTGGAAACTGGGCTGCCTCGGTGCTGACGGTGACCAAGTGCATTCCAGAGGAGAGGCTGCTGGTGCTGTGTGGGTGTCCCATCCCGTGTCAGCCATGGATCTCCTGAGAGGTGTCACACCTGAAGGGAGGCACTGGAGTCCGCGCCGCAGGCCCTGCATGGGGTTGGGTGGCTGAGGCTGGGTGGCTGGTGGGACGACGAGCCTTGGATAAAGTTCGGGAGTCTGAGATTCTGGTCTTGGATGTCCCTCACTCTGTGATCCTGGGTGTGTCACTCAATCTCTCTGACCTCAGTTTCCTGCCTAGAAAATAAGTATATCAGTGGCTTTAAGATTTGTTTTGAAAGAATCAGAATCTTTTAATCTCCCCCAAAGAGTCATCTGCAGAGTCCCAGTTTATAAAACAGATAGAAGGAGCAGCTCTGTGTGAGGGTCTTGCATGAGGGTCTTGGAAGTGGATGGGTCATTCTTACTGGCTTTCGCCGCATTGGCAGCCTGCGTTAGAGGCTGTCCCCATGTCAGGGGTGGTGGAAGGTGGGGTACAGGAGCCAGCGGGAAGATATTTCCCATCCCATCCCGTCACAGAGAGTCAGAGCGACACCCGTCAGTGTGCACTGCCTGAATATTAGTCCTGTTTTTGTATCAGAATCAACTGGGAAACGCTCTCAAAATACACTCAAAGATTCCATCCGGCTTCACTTGAATCAAAATTCGGGGCTATATTTTGAAAATCCCCCTAGGACATAGGTACCTGCATGCTTTCCCTCCAACAAATAGACAATTGATGGGCTGGGGTTGTGGCCCAGTGGTAGGGAGCTCGCCTTGCCTGCCTGAGGCACTGCGTTCGGTCCTCAGCACCACATACAAAAAATAGATAAAATAAATATATTTAAAAAAAATTAGACAAGCAACCCCAAATCAAAACGCTAAAACTTGGTTCCAGAGTTTTGGGTTGGGGGCTGTCTCCTGGAGGAATGGGTAGGATTCGGAGGGGCTCACGTTTGGTTTGAGCACAAGAAGGGCAAGAATAGCACCAATGAGATGATGGAGTCCTTCCTCTGGGGTGCGTCCATGCTGACCAGCAGGCAGCAGGTGTGTGTTACGTTCTAGGACTGTTTTAACCAATGACCACAAACCCAGTGGCTTAAAAACAAAAACAAAAACAACTCCCAGAAATGCATCCTCTCATAGTTATGGGGACCAGGGTCTGCAGTCAGGGTGTCTGCAGGGCCATTTCCACTCTGGAGTCTCGGGGGAGAATGCATCTTTGCCTCTTTGAGCCTGTGAGGCTCCAGGCGTTCACTGGCCTGAGGTCGTACCACTCCAGCTCTGCTTCTGTCTGCACATCTTCTTCCTGGTGTCACTTGTCCCTGGGCTAGGGGTTCCTCTGGATAATACAGGATGATCTCATCCCAAGATCCTTGGCCTAATCACATCTGCAAGGACCCTCTATTCAAATAACTTCTCTTTCATAGGTTCTGAGGGCTGGGATGTAGACATATTTTTAAGATGGTCATTGTTCAGCCCACTCCAAGGTGGTATTAACCCCAGTGTAGAGGTGAGGAATCCTGGTCCTATCCATGTGGGTAATCCGCCAGGGGCGGGGGTGTCAGGGCTGGGCTGGGAGCCACTCTGGGGCCTGCTTCACGCTGAGTCTACTGCAGAGGCTGTGGCACCACAGAGAGCCTGTGGACCACGCAGAGGAGAAACAGTCGTTGGGGAGCCAGCCTAAGACTTGCCTTGCCAACAGAGGGCGCTCCATGTCTGTCTTTAATTTCCAGGTCCTGACCTGCTCTTCTGGGGAATGGTGAATTAACACACAGTTCTTGATATCTCTGGGACATTGTAAAAAATGTCAGAAAAGTGGCATTGAAGGTCTGTAAGACCACAATGTTCTCACATGTCCATGGACCTGTCTAGTGTCCACAGCTTATAGTCAGTATTACTGCATAAATTCTATGGGAAAAGGCTATATGGAAAGTCAGAACTCCCTCTGAGAGACCCAAGTTCCTGCCTGCCTTCTTCCCTAGCCACTGTCTACTTGAGGGACCTCATCTCAGTCACCCTGCCTTGATTTCCTCATAAATAGAAGGCTTTTGGCTGATAATACTCTCCCTGTGACTCTCCAGGCGATTTGTATGCTTTGGTGATTTATAGGAGTCCTGTCTGGAGGAAAGAGTAAGTTAAATATGGAATTTCCAGGCCCCTCCAAGCCCCAGAGTTTTAGGAAAAAATTTAATCCTATTTCACACCCCTAGGTGAAGCTCACACTGTAACCACAAGGGCAACATGACACAGAGGACATTCATGCTCTCTTGGTTGGGTTAGAGCAAGAAGCGCTTCCCTTAAACTTCAACTAGAAGAACAGAAGTTGGACAAGGGTCCTTTTGTGAAGTGAGGGGATGTCTTTCATGGGAACAGGAGTCTGAGACAGACTTCTCTGAGGAGAGTTTGGGAAATGAGAGGATGGTGGAGCACGGAAGGCAGAAATGAAGACTGATGAAACATCTTGACACGGGGAGGACTTTTCACAGCATTGCAGCCCAAATAACCTTGCCATCGGGGTGACTAGGTAACACAGAAGTCTCCCTTTATCCGTGGTTTCAGTTACCTGTGGTCAACTCTGGTTTGAAAATATTAAATGGAAAATTCCAGAAATAAACCCTTCCTAAGTTTTAAGTTGCATTCCATTTGAATAGCATGATGATACCTTGCACTGTGCCACCTTGGACTTGAATCATAACCTTTGTCCAGGGTATCTGTGCTGAATGTGCTATCAGCCTATTGTCACTTAGTAGCCATCTAGGTCATCAGATCGATGATCATGGTATCGCAGTGCTAGTATATAGGGTGCGGTACTGTCCTTGGTTTCAGACCTCTGCTTGGGGGTCTTGGAGTATAGACAAGGGGATCAACCAAACGAAGGCTGGGATCCTTAACTCTTGTCCATTATTTGAAGGCCCCCCTGCCTCCTATTTATTCCACATGTTTAGAACCTGGGTTTGGAGTCAGACAGACCTAGGTTAAGTTCCCCCATTGCCATTTGCCAGTTATTGGCCTTGTTCAAATTCTTTAGCTGAGCTGAGTACCAGGGTTCTGGTCTGTCATGGTGACCACAGTGGCTCCCTCCTGAGGCAGCATACAGGGACCAGCCTGGTAACATCCTGGCACAGTATGGGGCCTGTAATAAACAGGCTTTCAGAAGCTCTGATGTATCTCAAAAAACCCTGCCATCCTCGTCTGTGCCGTGGGAACTGTCTAGAAAGCTGAGGGTCGAGGCAGAGGGTCTCCGTGCTGTTAAACATCTCAGCGTTTCAAAATGAGGGCGACTTGAAACTTGGTGTTTCTGCTCAGACAACACGAAGTCGCGGCAGTGCCTCCGAGTTCTCCTTTTCTGTGATGTGGGTCTGGGCGGGAGTTGGAATGCCCCTGCTTCTGACTTCCTTCTGTTGCTCTTGTGACTGCCCACAGTCATCTGAAATGCCACTCAGAAGGCAGGAATTCGCAGTGCGTTCCAGGCTGGAAGTGACTTCCATGTGACAAGCCTCACCGCTCGGTGACTCTGTAACTAATTTTCTCTGCCAGGCAGCTCTCCAAATTCCTGGGATGTGATCAATTGACCAGACCCCTTCAGGTCAGAGGCAGGAGATGGCTGTGAGAACTCCCAGTCTGTGTAAAATCCACGCTTCGGGTTGATGGTTTTTTCCCTCTGCTCCTTCCAGGGGGCTCTTGTTCTTCTAAGGGACATACAAAGAAGTCCCTGAAGTTGAAAGAAGTTAAGTTTAAGACAAAAATCAGAGCTGGAATTTGATGACTGAGGAGGTCATTGTAGGTAGTAAACTTTCTAGCTTATCTTTATTGAACTGAAATAAACAGAACGAACTGAATTGTCCTCAGTCTGTTTCTGTGGATATGTTGGGGACATTTATCCCTCTAAAGGTGGTCTTCTAACAGGAATATTGTGTGAAATCAGACATTGGCTTCACTGTGAAACTTTGAGCAAGTCTCAAACTTCTCAGGAAGTCGGTTTCTCTGTTTCTAAAATTTGCTGGGTTCAGTATTTCCTTCCCTATTTTTAATTCTTTGATATAGTTGAGAGTGTTAGAGTTCACCATTGATGGACCTATAATATAATTCACAAAGACCTCTTAAATGTGTGTCTCCCTTCATTATTTGATTTACTCTTTAGATGCCGTTGAGCCTGGGAGGGCAGATTGTATTATCATAGCATATAGATGAGGACGTTGAAGCCCAGGTAAAATGGTGAGGTGGCCAAGACTCTTTGGCTGGGGAAATGGAATTGGTGAGAATACAACCCAGATCTCCTGACTTCGAGGGCAGAGTTCTTTTCAACCTTGACACATGAGAGTGTTGACAGAGGAAGAGGCCGTATTCCCATCTGACACGGCTGGCGGAATGGTCATCAGTACAGCCATTATTGATAAACAGCGAGGAAGGTCCTCACAAAACTGAAAGCAGAACCACCATGTGATCCAACTACCCAACTGCTGGGTATGTCCCCCCACCCCCCCACGAAAACGAAGTCACACTGGAGATATGTGCACACCCACCCGCTCTGCAGCACTTTTCACGGAAGCTAAGGTGTGGAATCACCTAGGTGTGCTTCAGGAGATGAATGGATAAAGAAAAAATGTGGTACACAAACCCAGCAGAATATTCTTCAGCCATAAAGAAAAACAAAATCCTGTCATTTGCAGCAAAATGCATGGAACTGGAGAACATTATGTTAAGTGAATGAGCCAGAAGCAGAAAGACCAGGGCTGTTTGTTTACTCTCATATGTGGAAGCCAAAAAAAAAAAAAATCAACATGAGAGTAGAATCATGGTTCATAGAGACTGGGAAGGGTGGGTGGAGGTGGGGTGGAGTAGGGTGAAAAAAGGGTGGCTGGACTTGTGCATGACGTATGCATGTATGGAAATATGCCACTACACCCCACTAATATGCACAATTCATGTATGTTAATAAAAATAAGAAGGGCATTATAATAGCTAACATCTAGAATACTGAATACATTAGTTCTTTTTAGCTCATTTTACTCATTTGTAAATGGGATGTGCTGTATTTTTTTTTACAAATGCTGTCACACGGGACATTGAATGATGGAAAGGTGATTGGAATATAATGTTATGTGGAACAAAGGATACAAGCTAACATATTTTGCATGAACTCATTTTTGTACAAAATGCAAAACAAGTTCTACAACGAAGATAGATGGAAGATCGCACGTGGGTTAATTGTGGTTGTCAATAGGTGGTGGGGCTCTGCACACTTTCTATATTCTTCTTTTTGCTTTTTTTGCCGTTACTTCAATGCCTAAATGGACTATGATGAATGTGGTTATCATTTTAAGAGTTCTTTTCTCAAAGGTGTAAAGGTGATGATTCTGTTTGATTGGAAGACAGTCATATAGCCAGCTTTCTTCCAGGTGGTTGTTGAGTAGACTGGTTCCCAAATATTTTCAAAATAGACACAAATGTGTCTTCAGGAGTAATTGCTAATTAACCTTCTTTTTGTTCAATTAAGACAGACTCACTCGATGCCTGTGGGCTAGTGGGATTGTGGAGGACGCTGTTAAGCGCGATTGGGGCCTGACTCCACATCTGCTGCTGCTTTTGCCAAACAGCTGTGTTCTGAGCAAGTGGCATGATGACACTCACCTGCAGGAAATGGAAAGAGGGCCATGGAGCTGGTCTGCAAGCAGAGGGCAGGGGTGCAGGGAGCGGATGGTTCTGTGGTTCCACTCCAACAGGTGGGCCAGCCAATCAAGGAAGCTGGAGCAATGCAAAAAGAATGTCCATTGCTCTTTGTAATGAGTGACAGTGCCCCAGCTGTTGCATAAGCCCCCGGGAAGGATGCTGTCACAATTTGGCAAGAACCCACAGTCCCTGGCCTTAGGGCTTGCAACACAGAAGATCCTGGTGAGAGTTTTTCCTGAGCTCAGTCATGGAGTGGGAGAGAGAGAAGACGATCGAGAAAGAAAATGGCACACAACATAGAATATGCTATGTGGAGTATGAATGCACACTGCAGAAAGCTCTCTTTTTGTCACATTTGTCTCATTTTTTGTCAAGAGCAGAGAGGGGGACCTTTCTTTGCTACCAGTAAACAATGGTTCCTCCAAATTAGAAAACAAGATAACTGCTTTATATGTGAATGTCTGCATGTAAGTTTCACTTTCAGGTGTTTCTTCTCATGGTTAATTTTTATTTTATGGCAAGTGCTATTGTTTCTCCGTTTCTGAAAGTAACAGCATTCTTTTAAGAATACATTGATTTTAGTAAAAAAAAAAGTCACTCAAAATCCTATTAATAATATAGTTGGTATGTAGAAATGGCAAAAATCTTTCGAGTCTGACGCACATGACTGCGGTCTGAGAGTGCTGGGTGTTTACTAAGCAGGATCTGTTCTAGCCTTCATGTTCTTAAAAAAAAAGGCAAACAGTTTCTAGTGAATGGCTTAACATTTTGTCACTACCAGGGACTACTGACAGTGTGACACTAGGCCCTGGATGGAGAAGAAAACATATTAATTCAGGTCCAGTCTGGGGCCGATGGTGCAAAAGGGAGAAGAGAAGGTGGAACAGAGGCTGGAGGGGGAAGGGTACCTGGTAGCAACTCTTTCCTCCAAGCCAGTGTGGCTGGTGGCTCGTCTTTTCAGACTGAAATGGGGTGGGGTGGTGCGGAGTGGAGGTCTAAGGTGACACGGGCTGCTGTGGGATACAGGTGTGATCCCAGGTGAGCCTTTTACCTCTGTGGGCCTCAGTTTTCCTGGAGGGTGGGGGTGGGCTAATTAGTCCCTAAAACCCCTTTCATTGCTAAGCTGTCCACGCCACGTCCCTTCTTGGCTTTTTGCCAATGGGTTCCCCCGTGGGTCGGTAGATGGCAGTAGAGGCTTTTGAATTAGACTTTTTGGGTGGCTGGGCCTTCCTAATTTCCTCCTCCCACCCTGGCATTGCTGGGAAGGCTTCCCTGGAAGGACTCAGCACAGCTGCTGCCCAAATTTACTCATCTGTGATCCACCAAGGAGCAAAATTTAAAGAAACAGTATCCTCAGGAGCTCACAGCCCACTATGACACAGAGCAGCAGGGTCAGTCTGGTCTCAGGGCCCAGTTACTTCTTTCCTCTTTCACTGGGTCAGCCCTCACCTGTTCCTGGTCTTTGGCTCATGTTCCTGCAGTAATGAATGGTAATGGGGAGGGGAATCACCGGGACTATCTTTAGGGCAAAACCAGTTTCTGGGAGGAAACTGTGTTTGCATATTACTTTATGATTTTTTAAAAAAGTATGAACTGATTTCATCTTTGAAACAAGTCGTAGAGCTTGGTAGACGCAGAATCGCCAGTTTCATTTGTTGGAGAAGGAGCCGAGTCTCAGGGGAATGAGAAAGTGACTTGTTAAGGTCACCTTGCTCTCAGGTGGGGATCAGAACTCAAACCCACGTCACTTAACTTCTTCAGCCCTCTTCCTATTGATGAGGCTATTTGTCACCTAAAATATCTCACAGCTGAGTTCTCGTGGGTTCCTTCAGGGTCGTGCCTCTGAAAAATCTTTACCGTTGACTCTATGTGTCAGGCACTTGGCCACTTTCTGGAAATACAGAGCTGAGAATCAAATCACTATTTTTACATATTGCTTTATTTGTTTTGGGAACTGTTTTAATTACTTTATTTCATTGTAAGAGTGCTTTCAGGTAGGTCTTACTTTAACCCAATTTGCAATGAAGAAACTGAGTCCCAGGTAGAGAAGCTGGGATTCAAGGGCATGCAGTAGTAGTCTTTCTCTCTTTTTTCCTTTCTTTTAAATCTTATTGAGGGTTGGGTGTTGTGGCTCAATGGTAGAGCGCTTGCGTAGCCCATGTGAGGCACTGAGTTCAATACTTAGCACCACATAAAAATAAATAAATGTATTGAGTTCATTACAACTAAAAATACTTTAAAAAGACCTTATTGAGACATGATTTATATACCCTGTAATCCACTCATTTATAGTAAACAGTTCCATGGTTTTTAGTATAAAAGATGTGCAACGTCATCATAATCAATTTCATCATTTCAACATTTTCATCATTTCAAATTAAACCCTTTACCCACTAACAGTTGGGTGGTAGTATTCTTCAATGCTGTACTATATTCCATCTCAATGGACCACACATGGTTCTTGCCTTGTGAGAGTTCTGTTGGGTCCAGGGCACTGGCGCAGACAGGTCATTACTCTATAGTGCAATTAACACAACAGTTGATGGCTAAGGAGAAAATAGCCTTAAGAGCAGTGCAGAACTTCAAAGCAGGAGTTCTTTACAGAGAAGAGGGGGAATGTGTTTTGGTACAGGGCTTGAGATTTCTGTTTATAACAAAGCTGTGGATGACTGCAGCAAATATTCTAGAGCTAGTGTTCCAGGGACCAGTTACCATGACGATATCAGTTTGGCCCAAGACCACTTTCAGTTCCTGGGGAATGTGCTGGAGCTGACTGGGTGGGCAAGGGGCCTGGGTGCAGGGTGGGATGCACAGGGGCAGGTTAAAGGCCTGGACTGCCTGTGTGGTGGCCACGAGGCAACTTGGCTGACTTCACTGTTGTTCCCAGGACCAACCTGGTGTGAGGCACACTGACTCAGCGGTGAGTTTATCTAGGATACAATAATCTTGGGAGTTCCAGAAACTTCCAAGAAGCGGCAAAAGCACCAAAGAACCCACAGCTGGGTTTTCACTTGATCCTCATCTGGTGTTGTCTCAGCTTCTCAGAGTTTATGGTGCTTGGGAAGATCCACATCAGCTGGCTTCAAACCCGGCTCCGTGGGGAATCCTCTCTAGGAGAACCCTGGGGACTGGCATCTGGACATCGAGACTTAATGTGTCCCTTGCTGTACTTTGATCCAAGCCTCTCCAGCTCTCTTTCTCCTTCCATCTCAGTTGAAGTCATCCCTTCTAGTTGCCTGCACCCCAACTTTGGAGACATTATGGACTCTCCCAGTCTCATTTCCAACATGACAGAAACCTTTTAGTTCAACTTTAAAATACACTGTTTCCTCAATACCAAAATACAGATGATGTCCTCTTTTATTGTCTCCAAATTAGGAATATGTGAATTCTGTGAGCAGTGGCATCATTACACTCAATGAGACATGGGGCATCAAGTATTCAGCCATTCCTAGCCCTCCACTATTAACACTCTGGTCAAGTCACCATCCTTTCCGTCCTGGGTGACTGTCATGGTCTCCCTGCCTTTCCCTGGCCATCTGTTGTCTGTTCTCAAATGGCAGTTAGTGTGAATCTTTTCAAGCATAAATTAGATCCAAACCTCCCAGTGGTTTCCCATCTCATACAGAAGAAAAGCTGATAAGCTAGATGCCTGCAGGGTCCTGTGTGACCCAGTCCCTGCTTCCTCCCTGACCTCATCCCGACTCCATTTACCCAGCACGATTGCTTTTCATGCTACACCAACTTGGTAGCTATTCTTCAAGCAATTCAAATTTGCTTCCATCTTTGGGCCTCTGTAGTGTCTGTTCTTACTCATCAGAATCTGCTTCCCTCAGATATACATACGGCTCCCCACTTATCTCTTTCCAGTTTTATGCAGACATCACCTTGTCAATGAGGATTACTTTGCGCTAATTAAAATTGCATCTCATTCCTTATCCCAGAACTTATCCCCCATGCTCTGCTCTATTTTTTTCCTTAACACTTAATACCCTGTAGCACACTTTACCGTCTATTACAAATACCTGTTTTCTATGACAAGACCATAAGCTTCCCCAGGGCAAGGATTTTTTTGCTTTACTTACTGATACATACCATGTACCTAGAGTAGGCACTCATAAATATTTGTTGAATGAGTGCATGGATTTCAAATTCAACAAAAGTAGCAGAAATCAGAGAATAAAAAGTCATGCCTGCAGCTTTGTCAGAGACACTGGTATGGTTTGGGTAACTTCAGCAAATATTTTCTCTTCCTCCCTTCAAAATAAGACACGCGAAGTCGAAGTCATTATTGAAAGCAGCAGCGGGGAAAGGGGTGGGAAAGATGTTCATGGAAAATACTGAAGTCAGCATCTAGAGTGAGCTTAGTTAAGTCAGAAGCTAGGCGGCCATGTGTGACTGTCATTAATCATCCTCGTCACACTGCATCAACATAAGTGACAACTTTTGTCCGTACTTTCTGCCTCTAGTGCCATGATATATGGCCTGGGGAGAGTCGTGGGCACTAATAGTTGAAGATCCCCAAAAGATGAATGCTCATGTCCTGGCCTTTGAAGGAAGAGTTAATCATGGTGAAAGTCATGCTTGGCTTTGGCCTCATGACCATATCCTGGGAGAAGAGGTGGCACTTAGACACAGGTGGTGGCCACTTGGTCTCATGGTATGATTCTCTGAGAAGTCAACTGGAGAGTGGGCAGACAGGTTGAAGTTATAAGACCAGGCAAACAGTGAAACTCTATGCTTCGTCTTTCTCCCTTTCTATTCCCTTCCTTTCCAACAGGGCCTCCAGGAAAGCGTGTGGCCTCATGGACAGAGATGGGCACCGGGTTTAAGAGTCTCACTTTGCCATTTCCCACATCCCTGGGCAAACGATTCATTCTTTTTGTCTTTTCCCATGATTGATAAGGTGATAATCCCTGGTAGCTGTATAGAATTTTAGATATCTTGAATGGCTTTAATGCTTATTGGTTAATAGGATCCTCTCAATGCTTTAAGGCCAGGGAAGATACAATTATCTCTGTTTTACAGATAGCCCCCTCCCCCAAGATTCCGAGAACTGAAGCCATTTGTCTGAGGTCACGAGGCTTGTAAACAGCAGAGATGAAAGAAAAAGTCAGCTCTTCTGTTTTCTGCCCCTCTGAGGTTTCAAGAGTTTCTCAGGCATTAAGTCTCCCTCACTGACACTGAAGGACAGTGACTGATGTAACCACCGAGGAGGGAGGATGGGTAAAGACGATGGCTAGCGGAAGACCTGGCTTTCCACTTACATCTGCTCGCTTGCTCATTCATTCATTCATTCATAGGAGTGCCGAGTACCTCTGTGCTGGGACTTGTTGTAGGCATTGGAAGTTAATGTCTCTTAGCATCTGAACCTTGAAATATCTTTGTAGGGTTTGGAGAATTTTCCAAACCTGAAAGAAAAGTCAATCATCTCATATGGGCATGTGCGGTGGCCGGTGAGAAAACCCTGGTAGACTTGTGGCTCTGAGAAAAAACCAGGTCTTTCTTCATGCTGCTCTCTTCATTTGGGACATCCTTGCTGCAATGGGCTGGCCTCTACCTACTGCTTCCCTTCTACGTCTCAACTCAAGCATCGCCTCTAGGTGAAACCTTTCCTGATGCCTCCCCACTCCCAGAGAACAGACCACTGTCAACTCTGCACACCCGGTGGTCACCATCACATGTGACATCCTTCTGCGCATCCTTCTCCCTCTACCAGGCTCTGAGCATCTTGAAGGATAGTATCAAGAAAACCTGTCACATGACCATCGCTGACATATTCCAACACTTCATTATATTCTTTTTTTTTTTTTTTTTTTTTTTTTAATTTCTTTTTTTTTTTTTTAATTTTTTATTGTGGGTTGTTCAAAACATTACAAATTTCTTGCCATATCATATTCCACACTTTGATTCTAGTGGGTTATGAACTCCCACCTTCACCCCATACACAGATTGCAGATTCACATCAGTTACACATCCATTGATTTACAAATTGCCATACTAGTGTCTGTTGTGCTCCGCTGCCTTTCCCATCATCCACCCTCCCCCCTCCCCACCTCTCCCCTCCCCTCCCCTCCTCTCTCTCTACCCCCTCCACTGTATAACCCTGAGGGTCTCCTTCCATTACCGTGCAATTTACCTTCTCTCTCCCTTTCCCTCCCACCTCTCATCCCTGTTAAATGTTAATCTTCTTCTCCTGTTCTTCGTCCCTACTCTGTTCTTAGTTACTTTCCTTATATCAAAGAAGACATTTGGCATTTGTTTTTTAGGGATTGGCTAGCTTCACTTAGCATAATCTGCTCTAATGCCATCCATTTCCCTGTAAATTCTATGATTTTGTCATTTTTTAATGCAGAGTAATACTCCATTGTGTATATTCTTATCTAATATATATTTGGAAATACTATTTGTCTAAACCTGAAATCACATGGCTTTATTTCTTCTAACAAAGATAGGCATCCCCATTTTAATGCTTCTAAAACTGGGACACATTTTAAAATAATACGACAATATTATTTATACTATAGTATTTATCAACACTCAAACTTGATATTACATGAGCCTTAAAATTGATAGCATCTAAAAATTTAAGAAAGACTCTCTATATGTGTTAGTTTATTTTTTGTGTGTATTCTTTTTTGAAATATGTATTTCATTTTCTCCAGTGCATACATGTGTATGTATACCCACATTCTGTAATGTGCTTTGACCACATAATACCATATTGTAACAGTTTCCCATGACAGTAAATAGTCATTGAAAACACAATTTTTCATGGCTGCCCAGCATTTTAGTTTTATGGATGAATCATATCTCTTTGATTACAGTTGGCCCTTTGTGCTGTTTCTAGTTTTTTCTATCCTGTGTAATTCTCGGATGAACATCTTGGCACATATATCTGTTTATCTCTTTTGGATAAATCCCAGAAGTAGCATCATTAGTCCAAAGGCGGGCATCTTTTGTGGTGGCCTCTGCAGCCCTTTCAGCTCCAGAAGCTACACTCTGTGTCAGCACCACCATCACAGAATGAGTGACGTGGAATATTATTGGCAAGCCCATGGGGTTGTCTGAAGATACTCCCCTGCTTCTACCTTTAAAATTTTCTTTTAAGTAACACATTTTGTCTTTTGTGTTAGATGAAATGAAGAAGTAGAATTTGAGTCTGGTTGTTGCAGGGTGACAGATCTGAGTGCTAAAAGCCCAAAGTTGCCCAAACCCCTGTAGATGGCAGATAAGAGACAACACATTCTGGCTGACCTGGACCAAGGCCACATAATAAAACAAGGAATCAGCTTAAGTTTTATGAAGGCATGCTTCATACAGCATTTAAACATTAATTAAACCCCTTTTGTATACTGGAACTGTGCTGGATCTGGGAACGCAGTTTGGAACAAGTTTCAATTCTTACCTTCAAGGGGCTCAGAGACTAGTGGCAACTTCAGAGTGATAAATGCATGAGTTTAATAAAGCATCATGGTTGTTCTGCTGGGTTGACGTATAACAGTGAGGACAAGTGGGAGGAAGAATTAATATCAGATTAGAGAAGAACTGCAGGTTGTGTTCAGGAAAGATTCAGAATGGAGGTGAATGAGACAGGAGCATCTAACACACAGCAAATGCTTAAATTTGATTTTTCTCCCTCCCTTCTTAACAGCTAGCCTCAAAAGTGCTCCCTTTATAATTTCTACGAAAGGCCCAAGCATGCTGCTTCCAGGGTGGGTACTTTGATATTCTCTCTGTCATATCAACACCTGGGCCTGTGGGGAACGAAGCCCGGGATGCCCTTTTTGGGATGTCAGAGTGAACTTGGACACATCTCAGAAGCAGGGCTGACACTGATTATGAAGGGCTCCTTCCTCAACATATTTGTGTCCTGAAATGATTCAATTTTGCTAAGAAGGCAGAAAGGGGAGAGAGTAACCTTCCGGAAAGTGCCCCTGAGGTGTGGGAGCAGATGTGAACATTAGTCTGAGCAGCTTAATGAGCCAGCACTAGGGATCACACCCAGGAATTTACTGGGGCATTGATAAGACCTTCCTTATTCAGAGGTCACTCAGCAGCTATGTGACGAACATCTGAGAACCAGGAATGGGCAAACAATGCCAAAGTCAATGTCAGAAAGCCTGGGCAGTAAAGCAAAGTGCCTTCTGGCTTTGGTGCTGCACCTATTTATTCTTACTTAAGAAACAGTTCTAACTTGGCAATCTGGTTTCCCAAGACACCGAAGATTAGATAC
Source organism: Marmota monax (assembly GCF_021218885.2). Taxonomy (NCBI): domain Eukaryota; kingdom Metazoa; phylum Chordata; class Mammalia; order Rodentia; family Sciuridae; genus Marmota; species Marmota monax. Next base: position 33,784,517 of record NW_026694084.1, on the reverse strand, counting down.
AGAAAATTAGAAAGTGTGAAGAGAAAGCGTGTGCAAGGTCAGCGCAGGCAAGCTGCACCAAGTCCAGCGACACCGGCAAAGGACGCCGAGGAAAGAGCAGGGAAAGCTCCGCAGAGGGAGATCTCCCGGCATCCCGGGGAAGAGCAGCGGCGTCCTCTAGCTCAGTAATTATCCTGGTTGTTACAGAGCAATGAATGACGATCCCTGGTCACTGAACAAGATGAAAATCATGTTTTAATTTTTCTCCAGTAACAAGGTCAAGAGACGTGACACACTTTTCCTTCCAAAGTAGCTAATTGTGTTCCGGAATGATTCAGAGTGGCGCTTGGACTGAGACAGAAAAGTCGAACACAGAGCAAATGATCAAATTTGTGATTTTAATTCACACGTAATTGGAAGGGTGTTAGACCGGGAATGAAGCAGTCAGATGCACATTCTAGAATCAGCATCTTGACCTTCAAGGCTGCAGGGTGAGCATCTGACCACCCTGTCCATTCTCCTGAGTCTCCTCTGTGGCTAAGCGGACAGACCAGCAGAGCAACTAGAGGGTTACCAGTTCTTTGCCTGTGATCTGACTGGCGAGTAGATGGGATTGCACAGCCACCTGGGCACGGAGACATGGCGCTCAGTTGGCGCTGCTATCTTGGGCAGCTATCTCGCTCTGAGCTCTTCTTTTTCCATCTGTAATACGAGGTTCATAATCCCCATTCTTCCCTTCTGGGGCATTTGTGAGGATCCAATAAGTGGGTAGTTTATTTTATAAAATTATCTTCCATTTTCCTCCCAAGTGTCATCTACAGTGCCAACTACCAAGTTGGGCATGAAAACAAGATTCTGACGAACCTGATTTCACTCACTGAATTCTGAAATCCGACTTGGATCTTGTGCTAAATGGTCCTGTTGGCCTCCAGATCAGTTTTGCACCCTTCTTCACTGGGCTGCCCCAGAGAATTGACGGGGCTCCCTTGTTCTTGGGTGGTTGGCTTTGGCCAATGAAAGGAGGCTTAGATCAGAGACCACAGGAGAGAGGAGTCAGGAGCTTCCATCCACTGCTCTCCTGCCAGCCCTTGGTTTGGTAGGAACTCTTATCACCAGCTGTCTGCAGCTCCTATTGGTGGCCTCCCATGCATCAGCTCTCACGAGATTTTAATGACTTTCCCTCCTCAGGACTCAGTGTGGCTGTGGCCCCACCACGGCCAGTCCCTGGCCTCCACCATCCATTTCTAGCCCTCCTACCTGCCTCTTCCTTCATAGCCGTTCCTTCGTGCGACTCTGCCCCATTTCTCGTTTGTGTTGCCGTCTGTATTATAGCAGGACTCTGGTCCAGATGCTACCACGAGGCTTGGGATCATGTCTCAGTCCATACTTGTGGGGAGTGTTGGGAGGACTTCTTTGGTGGCTGAACTTCAAACCACTTTTAGGCATCGGAATTGATGTTTCCATTCCCCTGAAGCTCATGGGCTCAGGAATCCACAGCTCCTGTGCTCAGGGTTCCACCACACCAAGTTCCTCTTCCCTCTTAAAAATAGGTTTAAAGGGCTGGGGATGTAACTCAGTGACAGAACACTTACCTAACATGTGCTGGGCCCCAGGCTCATTCCCAGCACAGCAAAAGAAAAAAAAAACATTTAAAATAGATTTTTGGGGTAGAAATTTCATTCAAGAAAACATGCATCTATTTTAAAGGTCCAGTGAGGTTTAAAAAACCTATATGCCCCTGTATCCGCCATGACAGCTGAGACAGAGAACATCTCCATCACTGCAGAGGGCTTTCTTGTTCCCCTTCTTCTCAATCCCAGCCCTGGCAACCACTGATCTGCTTCCTGTCACTGTAGATTAGATTTATCTTGTTAGTGATTCACACTAATAAAATCATGTAGCACTTACTCTTTCATGTTTGGCTTCTCTCACGATTTCCTTTCTGCACTTATCAGTGGTTCATTGCTCATTATTTCTAAGTGTGGGTTCATGTGCCCATCGAAGGATGCTTGTATTTTTTTTCCATATGGATTAAAAAAATTACATTAGTTATATATGACAGTAGAGTGCATTTATGTACTTTGACATATCATACATAGATGGGATATAATTTCTCATTTTTTTTCTAAGTATGTTTTTGCCTGTTGTAAGCAGAACTGATGTCTGCTCACACATAAGTCTTCCTGAGGTGTTTTTTCCTTGCTCTTGGGCAAATACCTGAGAAGGGGACTGCTAGGTTGCATGATGTGTGTGTTTAGCTTTGTAGGAAAGTGTCAAACAGTTCTCCAAAGCCTCTGGGTCATTTTACATTCTTACTACAAATGTGTGAGACTGTCAGTTACTGTCTCGTCAGCCCTTAAAATGGTCGCTTTTGTTAATTTTTGATGTTCTAATAAATGTGTCATGGTGTTTCATTGCGTGTTAATTTATACTTTCATGATAACTAATAACTTTTGGGCACTTTTTTCATGTACTTATTGGCCACTTGTAGATTTTAATTTGTGAAGTATCTGCTCAATTGTTTTGCCATTTTTTTATTTTCCTGCTGGGGCACGTTGGGAAGTGGCTTTAGCTGATCATAGAGTTACAAAGTTGTTTCTATATTCTGCATACAAGTTTGCTGTTTTATATATATATATATATATATATATATATATATATATATATATATATATATATATATATATATATAAAATAGTCCTCTTACTCCCATTTGCCTTTTCATTTTCTCAATGATGTCTTTGAAAGTAGACATTTTTATTTTTATTTTTTTTGTGTGTGTGGTAATGGGGATTGAACCCAGGGGTGCTCAACCACTCACTTATAGCCCTAACCCTTTTTTATTTTGAGACAGGGTCTTGCTGAGTTGTTGAGGCTGGCCTTGAACTTGCAATCCTCCTGCCTCAGCCTCCCGAGTCACTGGGATTACAGATATGCGCCACACATTTTGAATCTTAATGGAGTCTCACTGACCAATTTTTTTCTTTTTCTTAAAAAATTTTTTTTTTTAGTTATAGTTGGGCACAATACCTTTATTTTATTTGTTTATTTTTATGTGGTGCTGAGGATTGAACCCAATGCCTTGCGCATGCTAGGCGAGCACTCTACTGCTGAGCCACAACCCCAGCCCACCAATTTTTTCTTGATGTTCTATCTTTTTTTGGTCATAAGAAATCTTTTCTTAACTCAATGTTACAAATTTTTTTTCCAAGTATTCTTCTAGGAGTTTTATAATTTTAGTGGCTACATTTCAGTCTTTAATCCATTTTAAGTTAATTTTTGCAAATGGTATTCAGTAATGTTGAGGATTGTTTTACAGTTCCTTATGAATATCTGGTTGTCCAAGTACCATTTGTTGGAATGACTATTCTCTTGCTATGACATTATCATGACATGATGGTCAAGCATTGATTAACCAGTTCAGGGGACCAAGTCTTCATTACCTACTCTCTTCCATTTATTTCTGAGTTTATCCTTTGACCACTACTACACTGTCTTCAGTACTGTAATTTTGTAGTAATTCTTTAATTCAGGTATGGCTAATCTCCAGCTGTGTTTTGCATTCTTTTTTTTTTCATTATATTTTGGCTACTTCAAATGCTTCAAATTTCCATATGAAGAATTAGAATCAGCTTGTCAAGTTTCTATATGCAAAAAAGCCTGTTAGGATTATAATTGGAATTGTGTGAATCTACCGATCCATTTAGATGAATGACCATCTTGACAATACTGAATCTTACAATCCATGAACATTAGCATATTTCTGTATTTATAACATGTTAGTTTTTGGTGTACAAGTCTTACTTATAGTTTAAATTTATCCTCATGTATCTCAAGTTTATAGAATTAATATAAATGGTATCTTAAAATGCCACCTGCAGTTGTTTATTGCTGGTGTATAGAAATACAATTTAATATTATTTAAAAAAATTTCAGCCTATTCTGTACATTGCTACACTCATTTCTTGGTTCCCATAGTGTTTTGCTTTAGTAGATTCCTGAAGATTTTCATAGACCTGGTGTGGCAGCGAGCACCTAGAGTCCCAGCTACTTGGGAATTTGAGGCAGGAGAATCACTTGAGCCTGGGAGTTCCAGACTAGCTTTGGCAGCATGAGACTCTGTCTCAAAAAAGGAAAAAAAAATAAAAATAACGAAGATTTTCTTCATATATGATCAGGTCATCTGTAAATAAGAAAAATTTCCTTCTCCATTCCTAATAAACTTTCCTTTCCTTATCTTATGGCATTGCCTGGTGCCTCTAGTAAAATGTGGAATGAAAACGGGGAGAGGCTGTCTTCACCTTGTTCCTAAACACGGAGGTGAATACTTGGTCTTTCATTATCACGTATTATGTTAGGGGAGGTTTTTCTTAGATGCTCAGGGTCTGCTTGAGGATTTCCTTCTATTCCTAGTTTGCTGAAAGATTTTATCATGAGTAGGTTTTGACTTTTGCCATATGCTTTTTCTGTACCAGTTGAGTTAGTTGGTGCCTTCCCTTTATTCTGTTGATAAAAATAATTGTATTAGTTATTTCTGGATTTTAATGGAGCTTTGAATGTGCGATTGGTAGTTTGCTCATTCTGTATGGAAGTCTGGCCACACTGAGGTCCTGGGCCCTTTTTGATTCAGCCAAGGTTGCTAATTCTGGAGCTCTAGGGTTGTCCCCAGGCACAGACTGGTTCAACTGGTTACTCTGTCTCACGGTTCCCATGGAAACTTTCTTTTACTTTTAGCAAGGAGTGTCTTATACCCCTTGACAATTATTGCTTTCCTTGTTTGTGTCTTCCCCACTAAATATGAGTTTTCTACGACCTGAGACTATGTCTTTTTCATTTTAGTAATCCTGGTGCAAAATGAATGAGAATATTCAGAAGAACAGCAATTGCTACCAAGAGGTGTTTTGCCTCCATTATCTTGAATCCTTCTGAGAACCCCACTAGATTGACCTTCTTGGATCATATTACAGAAGTTTAGAAAATTGAAGTCTCTCATCTCAGGTCCCCTCTCTGGTAGGCCCAGCTGATTCTCTTTGGACCTCATGGATCTGTTACGTGCTAAGCTATGAAATGGTGGTGGTTGACAGACTGGCTGAATGAAGAAGTGAATGAATGAGTTAAGAGGCCTTTCTCCCTTTTTTTTTCATGAATGGAACAGGTCATCTAATGAGAGAAAAAAAATCAGCAAGGAAACTGGCATGTTGGGAAGGCCTGAGGGAAGGGGATCAGTGGGGGTGGGGAGCACTTGCTAAAAAAAAAGAAAAGGAAGTGTCGACTATAAATCTACTTGACAGGGCTGCATCTCTGTGGCTTAGACGTTGGCCACTCATCTTGGCATGATTATTATATAACAGGAGGATGGAGAAATGGCCGGAAAGTATTGCTTCCTATTACATAACTCTTTCTCTGTGCCTGCCAGCATTTCTGATAATGAGAACAGAAAGTTTACCTCTCCTCAAGTCAAAGTCTTCAAGAGTCTTGCACGAGACTAAGCCTGGTCTTCAGCCGTTTAGAGCGTTAGAGCAGCGACTGATTTCCTCAGACAGCTTTGGCCCCTCTCCCCATTTCAACAGGAAATGTTATATTCACATTTCTCCCAAGCACTTTAAAGATCTTTTAAATACACAGGGGTCCTTTAGAGCCCAAAGAGGACTTAGTGGGTGGAGTAGGCACTGGAATCTTGGGTATTGGTCACCAGGCCAAACTAGCTTCAGCTGAGCTGGCTGTGCTTCCTCACAGTTTGGCATTTGGTGACCCTACTTGTCTGGTTTGCATGTGGCAAAAACCTGCATGATACAGTAGGCACTACCTGGAAGGCTCTGTAGCACTGAGTTGAGCCACCTATCTGGTCAGTTAAAGTCACCCTTCAGAGCACCCAAACCAGAATGCCATATGACTACTCTACAGTGTAGATTCTCTTCAAAACCCTGCAGTTGCTCTGTGTCAGTACGTGAAGCCTAATGCTTCGGAATTCTCCCTGGTCTTTCCTTCTACATGCAGATCCCAGCAACTTCTGGTGACTCCATCACTTCCAACGTCTCTTTAGAATCCAACTACTTTTTACTCGTCTCTGCTTGGTTCCTATACAAGTCACTCCTGCTCGTCCTCTCTTGCTCTTGCATGGCCAAAGCCCCTTCACCACGCAGCAGCTGGGGTAATATACTAAACTTAGAAGTCCAGCATGCTGCAGGCTGCTCAAAAACCCTCCAAGTGCTTTCTCTTGTATTTGGGAGATCCCCTCCTCTCCTCTTCTCGTCCTGACGCGCCTGCTCTCGCCTGTTGGCTTTATCTCCTATCACTCCTGTTCCACACGTCAGCCTTCTTTCTGTTCCTCGAATGCACTTCATCTTAGCCTCTTGGTTCCTGCTCTGCCTACTACTTGGAAGGGCTTGTTCTGAGGACCCTGGTGTGGCTGGTTCACTAGTATTCTGGTTTCATCTCAAACATCATCTTCTCCCTTGGCAGCCTCTCTAAAGTCCCCTCTCCTCCTCCTTCTACCTTCTTACCCTGCTTAGTTTTTGTCATAGAACTGAGCTTTATCACCATGTTTTCATCCATTTCCATTTGTTCCCATGATTATTGTCTTTCTTGGGGACTGAAACCTGCTGTGTGTCAAAGAAGGCTGCCTGTTCTTATAAAATATTTTTTTTTTTTTTAGAGAGAGAGAGAATTTTTTTTAATATTTATTTTTTAGTTTTCAGTGGACACAACATCTTTGTTTGTATGTGGTGCTGAGGATCGAACCCGGGCCACACGCATGCCAGGCGAGCGCACTACCGCTTGAGCCACATCTACAGCCCTATAAAATAAATTTTATTGGAAGCAGCCTGGCCAATCATTGTCAATGGCTGCTGTGGCTCTTACAAGGGCATTTCTAAATGGTCATGACCGTGATTAACTGGATTGAAAAGCCTAAATATTTACCCTCTAGATTTTTTTTTTTTTTTGGTACTAGAAATTGAACCCAGGGACAATTGACCATGAGCCACATTGCAGCCCTTTCTGTATTTTATTTAGAGACAGGGTCTCATTGAGTTGCTTAGGACCTCACTAAGTTGCTGGGGCTGGCCTTGAACTTGTGATCCTCCTGCCTTAGCCTCCCAAGTTACTGGGATTCCAGGTGTGTATCACTATGCCCAGCTATTATCTAGCTGTTTACAGAAAAATTTGTCCCCCACTGTGCTCTCTTTCCACTACTTGCCTGTTTTGTTCACTGCTATTCCCCCACTATCCCAGTGTAGTTCTAAGCCCATGGGGGTGCTCAACAATTATTTGTCAAATTATTTAATGAATGTTGGAATACAGGAGACGGACTGGCTTTGACTCTAGGTGTGTGTGTCTTTTGAGCCTGTTCTTCTTGCAAGCAAAAGCGATCAGGTGCCACGTGCCTATTCATGAGCACATATACATTTTCATGTCTGAGAATGAGAATATAGTAAAATGAAATGGACATTATGCAGATACTGCAGAAATACAGAGCATTATCCCAAACCTGGCTCTGTCTCTTAGTGTGTGTACAGCCTTAAAAAAAAAATTCAGCATCTGCTGCCTCAATCTCTTCATCCTAAAAATGGAGGAACTGTACCCATCTTTATGGTTCTCATGAGCATTTTAATAATCATACTGGCTGACTTCAGATGCCCAGCCAAGGTATGGAATGTGGGTAGACTGTGCTCAGCTCTTGTGAAGTAGCTTGAAGCAACAGAGTGTAATGAAGTCCAAAGCCTTGACACTATTGTTTTGTGATTCAGTCCAATTCAGTCAACTGACCCAACAGACCTTTATGAACTGCCTCCTGTTTCGAGGCACGATGTTGTTTAGGAATGTAGAACTCATGGAGGGAAGCTCAAAGACCTTGAATGGTTGGGGAGCTAGTATGCCCAAGACTGAGGGCTACCTGCTGGAGAATGCAGACAAAGAAGACGCACACATCCTGTCTCTGCAGGCCTCCTGACCTTTCAGAAGAGATCAGAGAAGTTCATCTACCACACCTAACCGTGGAAGGTTAGAAGAGCCACAGAGGTAGGTAGGCAAATACCCAGGAAGATCTAAAGAAGGGGCTGTGACCACATCAGGTTTATTTTTAGTTTCAGAGAGGCCTACAGCCTTGTTTTGTTTATGTAATGTCTGGGTCCCTTTGATTTATTTTAAATGTCCTTTGTTGGTATGTCATCTATTGTAATATCTCAGATCTTAAGTTGTTTTCCTAAGAAGGTGAGTAATATATACAAAGGTCTAATTTTATTGTAGCTTGAGAGGAAGATAAGAAAACTTTTGATTATTAGGAGAATACTGGTGTTTTTTTTTTGTTATATAGAAAGAAGTTTGAAAAATGGACTTTGGGTGTTAGTCACACATGGTTTAATTAGGCCAGCTGCTCTCTGTCCATGTCTTTCTCTCCAGATTTATGTATTAGCTGAAGCACTTAGTACAACACAGACAGTCACTCCACTGAATAAACCTCTTCATGCTGTCTCTTTTCTTTTTTGGTACTGGGGATTGAAACCAGGGATGTTTTACCACTGAGTCACATGCCCAGCACTTTTTATTTATTTATTCTTATGTTGAGATAGGATCTCATTAAGTTGCTTAGGGCATCACTAAGATGATTAGGGCCTCGCTAAGTTGCTGAGACTGGTCTTGAACTTGAGATCCTCCTGCCTCAGCCTCCTGAGTCACTGGGATTCTGTCTCTTTCTTTTGAGAACGTATAAAATAACTTATAACTTGTAGACATAGAGATGAACAATCTATATTTTAAAATTCTGAGTTCTAAGCTCTTTTAATGATTTTTCATAAATGAATACATGAAGAAAAACATGGAAGCCAAGCAGTTCACATTTCTCAGCTATTCATTGAGCACAAACTGCATGAGATCAATGAAACAAGGTCTTTGCCCTCTGGGAGTGCACAATTTTGTGGGGGATATTGATTGGTGAATCATCAATTACTGCAGAGTTTTTAAATTTTATGATGGACAGTCAGTATATTGTAGCTCCTGAGTCCAAATCTCAGGTCCACCTCACAATCTGGTCATAGGCAAGTTATTTAGCCACTCACTATAGTTTCCTTATCTGTAACATGGAGATAATAATATTGTTTAATTCATAGTGTTGTTGAGAGGTTTGCATAAGAAAACACTGCCTGGCACACAGTAGGTGAACAATAAGTGTTCCCCAAGGCAGTAGAAGGAATCATGTGCAGCACTACATAGTAGAGGCTGGTATGTGTTCACATGCATAGGTTTGAGCTTTAAGGTAGGATCTTTTCTAAATATTCTCTTATGACCTAAGAAAGCTGTTTCTCTCATATATATTGGATTGCTTCTCTGTGACATTCACTTTTTCTCCCTGTTTCTTCCTCTTCCTCGATGGATTTCTCAATAAGTCCAATCTAATTCTGACTTTGCCTAATGGCAGGCATCTGTAGCACTGACATGGCAGATATTTGCAAAGTTAAATAGCCATTATGTTAGTCAATTTCTATTAACCAAGTCATTTGAGACTTTGCTATTCTCTTGGATGCAGGGAGGTTGAGGTGGCAGCAACATTCCCTATAGATACTCAGCTGGGAGAGAGTGACAGGAAAGTTACAGTGTCAGTGCTCAGCATTGTGTTGGCTTCAATCATAGCTTATTAAGCCAGGAGAGGCCATGGTGACTTTCATGTTCCATATACTGGGTACAGTACATTTGCAGCAAGTTATGGATAGAAGAGAGCAAACATATTCATTCATTTTCCGGTATTTGGTTTACAGCTATGTGCCAAGACATATGGTAGGCACTGAGGATAATATAGGAGTTGACATTTTATATCTCCAGCCTCTTGGTAATGCAAAGAGATGTCTAGTCTGTATTGGTATTGAAGAAAAAAATCAAATAATACAAGTTTAATAACTCCTGTGTTGAACTCACACATTATTTTTCAATTGAATTGAACTGAATTCAACTCAGTTCAATCCAATCCAATCCAGCAAAACTCAACTCAATTCATCAGTTACTGATCACCTAACCTGATTTACTTTGAAAATGACCCAGTTAAAGACAGAACAACTGTACTTTCAAGGGTTTCCTGTAGGCTTGAATCTGTGAGGGGGATATTCTGGTGTAAAGGCCAGACTTGGGGTCTTTGGGTGGCAGAAACTCAACTCTGCCATTTTTAACTTGAAAGAGAAGTTTTGGGAATGTCCCATGTATCTGAGGGGAGGGCAATGTATATTCAGGTCGAAGATAAATGGAACATCACCAAGAGTCTGTCTCTTCTTGTGTTCTGCCTCCTCTCTGCATCCCAGCCTCCTCATTTCCTATTGCAGCTTGAATTTTCCACCTTGTAGGGTAACACAGTGCCAGAGTCTCATTTGCCATCACTGGAGAGCAAATGAGGCTTCATCTCAGGTCTCTAGTGGTAAAACACCAAGGGTGGGCTCTGATTGGCCCAGCATAGGTCACCTGGAGCCAAAGTCCAATTAATAAAAGGATTGAATTGCCTTGCTTTTATAATTATCTGCTGGACTCCTGCTGGCATCCACAGAACTCTTAAAATGAGAAAGAAGAGAGGTTCCCAATTAACTTCTGATTATGTAATGGACTGCTAATCTGATTAAAAAACAATGCATGTCCACTTCAGAAAATTAAGAGAATAAAATTTAAAAGCATAAAGAAGCACATATCCCAAAATAACTTCAAAAGTAGTTTAAGAAATCTTCTTATTTTGGAATACTTTTAGATTTACAGGAAACTGCTAAGATAATAGAGAACATTTCGGTATAACCTTTGTGCAACTTCCTTAATGTCAGTATCTTGTATAATCATGGTACATTTGTCAAAGTAAGAAATTAAAATAGTGCAGAGCTATTAATTAACTGAAGACTCTTTGGGTTTCAGTAGTTTCTCCATTAATATCATTTCCTGTTCCAGAATCCAATCCAGGACATCACACTGCATACATTTGAAAATTTTCTTACTTTTTCTTGATCTTCTATGGCTTCTCAGTCTTTCCTTATTTTTGATGACCATGTCAAATTTGAAGAGTATGATTTAGCTATTTCGCAGATTGATCTTTGATTTGGGTACATTTATCAGCATTTCTCATAGTTAGACTGGAATTATGGGTTGTAGAGAGAGACTATCACAGGAGTGAGCTGTCCCTCTTATGCCATTTCAGGGGTACATGCAAGTAAGGTACCTTATTCTGCACCACAATTTTCTCCACTGTAAACTTGACTTTATTTCTTTTTATACTCTATTCTTTGAAAAGGAGCATCTAAGTCCCACCCACACTAGACTGAATGGCTCCACCTCCTAGATGGGAGGAGTTATTTGCCTCAGCAAATGTAAATTTGAGTTTACATTTTTCTCAACCAAAAAGGAATCACATTATATGTGCTTTTCTGAAATGTGCTGTTTTCCTCTTAATACTATAGTATTATGAATTTCTATATAAAATATTTTTCTACAGCATTTCTTTTAATAGCTGTTCAGTATTTGCCTGAATATATCAGAATTCAACCTATATGTTCATTTGGGTATTTAAATTGCTTCCTGTTAATTTTTTCTTTCATGTAATGAAAAACACTGTTGCTGACTAATATCTTTCTGGCAAAATCTTTATACAGTTATTTTGTTAAGGTAAGATTACAAAGAAAACAGATGTATCACAGTATATGCATGTTAAAATATTTAGGAGTTTATATTGTCAAGTTGCCCGCTAGAAAAGTTGTATTGCCATTAGTAGCTAGCTCTTTCTGGTTTCTTAAGAGCAGCCTTGCTGGAAGTTAGGCAGGGAGGTGTGGCCAGCACGCCTGGGTAGGGTTGCATCATTCAGAGCAGCACAAGGTAGGAGTAGAGGTGAGGGATGAATTCTGTTCCTTATTCACCAAACCTGAGCTCACTTATAAACGCTAAGGGCGGCACCTCCTGATTGAGAGGGCCAGCCACATATTTATTCATTTAAAAAAGTCTTCTAAAAAATGCATGGAAAAATAAGGGCTGAGGTTGTGGCTCAGTGGTAGAGCACTAGCCTAGCATATGTGAGGCACTGGCTTCAATCCTCAGCACCACATAAAAATAAATAAAGATATTGTGTCTACCTACAACTAAAAAAATTTAAAAAATGTATGTCAAAAGAAAACATACATTGCATAAAACTAACAACTATTATGAATACTTTAAAAGTGAACATGCACACAACTTTGTCCACACTTATGATCTAGTGTACCAGAGATCTCACCTGAGTCATGTCTAGAACAGCTATTCTCATGTAGAAGTAACTTTCATCTTGTCTTTAATGGTGACTACTTCCTTGCTCTTCCTTATTTTATGCTCAGGCAACATTAATAAACAGCATAGAAGTTTATAAGATTGAAATTCTTCCCTGCACCTGTCCCTGTCACTACCAGTGTGGTGTATGTCCTTCTAGACCAGTGCTATTCCACAGAGCTTTCTGCAGTAATGAAATGTTCTAGGGCAGCTCTGTGTAGTACAGTGGGAACCAGCCGCAGGTGGCTAGTGGGCATTTGGAATATGGCCACTGAGCTGAAGACCTGAATTTTGAAGTTCAATTAGTTCCCATTAATATAAATTTTGGAAGACTCAGGTGGCTAGTGTGTGCCCTATTGGACAGCACAGCTCTGTAGTTTTGAAACACTTTCTCATATTCTTGTGCAGTGAATCCTTATAGTAACTCACCTATAGGGAAATGCACATCTTATAAGATGACAGTTCCAGGGGTCCTCATGCTCATAACCATATTGTCCTTGTGAATGTGATCACCGCCATTACAGGGTCACATGTGCCTGCAATCTTTAAAACATGACATTTGTCTCAGTCTACAGTCTCAGCTGGAATTTGAGAGCTCTGGGGTTCTGTGGAGTCTGGTTTCACTGAGGGGTCTGGGGTAAGAGCTGAAGTTCTCTTCCTCCAATGCCTTTCCTTCTGGGAAAGCTGAATTTTGTAGCTCTGTAGACTTGAGTTACCACCAAAGTGACCTCACTCTTGGACATTATCTCCTTCTCCTTTTGAGAATAAATAAATAAATAAATACAAAAGGAGGGCAGTAGCTGTTTGAGCTTGAATGAAATGGCATATATTAAATTGTGGTTCCTGACTTCTAATGCTCTGCCCTCAGACACATGTTGAAAGAACTTGGACTAGAAGTCACCAGACATGAGTCCTGGTCCCAGCTCTGCCATGGTAACATGCCTGGGTTGTCTGAGTAGTAACTTGGTGAATTATAGACTCAGAGACTAGTTAGGAAAGCCCTAGAAGCCACATCTAAAACACTTAGGGCGAAGGTGTTTATGAATTGCCCATTCTGTCCATAATTTCCATTGCTCCCATCGTACAATGAAAATTGCTTCTTCCTCTGGCAAGAAGGCAGAGGTGGTATAATGCTTAGCTTGATAACCTTGGTTCTTGACAAAATAATGCCTGCAATAGGTACTGAAATATATGTCCCCATGAAATAGAGAAGAAAGGAAGCCAAGCAGGAAAAAAAAGAAAGAAAGGATAGCAAGGAAGAGAGGGAAGAAGGGAAGGAAAGGGGAGACGAGCACCCTAGTTACCAATTAATTACTTCTCATAACATACACTTCTTCCCTGCAACAACTGGGTAGGGGAAATACTGACGCAGAACCTGAGACTCAGAGAGGTCAAGTAGCTTGCTGAAGGCCACACAACTGCCATGTAGTAGCATCTCGTGGCCACCACAAATCTAGAATCCAGATTCCCAGATTTACCACTTCCATTTTGAAGGTTAGCAGGAACGGTGAAGCCGATGTCTTTGCCCAGTGCCTGTGCCCCAAGCACAGGCCTACAGAGGACTTGAGAAAGACAAAGGTCTTAGGGTGATTCTTTTCTGCAGCCCTTTCTCTCCCTGACTTCAATCAGATCCCAAACCAGGTTCCTGGGCTGTGTTACAATGCATATGGCTCAAACGCGGTAGCAGCTTTCTCAGCAGGCCTAGGGAGTGTATTAATTTCACAGAAACCCCCTTAGCAACTCAGAGGGGCTGCTGTTCCCTGAACCATTTAATCTCATCTTTTGTTTAAGTAGAGAATGGGCATTTTTACCCCCTTTAAATGTCATCTATGCCTTTCCCTCCCCCTCATCAAACTCTTTGTTGTAGGCTTTCAGGCCAGGAGGAAAGTGGAGGTACCCTACCAAGCTTGGGAAAGCCAAAGAGGAGGGCCTTGTGGGAGGTGACCTGGCCTTGGGAACCCTAACCCTGAGGCCTAATCCCCTGTAATGACCTGTGTCGAGAGTCTTTGTGAAGCTGAGAAAGGAAGTGTGTGTGTGGGGCCCTCCCGACCCGCAGTGCAGAGGGGCTTGGGTTGCTTCTAATGACTAGGTAAGGTGAGGGCACCCTTAGCTGGAAAACAGATGCCCGTCACTAAAAAGGAGTAAGGAGAGGCTGAAGGATTCCGGCAGTTTCAGGTTTAGCTCCCACTCTCCACCTCTTTGGGACACCCTTGTCCCCTGTTTCCATCCTTTGTAGAGAGGTATGTGAACTGACACTTAAGACACCAAAACCTGTAACATGGTCCGGAGATGACAATCCAGATCCAGAAGGGATCAGAAATAAATGGTTTATTGAAAAAGGGATTCATATAGAGCAGGCATTTCAAGATAGTGAATTGCTTTTAAGGAGGATGACTTGTCACATGGTCAGGGGTTTGAACTCAGACTTAACCTCCCTGAGGCTCAGTTCTCTCAATTTTTAGTGAGAATTAGAGATAAAAATGCCTCGTCCTGTGTAGGCTCTTACTAAAGGGTGGATCCTTGAATGAATCTGAGTCATCAACCAATTCAGTCTTTTACTTCTTGAATGAAGAATGAATCCCAGAGAGAGAGAAGTAATTTGGCAAAAGCTGCACAGCCGGTGAATAGCAGAGCTAAGATGGAAACACTCTGTTCTTGCTGCTCAAATCAAGGACTATCAGAGGAGTTCTGAAATCAAAGTCCATCTTCATCTTAAAATCTGAATTTGCAGTGTGTACAAATTGGGAGATAATAGCATGTGCATCTGAGCAAGTTGAAGAATGACTACATTTTCCCTTTGGAATATTCTGATCATATTTCTAGATGGTGTTTTTTTTTTTTGAGCAGAAATGGAAAACCATAATTTTTAACCTCAGAGCTGACAGGCTGAGTGGTTATTGCTGCTAAAGTAGAATGCAGAGACTAGCTCTGTTTTTTTTGGGGGGGGGGGAAACATTCTGAATGGGAAGAAAGCCTGAATGACACCTGGAAGGAGCCCTCTGTTCTGGAGCACCAAAGTCAAGGCTTCCTGTTGCATTAGACACAAGTCCACCGTGGTTCTTGTAATCTAGTTCTTTGGCTGGATTGAGTGGGGGAAAGGTCCACATGACAGAGGGCACATCAGGTGTGTGGCTCAGGCTGGGTCAGAGAGGCTTCTAGAGAATAAACGGCTGTTCATAGAGCCACGGATTCAGGATGATGCATGGCCCTTGCATGATTTTCTACAGAAATACCTCTTTGAAAAGAGAGGTATTTTTAGCTCATATTTTCCAGCTGAAGAAATCAAGGATCAGAGGTGACTTGCTAAGTGTTTTTAGCCCAGGAAATGGCTTAGATGGGCACTGGGACTCCAATCTTCTGACCCTGCTTGAAGCGTTCACTGTATTCGCTTCAAGATTGGACTCACCATTGCGGGGCTTGGGATGGAGAGGAGGGTTTACCTTGCTGCAGTCTGGCTGGGCACAAAATAACCGAGCCACCACACAGCCTTGTAGGTTCAAAACAGGAACTCCTTTATTCTCCACACTCCCACGAACGCCATGCAAGCGGCCTTCTCCGGGGACATACCACACACCAACCGGAAATCCCTCCTCCGGAAATCCCTCCTCAGGCACTTCCCCAACCAATAGGAACTCTCCGGGAATCCCCGGGAGAACTCCAAAGTAGCAGGCAGAGGTGGACAGCAGGGGTCTAATATACAATTGAATACACAGCTTAACATAACCATCATCATCTCAATGGCTTGCTGGTGTCACCTCTCAACCACTCTGTTCTGGCAAAAATGCCATGCGTCATTCGGACTTGGCCATGGCTCTCAGCATTACCTTGTGCTTCTGGGCAAAACCCAGGGTGGAGGCTCACTGGTGGCCCTATCTATGCCGGCCACTCCTCTCTTCACACAGGTTGTCCTTGGGCAGTTTCTGCTTTGGTTAGCTGTGATAGTGGGATTCTTCTTTGCTCTTGATTTTGGAGCCCTAGTTCCTGCATTATGTCCCTCTTTCTGTAACTGGGCTTAGCCTCGTTCCACTCTCTGGTAGATTGTCGCCTGCCCTTTCTTCCTTGCTAATAGACCTCTGATGTGTTCTCACGTCCACTCCATCCTGGGAAGCTGGGAGCAGCACTGGTCCTAGGACCAGGGAGTGACTCCTGATTGGTCAATGATCATGAATCCCACCCACTTTTCTGATAGGTTTAGGCCCTGGGCATATGAACTCATTTTGACCAATGAAACATGAGAGGATGACTGCTGGGGGTGGGGCTTATTTTCAGAAAGTAACCAAAGTGTTGCTGCTTCTGGATTCTAATGAGCCCTATGACCATCGTAACTGCGGCCCCTGATGTTTGGATCACAAATGATGAGAACCTGAGAAGAATAGGCTGGGTCTGTGTGAAATATTGGAAGTACTGGGTCCATGGGATCATTGACCTGCTAATTAACCATCACTGTTAACACCTCTGGTCATTCCCTGGTGTTTACACCATTTGGATTTTTCCCTATGGCTTGAAGTTAAAGGCATCTTCACTGATAAAATACAACATTGCAATAATCCATCTACTTCCCCAGTCCCTTCCTAGGACTTAGCTTCTGACACCTCCCTGGTCTTCCTTTGCCTACTCTTGACTATTTCCTTTCTGGACAGATGGAGCTTCCACTGTTGCTTCTGTCCTGATGTGGTTCACATCACTTACAGGCTAATGCCAAGCACCTCCCCACCACCCCTCTGACTGAGATAGCAGGATGTATGGACCAAATTGAGTTCTCTCCCAAATTCATGTGTTGAAATCCCCAACCCAATGCGATTGTATTTGGAAATAGTGTCTTTAAATAGGCAATTAAATGAGGTCATAGAGATGGATCCCAACCCATTATGACTGATATCGTTTCAAAAGAGGAAGAGCACCCAGGGATGTGTGTGCCCAGAGGAAAGACCATGTGAGGACACAGCAAGGAGTGAGAACATGGAAGCCACAGACAGAGGCCTCAGGAGAAACCGGCCTTGCCGATATGTTGATCTTGGCCTTCCAGCCTCCAGACCTGAGAAAAAATAAATTTTTACTTTTTAAACCACCCTGTGTGTGGTATTTTGTCATAGCATTCCTAGCTGGCCAATATGTAGGCCATGCCTCATATTCCAGATCTGATGTCAGATACCAGTCAATACCTCCCTTCATTTATTCTTTCATTTTATTCATTTATTAATCAGAGAGGTAGTCAAGCATATCATGATGGTTCTCTGTCTGTGTTCCACTGACTATTACTCCTACAAACTATTCTGGATGCTGAAGTTGTATAGTATATAATATCCTTACTTACAGATTCATACAGCACAGTTTGGTATTAAAGATTCTAAGAAGTATTGCAAGAGAGAAACTTGTTTAATGTTGTTTAAGCAGTCATTTCCCAACATTGGGATTTGATTCACATCTTTGTTGACTAACACTTGCTAACATCTAGGAAGGGTGTGGTGAGAAATGCTGATCTTGGTTTTCAAAGCAAAGACTTAAAATCAAACAGCTCTGCCACTTGCTTTGTGAAACTTAGTTTTCTTATCTGCTAAATTATATTAACAGTAACTACCTGGGGCATTGTTTTGTGGATCAAATCAGAGAATTGGTGTAAAATGCTAACTTGGTGTCATGCTATTTTTAGTTTTTCATCTTTGTTCACTCTTCTATTCAGAAATTCATTAAGCACTGATATATTGAGTGCCAATGCGTGGATGGAAATATTCTAACCTTCTTGATTTTTCTTGCTGCTCTAAGCTGTGCTCGGTTCTTCTTTTCCCTCCCTCCCTCCCTCCCTTCCTTTGTACCAGAGATTGAACCCAGGTACTTAACCACTTAGCCAATCCTCAGCCCTTATGTTTTATTTTGAGACAGGGTCTCTCTAAGTTGCTGAGGCTGGTTTGAACTTGCGATCCTCCTCTACCTCAGCCTCCCGAATTGCTGTAATTACAGGTGTGTGCCACTGTGCCCGGCTGGGGCTTGGTTCTTAAAGACCCACGAAAGCTCAAGTCCTCTCTCTTGCAACTCTTTTCCTTAACTCTTTCATGAAGAATGACATGTGATTCTGGGTCTCCCTGACTTTGCCCTTGCTGCTGGGAAGGCTGGCTAATTCTGTCTTGTTAAGTGTGAGATCCTAGATTTGTGAAAGTGAAATTCCAAACCTCCAGTGGTACACCTCAGGCCAAGGAAGCAAGGTGCCAGCTTACCCCACAGCATCGTCCATGCCTGTACCTTGTCTGCTTGGGCACAGGCAGATGCTGACTATGGGCAGCTCGGCTGTGGGTCTCTAAGCTTCAACATTCTTGGAAGCTCAAAGCCTTTGGTAACTTTTACTTGGCATATTCAGAATTAATTCCTATGAGTAAACCCTGCTCTCTATGAATCATAATGCAGAATAAATTCCATCAAGTCAGAAATTGCCAAGAGAATCAATATTAGACAAGTGTCCTTCTTGTGAGTGTCTTTGCATTGTCCTTTACTTATATTGCATCACTGAAGCTAGTGACCCAGTTATTATCCCCATTTTACAGATCGGGAAACTGAGGCACAAAAGAGGTTAATTTGCTCAAGCCACACAGTTAGAAAATGGTGGAGCCATCATTTGAACGCTGGCAGTCTGACTCCAGAGGGTAGGCTCTTGGCCACTGTGGTCTTCTCGTTATAACTAATTACTACCTTCACTCTACAGACGTGGACCTTGAGGCTCAGAGAAATGAAATTATTTGACCAAGCCACACAGCTAGTAAATGACAGAGCCAAAATCTGACCGTAAGTTTCTCTGGCTCCTAAGTGTTAGTAATTTTCATTGGGCAGCTACTCCTCCTGATAAAGGGCCCCATACACAGCACTCTGCATGTAACGTGAAGTATCTGGTTGCAGCCTGGAAACACTATGATGCACTTTGGTTTATTTGTCTCCCATTTGCAGACGAGTCTTAAGAGCATTAAAGTAACTTGCCAAGAGCACACAGCTCTGCTGGGCGCCTCGCTTCCCACCCTTCCCCCTTATGTTGGCCTCTGGCCTAAAAAACTCTCTTCTCCACTCTTCCCTTGCTAAGTCCTACTCATCACTCCGTTCTCAGCTTCCTTAAGGGGGACTTTCTCTGGCTTTCCAAACGAGTTTAACATCCCCTTTGTGGAGATTTGCAGAGCATCCTTTAATTTTCTTTCTTTCTTTTCAAATCTATTTGTGTGATAATTTTATAAATATCTGCCTTCCTCTAGGTTGTCCCTACTGAGGCCAGAGCCCACGTCAGTACTGTTCAGTGAGGTCTTCACCACCGTGCTTAGCATATAGCTGACACTCTAAAAAAAGTAGTTAATATCATAGATAATGTAATACATATGCATACACATACATACATGATAGATATTTGGCTTTGTCATTTACTAGCTGTGTGGCTGTACACACACGCACACGCACACACACACAGATATATCTATATATCTAACATCATTAGGTTCACCCCTTTCTTTCTCCTTATTGCATCAATCACAGATATGCCAATTAGCAGCATGATTGTTGCAACACCCCGTTACTTATTCTTGCAAATATTGCCAATCAATCATCATCCTCTCTTTTGCTGAGACCCAAAGGAGCCTCAAAATCATTCTCAAGGCATGGGTCCAGCCAGCCTATCAATTAATTGGACTTGGCCCAACAAATGAAGCTTAGACATACAAAGTGAGGAAAACTTCTCCGATATTATGTGCAACTGTATTTTCTGCGATAGAAATTACCTGTGGTCCCAGGGGTGTTGCTCAGTGGGAGTTCGTTTCTCTAGCATGAGTGAGGCCCTGAGTGAGGTTCTATCTTCAGCTTCACACACACACATACACATAAAGAAATCACTGGGGAAAAATACAGATGTTTGGTGTCCTTTTCTAGAGATTCTGAATAACTGATGATTCTAATGGACCCCAAACAATGGCTAACCAAAGGGTATCTCTTATGATCAATTCTCATCCAGATTCGGTTTTCCTTGTGTCATGCAAATTCTGTGTGTTTTCTCTAATGTGTAGTGTGTGACCATCCCACCATGCAGCCTGGGCACGGGAGGATGCAGAAATGATGGAGTGATTGGCCTCAACTGCCAGCAGCTCTCACAGCAATGATAGAGGCAGCCAGGCACAAGGAACTACTGAAAGAGATAGACTGTTGGGAGTTAAGTTGTGGCTGCATGAAAGTACAAGGGGAAGGATAGCAGAGGAGGAAATAACTTATAGCTGTGAGGAGGTTGGAGCTGGGCTAAGGAACAGGTAGCCAGAAAACCATGGTGATCCAAATCATGGAGAGTTTGAGTGCCAGACAAGCCCTGGTCTGGTTCATGGCCATGGACGTTGGCTATTAAGGGGGAAGCCTAAACATGAGTTGGAGGTAGACGGGAATTTTTTTGGGGGGAGGGTACCAGGGATTGAACTCAGGGGTGCTTGACTACTGAGCTACATCTCCAGCCCTATTTTGTATTTTATATAGAGTCAGGGTCTCACTGAGTTGCTTAGTGCCTCCCTGTTACTGAGGCTGGCTGATCCCCCTGATCCTCCTGCCTCAGCCTCCTGAACCACTAGGATTACAGGCGGAGGTGGAAGAGATTTTGATCATGTGGGACAAATACTGTCTATGACTCACAAGGGAAACCTATATTTTGTATTCCCTGTGAGCTCCTTGGAAATAACAGCCCCTATTTATTGTTTTACTAATCTGGAACTTTAAGGAGTATTATATAATGTGCCTTCCATAATATAGAAATATTACATATGCCTTCTCATTAATCTTCATAAAAATCCCACAGGGTATTCTCTTGTGTTATTTTCATTTTGTGGATGAGGATTCTAAAGTTAGAAATACATTAAACAACTCTCCCAAGGTCATCAAGCCAGGGAGTGGCAGGGGCAAGCTTCGAACAGTGAGTTTAAGGCCAGAGCACACTCTGAACTGTTGCGATCCTATCTTCACCGTGGCTCCACTGCAGTGGTTCTCAGCCAGGGGGAACATTCAGCAATTTCTAGACAGTTCTGACTGGGCGGGGGTGCTGCTAGTGGAATTTAATAGGTAGAGACCAAAGGTGCTGCTAAAAGTCCTATAGTGTATGGGACAGTATCCACCTCACCCTCTTCAGCAAGAGGGAATCACTTGGTCCCAGATGTCAATAGTGCTGAGGTTGAAGAACTGTTCTATTCCCAAGGCCTAGCTCAGTGCTTGGCACATAGTAGGCCCAAACTACATGTTTGTTAAATTAAGTAAAACTGCTGAATGTGTGCTCAATGAATATATTTATGTAAATTTAAATGCGGAGGAGTAAAGATCCTTGCAAATATACACGCTGTAATCCTGACATGTTTTTCTGATCACAGCGGTTTCACTGTGTATGTCATCTTTACTTCCTGCCAATCCTGTGGCTTTGGGGTGATGCTTCTCATTTATCCTCTTCCAAGTCTTATCTCCTGTGATTATGCTCTCTCCTGGTATGGCTCTCATCCCATGCATAGGAATTTCATGTTAAATCCTCCAGTTGCTGAGCTGACTTAGAGAAGATTTGGGGCGTTTTAGTGTTTTTCTTTCTTGTTCCTGCTCCATCCGGTTGGAATTCATTCCGTCATTCCTATACTTTCCTAGCATGATTACATGGTATGGGCTAGCCTGAGGTGGGGGTCAACATTTCCTTTGGAGGATGAGCTGCTTGCTCCCGCTCACCAAAGAAACTCCCTAAATGATCAGATCCATGTCAAAGTCACTGAATGAGGTGGTTGTGGCTGGAAGCCTCAGCTCCCATACAGAAGAATACATATTCCCAAACTTGGTTATGTGGGCTCAGAAAGTCCTAACCCCTGTTGTAAACCAAATGGACTTTGCAAATCCAACCTGATCACATTACCCAATATCAGATTTCCAGTGGACAGCTGTTGCTCAATCTTTCCTACCCCCATCCATGGTTATGCTCTTGGATTCGTTAATTAAACTATTTTTTTAAACGATACCCACTTAAGAGCTTTGCTCATTTCCCCAATTCCTAAATTCCTCATTTTTAGTCCATTTTGTCATAATTGCCTTAGGTACAGCTGCAGCTAGAGAGAGGAGACAGAAATGCCTACTTGCACGATCTGTTTTAGCAATGGAGACAGTTTTAGGAAAGATCTGGAGAGTAGGGGTATCATTTGGATCTGCCTCACGATGAGAGGTGATTTGGTTTCTCTACTGAACCCTAATGTCTGCTTACAGTGGAGGGTGCTGATCCAGCCAGATCCTCCAAAATGCACAAGAACAACCTAGAGAGAATGAGTTACCCTATGGTTTGCTCATAGCTGTGTCTTTACTTCTGTTTGACATTCTTGATCTTTTAAGCTGTGGACACTCACTGTTGAGCAACAGCTCACCTGGGACCCCTCCCACCAATTGCTCCAGATAGGACTTTATTTGATAAGTGGTGACAGTATCATGTTGGATTCATAATAGTATGGAAAACAGGAAAATAAACAAACAATAATTGAAAATTTTAGAGACAAAGCTTCCCTCTTAATAATATTGTCACTAAAGTCTGCTTTGCCCACCATATTTCTGCCAGGCTTTATGCTAAGTTTCTTCTCTTTGTTCCCAGGATACATATCAACAGATGCTTCCCAACTGACTGTAGTTCTGTTTATGATTTTTCAACCTGATAATGGTGTTAAAGTGATCATCATCCAGAAGAAATCATACTTCCAGTTGTGGATTTTGATGTCCTCTTGATGGCTAGTAATATAATGTACATTGCTCTTTATAATGTTGGGCATTATGAAAGATGGGCAGTGACCACAGGGAAGGTAAGGTATCTACCTTCTACAGTGTGCTGTGTCGCCAAGCTGTGATGTTCAGTAGATCAGCCCGTTTAGGGCTTCTTTTGCAGTTCTGGGGATTGAACTCAGGGCCTCATGCATGCCAGGCAACTGCTCTACCACGGAGCTAAGTCCTCAGCCCTATTAAATGCATTTTTGACTTAACAATATTTTTAACTTGCAATGGGTTTATTGGGATGTAACCCTTGTAAATGGAAGCATCTGTAATTTCATTTCCTGTTTCTTCTTTCCTATTTCTTTCTTGTTTTGTCCAAACAGTCTACTCTATAAAAGAATGGGTCATAGGAGTAAGCAAGCTTTAGGCAGTGTCTTTTAGCATGTTTTGAATGCTATTATTTATCTTGTGATGTAAATGACTATATACTTTTTAAAAAGTTTTAAATATATATGCAGCCTACATAATTTTTATCATTCATCAAGTGTGCTGTGCCATGAAAATGAACCTAGCAAACGATGAGCTAGTATCTTCTCAAACAAAGTGACATATTTGAGCATATAGCTAATGAAGCACCCGGTGTCCTCATTGGCACCTCCCTGTTTGTAATGTTAGCAGACCCACAAAGAAGTATCTGTTGTCATCAAATGTAATGAAAGAAAACATTTATTCAGCAGACTCTATGAGCTAGGGGCTCTGCTATGTGCTTTCTGCTTTCACATATATTTTTTTAATCCTCTCTAATAAAATATTCTAGATTCTTGGACCTCCCAGTAAAGAGAAGAATAAGATATTGCTTTTGCCTTTGAAAACTTCTGTTTCGTTGCTGGTATCATCAGCAGTTGTTATGGGAAATCTCTCCAAAAAGCCAGGCATAACAATTGGTAATGCTTCACACATAATGGGCCTGTTTGCAGATGAAGTTACAATTTGCTTCTCACATCCGCTCAGAGAAATGCAAAGCTTTGCATCATCTGCTTACTTATCTGAACTTCTGCTTCCATGTTTATTATACAAATTCTAAATTTGTAACAATATCTAAATATCTACTCTGTTCACAAAATACTATACTTCTCTAGGCTCCCATTTCAGCATCATTTTATTATTCCTTTCCTACAAGTAAGACAAATTCCATGGATTTAGCTAGCACTAATGTTCTATGGTTCTTGCTGCCTAAAAAATGTCTCCTAAATGTATTCACTTTCTCCATTTTCTCTACTAAAGTTCTAGTCTTTTTCCCAGCTTCTATTTTCTCACCACACTACTGCAATTAGCATTAGGATGTTTTGAATGCTTACTATGTGAGAGACTTGTTTGGGCTACTGATGCAAACACTTGCATTTAATTCTAATAACATCTTTGGAGATAGGAGCATTTGCATGCACGTCTTCAAAGGCAAAACTCCAATGAGGTTTTTATTTGCATTTCCCTGATAGCTATACTGAAATTTCATCTCACCCCAGTTAGAATGGCAGCCATCAAGGATATA
The DNA here is from genome assembly GCF_021218885.2 of Marmota monax. NCBI lineage: Eukaryota > Metazoa > Chordata > Mammalia > Rodentia > Sciuridae > Marmota > Marmota monax. The sequence continues at coordinate 33,760,024 of NW_026694084.1, read as the reverse complement.
AATAATAATAAATGCTGGCAAAGATGTGGGGAGAAAGGAACACTTATATATTGCTGTTGGGATGCAAATTAGTACAACCAATGTGGAAATCAGTATTCTACAAAGCTGCAAGTTGCAGATTTGAAATTTCTCTAAATACTAGGAATGGAAATCCTACTATCCCACTCCTTGGTATTTATCCAAAAGAACTGAAATTAGAATACTATAGTGACATAGGCATATGAATGTTTATAACAGCACAGTTCAGAAAATCCAAATTATAGAACCAACCTAGGTGCCTGTTCAATAGATGAATGGATAATGAAAATGTCACACACACACACACACACACACACACATACACACACAGGAGTTCTATTCAGCTTATATAGAAGAATGAATCTGTCATTTGTTGGCAAATGAGTGGAGATGGAGAATGTCTGCTAAGTGAAATAAACCAGACTCAGAAAGTCAAGGGTCAAATATTTTCTCTCATATGTAGAAACTAAAGAGAAAAAGGGAATAAAAATGTGGGAAATCCCACCAAAATAGAAGAGAGATCAGGAGAGATAGGAGACCAAGGGGGAAGGAGGAAGGGCAGGGAAGGGGAAGAACTGGGGAATAAAGTTGACCACCACCATATGCATGTATGATCACAATGGATTCCACTTTACATAGAATTATAATGCACCAATGGAAAAAACATGTAAATAAACAGAAAGAAGATCAGAAAAGTAGAGGAAGGGGAACAGGAAAGGAAGGAGGGGAGTGAAAGGGGAAGTACTTGGGAATAACTTGAAGCAAATTATGCTATGTGCAAATGTGGATAAGTTACCTGAACCCCCCACTATTTTATATAAATATCATGTACTAATGAAAATATTAAAAAGAACTGAGGCACCAAAAAGTTAATTTTTTTTCTTTTTGCTCCCAACTTCTAAGTATCAGAGGTGGGAATCTGACCCAGGCAGTCCGACCCTTGAACTCATGCTTGGTACCACCACCCATTTTAATCCCTTCAACATTCCTGCAGGAGTCTTCCAAATGGTTTCCCTGCATTTATGCCCTTTGACATCTTCCCCTCTATGTGCTTCCTGCACTCAGAGAGTAGATTTTGGGTGCTCTTACAAGAGCAATAACAACCACCTCTAAAGATAACTATGAAAGGAGATGAAGAGGATAATTTGCTTGTCTGTAGCCATAATTGAAATATGAGTATTAATATCCAAACAACGTGTCACAACAAAAACAACAAAAAAAACTTTTGTACAACAAAAGTTTTTATCCTGATCATATCATTGTCTTGCTTCAAACTTCCAGTGTATTTACTTTGCTTTAAGTATGAATTCCAGATTCCTTATGTTATTATTAAATACAAATTCCCTGTGGCTTGATCCCCGTCCCTCAACCTCTGTTTGCTGTGGTCACTCTTTTCCTGTGCTGTGTCTGATACGTGGAGAACCATGTCATGCTCTGCCTCCCACAAGGATCCAAGCAAAAGCAGGTTTTCCACCTGGATGATTCAGATCACTCTCCTTGTGTTCTGAGTTTCAGTCTGTACTGTGAATGACTCTCCTCCAATCTTGGATAGCAATGACTCTTCTCTGTTTATTTCGTTCATACCTCCTTAGCTCTTCCTTTCCATCTCTGTGGCTTCTTTTCCCATGTACCCCAGGGACCCACTAACCCCTTCTCAACTCATAAACTCTTCTGGGGTTCACTCAGCTGATGGCTTAAACTAATATTGCTCTGGATTGCTGCCAAATCTCATTCTCAAACTCCAACCTGACCTTCAGATTCTTGTATCCAGCTCACCTCTAGAAGTCTCTTCTGGAAATGTGCCCAGGGACTTGGTGGTCAATATGTCCCAAGCTTTGTCTATTATCTTCTCTTGCAAACTGCCAGCCGTTCTTGTATTTCTATAGTTCTTGTATTTCTACAGTAAGGGGCTTTTCCATCCACCCAGCTCTTCATACCAGAAATCTCAGGATTGTCTTTAACTCTTCCCTTTTATGTACCAGGTCTTTGGGGCCTGTTGAATCAACCTTTAAAGTGTCTGTTGAGTAAACTTTGTCTTCTCCTTTCCTGTTATCTTTGATCTGGTTCACACATCTATCGTCTCTCATCTGATATATTGCAAAAATCGCCCAAATGGCTTGCCTTCTATTTCATTCTCTGCAGTCTCTATAACAAGAGAAATCAAATCAAAGGGCTTAATTTAGCTTGATCTCTATATCTGCAAGGCAGCAGCGCCCCACTGAATTGGAAGTGATATTAATAATCAGTGACTCAGTGCAAGTTGTCCTGACCTGGTCTGGGTTGCTTCACAGAGCCCTGTCATTTCTACGTTGAGAATACAACAGTAGGAAAAGCAGCAGTCCCAGTAGCTGCTACCACCACTTTCCTTGAGCTCATATTTTGGACTAACAATATCTAGAATTTATGGCATTCTCTACATTGGGCGCAATTCAGGCTTTTCAAACACACTATTTAATCTATATCTTCTTGTGGAAGTGACCTTTGAGGTACTGGTGGACCTTGCCTTTGAGAACCTGCTCCCTCTGTGTGTAGCGTGGGGACAGCGTGAACCTGGACAAATCGGGTGTCCTTCCTTCACTGGTGGCGGTGGGGGGTGGGGGATGAACCCTTGCAAGTCCTGGTAGACTTTCCAATGGGACTTTAAATCATGAATTTGACATAAGAATAGAACAAAACATTAGGATTTCTCTAACTTCTGTGGTGGCACCAAATGAGATGGTTTAGTAGTTTCTTCACCCAGACCCTCAATGCTGTGCTGACCCCAGTCCAGATGCATGTTCTGCTACCTAGTCTGGATCTCAGCCTCCAGCATTCTGTCTATTCTGTGAGCTGCTAGAATATCTTGCCAATAATTCTTCTTCTTTTCCCCTCTCTCCCTCTTCTTCCTCCTATTCTTCCTTCTCTTCTTCTCCTCCGTTGGCTTACATTAACCAAAGTCAATTTCAGTTTTCTGTAACTGTAGAACCCTAACCAAGGCAGAAATCAATGCACAAAAACTTTTGCTTTAGAGTTGGAGAAACAGATGTTTTTCAGTGACTTACTCCAGATTATACGTGAGCTAATGTCAGCATCTGGACTAAAATAATATTTTATGAACTCTAGTCCAGTGGTCTTTGTAGAATAGTGGCTCAAGAAGCATCTCCAGGCCTGGAATGCTCTGGTTTTAACATTTCCTCCCACCCCTATTTTTTCCGTGTGATTTTTGGCAAGTCACTTAATCTCTTTCTGCCTCAGTTTTCTCACTTGTAAAATGGGGATAATAATAACTTACACTGTAGCATTGTTGTTTAGGTGAACTTTCTTAATATTGCATTGGAAGAATGCATTTACAATACTTGGCATATAGTAAGAAAGAAAGAAATGTTAGTAACTGCTGCTGTGATTATTTCTACTGGATCCACTGACCATTTATGAATATTATTGCTGTTTTAAATAGTTTGGAGTTTCCAACGCTGGTAAAGAAATACTTTAATTGCATTATTTGTGTTCTTTCTTAGTCTAGGAAGTCTAATTCAGATACCAAACGTCTCTTTAGCAGTTCACTAGGAAGGGTGGAAGGGTGCTTGCGGCTTGGTAGTTGACAGTTTATTCGCTCTCTCTTTACTCTGGAAAAGAAAATCATTAAAAAGACTTATTTTCTTCTTTTTTCTGACCAATGTAAAGGACATCAAAGTATAACCGAGTGTTTGACGAGAGGACCAGTTGCTTCCACTCAGGGGCACCTTATGAATCGCTCATTTTTGACAGGGGGTACAATTCATTACGTTTTGTTTATGCAGCACCTCCCGAGGCTCCATTGCTAAGTGGTTCACAAAAGCCCTGTTCTCACTTGAACACGCTTGTCCTTCAGCATTCCCAGGGCTTGAAGATCGTGTGTGCAAATAAAATAAACTCACCCTGAAGGCCAGTAATTTAGATTAATAAAGAGCTATGTTTATACAATTCTGTTAACAAAATTCTATGTGGAAAGTTAAATCCAATTTTCTCAGGCTGCACAACCACTTCTAAACAAAACTTCATGAAGAATATCTGGTTTGCGGGTACACAAAAGAAGGAGAAAGTCTTTTCACAGTCTTAGACCCCTGAGAATCTAATTTTGTGAACTTAGTTTCTCAGGAGACCATTCAGGGATTGAAGCAGCTTGAAGATGGATGATTCTGTGTTTGTAGGAATTAACTCAGGCCTGCCCATCTGTCCGTCTGTCCGTCCATCCACCCATCCACCCCTCCATCCATCCATCCATCCTCCCATCTTTCACGTACTTATGTTTGAAAATGTCTCTCAGGAACACAGCAGCACAAGCATTCCAGATCTTTTATTTCTGTCTGGTTTTAGCAGTTGGAGAATCAGGCAGAAAGAAACACATGAGGCAGAGAGATACCTGGGTCATATAATACCGAGGAGCTTCCATATCTATACTTCTGACAAGCATGTGAGATGAGTAGGACTTAGTTTTATCCTCTTTCTTCCTTAAAGAATAGAAGTTCAGAGCCTTCATCATAACTTTGAGCAGTTTTAAGACTTGCCCAAAGGAAAGGATGCTCTTGTTCACTGGGTACCTATTATGTACCAGTCATGATGCAAAAGGTTTCCATGTTCACAAGCCTATTGCATTGTCCAGAAAACACTGAAATTTGTGTGTGTGTGTGTGTGTGTGTGTGCATGTGTGTCCAACCCCTTTCCCTCTGGGACATCCTGCCTTTCTTCCAAGTTTCAATGAGAAGAGAAAGAAAGGAAAACCACAGCACCAACACAAAGAGCTGAGGAAAGGTTAGGTGGAGAAGGGCCTTGGGAGCATGTGGTGGCATGAAGACAGGCTTCCCCCAGGGCTGGGAGCCCCGGGCATGCATCCTTTCCCAGCCCTCCTTACCCACTGGCATTTCCTCAACAGTGGTGGGTCAGCCCTCCCTTTCTCATTTACTCCAGACTCAACAATGGTGGGGCTTTGTGCTAGTGGTCTTCGCAAACTCTTCCTGCAAACCTGGTTCCCTCTCTTTTGGCTCCTCTACTGGCTCTGATTATTTTCATTTCTTTCTGGATGCTTGCCTCACTTGAATTCAGTTAGCCTCTCTAGATAGGAGATTCCAGATCTGAACTTCCAGCTTACTTCTGTCCCGTGAACACCATGCATCCCACACACAGAGGTGCCCTAATGGCCTCTGGATCTCTACTGAAGTGCCTTCTCTGGCACTCTATTTCAGATAACAGCAAACTCTGCACTTAGTGTCTTATTACAGTCAAAATTTATTCATTGGCTGAAGTAGCTATTGATTGACTTATTCCACAGTCCTTTTTAAATTTTTTATTTTGAGCATCTAATTGGGTATCTGATAGCTGGTGTACAAGACAGAAAATAACATCCAAATCCTCATGAAGCTTCCAGTCCATGATGGTGTATGTGTGTATGAGTGTATGAGTGTGTGTGTGAGTGTGTGTGTGTCTGTGTGTGTAGATGGCACAAAGCAGTAAAGACATGCTTTAGTACTGTGTCATTGGTGCTATGATAAAGGTGAAACTGGGGTACACAAAAGAGCTGTGGAGCTCAGACAGGAGGTGGGGTGGTGGGTGATAGGGATGCTTCTTAGGGTAGATAAGTATGTCCTTGTCCTTTCTTCCACATGACCTTGAAGTGCTGTCTCTGTTGGACCCTTCCGCAGGCTGAGGGCTCTTCCCATCATTCTCTCCCTACACAAATCCTGCTCTCTCCGGGCCCCCGGCTCTCCACTGCAGTACTACTTCCTTGAAGCTGTTCCCAGAGCCTGCAGCAGAATCAGCCCAACCTCTCTTGGCATAGTGTTTATTTTTCCTTTGTGACTCTGCTTCCTTCTGCCTGTTGAGTAGTGTATTTTCTACACATTTGTCACCTCCTTTAGAGAGGGAGTCCTGAGGCTCTTTCTTATTTGTCTTCTTGGCTCCAGCACATGGGCCTCCATGCTCTGCCATGGTTGACAAATTTATCATTGTGTGTTTTCTTGAGGGGTGAGGGGTGGACAGAGATTCAATAGCACTCTTTCTCACTTGGTCACCTGTAAGATGTTATTTCCTAGAAATTAGTAATAGGGTGGACATACTGGTGCTGTCTGGAATAGACAGAAGATTTATTATGGGACCCAAAGTGCTTGAGCTACTGGCCACCATACAGCAACCTGTAATCTGTGACTGGTACACAGCAGGTGCTCTATAGATGTTGCTTATATAAATTAATGTGTTTAGAGGAGAAAGTAGGGATGAGAAGGAAACTCTCACTTAGGAATTGTCACTGCTGCCAGAATAGAGCCTCTGGCCCCTTACCAACTACTACCACCACCAGTATTGCCTCAATTTTAGGTGCGCTTTAAAAATGCTTCATATTTATACCATTTCTCTGGAAGTAAGGGAGTGCTAGAAATACAGGCAACACCTTTTAAGGGCTTGTACCTATGCTAGGTACTCTCTAAATGCTCTTACATAATGCCTCTTGATCTTCCTACAGATTGTAGGAGGTGGGGTTATTTATCCTTGCTTTAGAGATAAAGATATTAAAGTGCACAGAAGTTACTGGAGCCACGCAGGTAACATGCATCAGAGCTGGAGTTTGAGCTATGGATTTTCTTACCCCAGTGCTCATCCTATCAAATTTCCAGTTTACTAAAAGCTGAAGAATGTACTTGGCTAAAACTTCAGCCATCCTTTCATTATGAGGCTATTTCACTCTCCATCTTCTCAAACCCTTTAATTGTCATGTTGAAGGAAATCTCAAGCCTGTTAGACATGAATGTTCTGTTTCTAAATTTTCCATATTTTAAGACACAAGTTTCCCAAGGAACGAGATAGACTTTTCAGCTCTCTGTGGGGACTGCGTGTTGGCCTGCATGGCGCTGATTCGTTAGGACCCATGGGGTGTCCGTTCTCCCCACAGGCTGTGTCTGTGGCCACCATCAATAAAGCCCTTTAAGCAAATCTGTACATTTGGGGGCCGGCTGGCGAGGCACGTGCCATGAAGCACCCCCTTCCCAATAATCAAACTCTTGTAAGCTGCATTGAATGAGATTCTTTCTCCGGGGACCAGTATATGTTTGTTTGTTGGCATGTCCTAATGACTTAAAGAAAAATGCCGGAAACCGGTCCCGCGCTCTTCCCTGAAAGGAACATTGGCCCTTTGTTCCAGCAATGCATTTGCAGAACGTCTTCTGAGTAAGTCCTTGGAATTCCTCATGGTTTATATGTCTTTGTAAGCTCCTGGCATTGAAGAAGCAAGGTTTTTCTTTTGCTTTTTTCTCCCCAATGAATCCGACATTGTATTGAACACACTCTCACTCAATTTCAATAAAATCAACAACTCACAAAGCCAACTTGGGTGGAAAAAAGCAGGAACATGAATAAAATTTGATATGTTGTCGACTGTTTGGCTTTAAAAGGTTAAGAATGTGGATAACGAGACTGGAGCCCCATTGTCACAGTTATTTTCTTACATTCTCTTTGTTCCGGAATAGAACCACATTTGTTATAATAACTACAATGCTGCTCAGATATACAGAGTTTAAAAATATTTTCCATGGCACCTACCCACAGTCTGCACTTGGTTTTTTTCCATAGGCCCATGGACCGACTTTGAAAGAGGCAACAAGGGATAGTTGGGGCAGGTAGGGATTTATGGTAAATGGACCCAGATTACAAACCTGACGTCCTTGACTTCTACCTTTGGGACGTAGGGAAAGTGTTCTTCATCTCGCTGAGCCTCCCTTTCCTCTATGGAGAAAATGGAGACATCCAGGTCATTTATCCTACGTGATTGTGGTGGGGATTAAATAATATGGGTTGCCCAATAGGATCACCCCTCCGTGTTTAACAGATATGGGCTTTGTCTTCCTTGAGAGGTGAGCACCCAGAGTGGCCAACAACAGACAACTTGTGTTAAGGCTGCTGTGACAAAGTGCCACAGACTGAGTGGCTTAAATAGCCACCCTTATTTCCTCATCCTTCCCGAGGATGGAAGTCTAAGATCAAGGCCTCTGCAGGGCTGCTTTCTCTAAGTTGCCTCTCTGTGACTTGCAGGTGGCCGTCTTCTCGCTGTGTCCTCACCTGGTCTTCCCTGCGTGTGTCTGTGTCGTCACTGCCTTGTACAGTGACACTGGTTGTACTTGTACTGGATTAAGGCCCATCCTAAGGCCTCATTGTAACCTAATGACCTCTTCAGAGGCTCTAAATAAGGTCAGATTCTGAGGGATGGGGAAAAGACCTGAACATATACATGGTGTGGGGGGGACCTCAGTCCCTAACAGATGAGACCTGCTTGACATGAGTGAAAATGGGGGAGAGTCTTTCTGCCCATAAACGTCCGTTCATTTTCTCTCTTCCTTCTCCGAATTCTCTGAGTGAGCAGCATGCAAGTGGTTCTGGCTGTTCTCCTCCAGTGTCCCTTGGGTCTGAGCATCTTAAGTCTCATTGCCCCAAATCACATTGGACATTCTCTGAGGCCAGAATGCTTTGGTCACACTGTAGCTCTGAGCTTGTGTTTCACCAGGATGGGTGCACAGACAACGCTCCCGAGTTGGTTCATTTTGCTCACCAGAGTATCCTGGGCTGTGCAGCATGGTATTCCTGGAATAGAGCTAGACTCTCAGGAAATGCCCCTGCATTCTTTCAGCAAACAGTATTGAGCATGAGTAATGTAGTCTTTGCCCTGGAGGTGCTCAGAGTCTACGGGAGAAGACAAACTAAGTCACAGGATCTCTGATTAATGGACAATTTCATTGAAATGTGGCAGAGGCAGTGTGGAGGGCTACAGAAGCACAGATGGGAGGGAGCTGGAGCTTGGGAGAAGAGGCAGGAGGTCCAGAAAGGCTGGACTCCTAGGGTCTGTCCCACAGAGGCTGCAGAGAGCTTGTTGTACAGACAGAAGCTCAGGTTTGACTCTATCAGAATCTCTTGTTTCTGGGGAATTTAAAGTGTCCATGAGGGCATAGAATATAAATGCGCACAATAGGTGCATGTAAGGAAAACCATAGAGATCTCCGTCTATATTTTATTTTCTTACTTTTTTTTTTTTGTGGAACAGGGGATCAAGCTCAGGACCTTATGCATATGAGGCAAGTGCTTTATCACTGAGCCATCTCCCCAGCCCCTTTGCCACACTTTTCTTGGAGCAATGTCATGACAGAGATGGATGACAACAAAATGTAACAGTTCCTCCTTCTCCATTCTGCAGTTATTGTCAGAGGTGGCTCTCTAATGGAAATGTATAGTCCCCTGTCCACCGTGCATCCAGAGGGCCATGACTAGTTCTTACCAGGGAAGTGTTCGAGAAGCGATCTATGTCTCCTCTGGGCCAGGCTTTTAGGAGACAGATGGGGTTGTTATGTTCTCCTTTCCCTGTTCTCTGGCCGAAGCCCTAAAGGATGGCAAAACTACAAGAGGGAAGGAGCTTGGGTCCTGGAATTGCCAGGTGGAGAAAAGCCACCACCATCACCTGCTGTAAGACCATGAAATAAACGTTTATTGCATTCAGCCATGGCTATTTGGGAGTCTGCTAGTCATAGCAGCTTGTGTTTCCTAGTACATATGGAAAAATATTTGCTACAGGGACAACAACGATGTGATCACAGTAACACATGGAACAGATCCTGAGCCTCAGTGTTGATGAGGCAACAGGGAGACGTGGAGACTGCAGAGAACTGGAGGATGTCTGCTGTGGATGAGCAGGAAGGCTCTCGAGGCCTCCACTTGATCACTGCCTTGTATGTAGGCTCAGTGTGGTCAGACTTCCAATTTTAAAATCCTGCATCAGTTTTTTTAAAAAACAATCTGCCCAATAAAACACATTGATGGGGCCAGTCTCAGGTTGACAGCCAAACTGCACACTCTGCACTAACCAATGGACAGCAACTAGGCCATCTCTTGCCTCCCTGCTGCTACCACCTATCATTTTGCACTTGGAGCCACAAGGGTTTCTGCAATGAGGTGCTGCTCTAAGAAGCACCGGTGAGGATTTGCTGTAGGATTGATGGAAGTGGAAGAGGGCTGCTTCATGCCGCCAGGGCTATTGGTAAGATTGCTGCTCCTCCTCTCTGCCAAGATTGTTGCAGCCCCACTGTTAGGCACTGTGCTATTTCCCCGGCCATTGTTTTCTTCCATTTAATCCTTCTGACACCCTGTGAGGTATTGTCTGCATCCCTGTTGTGCCAGGGCAAAACAGTGCAGAGAGGTGGCTTACTGAAAGTCACTTGCACCTGGTCACTTGAGCATGGGGAGATTCCCAGGTCCCCTTATGGGGAACGAAGGCCAGGCTGAGCTCTTTGGAGCAGAATGGCATGGTGTGAAAGGTCAGAATCTGGTCACCTCCACCTGGCAACCTGGCAACAAACTCCATTTTTATTTGATGGAAGTTTCTGATGTGGAGTTTGGAAAGAAGGGATTTGGGGGAGGAAAAGGAAAGTCAGCCACTTCTTCCTTCTCACCCAGATGAAAGGACATGGCACCCAGCACGTGGGCTGGTGGGAACGCTCCTTCTCTGTGGCTTGGTCGAGGGTGGGTGTCTTTTAGGGGACTCTGAACATCTCTGAAGCTGTCAGTACCCTTGCATAGATATCTGGAACGTTTTAGCCATCTGGCCATGTGCAAGCCACTTGGCCATTTTGAGACTCAGTTTCCTCAACTGTATAAAGAATAGTCTAGAACAATACTCATGGTGGAGCGCAACCTCAGGGCTCCAGGAGCTGATGAATGGCAGGGCCGGTGCTAGGCACCGAGTAGGTCCAACATAAATGTTAATCTAACGAGCCAGCAGTTCTGAAAGCATTTTGTGAGGGGACGTGAATGAGGGGTACACACACGAGGGAGGATAATTCTCCATGGACTGGGGCCTCGGCCAGCTCGCCATGAATCCGTCCCCAGACGACCAGGCCTGGGCTGTGGATGCACTTCTGCATGCCCAGAGGCCGGCTTTGCAGAAAAGAAGCGAACAACACCATCTATTCACGGGACCGCCAGCCCGGCCTGCCAGAGCCCACGGGGTTTGGATTCAGAGAGCGATTGAAGGGAAGCCACAAAGACACGTCCCCCCTGCGGCCTGGAGTGAAGACAGAGTGGGGCCGGCACAAGAAGAGGGTTGTCTCGCATCAGCCGGCAGCCGGCAAGCTCTGTCAAAGCAGCTGAAGGAGAGAAGTCGTCCAAACGCCCAGGAAAAACAAGGGCCTTGGCGTGGGCAGGAGATAGAAGATAAGGAGGCCGAGAGGCACAGTGGGCCCTTCACTGGGCCCTGGCAGCCACGCTCCTGCCATTGTCCCCACCCGCGGGCTGGGAGGATAGGGCCTTTCTTTTTTTTCTCTCCTTAAAGAAAGAATTTATGTCCGAGGAAAGGGAGTGTGTGTTGTATGAACGGAGGCTGCCAAGGGAAAATCTTTGGTGTTAAAATAGTGAGGCCAGAATTCAAACTGGCCCTTTGTCCCAGTGATGGAGAAGATGGGAGGGGCCCTCCCGCTTCCCCTCCGGCTTCAGACACCCCTTCTCCTCCTTGCCGAGCCCCGAGGTTCTTGCTGCTGCTTTTGCTGTTCCAGCGTGGAGGTCAAGGTGGCTGTCCCTGAGTCAGGTCCCCTGGCATTTCTCTAGGCACCCCCTCACTCTTGTTATTGCTGCCCACTTCATGCCTCCCTGGAGAGAGTGACCTGTTCCTGTCCTCTCCGGGCGTACTCCATGGGTACCTCAAATTCAACCTATGCAAAATGGTCTTGGTGTTTGTAGCCCCCCATTGCCTGCATCAGAAGCCTCTCCTGTTTCCACTGGGGAGAGGGTCGGAGAGGACAGGCTTGTTGGTAAAGGGTGGGCTGAGGGGGTCTCTCTTAAGTCTATGCCCAGGACCCTATAGGGTGCTCACTGCCCTGCAATTGTTCATATCAAAGGACTGGGGAGGGGTGACTGAGGAGGATGGCAGAGAAAGAGAGGAATGGCTGCTTCTCCAAAATTCACTGGAAATGCTGACCCTATCCCATCATGGACCCTCCTGTTTTTTTTTAAGGCTGACGATATTGATGTGAATGGAGTCTGTGCAGAGGGGGTAATGCAGACTAACTGAGCATGATGTTTTAGCAAGCGTTTAAAACTAGCTTCTCTCTCTCCCTCCCTCCCTCCCTCCCTCCCTCCCTTCTTCCTTCCTTCCTCCCTCCCTCCCTCCCTCCCTCCCTCTCTGCCTTCCTTCCTTCCTTCCTTCTTCCCTTCCTTCCTCCCTCTCTCCCTCTCTCCCTGCTCTCTTTCTTCCTTTCTTTTGTCTGAGATGGGGGTTTTATTAGTTGGCTGGCCTGGCCTCTAATTCCTGGGCTCAGGACATCCTCCTGCCTCAGCCTCCTGAGTAGCTGGGACTACAGGTGTACCCAGCACAGCTGGCATCTAACTGAAGGCATTCTATGTGTTTATCACCATCAACTGGGGGAGGACCTGCAGACAGGTAAGCAAGACCTTAGCCCCAGTAGAGGCCATCTGAATTTGTAAGTGTTCTTCTTCCTGTCCACAGAGGGCCACAGTGCTCAGAGTGTGTTTTGGGAGCAGAGGTGGCTGAGCAGGGGTTCTTCTAACTTAGTTTTTAAATCCCTTAATTTTTTTAAAATCCCTTAATTTTTTTTTTCCTAAACAAGGGCCAAATCAACACTGTAATCTTAGGATACAACATTTACAGTATCTTCTTTGACTTCCATGGGCAGAGAGGTGAGGAAGGGCAGTCCAGGTCAAGGATCTACCTGTGTAGGGAGGAGAATTCTGCAGGGGTGGTCAGGAGGCACCATGTCGCTCTGTGTGGTAAGAGCCTGGTGTAGGTGGTAAGAGGACCTCAAAAGAGAGCTCTTTCCCCTTCTTTTCTTTTCCCCAAACCCTACCTGACACTTCCCTGTCAGTGTGACTTGTCATCAGCCTACCATCTCTTTGGTATGCAGACTGTAGTTAAGGCTTTTATTTTTCAAACTAGTTATTTAAATTATAGCATCATTGAATATATTTGGCCAAAAAAAGAAAATTAACCAGTGCAAAACCTGTTATAATTTTTCCCAGAATGAAGTGCTGTAGCATTTCCTAGATATCTTTGAGGCAGTTTTATGTATGTATTAACGTGCATATATTTTTTTCTTCTTTTCAAATAAATCATACAATAAATACTCCTCTGTCCCTTGTGCTTCATTTAATAAAGTGACAGAAAGCTCTTTATTATCAGCACATAGAAATCTACCTCATTCTATTAAATAGCTGCGTAGCTTTCTGTAATATATTTAGTTAATCTTCTTTTGTTTTCAGTGATAGTCCGTTAAAATTTGCATCAGTGAATATCATTATGCATATTTCTTTGCAAATGTATCTGTATAGAATATTTCAGGGAGTGGTATTTCTTGGCTAAATTGGTTTTGCATTGCCATATTTGAGAGATATTGCCAAATTGTTTTCCAGGGAAGGAGCCTCTCACAGTGAATAGTTGTTTTCCCAAACTCTCATCAATATTATCTAACTTTTTTTATGTTTTTTTTTTTTTTTTTTTTTTTGTGCTGAGGGATCAAACCCAGGGCTTTATGCTTGCTAAGTATGTGCTTTACCACTGAGCAACACTCTCAACCCAGTTGAGAGTGTTAAATTTTTGGCTGATATGATCAGTGAAATCTGGCATTATATTGTTTTAATGTATATTTCTTAAAATGTGAAATTTTGTATCTGGTTTTGATATTGACATTTGACCAAATATCAATATTTGACCATATGTTTCTGACAGGTAAGTGCCCAATGGTCCTTGCTTCCTGATCTTCCTGATATTCACCATCTTGTGTAATTTTCTCCTCTTGAGTGTAGGATGGACTTAGTGACTTGATTGCAAGGAATTTAGCAGCACAAAAGTGATTTGTGATTTGCTCTCATTGCTGATGTTGGGTTATAAAAAGACTGTGGCTTTTATCTTGGATGCTCATTCGGACTCGCTGTCATACCCTCTAGCTCCTTCTCTATCAAAACCTAGCTGCCATGTACAGAAGTCCAGGCTATCCTGGAAGACAGGCCATGTGTAGAGGGTGGCCCTGGGAAATAAGACTCTCCAGGTACTCAGGTGGCCGAGCTAACTCCCAGCACAAGTGCCTGCCATGTGAGTGAGCCTTGGAAGAGGATCTCCAGCCCCAGTCAAGTCTTCTGAGGACTGCAGCCCCACTGGCAGTTTGACTACAAAGACTAGAAAGATTTTAAACAGAAGGATTAGGTTCTTTTGCTTATATTTGTAATTATAATCTCTTTGATGTGTAATATAGTTTTGGGGAATCCAGAAAAGTACTGGGAAATACAACCAATCTGTATTCAACCTGATTCTGCAATTGGCTATATGGCCAAGTTAATGAACCTCCCTGAATCTCATGTTCCTCAAAATGTTGTTGTTGTGGGGATTAATAAGCAAATGCTTAACACATTTCATATGTACCCATTAAAAGACAGATCAAATGCATCTTGCAAGGGTGAAGACTACCTTCTTAAAGTTAACAATACTCTCAGATACAACAGGTCAGATTTTGGATCAAGGCGGAAATGAAAATCTTATTTTAAATCAAGGAGTGCTCACTTCTTAAGAAACAAAACCTATTTTGAGTCCGGCGCTGCACTGTACATTTTTATATTCAACATTTTATCTAATCCTCACCATAACTTTTCCAAATGAGTTTCACTATCTTCATTGGACAGAGGAGGAAACCGAGTCTCAAAGAGACTAATTAACTTGCCCAGGGCCCAGAACACTGCCAGGGTTTGAGCCTCATTCTGTTTAACTCCAAGCCCTACGTTCTTTCCCCTGCCCTAGGTTGCTTCATCCAACGGAGACAAATTCCATAAGTGCAACATATTTACTTATTATTTATAAGGCTCTATCCTTAATTCAATATTTACACTCCAGGCCTTGGTTTTCAGTGTCCCACAGTCCCCCTTGTAGCCCAGAATCCCACTTTATTCTTCAGGTTGAGGTTGAGTGGGTGAGGCAGAAGTTAGAATGATTTAACTCCTCGTTCACAGGACTCTAGAACAGCCATTTAGACATTTCTTCCCATTCCTTCCCCTGAACACTTTGAAAAATAAAGAACTGCAACCTGATCCTGCCTCTTCCTCTTTGATTCTTATTGCATTCTTTTTGGATTAAGGGTGTCAAGTTTCCTGGGGAGGAATAAATATGGCCATCTCAGCCAGCAGCCTGTGAGCCCTGTCATGAACTCCTCAATGGGAGTTTTTATGGGGTGTCTTTTCACCTCATTGAACTTTTTATTTCACTAAGATTCTTTCATCTACACAAGCAGGTGAAGAAAATGGGAAAATGGTGGCAGCGGAAAAAATAAAAAAGCTTTAGGAGCTTGAGAAGAATGAGAAAACCAGAAGAATCTGTCCCAGGTTTGTTTGTTAAAAGCTCTAACAAAGCATCATACCAGTAACAAAAGAGCAAAACAATTTTCTCCTTGATTAGCGCGGTGGGATATGAAACAGACCATTTATTCAGAGACCTGGTCAATTTATTTAGCCATTCATTTTATTCATTCATTCACTTAATTGTTTAGCACCCATATTAGAAGTCCTGTCTTCACAGTGTGGAGGACCTCCATCTGACAGGTCAGTCCACAGGAGTTGTACAAAAAGAGATTCATTTAACAAACATATACACAAAGACAAGGTTATTTAAGCATTTAAAACTTACATCTGTATCTCCATTTTTCTACCCTGTGATTCAAGGCCAAGTTATTTGAGTAGTGGTTTTCTAGCAAATCAATAGAACAACACCCGTATCCATAATGCCCCATTCACCTTCCTCGTTCTAGTTTCTTTAAAGTGGATCAGGAAGGAGATATTTTCAAAACAATTTGATTTCAGACTTCTAACTTTTAACATTCCTTTTCTCTGATATTTTATGACTGTTTGCCCACAATTAATTCAAGGAAGAATTTTTATGACCAGTGTGTCTTTACGAAGTATGAACAAGGGATTGCATTTTTCATTTTACTCAATCCCATCTTTTAAAAATTGAAGTAGTCAGTAGCATGGCTAATGGCAGCTGTACTTCACAGCAAAGGTCTAACCTGGCAGAGAGGAGGCTCCAAGGTGGATGGGGCTCATCAGCCTAAACTCAGTGAGAGGCTTCAGTTTTCAAGGGATTGCTGAGGGCATAGAAAGATTGAAACAGAGTGGGATATAGATGGAGTCCAACCTCATGAAGCTTATGATCGGGACAGGTTTTATGCTAAAAGGGCTAAGTGGATATTAAGAAAATCAGATTGAGCAAATAAAAACTAGCTATTTAGATGAATAGTCATTGCAACTCTGGTGGCACACAACCCCAAATGCAACTATGAAGACTAATCAAGAAAATGCTAGCCTTCATCCATGCAGTCGAATAATATAAACAATGCAAAAGTGATTTAACAGAAAGGTACTTATTATATTTAGTGGAAAATGCACTATAAAATGGTTAAGAAAAATTTTAATGAAAATATGCATAGAGAAAGATGTCACACATATATGTATGCATGTGTAAAATACAAATAAGTGGTTAATTCCGAATTGAAGGTGATTGTTTCATTTTCCTGCCTTTTTTTTTCTTTTGGCCTTACCTATATTCATTTTCCTGAAATGAATATGTGTGGCTTTTGTAAGACCAATTAAAAACAATAAAAATACATGACTTCTTAGTGCTTTAAGGGTTAAGATAGGCAGCAGGATCAACTGTAGTTTGGAGAGAAGGGGTCCCGGTGGGGGAAGGCTGGGGCAGGCAGGCAAGCGTTCTCCCTGGAGAGCAGCCTGGTGAGGAAGGAGAGCTCTGGGGCAGAAGCGAGCAGACACTTCCTGAGCTCTTGCTCCTGGAGTGTTGATATGTATTAGCTCCTTTCTCCTCCCCATGACTAGATAAGGTAGGGGCTGCCATCATCCCAGTTTACAATGAAGAAATCAAGACCCATAGGTTCAGTGATGCACTAAGTGGAATCGGAAATCTTGAAAATACACAGCATTTATTTGGTCCTAAATTAAGTTCCTAAAAGGCTATTTTTTAAAATATTAATGGGACTATGAGGGCTTATTAATGGATGGTTTTTGAAATGTTTGAGTCATCACTTATTTTAACCTAACTATGGGATAAGTTAAGACATGTGAGGTGAGAGTTATGTGCTATTGGTTGCATAATAACTTATCATCAGCCCCTAACACAAATATTAGGAAATGTTGGCTTTCCTATTTTTGTGATCAAGCTATAGGTTGATTGTCCCTTTAAAGATACAGGCAAAGATAGGTGACAATTGGAAATATCCTGGGTTCCCCACAGGATGCTGTTTATCAAAAGGCTAATGACATCCTGAAATCTGGTGGAATCTGGGCTCTTGCTTGTGTATCTGAGCCTCTGGACAGAGGTGCTTAGCTTAGTTCATCAGGGTGTTTATAAACTTCCTCCCCTTGTGTGTACAGGGAATGCAAAATCAAAATTGAGAGTGAACAGGGCAAGATTTCCAGAACCAAAGAGGTGAGACACCACTCTCTGCTGCTCTGGGATGCCTGGGTTGCTCTCCATCTCCAGTTACCAATGATGTGGCGACCATTTTTATTTAAATGGCCAAATAACGCATTCATTTTGCTTAAGTGGCAAAATGTCATCTTTGTGTCAAGTAGACTTGGCTTGAAGCTGACTCTGTCACTTTTTACCTGCATGACTTCAGGTGAGCTTCTTGCCTGCCACCAGCCTCCGTTTCTCCAATTTATGAAACAGGAATAATCATGGCCCCACTGCAGGACTGTTAGGAGGGATTAAATGAAGTCACGTGATCTTTCCTGGCAGTGCTTCACTCAAAGTAACCCTTAGTGAATGTAAATTATCTTGTCTGTTTTCCAAATTTGTGGTTGGCAACAAATGGACTTTTCCAAACAGAAACTTATTCTTTAGAATATTGAAGGGTAAAGCAATTTTATGGGAGTGGAATGATTTTAGGGCTTAAAAAGTGATGCTTGTGCTGGAAACTGAAGTCTTCAGATCATAGATTCAACTTCTATACAGCAGAAAGAACCCAGTAAAGACCCAGAGAATCATAAACTAGCAAAGCAATGTTGGGCCCGACAACAGAAAATTGAGGCATGGTGCGAAGTGACCTACCCAAGTTCTTATGGCTGGTGGCCAGTAACACGCATGGCAGTGTTCACAGTACATTTAAGGAAGGGGTCAACAAACTGTGGGACATTATTCTAATCCCTGGAAACTCTCTAGGGTGGAATCTGGGCTCTTACTTGTGTATCTGAGCCTCTGGACAGAGGTGCTTAGCTTAGTTCATCAGTGTATTTATGTACCTCTTCCCCTTGTACATACAGGGAATGCAAAATCAAAATTGAGAGTGAACAAGGGCAAGATTTCCAAAACCAAAGGGGTGAAGCACCCACTGTCTGCTGCTCTGAGCTACCTGGATTGCTCTCTATCTCCAGTTACCAAATGATAGGTCGACAATTTTATTTAAATGGCTAAAGAGCCCATTCATTCACCAAAAGCTCACTGAGGCCAGGTGATGAATCGGACACTTGTTCAGTGTGGAGTTAGAGATGAATGAAAGATGTCCTACCTCCAGAGAGCTCACAGGATGCTCATTTCTGAATCCTTCCTCCTTCCTTGGAACTCTTCTGTGTCTCTTACTCTGATCCTCCGGCTGACTCTCCTGATGGAGGATGCTCTTCTGACTTCCTATGACTGACCTAACTAACCAGAGTGCTGGCAGACACAGGGACAGTCCCTTAGCTCCTTCCTTCCTCCTCCTGGTTGCCTGGCGGTGACTGTGTCTCTCCAGGTGCTACTTTTATTCTCAGCCCTCCCTTAGTTCCTGTGCCTGTGTCACCTAAGCAGGGCTCCACCCTTCTCTGGACTCCACCTTTTCCCTCTCCTAAGTCAGTTCCATTGTTAGCAAGTTTTAAATTTTTTAAAAAGTGCTTCATAGCAGAGATGAAAGGGAAGGATAGCATGCTCACCCAAAACACTTGGTAGAAATTCTTCCTTATTCATTCCTTTTTTCATAAAATTTCTTCCTTGGCTACACATTCTCCAGATCTCTCTCTCCTCTCTGTTTCTCCAGGGTCATGGGTTCCAACTCTTCCTGTAATTTCATCTCCAGTTGGCATCCTGACCACCCTTGATCATGTAGCAGCTCTTTTAGAAGAAAGTGGGGAATTAAAAATGACAGCCATTTTGTCACAGCCAGAGTGAGTGTGCTTTCCTGCTTACAGATGGGCTATCTCAGGCCAAGAGAAAAAAATTACTTACAATAGGTGAGCATCCACTTCACCACTCTTTCCCACCATCCCCAGAGCCCTCTGTGCTACCCCTAGCCTGTCACTCTGTCAGCCATTCTGTTCTGGTCTGTAGATCTGTGCATCTGTAACTGAATCTTAGTGGCTATGGATTCAGGGACTGTGAGGAATGGGTGGAAAATGGTCCGGGAGTGGGGATCCTTCCAGGCAGGGGCGGTTCCCTCAGAGTATTTAAAACAAGCTGATCTTGCAGCAGTTGGCGCCTCGCCCAGGTAGCTGCTGTCTACTTAGACAACAAGCAAGACGGTCTTTCTCAATGTGTCTGTGAGGAGTGGGGGGAGATGGAGATGCCCATATTCGGTTAGTTTATTACTTCTGGATGCTAAAGTCGAGGTTCCAGCAGCCTGCTCCCTATGCATTTTAGAGATGTGTCGGGGGACTATAGAGTCCCCTAAGACGGGTCTAAGCTATCTGGGCCAGTCATAATCTGTCAAAATGGAAGAAAGATCAATGGACTAGATGAAGGGGATTGGGAGGGAGGCAGGAGGGATAAGATAGGGTCAGATGGAATGACTCTGACCTGGCTTTCCTATGTACATATGAAATTTACAGAGAACCTCACCATCATGGACATCCACAAGACAGAAATTTAAAATATATAGGTAAACAGCAGAAAGATCAGCAGAGTGACAAGAACAGGAGGAGGGAGGAGAGGAAGGAAAGGGGAGTAAAGGAGACTGAATTAGAGCCGATTATATTCCAGCTTTTATGTCAAAATAAATCCTAATGGTATGTATAACAGAAAAGGACCGATAGTCATATTGAAAAAGATCACGGTCTTTATGGGGCTTCTCATGCCCACAGACCATTTTCTTGAGAGGCGGCATCTGTGTCTCCAGGAGCCTTGCAGATCAGATGACTTTATATTTCCCGCCTGGGGGTGGGATGAAGGTGGGAAACATTAAGAAAGACAGACTATAAACGTTGAAAGGTTGAAGGGAGCTGGGCATGGTAGCATGGGCCTGTAATCCCAGTGGCTTTGGAGGCTGAGGCAGGAGGATCGCAGGTTCAAGGCCTGCCTCAGCCACTTAGCAAGGCCCTAAGCAACTTAGAGAGATCCTGTCTCCAAATAAAATGTCAAAAAAACAAAAAAATGGCTGGGTATGTGGCTCCATGGTTAGGCACCCCTGGGTTCAATTCCTAGTTTTTTTTAAAAAAAAAGTTGAGGAGAAACTTTTAGATTCTTAGAAATTAACTTAATCATGAACTCAGTAAAAAGATATCGAGTGCCCCTATGGGCCAGACACTGCTCTGAGCTGTCAGGATATATCAGTGAACAAAACGGACACAAAGCCCTGCTGGAGCATTCATTCTGTGGGATGAGGTAGGAATATGATAAGTAAATCATATGAATTTACAAGTCACAAAAAGTAATGTGGAAAGACGGAGGGGATTCAGAAATATCAGTGAGGGGCGAGAAGTTGCAGTATTGAATTGGGTCCAATCTTCTGTAACTTTACAAGGGAGGGCGCTTCATGGGCTGTGGTAGCCTTTGTGAGGTGTGCAAGCCATCAAGGCGGCACACACATATTCTGTGTCATCCCCTTCCTCCATCATGGGAGGATTCACTTCCGGGCCCACCTTTGAGGTCAACAGTGGTCATGTGACGTGTTTCAGCCAAAGAAATGTGATAGAGGTGATGCAAGGCTTTTCTAGACAGAAGCCTTAAGGGCCACCCCATGACCTTCCTCTGCCTCAGGGGCTCATTGGGCCACCATCAACTGGTAGTGCTGAGCAGCTTCAAGGGACACAGTACCCCCCAGACTCCTGTTGGATGTGCAGCAGGGTCTGGAAACAAACTTTGATTGTGATAAGCCTCCTCGCCCAACTTAGTTATGGATTGTAATGCTCACAAGTTCAGATAGTTTAGAAAGAATGGTCTTACACGTTCATGGCTACAAGCAATTTGAAATCATAGACATTTCTAAACTTAATAATAGATGAAACCAGAGAAACTGTTGTATTTTATCAAAGATAAGATGAAGCAAAAACATATTTCATCTTATAATTTTAGCTATTTTTAATGCCTCCTCAAATATATACTAATATATTAGAAACCAAGAGTGCCTTTCAATGTCTGTTTGGAATAAGGATTCTGGAGTGAGAAACACTCCGGATTTAACTGTTGGACCTGCCACTTGCCAGCTGGGAGAATGTGGGCAAGTGACATCACAGTGCTAAACTTCAGTTTGCTCAACTGTAAAATGAAAATGATGTTACCATTGAGACACAGGGACTGTGAAGATTGAATTAGGCAATAAAAAGGCTCTTAGTTGGTTGCAAGGTTCTGATGATCCAGGTTAACAGCATCAGTAGTCAGGAATAATGTGGCTGAGTTAGGAGTGATGTCACCTGCACATAAGACCATTACTGTTTATTATCAGCAAATTAAGCAAGGCCCGTTATGTACAGAATAACATGAAAACATGAACCATGTGTTTTACAAATCTTCTCGTGCTCTTACTTGAAGTTGCTTTTTAAAGTATTTGTTAAAAAGTTTGTTCAAATTTTATTATAACACATACACCCATAATCATAGGACAAGTGATTTATATGAACGTAGTGATTTGTGGCTAAATGTTTCCTAGGGACGGAAGACCTGATTACAGGTCATGCACCTGCGCCTCAGTGGACCTCATACAGCTTCCTGGCACTTTTGAGTATGGTGTAGCATTTTTTAAAGCCGCATTATTACAAATAAATGAAATCTCTCTCTCTCTCTCTCTCTCTCTCTCTCTCTCTCTCTCTCTCTCTGTTCTGAACTCTGGTGGGATTTTTTCTTTTACATCTTTGCTCTTAAAAAACCCCATGGTCTCTCTTTTCCTTCTCTTTGGTCATTTGTGGGAATGTGAGTTTGTGAATGGGATGGAATGGAAGAAATGAGACATTCTGGTAATCCAGGAGAGAAGCAGTGGGCCTGGGGTAACTAGAGGCACTTTCTAGAAGGTTATGAGTGGCAATGAAAGCCATGTATTGAAAACACAGGATTTGGAAAAAGACATTGTGGGGTACAAACCTGAAAAGATGGCAGAGTCTGTGACTTGGATAATACGATTCTTCTGCTTTAGTTTAGTTCCTAAAATCACCAGCTGTTTGGCTTTAGTAGTGTCTTAGTCTATGTTGTGTTTCTACAACAAAATGCCTGAGACTGGGGACATTCTTTAGTTCACAGTCTGGAGTCTCAAAGTATGGTGCTGGCATCAGCTTCTGGTGAGGTCCTCATGGTGAATTAGCATCACATGGTGAGGATGTACATGGGAGGAATGCACTATGAGAGGAATCAAGAGCAGGGAGGGGCCTGGTGCTCTTTTTTTTTAAATTAGTTTTTAAAAAAAATTTATATATGACAGTGTAATACATTGCAATTCTTATTACACATATATAGAGCACATTTTTTCATATCTCTGGTTGTATACAAAGTATATTCACACCAATTTGTATCTTCATACATGTACTTTGGATAATAATGTCCATCACATTCCACCATCATTTCTAACTACCTGCCCCCTCCCTTCCCCTCCCACCCCTCTGCCCTATCTAGAGTTTGTCTATTCTTCCCATGCTCCCTCTCCCTACCCCACTATGAATCATCCTCCTTATATCAGAGAAAACATTTGGCATTTAGTTTTATGAACAATGTTGATCATCGCTAGCAATTAGAGAAATGCAAATCAAAACTACTCTAAGATTTCATCTTACTCCAGTCAGAATGGCAGCTATTATGAAGACAGACAACAGTAAGTGTTGGCAAGGATATGGGGAAAAGGTACACTCATACATTGATGGTGGGACTGCCAATTGGTGCAGCTAATATAGAAAGCAGTATGGAGATTTCTTGGAAAATTGGGAATGGAACCACCATTTGACCTAGCTATCCCTCTCCTCGGTCTATACCCAAAGGACTTAAAGACAGCATACTACAGAGACACAGCCATATCAATGTTTATAGCAGCACAATTCACAATAGCTAAACCATGGAACCAACCAAGATGCCCTTCAATAGATGAATGGATAAAAAAATGTGGCAAAATACACAGTGGAATATTACTCAGCAATAAAAGAGAATAAAATCATGGCATTTGCAGGTAAATGGATGGAGTTAGAGAAGATATTGCTAAGTGAAGTTAGCCAATCCCAAAAAAACAAATGTTAAATGTTTTCTGGTGTTTTTTTTTTTTAAACTTTAAAAAAGTTCATTCTTTTTAGTTATACATGATAGTAGAATGCAGAGTGGGTCTTTGTAAAAGACCCTACTAGGGGAAACTAACCTGGTTCCGGGAGAATTATGTTAATCCCTTCTGAGTGTGGTGCCCCACGATATAGATCTAATCATCTCTTAAATATTTCATCACCTCAATATAGTTACATTGGGGATCAAACTCCTAGCACATGAAACTTTAGGGGACACACTGAAACCATAGTCCAATTATAGCATGTGAATCGTTTTGATCCTAGAAATTGACAGAGAGCGTAAGTGATATGGTAGGTAGAGTAGTGGGAAGAGACGTTTGGGGAAATCACAAGGAAGGGCCTAGATTCAACTATATTTTTATTTGGAAGTAGTTGGGTCATGTCCATTATAATTTTTATAGTATTTTCACTTTACATAGTGGCTTGATATTCTGCCACAAAAACAAAACAAACAAAAAGCTGTGAGAACAACACAGCAGGGAATTTTTATATTGCAGAGGTTTGGAAAGGGTAAAAGACCATATAAGTGGTAAATAACAGAATCAGGTCTGAAAGCCAACCAATCATGGTACTGTATGGGTGTGGCAGCATCTTTCGGATGCTGTGGACTGGTGTGTCTAGCCTTTCTTTCCCATTCTGACTTCTGCATAGAACTCAATTTCCCGTGGGTCCCTCTCTCACGTGTGTGCAAAACTTTATCTCTACATGTGCATGAAATCCACATGCCTGGCCATGCGGGTAAAGATGAAGTTATGACACTTCTCGAAGCTTCCAAGGGCATTTTGAGTGAGATATCCAGGTAAGCCATCATGGGTGGGTAATATTTATCAAAAGACATGAAGAAGAAAAGGAGGAAGGGGTAAGGAGCACTCGGGCAGAGGAAACATCCGGTAGGAATCCTGGCATGGCAAGGATGAATGCCGTGCGCCAGCAATAGTCAGGAGGTCAGCAGAATTGGGGCAGAGGCTGGGAATAGAGGAGGAAAGATCAGAGAGGTGCTGGGCTGGACATCAGACTGTGCAGATACTTGTTAATTATTAAAATAGCTTGGCTTTTGCCTTAAATGAAAGAAGAAACTGTTGGAGGGTTTTGAACGAAGGAGTGAAATCAATTATTATTATTTTAACAGAAGTCCTCTGGCTGCTTTTTGGGGGAATGATTTGGAGGTAAACATGAGTGGAAACAGAGAGACTGTCCTGTCAAGTAGAAGGTTATTGAGTGCCGCTGTCCAGCTGCAGCAAAATAGCCGGGGGGTGACGAGCAACTTGTGTACATTGATACAGCAGGAGTGGGAGCCCTTTATTGTAGGACAGGAGGGGTATATACACATTCCACACAGCTTATCTTAATTAACATAAACTAGATACAGCAGTCAACCAGTAAAGAATCTCCACACTTAGTGGCTCGCTGGCGTTACTTCACAAACCACTCCCTCTGGCAAAATGCCAGGTGCCATCCAGACTTGTTTACAGACTCTAACAATTGAGACAGTCTAGTGGAAAGGCGATAATGGTTTCAACAAGGGTGATAATAATTGAGATGGTCACAAGTGGGCAAATTCTAGATGTATTTTGAAGGTGGGGCAACGTGTGTTCCTATAGAATGTGAAAAGCCATTGCTAAGGTGGCTTCACAGGGTTTAGCCTGAGCAACTAATTTAACAGAATAAGGAAGACTGGGAAGACAGAGTTTTAGGAGAGAGCCAGAGTTTGAATTTAGATTTGTTAAGTTTGAGATGCTTATTTACGTCCAAGTGGAAGAGGCAGGTGATATAAGAGTAATTCAGGAGAGACCATCAAGCTTGAGATTTACATCCATGTAGGTGATACATCAAGCCACGTGACTGGATGAGATCACCAAGGTGTTTAGTCTAGAAAGAAAAAAGAGGAGATGCAGAGAATGAGATCCAGGATTCTTCATTGTTTAGAGTTGTGCTCAGGTTCCTCCATATTGGTGTGAGTAGCTCCATAGACCAGGTAGGTCCCCAGAGAAAGTGGTGAAAATTACATGACCATTGGAAACCTCTGGAGACAGCTCTAAGAGCCTACAGAGGTGGAGAAACATTTATTCAAGAAAGCTCACTAAATGCAGTAAGAAAGGTAGAGTCTGTGCTAGTTGAGCTGCAACCCACGCTTTCTCCCCCATCCCAGCTCAGCAAGACTGGTATAGTGAAGAACCCAGAGTCCCCTTTCCTCATAGCACCAAGGTGGAGGACCATGTTCCTGAGGATGGGGGTAGGACACCAACCTTTCTCATCCTGCTCCTAGCTGAGGCAAAATTCAGGGCAAGAAGGCTGAGATCTGGGGCCTCCTTTCTTCCACCCAGCCCCAACTGCGTGATGATAGCTTTGCCTTGGGAATGGCTCTGCTGAGAAAACTTGGGTCATAGTATTCCCTGTCTCAGCTTGTGGGGTGAGCATTTCATGCTGACAGAGACAAGCCAAAGAGTCCTGGAGCATCTTGCCCATCTTCTACTCACCAAACGCTCAGCTCTGAAAATGGGAATGTCACTTGGAGGGAGTCACACCATTTTCCCAAGCCAGGACCAGAAATTGGCTTAGAAATTTTGTGCAGGGGAAAAACAGACCATAGAACTGAGTTTTAACCCCTGCCCAAGGAAACTCATAGATGTTCTTTGACTTATGTAGGTGTTCCATCCTGATAAATCCTGCATAAGTTGAAAACACAGTTAGTTGAAAAAGCATTTAGTACACCTACCTCCTGAGCATCATCGCTCGGCAGCTCAGTGTACTCTAAAGTATTGGATGTTGACCTCATGATTGTGTGGCTAACTGGGAGCTGCAACCTGCTGCCATCACCCATCATCAGAAGAGTATTGTACCACATGTTGGTAGCACAGGAAAAGATCAAAATTCAAGATTCATAGTATGATCCTGCTGAATGCATACATATCACTTTTGCAACACCACAAAGACAAAAAAATTGTTCGTTGAATCTTTGTTAGCTGGAGACTGTCTGCTTCATTTGCAACAATATGTTGAGAAGCTCAAGCCCAAAGGCTCTTGAAAAAAATTAACTCAAATTGGACCATAGATCGATCTAAATATAGGAGCTAAAACTATAAAACAATTGGAAGAAAATGTAGGAAGAAGCCTGCATGACTTCTGCTTTTAAAGTGCAGAAGCATAAGCAGCAAAAGAAAAATTAGATAAACTGGTCTTCAAAACTATAAACTTCCATGCTTTAAAGGACACCAGGAAGAAATTGTGAAGACAAGCCAGAGGACCAGAAGAAAAATTTGCGCTTTATAAATTTGATAAAAACTGACATATATCTTATATATAAAGAACTCCTTCAACTCAATAATAAAAAGACAACCCACACAAAAATGGGCACAGGATCTGAGTAGGGATTTCTCCAGATACAATATACAAAGAGCCTGTAAGTACATGAAAAGATGCTTGACATCATCGGGGACATGCAAATCAAGGTCACAATGATAACTCCTCACAACCACTCAGTCAGATAACTACAAGCGTTGGGGAGAATCTGGAGAAATTGGAAACTTTACAAACTGATGGTGGGAATGTGAAATGGTGCAGTCAATTGATCTAGCACTTCCTCCCTTGCTGGGAGCCACTGTGGGACCCAGCAAGTTCACTCCCAGCAGCTCTGTACCAAGGAGGACTGCAAACCAACACATGCCCACACAAAGACCTGTACATAATCTTTCTGGCAGCAGTATTTATAACAATCAAAAGGAGGAAATAATCCTAAAGACATCAACTAGGAAATGGTTAAACAAAACATGGAGGATCCATACAATGGGATATTATTTAGCCACATAACCAATGAAGAACTGATGCCTGTTACAACACGAATCTTGAAAACCTTGTGCTATGGAAGCCACCTGCTGCAATTCCATTGAGTGACATGTCCTGAGCAGACAGCAAATTAGTGATTGCTTAGGGTTGGAGGAAATGGGGAGGTAGGAGGGTGAGAGTAAAAGGGTATGGGGTTTTCTTTTGAGCTGATGAAAATATTCTAAAATTTACTGGTAATGGGCATATACCTGGGAATATACTAAAAGTCATTGAATTGCACACTTTTGTGAATTTTGTCTCCACATAATTGTTATACAAAAATAAATTTGTGATGATGAGGAAGACCCAGAAAAGGGACTGAATAGTGATAACTAGTGAGGAAGAAGAAAATATGGGGGGTTGATTTACCTAGAAGCTGTCTGTCACTGGGTAAGTGGTATTTTCCAGGATTTATTCTGAAAGCAATGAAGAGCATCACTTGATTGAAGTATTGCTATGGTTTGGATATGGTCTATCCCCTCTGAAACGGGTTGAACCTTAATTTCCATTATGAGATATTGTGAGGTGGGACCAGGTGGGACCTGTATGTATCCAGGTGACTAGGATTCTGCCATCATAAATTGGTTAAGCCATTCAAGTCAATGGGTTGTCTCATGAATGGGTCTGCTATAAAGGCCAGTTTGGCTAAGTCTCCCATATACCTTGTCTCTTGCCAGGTGATGTCCTGCACTGTCTTGGGATTCTGCCAGCAAGAAGGACATCATCAGAGGTGTCTTCTTGACCTTGGACCAGAACCATGAGCCCAGATAAATCTCACTTCTTTATAATTTACCCAGTCTGCAGTATTGTGTTACAGCAACAGAAAATAGACAAGGAGAGTTTTAACCATTGAGGTCAAATAGATTCCTCTTTTGAATATTTTGTAGAGAAAGCAGGAACAGAAGCTGAAGGGAGAAGGGAATATGTGACTTTTCTCATCTAAATGTTTCTATTTTCTCAGTTCAACAGTGTGCTAAGTGTTAATAGAGGGATGTATAGGGTGCTACCTGAGTTCAGAGGAGGGCCTGGGGATTTACAGATTATTTCCTAGAAGTGATATCTGAGTCCAGTTTTCAAGGTTGAGTGGGAGTTTGCCATCAAAGAAGTGTGAAAAAATACCCTGAGCAACACTGCAAAGTAGGAAACACCATGACATTTGTGGGAATTAAAAGAAGCTTGGTGTTAACAGACTAAAAAGAGCAACTGTGAGGTGCAGAGAGAGGCAAGGTCAGAACAGTCTTGAATTCCAGTAATAAAGAGCATGCATCCTGGTTGCAATATGAACACCATGTGGGGCAACCAGAATGTCTCAAGTAGAGAGATAAAGTAGATAAATGGCTTGGAAGGCTGTGGAGGCTGGATCTGCAGTGGGAAGAGGTGAGCGGGGCCGATGTAAGACTAGTCATGGGCTTTTGTGAGATGCCCTAAACTAGGTCAGTAGGTTGGTTAGTCAAGAAAACAAAACAAATGGGTGAAATTGTTAAGGTTTGGTGATTGAGAAGTAGGTCATGGCTGGGTAGAGATGATGGCTTTGATGGAGGGTAAGAAGATAGGAAGAGGGGCAAGAGTGACCTGGAGGAGCCTGTGGTATATCAAGCTGGAGGAGTCGAGTGTGCCACAGAATGGAGGACTTTGGGAAGAGATTGGAGCTGGAAATGTGGACTTGGGAGAAAGCCGCATATAGGTGGTTGTTAAGATAGCGAGAGTAGATAATCTTCCCAAAGCAGAGAATCAACGGAGAAAAGAAAAGCCAAGAACCTAATTCTTGAAGTGTTCAACTAGTGGAAAGAGGAGAAGGGGCCCATGAATGATAATGGAAAGCAACAATTAGTAGTATGTTAGGAGGATCGAGTAAGGGAAAGAAAGGTTCCAAAAAAATGAGTGAGTCGACCACAGTCCAGTCTGTACAGCAGAGTCTAGCTAGGACAGGACCCACAGGTGTTCACTCTGTTGCCACTCTCGGGGTCACTGGAGACTTTTGTAAGAGCACTTCCTTGGAGGGGTGGGAGGCAAGGGAGAGTGTAGTGGTTCAGTTAGTGAATGGCAAGTGAGAAATGGAGACAGGTGAAGAACACTTTTTCCAGAATGTTCAAGGAGAAAAGTAGAGTAGAAATAGGTTAGAGGTTGGGTAGAAATGTTAGATCCAGACATAATAGTTTTAATGTGAAAGGCACTCAGTTATGTTTATAGGCTCATGGTGACAGCTCATAGGGAACAGAAGACTAAAGGTAGAGGTCAGGAAGAGGAGAACAGGTGGAGGGGTGGCCTTGAAGATGTGGGGCCGTATCTCACCTTCTATGGACCAAATTGTGGACCCCAAAGATATCTGTGTCTTACTCTCCGGAGCCTCTGAGTGTTTCCTTATGGCAAAGGGTCTTTGAAGATGTAATTGAGGATCTTGAACAGTGAGATTATTCTGGATTCTCTGGGTGAGTCTTGAATGCTGTCACAAGTGTCCTTACAAGAGAGAGGCAGAGGGAGATCTGACCATAGGAGAGAAGGCAGTGTGACCAAGGAGGAAGAGCTCAGAGCAACACGACCCTCAGCTGGGGAATGCTGGCCACCACCCGAGGCCACCGAGATGAGGAACGGAGCCTCTGCTGGGCCTTCTGAAGGAACCAGCTTCCCTGACACTGATTTCTAGTTCCATCTGACTCATTCGGATATATTTGTGTCATTTTTTACTTCTTTTAGGTGTGGGTGGGTGTGCTGAGGATCAAACCCAGGGCCTCATGTGTCTTAGGAAAATGCTCTACTATTGGGCCACGTCCCCAGCCCAATTTGTGTCATATTAAGCCACTAAATGTAGGGGAGTGTGTCATAGCAGCAATAGAAACCAATATATCATTTGACTATGAGAGGGGGAGAGGGAGAGTTATACAGGAGTTGTGAATTTTGGGAGAGGGTAGGCAAGAATTTAAATAGTGTGTACCTAACATTTTGGTTTAGGAAGCCAGGTCATGTTCTAGAATGATGACGATGAAATAGGAAAGATCTTAGAAACAAATGGAAGAGGAAATATGGTTCTGAAGAAGAGGTGGGATTTGTGACAGGGAGATCAAAGAGTGGGAGGAGAGGACAGATTGGTGGCAGGAACTGGTAGGGGGTGAGAGAACAGGAGAAGACTGGACTGGAAGGGCCCACCTTGGGAGGTAGCAGGCAGATGGGGAGGAGAGGTGGCTGACTGTCGGCACATCCTCAGGCTGGAGACAGGATGGGCAGGGTGGGGATGGCCAGCAGGCCAGTCCATCATGGGCCCCAGGGGACTGAAGTGATGAGGCTTATTTTGATGGTGGGATGCCAAACCCTGTGGTGCTTTCACAGGGTTCCAGGATGGCTCACCCCTCACTCTGGGTTGGCTGGAACCCAGAGAAGATCCTTGTCCATTGGATTCCATGGCCATGTGTGTAGGGGGCCTTGATCTTACTGTGGCCACATTCTTCCTTTCCGAATAGTTACAGACCTTCTCTGGGCTGTGTTATGTCTCCTTGCCTTGGCACATGCTATCTGCTCCTGCCAGAATAGCCTGTGCAACGCTTTCTGCCTGGTGACAAGGTGCCATCTGCCCTCTGGAGAGGTGGTGGTTCTGTCTTCTGCAAACCTACCCTTTGCAAAACTCCAGCCGTTGTGCAGAATTCCAGGATCTACTTTTCCCTCTCTCACTTGACCCTAAGCTCATTGTGTCAGATCCACAAACTGAAATAAGCACCGAGGGCTGCTCAAGTGAGGGGTCATTCTCAGAGGAGTGGTGCCCAGTGGCTATGTTTGGCAGTATGTAAGCCTTTAGCCCATTTGAGGCCTTCTTGGTGGAAAGACCTCCTTTTTAAAAAGTAGTTGTTTAAAAAGTCATTGTCCAAAGTAAAAAACCATGGTGCACCGTGTTCTTCCCAAGGCCAGCCTGTCTGATTGCTCGGAAATTTCGATTTCCGAGTGGAATTGCCTCCGTGTTTCTACCCTCCGGCCTGGCCCACCTAATGGCCAGTATACGTATTTACTTGTCCCCACACCAGAGGACCCAATTCCCCTACTTCTGCACATCACTTTGTCCTCCCAGATCTTGCCACCTGTTTCTTCTGGGCGTGAAAGAACTAAATTTTGGAGAAGGGCCTAAACTCTCTGTGAACCTCATGTCAAATCACATGGCTTCAGAGTACCCAGATGCAGTTTGAAATTACAGTTGAAATCCCACGGAAAGTAAATGACATGAACAGCTGAAAACCCCGCCCCCACACCCTCCACTCCCCTCCCTGTGTTTTTCTCCCCCCACTGCCTCTTCAGAACAAAATTTGTTCACTGGGGACATGAAACCTGAGACTTGCACAAGAGCAGAGTGTTGATTTGGCCCATCCAGGGGTGGCAGCTGCTCAGAGCCGGGTAAGGAGGGAGGGAGGGCCCTGGAGGAGCTCACTGGAAGTCCTCAGGAGAATTGCTGTTGGAGGGTCCTTGGGGGCTGCCCCCTCCTGTTTTGCGCAATCTATCTTTAGAGAACTGCAAGTTCATTTCTCAGAAGGGCCCCAGGGCTGAGATGACTTCTAAACGGACAAACCACTTCCTGCAATCTTTAACTGAATTGGGGCTGGGGGGTGTGACCATTGAAGGGGGGGGGCTCCATTCAGACTTGTCCACATTTTGTCTTTCCACAGCCCCCCTGCCCCTTTGCCCTATGCCAAGAGAAATGGAACAGAGTGGGCCCCAGAGCACAAATGGGAAGTCACAAGCCCCAAATGCAGCTTGCTTACAGGGGTTGGTCACTCAGGGGACCTGGGAGAGGGGAGCACCTTGTCCTGATACCCCATTTCAGTCTCACCCTCCTGTACCTAATCTCTCAGGGGCAACTCTGGACTTTCCAGCTCTCCACACCCTCCCTCAGACAGGGGTCAGGAGGTGGTTTCAAAAAGGAGTGGTGTAAAGCCATTCAGAAGTGGCTTCAAATCTGTCTCCTCATGGTGTCAGCACCAAATGGGTTATCAAAGGCGGAGATGCCCAAAGGATCCTTTCAAGCAGGTGGACACAGTGCAGAAAGATAGATTTTTAGCACCAACAGAGAGAGGTTCAGACCTTGTCCCCACCACTTAGTATCTGAGGACTTGGGTGGGTGTCAGTCTTTCTGGACTCTAGAAATCTGCAGTTAATGACAGGAACCATCCTGAAGGATTGGTATGAGGCTTGTGTGAGATGTTATAACCCAGTGCTCATTTCAGCGCTGGGAATGTGCAATATGTGCAATGTATTCTCTTGAAAAATAAGAATAATAACAAAAGCTACCTTGAAGAGTTTGCTAAATACCAGACCCTAGCACAACACCTGCCTTATCTCATTTGATCTTTGCAATGACCTCATGAGGTTAGTGACGTCGGTACTGAACTTCATGGAGTCCCAGGATGGAAGAGGCAGTGTCTTGGTGGAATTCTAGCTCTGACTACAAAGTGCTGCCCCTTCCTTCCTACCTGGGCTGCTTCTCTCCCTGCCTTTCTGGATGCTTCTTCCTGGGTACCTGAAGCAACTCTTCTGTGGCTTCAGGGATCTGTCCTTCCTACCCAGTGCCATTTTCTTCTTCCTCTGCCCCTCTGGCTTTTATGAAAAGTGCCTCCTGCTGAGGGCCACGGTCAGCCAGGTGAGCTGGGCTGAACCAAGTCTATGTTGGGATCTGGGAATAGAATTGCCACATTCAGAAAAAGAAAATACAGGACAACAGTGAAATTTCAGATTAAAAAAATGCATCTATTTCTAGTATGTGTGTGTCCTAATTATTGCACAGGACACGGTTTTGCCATATGATTATTTGTGGTTTATTTGAAATTCAAATTAAACCAGGAGAAGATAATTGGTATCTTGTATCCCATGGAAGCAGGGCTGGCTTTGGGTCAGGAGATCCCAGGCCTATTCTAGGCTCTGTTACCAGCTCTCTTTTCTTAGAAGAGCCACCCCTCCTTCCTAATCCTCAATGTCACTTTTAAAAGAGGCATCATAAATCCTTCCTGGCACTAATGTTTAGTGACTAAGCAGTAATGTTTGGTACAATTTCACGTCAATGACTTCAGTTAGTATTTATTGAATGATCTCTGCTGAGTGGTGGAGATGGAAAGGTTCCTGAGACATGCCCTTGCTTTTGAGCTAATCATGATTCACTTGGAGGATAGATAGACTGTTGCAAATGGGTGTGCCCCATGTATTAAGGGATTGCATGCTCAGCAGGGAGAGCAGTGGGGGTCTGCTAGGCTATGCCTGATGGGGTTCAAAGGTTTCCCAAGGAGATGATGCTTAAGCATATAATCACATGGCCACCTATTTCCTATGAAACCTAAACTTTCATCAGAAATTGCACTTATCTGTTCACCATGCTGGCATAAAACCTTCCGGGTGATTAGCATTCTGTACTTGCACATGTGTGAGCCTACATTTGAGCTGTTAAATATTAATGTTCCCATTATACAGAGGAGGAAGGAGAGTCTCAGAGAGCCCTCTGCCAAATAACATAGCTAAAGATGGTGAAATAAGAATGAGTCTTGTGAGTCCTAACTTGGGAGCTTATGAACTTGTTAAAACTTTCCAGTCCATCCTGAAAACCATAGCTGAGAGGAAATGAGAGAATTGAGGACTTTTAAAACAAACTAAAAGGAAAAGGCGGCTGGGTGTTGTTCAGAGGCCTGAGCTGCATTTCTGAGCCAGTCTGAGCTTTTCAGCATTCCACAGAGCCCCTCTCTCCAGCACGGCAAGGGGGAAGCAGGCGCGGTGGCCTTTATTGTGTAATGAAATGTTATCTGATCACATCAGTTATTTGATCACAAAGCGCTCTGATGTTTCACTTTAAGCCAGAATCTTGGAAATGCAGAAAATAGATCCAATTGCAAGCCTGACCTTTTCTATGCACCAAATGCTGATGGAAGAATGGGCTAGAATTGCTCCTCAAAGACAATTCTTCTCTGCAACTCAAAGTGAGGGCTGTCAGCTGAGGTGTATGTGTGTGTGGGGAATACTGCCCAGGGAGCTTCCAGAGTCCCCAGGTCTCAAAGATGGGTGCCTGGCATCCATTTAAACTGAGGGGGCTGCTAACATAATGGTGATTGCTTTTGTCTTTGTCTTATTCCTATGGCCTCTTTCTTTTCGACATGCAGGCATGCGTTACAGTTATAAGTGCACATGGACATTAATATTTGAAACAACCACATCAAATTTGGAAAAATATATTTTTGACTTTAGAAACTATCATGTACCTAGATAGTATTTGCAAGTGAATCAATTTTAGCTCATTCATTCACTGATTCCTGGATCAGTTCATTCAACAAATGTGTAATGAACACCTATTGTGTGCTGAACTCCACACTATGCATTGGAGGATGGGAGCAAGGGATGCATGCAGTTCAAATAACTGATATCAAACCCAACACATCAGTGAAGGCAGACAGCATGGAAGGACATGAGACAGTGCAGCCACCTGTACCTGGATTTGGAATTGGGTTCTGCCACTCACTGTGTGTCTTTGGGAAATTCACTTAATCCCTTGAATCTGTTTCCTCATTTATAAACTAGGGCTAATGAAAACTATTTCATTAGTATTGTGTGACAACTTGATGAGTTTCTGCACGTTACCATTGTCTATATTTTATAGATGACAACTGTGACTCTGAGAAGTTTGCCACATCGCTCCAGTTCACACCATTATTTAGCAGCAGAACTGAGTGTTGAACCCTGATCTTCAAAGTCTAAGAATAGTGCTTTGCCCATTCCTTCCCAACTCAATTTTTAAGACTAAAAATTTTAAATTTTAAATTAAGACCAAATTAATTAATTTCTCCCTCCGAGTTCTTCTGCTAAACATTGCTTTGTTAGGAAATCATTATCTGTTAGGAACAGAGCCTCTAGAGTCTTTATATTCTCAACCTTCAGGATGACAACAGCCACCACAACAGAATTGTCTTTTTTTTTTAATGTCAAGCACGGTCATTATAGAAATTAAGTCTAGGTAAACTTCCTCCATGACGGAGAGGTACAGTTGGATAGTAATAGTCTCCATTTGAGTAGGGGTGGGACTGGAGGCATCCATCCTCCTCCTTCACTGGAGTACCACCTCCTAAATACCCTGATTTGGTTTTTCTTTTTCTTTCCTTTTCCACAGCATTTACCTTGTGAAACCACCATCTCTTGATGTTCTAGCACAGAAATGGCAATTCTAGCCATCATCAGCTCGGGTAAGTGGATGACTGCCTCTGAATGTCGTTGAGTCTCTGGATAATGGAGAAAGCAGCCAAAACTCACCGTGGATGCAGGTTGTTTGTCCAGTTAGCCATGGAAGCTTGTTCTTTTCCCACAACGTAAAAGTCTGTCTTTGGGCAGAGCTCCACATCTGTGCCCATACTTCCACGTTAGTTTTATTGGGCTTTGGTGTCACATGGTGCAAGGATATACACTCAGCACTGTTATGTCTTTGGAGTGGACAGGACTTCAGCATCATTTGCTGGTCCAACACACTGACTGATATTTGGGTCCGTATTTCTAAAATCCTGTCCAACTGTTTGAGTCCACAAAGGGTCCCATTTTGGTAGTTTTTATGAGTGGCTGGTCCTGGCAAAACAGAAGCTGGACCCATGCTCCAGTTGACATTCAAAGTATCCAGTAAAAAGACAGTGGATTTTAAGAAAAAAAAAAGTTCAGTTACATATTTAATAAATAAAGTCATTCTTATTGGAAATATAGTAAAAGGCCAGGCTGAAGTCCCTTTTAGACATTTCTCTGAGGAAACCACTCTCAATATTTTGCTGTGTTTCCCTCTAGGGCATAATCTGGGTCTCTATATACATGTTTGGGTTCCTCAGGATGTAAATGTTTTAACATAAATAATTTTATCTTTTATGTCACTGAGACTTCTCTTTGAAATTTCATCTAGATCTACTGCATTCTTTTAAGTAGATCCTAAGTATTTATTAATGAGGATGTTATCATTTATCTCACCATGATAAATATTTTTTGTCATTTTTTTTATCACACTAAAATAATCCTGTCTATGGCTCCTTGTGCAAACAAATGTATCTGTGTTTCTCCAGGGTGCACATGCAGAGATGGAATTCCTAAGACTTGCTTCTGCCTGCAACTCCAGGGCTAGGAGACTCACTGGTCTCTGAAGTGACACCCATCCTCCCCTCTCCTCTTCTCTTTGGAAATGTTCCTAGAGTGAGTTGAGGGCCTTGACTCCTCGGGTCCTGGTCTAGGAGGTTTGCTCTTCAGATTTCATAGTCATTTCCGTCCTGTAGCTGTCATTGAGGGAAGGGAAAGAAGAGCAGGGAATCATGGGAAACCCAACAGACAGCTTTGGGGTAGTCCAACAGGAAAAAGAGTAAAGTTTGTATTTTCGACTTCTGAAGATGTCATCGATGGATAGTTGCTATGACTATTTCCTACTCTTCCTGGGTCCTTGGCCCCGCATGACTCAGAATCGCACATCTCATGTATACTGTTAGGGGGGCAGGAGGATTTAGAAGCAATCTTTTATAGTCATTTCATTTTAAAGATAGGGGTACTTTAAAGAGAGCCTTTCTTTACTGTAGACTCACCTGTTTCCAATCATCTGTTAGCGGGGGCAATGATTGCTGCTTTGCTAGGCTATTGAGATTGTTGAAGGGATGAATTGAGATAATAAAGGTGAAATATTTAGTACTTTCTTGAGAAGCAACTGTGGTATAGAGTTTAAAAATGTGTGCTTTGGAAGCACACGTGTGCTCTGTGCTTGATTTCAAACTATCCTGAGGCTGAAATGTGGGAAGGGCCAATAGAACAATTCCAGATCTGGGCAGAAGGGGGCACTCTTGTACTTTCTCTAGATTGTCTTAATGCGATGAAGGGAGGGGACAAATTTTTTTGTCTCTATTGTCCAATTTTGGTTTTTGAGTCCTTCTGGGGGTGGTGAGTTACTTTGTGTCCATTCCCTGAGATTGGCCATTTCATAAGTCCAGAAAATGCAAAAGGTCCTGATCCACGTTTTGCTTGGGACAGATAGAAGCTGAACACATGACCCCAGAGGCATTTAAGAGCCCAGTGCAACAAATGACCATTATATGGTACAAAAAGCACTAGGGACCAAATGGCCACCTGATTTCTGCATGATCTATGTGAGGCATGATGCATTGCAGTAGAAATGGTGTTCTGCTGCCTTTCATCTGTAATGCAAGAGACCATTTGGACTATGGGTTCCAGGAGATAAATTTTTAAGACCCTGGTTGGCTGGGCAATGATAGCCGGTTCTAACGACACGGCTGTTGTGTGGATGGGTAGTTACGGGAAACCATCAATGAGGGAATGAACCCATTTAACATCACCTCACATCTTGTCACAAATATTGGAAGCCTTGAAGATATATGAAAGATGGATGAGACACATTAGACATTTGGGGTTTCCAGAGAGCTCAGCCAAGCCTCTCAATTATGCTTTGTGATGGTTCTGGGATGGATAAGTGTATTGCACCCCTTTTTTGTTATCATTTTAAATTTTTATTGAGACCAAATTGTAGGCTTATAAAAACACTGAGACATTTTCTTCTCTAACCAACTGATGTTCACCATCAAAACTAGGAAATGAACATTAACAAAAAAGCTGTTCCCTAACCTATAGACCTCATTTGGATTTCACCAATTATCCCAATCGCATGCCATAAGGCCAAAGAAAATACAAAATCAGACGTTGACTTGGTGTCTCTTTAGCCTCCTTTAATCTGGAACAATTTTCCATCTTTGATGACAGTAGTATTTTAGAAAAGTATGGATATTTTGTAGACTGCCTTCATCTGAGTCTCTCCATGATTAGATTTGGCTCACATGTTTTCAGCTGCAATATGGTAGAAGGGATGCTATCTCATTTTCCGTGTGTTTTAGCAGGAGGTGCATGAGGCCAGTTTTCCTCATTACAGTGATGTTGACTTTATTTGATTAAGGTAGAGCCTGCCAGCTTTCTCCGCTGCAAAGTTACTGTTTTTCCCTTTGTAATCAATAAGCGTCTTGTTGGAAGGTACTTTATTATGTAAACTTCTGTTACTCCCCACAGTTAAGCCACTAGCTTTACCATACATTGATGATTCTTATCTGAATTTATTCCTATTATCCTGGTTGCCAAATGGTTGTTTTCTATTCTTATCATTCTTTCCACATTTATTAGCTTCCTGATATAAGGAAAAGATTTCCCTTCTTCCATGTTTATTTAATTGAAAGTTCTCCCCACCAGGTCCAAACCCCTCCGGCATAGGTAATATGAGATAATAATCAGGTGCTAAATTTGTGCTTTGTAGTTTGTAAAGAATGTCAACATCCATTTTTCTCATTTGTGCTGTGTAGCCAGACTATGTGTAAGTCAGTGGAGTCCTACTGGTGAGGAAATTGAGGCTCCAGGGAGGCACTCCATCTCTTGGGTTTCACTATATGGTCAAGTTTTGGTTTTGTGAACTCCATCAGAGCATGCAGCTGGGTGAGATGCTTTTCAATCTTCTAAACACCCAGCCGAGTAGGTGCTGAGTATTGGTTTGTTCTATGAATGAAGAAGTAAATGAGTAGAAAAGCATTCTGAGCCCATAAACTGCTCCCTTGCCTCCCGTTGATCCATAGAGCTCTTTCCTTCCTGTGATAGCAAAGCCTGATGCTAGAACTTCCCTTGGGAAAGTCACCAAGGAGCTAAGTACTAAGATTTTGAGCTTGCTGAAGAGGGTGGATGTGGACAAAAACCAGAAGAGCCTGGGTCTCTGTGTATCCATGAGGGGAACAATGTCATCACCCAAGTGGAAGGCTCACAGAGAACCGTCCATCCAGGCCCCAGGACCACTGACCAGGCTGGCTCCATCAGCTTCCAGTAGAACTCCTCTGGACCCTGGTGGCTTTGTGGTTTCTATCAGAACTCTAGTGAGGCTCAGGGGCCTAACTCCGCTTGTGTCATCTTTAACCCAGTGCCTCTCCATGTGGGCATGGAGTAAGCAACCCAGAGAACATGAATAAAATCTAACTTAAAAGTCGTTCTGAAATGCCACCAAGAGCCTGGCTCCAGAGTACACTGGAGACTTGGCTACCAGGAGGTGTTAGCAGGAAGGACTGGGCTATGTGCATTTAATCCCTGTGAGGTTTTCATTTGTGGATCACACGTTTCTGGGAGTGACTGATCTTGTGAATGAAGACTCAGCTCCCTCCTTTGGGCTAGGTGTTGGCTTTCAGCATTAAATAGAGTGCTGGGTCAGATGAAAACCTGACCGCTTCAGAGAGTTAATAAGGGAGATGGCATGCATTTCTGAGTGGTAGGCATTGGGGTGAAATGGATCCCATCTGCCCAGTCTATGGTGACAGTCATGTTTAGCCTTGGCCACACTGGAATACAGACAGCATTGCCAGATATCCTTGTATTTAAAAAGGAGCAAGAAATATAGTTTCTTAAATGTAAAATATCTTGATGTGTAAATGTTGGCAGCTATGTGGATATTTTTTTTTAAATGCCATAAAGTTCAAATAAAACATACCTAGTGGTTGTATTTGAACCTGGGGACCATGAATTAATGTCCAGATGGGCCCATCTCTGAATGACTTTCTTGCTCTGAAGTTCAAAGGCCAATAATTTTTATTGGGCTGATTTCCTTGCATCACCTGCAACCTCACTTTCTTGCTATCATCTGTTGGAACTTGGGGTGTGGGATGCAGCCGTTGTGGCAGTTCTGTTCACTGTGTCTGTCCCCCCTGGTCTCATGCTCTGGGGAACACTGAACTTCCCCTTTCAGAGGCTGATGGGTCCTCTCAAAATGAACTGATAGCTTTAAAAGAATTCCTCTGAAATAACAGGGCCCTGACCGTGTCCTTACTTTAAAAAAGAGAATGCATCCCATAAAGCAGCATGGGTGGCCAGGTCAGAGAGCTAGAGCATGAGTTAAAGTCCCCAGGGACCCGAGTAGCCATTTAGTTTTGCTGTTTTGTGTGTGGAGATTGCATCATGCTAGCAGTCTTTGGAATCTGACTCTTTGGTCATGAACAAGTTTGAGGAAAGGAGAAGGGGATGACTTAAGGTAAAGCTGTTCCTTCCACACACTCGGAATTGCTTTCTGAACTCTTGAGGGTTTGGTTGAATGATTTAAGTCTTCTTGTTAAAAGCATGGGCTGTTGCCCTCTCTCCCCTGACACCCGCTTGCAGGCCAATGAGGGTGGACTTTGTCCATAGGTCATCTGGCTTGACCCAGAAGCTTACAGGGGCCTCCAAAGTGGACAGCTGTTAATAATAT
Organism: Marmota monax; assembly: GCF_021218885.2. Classification (NCBI taxonomy): domain Eukaryota; kingdom Metazoa; phylum Chordata; class Mammalia; order Rodentia; family Sciuridae; genus Marmota; species Marmota monax. Next base: position 33,719,469 of record NW_026694084.1, on the reverse strand, counting down.
TTAGAGGATCTTTCTATGTTTGCTCTCACCCCAGAGCAAGCTTGAGGCTGAGTGATCTGATTCTGTTACTCTGCTCAGAACAGCAACGACGACCTCTTTATTTACTCTAAAAGCAAAGTCTTCCCAGTTACTTGCAAAGCCCCACCTGCCCTCCCCCATCACACACCTCTCCCAGTATTCTCTGGCTCATTCCCTGTGCCCTTCCACCCTGACACACTGGGGACACTAAACACATAGCTGCCATCCTCATCTCCTCCTCTCAGATGTCTCTTTCCAGGGAGTGCTCCTTGTGCTCTGCTTAAAATTGCCACCAACCCTCCCCTCCCCCTCGACCGCCTCTCACTTTGCCCATTGGTCTTTCTTAATTCCACTTATCACCTTCTAACACACCACACAATTATTTATTACGGGTCCCTCTCTGCCAGCACCAGAACGTGAGTTCACCAGGGTAGAGTTCTTTCTTTTGTTTCATGACAGTTTCCAAACGCTGACAAGGGAGGACACTCAGTAAACACTTGTTGAATGAATGAAGGCTGCCATTTCCTGCCCTGCTAGTCCAGGGGTTGTTGCAAGAATCCGAGCACAACCGAAGGGACCCTGCTCTGCCTCTCAGGGGTGAGCAGCCCATTCACCTTTTCATGGGAAACCACCCCAAAGGAAGAAGGTTATGTAACCCTGAAGCTTTTCCTAATCAGTTGTACACTAGAAGGGTGAAGAAACCTGACTGGTCGGAAGAGTGTCTCCCTCCTAAATTTCTCCAGCTTCCTGTTCTAGGAATGGTCCACCACAGCAGTCAGAGAGAAACCAACGGAAAAACAAGTTTCCTCCAATCTCCCTCTGCACCTTGAGCATTGAGGTTTATGAAGATTATGGTAAAGCTTATCCAAGAGAACGGTGACCACTGCCATGCCACGGCTCCTTCCCCTGGCTGGTGGTGATGCAAGGGCTGGGGCTGAGCAGAGGGCACTGGGGTATCCGGAGTGGGGGACCTCAAAGAAAATGCATCTTGAAAAAACATGAGCTGCTCTCAGAGATCCAGCCTGGCAACTTCCTGAAAGTAAACCACATTGTGTTTGTTTCCCATCCCCTAACTCTCCTTCTCCTTTCCAGTGCTCTTCTTTCACTCTCCTCAACCCTCACTAGAAAAAAAGAGTTGTCCTGTTTCTAGATTAGGTTCTGTTGCAAGGGTGTCCTCTCAGGGGCCAGGAATCCAGGGTAGACCAGATAGACACTTGGAATGGCCTCTCTGCTGATCTTCCTTGAGCATATCAACCAGCTGTGTTTGAGCTGCCCAATGGGTAGAGGGAGTGACAGGGCTTCAAATGAGAGGAGAATTTGGTGCTCATTTGTGCTTAGGTGTAGACCCTAGCTGCTGCTGGTGCATGCCTGCTAGTCTGCCAACCTGCAGCCCCTGTGCAGGAACTGAGCAGTTTGCAGCTGAGGACTCACCACTGAAGGAGTAGAAGAGATAATATCCTGACTTTACTACCTTTTTGTCTTTTAAAATTTTTAGCTAGGTCCAGAATTGGATCAGGAGAGTTGAAGTCTTGGGTCTCAGCGTAAATTCATAAAAAAACCATTTCCTCAACCTTAAAAATTTCTGCATATTATTCTTAATTTCCTAACATTTTTAACCATTTATTGTCCTTTTATTAAATCTTAGTTTTTCCCCCCAAAAATATTACCTTCTATGTTGCAATGTTTTAAATATACATGGCATTTGAGATACTAAATTGGATTTATTCTAGGTGAACACAGTTCCATTTTTTAAAAAAATAGCTATGAAATTCTTTCTCCTACTTAACAGCACAATAACATCACACCATGGATTTAATTGAGGGGGGTGTCTTGAACAAACAAAATTAAAAAGTGGATTAAACATGAAATAATCTCAGGGATGGAGAGTAGTTTTGGTGAGGTTTTGCAAAGCTACACAAATTTGTAAATCATTTTCCAAGCAGATCTTTTA